>NW_027464585.1:36353536-37673536 GCF_043290135.1 Rhipicephalus microplus
AAACGAGAGTCTCGTACTGGCAGACTTGGTGTCATTAGGTTGTATACGAAGGACTATTAATCAGCTGCCCGCTCATAATAAGTTCACGCGCTACGTGACGCCAAACATGCACAAAAAAGGGTGTTTTCGCACTCGTCGCCTGGCTTATAGATGGCACGGACTGTCACTCTTACTTCTAAATTCACTAATAAACCAAAAATAAGTGGATGGAGGGATGGCCGCTGTGGTAGCTCAGTGGTTAGAGCATCGAACGCGTTATTTGAAGGTCGTAGGTTCGATTCCTGCTCACAGCTGGTTAATGTTTTATCCACTTTCCTTTCTTCTTATTTACATTCAATTGGGTCTAATAACTACCCTGTACATTCCTTGGCTTTACTGTCTATTAGATCTCAATAATATTGTGTTAAAACACGAAAAAACGAGCCCTTATGTATACACTTCTTTCCCTTATTTCATTAAACGAGGGTCTCGTACTGGGAGACTTGGTGTCATTAGGTTGTATACGAGGGACTGTTAATCAGCTGGCCGCTCATAATAAGTTCACGTGCTACGTGACGCCAGACATGCGCATGAAAGAGTGTTTTACCACTCGTCGCTTGGCTTATAGATTGCGCTGACTGTCACTCCTACTTCTAAATTCACATATAAACCCAAAATAGGTGGACGGAGGGAAGGCCACTGTGGTAGCTCAGTGGTTAGAGCATCGAACGCGTCATTCGAAGGTCGTAGGTTCGATTCCTGCTCACGGCTGGTTATTTTTTCATCCACTTTTCTTTCTTCCTATTTACATTCAATTGGGTGTAATAACTTCCCCTGTACACTCCTTGGCTTTACTGTCTGTTAGATCTCTCTAATATTGTGTGAACACACGGAAAAACGAGCCCTAGGTATACAATTTTTTCCCTTATTTCATTAAACGAGGGTCTCGTACTGGCATACTTCGTGTAATTAGGTTGTATACGAGGGACTATTAATTAGCTGCCCGCTCATAATAAGTTCACGTGCTACGTGACGCCAAACATGCGCAATGAAGAGTGTTTTCACATCGTAGCATGGCTTATAGATGGCGCTGACTGTCACTCCTACTTCTAAATTCACATATAAACCCAAAATAAGTGGATGGAGGGAAGGGCGCTGTGGTAGCTCAGTTGTTAGAGCATCGAACGCGTTATACGAAGCTCGTAGGTTCAATTCCTGCTCACGGCTGCTTATTTTTTCATCCACTTTCATTTCTTCTTTTTTACATTCAATTGGGTCTAATAACTTCCCCTGTAAATCCTTGGCTTTACTGTCGGTTAGATCTTAATAATATTGTGTGGAAACACGAAAAAACGAGCCCTTAGGTATACACTCCTTTCCCTTATTTCATTAATCGAGAGTCTCGTACTGGCAGACTTGGTGTCATTAGGTTGTATACGAGGGACTAATAATCAGCTGCCCGCTCACAATAAGTTCACGTGCTACGTTACGCCAAACATGCGCATAAAAGAGTGTTTTCACACTTGTCGATTGGCTTATAGATGGCGCTGACTGTCACTCCTACTTCTAAAATCACATATAAACCCAAAATAAGTGGATGGAGGGAAGGCCGCTGTGGTAGCTCAGTTGTTAGAGCATCGAACGCGTTATTCGAAGGTCGTAGGTTCGATTCCTGCTCACGGCTGGTTATTTTTTCATCCACTTTTCTTTCTTCCTATTTACATTCAATTGGGTGTAATAACTTTCCCTGTACACTCCTTGGCTTTACTGTCTGTTAGGTCTCTCTAATATTGTGTGAAAACACGGAAAAATGAGCCCTAGGTATACACTTTTTTCCCTTATTTCATTAAACGAGGGTCTCGTACTGGCAGACTTGGTGCAATTAGGTTGTATAGGAGGGACTAAAATTTAGCTGCCTGCTCATAATAAGTTCACGTGCTACGTGACGCCAAACATGCGGAATAAAGAGTGTTTTCACATCGTAGCATGGCTTATAGATGGCGCTGACTGTCACTCCTACTTCTGATATGTGGAGTTTAACGACCCAAAACCACTATATCATTATGAGAGACGCCGTAGTGGAGGGCTCTGGAAATTTAGACTACCTGGGTTTCTTTAACGTGCACCCAAATCTGAGCACACGGGCCTACAACATTTCCGCCTCCATCGGAAATGCAGCCGCTGCAGCCGGGATTCGAGCCCGCGCACTGCGGGTCAGCAGCCGAGTACCTTAGCCACTACACCACCGCGGCGGGGCAATGTCACTCCTACTTCTAACTTCACATATAAATCCAAAATAAGTGCTTGGAGGGAAGGCCGCTGTGGTAGCTCAGTGGTTAGAGCTTCGAACGCGTTATTCGAAGCTCGTACGTTCGATTCCTGCTCACGGCTGGTTATGTTTTTCATCCACTTTTCTTTCGTCTTGTTTACATTCAATTGGGTCTAATAACTTCCCCTGTACATTCCTTGGCTTTACTGTCTGTTAAATCTCTCTAATATTGCGTTAAATCACGAAAACACGAGCCCTAGGTATACACTTTTTTCCCTTATTTCATTAAACGAGAGTCTCGTACTGGCAGACTTGGTGTCATTAGGTTGTATACGAAGGACTATTAATCAGCTGCCCGCTCATAATAAGTTCACGCGTACATGACGCCAAACATGCGCATAAGAGAGTGTTTTCACACTCGTCGCTTGGCTTATAGATGGCGCTGACTGTCACTCTTACTTCTAAATTCACTTATAAACCCAAAATAAGTGGATGGAGGGAAGGCCGCTGTGGTAGCTCAGTGGTTAAAGCAACGAACGCGTTATTCGAAGGTCGAAGGTTCGATTGCTGCTCACGGCTGCTTATTTTTCCATCCACTTTTCTTTCTTCTTATTTACATTCAATTGGGTCTAATAACTTCCCCTGTACATTTCTTGGCTTTACTGTCTGTTAGATCTCTCTAATATTGCGTTAAAACACGAAAACACGAGCCCTAGGTATACACTTCTTTCCCTTATTTCAATAAACAAAGGTCTCGTACTGGCAGACTTGGTGTAATTAGGTTGTATACGAGGGACTATTATTCAGCTGCCCGCTCATAATAAGTTCACGTGCTACGTGACTACAAACATGCGCATCAAAAGTGTTTTCACAATCGTCGCTTGGCTTATAGATGGCGCTGACTGTCACTCCTACTTCTAAATTCACTAATAAGCCCAAAATAAGTGGATGGAGGGAAAGCCGCTGTGGTAGCTCAGTTGTTAGAGCATCGAACGCGTTATTCGAAGGTCGTAGGTTCAATTCCTGCTCACGGCTGGTTATTTTTTCATCCACTTTTATTTCTTCCTATTTACATTCAATTGGGTCTAATAACTTCCCCTGTACATTCCTTGGCTTTACTGTCTGTTAGATCTCTCTAATATTGTGTGAAAACACGGAAAAATGAGCCCTAGGTATACACTTTTTTCCCTTATTTCATTAAACGAGGGTCTCCTACTGGCAGACTTGGTGCAATTAGGTTGTATAGGAGGGACTAAAATTTAGCTGCCTGCTCAGAATAAGTTCACGTGCTACGTGACGCCAAACATGCGGAATAAAGAGTGTTTTCACATCGTAGCATGGCTTATAGATGGCGCTGACGGTCACTCCAACTTCTGATATGTGGGGTTTAACGTCCCAAAACCACTATATCATTATGAGAGACGCCGTAGTGGAGGGCTCTGGAAATTTAGACCACCTGGGTTTCTTTAACGTGCACCCAAATCTGAGCACACGGGCCTACAACATTTCCGCCTCCATCGGAAATGCAGCCGCTGCAGCCGGGATTCGAGCCCGCGCCCTGCGGGTCAGCAGCCGAGTACCTTAGCCACTAGACCACCGCGGCGGGGCAATGTCACTCCTACTTCTAAATTCACATATAAATCCAAAATAAGTGGTTGGAGGGAAGGCCGCTGTGGTAGCTCAGTGGTTAGAGCTTCGAACGCGTTATTCGAAGCTCGTACGTTCGATTTCTGCTCACGGCTGGTTATGTTTTTCATCCACTTTTCTTTCGTCTTGTTTACATTCAATTGGGTCTAATAACTTCCCCTGTACATTCCTTGGCTTTACTGTCTGTTAAATCTCTCTAATATTGCGTTAAATCACGAAAACACGAGCCCTAGGTATACACTTCTTTCCCTTATTTCATTAAACGAGAGTCTCGTACTGGCAGACTTGGTGTCATTAGGTTGTATACGAAGGACTAATAATCAGCTGCCCGCTCATAATAAGTTCACGCGCTACGTGACGCCAAACATGCGCATAAAAGAGTGTTTTCACACTCGTCGCTTGGCTTATAGATGGCGCTGACTGTCACTCTTACTTCTAAATTCACTTATAAACCCAAAATAAGTGGCTGGAGGGAAGGCCGCTGTGGTAGCTCAGTTGTTAGAGCATCGAACGCGTTATTTGAAGGTCGTAGGTTCAATTCCTGCTCACGGCTGGTTATTTTTTCATCCACTTTTATTAATTCCTATTTACATTCAATTGGGTCTAATAACTTCCCCAGTACATTTCTTGGCTTTACTGTCTGTTAGATCTCATTAATATTGTGTTAAAACACGGAAAAACGAGCCCTTAGGTATACACTTCTTTCCCTTATTTCATTAAACGAGGGTCTCGTACTGGCAGACTTGGTGTCATTAGGTTGTATAGAGGGACTGTTAATCAGCTGCCCGCTCATAATAAGGTAAAGTGCTACGTGGCGCCAAACAAGAACATGAAAGAGTGTTTTAACACTCGTCGCTTTGCTTATAGATGGCGCTGATCATCCCTTCTACATCTAAATTCACATATAAACCCCAAATAGGTGGATGGAAAAAGGCCGCTGTGGTAGCTCAGTGGTTAGGGCATCGAATGCGTTATTCGAAGGTCGTAGTTGGAATCCTGCTCACGGCTGGTTATTTTTTAATCCACTTTCCTTTCTTCTTATTTACATTCAATTGGGTCTAATAACTACCCTGTACATTCCTTAGCTTTACTGTCTGTTAGATCTCATTATATTGCGTTAACACACGCGAAAACAAGCCCTGAGGTATACACTTCTTTCCCTTATTTCATTAAACGTGGGTCTCGTACTGGCAGACTTGGTGTCATTAGGTTGTATACGAGGGACTATTAATCAGCTGCGGCTCATAATAAGTTCACATGCTACGTGACGCCAAGCATGCGCATGAAAGAGTGTTTTAACACTCGTCGCTTGGCTTATAGTTGGCGCTGACTGTCACTCCTACTTCTAAATTCACATATCAACCCAAATTAAGTGGATGGAGGGAAGGCCGCTTTGGTAGCTCAGTGGTTACAGCATCGAACGCGTTATTCGAAGGTCGAAGGTTCGATTCCTGCTCACGGCTGCTTATTTTCCCATCCACTTTTCTTTCTTCTTATTTACATTCAATTGGGTCTAATACCTTCCCTTGTACATTTTTTGGCTTTACTGTCTGTTAGATCTCTTTAATATTGTGTTAAAACACGAAAACACGAGCCCTTGGGTAAACACTTCTTAACACTTATTTCATTAAACGAGGGTCTCGTACTGGCAGACTTGGTGTCATTAGGTTGTATACGAGGGACTGTTAATCAGCCGCCCGCTCATAATAAGTTCACGTGCTACGTGACGCCAAACATGCGCATGAAAGAGTGTTTTAACACTCGTCGCTTGGCTTATAGACGGCGCTGACTGTCACTCCTACTTTAAATTCACATATAAACCCAAAATAGGTGGATGGAGGGAAGGCCGCTGTGGTAGCTCAGTTGTTAGAGCATCGAACGCGTTATTCGAAGGTCGTAGATTCAATTCCTGCTCACGGCTGGTTATTTTTTCATCCACTTTTATTTATTCTTGTTTACATTCAATTGGGTCTAATAACTTCCCCAGTACATTTCTTGGCTTTACTGTCTGTTAGATCTCATTTATATTGTGTTAAAACACGGAAAAACGAGCCCTTAGGTATACACTTCTTCCCCTTATTTCATTAAATGAGGGTCTCGTACTGGCAGACTTGGTGTCATTAGGTTGTACAGAGGGACTTTTAATCAGCTGCCCGCTCACAATAAGTTAAAGTGCTACGTGGAGCAAACATGAACATGAAAGAGTGTTTTAACACTCGTCGCTTTGCTTATAGATGGCGCTGATTGTCCCTTCTACATCTAAATTCACATATAAACCCAAAATAGGTGGATGGAGAAAGGCCGCTGTGGTAGCTCAGTGGTTAGAGCATCGAATGCGTTATTCGAAGGTCGTAGTTCGATTCCTGCTCACGGCTGGTTATTTTTTCATCCACTTTCCTTTCTTCTTATTTACATTCAATTGGGTCTCATAACTACCCTGTACATTCCTTGGCTTTACTGTCTGTTAGATCTCATTATAATGTGTTAAAACACGGGAAAACGAGCCCTTAGGTATACACTTCTTTCCCTTATTTCATTAAACGAGGGTTTCGTACTGGCAGACTTGGTGTCATTAGGTTGTATACGAGAGACTGTTAATTAGCTGCCCGCTCATAATAAGTTCACATGCTACGTGACGCCAAGCATGCGCATGAAAGAGTGTTTTAACACTCGTCGCTTGGCTTATAGATGGCGCTGACTGCCACTCCTACTTCTAAATTCACATATCAACCCAAATTAAGTGGATGGAGGGAAGGCCGCTGTGGTAGCTCAGTGGTTACAGCATCGAACGCGTTATTCGAAGGTCGAAGGTTCGATTCCTGCTCACGGTGCTTCTTTTTCCATCCAATTTTCTTTCTTCTTATTTACATTCAATTGGGTTTAATAACTTCCCCTGTATATTTTTTGGCTTTACTGTCTGTTAGATCTCTCTAATATTGCGTTAAAACACGGGAAAACGAGCCCTTAGGTATACACTTCTTTCCCTTATTTCATTAAACGAGGGTTTCGTACTGGCAGACTTGGTGTCATTAGGTTTTACAGAGGGACTTTTAATCAGCTGCCCGCTCACAATAAGTTAAAGTGCTACGTGGAGCGAACATGAACATGAAAGAGTGTTTTAACACTCGTCGCTTTGCTTATAGATGGCGCTGATTGTCCCTTCTACATCTAAATTCACATATCAACCCAAAATAAGTGGATGTAGGCAAGGCCGCTGTGGCAGCTCAGTTGTTAGAGCATCGAACGCGTTATTCGAAGGTCGTAGGTTCAATTCCTGCTCACGGCTGGTTATTTTTTCATCCACATTTAATTCTTCCTATTTACATTCAATTGGGTCTAATAACTTCCCCTCTACAATCCTTGGCTTTACTGTCTGTTAGATCTCTCTATTATTGTGTTAAAACACGGAAGAACGAGCCCTTGGGTAAACACTTCTTTCCCTTATTTCATTAAACGAGGGTCTCGTACTGGCAGACTTGGTGTCATTAGGTTGTATACGAGGGACTGTTAATCACCCACCCGCTCATAATAAGTTCACGTGCTACGTGACGCCAAACATGCGCATGAAAGAGTGTTTTAACACTCGTCGCTTGGCCTATAGATGGCGCTGACTGTCACTCCTACTTCTAAATTCACATATAAACCTAAAATAGGTGGATGGAGGGAAGGCCGCTGTGGTAGCTCAGTGGTAAGAGCATCGAACGCGTTATTCGAAGGTCGTAAGTTCGATTCCTGCTCATGGCTGTTTATTTTTTTATCCACTTTTCTTTTTTTATTTACATTCAATTGGGTCTAATAACTCTCCCTGTACATTCCTTGGCTTTACTGTCTGTTAGATCTCTCTAATATTGTGTTAAAGCACGAAAAAACGAGCCCTAGGTATACATTTCTTTTCCTTATTTCAATAAACGAGGGTCTCGTACTGGCAGACTTGGTGTAAATAGGTTGTATACTAGGGACTAATAATCAGCTGCCCGCTCACAATAAGTTCACGTGCTACGTGACGCCAAACATGCTCATAAAAGAGTGTTTTCACACTCCTCGATTGGCTTATAGATGGCGCTGACTGTCACTCCTACTTCTAAATTCACATATAAACCCAAAATAAGTGGATGGAGGGAAGGCCGCTGTGGTAGCTCAGTTGTTAGAGCATCGAACGCGTTATTCGAAGGTCGTAGGTTCGATTCCTGCTCACGGCTGGTTATTTTTTCGTCCACTTTTCTTTCTTCCTATTTACATTCAATTGGGTGTAATAACTTCCCCTGTACACTCCTTGGCTTTACAGTCTGTTGGATCTCTCTAATATTGTGTGAAAACACAGAAAAATGAGCCCTAGGTATACACTTCTTTCCCTTATTTCAATAAACGAAGGTCTCGTACTGGCAGACTTGGTGCAATTAGGTTGTATACGAGGGACTGTTAATCAGCTGCCCGCTCTTAATAAGTTCACGTGCTACGTGACTACAAACATGCGCATAAAAATGTGTTTTCACACTCGTCGCTTGGCCCATAGATGGCGCCGACTGTCACTCCTACTTCTAAATTCACTAATAAACCCAAAATGAGTGGATGAAGGCAAGGCCGCTGTGGTAGCTCAGTTGTTAGAGCATCGAACGCGTTATTCGAAGGTCGTAGGTTCAATTCCTGCTCACGGCTGGTTATTTTTTCATCCACATTTAATTCTTCCTATTTACCATCAATTGGGTCTAATAACTTCCCCTCTACATTCCTTGGCTTTACTGTCTGTTAGATCTCTCTATTATTGTGTTAAAACACGGAAGAACGAGCCCTTGGGTAAACACTTCTTTCCCTTATTTCATTAAACGAGGGTCTCGTACTGGCAGACTTGGTGTCATTAGGTTGTATACGAGGGACTGTTAATCAGCCGCCCGCTCATAATAAGTTCACGTGCTACGTGACGCCAAACATGCGCATGAAAGAGTGTTTTAACACTCGTCGCTTGGTTTATAGATGGCGCTGACTGTCACTCCTACTTCTAAATTCACATAAAAACCCAAAATAGGTGGATGGAGGGAAGGCCGCTGTGGTATCTCAGTGGTAAGAGCATCGAACGCGTTATTCGAAGGTCGTAGGTTCGATTCCTGCTCATGGCTGTTTATTTTTATATCCACTTTTCTTTTTTTATTTACATTCAATTGGGTCTAATAACTTCCCCTGTACATTTCTTGGCTTTACTGTCTGTTAGACCTCTCAAATATTGTGTTAAAGCACGAAAAAACGAGCCCTAGGTATACACTTCTTTTCCTTATTTCAATAAACGAGGGTCTCGTACTGGCAGACTTGGTGTAAATAGGTTGTATACTAGGGACTAATAATCAGCTGCCCGCTCACAATAAGTTCACGTGCTACGTGACGCCAAACATGCGCATAAAAGAGTGTTTTCACACTCGTCGATTGGCTTATAGATGGCGCTGCCTGTCACTCCTACTTCTAAATTCACATATAAACCCAAAATAAGTGGATGGAGGGAAGGCCGCTGTGGTAGCTCAGTTGTTAGAGCATCGAACGCGTTATTCGAAGGTCGTAGGTTCGATTCCTGCTCACGGCTGGTTATTTTTCGTCCACTTTTCTTTCTTCCTATTTACATTCAATTGGGTGTAATAACTTCCCCTGTACACTTCTTGGCTTTACTGTCTGTTGGATCTCTCTAATATTGTGTGAAAACACAGAAAAATGAGCCCTAGGTATACACTTTTTCCCTTATTTCATTAAGCGAGGGTCTCGTACTCGCAGACTTGGTGTAATTAGGTTCTATACGAGGGACTATTAATTAGCTGCCCGCTCATAATAAGTTCACGTGCTACGTGACGCCAAACATGCGGAATAAAGAGTGTTTTCACATCGTAGCATGGCTTATAGATGGCGCTGACGGTCACTCCAACTTCTGATATGTGGGGTTTAACGTCCCAAAACCACTATATCATTATGAGAGATGCCGTAGTGGAGGGCTCTGGAAATTTAGACTACCTGGGTTTCTTTAACGTGCACCCAAATCTGAGCACACGGGCCTACAACATTTCCGCCTCCATCGGAAATGCAGCCGCTGCAGCCGGGATTCGAGCCCGCGCCCTGCGGGTCAGCAGCCGAGTACCTTAGCCACTAGACCACCGCGGCGGGGCAATGTCACTCCTACTTCTAAATTCACATATAAATCCAAAATAAGTGGTTGGAGGGAAGGCCGCTGTGGTAGCTCAGTGGTTAGAGCTTCGAACGCGTTATTCGAAGCTCGTACGTTCGATTCCTGCTCACGGCTGGTTATGTTTTTCATCCACTTTTCTTTCGTCTTGTTTACATTCAATTGGGTCTAATAACTTCCCCTGTACATTCCTTGGCTTTACTGTCTGTTAAATCTCTCTAATATTGCGTTAAATCACGAAAACACGAGCCCTAGGTATACACTTCTTTCCCTTATTTCATTAAACGAGAGTCTCGTACTGGCAGACTTGGTGTCATTAGGTTGTATACGAAGGACTATTAATCAGCTGCCCGCTCATAATAAGTTCACGCGCTACGTGACGCCAAACATGCGCATAAAAGAGTGTTTTCACACTCGTCGCTTGGCTTATAGATGGCGCTGACTGTCACTCTTACTTCTAAATTCACTTAAAAACCCAAAATAAGTGGCTGGAGGGAAGGCCGCTGTGGTAGCTCAGTTGTTAGAGCATCGAACGCGTTATTTGAAGGTCGTAGGTTCAATTCCTGCTCACGGCTGGTTATTTTTTCATCCACTTTTATTAATTCCTATTTACATTCAATTGGGTCTAATAACTTCCCCAGTACATTTCTTGGCTTTACTGTCTGTTAGATCTCATTAATATTGTGTTAAAACACGAAAAAACGAGCCCTTAGGTATACACTTCTTTCCCTTATTTCATTAAACGAGGGTCTCGTACTGGCAGACTTGGTGTCATTAGGTTGTATAGAGGGACTGTTAATCAGCTGCCCGCTCATAATAAGTTAAAGTGCTACGTGGCGCCAAACAAGAACATGAAAGAGTGTTTTAACACTCGTCGCTTTGCTTATAGATGGCGCTGATCATCACTTCTACATCTAAATTCACATATAAACCCCATATAGGTGGATGGAAAAAGGCCGCTGTGGTAGCTCAGTGGTTAGGGCATCGAATGCGTTATTCGAAGGTCGTAGTTGGAATCCTGCTCACGGCTGGTTATTTTTTCATCCACTTTCCTTTCTTCTTATTTACATTCAATTGGGTCTAATAACTACCCTGTACATTCCTTAGCTTTACTGTCTGTTAGATCTCATTATATTGCGTTAACACACGCGAAAACAAGCCCTGAGGTATACACTTCTTTCCCTTATTTCATTAAACGTGGGTCTCGTACTGGCAGACTTGGTGTCATTAGGTTGTATACGAGGGACTGTTAATCCGCTGCGGCTCATAATAAGTTCACATGCTACGTGACGCCAAGCATGCGCATGAAAGAGTGTTTTAACACTCGTCGCTTGGCTTATAGTTGGCGCTGACTGTCACTCCTACTTCTAAATTCACATATCAACCCAAATTAAGTGGATGGAGGGAAGGCCGCTTTGGTAGCTCAGTGGTTACAGCATCGAACGCGTTATTCGAAGGTCGAAGGTTCGATTCCTGCTCACGGCTGCTTATTTTCCCATCCACTTTTCTTTCTTCTTATTTACATTCAATTGGGTCTAATGCCTTCCCCTGTACATTTTTTGGCTTTACTGTCTGTTAGATCTCTCTAATATTGCGTTAAAACACGAAAACACGAGCCCTAGGTATACACTTCTTTCCCTTATTTCAATAAACGAAGGTCTCGTACTGGCAGACTTGGTGTAATTAGGTTGTATACGAGGGACTATTAATCAGCTGCCCGCTCATAATAAGTTCACGTGCTACGTGACTACAAACATGCGCATAAAAAAGTGTTTTCACACTCGTCGCTTGGCTTATAGATGGCGCTGACTGTCACTCCTACTTCTAAATGCACTAATAAACCCAAAATTAGTGGATGGAGGGAAGACCGCTGTGGTAGCTTAGTTGTTAGAGCATCGAACGCGTTATTCGAAGGTCGTAGGTTCAATTCCTGCTCACAGCTGGTTATTTTTTCATCCAATTTTATTTCTTTCTATTTACATTCAATTGGGTCTAATAACTTCCCCTGTTCATTCCTTGGCTTTACTGTCTGTTAGATCTCTTTAATATTGTGTTAAAACACGAAAACACGAGCCCTTGGGTAAACACTTCTTAACACTTATTTCATTAAACGAGGGTCTCGTACTGGCAGACTTGGTGTCATTAGGTTGTATACGAGGAACTGTTAATCAGCCGCCCGCTCATAATAAGTTCACGGTGACGCCAAACATGCGCATGAAAGAGTGTTTTAACACTCGTCGCTTGGCTTATAGACGGCGCTGACTGTCACTCCTACTTTAAATTCACATATAAACCCAAAATAGGTGGATGGAGGGAAGGCCGCTGTGGTAGCTCAGTTGTTAGAGCATCGAACGCGTTATTCGAAGGTCGTAGATTCAATTCCTGCTCACGGCTGGTTATTTTTTCATCCACTTTTATTTATTCTTGTTTACATTCAATTGGGTCTAATAACTTCCCCAGTACATTTCTTGGCTTTACTGTCTGTTAGATCTCATTTATATTGTGTTAAAACACGGAAAAACGAGCCCTTAGGTATACACTTCTTCCCCTTATTTCATTAAACGAGGGTCTCGTACTGGCAGACTTGGTGTCATTAGGTTGTACAGAGGGACTTTTAATCAGCTGCCCGCTCACAATAAGTTAAAGTGCTACGTGGAGCAAACATGAACATGAAAGAGTGTTTTAACACTCGTCGCTTTGCTTATAGATGGCGCTGATTGTCCCTTCTACATCTAAATTCACATATAAACCCAAAATAGGTGGATGGAGAAAGGCCGCTGTGGTAGCTCAGTGGTTAGAGCATCGAATGCGTTATTCGAAGGTCGTAGTTCGATTCCTGCTCACGGCTGGTTATTTTTTCATCCACTTTCCTTTCTTCTTATTTACATTCAATTGGGCCTCATAACTACCCTGTACATTCCTTGGCTTTACTGTCTGTTAGATCTCATTATAATGTGTTAAAACACGGGAAAACGAGCCCTTAGGTATACACTTCTTTCCCTTATTTCATTAAACGAGGGTTTCGTACTGGCAGACTTGGTGTCATTAGGTTGTATACGAGGGACTGTTAATCAGCTGCCCGCTCATAATAAGTTCACATGCTACGTGACGCCAAGCATGCGCATGAAAGAGTGTTTTAACACTCGTCGCTTGGCTTATAGATGGCGCTGACTGCCACTCCTACTTCTAAATTCACATATCAACCCAAATTAAGTGGATGGAGGGAAGGACGCTGTGGTAGCTCAGTGGTTACAGCATCGAACGCGTTATTCGAAGGTCGAAGGTTCGATTCCTGCTCACGGCTGCTTCTTTTTCCATCCAATTTTTTTTCTTCTTATTTACATTCAATTGGGTTTAATAACTTCCCCTGTATATATTTTGGCTTTACTGTCTGTTAGATCTCTCTAATATTGCGTTAAAACACGGGAAAACGAGCCCTTAGGTATACACTTCTTTCCCTTATTTCATTAAACGAGGGTTTCGTACTGGCAGACTTGGTGTCATTAGGTTTTACAGAGGGACTTTTAACCAGCTGCCCGCTCACAATAAGTTGAAGTGCTACGTGGAGCAAACATGAACATGAAAGAGTGTTTTAACACTCGTCGCTTTGCTTATAGATGGCGCTGATTGTCCCTTCTACATCTAAATTCACATATCAACCCAAAATAAGTGGATGGAGGCAAGGCCGCTGTGGCAGCTCAGTTGTTAGAGCATCGAACGCGTTATTCGAAGGTCGTAGGTTCAATTCCTGCTCACGGCTGGTTATTTTTTCATCCACATTTAATTCTTCCTATTTACATTCAATTGGGTCTAATAACTTCCCCTCTACAATCCTTGGCTTTACTGTCTGTTAGATCTCTCTATTATTGTGTTAAAACACGGAAGAACGAGCCCTTGGGTAAACACTTCTTTCCCTTATTTCATTAAACGAGGGTCTCGTACTGGCAGACTTGGTGTAAATAGGTTGTATACTAGGGACTAATAATCAGCTGCCCGCTCACAATAAGTTCACGTGCTACGTGACGCCAAACATGCTCATAAAAGAGTGTTTTCACACTCGTCGATTGGCTTATAGATGGCGCTGACTGTCACTCCTACTTCTAAATTCACATATAAACCCAAAATAAGTGGATGGAGGGAAGGCCGCTGTGGTAGCTCAGTTGTTAGAGCATCAAACGCGTTATTCGAAGGTCGTAGGTTCGATTCCTGCTCACGGCTGGTTATTTTTTCGTCCACTTTTCTTTCTTCCTATTTACATTCAATTGGGTGTAATAACTTCCCCTGTACACTCCTTGGCTTTACTGTCTGTTGGATCTCTCTAATATTGTGTGAAAACACAGAAAAATGAGCCCTAGGTATACACTTCTTTCCCTTATTTCAATAAACGAAGGTCTCGTACTGGCAGACCTGGTGTAATTAGGTTGTATACGAGGAACTGTTAATCAGCTGCCCGCTCATAATAAGTTCACGTGCTACGTGACTACAAACATGCGCATAAAAATGTGTTTTCACACTCGTCGCTTGGCCCATAGATGGCGCTGACTGTCACTCCTACTTCTAAATTCACTAATAAACCCAAAATAAGTGGATGAAGGCAAGGCCGCTGTGGTAGCTCAGTTGTTAGAGCATCGAACGCGTTATTCGAAGGTCGTAGGTTCAATTCCTGCTCACGGCTGGTTATTTTTTCATCCACATTTAATTCTTTCTATTTACCATCAATTGGGTCTAATAACTTCCCCTCTACATTCCTTGGCTTTACTGTCTGTTAGATCTCTCTATTATTGTGTTAAAACACGGAAGAACGAGCCCTTGGGTAAACACTTCTTTCCCTTATTTCATAAGGCGAGGGTCTCGTACTCGCAGACTTGGTGTAATTAGGTTCTATACGAGGGACTATTAATTAGCTGCCCGCTCATAATAAGTTCACGTGCTACGTGACGCCAAACATGCGCAATAAAGAGTGTTTTCACATCGTAGCATGACTTATAGATGGCGCTGACTGTCACTCCTACTTCTCATATGTGGGGTTTAACGTCCCAAAACCACTATATCATTGAGAGACGCCGTAGTGGAGGGCTCTGGAAATTTAGACTACCTGGGGTTCTTTAACGTGCACCCAAATCTGAGCACACGGGCCTACAACATTTCCGCCTCCATCGGAAATGCAGCCGCCGCAGCCGGGACTCGAACCCGCGCCCTGCGGGTCAGCAGCTGAGTACCTTAGCCACTAGACCACCGCGGCGGAGCAATGTCACTCCTACTTCTAAATTCACATATAAATCCAAAATAAGTGGTTGGAGGGAAGGCCGCTGTGGTAGCTCAGTGGTTAGAGCTTCGAACGCGTTATTCGAAGCTCGTAGGTTCGATTCCTGCTCACGGCTGGTTATGTTTTTCATCCACTTTTATTTCTTCCTATTTACATTCAATTGGGTCTAATACCTTCCCCTGTACATTCCTTGGCTTTACTGTCTGTTAGATCTCTTTAATATTGTGTTAAAACACGAAAACACGAGCCCTTGGGTAAACACTTCTTAACACTTATTTCATTAAACGAGGGTCTCGTACTGGCAGACTTGGTGTCATTAGGTTGTATACGAGGGACTGTTAATCAGCCGCCCGCTCATAATAAGTTCACGTGCTACGTGACGCCAAACATGCGCATGAAAGAGTGTTTTAACACTCGTCGCTTGGCTTATAGACGGCGCTGACTGTCACTCCTACTTTAAATTCACTTATAAACCCAAAATAGGTGGATGGAGGGAAGGCCGCTGTGGTAGCTCAGTTGTTAGAGCATCGAACGCGTTATTCGAAGGTCGTAGGTTCAATTACTGCTCACGGCTGGTTATTTTTTCATCCACTTTTATTTATTCTTGTTTACATTCAATTGGGTCTAATAACTTCCCCAGTACATTTCTTGGCTTTACTGTCTGTTAGATCTCATTTATATTGTGTTAAAACACGGAAAAACGAGCCCTTAGGTATACACTTCTTTCCCTTATTTCATTAAACGAGGGTCTCGTACTGGCAGACTTGGTGTCATTAGGTTGTATAGAGGGACTTTTAATCAGCTGCCCGCTCACAATAAGTTAAAGTGCTACGTGGCGCCAAACATGAACATGAAAGAGTGTTTTAACACTCGTCGCTTTGCTAATAGATGGCGCTGATTGTCCCTTCTACATCTAAGTTCACATATAAACCCAAAATAGGTGGATGGAGAAAGGCCGCTGTGGTAGCTCAGTGGTTAGAGCATCGAATGCGTTAATCGAAGGTCGTAGTTCGATTCCTGCTCAAGGCTGGTTATTTTTTCATCCACTTTCCTTTCTTCTTATTTACATTCAATTGGGTCTAATAACTACCCTGTACATTCCTTGGCTTTACTGTCTGTTAGATCTCATTATATTGTGTTAAATCACGAGAAAACGTGCCCTTAGGTATACACTTCTTTCCCTTATTTCATTAAACGAGGGTCTCGTACTGGCAGACTTGGTGTCATTAGGTTGTACACGAGGGACTGTTAATCAGCTGCCCGCTCATAATAAGTTCACATGCTACGTGACGCCAAGCATGCGCATGAAAGAGTGTGTTAACACTCGTCGCTTGGCTTATAGATGGCGCTGACTGCCACTCCTACTTCAAAATTCACATATCAACCCAAATTAAGTGGATGGAGGGAAGGCCGCTGTGGTAGCTCAGTGGTTACAGCATCGAACGCGTTATTCGAAGGTTCGATTCCTGCTCACGGCTGCTTATTTTTCCATCCACTTTTTATTCTTCTTATTTACATTCAATTGGTTCTAATAACTTCCCCTGTATATTTCTTGGCTTTACTGTCTGTTAGATCTCTCTAATATTGCGTTAAAACACGAAAACACGAGCCCTAGGTATACACTTCTTTCCCTTATTTCAATAAACGAAGGTCTCGTACTGGCAGACTTGGTGTAATTAGGTTGTATACGAGGGACTGTTAATCAGCTGCCCGCTCATAATAAGTTCACGTGCTACGTGACTACAAACATGCGCATAAAAAGTGTTTTCACACTCGTCGCTTGGCTTATAGATGGCGCTGACTGTCACTCCTACTTCTAAATTCACTAATAAACCCAAAATAAGTGGATGGAGGCAAGGCCGCTGTGGTAGCTCAGTTGTTAGAGCATCGAACGCGTTATTCGAAGGTCGTAGGTTCAATTCCTGCTCACGGCTGGTTATTTTTTCATCCACATTTAATTCTTCCTATTTACATTCAATTGGGTCTAATAACTTCCCCTCTACATTCCTTGGCTTTACTGTCTGTTAGTTCTCTCTATTATTGTGTTAAAACACGGAAGAACGAGCCCTTGGGTAAACACTTCTTTCCCTTATTTCATTAAACGAGGGTCTCGTACTGGCAGACTTGGTGTCATTAGGTTGTATACGAGGGACTGTTTAGCAGCCACCCGCTCATAATAAGTTCACGTGCTACGTGACGCCAAACATGCGCATGAAAGAGTGTTTTAACACTCGTCGCTCGGCTTATAGATGGCGCTGACTGTCACTCCTACTTCTAAATTCACATATAAACCCAAAATAGGTGGATGGAGGGAAGGCCGCTGTGGTAGCTCAGTGGTAAGAGCATCGAACGCGTTATTCGAAGGTCGTAGGTTCGTATCCTGCTCATGGCTGTTTATCTTTTTATCCACTTTTCTTTTTTTATTTACATTCAATTGGGTCTAATAACTTCCCCTGTACATTCCTTGGCTTTACTGTCTGTTAGATCTCTCTAATATTGTGTTAAAGCACAAAAAAACGAGCCCTAGGTATACACTTCTTTTCCTTATTTCAATAAACGAGGGTCTCGTACTGGCAGACTTGGTGTAAATAGGTTGTATACTAGGGACTAATAATCAGCTGCCCGCTCACAATAAGTTCACGTGCTACGTGACGCCAAACATGCTCATAAAAGAGTGTTTTCACACTCGTCGATTGGCTTATAGATGGCGCTGACTTTCACTCCTACTTCTAAATTCACATATAAACCCCAAATAAGTGGATGGAGGGAAGGCCGCTGTGGTAGCTCAGTTGTTAGAGCATCGAACGCGTTATTCGAAGGTCGTAGGTTCGATTCCTGCTCACGGCTGGTTATTTTTTCGTCCACTTTTCTTTCTTCCTATTTACATTCAATTGGGTGTAATAACTTCCCTTGTACACTCCTTGGCTTTACTGTCTGTTGGATCTCTCTAATATTGTGTGAAAACACAGAAAAATGAGCCCTAGGTATACACTTCTTTCCCTTATTTCAATAAACGAAGGTCTCGTACTGGCAGACTTGGTGTAATTAGGTTGTATACGAGGGACTGTTAATCAGCTGCCCGCTCATAATAAGTTCACGTGCTACGTGACTACAAACATGCGCATAAAAAAGTGTTTTCACACTCGTCGCTTGGCCCATAGATGGCGCTGACTGTCACTCCTACTTCTAAATTCACTAATAAACCCAAAATAAGTGGATGGAGGCATGGCCGCTGTGGTAGCTCAGTTGTTAGAGCATCGAACGCGTTATTCGAAGGTCGAAGTTCAATTCCTGCTCACGGCTGGTTATTTTTTCATCCACATTTAATTCTTCCTATTTACATTCAATTGGGTCTAATAACTTCCCCTCTACATTCCTTGGCTTTACTGTCTGTTAGATCTCTCTATTATTGTGTTAAAACACGGAAGAACGAGCCCTTGGGTAAACACTTCTTTCCCTTATTTCATTAAACGAGGGTCTCGTAGTGGCAGACTTGGTGTCATTAGGTTGTATACGAGGGACTGTTAATCAGCCGCCCGCTCATAATAAGTTCACGTGCTACGTGACGCCAAACATGCGCATGAAAGAGTGTTTTAACACTCGTCGCTTGGCTTATAGATGGCGCTGACTGTCACTCCTACTTCTAAATTCACATATAAACCCAAAATAGGTGGATGGAGGGAAGGCCGCTGTGGTAGCTCAGTGGTAAGAGCATCGAACGCGTTATTCGAAGGTCGTAGGTTCGATTCCTGCTCATGGCTGTTTATTTTTATATCCACTTTTCTTTTTTTATTTACATTCAATTGGGTCTAATACTTTCCCCGTAACATTTCTTGGCTTTACTGTCTGTTAGATCTCTCTAATATTGTGTTAAAGCACGAAAAAACGAGCCCTAGGTATACACTTCTTTTCCTTATTTCAATAAACGAGGGTCTCGTACTGGCAGACTTGGTGTAAATAGGTTGTATACTAGGGACTAATAATCAGCTGCCCGCTCACAATAAGTTCACGTGCTACGTGACGCCAAATATGCGCATAAAAGAGTGTTTTCACACTCGTCGATTGGCTTATAGATGGCGCTGACTGTCACTCCTACTTCTAAATTCACATATAAACCCAAAATAAGTGGATGGAGGGAAGGCCGCTGTGGTAGCTCAGTTGTTAGAGCATCGAACGCGTTATTCGAAGGTCGTAGGTTCGATTCCTGCTCACGGCTGGTTATTTTTCGTCCACTTTTCTTTCTTCCTATTTACATTCAATTGGGTGTAATAACTTCCCCTGTACACTCCTTGGCTTTACTGTCTGTTGGATCTCTCTAATATTGTGTGAAAACACAGAAAAATGAGCCCTAGGTATACACTTTTTCCCTTATTTCATTAAGCGAGGGTCTCGTACTCGCAGACTTGGTGTAATTAGGTTGTATACGAGGGTCCAATAATTAGCTGCCCGCTCATAATAAGTTCACGTGCTACGTGACGCCAAACATGCGCAATAAAGAGTGCTTTCACATCGTAGCATGGCTTATAGATGGCGCTGACTGTCACTCCTACTTCTAAATTCACATATCAACCCAAATTAAGTGGATGGAGGGAAGGCCGCTGTGGTAGCTCAGTGGTTACAGCATCGAACGCGTTATTCGAAGGTCGAAGGTTCGATTCCTGCTCACGGCTGCTTATTTTTCCATCCACTTTTTATTCTTCTTATTTACATTCAATAGGGTCTAATAACTTCCCCTGTATATTACTTGGCTTTACTGTCTGTTAGATCTACCTGCGATACAGTAGTGGTGCAGGCTCTTCTCTTCTCACAATATGTCTGTTATATCTCTCTAATATTGCGTTAAAACACGAAAACACGAGCCCTAGGTATACACTTCTTTCCCTTATTTCAATAAACGAAGGTCTCGTACTGGCAGACTTGGTGTAATTAGGTTGTATACGAGGGACTGTTAATCAGCTGCCCGCTCATAATAAGTTCACGTGCTACGTGACTACAAACATGCGCATAAAAAAGTGTTTTCACACTCGTCGCTTGGCTTATAGATGGCGCTGACTGTCACTCCTACTTCTAAATTCACTAATAAACCCAAAATAAGTGGATGGAGGCAAGGCCGCTGTGGTAGCTCAGTTGTTAGAGCATCGAACGCGTTATTCGAAGGTCGAAGGTTCAATTCCTGCTCACGGCTTGTTATTTTTTCATCCACATTTAATTCTTCCTATTTACATTCAATTGGTTTAATAACTTCCCCTCTACATTCCTTGACTTTACTGTCTGTTAGATCTCTCTATTATTGTGTTAAAACACGGAAAAACGAGCCCTTGGGTAAACAATTCTTTCCCTTATTTCATTAAACGAGGGTCTCGTACTGGCAGACTTGGTGTCATTAGGTTGTATACGAGGGACTGTTAATCAGCCGCCCGCTCATAATAAGTTCACGTGCTACGTGACGCCAAACATGCGCATGAAAGGGTGTTTCAACACTCGTCGCTTGGCTTATAGATGGCGCTGACTGTCACTCCTACTTCTAATTTCACATATAAACCCAAAATAAGTGGATGGAGGGAAGGCCGCTGTGGTAGCTCAGTTGTTAGAGCATCGAACGCGTTATTCGAAGGTCGTAGGTTCGATTCCTGCTCACGGCTGGTTATTTTTTCGTCCACTTTTCTTTTTTTATTTACATTCAATTGGGTCTAATAACTTCCCCTGTACATTCCTTGGCTTTACTGTGTGTTGGATCTCTCTAATATTGTGTGAAAACACAGAAAAATGAGCCCTAGGTATACACTTTTTTCCCTTATTTCATTAAGCGAGGGTCTCGTACTCGCAGACTTGGTGTAATTAGGTTGTATACGAGGGATTATAATTAGCTGCCCGCTCATAATAAGTTCACGTGCTACGTGACGCCAAATATGCGCAATAAAGAATGTTTTCACATCGTAGCATGGCTTACAGATGGCACTGACTGTCACTCCTACTTCTCATATGTGGGGTTTAACGTCCCAAAACCACTATATCATTGAGAGACGCCGTAGTGGAGGGCTCTGGAAATTTAGACTACCTGGGGTTCTTTAACGTGCACCCAAATCTGAGCACACGGGCCTACAACATTTCCGCCTCCATCGGAAATGCAGCCGCTGCAGCCGGGACTCGAACCCGCGCCCTGCGGGTCAGCAGCTGAGTACCTTAGCCACTAGACCACCGCGGCGGAGCAATGTCACTCCTACTTCTAAATTCACATATAAATCCAAAATAAGTGGTTGGAGGGAAGGCCGCTGTGGTAGCTCAGTGGTTAGAGCTTCGAACGCGTTATTCGAAGCTCGTAGGTTCGATTCCTGCTCACGGCTGGTTATGTTTTTCATCCACTTTTCTTTCTTCTTGTTTACATTCAATTGGGTCTAATAACTTCCCCTGTACATTCCTTGGCTTTACTGTCTGTTAGATCTCTCTAATATTGCGTTAAAACACGAAAACACGAGCCCTAGGTATACACTTCTTTCCCTTATTTCATTAAACGAGAGTCTCGTACTGGCAGACTTGGTGTCATTAGGTTGTATACGAAGGACTATTAATCAGCTGCCCGCTCATAATAAGTTCACGCGCTACGTGACGCCAAAAATGCGCATAAAAGGGTGTTTTCGCACTCGTCGCCTGGCTTATAGATGGCACTGACTGTCACTCCTACTTCTAAATTCACATATAAACCAAAAATAGGTGGATGGAGGGATGGCCGCTGTGGTAGCTCAGTGGTCAGAGCATCGAACGCGTTATTTGAAGGTCGTAGGTTCGATTCCTGCTCACAGCTGGTTATTGTTTTATCCACTTTCCTTTCTTCTCACTTACATTCAATTGGGTGTAATAACTTCCCCTGTACACTCCTTGGCTTTACTGTCTGTTAGATCTCTCTAATATTGTGTGAAAACACGGAAAAACGAGCCCTAGGTATACACTTTTTTCCCTTATTTCATTAAACGAGGGTCTCGTACTGGCAGACTTGGTGTAATTAGGTTGTATACGAGGCGCTAATTATTAGCTGCCCGCTCATAATAAGTTCACGTGCTACGTGACGCCAAACATGCGCAATAAAGAGTGCTTTCACATCGTAGCATGGCTTATAGATGGCGCTGACTGTCACTCCTACTTCTGATATGTGGGGTTTAACGTCCCAAAACCACTATATGATTATGAGAGATGCCGTAGTGGAGGGCTCTGGAAATTTAGACTACCTGGAGTTCTTTAACGTGCACCCAAATCTGAGCATGGGCCTACAACATTTCAGCCTCCATCGGAAATGCAGCCGCCACAGCCGGGATTCGAACCCGCGCCCTGCGGGTCAGCAGCCGAGTACTTTAGCCACTAGACCACCGCGGCGGGGCAATGTCACTCCTACTTCTAAATTCACATATAAATCCAAAATAAGTGGTTGGAGGGAAGGCCGCTGTGGTAGCTCAGTGGTTAGAGCTTCGAACGCATTATTCGAAGCTCGTAGGTTCGATTCCTGCTCATGGCTGGTTATGTTTTTCATCGACTTTTCTTTCTTCTTGTTTACATTCAATTGGGTCTAATAACTTCCCCTGTACATTCCTTGGCTTCACTGTCTGTTAGATCTCTCTAATATTGTGTTAAAGCATGAAAAAACGAGCCCTAGGTATATACTTCTTTTCCTTATTTCAATAAACGAGGGTCTCGTACTGGCAGACTTGGTGTAAATAGGTTGTATACTAGGGACTAATAATCAGCTGCCCGCTCACAATAAGTTCACGTGCTACGTGACTACAAACATGCGCATAAAAAAGTGTTTTCACACTCGTCGCTTGGCTTATACATGGCGCTGACTGTCACTCCTACTTCTAAATTCACATATAAACCCAAAACAAGTGAATGGAGGGAAGGCCGCTGTGGTAGCTCAGTTGTTAGAGCATCGAACGCGTTATTCGAAGGTCGTAGGTTCGATTCCTGCTGACGGCTGGTTATTTTTTCGTCCACTTTTCTTTCTTCCTATTGACATTCAATTGGGTGTAATAACTTCCCCTGTACACTCCTTGGCTTTACTGTCTGTTGGATCTCTCTAATATTGTGTGAAAACACAGAAAAATGAGCTCTAGGTATACACTTCTTTCCCTTATTTCAATAAACGAAGGTCTCGTACTGGCAGACTTGGTGTAATTAGGTTGTATACGAGGGACTGTTAATCAGCTGCCCGCTCATAATAAGTTCACGTGCTACGTGACTACAAACATGCGCATAAAAAAGTGTTTTCACACTCGTCGCTTGGCCCATAGATGGCGCTGACTGTCACTCCTACTTCTAAATTCACTTATAAACCCAAAATAAGTGGATGGAGGCAAGGCCGCTGTGGTAGCTCAGTTGTTAGAGCATTGAACGCGTTATTCGAAGGTCGTAGGTTCAATTCCTGCTCACGGCTGGTTATTTTTTCATCCAAATTTAATTCTTCCTATTTACATTCAATTGGGTCTAATAACTTCCCCTCTACATTCCTTGGCTTTACTGTCTGTTAGATCTCTCTCTTATTGTGTTAAAACACGGAAGAACGAGCCCTTGGGTAAACACTTCTTTCCCTTATTTCATTAAACGAGGGTCTCGTACTGGCAGACTTGGTGTCATTAGGTTGTATCCGAGGGACTGTTAATCAGCCGCCCGCTCATAATAAGTTCACGTGCTACGTGACGCCAAACATGCGCATGAAAGAGTGTTTAACACTCGTCGCTTGGCTTATAGATGGCGCTGACTGTCACTCCTACTTCTAAATTCACATATAAACCCAAAATAGGTGGATGGAGGGAAGGCCGCTGTGGTAGCTCAGTGGTAAGAGCATCGAACGCGTTATTCGAAGGTCGTAGGTTCGATTCCTGCTCATGGCTGTTTATTTTTATATCCACTTTTCTTTTTTTATTTACATTCAATTGGGTCTAATAACTTCCCCTGTACATTCCTTGGCTTTACTGTCTGTTAGATCTCTCTAATATTGTGTTAAAGCACGAAAAAACGAGCCCTAGGTATACACTTCTTTTCCTTATTTCAATAAACGAGGGTCTCGTACTGGCAGACTTGGTGTAAATAGGTTGTATACTAGGGACTAATAATCAGCTGCCCGCTCACAATAAGTTCACGTGCTACGTGACGCCAAACATGCGCATAAAAGAGCGTGTTCACAATCGTCGATTGGCTTATAGATGGCGCTGACTGTCACTCCTACTTCTAATTTCACATATAAACCCAAAATAAGTGGATGGAGGGAAGGCCGCTGTGGTAGCTCAGTTGTTAGAGCATCGAACGCGTTAATCGAAGGTCGTAGGTTCGATTCCTGCTCACGGCTGGTTATTTTTTCGTCCACTTTTCTTTCTTCCTATTTACATTCAATTGGGTGTAATAACTTCCCCTGTACACTCCTTGGCTTTACTGTCTGTTGGATCTCTCTAATATTGTGTGAAAACACACAAAAATGAGCCCTAGGTATACACTTTTTTCCCTTATTTCATTAAGCGAGGGTCTCGTACTCGCAGACTTGGTGTAATTAGGTTGTATACGAGGGATTATAATTAGCTGCCCGCTCATAATAAGTTCACGTGCTACGTGACGCCAAATATGCGCAATAAAGAGTGTTTTCACATCGTAGCATGGCTTACAGATGGCGCTGACTGTCACTCCTACTTCTCATATGTGGGGTTTAACGTCCCAAAACCACTATATCATTGAGAGACGCCGTAGTGGAGGGCTCTGGAAATTTAGACTACCTGGGGTTCTTTAACGTGCACCCAAATCTGAGCACACGGGCCTACAACATTTCCGCCTCCATCGGAAATGCAGCCGCTGCAGCCGGGACTCGAACCCGCGCCCTGCGGGTCAGCAGCTGAGTACCTTAGCCACTAGACCACCGCGGCGGAGGAATGTCACTCCTACTTCTAAATTCACATATAAATCCAAAATAAGTGGTTGGAGGGAAGGCCGCTGTGGTAGCTCAGTGGTTAGAGCTTCGAACGCGTTATTCGAAGCTCGTAGGTTCGATTCCTGCTCACGGCTGGTTATGTTTTTCATCCACTTTTCTTTCTTCTTGTTTACATTCAATTGGGTCTAATAACTTCCCCTGTACATTCCTTGGCTTTACTGTCTGTTAGATCTCTCTAATATTGCGTTAAAACACGAAAACACGAGCCCTAGGTATACACTTCTTTCCCTTATTTCATTAAACGAGAGTCTCGTACTGGCAGACTTGGTGTCATTAGGTTGTATACGAAGGACTATTAATCAGCTGCCCGCTCATAATAAGTTCACGCGCTACGTGACGCCAAAAATGCGCATAAAAGGGTGTTTTCGCACCCGTCGCCTGACTTATAGATGGCACTGACTGTCACTCCTACTTCTAAATTCACATATAAACCAAAAATAGGTGGATGGAGGGATGGCCGCTGTGGTAGCTCAGTGGTCAGAGCATCGAACGCGTTATTTGAAGGTCGTAGGTTCGATTCCTGCTCACAGCTGGTTATTGTTTTATCCACTTTCCTTTCTTCTCACTTACATTCAATTGGGTGTAATAACTTCCCCTGTACACTCCTTGGCTTTACTGTCTGTTAGATCTCTCTAATATTGTGTGAAAACACGGAAAAACGAGCCCTAGGTATACACTTTTTCCCTTATTTCATTAAACGAGGGTCTCGTACTGGCAGACTTGGTGTAATTAGGTTGTATACGAGGGGCTATTAATTAGCTGCCCGCTCATAATAAGTTCACGTGCTACGTGACGCCAAACATGCGCAATAAAGAGTGCTTTCACATCGTAGCATGGCTTATAGATGGCGCTGACTGTCACTCCTGCTTCTGATATGTGGGGTTTAACGTCCCAAAACCACTATATGATTATGAGAGATGCCGTAGTGGAGGGCTCTGGAAATTTAGACTACCTGGAGTTCTTTAACGTGCACCCATATCTGAGCATGGGCCTACAACATTTCAGCCTCCATCGGAAATGCAGCCGCCACAGCCGGGATTCGAACCCGCGCCCTGCGGGTCAGCAGCCGAGTACTTTAGCCACTAGACCACCGCGGCGGGGCAATGTCACTCCTACTTCTAAATTCACATATAAATCCAAAATAAGTGGTTGGAGGGAAGGCCGCTGTGGTAGCTCAGTGGTTAGAGCATCGAACGCATTATTCGAAGCTCGTAGGTTCGATTCCTGCTCACGGCTGGTTATGTTTTTCATCGACTTTTCTTTCTTCTTGTTTACATTCAATTGGGTCTAATAACTTCCCCTGTACATTCCTTGGCTTCACTGTCTGTTAGATCTCTCTAATATTGTGTTAAAGCACGAAAAAACGAGCCCTAGGTATTTACTTCTTTTCCTTATTTCAATAAACGAGGGTCTCGTACTGGCAGACTTGGTGTAAATAGGTTGTATACTAGGGACTAATAATCAGCTGCCCGCTCACAATAAGTTCACGTGCTACGTGACGCCAAACATGCTCATAAAAGAGTGTTTTCACACTCGTCGATTGGCTTATAGATGGCGCTGACTGTCACTCCTACTTCTAAATTCACATATAAACCCAAAATAAGTGGATGGAGGGAAGGCCGCTGTGGTAGCTCAGTTGTTAGAGCATCGAACGCGTTATTCGAAGGTCGTAGGTTCGATTCCTGCTCACGGCTGGTTATTTTTTCGTCCACTTTTCTTTCTTCCTATTTACATTCAATTGGGTGTAATAACTTCGCCTGTACACTCCTTGGCTTTACTGTCTGTTGGATCTCTCTAATATTGTGTGAAAACACAGAAAAATGAGCCCTAGGTATACACTTCTTTCCCTTATTTCAATAAACGAAGGTCTCGTACTGGCAGACTTGGTGTAATTAGGTTGTATACGAGGGACTGTTAATCAGCTGCCCGCTCATAATAAGTTCACGTGCTACGTGACTACAAACATGCGCATAAAAAAGTGTTTTCACACTCGTCGCTTGGCCCATAGATGGCGCTGACTGTCACTCCTACTTCTAAATTCACTAATAAACCCAAAATAAGTGGATGGAGGCAAGGCCGCTGTGGTAGCTCAGTTGTTAGAGCATTGAACGCGTTATTCGAAGGTCGTAGGTTCAATTCCTGCTCACGGCTGGTTATTTTTTCATCCAAATTTAATTCTTCCTATTTACATTCAATTGGGTCTAATAACTTCCCCTCTACATTCCTTGGCTTTACTGTCTGTTAGATCTCTCTATTATTGTGTTAAAACACGGAAGAACGAGCCCTTGGGTAAACACTTCTTTCCCTTATTTCATTGAACGAGGGTCTCGTACTGGCAGACTTGGTGTCATTAGGTTGTATACGAGGGACTGTTAATCAGCCGCCCGCTCATAATAAGTTCACGTGCTACGTGACGCCAAACATGCGCATGAAAGAGTGTTTTAACACTCGTCGCTTGGCTTATAGATGGCGCTGACTGTCACTCCTACTTCTAAATTCACATATAAACCCAAAATAGGTGGATGGAGGGAAGGCCGCTGTGGTAGCTCAGTGGTAAGAGCATCGAACGCGTTATTCGAAGGTCGTAGGTTCGATTCCTGCTCATAGCTGTTTATTTTTATATCCACTTTTCTTTTTTTATTTACATTCAATTGGGTCTAATAACTTCCCCTGTACATTCCTTGGCTTTACTGTCTGTTAGATCTCTCTAATATTGTGTTAAAGCACGAAAAAACGAGCCCTAGGTATACACTTCTTTTCCTTATTTCAATAAACGAGGGTCTCGTACTGGCAGACTTGGTGTAAATAGGTTGTATACTAGGGACTAATAATCAGCTGCCCGCTCACAATAAGTTCACGTGCTACGTGACGCCAAACATGCGCATAAAAGAGTGTTTTCACACTCGTCGCTTTGCTTATAGATGGCGCTGATTGTCCCTTCTACATCTAAATTCACATATAAACCCAAAATAGGTGGATGGAGAAAGGCCGCTGTGGTAGTTCAGTGGTTAGAGCATCGAATGCGTTATTCGAAGGTCGTAGTTCGATTCCTGCTCACGGCTGGTTATTTTTTCATCCACTTTCCTTTCTTCTTATTTACATTAAATTGGGTCTAATAACTACCCTGTACATTCCTTGGCTTTACTGTCTGTTAGATCTCATTATATTGTGTTAAAACACGGGAAAACGAGCCCTTAGGTATACACTTCTTTCCCTTATTTCATTAAACGAGGGTCTCGTACTGGCAGACTTGGTGTCATTAGGTTGTATACGAGGGACTGTTAATCAGCTGCCCGCTCATAATAAGTTCACATGCTACGTGACGCCAAGCATGCGCATGAAAGAGTGTGTTAACACTCGTCGCTTGGCTTATAGATGGCGCTGACTGCCACTCCTACTTCTAAATTCACATATCAACCCAAATTAAGTGGATGGAGGGAAGGCCGCTGTGGTAGCTCAGTGGTTACAGCATCGAACGCGTTATTCGAAGGTCGAAGGTTCGATTCCTGCTCACGGCTGCTTATTTTTCCATCCAATTTTCTTTCTTCTTATTTACATTCAATTGGGTCTAATAACTTCCCCTCTATATTTCTTGGCTTTACTGTCTGTTAGATCTCTCTAATATTGCGTTAAAACACGAAAACACGAGCCCTAGGTATACACTTCTTTCCCTTATTTCAATAAACGAAGGTCTCGTACTGGCAGACTTGGTGTAATTAGGTTGTATACGAGGGACTGTTAATCAGCTGCCCGCTCATAATAAGTTCACGTGCTACGTGACTACAAACATGCGCCAAAAAAGTGTTTTCACACTCGTCGCTTGGCTTATAGATGGCGCTGACTGTCACTCCTACTTCTAAATTCACTAATAAACCCAAAATAAGTGGATGGAGGCAAGGCCGCTGTGGTAGCTCAGTTGTTAGAGCATCGAACGCGTTATTCGAAGGTCGTAGGTTCAATTCCTGCTCACGGCTGGTTATTTTTTCATCCACATTTAATTCTTCCTATTTACATTCAATTGGGTCTAATAACTTCCCCTCTACATTCCTTGGCTTTACTGTCTGTTAGATCTCTCTATTATTGTGTTAAAACACGGAAGAACGAGCCCTTGGGTAAACACTTCTTTCCCTTATTTCATTAAACGAAGGTCTCGTACTGGCAGACTTGGTGTCATTAGGTTGTATACGAGGGACTGTTAATCAGCCACCCGCTAATAATAAGTTCACGTGCTACGTGACGCCAAACATGCGCATGAAAGAGTGTTTTAACACTCGTCGCTTGGCTTATAGATGGCGCTGACTGTCACTCCTACTTCTAAATTCACATATAAACCCAAAATAGGTGGATGGAGGGAAGGCCGCTGTGGTAGCTCAGTGGTAAGAGCATCGAACGCGTTATTCGAAGGTCGTAGGTTCGATTCCTGCTCATGGCTGTTTATCTTTTTATCCACTTTTCTTTTTTTATTTACATTCAATTGGGTCTAATAACTTCCCCTGTACATTCCTTGGCTTTACTGTCTGTTAGATCTCTCTAATATTGTGTTAAAGCACGAAAAAACGAGCCCTAGGTATACACTTCTTTTCCTTATTTCAATAAACGAGGGTCTCGTACTGGCAGACTTGGTGTAAATAGGTTGTATACTAGGGACTAATAATCAGCTGCCCGCTCACAATAAGTTCACGTGCTACGTGACGCCAAACATGCTCATAAAAGAGTGTTTTGACACTCGTCGATTGGCTTATAGATGGCGCTGACTTTCACTCCTACTTCTAAATTCACATATAAACCCAAAATAAGTGGATGGAGGGAAGGCCGCTGTGGTAGCTCAATTGTTAGAGCATCGAACGCGTTATTCGAAGGTCGTAGGTTCGATTCCTGCTCACGGCTGGTTATTTTTTCGTCCACTTTTCTTTCTTCCTATTTACATTCAATTGGGTGTAATAACTTCCCCTGTACACTCCTTGGCTTTACTGTCTGTTGGATCTCTCTAATATTGTGTGAAAACACAGAAAAATGAGCGCTAGGTATACACTTCTTTCCCTTATTTCAATAAACGAAGGTCTCGTACTGGCAGACTTGGTGTAATTAGGTTGTATACGAGGGACTGTTAATCAGCTGCCCGCTCATAATAAGTTCACGTGCTACGTGACTACAAACATGCGCAGAAAAAAGTGTTTTCACACTCGTCGCTTGGCCCATAGATGGCGCTGACTGTCACTCCTACTTCTAAATTCACTAATAAACCAAAAATAAGTGGATGGAGGCATGGCCGCTGTGGTAGCTCAGTTCTTAGAGCATCGAACGCGTTATTCGAAGGTCGTAGGTTCAATTCCTGCTCACGGCTGGTTATTTTTTCATCCACATTTAATTCTTCCTATTTACATTCAATTGGGTCTAATAACTTCCCCTCTACATTCCTTGGCTTTACTGTCTGTTAGATCTCTCTATTATTGTGTTAAAACACGGAAGAACGAGCCCTTGGGTAAACACTTCTTTCCCTTATTTCATTAAACGAGGATCTCGTACTGGCAGACTTGGTGTCATTAGGTTGTATACGAGGGACTGTTAATCAGCCGCCCGCTCATAATAAGTTCACGTGCTACGTGACGCCAAACATGCGCATGAAAGAGTGTTTCAACACTCGTCGCTTGGCTTATAGATGGCGCTGACTGTCACTCCTACTTCTAAATTCACATATAAACCCAAAATAGGTGGATGGAGGGAAGGCCGCTGTGGTAGCTCAGTGGTAAGAGCATCGAACGCGTTATTCGAAGGTCGTAGGTTCGATTCCTGCTCATGGCTGTTTATTTTTATATCCACTTTTCTTTTTTTATTTACATTCAATTGGGTCTAATAACTTCCCCTGTACATTCCTTGGCTTTACTGTCTGTTAGATCTCTCTAATATTGTGTTAAAGCACGAAAAAACGAGCCCTAGGTATACACTTCTTTTCCTTATTTCAATAAACGAGGGTCTCGTACTGGCAGACTTGGTGTAAATAGGTTGTATACTAGGGACTAATAATCAGCTGCCCGCTCACAATAAGTTCACGTGCTACGTGACGCCAAACATGCGCATAAAAGAGTGTTTTCACACTCGTCGATTGGCTTATAGATGGCGCTGACTGTCACTCCTACTTCTAAATTCACATATAAACCCAAAATAAGTGGATGGAGGGAAGGCCGCTGTGGTAGCTCAGTTGTTAGAGCATCGAACGCGTTATTCGAAGGTCGTAGGTTCGATTCCTGCTCACGGCTGGTTATTTTTCGTCCACTTTTCTTTCTTCCTATTTACATTCAATTGGGTGTAATAACTTCCCCTGTACACTCCTTGGCTTTACTGTCTGTTGGATCTCTCTAATATTGTGTGAAAACACAGAAAAATGAGCCCTAGGTATACACTTTTTTCCCTTATTTCATTAAGCGAGGGTCTCGTACTCGCAGACTTGGTGTAATTAGGTTGTATACGAGGGACTATTAATTAGCTGCCCGCTCATAATAAGTTGACGTGCTACGTGACGCCAAACATGCGCAATAAAGAGTGTTTTCACATCGTAGCATGGCTTATAGATGGCGCTGACTGTCACTCCTACTTCTCATATGTGGGGTTTAACGTCCCAAAACAACTATATCATTGAGAGACGCCGTAGTGGAGGGCTCTGGAAATTTAGACTACCTGGGGTTCTTTAACGGCACCCAAATCTGAGCACACGGGCCTACAACATTTCCGCTTCCATCGGAAACGCAGCCGCCGCAGCCGGGACTCGAACCCGCGCCCTGCGGGTCAGCAGCTGAGTACCTTAGCCACTAGACCACCGCGGCGGAGCAATGTCACTCCTACTTCTAAATTCACATATAAATCCAAAATAAGTGGTTGGAGGGAAGGCCGCTGTGGTAGCTCAGTGGTTAGAGCTTCGAACGCGTTATTCGAAGCTCGTAGGTTCCATTCCTGCTCACGGCTGGTTATGTTTTTCATCCACTTTTATTTCTTCCTATTTACATTCAATTGGGTCTAATACCTTCCCCTGTACATTCCTTGGCTTTACTGTCTGTTAGATCTCTTTTATATTGTGTTAGAACACGAAAACACGAGCCCTTGGGTAAACACTTCTTAACACTTATTTCATTAAACGAGGGTCTCGTACTGGCAGACTTGGTGTCATTAGGTTGTATACGAGGGACTGTTAATCAGCCGCCCGCTCATAATAAGTTCACGTGCTACGTGACGCCAAACATGCGCATGAAAGAGTGTTTTAACACTCGTCGCTTGGCTTATAGACGGCGCTGACTGTCACTCCTACTTTAAATTCACATATAAACCCAAAATAGGTGGATGGAGGGAAGGCCGCTGTGGTAGCTCAGTTGTTAGAGCATCGAACGCGTTATTCGAAGGTCGTAGGTTCAATTCCTGCTCACGGCTGGTTATTTTTTCATCCACTTTTATTTATTCTTGTTTACATTCAATTGGGTATAATAACTTCCCCAGTACATTTCTTGGCTTTACTGTCTGTTAGATCTCATTTATATTGTGTTAAAACACGGAAAAACGAGCCCTTAGGTATACACTTCTTTCCCTTATTTCATTAAACGAGGGTCTCGTACTGGCAGACTTGGTGTCATTAGGTTGTATAGAGGGACTTTTAATCAGCTGCCCGCTCACAATAAGTTAAAGTGCTACGTGGCGCCAAACATCAACATGAAAGAGTGTTTTAACACTCGTCGCTTTGCTAATAGATGGCGCTGATTGTCCCTTCTACATCTAAATTCACATATAAACCCAAAATAGGTGGATGGAGAAAGGCCGCTGTGGTAGCTCAGTGGTTAGAGCATCGAATGCGTTATTCGAAGGTCGTAGTTCGATTCCTGCTCACGGCTGGTTATTTTTTCATCCACTTTCCTTTCTTCTTATTTACATTCAATTTGGGTCTAATAACTACCCTGTACATTCCTTGGCTTTACTGTCTGTTAGATCTTATTATATTGTGTTGAAACACGGGAAAACGAGCCCTTAGGTATACACTTCTTTCCCTTATTTCATTAAACGAGGGTCTCGTACTGGCAGACTTGGTGTCATTAGGTTGTATACGAGGGACTGTTAATCAGCTGCCCGCTCATAATAAGTTCACATGCTACGTGACGCCAAGCATGCGCATGAAAGAGTGTGTTAACACTCGTCGCTTGGCTTATAGATGGCGCTGACTGCCACTCCTCCTTCTAAATTCACATATCAACCCAAATTAAGTGGATGGAGGGAAGGCCGCTGTGGTAGCTCAGTGGTTACAGCATCGAACGCGTTATTCGAAGGTCGAAGGTTCGATTCCTGCTCACGGCTGCTTATTTTTCCATCCACTTTTTATTCTTCTCATTTACATTCAATTGGGTCTAATAACTTCCCCTGTATATTTCTTGGCTTTACTGTCTCTTAGATCTCTCTAATATTGCGTTAAAACACGAAAACACGAGCCCTAGGTATACACTTCTTTCCCTTATTTCAATAAACGAAGGTCTCGTACTGGCAGACTTGGTGTAATTAGGTTGTATACGAGGGACTGTTAATCAGCTGCCCGCTCATAATAAGTTCACGTTCTACGTGACTACAAACATGCGCATAAAAAGTGTTTTCACACTCGTCGCTTGGCTTATAGATGGCGCTGACTGTCACTCCTACTTCTAAATTCACTAATAAACCCAAAATAAGTGGATGGAGGCAAGGCCTCTGTGGTAGCTCAGTTGTTAGAGCATCGAACGCGTTATTCGAAGGTCGTAGGTTCAATTCCTGCTCACGGCTGGTTATTTTTTCATCCACAATTAATTCTTCCTATTTACATTCAATTGGGTCTAATAACTTCCCCTGTACATTCCTTGGCTTTACTGTCTGTTAGATCTCTCTAATATTGTTGTGTTAAAGCACGAAAAAACGAGCCCTAGGTATACGTTTCTTTTCCTTATTTCAATAAACGAGGGTCTCGTACTGGCAGACTTGGTGTAAATAGGTTGTATACTAGGGACTAATAATCAGCTGCCCGCTCACAATAAGTTCACGTGCTACGTGACGCCAAACATGCGCATAAAAGAGTGTTTTCACACTCGTCGATTGGCTTATAGATGGCGCTGACTGTCACTCCTACTTCTAAATTCACATATAAACCCAAAATAAGTGGATGGAGGGAAGGCCGCTGTGGTAGCTCAGTTGTTAGAGCATCGAACGCGTTATTCGAAGGTCGTAGGTTCGATTCCTGCTCACGGCTGGTTATTTTTTCGTCCACTTTTCTTTCTTCCTATTTACATTCAATTGGGTGTAATAACTTCCCCTGTACACTCCTTGGCTTTACTGTCTGTTGGATCTCTCTAATATTGTGTGAAAACACAGAAAAATGAGCCCTAGGTATAAACTTTTTTCCCTTATTTCATTAAGCGAGGGTCTCGTACTCGCAGACTTGGTGTAATTAGGTTGTATACGAGGGATTATAATTAGCTGCCCGCTCATAATAAGTTCACGTGCTACGTGACGCCAAATATGCGCAATAAAGAGTGTTTTCACATCGTAGCATGGCTTACAGATGGCGCTGACTGTCACTCCTACTTCTCATATGTGGGGTTTAATGTCCCAAAACCACTATATCATTGAGAGACGCCGTAGTGGAGGGCTCTGGAAATTTAGACTACCTGGGGTTCTTTAACGTGCACCCAAATCTGAGCACACGGGCCTACAACATTTCCGCCTCCATCGGAAATGCAGCCGCCGCCGCCGGGACTAGAACCCGCGCCCTGTGGGTCAGCCAGCAGCTGAGTACCTTAGCCACTAGACCACCGCGGCGGAGCAATGTCACTCCTACTTCTAAATTCACATATAAATCCAAAATAAGTGGTTGGAGGGAAGGCCGCTGTGGTAGCTCAGTGGTTAGAGCTTCGAACGCGTTATTCGAAGCTCGTAGGTTCGATTCCTGCTCACGGCTGGTTATGTTTTTCATCCACTTTTCTTTCTTCTTGTTTACATTCAATTGGGTCTAATAACTTCCCCTGTACATTCCTTGGCTTTACTGTCTGTTAGATCTCTCTAATATTGCGTTAAAACACGAAAACACGAGCCCTAGGTATACACTTCTTTCCCTTATTTCATTAAACGAGAATCTCGTACTGGCAGACTTGGTGTCATTAGGTTGTATACGAAGGACTATTAATCAGCTGCCCGCTCATAATAAGTTCACGCGCTACGTGACGCCAAAAATGCGCATAAAAGGGTGTTTTCGCACTCGTCGCCTGGCTTATAGATGGCACTGACTGTCACTCCTACTTCTAAATTCACATATAAACCAAAAATAGGTGGATGGAGGGATGGCCGCTGTGGTAGCTCAGTGGTCAGAGCATCGAACGCGTTATTTGAAGGTCGTAGGTTCGATTCCTGCTCACAGCTGGTTATTGTTTTATCCACTTTCCTTTCTTCTCACTTACATTCAATTGGGTGTAATAACTTCCCCTGTACACTCCTTGGCTTTACTGTCTGTTAGATCTCTCTAATATTGTGTGATAACACGGAAAAACGAGCCCTAGGTATACACTTTTTTCCCTTATTTCATTAAACGAGGGTCTCGTACTGGCAGACTTGGTGTAATTAGGTTGTATACGAGGGGCTATTAATTAGCTGCCCGCTCATAATAAGTTCACGTGCTACGTGACGCCAAACATGCGCAATAAAGAGTGTTTTCACATCGTAGCATGGCTCATAGATGGCGCTGACTGTCACTCCTACTTCTGATATGTGGGGTTTAACGTCCCAAAACCACTATATGATTATGAGAGATGCCGTAATGGAGGGCTCTGGAAATTTAGACTACCTGGAGTTCTTTAACGTGCACCCAAATCTGAGCATGGGCCTACAACATTTCAGCCTCCATCGGAAATGCAGCCGCCACAGCCGGGATTCGAACCCGCGCCCTGCGGGTCAGCAGCCGAGTACTTTAGCCACTAGACCACCGCGGCGGGGCAATGTCACTCCTACTTCTAAATTCACATATAAATCCAAAATAAGTGGTTGGAGGGAAGGCCGCTGTGGTAGCTCAGTGGTTAGAGCTTCGAACGCATTATTCGAAGCTCGTAGGTTCGATTCCTGCTCACGGCTGGTTATGTTTTTCATCCACTTTTCTTTCTTCTTGTTTACATTCAATTGGGTCTAATAACTTCCCCTGTACATTCCTTGGCTTTACTGTCTGTTAGATCTCTCTAATATTGCGTTAAAACACGAAAACACGAGCCCTAGGTATACACTTCTTTCCCTTATTTCATTAAACGAGAGTCTCGTACTGGCAGACTTGGTGTAATTAGGTTGTATACGAGGGACTGTTAATCAGCTGCCCGCTCATAATAAGTTCACGTGCTACGTGACTACAAACATGCGCATAAAAAAGTGTTTTCACACTCGTCGCTTGGCCCATAGATGGCGCTGACTGTCACTCCTACTTCTAAATTCACTAATAAACCCAAAATAAGTGGATGGAGGCATGGCCGCTGTGGTAGCTCAGTTGTTAGAGCATCGAACGCGTTATTCGAAGGTCGAAGTTCAATTCCTGCTCACGGCTGGTTATTTTTTCATCCACATTTAATTCTTCCTATTTACATTCAATTGGGTGTAATAACTTCCCCTGTACACTCCTTGGCTTTACTGTCTGTTAGATCTCTCTAATATTGTGTGAAAACACGGAAAAACGAGCCCTAGGTATACACTTTTTCCCTTATTTCATTAAACGAGGGTCTCGTACTGGCAGACTTGGTGTAATTAGGTTGTATACGAGGGGCTATTAATTAGCTGCCCGCTCATAATAAGTTCACGTGCTACGTGACGCCAAACATGCGCAATAAAGAGTGCTTTCACATCGTAGCATGGCTTATAGATGGCGCTGACTGTCACTCCTGCTTCTGATATGTGGGGTTTAACGTCCCAAAACCACTATATGAATATGAGAGATGCCGTAGTGGAGGGCTCTGGAAATTTAGACTACCTGGAGTTCTTTAACGTGCACCCATATCTGAGCATGGGCCTACAACATTTCAGCCTCCATCGGAAATGCAGCCGCCACAGCCGGGATTCGAACCCGCGCCCTGCGGGTCAGCAGCCGAGTACTTTAGCCACTAGACCACCGCGGCGGGGCAATGTCACTCCTACTTCTAAATTCACATATAAATCCAAAATAAGTGGTTGGAGGGAAGGCCGCTGTGGTAGCTCAGTGGTTAGAGCTTCGAACGCATTATTCGAAGCTCGTAGGTTCGATTCCTGCTCACGGCTGGTTATGTTTTTCATCGACTTTTCTTTCTTCTTGTTTACATTCAATTGGGTCTAATAACTTCCCCTGTACATTCCTTGGCTTCACTGTCTGTTAGATCTCTCTAATATTGTGTTAAAGCACGAAAAAACGAGCCCTAGGTATTTACTTCTTTTCCTTATTTCAATAAACGAGGGTCTCGTACTGGCAGACTTGGTGTAAATAGGTTGTATACTAGGGACTAATAATCAGCTGCCCGCTCACAATAAGTTCACGTGCTACGTGACGCCAAACATGCTCATAAAAGAGTGTTTTCACACTCGTCGATTGGCTTATAGATGGCGCTGACTGTCACTCCTACTTCTAAATTCACATATAAACCCAAAATAAGTGGATGGAGGGAAGGCCGCTGTGGTAGCTCAGTTGTTACAGCATCGAACGCGTTATTCGAAGGTCGTAGGTTCGATTCCTGCTCACGGCTGGTTATTTTTTCGTCCACTTTTCTTTCTTCCTATTTACATTCAATTGGGTGTAATAACTTCCCCTGTACACTCCTTGGCTTTACTGTCTGTTGGATCTCTCTAATATTGTGTGAAAACACAGAAAAATGAGCCCTAGGTATACACTTCTTTCCCTTATTTCAATAAACGAAGGTCTCGTACTGGCAGACTTGGTGTAATTAGGTTGTATACGAGGGACTGTTAATCAGCTGCCCGCTCATAATAAGTTCACGTGCTACGTGACTACAAACATGCGCATAAAAAAGTGTTTTCACACTCGTCGCTTGGCCCATAGATGGCGCTGACTGTCACTCCTACTTCTAAATTCACTAATAAACCCAAAATAAGTGGATGGAGGCAAGGCCGCTGTGGTAGCTCAGTTGTTAGAGCATTGAACGCGTTATTCGAAGGTCGTAGGTTCAATTCCTGCTCACGGCTGGTTATTTTTTCATCCAAATTTAATTCTTCCTATTTACATTCAATTGGGTCTAATAACTTCCCCTCTACATTCCTTGGCTTTACTGTCTGTTAGATCTCTCTATTATTGTGTTAAAACACGGAAGAACGAGCCCTTGGGTAAACACTTCTTTCCCTTATTTCATTGAACGAGGGTCTCGTACTGGCAGACTTGGTGTCATTAGGTTGTATACGAGGGACTGTTAATCAGCCGCCCGCTCATAATAAGTTCACGTGCTACGTGACGCCAAACATGCGCATGAAAGAGTGTTTTAACACTCGTCGCTTGGCTTATAGATGGCGCTGACTGTCACTCCTACTTCTAAATTCACATATAAACCCAAAATAGGTGGATGGAGGGAAGGCCGCTGTGGTAGCTCAGTGGTAAGAGCATCGAACGCGTTATTCGAAGGTCGTAGGTTCGATTCCTGCTCATAGCTCTTTATTTTTATATCCACTTTTCTTTTTTTATTTACATTCAATTGGGTCTAATAACTTCCCCTGTACATTCCTTGGCTTTACTGTCTGTTAGATCTCTCTAATATTGTGTTAAAGCACGAAAAAACGAGCCCTAGGTATACACTTCTTTTCCTTATTTCAATAAACGAGGGTCTCGTACTGGCAGACTTGGTGTAAATAGGTTGTATACTAGGGACTAATAATCAGCTGCCCGCTCACAATAAGTTCACGTGCTACGTGACGCCAAACATGCGCATAAAAGAGTGTTTTCACACTCGTCGCTTTGCTTATAGATGGCGCTGATTGTCCCTTCTACATCTAAATTCACATATAAACCCAAAATAGATGGATGGAGAAAGGCCGCTGTGGTAGTTCAGTGGTTAGAGCATCGAATTCGTTATTCGAAGGTCGTAGTTCGATTCCTGCTCACGGCTGGTTATTTTTTCATCCACTTTCCTTTCTTCTTATTTACATTCAATTGGGTCTAATAACTACCCTGTACATTCCTTGGCTTTACTGTCTGTTAGATCTCATTATATTGTGTTAAAACACGGGAAAACGAGCCCTTAGGTATACACTTCTTTCCCTTATTTCATTAAACGAGGGTCTCGTACTGGCAGACTTGGTGTCATTAGGTTGTATACGAGGGACTGTTAATCAGCTGCCCGCTCATAATAAGTTCACATGCTACGTGACGCCAAGCATGCGCATGAAAGAGTGTGTTAACACTCGTCGCTTGGCTTATAGATGGCGCTGACTGCCACTCCTACTTCTAAATTCACATATCAACCCAAATTAAGTGGATGGAGGGAAGGCCGCTGTGGTAGCTCAGTGGTTACAGCATCGAACGCGTTATTCGAAGGTCGAAGGTTCGATTCCTGCTCACGGCTGCTTATTTTTCCATCCAATTTTCTTTCTTCTTATTTACATTCAATTGGGTCTAATAACTTCCCCTCTATATTTCTTGGCTTTACTGTCTGTTAGATCTCTCTAATATTGCGTTAAAACACGAAAACACGAGCCCTAGGTATACACTTCTTTCCCTTATTTCAATAAACGAAGGTCTCGTACTGGCAGACTTGGTGTAATTAGGTTGTATACGAGGGACTGTTAATCAGCTGCCCGCTCATAATAAGTTCACGTGCTACGTGACTACAAACATGCGCCAAAAAAGTGTTTTCACACTCGTCGCTTGGCTTATAGATGGCGCTGACTGTCACTCCTACTTCTAAATTCACTAATAAACCCAAAATAAGTGGATGGAGGCAAGGCCGCTGTGGTAGCTCAGTTGTTAGAGCATCGAACGCGTTATTCGAAGGTCGTAGGTTCAATTCCTGCTCACGGCTGGTTATTTTTTCATCCACATTTAATTCTTCCTATTTACATTCAATTGGGTCTAATAACTTCCCCTCTACATTCCTTGGCTTTACTGTCTGTTAGATCTCTCTATTATTGTGTTAAAACACGGAAGAACGAGCCCTTGGGTAAACACTTCTTTCCCTTATTTCATTAAACGAAGGTCTCGTACTGGCAGACTTGGTGTCATTAGGTTGTATACGAGGGACTGTTAATCAGCCACCCGCTAATAATAAGTTCACGTGCTACGTGACGCCAAACATGCGCATGAAAGAGTGTTTTAACACTCGTCGCTTGGCTTATAGATGGCGCTGACTGTCACTCCTACTTCTAAATTCACATATAAACCCAAAATAGGTGGATGGAGGGAAGGCCGCTGTGGTAGCTCAGTGGTAAGAGCATCGAACGCGTTATTCGAAGGTCGTAGGTTCGATTCCTGCTCATGGCTGTTTATCTTTTTATCCACTTTTCTTTTTTTATTTACATTCAATTGGGTCTAATAACTTCCCCTGTACATTCCTTGGCTTTACTGTCTGTTAGATCTCTCTAATATTGTGTTAAAGCACGAAAAAACGAGCCCTAGGTATACACTTCTTTTCCTTATTTCAATAAACGAGGGTCTCGTACTGGCAGACTTGGTGTAAATAGGTTGTATACTAGGGACTAATAATCAGCTGCCCGCTCACAATAAGTTCACGTGCTACGTGACGCCAAACATGCTCATAAAAGAGTGTTTTCACACTCGTCGATTGGCTTATAGATGGCGCTGACTTTCACTCCTACTTCTAAATTCAAATATAAACCCAAAATAAGTGGATGGAGGGAAGGCCGCTGTGGTAGCTCAATTGTTAGAGCATCGAACGCGTTATTCGAAGGTCGTAGGTTCGATTCCTGCTCACGGCTGGTTATTTTTTCGTCCACTTTTCTTTCTTCCTATTTACATTCAATTGGGTGTAATAACTTCCCCTGTACACTCCTTGGCTTTACTGTCTGTTGGATCTCTCTAATATTGTGTGAAAACACAGAAAAATGAGCCCTAGGTATACACTTTTTTCCCTTATTTCATTAAGCGAGGGTCTCGTACTCGCAGACTTGGTGTAATTAGGTTGTATACGAGGGACTATTAATTAGCTGCCCGCTCATAATAAGTTGACGTGCTACGTGACGCCAAACATGCGCAATAAAGAGTGTTTTCACATCGTAGCATGGCTTATAGATGGCGCTGACTGTCACTCCTACTTCTCATATGTGGGGTTTAATGTCCCAAAACAACTATATCATTGAGAGACGCCGTAGTGGAGGGCTCTGGAAATTTAGACTACCTGGGGTTCTTTAACGGCACCCAAATCTGAGCACACGGGCCTACAACATTTCCGCTTCCATCGGAAACGCAGCCGCCGCAGCCGGGACTCGAACCCGCGCCCTGCGGGTCAGCAGCTGAGTACCTTAGCCACTAGACCACCGCGGCGGAGCAATGTCACTCCTACTTCTAAATTCACATATAAATCCAAAATAAGTGGTTGGAGGGAAGGCCGCTGTGGTAGCTCAGTGGTTAGAGCTTCGAACGCGTTATTCGAAGCTCGTAGGTTCCATTCCTGCTCACGGCTGGTTATGTTTTTCATCCACTTTTATTTCTTCCTATTTACATTCAATTGGGTCTAATACCTTCCCCTGTACATTCCTTGGCTTTACTGTCTGTTAGATCTCTTTTATATTGTGTTAGAACACGAAAACACGAGCCCTTGGGTAAACACTTCTTAACACTTATTTCATTAAACGAGGGTCTCGTACTGGCAGACTTGGTGTCATTAGGTTGTATACGAGGGACTGTTAATCAGCCGCCCGCTCATAATAAGTTCACGTGCTACGTGACGCCAAACATGCGCATGAAAGAGTGTTTTAACACTCGTCGCTTGGCTTATAGACGGCGCTGACTGTCACTCCTACTTTAAATTCACATATAAACCCAAAATAGGTGGATGGAGGGAAGGCCGCTGTGGTAGCTCAGTTGTTAGAGCATCGAACGCGTTATTCGAAGGTCGTAGGTTCAATTCCTGCTCACGGCTGGTTATTTTTTCATCCACTTTTATTTATTCTTGTTTACATTCAATTGGGTATAATAACTTCCCCAGTACATTTCTTGGCTTTACTGTCTGTTAGATCTCATTTATATTGTGTTAAAACACGGAAAAACGAGCCCTTAGGTATACACTTCTTTCCCTTATTTCATTAAACGAGGGTCTCGTACTGGCAGACTTGGTGTCATTAGGTTGTATAGAGGGACTTTTAATCAGCTGCCCGCTCACAATAAGTTAAAGTGCTACGTGGCGCCAAACATCAACATGAAAGAGTGTTTTAACACTCGTCGCTTTGCTAATAGATGGCGCTGATTGTCCCTTCTACATCTAAATTCACATATAAACCCAAAATAGGTGGATGGAGAAAGGCCGCTGTGGTAGCTCAGTGGTTAGAGCATCGAATGCGTTATTCGAAGGTCGTAGTTCGATTCCTGCTCACGGCTGGTTATTTTTTCATCCACTTTCCTTTCTTCTTATTTACATTCAATTGGGTCTAATAACTACCCTGTACATTCCTTGGCTTTACTGTCTGTTAGATCTCATTACATTGTGTTGAAACACGGGAAAACGAGCCCTTAGGTATACACTTCTTTCCCTTATTTCATTAAACGAGGGTCTCGTACTGGCAGACTTGGTGTCATTAGGTTGTATACGAGGGACTGTTAATCAGCTGCCCGCTCATAATAAGTTCACATGCTACGTGACGCCAAGCATGCGCATGAAAGAGTGTGTTAACACTCGTCGCTTGGCTTATAGATGGCGCTGACTGCCACTCCTCCTTCTAAATTCACATATCAACCCAAATTAAGTGGATGGAGGAAAGGCCGCTGTTGTAGCTCAGTGGTTACAGCATCGAACGCGTTATTCGAAGGTCGAAGGTTCGATTCCTGCTCACGGCTGCTTATTTTTCCATCCACATTTTATTCTTCTCATTTACATTCAATTGGGTCTAATAACTTCCCCTGTATATTTCTTGGCTTTACTGTCTCTTAGATCTCTCTAATATTGCGTTAAAACACGAAAACACGAGCCCTAGGTATACACTTCTTTCCCTTATTTCAATAAACGAAGGTCTCGTACTGGCAGACTTGGTGTAATTAGGTTGTATACGAGGGACTGTTAATCAGCTGCCCGCTCATAATAAGTTCACGTTCTACGTGACTACAAACATGCGCATAAAAAGTGTTTTCACACTCGTCGCTTGGCTTATAGAAGCGCTGACTGTCACTCCTACTTCTAAATTCACTAATAAACCCAAAATAAGTGGATGGAGGCAAGGCCTCTGTGGTAGCTCAGTTGTTAGAGCATCGAACGCGTTATTCGAAGGTCGTAGGTTCAATTCCTGCTCACGGCTGGTTATTTTTTCATCCACAATTAATTCTTCCTATTTACATTCAATTGGGTCTAATAACTTCCCCTGTACATTCCTTGGCTTTACTGTCTGTTAGATCTCTCTAATATTGTTGTGTTAAAGCACGAAAAAACGAGCCCTAGGTATACGTTTCTTTTCCTTATTTCAATAAACGAGGGTCTCGTACTGGCAGACTTGGTGTAAATAGGTTGTATACTAGGGACTAATAATCAGCTGCCCGCTCACAATAAGTTCACGTGCTACGTGACGCCAAACATGCGCATAAAAGAGTGTTTTCACACTCGTCGATTGGCTTATAGATGGCGCTGACTGTCACTCCTACTTCTAAATTCACATATAAACCCAAAATATGTGGATGGAGGGAAGGCCGCTGTGGTAGCTCAGTTGTTAGAGCATCGAACGCGTTATTCGAAGGTCGTAGGTTGGATTCCTGCTCACGGCTGGTTATTTTTTCGTCCACTTTTCTTTCTTCCTATTTACATTCAATTGGGTGTAATAACTTCCCCTGTACACTCCTTGGCTTTACTGTCTGTTGGATCTCTCTAATATTGTGTGAAAACACAGAAAAATGAGCCCTAGGTATACACTTTTTTCCCTTATTTCATTAAGCGAGGGTCTCGTACTCGCAGACTTGGTGTAATTAGGTTGTATACGAGGGATTATAATTAGCTGCCCGCTCATAATAAGTTCACGTGCTACGTGACGCCAAATATGCGCAATAAAGAGTGTTTTCACATCGTAGCATGGCTTACAGATGGCGCTGACTGTCACTCCTACTTCTCATATGTGGGGTTTAATGTCCCAAAACCACTATATCATTGAGAGACGCCGTAGTGGAGGGCTCTGGAAATTTAGACTACCTGGGGTTCTTTAACGTGCACCCAAATCTGAGCACACGGGCCTACAACATTTCCGCCTCCATCGGAAATGCAGCCGCCGCCGCCGGGACTAGAACCCGCGCCCTGTGGGTCAGCCAGCAGCTGAGTACCTTAGCCACTAGACCACCGCGGCGGAGCAATGTCACTCCTACTTCTAAATTCACATATAAATCCAAAATAAGTGGTTGGAGGGAAGGCCGCTGTGGTAGCTCAGTGGTTAGAGCTTCGAACGCGTTATTCGAAGCTCGTAGGTTCGATTACTGCTCACGGCTGGTTATGTTTTTCATCCACTTTTCTTTCTTCTTGTTTACATTCAATTGGGTCTAATAACTTCCCCTGTACATTCCTTGGCTTTACTGTCTGTTAGATCTCTCTAATATTGCGTTAAAACACGAAAACACGAGCCCTAGGTATACACTTCTTTCCCTTATTTCATTAAACGAGAATCTCGTACTGGCAGACTTGGTGTCATTAGGTTGTATACGAAGGACTATTAATCAGCTGCCCGCTCATAATAAGTTCACGCGCTACGTGACGCCAAAAATGCGCATAAAAGGGTGTTTTCGCACTCGTCGCCTGGCTTATAGATGGCACTGACTGTCACTCCTACTTCTAAATTCACATATAAACCAAAAATAGGTGGATGGAGGGATTGCCGCTGTGGTAGCTCAGTGGTCAGAGCATCGAACGCGTTATTTGAAGGTCGTAGGTTCGATTCCTGCTCACAGCTGGTTATTGTTTTATCCACTTTCCTTTCTTCTCACTTACATTCAATTGGGTGTAATAACTTCCCCTGTACACTCCTTGGCTTTACTGTCTGTTAGATCTCTCTAATATTGTGTGATAACACGGAAAAACGAGCCCTAGGTATACACTTTTTTCCCTTATTTCATTAAACGAGGGTCTCGTACTGGCAGACTTGGTGTAATTAGGTTGTATACGAGGGGCTATTAATTAGCTGCCCGCTCATAATAAGTTCACGTGCTACGTGACGCCAAACATGCGCAATAAAGAGTGTTTTCACATCGTAGCATGGCTCATAGATGGCGCTGACTGTCACTCCTACTTCTGATATGTGGGGTTTAACGTCCCAAAACCACTATATGATTATGAGAGATGCCGTAATGGAGGGCTCTGGAAATTTAGACTACCTGGAGTTCTTTAACGTGCACCCAAATCTGAGCATGGGCCTACAACATTTCAGCCTCCATCGGAAATGCAGCCGCCACAGCCGGGATTCGAACCCGCGCCCTGCGGGTCAGCAGCCGAGTACTTTAGCCACTAGACCACCGCGGCGGGGCAATGTCACTCCTACTTCTAAATTCACATATAAATCCAAAATAAGTGGTTGGAGGGAAGGCCGCTGTGGTAGCTCAGTGGTTAGAGCTTCGAACGCATTATTCGAAGCTCGTAGGTTCGATTCCTGCTCACGGCTGGTTATGTTTTTCATCGACTTTTCTTTCTTCTTGTTTACATTCAATTGGGTCTAATAACTTCCCCTGTACATTCCTTGGCTTTACTGTCTGTTAGATCTCTCTAATAGCCCTGCCGCGGTGGTCTAGTGGCTAAGGTACTCAGCTGCTGACCCGCAGGTCGCGGGTTCAAATCCCGGCTGCGGCGGCTGCATTTCCGATGGAGGCGGAAATGTCGAGGCCCGTGTGCTCAGATTTGGGTGCACGTTAAAGAACCCCAGGTGGTCAAAATTTCCGGAGCCCTCCACTACGGCGTCTCTCATAATCATATGGTGGTTTTGGGACGTTAAACCCCACAAATCAATCAGATCTCTCTAATATTGTGTTAAAAGACGAAAAAACGAGCCCTAGATATACACTTCTTTCCCTTATTTCATTAAACGAGGGTCACGTACTGGCAGACTTGGTGTAATTCGGTTGTATACGAGGGACTATTTATCAGCTACTCTCTCATAATAAGTTCTTGTGCTACGTGACGCCAAACATGCGCATAAAAGAGTGTTTTCACACTCGTCGCTTGGCATATAGATGGCGCTGACTGTCACTTTTACTTCTAAATTCACTTATAAACCCAAAATAAGTGGATGGAGGGAAGGCCGCTGTGGTAGCTCAGTTGTTAGAGCATCGAACGCGTTATTCGAAGGTCGTAGGTTCAATTCCTGCTCACGGCTGGTTATTTTTTCATCCACTTTTATTTATTCTTACTTACATTCAATTGGGTCTAATAACTTCCCCAGTACATTTCTTGGCTTTACTGTCTGTTAGATCTCATTAATATTGTGTTAAAACACGGAAAAACGAGCCCTTAGGTATACACTTCTTTCTCTTGTTTCATTAAACGAGGGTCTCGTACTGGCAGACTTGGTGTCCTTAGGTTGTATAGAGGGACTGTTAATCAGCTGCCCGCTAATAATAAGTTAAAGTGCTACGTGGCGCCAAACATGAACATGAAAGAGTGTTTTAACACTCGTCGCTTTGCTTATAGATGGCGCCGATTGTCCCTTCTACATCTAAATTCACATATAAACCCAAAATAGGTGGATGGAGAAAGGCCGCTGTGGTAGCTCAGTGCTTAGAGCATCGAATGCGTTATTCGAAGGTCGTAGTTGGACTCCTGCTCACGGCTGGTCATTTTTTCATCCACTTTCCTTTCTTCTTCTTTACATTCAATTGGGTCTCATAACTACCCTGTACATTCCTTGGCTTTACTGTACTGTCTGTTAGATCTCATTATTTTGCGTTAAAACACGCGAAAACGAGCCCTTAGGTATACACTTCTTTCCCTTATTTCATTAAACGAGGGTCTCGTGCTGGCAGACTTGGTGTCACTAGGTTGTATACGAGGGACTGTTAATCAGCTGCCCGCTCATAATAAGTTGACATGCTACGTGACGCCAAGCATGCGCATGAAAGAGTGTTTTAACACTCGTCGCTTGGCTTATAGATGGCGCTGACTGTCACTCCTACTTCTAAATTCACATATCAACCCAAATTAAGTGGATGGAGGGAAGGCCGCTGTGGTAGCTCAGTGGTTACAGCATCGAACGCGTTATTCGAAGGTCGAAGGTTCGATTCCTGCTCACGGCTGCTTATTTTTCCATCCACTTTTCTTTCTTCTTATTTACATTCAATTGGGTCTAATAACTTCCCCTGTACATTTCTTGGCTTTACTGTCTGTTAGGTCTCTCTAATATTGTGTTAAAACACGGAAGAACGAGCCCTTGGGTAAACACTTCTTTCCCTTATTTCATTAAACGAGGGTCTCGTACTGGCAGACTTGGTGTCATTAGGTTGTATACGAGGGACTGTTAATCAGCCGCCCGCTCATAATAAGTTCACGTGCTACGTGACGCCAAACATGCGCATGAAAGAGTGTTTTAACACTCGTCGCTTGGCTTATAGATGGCGCTGACTGTCACTCCTACTTCTAATTTAACATATAAACCCAAAATAGGTGGATGGAGGGAAGGCCGCTGTGGTAGCTCAGTGATTAGAGCATCGAACGCGTTATTCGAAGGTCGTAGGTTCGATTCCTGCTCACGGCTGGTTAGTTTTTTATCCACATTTCTTTTTTTACATTCAATTGGGTCTAATAACTTCCCCTGTACATTCCTTGGCTTTACTGTCTGTTAGATCTCTCTAATATTGTGTTAAAACACGAAAACACGAGCCCTAGGTATACACTTCTTTCCCTTACTTCATTAAACGAGGGTCTCGTACTGGCAGACTTGGTGTAATTAGGTTGTATACTAGGGACTAATAATCAGCTGCTCGTTACAATAAGTTCACGTGCGACGTGACGCTGAACATGCGCATAAAAGAGTGTTTTCACACTCGTCGATTGGCTTATAGATGGCGCTGACTGTCACTCCTACTTCTAAATTCCCATATAAACCCAAAATAAGTGGATGGAGGGAAGGCCGCTGTGGTAGCTCAGTTGTTAGAGCATCGAACGCGTTATTCGAAGGTCGTAGGTTCGATTCCTGCTCAGGGCTGGTTATTTTTTCGTCCACTTTCCTTTCTTCCTATTTACATTCAATTGGGTGTAATAACTTCCCCTGTACACTCCTTGGCTTTACTGTCTGTTAGATCTCTCTAATATTGCGTTAAAACACGAAAACACGAGCCCTAGGTATACACTTCTTTCCCTTTTTCAATAAACGAAGGTCTCGCACTGGCAGACTTGGTGTAATTAGGTTGTATACGAGGGACTATTAATCAGCTGCCCACTCATAATAAGTTCACGTGCTACGTGACTGCAAAGATGCGCATAAAAAAGTGTTTTCACACTCGTCGCTTGGCTTATAGATGGCGCTGACTGTCACTCCTCCTTCTAAATTCACATATCAACCCAAATTAAGTGGATGGAGGCAAGGCCGCTGTGGTAGCTCAGTGGTTACAGCATCGAACGCGTTATTCGAAGGTCGAAGGTTCGATTCCTGCTCACGGCTGCTTATTTTTTCATCCACTTTCGTTTCTTCTTATTTAGATTCATTTGAGTCTAATAACTTCCCCTGCATCATTCTTGGCTTTACTGTGAGTTAGATCTCATTAATATTGTGTTAAAACACCAAACAACGAGCCCTTAGGTATACACTTTTTTCCCTTATTTCATTAAACGAGGGTCTCGTACTGGCAGACTTGGTGTCATTAGGTTGTATACGAGGGACTATTAATCAGCTGTCCGCTCATAAGTTCACGTGCTACGTGACGCCAAACATGTGCATAAAAGAGTGTTTTCAAATTCGTCGCTTGGCTTACAGATGGCGCTGACTGTCTCTACTACTTCTAAATTCACATGTAAACCCAAAATAAATGGATGGAGGGAAAGCCGCTGTGGTAGCTCAGTGGTTAGAGCATCGAACGCGTTATTCGAAGGTCGTAGGTTTGATTCCTGCTCACTGCTAGTTATTTTTTTTATCCACTCTCAGTTCTTCTTATTTGCATTCAATTGGGTCTAATAACTACCCTGTAAATTCCATGGCTTTACTGTCTCTTAGATCTCATTAATATTGTGTTAAAACACGGAAAAACGAGCCCTTAGGTATACACTTCTTTCCCTTATTTCATTAAACGAGGGTTTCGTAATGGCAGACTTGGTGTCATTAGGTTGTATACGAGGGACTGTTAATCAGCTGCCCGCTCATAATAAGTTCACGTGCTACGTGACGCCAAACATGCGCATGAAAGAGTGTTTTTACACTCGTCGCTTGGCTTATAGATGGCGCTGACTGTCACTCGTACTTCTAAATTCACATAAAAACCCAAAAAAGGTGTATGGAGGGAAGGCCGCTGTGGTAGCTTAGTGGCTAGAGCATCGAACGCGTTATTCGAAGGTCGTAGGTTCGATTCCTGCTCACAACTGGTTATTTTTTCATCCACTTTTCTTTCTTCCTATTTACATCAATCGCCCCACCAAGGTGCACCTGGCACGGTAAACTTCCACTCTATGCGCAAGTTCAGCAGAAAAGATGCAAATGGAGAGCTCTTCATGACACTTCAGATGTTGTTGAGGTCCCGTGACGCTCTCTTGAAGGCGAGAGCGTCATCCGAGTATATTGTTGTGGGTACTCCTCTGCGAGCAAGAAACCTCCGGAACGCTAGCATGAAGGCGCTGGTCGAGATTGCATTCGTCAGTTAAAGGTGTACTGCTCTAGTGATTGCACAGGTGAACAGCAGGATATAAGCTTTTGATGTGTCACCATGTAGCTAACGTTGATTCATATATAGTGGAAATGCAATGTCCAATTCTACTACATCAAATGGCCGTGACGATAGAAGACGGTCTTCAGGTATCGGCGCATTTTGCACGTTCCCAGGTTTCATAATGTATCTTCGGCAGAGAAAGCATTTGCTCATGATTCACTTGTTTTCTTGTCGAGCGCGGCTGATCCAATGCCGCCGTCGTTTTTGTATCATAGTGCTTGCCACATCATCATGCAATGTTCTGCAATGATGCTCAATCACTACCAGAGACGTGAAAGGATGTCTCTGTGGCAGTATGACCGAATGTTTTTCGTCATATACGGCGTCCATTTTCTCTAGTCGTCCAAGCCGAAGCGGTCTGTTTTGGTCCAAGAAAGCGTGAAGATTGATCAGCCTAGACTGTTTTGAGAGTGGGTGTCCAAGCTGCAGTTGTTCGACGTCGTTCGCGAATACTTCCACCTGAATTTATCGGACCCAGAACATTTCAGACTTTCTTAGCTCCCATGCTGAAATCGCTTCGCTGACTGAAGTTTGAAGTTCACGGCATCGATCCACAAAGCAAAAGACCCAGGCGGTGATGCGCAAGAGCTTCTGCAGGTTGCTATGCTTCCTTCTATCGATCACCGGGTGTAAGCTCCTGGAAGACGCTTGAAGGCATGCATATTGCGTCTCAATCTCTGCCTCTTCGTTTATCGGTTTGTACTGGTTAGGTTCTGAAGGCCAGCTTGATTTTGGCTGGGACAACCATTCAGGTCTATACCACCAATAGCGACATGCACGTAGAGTCCTTATCGGTATGCCTCTAGTCAGTACATCCGACGGGTTGTCTTCGCCCGGGCAGTAGCGCTATAACGTTGCTTCAGTAACTTGCGTTATTTCAAACACTCTGTGCTTTACTAATTGACTCCACTTGCTATAATTTCCGCGGATCCAGCTCAGTGTGATCATGAAGTAAGTCCATATGACGCAATGGAAATGCTTTAAATCCCACGAGGAGGAATTATATTTTAGCAATCTGGCTCCCACTACCGTGGCCATAAGCTCGAGCTTTGGAAGCGTTAATGTTTTAATAGGTGAAACGCTTGACTTCGTTACTATCAGAGAGGTAGCAGAGTTTCCACCTTCATCTAATGCTCTCAAATAGGTACATGCTCCATAAGCTTTCAGTCGGGCGTCGACCAATATAAGCAGTTCACCCCCTTTAAGTGCTCCATGCAGGCCGTCTCTCCCGCAACGCGGAATCTTTATGTGACCGAGCTGTGTTACTTCTGCAAACCAGGCTGCCCAATGCGTCTTGATCTCCACGGACAATTGTTTATCCCAGGAATGGCCTAAAACCCAAAGGCGTTAAAACAAAAGCTTCGGAGTGATGGTGAATGGTGATAGAATGGCAAGCCGATCATAAGTTCGAGAAACAACCTTCAGTAGGGTACGTTTCGTGTCGAGCTGGCCAGCCACTAAATACTGGGCCACAGACTTTGAAGAAAACTTGAAGTAATCATATGGTATATTCCAATGCATTCCCAAGACCGCAGCTGCTTCTCCGGATGCTCCTTCTACTTGCTGCTTCTGGTTATCAAAAATTTTCTGCAGCTGATGGTCATTAGTCTTCCACTTTCTGAGCTTCATGCCAGCATCTGTGATATTTGCTTTCGACTGCTCATAGATGCGCCGATTGTCATGAAATGTCTCCGCACCCACCAAAAAATCGTCGACATAAAATGCCTTCTTTAATGTAGAAGTGAGCTCTTTGTCTTCACATGCATTATTTATGTGGTAGTGAATAGTTGACATGAGCAAGAAAGGGCTTAACGTCGATCCAAACGGTACCCGTGTCATGTGCCATTCGACAAGCTTACGGTGTTGGCTTAAGGAAATAGAGTCAAACCAGAAAACCGGAATGCATCTCGGTCATTCTTATGTATCTCGATTTGTAAGAACGCCTTTTAGATGTCGGAATTGATGATGACAGTGTACCACCGAAAGCGAAGAAGGACTTGCAGCAATTCTGGATTGAGGTTCACTCCTTTATCCAAGCAGTCGTTAAGAGATGGTACACCTTGGGCGTGTGACGAAGCGTCGAACACTACACGCAGTTTGGTAGTTAATGATTCCCTTCTTATCACTTCCCGATGTGGCATATTATATATGGTGTGGTCTCGATCCCGAAGGGTATCCTTAGGCACCACTTCCGTATCACCCAACTCCAGATATTGCCTGATTACTGCATCATATCACTGCAGCATTCCTTCCATCGTTGATAGCCTTCATGTTAATCTTTGTAGACGTGATAGCGCGATTTTCCGGTTGTTCCCTAGAAGCGGTTTCTTATCTTCCTTCCAAGGCAACGCCACAGTATATCTGTCGTTTTCTTGCTAATGGTTTCATGCGATCGTGCAATGGACTCGTGGGAGGAAGGTTCCGTTGAATCTCCGATGCCAATTGCTTCTAGTTGCCAAAAAGATTGCCAGATCTGCGAGGTTAATTCGTCATCAACGATTGCTTGCAGTTTCAGAATACAGACCATTAGGATAGAGCTGCAGTCAAGAAAGGTTTTTGGTGACTGGGTTCTTGTAGCGTCCATCCAAAATCTGTATCGATTGCTACCAGTCCTGGAACTTCTGCACTTTTGACAATACGTCGCGACATGATTTGCCAGAGGTGGTCAGCACCGACTAACAAGCTGAGGCTATATTTTGTTTCCGCATCGAACTTCTTTTCGTCCGCAATGACGTTGTCTTCTATACGCAGGTTCTGAACGAAATGGCTGTCAGCTTTCGGGGAAGCAATATCGTAGCAGATAACTGGAACAACTATTGCGCGCAACGTGCAGGTGTCAGAACCGTGTTGGCTATGCAGAGGAACTTCTACCACTTGCCGTCTTACCACAGTACTTGGTGATGAACAGCCAAACGTATTCAGCGCAATTTGTGTTTCTCCATGCACCTCTAGGTGTAATGTCTTGGCGAGATCTTCCGTGACGAAAGATTGCTGACGCCCTCCGTTGAGAATCCCTCGGACATACCTTGTGTTGCCGTTTTTGATGACAAAAGCGTGAAACGTTTGTAGATATACTTGACTGTGAATTGTTGGGCCCCCACTCAGTGAATCCTTGTCACACAGCATAACTGATTGTGACGACAACATTTCTACTGTGCTTCCGGAGAAGTCAACTGGACGAGAAGGTGTCGCTGTTTGGTTCGATGTATAGTGCGGATCGCACATACTTGATGCGTGCCTTCCGTGACAACTCGGGCAGGTGAGTTTGACGTGGCACGAACGTGCCCGATGTCCTCGGGACGTGCATCGATAGTAGCGGTTGTATTTCGCAAGCATTCTTTTCTTCGAATAGATGGCCAGGATCGCGTCACAACCGCGGGTGCCATGTTTATTCGACTTGCAGAAAAACACTCAGCCCAGCTGCTCGAGGTGTTCTGTAGCACGGAAGCCATGCTGGTGCTTTTGCTTCGAGTCTTCTGTGCACGGTCATCCAACAATTAAAAGGCTTGCACTTAAAATGCTTGGGTCAATAAAGGGCTTGCACTGCTCCCGACTTTCTAGCTCTATACGTGTATAGGTGAGCAGCTCCTGTAACTCTGCATCAAATGTAGCAGCTGCCAAGCTTGGCTCAAAGACATTGGCAGCAGACCTGTTTTATCTTAGTGCCTGACTGCGCTTTGCACGTGTGTAGACCAAAATGATGTCGTGCGGCAGGGCTTTCTGTAAAGTGTCAATCAGCATAGCACAAAAGCTAAGCGTAGGAACATTTAGTGCAGTTAGACAACGGATATTCAGCTGCACAGCATCGTAAAGTCGCCTAAGGCTGCGGACGTCGCTTCCCGACTTGATGTGAGGTAAATGGTGAAGCGCTGATAGGTGGTGTTGCTCGATTCATTTTCGATCTCCGAAGCATTCCTTCAATAACTCGATGGCGTCTGCATAACAGGCTTCGGAAGCCGGAAACCCACATATCACAGCTGCCGCTTCACCCGCAAGATAATGACGTAGATAGAAGAACTTCGTCGTTGTTGACAAAACGTTGTTCAAGTGGACAGTTTGCTCAAACTGCTCCCAGAAAGACGACCATTCGTGTATATAACCTCTAAATGTTGGCATGCCAAGGTTCGGCAGCCTTGGGCCAATTGCGGTCAGCACGTCAGAAGGCGATGGGTTTGCGTTCTGAGGAGCAGCCGCTGCTGTACTGTCTCCATGTTGCAAATCATCTGTCTTGCAGCGAATCTCAGCGAGCATGCTTATAGCTTTGTCGTTATACTCTGCTGCCGCGACATACTCAGCTTCGAGCTCCTCGTCCGCTACGTGCTCCTCGAGCACATCACTGATCTTCGAGAACCCGTTGTTGCTCGCTGACAAACGATCGGTCATAAATACCTGTAGCTTGGGTTTGTCCGTAGTAGGGTCGCTTAGCAGTGACCTTGCTTCTTGCAGGAGCTTGGTGTTCTAAGCTCGTCGAGCGGAGCGCTTGGTCTGAGGCGATCCATCGGATCTGGTGTTGGAGGCTAGTCCGGTCTACGCCAATCAGGAACAATCTATTGCAGTCCTCACCGCCCGCAAAACGACGTGGTCGAGTAGAAGGTTCCCTCGATTTCTGCGATGAAGGAGACGTGTCGGCACGAGGGTTTCGGCACCACGATGTAAAGAAAAACTACCAATTGGCAAAAAAAACCAGACCGAACGCCATTTGTTGTTGTTGTTGTTGTTGTTATTGTTGTTGTTGTTGTTGTTGTTACCCTGTGCAAATTGCTCGTACCCAAAGGAGGGTATTGGCCAATTATAAGGTGAATTTGCCCTATACTTTCAGCATTGCGTCATTCCTACAAAACTTTTGTAACTTTAATTTGATTTGAAATGCCGATATCAGGTTTGCAGAAAAGAAAATAAAAAATAGTGAGACCATAATTTAGCAAAAAAATCGTTTAGTCGCAGTGATGTATTCCTGAACGGCGAATAAAACATCCCAGTGGCTGAAACCCAGTGTAGAGGCTCCAAATAAAAGAAGATCAGATTGTGATAATTGCAAGCCCAGTCTTTGAAAAGGTGGTGCTAGTATGCTTTGCCTGAGTAAATTGAAATGGCGACAATGTAATAAAAAAACTGATCGTTTCTTCCTGACTACAGTAAATGCACATAGGAAAATTCAATATACCTGATCTATGCAAGTAAAAATTGAGGGAGGTAACGCAGCAACGCCATTTCGTGATGACAACTTCCATCATTCTTGAATTAGACAGTTCACTGCGCCAGGGGAATAACAAGTGTTTGTACTCTGGAGGAGCCGTCAGTGCAGGGTCTGATAAATTTTGCCTGATTTTAAATGTGTGAAATCGCGCCACCGTTATGCACACCGTATGAGGGAAAATAGGAATAGTTGGTGTCGAAAGCGATGCCTTCGCAAGAGAATGATCTATTTCGTTTAACAACAAACCTTTGTGCCCTGGTGTCCAGAATAAATGAATACTTCGGAGATGACAGGGAACCAATTATTTAAAAAGTTTCAGTATGGGCGAGCGACCAGATGCGGACAGAGAAGAGCAGACTGATAATGAATCAGTTATGACTGCTACGACTGGAATGGAAATATTTACCTTTCGCAAAGCTAACATTATTGCCATGAATTCAGCCAGAAAGAAAGGAAGAATATCCAGTCAGCGAAGTGAAAATGACCAATCAAGTACGGGGCAATATATTCCAACGCCTGATTTTTCATGTGATTGAGATGCGTCCGTTGCTATAAAGACATTTGTGGGCAGAGTACTTAAATCATCCTGCAATAAACCATTTAAAATGCCCGTACGTAATAGCTTAGCGTGAGTTGGGAAGATATCATGGTAAACAATTTCTGGAGAATTCGGTTTCCAACTTCTTCTTCTTCTTTTTTTTCTTGCAGTACTAGCCTGCACACGTTTATTCCTTATATTTTCCAACAGTAACAATTGATGGTGCGGTTGGCACATGTATTGCTTCACTATATGTACTTTTAAGCATTCCATGTGCTTTTTTAGAGGGGTGGCCGATTTCATAAGGGCAAACCATATGCTGTGACTCTGCCCCGCCACGGTGGTCTAGTGGCTAAGGTACTCAGCTGCTGACCCGCAGTTCGCGGGATCAAAGCCCGGCTGTGGCGGCTGCATTTCCGATGGAGGCGGAAATGTTGTAGGCCTGTGTACTCAGATTTGGGTGCACGTTAAAGAACCCCAGGTGGTCAAAATTTCCGGAACTCTCCACTACGGTGTCTCTCATAATCTAATGATGGTGTTGGGACATTAAATCCCACAAATAAATCAATCAATCAATCAAATGCTGTGACTCTCTCCCTGTTATTATTTTTTATAACCCAAGAAGCGCAAATAAATTATTCCAAATGGTGATCCTCCTTCATAAAAAATCTTGCATCTACCTTTGTGTGCCGTAAAATGTTAATAGATGTCTCAAGTGTGTCAACACTGTTCAGAACTGAAAAATTGCTGTTCTGGCAAATCTGCTACTCTTAACTGCGGGTGCATTCCCACTGTTTACTCACAAAGGTCGTTTCGCGATTGTTCGGTAGGCGATACACAACTTCCCTGCTGCAAACGACGTGAAATTGTAAGGTGCAAACAGGCCCCGAAAGTGATGACGTGAACCCAAATATTTTACACCTACTGTGCTGTTTAAGAGCACATGCGCCCCCCCCCCAAGGGGTATTCAATGAAATACCAGCTAATCAGCACCTACTTTATGGATACACTTTCATTTTTCTTTTTCATGCACATAAGGCTAAAAGTTTCAAAAATTTTACTTGTGTGTAAATGCTATATATAGCGTACATTGATGACTACAGCAGCAAAGCATTGTTTATTTGAAATATAAAGAGAGAGTGAAAAGTTTCATTTCAAGTAAGATGTGCGATAATTCAGAGGGGATATTTTTTTAGTATTCAATCTAGAACATGGCAGACATGAAACAAAGGAATGAAATGAAGCCACACTAGATTGGTCAAGGCTATTCTCATAGTCAAGAAATGAGAATAGCCATGGAAGGTGCATAGAACAGGTGGAGGCCACATTGCGTGAATAAAATGGAGACGAAATGGCATTCGAACAACATGGATGTGACTGAGATGAAGCGTTTGAGCCCAAAGAATTGAATTAGCCTGTTTTGAACCTCACTTGCGCCTTCTTTCGCGACAGGAAATGTTGAATATTTTTTTACTTTCATGACGCAAGAGAGATTTAGCCATTTCCAAAGATTTGTTTTTAAGTTCTGCTTATTTCTATTTTTTCGTATTTCCTTCAAAAGTGGGATTCTATCAACATTTCTTAAAATTTAATGTATGCAATATTTCTGATTGGTGCCACCTTGAACTAGATATATGTGTCTGTTTATTTGTTTCCAGGACTTTATGAATGCTGTCACTTTTTCTGCCTTGTATTGATGGGATGCGGGGCTAGTCAATCTGCGTTTTTATCGCAGCTTTTTTCCCGCATTCCACACCCCACATTGTATGGTGTAACACTGTGGTGAAATAAACTTCAAACTTCAAACTTACCACATTTGTGCTGCTAAAACCACAGCAAAATGAGTCCTGCGATTTGCAACAGCTCATAGCATCTACTCAAGACACAAATAAATTGCTGTAGTCATCCCAGTCTGCAATCTCAAGCTTTAAAAAACAACACGGGCCAATATCGATGATGTGCTGTACTCATTTTTTATTTTTACATCTGTTGAAAACATTTCAGAATTCTCTTAGCTTGCCTACAAGCATTTTGATCCCTCTTGTTCTTTCATTTTATCGCCTCCCATTCTAATCAAAACGCTTACAAATTAACCCCCACGTCGTCATAGGCCGCTTCTAGTAAATTACGCTTTGCATTGGTGAAACAGAGCTTCCTTAGCCCCAGCTGTGTCTCGCTATAGCCTCTTCTCAGCCGCCCTGCATTGTTCCTTGTGAATATCAAATAACTAAAGAAATCCTAATTTTAAAATCCGGCGACTCTTCCGGTCGATTTAAAGGGCTACTAAACTACCTCCTATAACTTTTACAAACGTTTGATGTAAACACGTGCATTATATGCAAAGTGCTGCATGATCGATGATTCTCCACGTGGCAGCGCAACAAGCCGCCAGTGCTCCACAAATTCCAAGAAACAATCTCCCCATGCCTCCCATGCCTCTCGGGCTGGCACGTGACGTCAAGTTGAATCTGACGTGCAGAATAAATATGCTGCAATTGGTCAAGCAAGCACCTATGACCTCCTGTTAGCCTGCAAGAAGTTGTCCATGTAATAACGTGAGCAGCAGACAGCATACCAAGAAGCAACTGATAAGTTTATTAAAAGACGCACCATATATAGGCGCAGAACCACGTGATCGGTCGCACAGGAATGCGCGCACTGGGTGCGCAGTGATAAGTGACGTCACGCTACAACACTCCTTCCCCTTCAGATTACTTCCGAAAGTCACTGGACTGGTATCTGTTCGGGGCATGTCGTACACGTGCACTACGACGCAGAGTTGGAAGTTCGGCTGCAGGTGGCGCGTCGTCGGCACTGGGCTGGTCCGGCGAGCCGGAGGCAGCTGCTCCGGCCGTGGGCGATGCAGTTGCCGGAAGGAGAGACGTCGCAGAGTCGGTTGCGTGTGGATTTACGAGAGGCGACCCGGCGACTGGCCCACACGCCATCGGAACCGTCGGTGGAGTCGTGTCTACGGATGCCGTTGGAGCAGGTTGTGCCTGCGGATAACTTGAAGAATCCTGGCTTCCGTGGCGGGCTCTGATGTGGTCCGAATGCGTAAATCGCACCGCCTGCGACACTTTCACCAGATAGGTTACGGGACTGATAACCTGTGTCACGACACCATCTTCCCACGACACTGTTTCACCTCGCACAGTCTTCACCCACACAGCGTCCCCCACAGCAAAACATCGCGGAACCCCCCTAGACATGTCCTTTTGCACTTTGGTACGTTGCTGCTGCTCCCGCATGGAGAGCTCGAAATCTGGTTTTAGCAATGACAGCTTCACCCGTGGCTGTCTTTTCAAGAATAATTCTGCCGGGGTCTGGCGAGTGGTACTGTGCGGAGAAGTCCTGTAACTCATTAGATAGCTGTCCAAGCGTTCCCGAAATGAATGTTTGTGGTGGCTAGCTTTGTCCTGCAAGACATGCTTTGACAGTGCTTGTTTGGTAGTCTGCACTAAACGCTCGGCCGCTGCGTTAGAAGCCGCGTGATAAGGAGGTGTCTTGACATGCCTTACACCGTTTACACTCAAGAAGGCCGCGAACTCTTCGGAAATGAACTGCGGTCCATTATCACTCACCAGTACCTCTGGCAGACCATACGCGGCAAACATACTACGTAGCTTCTCAATGGTTTTGTTAGCAGTAGTGGATGACATAGGCGAGACCTCGATCCATTTAGAGAACGCGTCGACGAGAACCAAGAACGCCTGAGAGCCCTTTACCGCATAATCGACGTGCACGCGTTGCCAGGGCCTTGTGGGATAATTCCATTGTTGCAAAGGAACCGGTGAAGCAGCTTTTTGGACGGCCTGACAAACCTGACATTGTCGAACGTAGCTCTCAACCGAAAGGTCGAGGCCAGGCCACCACACAAAGCTTCTTGCTAACGCTTTCATGCGACTAGATCCCGGGTGGTCCTCATGCAATAGCTGCAAGACCTGTAGCTGGAGCTTATCAGGTATGATCACCCTTGATCCCCACGTTATGCATTCTTGCTCTACTGATAGCTCGTCGCGCCGGGAATAAAATGGTCTAAATGCTTCAGAGCACTCTGAAGGCCATCCATTTAAGATGAAGTGCGTCACGCGAGACAAGGTGGGATCACGTCGTGTGGCTCGCGCTACGTCATCCGCTTTGAGGGGCATGCTGTCAAATAGCAAGAGACACTCGGAAGGTTCATCGGCCGCTACAATAGGCCGTGGAAGCCGAGACAGAGCGTCAGCCACTTCAACATTTCTTCCCTTTCGGTATTTTAGTTTATACTGGTACGCTGCCAGGGTAATTGCCCATCTTTGCATTCGAGCTGCAGCAAGCGCAGGCACCGGCTTGTCGTGGCCTAATATTCCGAGCAATGGCTGATGATCTGTATAAAGAGTGAACTCTCGTCCATACAAGTAGCGGTGGAATTTTCTTAACCCAAACATCAGTGCTAATGCTTCGCGTTCGCACTGAGCATAGTTTTTCTCTGCGGCTGTAAGTGTTCTAGAAGCAAATGCCACTGGCCTTTCGTGTCCCTCTGCGGTCTCATGAAAAATGACAGCCCCCAATCCATACGACGAAGCGTCACATGTCATAGCCATTGGTTTCGCCACATCGTAAAAAGTGAGCACATTACTCTTGACAAGTAACAGTTTCGTAGAAGCAAATGCTTCGCTACACTCCCGTGTCCACGACCACCTTTCGCCCTTGCGCAACAGACGGTACAATGGCTCTGCCACGCAGGCAAGGTTACTTAAGAACTTTGCATAAAAGGTTAACATGCCGAGATAAGCCTTTAGCTCTGTTTGGCAAGTGGGCTCTGGCGCTTCTGTGATCGCCTTTATCTTTTCTTCTGTAGGATATATACCTTCAGCGCACACAGTGTGACCGAGATAAGTCACAGTGCTCTGAAAAAACCGACACTTTTCCTCTTTCAGTGTCACGTTGTAGTCACTCAGCCGCTGCAGGACTAGTTCCAACGTTTTTTGACAGTCGGCTAAGTCTTTTCCCGACACAATGACGTCGTCTATGTAACATCCCACGTGCGGTATGCCTTTGAGCACCTCATCCATGAAGGACTGAAAAATGGCTGGCGCACTGGCTACCCCAAATGGTAAGCGCTGGAACTCGAACAGCCCCCTGTGCGTATTAATAGTTAGCAGTGGTCGGGACTCGGCAGTGAGCGGAATCTGCTGATACGCGGCCGAAAGATCCAACACACAAAACACTCTGCCGCCAGCTATGGCAGAGAACAAATCTTCCGGTCTAGGCAATGGGTAGTGGTCGGTCTTTAAAACAGGATTAATGGTGACTTTGTAGTCCCCGCACAGCCTCAGTGAACCATCTTTCTTTTGGATTACGACTACTGGCGTGGCCCAATCGCTCCGATTTACGGGGCGTATAACACCGCTTTTCTCTAGCCTTTCTAGCTCGCCTTCCACTTTATCTCGAAGCGCAAATGGGACGTTTCTGGCCTTGCCAAAAATAGCCGTACAATTCTGGCTTAAAACTATCCTTGCTTGATAGTTTTTTACTTTTCCAGGTTGCTTAGAAAACACCCCTGGGAACTTCTTTTTAACCGCCTCTACCTTGTGAGAGTCGCTTACATTTATAGCAAACACGCTTTTCCAGTCAAGCCCGAGCCTTTCAAGCCAACTTCGCTCCATCAGCAATGGTAGCTGCTTGCCGTTATCCTTGACGATAATAGCGGGTAGCCGCAAAGACTGTTTTCCCACCGTAACGGAAACGTTGCATTGCCCTTTTACTGGAACAGGTTCCCCAGTGTATGTTTTTAGGGTGACTCGAGATGGCTCGCACTTGACATGAGGAAATGCGTTCAGCCTCACACTCTCAGGAATTAGTGTTACAGCTGCTCCCGTATCAATCTGCATGCAGAGGTCTTGCCCTTCTATGTTTAGCTGCACTTCATACCCAGAACGCACGGTATTGATAACATGGTACACATCTAATTCAGAGTCACTATCAGAGCAGTCCACCACGTTTGCAGTCTTGAGTTCTCTGCGATTACTTGGACACATCTTCTGTAGATGACCGATTTGAGAACAGCTGTGACACTGGACGTTCTTATACCAGCAAACACTAGCCGCATGCGCCTTGCCACATCTTTCGCAAACTCGCTTGGCTTCCTTGAGCTTCCGAAGCTTCGATTTCTTTTCGCTTCCTTTTCCTCTTATCGCCATTGCATAAAAAGCCGCTTCCTTGCCTTCTGCATGAAGTAACGCTGTCTGTCGCGCAGCCTGCTCTCGGTCCTGGGCTATCTTGCACGCCTTTTTGAAGGTTAAATCTTCTTCAGCAAATAGGGCGAGTTGCGTTTCCTCGCGTCTTATGCCTGCCACTATTCTGTCTCGCAGCGCGTCTTGCAGAAACTGACCGAAATCGCACTTCCTTGCTAACTGTTTTAAGGCCACTATGAAGTCCTCGACGCTTTCCTGCTCTTCTTGTGCTCGCTTGTTAAATTTGCAACGTTCGGCAATGACCGAGCACTGTGGGCTATAGTGTTTCTTCAACAGCACTGTGACCTCTTCAAAGGACTTGTCCCCAGGAACAGCGGGTACTACCAAACTTTTGAGCACCTCGTACGTTCGTGGTCCTATCACACTCAAGAATACTGCCAGCTTCTTTTCCTCTCTGATGTCATTTGCGGTGACGAAGTGCTCAAAACGCTCCAGATAGGATTCAAAATTCTGATCCTTCTCGTCGAACTCGTCTAGCTTGCCTAGTCGTGCCATTGTTCAGTAAAAGTGCAGTATACTTATCGGGTTGCTTTCCCCGACGACTGCGTTGCCTCTTGCCGAAGGTAGTGCCGCCGAGTTCAACCGTCCCAGGCCATGGCTGCCGTTGTTTTCTGGTCCATGGCTGTCGACCGCCGATCGCCCGCAATACTGCTTCGTACTGAGCTAGTACAAGGGGGCGGATCCCATCCTCGTCGCCAGTGTAATAACGTGAGCAGCAGACAGCATACCAAGAAGCAACTGATAAGTTTATTAGAAGACGCACCATATATAGGCGCAGAACCACGTGATCGGTCGCACAGGAATGCGCGCACTGGGTGCGCAGTGATAAGTGACGTCACGCTACAACAGTCCACGCCACTCGTCATTTGTCGTGATGCCCGCATGCATGCACGTGCTTGCAAATGAGGTACTGTGGTTCACAGGACAGGGTTCATACCGACACAATTCGTATAAGCCCCGGCTGGCACAGCAACAGCAATTCGCCAACAAGCATACAGTTCATAGAGGGCGTAGTCGCGGCAACCGTAAGAAGACAGTGTTTGAAGCAATATGTCATCGATGATGTATGCCGCGCAAGATTGGGAGAGGTGCTCGGAAAGAGGGCAAAGCGGCTTCGGGAGAGGTACCAACGGAGGGTAGTGAAAAGAAGAATGAAAAGAGTGATTACTGTGCTTACATAATGATATGCATTTAAGTACGCTACTACAGCACCGTTTAAAAAATTTTAACGGCTTTATGGTTGTTGTGCACTTGCGCACAACTTCTTCACCACAACTGAATTTCCACCTCTGGGTGTTTAAATATTGCATTTGGTTTCTGGCTGCCTGCAGTATAGCAGATATTGCGTGCCAGCACTGTTCAGGTAATGAAATATTCCTTGGTTTATGGCTGTAAGACCGGTGGCCTCGAAATCAAGTGGCAAATTTTTACACCGGCAATGCTATTTCCACTGATACACACTGTCAAACCTGGGACTCTTGTGCAACATGGCATAATATATATTGATTTTATTAGGATGGTGCAGGAGTCTTAGTTTGGCACATTTGTGCGCAAAAGCAGCATCACTCAATGACGAATGGGGGGCGTTTACATTAATAATACCACACCAAGCTAACAGACGAGGCAAACATAGGAAATTAGATGAATTATTACTTGAAATATTTTGTTTCTGACTCGCCACGAGGGAATTTTCAAAACGAACTGAAATGTATTGTTGGGCTTGCAAAGCAAGAAAAAACGAGAAAGTAAGTCAAACACCTTTTGTTGTCTGCCCAGCTAAACCCGCTAGTAGCAACATATTCACTACCACAACTTTCTTTGCTGCGAAGTAACTGACATAAAAGTTGATGCCACTTTTATTTACTCGTATGGATGTCGCGACGCTTTTAAACGTCGCTGCGCATTATATCTAATGTAGCTAGCAAGTTACACAAGCCTTGTCTAGCGTACCAACCTCCCACACAGAGAACTGCCTCTAGTTGCAATGTGCCACGCTTCACATAAAGGCCACGCTGAAGCCACGGCAGACTGCAGTAATTGGCCTTAATTTAGGTGCATCGTAAAGATTCAGCTATGCCAAATGGTGCGACATGTGCTACGTGTATGCACCATTTAGCTCACACTGCCGATCCACTGCACAAGTTTGACACCCAGGCACATAAATCTAGCATTGGTGACAGGCTGCACTTCTCTAAAAGATACCCAAGAAATAGGCAGACGACATAGGCTCCCGTCATGTTGTGGTAAGCTTACACAAATTGCACATTAAAGATTACCTCTACTCTACTATGTACCCTCGAATCGAAAGAAAAAAGATCAATCATTTGGGTCGCACGTACGCGACTAGCTGCAACTGTTCGTCCTACTTACTCGCCGAATACTCGCACACTACGGCAAGCGGTTGATTAAGATGCACGTGACAGGTATTAACAAGAAGACACTCGTACAGAAGAACAGTAAATTATACTCACAAATGTAATCCTGCTCGTCGCTGGCCTTGCTGAGGCAGCTGAAATTTTCATTTCTGTGCCCAGAACCCGGTTGACAAAGTCAGTGTAGCCAGGTCTTGGTAAGGAAGCGTCGACGAAATCGGACAAAATCACCTGAAATGTGGCCAAAAAGTATTTATTCACAACAAAACTAAAGATGAGTTCAAGCCTTTTTAAGAAAACTGATATTGTCACGCAGCAAAGGACGACGCAGTTGTCTATGAGGAAAACAAGTTTATTAGAGCAAACCTGTGCTCCCCTAAGAACTGAAAAAATACACAGGCGGCGAAGCAGCGGCAAGCAAAACGACGGGCACGCTAGTGAGCATCGGCGATCGAATGACGCGGCATCGGCTGTGCGGGAATTTATATCCCTCGGCGCGAGGGTTTCTCGAATAGTCAATTGTATCGGGAACGCCGTAATAGCGTTTGTTAGAAACGCTGTTCGTTCGAACAGCGTTTCTAACAAACAACGCTTGAAGCGTTGTTTCCATGCATGGTTCGCGACACTATCGAAAAACGCCTGAAGCGTTGTTCGATAGCGTTTGTTCGAAACGCTGTGGTAGCGTTTGTTCGAAACGCTGTGAAAATGGCGATAGCACAGGCCGGCGCAGCCAGGCCGAAGAACAAAACACAAATAAACAAACCCAATGCATGGTTCGCGGCATCATCCCCCCCCCTCTAAGAGTGCATCGACCCGATGCTAACATAAGGGACAGTCCACACAAATTAAAAGTTCGTCATCGTCCGTAGAAAGGTTTTAAGCGAACCACATGGACGACTTCGGGCTGCGTGCGTCGTCGTGATGTACGGGAGTTCCCATCGGAGATCAATTCGTACGTTAGTTCTCCAACACGTCGTAGAATCTGGTAGGGTCCGAAATAGCGTCGTAGAAGTTTCTTACTGAGTCCACGTCGTCGAATGGGAGTCCAAACCCACACATGATCTCCAGGATGGTACTCGGTGTCTCGGCGTCGGAGATTGTAGCGTCCGGCATCCACCAGTTGCTAGTCCGTTATACGAGCTCGAGCGAGCTGGCGGGCCTCCTCCGCACGTTGGAGGTATCCTTGGAGTCGGCGTTGAGGTCGTCGTCTTCTACGTGCGGAAGCATGGCGTCGAGCATCGTAGTCGGCCGTCTTCCGTAGACGAGCTCGAATGGTGTCATCTGCGTGGTTTCTTAAATAGCCGTGTTGTACGCAAACGTGACGTACGGGAGGACTTCGCCCCACGTCTTATGTTGAACGTCGACGTACATTGACAGCATATCCGCGATTGTCTTATTGAGCCGTTCCGTTAGTCCATTCGTTTGGGGGTGGTACACCGTCGCTCTTCGGTGATCTGTGTTGCTGTAGCGTAAGATTTCTTGCACGAGCTCCGCAGTGAATGTCGTTCCGCGGTCCGTGATTAGGACCTCAGGGGCTCCATGCCGCAGCACAATTTGGTTAATAAAGAACTTTGCAACTTCTTGAGCAGTTTCCCTAGGAAGAGCGGTGGTCTCTGCGTAGCGCGTCATGTAGTCTGTCGCTACGACAATCCATTTGTTTGCGGATCGGGATGTGGGGAACGGGCCCAGAAGGTCCATTCCGATCTGTTGGAAGGGCCTCGTTGGGACGGCGATGGACTGCAGAAGTCCGGCTGGTCTCGTCGGTGGTGTTTTTCGTCACTGGCAGTCACGAGAGCTCCGGACGTAGTGGGTGACATCGGACGTAATGCGGGGTCAGAAGTATTTCGCCTTGATTTTTGTAATCGTGCGAGCTGTTCCGAGATGTCCGGAAGACGGGTCGTCGTGGCACGCTTCCATAATTTTGTCACGAAGGTCTGCGGGGATGACAAGTTGATAATCCGTTCTCGTTCTGGGGTTGAAATTCTTCTTCACTAGGATGGAGTTTTTGAGGCTGAATGCTGGTAAGTTGCGCTTGAACGCCCTAGGCACGGCGACGTTGCGTCCTTCGAGGTAGTCGATCATGGCGCGGAGGTCAGGGTCGGATGGCTGTTGGGCGGCTAGGTCGGTCTCTGTCACGACTCCGAAGAACGCGCTGTCTACATCGGAGTCCTGTGGAGGTGGGTCGACGGGGGCGCGGGACAAGCAGTCGGCGTCGGAGTGTTTCCTGACGGATTTGTAGAATATTGTAACGTCAAACTATTGCAGGCGCAAGCTCCACCACCCAAGATGGCCAGAAGGGTCCTTCAAATTGGCGAGCCAACACAGCGCATGATGGTCTGTCACTACCTTAAACGGTCTACCATAGACGTATGGGCGAAATTTTGAAATGGCCCATATAATAGCCAGGCACTCTTTCTCGAAGGCAGAGTAGGTTTTCTCCTGCTTCTACAGACCACGGCTTGCATAGGCGATTACCTTTTCGTAACCGCTTTGCTTTTAGACGAGGACGGCACCCAAACCGATATCACTGGCGTCCGTGTGCATTTCCGTTTCGGCGTTTTCGTCGAAATGAGCGAGCATGGGCGGGTTTGGCAGGCGTTGTTGCAGCTCGCAGAATGCCTTTTCTTGGTCGTTTCTCCAGCTGAAAGGGGTGCTTTCTTTCGTCAGGCGCGTGAGTGGCTCTGCAATGCGAGCGAAGTTTGCGACGAAGCGCCGGTACTATGCGCACAGTCCGAGAAACCTTCGCACACCCTTCCAATCTTTCGGCCTTGGGAAGTTCGCAATGGCTGATGTTTTTGCCGGGTCAGGTAGGACTCCCGCGGCGTTCACGACGTGACCCAAGAACTTGAGTTTCTCGTACACGAAACGGCACTTCTGAGGCTTCAGCGTTAACCCCGACGTACGAATGGCCTCGAGTACAGATTCAAACCTTGTGAGGTGTTCGTCAAAAGTCCGGGCGAATACGACAACGTCGTCGAGGTATACGAGGCAAGTGTGCCACTTCAGGCATGCTAGCACAGTGTCCATGACTCTCTGAAACGTTGCGGGCGCCATGCACAGCCCAAACGGCATCACCTTGAACTCGTATAGACCGTCCGGGGTTATAAATGCAGTCTTCTCTCGGTCTCTCTCGTCCACTTCAATTTGCCAGTAGCCGGTCTTCAGATCCATGGATGATAAGTACTTGGCGTGGCAGAGGTGGTCGAGGACGTCGTCGATTCCTGCCGGGGGTACACGTTCTTTTAGGTGATTTTGTTTAGTCTCCGGTAGTCAACGCAGAATCTTAAAGTGCCATTTTTTTTCTTCACGAGTACAACCGGCGCAGCCCACGGACTTTTTATGGCTGTATTATGTCGTCGCTGAGCATGTCATCAACTTGAGTCCGGATGGCTTCGCGCTCGTGTGAAGAAACGCGGTACGGTGACTGTCTGGTAGGTCGGGCTCCATCTTCGGTTATTATCCGGTGCTTCGCCAAAGGTGTCTGACGTAACTTCGAGTTCGAGGAAAAACACTCGCTGTAGCGGCGGAGCAACTCCAGTAATCTGTCCCGATTTTCTCGCGACAGCGTTGGGTTCACGTCGAAAGGATGTAGCAGCCTGGAAGCATCTGTGCCTGCGCGTTCAAAGGTGGCGACCGCGATCACTTGACTCGCTTCTTGCGTTTCTTCGAGGAACGCAATTGCAGCGCCCTTGTTTAGATGCTGGTATTCCTCGGTGAAATTGGTGACCAAAACGTGGGATCTGCTTTGCTTAAACCGCACAATGCCTCTTGCGACAGACACACCGCGCTCTAGAAGCAACCTTTGGTCAGTCTCCACGATAGCGTTGACGTCAGGAGTAGCACCTTCGCAATAGACCGCGATCATCAAGCTTGCGCGGGGTGGCAGGGTGACGTGATCGTCGGCGATTCTTACAGCAGCACGGTGTCCGAGGTTCGGCTGCGGCGTCGTGGAGTGATCGGAAGAAAACGTTATCGACCTGGTCTGCAGATCAATTATTGCGCCATTGTCCGTCAGAAAGTCCATTCCGAGAATTACGTCGCGGGAGCAGTTAGGCAAAATGACGAACTCCGAAGGGTACGTAGTGCCGTCTATGGTGATGCGCGATGTGCACACTCCACTTGGGGTCACGAGGTGGCCTCCTGCTGTGCGTATGTGCGGACCGTCCCATCTGGTCGTAACTTTCTTTAGCTTGGACGCGAATGACCCGCTCATGACCAAGTAGTCGGCTCCCGTGTCGATGAATGCGACTACGTCAAGGCCGTCGATGGACAACTGGACGTCGGATGCCGCTTTCCTCAAACTTCGGGTGCGTCGGGGCGTCGTATTGCGGCTTGCACTTGTTGATGGTCGGCACTATGCGTCGTGATCGTCGTCTTCTCAGCGGCAGGCTTCGTCATTTCGGGTACGCGTCGCGCAGCGTAGCTGTCGTCGTTTTCGGGGGTCTCGTCAGGGTGTCGTCGGGATGAGGGCATGTCGTGAGTCACGGTCTTGCGTCATTGGAGGGTTTTCATTTTCTCGCCATTGTGCAACTTCACCTCCAGAAGTTGCTGCTTTTAGTCTCCCCCTCGTGGGCTGGGGGACCTTTCACGGGCGAAGTCAGCATGGCTGCGACGGTTGGGGTATTGGTACGGGTAGGGCGACGGCGAACGGTTGAAACGGGATGGTCCACGGCTGGTGTTCGACAGGTATTCTTCGATCTCAAATGGGCGCTGGCCGGCTCGCGGGCGGGGTGCGTTGACGGAGAACCCACGCAAACCCATCCTCTTGTACGGGCAGCGGTGGTAGACGTGGTCGGCCTCTCCGCAGTGGTAGCACAGCGGACGATTATCTGGCGTTCGCCACACCTCGGTCTTCCTGGGTGCCTGGTTTCGGGTTACAGGGGGTCGGGCGGCGACATTGGGCGGTGGTACGGCGGGTCCTCTGGATAATGGTTTGGGACGGGTCGGGGTCGACGAGCAGCAGCGGAGTAGGTCATCGCTTGTGGTTCGCAAGATGCTTCCGACGGCGTGGAATTCCCCAGTGCTTGCTGAACCTCCTCGCGGACGACGTCAGTGAGGGAGGCGACTTGGGGCTGCGGCGTTGCTGGGAACAGTTTCCTCAGTTCCTCGCGAACGATGGCGCGGATGGTCTCCCGCAAGTCTTCCGTTGCCAATCCAGGGGCGTTTACCGGGTTCACCGAAAGGATGTTGAGTGGTGTATCGTATTGCCACACAGGTTCGCTCCAAAAAACTTGTTTTCCTCATAGACAACTGCGTCGTCCTTTGCTGCGTGACATCTGGTGGAGGTGCTGGGTACATGAACCCTAAGCCATTGCCAAGCCGACAAGCACGCCCAACTCGTGTCAGCCGCCGACAGCAAGGCCTTCAGCTAGAGTTTGGACCGCTCCCGGATAAAAAAAGGAAAGAAGACGTAAAACCACGACGATCAACGCAGGCACCATGACCAGCGCTACCAACCCTCCCGTCGTTCTGCAACAACCTCGTGAGACCCCATCATTCCGAGGATCTCCTGGTGAAGACCCGGAAGAGTGGCTGGAGAAGCTGGAGCGCATCCGTATCTTTAACAGGTGGGATGACGAAGAAACTTTTCGTCTTGTCTTCTTCTATTTGGAGGATGCAGCTCGAACGTGGTTTGAGAACCATGAAGGCTCCCTAACCGACTGTACTGTCTTTAAGAGCGAATTCCTCAAAACATTCGCTACGGTTGTGCGGAAAGAACGAGCCGCCCTTTTGTTGGAGACGCGAATGAAACACCCTAACGAAGGTGTTGTACTGTGCGCTGAGGAGATGAAGATGCTGTTCCGGATAGCTGACCCCGAAATGGCAGAAGAGAAGAAGGTGCGCTTTCTGATGCGGGGAGTTAAACAAGAGCTCTTCGCTGGACTCATCCGTAACCCCCCTAAGACCATCGCTGAGTTTGTCACCGAGGCTTCAATGATCGAGAGGACCTTGGATATGCGTTCGCGGCCATATTTAGCACTCAGAAAGACAGCGTTGGTGTAGTCAACCAGCAAATGTCAAAATCTACGGTCACTCAGCTTGGCGGGCTTGTATAACGACCGAGGTCATGATTGGCAAAAACGACGGTGAAACGAAATTTTTAAATGAAGTAGCGTGAAATTGATAGCTTTTATACAGCACCAGCTGTCTGTATAACCAACAAAACGAGCGTACTACTTGTTACGACTGTGCTAAGCTTGCCCCGCCCCGGTGGTCTAGTGGCTAAAGTACTCGGCTGCTGACCCGCAGGTCGCGGGTTCGAATCCCGGCTGCGGCGGCTGCATTTCCGATGGAGGCGGAAATGGTGTAGGCGCGTATGTTCAGATTTGTGCGCACGTTAAAGAACCCCAGGTGGTCGAAATTTCCGGAGCCCTCCACTACGGCGTCTCTCATAATCATATGGTGGTTTTGGGACGTTAAACCCCACATATCATCATCATCACTGTGCTAAGCTTGCGTTGCGTGTCACACGGACACCAATCATAACAGAGGGAATAAGACGGTCGTGATCTGCGCATCGCAATTTCCGATTCCCAGGCCGTGATTTAGTTAATGGCTTCGCCAAACGTTTGCGTGATTCTGCGCAAAACATAACCTGAGAGGTCTTATCCCGATCAAAAGACACCGTTAGAAGGAATCAGCAGGAAAAATCAGGTGATCGTCGCAAAATCGCAAAAACCAGCATCAGCTGACCCGATTGCAGCATATATTAAATTTCATCATGCGGAGTTCCGGATGGTATGCAACTGCAGTAGTCTTGAACTCGACATGCGTGAAAAGTCACGGTTGTACGTACGAGAATGACGCGTAAATACCAAGCGAGAGTGACGGCCGTAAGGAGGCGAAGAAGCGCAGAGTTTTTGTTTCAATTAAACTAAGTGGTAGTATAAGGTGCTAGGCGTTGCCACAAGGTTGGGTTCAAACTATACAATTCAATACAATAATAGCGGTTCAGCCTCACCGGGGGTTCGACGCTTCACTCAGAATAAAACCCTGGCTACGCCCTTGAAAACGTGACCCAGCATGGTCACATGTGTGTGTACTTTGCTTCTCAGGTACACCTCGCTCTGATTGCGACATACACCAGTCCGCGTGAACACAATACGGCAGCTCGTAAAATATAATAAGCGAGCGTATACACGTGCACGCTTTCTTAGTAAGAAATGTGTAAAGTCACAACTATCCACCTACGCCTGTCCGCTATTAACTCAGTCTTAACAACACTACATGTATACACTCTGGAAAAGTACCAGATTATGCTACCAGCAAGCGTATAAGCAAAACATCGCCAAAATAACGAGCACTCTGGTAGAGTGTGCAAAACACGAGCGCTAATTTTCAAAATTTTCGACAGCTTAACCGCCAAGGAAAGCTCTGCATAGGTGCGAAGCGATTGGTAAAGTTATTACTTGTGTTTTAAGGCCTAGCAATTGTACCGGCTTCTTTTCGTTGCAACGATATTATAGCACACAACATTATCACTGTTTCTTATATTAAACCGCGGTGCCACCACAACATTATGGGATGGTTCTTCGAGCAAGAGCTCTAGTCTGAAGGCTCTGATGACAGGGAAACAAAAAAAGAAATAATTCTGCATATGGCAACTCAACCATGAAATTGATGTACTACATAAATAATAATAGAAGCGCTATCTCGATTGGGTTGCAATTCAAAATAAATATTCGAGGCGCCATACCAAATTACGCATAAATTTACAGATCTTGCCCACTGCACTTAGGCCAATGTGTGCTGTGTGTTCGTGTTACTGTGTTCTGCGAATGGTACTTAAGTCTAAATCAGGATGCTGACGGCATAGCCCCAGCAGTCGACTGAGCCTAGCTGTTTCGACCCAGCACCTCACATTCGTATATGATGTCACAAATATGTGATGCAACAATTTACTCCGAAATTGGCCTAATGTGGTTTTACCATCAAATCCTTTAGGAAGATGTGTAGATTGCAAACAACACACTGATAGTGGCACCGTTCATCGTGTCTGATTTTCTACATATGCCATGCGGCATGATGAATTCCAGACATATATTTCAGCATTTTCCCCAGCCTTGAATTCTGTCATGCTTGCCTCAACAACCTACTCATCGCGAATTCATCAGATGAGCACAGTTCACATCTGAATTCTGTAACGAAACATCTGAACAAGGCACATTTGTCAGCATGAGCAGGTGTGCATTTGATGTCCAAAAACTCACCTGTCCTATCCTCATGTTCTCCGCATCCAGTATTCAGCTCTACCCAGGCAGATTTATAGGTGTTGAGAACTTTCTATCTCCTAATACTAGATACTGATAAGTCCTACAAGCTCCTTCGTCCTATTTTTGTGAACTACGTACTTGTTGTGTCGGCTTGAGCTTCATTGATAAGAGCACTGTGCGAAGTGCGCATGCGCTCCTAGGTGTCAAAAGCAGAGTGTCGCTTGCTAGCACGCCTCATCTTGCCCGAGCCACGAACTCACAGAGCACAGGTCAATAAACGTCATTCACCCGGAACTTGTCTGGTCCTTTCGGCACGTCTGTTGCAAACCGTAACATTTGGCGACGAGGATGAGATCATGAAGAAAAGCACTGCGTCAAGGAAGCCAAGTGTTCTCGGCATTCAGCCACTGTTCCGTATCGACGATTGAAGAGTGCTGCAATTTGGTTATCGCTGACAGATGTGAACGAAGAAGTGAGTGCAGGTTCGACGCAGTTTGCTGCTCAGCTTGGCCAGATGTAACCATTCGACGTTTCCACGATTGACTGGGCGTCGTACGAAGAGCAGCTAACGTCGTTTCTAATCGTCAAACGTGTTCCTGGAGGTGACAGAGTACATGCATTCCAGAGCATCATCGGTCGCAGAACCTACAGTCTTCTGAAATCACTGGTCGCCCCGGAGCTGCCTTCAACGAAGAGCTTCGAGGTACTGCAGAAGACCCTGGGGGACCATCTGTCGCCAAAACCTTCGGTCATAGGCAAGCTAGCGACGTTCCACATGAGGCAGCAAGTCGAAGGCGAGTTCATTTCTGATTACGTTGCCGAGCTACGGAAGCTAGCACAAACCTGTGATTTTGGAAGATCGTTAGACGAATTCCTCCGGGATCGCTTCGTGTGCGGTTTGTTAAGAGAGAATATGCAGTGAGTGTTGTTCACTGAGGACAGCAAGCTCACGTTTAAGAGAGTGGTAGAGCGCGCTCTGGCTATGGAGGCGGCAACTAAACGCACTGCTGAAGCCCGCACGGGTTTGCCTGCAGACAACGCCATGCATAAAGTAGAGGCGGTTTCGTGTGTCCAGTCGCAGGCCTGTTTTTGCTGAGGGTCACCGAAACTTTTTGGCAAAGCGTGTCCCCACTTATATAACAAACGCTATATGTGCAACAAAAGGGGGCACCTTCAACGAGTCTGCCGTAGCGCCTCCGGCATGTCGCGTGAGAAACGCCCCATCAAGAGCCCTGTAAAAACATTATTGGTGGTATCCCACTCGGAAGTGGTAGCCGTAAAGGGTGTATCTGCTCCCAGTACCGCCTATCATGGTACCGATGAAAGTAAATGATGTGACAGTCTCTATGAAGCTAGACACTGGTGCCCCCGTCACAGTCATGCCTTTCAAACAATACCGCCAATGTTTTTCATCAACCAGACTCGAGCCGACGGAAGTCAAGTTGCGCACCTACACAGGAGCCCTGGTGATCCCAAAAGATATCCTACAGGTCAAGGTGCAGCACGGCGGCAGAACGGCGAGCCTGCCTTTATACGTCGTCGACCTGGAAGGACCGCAATTGCTAGGTCGGTAATGGCTTCAGGCAATCAGGCTGGAGTGGAGCAAAATATGGAACGTCCTCCATCTGCCAGGGTCAGAGCTGCAGATTTCGTGTCAATTAGAAGAAAGGCTGCCCGCTTTGATCACAAAGTACGGCTCTCTTTTTAAAGATTAGCTAGGCATGATTACCGACGAAAAGGCCGAGTTGCATTTCAAGCTTAATCAGGCACCGAAGTTTTTCAAAGCAAGAAACGTGCCGTTGGCGCTCCAAATGCGGTCGAGGCTGAGCTTTCCAAGATCGAAAAAATGGGCGTCATAAAAGCCGTGGCCATATCATATTACGCCACGCCAATCGTACCCGTTATCAAGAAAGACGGTAGCATACGCCTCTGTGGCGATTATAAAGTGACAGTGAATTCGTGCCTTGATGTCACCCGTTATCCGCTGCCGAAGGCCGATGACTTGTTCGCTGCTCTTTCCGGAGGCATGCATTTTTCAAAGATCGACCTGAACCGCGCTTACCAGCAAGTGGTGATGTCTGATGCCTCATAGCGATTCCTAACGTTGAATACGCACAAGGGATTGTTCGATGTCAAAAGATTACCTTTTGGAATTACTTCCACACCGGGGATTTTTCAAAAGATAATGAACACTATGTTGAAGGGCCTCAAGGATGTTTGCTGCTACCTAGATGATATTTCGGTAACGAGAAATCAACAGAGGACCACTTAGCCAATCTCGAAGCGCTGCTAGAGCGTCTTCAAAGCCGAGGCATCAAGCTAAAGAAAGAGAAGTGCTCGTTTTTCTGAAGCGAACTTCACTACCATGCTCACAAAATCAGCGCTGAAGGCATTGTCCCATTGTCGAATAAAGTGGACGCACTTCTTCAGGCACCAGATCCGAAGTGAACGAAGCAGCTTCATTCTTTGTTGGGCGTTATCAACTATTACAGCAAGTTCCCTCCCCAGTTAGCTACGATAGCTTAACCATTTTACAGGCTTCTGCAGAAAAATGTAGCTTGGCACTGGGATGAGCAAGCTCGAAAAGCGTTTAACCAAGTGAAAACTATACTGGCGCAACCACCTACGCTCGCACACTATGATCCCAAAAGACAACTTAGACTGTCATGCGACGCGTCACAGTAGGGTAAAGGAGCCGTCCTATATCAAGTCTACGATGACGGCAGGGCAAGACCCATTGCTTACGCTTCCAGAACGCTATCTGAAGCGGAAAATAAATGCAGTCAACTTGAGAAGGAAGCGTTAGCCATCATTTTTGTGTATCTGTATGGGCGCTCATTCACCTTGGTCACAGACCATAAGCCTTTTCAAACAATATTACGCCCGACAACTGGAAGTCCCACCATCGCGGCTGCTCGGTTGCAACACTGGGCCGTAACGTTGGCAGCATACTCGTACAATCTTATCTTCAAGAGATCAAGTAAAAACGCGGAAGCCGATTTCTGCTTGCGTCTGCCACTGCCAAATCTTGAACCGAAAACCAAAGAAACAGAAGAAGTGTTTTATTCGTAGCGATTGGACTCGTTGGCTGTTTCTAGTCGAGATGTCACGGTCGACGCAAGTAAAGCCCGATTTCTTTGTCAAGTGAAAGAACTCACCATTGTTGGGTGACCCACGTCAATCACGGATGAGCAGTAGAAGCCCTTTTTTTTGCAGGTGCAACGAGCTGATGGTGCATCAAATATGCATCATGCTGGGCACAAGTGTAGTCGTCCCTGCAAAGCTGCAAGGGTTTGTTCTGGACGAACTCCATGACGGCCATCCCGGCATCGTGCGCAGCAAAGAGCTAGCGCGCAGCTACGTGTGGTGGCCAATGCTTGAGGCGGACCTCGATCGTCGCATCAAAAGCTGTGCTAGTTGTTAAGAGCAACGTAACGCGCCAATCAGCGCACCTCTTCACCCTTGCTCATGGCCGACTTCATCGTGGCAGCGGGTTCACGTAGACTTTTCAAAACCGTTTCAAAGTACCATGCTTTTAGTGGTGGTCGACGGGGATCACAAATGGCCAGAGGTTTAGAAATGCGCTCGACAACTGCAGAAAGCACAATTCGTTGTTTCACCGAGCTCTTCGCACGTTTTGGTTTCTCTGAAACAATTGTTTTCGATAACGGACCTCAATTTCTTTCGCAGGAGTTCAAGCACTTCGTGCAGGCAATGGGGGCAAGGCACGTCCTCACGGCTCCCTATCACCCCAGCACCAATGGGCTGGCAGAGCGTTTCATTCAGACCTTAAAGAACGCCCTCCACAAAGACAGAACCAGAGAGACTCTGCAAGTGAAGCTGCATAAGTTCTTGCTGTCGTATCGCAACACGCCGCATGCGACGACTCGTGAATCACCAGTGGCATCGCTCCTGGGACGGCGCTTACGAAGTCGGCTAGATGCCGTTAAGCCCTCCGTGAGGGAAATAGTAGAGATCTGTGGAGACGTAAGCCAAAAGATCCTCAAAAATGTCACTGTATCATGTGGTTGGCCCTGTACACATATCCAGCAATGGTACAAAGCGACTTAATCCTGAAGTGCCGCAAGGAAATTGACTCAGGTGGCACGTACACCTACCTGATGCTATACTATACCTTATGGTATTTGCCTGGGAAAGTCTTTGAATTTCCCGAGTACTTGGGTGCATGTGAAAGATTCTCTAATTGTGATAAACCTAATTGTAATTACAAGTGGGCATAAATGGTAAATGCTTATGTCGTTACATTAGTACATGGTAGAAATTACGTGATTTTTTTGTCATAGAATACGTGAGTACATCTCTTATCGGTACTTGTTACACTCCCTCAGTTACAATCATGGCATCTATATTCCCATGAACTGCAGCAGATTTAAAACATATCCGAAACATATCATAGCAGCTGTCAACATTGTCAATAATGCCCTATCAAATAGCCCACAAAACATGTTCACCTGTCTCAGAGAAATATACACCTTAAAAAAGTGGCGACTGGTTGACATGACAACAAATTCTGCCATCTGCAAGAAATACAAACTTCGACGCTGCTAGATTTTCAGTGGTGCAGGATCGTTTTCCAGTAACAGGAGACAAGTTAGCTTAACACATGCTGTGACCCAAGAACTGACTATTTATGCCCACTTGCAAGCACAATTAGGCATATTACTAGACTGTCTTTCATGCCCGAATACGCGGGAAATCCAAAGGCTTCCCCTGGCAGATAACGTAAGGTGTATGGCATCACGTGGATTTACGTATCGCCTGTGTCGAATGCTTTGCAGCACTTCAAGATTCAATCACATTGGGACACTGCTGAATATGTTTGAAGGCTGCTAGACTTTCACTGGTGCAGGGTCTTTTGCCAGTAACAGGATACCTGTTAGCTTCAACACATGCTGTGACCAAGGAACTGACAATTTATGCCCACCTGCAAGCACTATTAGACATACCACTACACTCTATTTCATGCCCAAATACGCGGGAAATCCAAAGGTTTCCCCTTGCAGATAACGTAAGGTGTATGGCATCACGGGTGTTTACGTACCACCTGTGTCGAATGCTTTGCAGCACTTTAGATTCCATCACATTGTGACATTGCTGGATATGTTTGCAGGCGCGACCACTAGATTTAGCGATGTTTTTAAGGATCTTATTGTGTCATTGACTATACTGCTGCCTTGCAAAGTACAAGCTTGTAGGCTTGTGTTGATTACATGGTTCAGCGTTGGGTGGAATATATTCTTACTCCAGACATTTCTAGGTTACGCACTGTTGCTCCTGCTTTTGTAGCTGCTGACTGCGTCACTCATGTCATCCTTGGTCCCAACAGATAGAGAAAGCCAATATGGACCGACAGTTTTCCACCAAGCCCTACCTCCCAATTAGCAATAGAAATAATGAAACGTATATGCACGATATTCAAGGCAGACATCAGTTGCAATCCTGTAAAACTTGCTTTAGGCGTGACTGTAGGTCCACCCAGTGACCATGTTCTTTTACTCTGATCGACACGAAGCCCGCCTTCCTGGCAGTGACTACACATCTTGTCTAAGCTACATCATAAAGAAGCTTCTACGTATACGTGTGTGGCAGCGCAACGAAAGGCACATATGGTAGCAGTGAACTAGACTCTTGTACACGCATGCATATAAAATTATATGGGCTAACCACCTCTCATTGGTGCCATGCTGCCAACGTTAAAAAAAAACCTTTCTCTCAAGTAGTTTCTCTCAAGTTTCTCTTACTGATGTTTTATGAAGACAAGACAGATGATTTACTTCCTATGCAGAAGTCATCATCAGCGCACAAATGGCCTGAAACAGCAAAAATATCCCACTTACATAACATCAATAAACATTCCCCACAGCGCCATGAATAAAATTGCATGGTAACTGGTTGTCAAGACAATCTAGCTAATAAATCTTTTACCAGCATCATGTGTTCAGGCAAAGTAAAAATATTTTTCTGTGTTTTATGCATTTGTTATATCTGAAATAATAATTTATGTGTAAAAAATGCCTCATTGAATTTGTGACACCTGAGTTATGATGGCTACAAAAATTATTGAATAACAGCTGTAATGTTATCACATATGATTTAGTAAAACTATGTCTTGCGTGGGTTTGCAAATGTGGTAGTTCTCGAGTGCCACAAAGAAAAAATCAGAATGTAATTTGAATTTTTATTGCCTGGTAATTGCGCTCAAGTGCTGTGAAAAATAGTGTAACTTCATGTTTGCTTTGAGCTTGACCCCTGCAACCTGACCTCAATTAAAAAAAGGTTGAGGCCGTATTCTAAATGCCTGAATTTTCAATCAGTTGGAATGAAAGACGGTGTGGTCTTGCATCTTGAGCTTTGTTTCTCTTGTAGATCAACAAGCTCCTGGTCGTAAGTCATACCTAATTGTCTTCCTAACTCATTCACATCATAAAAGCACTGAAGCTTGTAAAGCCGCATTTGAAAAAGTTAAAGATGAAGACCATGCATGTGCCCCTGAACAGCAAAAAGCAATATTCACGTAATCAATGTGATGAATGCTGCGAACCCTGTCGTATATCAAATGGTCCTCCAAATATTTTGAGAGGTGTGCTTGGTCATTAATCTGACATCGTTTAGTACTACAACTATAGGAGCCAGAAAGCTTGAATAGGACTGACAGATTAAGTTGGTATGGATTCATGATATTAGAAGAGTACAACGAAGAAGATCAAAAACAAATGAGGCACAGGAACACAACTGCCGATTCGCAGCTGAAGTTTATTCAGAATTACAGAACAGATTACTACATCCTCATGGCAATACGCAAACTTGACCAGCAATACCAAAAAAATAAAAAAACAAGTTGTACGCAAGAGTAAAGGATTTGTTCACCCTGCAGTATAAATGTAAGAAAGCTGATGCATGATTGTTTTTTGTTTTGACGGTACCTTCTCAATTCGTTTCTTTTTTTAAGCATCACCACAAGACAACTCAGGAAGCCTATGCTCGCGCATGTTACTCAAAAGTCTTTTTTCCTTCTTTGTCGTACTAGAAAGCTTACTGGATCTCAAGATAAGCTATAGTAGTTCTTCCCCTACTTGTTTATGTGAAAATCTAGCAGTATGAGCTCTTTTCGACTCCACTGTTGCCATAATTGTTGAGTATCTTTTGCCTGAGTGGTTCTTTTTTTAGTCTACTTTGGCACTCTGAAATAATGCCACTAATCAGACTCCCGGTAGCTTTAGTGCAATGAACTGAATTTGTCGCTGACAGTAAGCCAATGCAGGAAATTTTCCTGCAGTTCACTGACTCAAACACACATTCAAGGCAAGGCAAGTAAAAGGACAGCTAGTGATAGCATTTTTCATATTGAAAAAGTTGTTTGGAGCAAGGCACAGCATTAGATGTTAAGAAAGGTTATACAAATTGAGGACCTTGCGCGCCCAATCTATATACATTTACTATTAATATTGATAATGAACATGAGAGCCGAGTATGACAGGGGCTATACAAAAAAAGCATGTTGTTTGTCATTCTCTGATTAGCTTCCAAGCCTCACTTTAGCTTAAGCAAGCCTGGCTTTATCCACTCATTACACGTAGAAAAATAGTAGAAACACAGTACAAATATTTCTCTATAATATACACAGTGTCATTACAGCAACGGTTTGGTTTGTTTATTTCTCACACAGTACAAATTCGCAATCATTAAAAGACGTCTCAAAGTTTGCATGCCTCTCTTACTGATATTTATGTCTTTCATGCCTTTCATTAAACACAGCTACTAAACTGACACGTCAACGTGAATATAACAAATGTCTCAGACGTGAAAGGTGGTCAAAGATGACCATGCAGGCTATTGCTAATTTATTCGAAAAACACCATCTGCATGCAGTCCCACCAGTTCCCTCTGTCTCTGTTTTTTAACACACTCAAAGCAACGATGAAGGTGGTGAGCTTATTAGAGGGAAATTCGGTGAGACGGTTTTTGTAAACCTGGGAGCAAGATTATTTTAATCGCGTAAAGATGAATTGTGTGTGTATATGCCCCTGTTTCACATCATGGCAATGGGCACCAGGTCATCTGAATATTCTTATTGTGTTTGTGAGGACGAGACTTCGGTTGGGAACGTTGATTGTTTCCAGTGTTCAAGATTTCTTGCGGCATCCACTCTAGCTTAAGTTCATAGTTGGTGGTTAACGTGTTCATTGTGTCGCATTGTAGTCTGCCTTCATGTCTCGTTCACTTGCAGTAAGCACAATTGAGGGTATGTTCAAGAGTTGTACTGAAGCCATTGTTAGGAATCCAGGTCCAAGTATCTTCCATCAGTGCATAAGAGCCGGATTTTAGTAATGGCTTTCTTCTTCATCAGTGTGTATTCCTTTTAATGTTCTTGTTCAAGAAAAACACTGAAGGTAAGTTTTCACGACTTTTCACTGCTGTGCATAAACTGCTGACATGCCTGAAAGTTTTTTTCTTTTTAGCATGGTGTTGTCTTAGTCAGGGCCACACAGCCTCCTGTTGCTTTATAATAATTCTCTTCGTAGGATTGCTCTTTGCATGCTTTTTCAGTACTTTGTACTATAACGAAAGCAGCTACTAGCAGGTGTTGTTAATTGGTGTCCCACATACTTCTCGCTAGATTCAATTGCACACAAAGGAAAAAGTCAAAGTGTGGTGGTAAAATTTGCTTCGAGTTTTCTGTTGTTCTTAATGTATTTTAGCCAGGATTGGTGCCAGCATTAGTCTATACCGAAAGTGCACCCACGATAAGCGAGATTCTTTAGGAGGAGCAGAGAGGCGAGGAACTTGGCCATTGTGTTACGACTATATTTGCTGTTGGGAACATAGTCGTTACACATAGTCATAACGCAACACAGGGGTCAGGCAAAAATTGACGGAAGGCGGGGGCCTCCAATCCAGCCTACCTGTGCCTACAATGGCACCACCCTCGATTCCAGCCTTTGTCATTTGACTGCTGACGACATCGTGTGACAGCTCTCTCTCGTGCACTCATTGTTTGTCAGTTACTTACTCGCGTCATCAGTTGAAGGCTATTCATGTGATTAAGACGAACCTCCATCGGTTCTTGTTTTTTTCATTTCCTGATGCGTATCCTTAGTATCTTTTCTCAGTGTACCCTTATTTTACTTGGCTGGAAGATGAGAAACGTTACAACTTTGAAATCTTAGCATGTATTTATGGACTGTAAAAGTAATCGCCGCTCTTTTCTCCGGCATTCCGTTTTGGATGGTTGGCACTTCAGTACTTCTCCTCTCAGCTGCTGAGTGTTTTGTAAGTAGGACGTTGTCGCTGCAGCCTCCTGGTACTGCATGCAGTGCTCACTCAGCAAGCCTTATTGGCACAGCAGAAAACATGAAAAGTTTGGACTTACTACGGCAGGTATGCCCTTTCTTGGTGGCGGCTGGTGTATCTTTGCAGTAGTAATGTCATCAGTGTGTATTACTAGCTCGACAGACACAGCCTCTCCTTTAAGTTAGCTGCAAATCACGTGCGATGAGTACTATTAACACTTGCTAAAATTATAGCCTCTTGAGGTGTGAATTATGATGCACTGTCAACAAATATGGCAAATTCAGATAGCACAGTCACAAGGCACTCAATATCACAATCCAACGAAGAAAATTATGGGTTCTTTTGTGTGAGCTTCAGCAAGCCATTACAATTTCTGTGACATTAAATCCTTCATCACCCTGCTGTAGGTTATATTTGGTTTTGATATTAAAAATGAAATAATTACCTCTTGATGTGTGTGCAATTATTTTTTTATTGCATTAATTTTGGGAGAATGTAAGCAACACTTGACGTTGGTTTTAGAACACGATTTGAACGACCAATCAAAGATAACAGTTTCTTCACTAGAGTGATCAGCTATAGTTGTGCGCAGCAGACTGAGGTCAAGTCACGACATACTGACTGTGGAGAAGGTTCAGTTAATCTAACGAACTATGTATTTTACTCTATTCTGGTCTCAAGAAGACAGAGCTAGCATAAACAAATTGCATACACAAATGTCACCACTGATGCTTAAGGGTTATATTTGTTTCTCTTAGAAAAATCTTTCTATTTGAAAACCTAAGCTAGCATGAATCTTGGCAAAATGCTTGAACATGGGCCATGGACTTATAAGCTGTGATATAGGCAGAACTTTGTGTGGTGGAGGAATAGGAGGATGGCGTCCTTAGTCTTCAGTGCAGGCAAGTCGAGTATGTGTTCATTCTCGGTATCCCATTGCTAAAAATTTCAAGGGTGGGCCATTTGCCTAGTGTCCCATTCCTTGGCTACACCACCGCATGAACTATGAAGCACGCATCTTGCACTTTTTGCCTTCAGTGGCACATCAATTAAACTGCCTCACTGTGGACGTGACCACTTCAGCAGTTGATAATATAAATAAGCTAAATGTGTTAATCTGCATATCAAAGTAAAAACGAAAAGGGTCTTTTCAGTTTGAAAAGCATTGAGAAAACATGATCATATACTACATGAATATGAAAACCATTAAGAACTTCATGTGTGTAGAGCAGTATAAGTCACAAAGATATAAAATATCAGAAGAGTGATATGCACCAGCCACTTAGGCCAAATGAGCCATTCCTTGTTTCTAGTTCTTTTTGACTCTGCCACTTAATATAGGACGGCCTGAAGACACATAAATCACAAAATTGCACACAGGGTATGTGATAATTAGGTAATTAAGACAAATGAACTAGTTATTCGCTAGACAAATGAACTAGTTAATCACAACAATCCTGTTTGCTCTTCTGCACTGAGTCTGGAGAAAAGAAACTATTATATATATCACTGAGCTAAATTGAGAAACATTGGGAGAAAGAAACTTCAAGATCTCACAGGCCAAATATACAAAAAATACACAGCTGCCGACAACACACGTAACTTTCTTCAGTACTACCAACAGTCACTCACTCGTAGCTTAAGATTTATTCATAGATATTGCTTTCCAGTTGTGAGGACCAGTCCTGACACCAGCTGGCAAATGATCCTTCTCATGTTCTCAAGATTACAGCAATTTTTGACACATTTTCCGGTTTGTAACGTGTACATCCACTGATTTCTCGAAGGCTGGCCTTAGCCTCCCCACTAAATAGAAAATAATAAAGGACAGCGAGTGTGAACTAAAAGCTCTCCACTTTACAGGAACCAGCTTGCCAGATCTTTGCAGAGCACTTGCTTTTTTCCACAGACTTAAGAAAAGCAGGAGGGAGCGGGGCGGAGAGGGGTCTGTGGTTATGTATTTGATAAAACAACACGTCGCCGTAAGCGTGCGTGTTTCTTGTTTATAAACAATTCAGCCTACGTGTTATGTGTTCTACGCATCAGCACATATGAACTCACGGAAAATTCATTTCTTGCGTGTCGTACTGCGGGTTCAATGTAGTCTACGTACTGCGTAAGCTAGCTGATTTTTTGCCTACAGAAGGTATATATATATATATATATATATATATATATATATATATATATATATATATATATATATATAAACAAAAATCGTTCCACAACAAATTGCAACTCGTGACGACCCACGGAGACAAAGTGCCCGACGCCCACGCACTCCACCTCACTTTACCAACTGGTCGCTGCAATAATGTAGGTAATTCGTGTGGTCTTTGCGATAAAGCATGCGAGCGTCGGTGCCTGTGTCAGATTACGGCAAATGCGTGTGTTGTACAATTCATTCAGCGTAACACAACAGATAACGCCAATTCACACACGTCAAGCACTTGTGTGCCGTTAACTGGTACAGCGCTGTGAACGCAAAAAAACCAAACTGGTCATGGCGATAACATAGCAGGACACACGATACGATACGCTTTGCGTCCGATATCCATGAAATCGAAAGCGCATGGCGTGGCATCGCCGGTGTGGTGCGGTGAAACGAGCGCCGGTGCACGCGCGCGCCAGGTCACGTCAAAGCGGGTAACGTAAGGCAGTGGCATCCGTGGTTGCTTCATCGCACAGATCTGCACGACTTTCATCTGGGAAAACACCGCATTGGACGTCTGCCAAGCGACAAACTCGATAAATGTTTATCATTAAAATATTCTACTTTGCGCAACTTCAAATAACAATCATGCATATCAACTAGGTGTGCATGATTTATAGACAAAAATATATTACTCATGCGCCCGGCATACTATTCTCTCGAACTTAAAAAAATCGACACGTGAGTGGGACCAGAACAGCGCCAAAAGCAGCAGATGCAGAAATCAACTCATACCTGTTTAATGTCATGCCAACGAAGTTGACGCTTTAGCCGATGCCGGCAATAACGTTCGAATGACGGGCCCATAATGTCAGCCTAATTGCATTGATCCACCCTTATTGGCTGCTGGTTGTACAACTTTGTTCAATGTCGCTGTTCTAATACGCTGGCACTGCCTATAATGGCGGGAAGTTCTGAATGCTGGTCCAACACCACCGTTATATTCGGCTGGCACAGCCATTATTGGTGGAATCTTGTCAATGCTGGTCCAACATCACCGTTCTATTAGGCTGGCACAGCTATTATTGGTGGTACGTAGTCAACATGGGCCATTCTTGGGCCATAAACTGCCAATCTAGCCCCAACATTGGGCCAACATTCGGTGCTGCCTGATTTATGTTAACGTTTGCGTGTTCTCCTAAGTGGTACAAAGTTTTTTGTGCAGAAGTCCACAATACCACAGAACCGTTGCTAGGCACTATCAACATCGCTAACAGATGTGATGAGATGCGTTTCTAAATAATCAATTCGCGCAACATCATCCGCTCGACTGAAATCTCTTAATACGCTTTTCACTCGCTTTGTCACTGATTTGCGCTGACCATACATCTCCCGAACTAAGGATATTAATCTATAAGTAAAATACTGGCTTCGACTCTTTTAGTCGCCCCTGTAGTGAATTCCGTTGTCAATAGCAGATAAAGTATGGGACTGCCTTTTGTGGGGTGCCTTATCGGCTTCTAAATTTCTAGGAAAAACATTGTCTGAAAGTGTGTCAGCTGAAGAAGAAGTTCCATAATTTATATATTCCCAATTAATTACTGGTAGATTGAAATCCGCCGTTAAAATAAGATTTTTGCTACGTAGACATAGTAATTGATCAAAAAATGACAAACCAAAAACGAAAGTTTCAAAAGCATACTTTCTCTCACTCAAAAACTCTCAGCAATGGCTGTATAAGTGTCATGCTTATTGATAACAGCCACTCCACCTCAGTGAAAAATATTTCCCTGCTGTCAAATTTTATTGGTCATACTGCATGCATTGAAGAAAAGCAAGCGAATTTGTGCTCCCCTAAGCGCTAGCTGGGATGCCTCAAACGACACTCTCATGCGACACTTTCCTACCTGCGTTAGCTAGTCGTCCCAAAGGAAAAAGAGTGTTATCAATGCGAAGCCTATCATGGGCTAGAGCAACCTTGCTACCACTTCCTCTGCCTGCCTTAGCGGTTGCTCGTGGTAGCTTTTTTAGCGGAGCGTGTCGGGGCAGTATTTGTTTTGAAGTTGAATTTGGGTTCCTTTCAGCTATTGTGCTTGATAAAACAGAGCTTGCTTTTTCGTATAGTCTTAGAAATTTTATTTTATTTATTTATTTATAGAATAATGCAGACAAAAAGTCCAAGCAGGGTGAGCATACATGAAGCACACTAAATAACAGAATGAAACAAGGTTGCAAAGCGTTTTTACACAATTTCTTTGCTATAAGACAGAGGGGTTATGGCTTTAAAAAAAAGTAACAGTTGAACAACAAGGTGATAATACCATTCAAGGAAGTCATGGAAGAAGAGTATTTACACAAATGGTCAAGGGCGTTGAGGAAATGCTTCGGTTAGTTTATTCCAATCATCTATTGTTTGTGGGAAGAAGGAGTACCGAAAAGTAGCAGTCCTTGCGAAGATTGGCGTTAGGGAATGAGGAGAGTGGTGTCGAGTGGGTCTGCTTAACAAGGGGGATACGTATATTGTGGTGTCTAAGGGTAGCCTGTGGTTCACTATGTCTGAAAGAAACTGTAGCCGACTTTTTGTTCTTCGAATTTGTAATAGTTCTATACCATTTGCTGTTAGTAATGCAGTGGGGGAGTCGGTTGACATAAATTTACTATATATGAATCGTACTGCTTTTATTTGAATTCTTTCTAGGTTTTGGACGTTAATTTTTGTGTGGGGATCCCAAACTATGGAGGCGTACTCAAGTTTAGGCCTAATTAGGGAAAAGTAGGAGAGGAGTTTAACACTAGGCAGAGCAGTCTTGAGCTTGTGGCGGAGAAGGCATAATTTACGGAAAGTGGCAGAGCAGATGTTGTTTATGTGCAAAATCCAGGATAAGGTTCTTGTTAACGTTAATCCTAAGTATTTATAGGAGGCTACTTTAAGTAAAGGGGCTTCAGCTAAATTGTATGTGTAGTTTAATGGGACTTTTTTGCGCGTTATGGGAAGATACACACATTTGTTTGCATTAAGAAGCATTCCCCATTGCTCACACCATTTTGATACATTGCATAAGTTAGTATTAAGATCACATTGGTCACTAATGCAGGTTACATCTCTAAACAAAACACAATCATCAGCAAATAAACGAATTTTTACCGGGGTGCTAATTACATTGACAATGTCATTATTGTAGACCAAGAACAGAAGGGGGCCTAGTACACTCCCCTAGAAATGAAGTATAAAAGGACGTCTCCTTACACTGGCTTGCCTAATCTGTGAACCCCAGCGATTAACGTGAAATTCACCCCTTATCGATCATGAAATACTTCCTTCGCTACCTTCTAGCATAGTGCTGCTTCAGATTCACTGTCAGTAGCGTTATGAGCGAATACAAGATTATTATTGCGAATTCGATTCTCTATGTAAATCACTTCAGAGTGGTGATTGTTGATTGACTGCCTAATGGAATTTACAGACTCCTGAATCAATTTACTCACACCCTGCCAAGTCTGTTGTTGCTTAAAATTTGCTTCTAAATTATTCAAACGCACTTCAAAGCTGTCTAATGATAATTCTGTTGATTCTAAACGTGCTCTAAGGCTTACAAGTTCGGCACGAATATCATTTTGTTCTTTCAAGAGCTCTTGAAACATCTCATCAACAGTTGGTCCGGGGGTTTGCTCGACATCTCCACACAGCAATAACTTGCAAAAAAACTAACAGTCATACACAATACTAAGACATGTGCTTGGGCGTTGCACAATGACAGGTAAAGTTTCATCCCCAGTCCTAAGATTTGAAAGGGACTAACTAACCTGTACTGCAAAAAAAGAAGCTTTTCGTAGCGGCATCTTTTCCGCCGCTTCGCCGTACCAACTGAAGGACGAACTGTGCAGCCTGTCTTTAAAAGGGAGATCCAACAATGACGTCACAGATATACGTTGTTCTGAAGGGGGCGTATCCATCTTGTCCAAATTCAATGAGGGCAATGAGCAGAAGCCGGTAGTGCCAAGTATAGTCGGTGCAGCTTCGTACCGGTAGTGCAAGGTTCCGATAGCCCAGTGAGCATAATTAATACGGCGTGCTGAGCGAAAAATCAGTTTTTTTACAAAGCTGATTGTTTCCCTATTTGGTATTTGCTTAATGACGTGCTTTGGCCACAAATAACACAAACGCAAAGTGAAGGAACGCAAAAAACAAACACAAGCCGCTTGTGCTTGTGGTTGCGTATTCTTTACTTTGTGTTTGTGTTATTTGCGACCAAAGCATGTCATTAAGCATTTCGTTAGTGGAATCTTTGTAGCCGCTTTGCCGTGCCCACTGACCAAGTTGCCGCTCAATACAAGGGAGCTTATTTATTATATTTGCGCCTGTCCCACGTGATCTTCCAATTGCCCCTGAGCTTTCAATTTCGTAAATATTGTTACGGTGCATCATCGAAAGGAGCAAGCGTGGCACTTTGCGACGATGAAGAAGACGCTTGTGCGTTAGGCGCTTGCGCGAGAGGCGACTCAGCCATCTTGTTCGACTGTCGATTCTTAGTGAACGCTATCCTATAAGCCTAGGTCTCGTTCTGTCACATTTGGTGGAGGTACTGGGTAACCACCTCGCAACGGAACTCACATTGGCCGTCGTCTGAAGGGTCATTCCACAACGATGACGGAAAGTAGGGCGTCTGCATCTGCTCCATGTGTTCCTGCGGTCGGAGATGAAGCGGTAACTCCATCTCCTTCTGCGACCGCAACCTTCGTGCTCGAACCCCCGCGGGATCCTGGCCCATTTAGCGGTTTCGGCAATCCAGATGAAGTTGATGAAGATTGGCCGGCAGAGTACGAACGTTTGAGTATTCGATACCGATGGGGCCCGACTCTTATGCTGGCGAACCTGTTATTCTATCTTAGGGGAACCGCCAAATCGTTGTATGAGAACCATGAAACAGAACTTGGGAGTTAGGCATTGTGCAGGGAGAAAATGTTAGATCAGTTCAGAAAGCCGATTGAAAGAGAAATGGCCACGAACAAAATGGTTGCGTCTCGGGCGCAGACCTCGACTGAGTCTTACGTCTCCTATATAGAAGCTGAGTTATCATTGTGTCGCAAAGCCAATGCCGAGATGCCAGAGGCTGACAAGGTCGGACAAATTTTTAAAGGAATTGCGCATGACGCATTCAACCTCCTCTTCTGGGCAAATTATTCTACAGTGGACGCCATTATAAAAGAATGTCGGCGCTTAGAGCAAGCGTAGAGCCGGCGGAATAACAGCGTGTCTACCCGTGTTCCGAATACGGCAGCAACGTTCTCTTGCGAAGACCATGCAAGAACACAGCCGCCACCTCTAGATACATCGGATCAGGTGACTCGAATGGTACGGCGCGAACTTGAAGCCATTGCCTCTGCTCCGGCTCACACCGCTGCAAGTGACATGACCCCACTCACTGCTAACATGGTTCAAGCCATCGTCCACCAAGAACTCGCCAGCATAGGTATTCCTTCGGTGTGCGTTTTGCCCAGCCCGTAGCGAGATCCATGGCGTCCACCTTCGTCCTATCACGAGCAGCAGTTTACGGCCCAGTCTCGCGACCCCACTGCGTGGAGAACCGTCGACAATCGACCAATTTGTTTTCATTGCCACCGTATCGGTCATGTCGTCCATAACTGCAATTTCCGCTGGTCCTCACCACCTCGGACTTCATCTGAACCTTACTATTGACAGGACAGCACCTGCTTTGCATCTGCCACGCAGCCTTCTCCGCCAAACAACTACAGAAGGTTCAACAGCCGATCTCTGTCACCGCATGGTCGTCAGTCGCGTTCACCTCCAGGACGTAGCCAGTCGTCTCGCTCACCGCAGACTCGCAGGCCGTCGTCCCCATTCAACCCCGCCCCTGCCTACCCAGAAAACTAAACGGTGCAGCGCCCGGAAGTGACGCTGCATTTTCGACTCCCTCCACAAATCCTGTCTTGACGCTTCCGACGAGACAAAGTTTGTTTAACGTTGACGCTGTGGTTATTTCTGCCCTTATAGATACTGGAGCGCACATTTCTCTAATGAGGGCGAACCTTCGCCGACGCCTACACGAAATGCTCACGCCTGCCGTTTCCCACACACATCGTTTCACTGATGGGGAGACCCCTGACGTTCAAGGGAAGTGCAGGGCCTGTGTGCCCGTTGCCGGTTATCCTGCATTAGTTCAGTTTGCCGTCATTTAAATGTGTTCTCATTACCTAATACTTGGTTTGGACTTTCTGTCACGTCATTCTGCGCTCTATGATTGTGCCACTGGTGCTCTTCAGCTTGAACTGTGGCAACTTGTCGATTTTTCAGCTGACTATTCTCTCCGTTTATGCTTCCGTCACCACGTTCGCTTCCCTCCGCAAGCTGCTACATATGTAACTTTGTCGTGCTCACGTCATGTGCCTGATGATGACTACCTCGTCACTCCTATAGTCGACGTACTGATGGCCCGGGGCGTCGCCCTTGCTCACACTGTTGTCGCCGTCGCTAATAATTCAGTGGTTATACCACTACTCAACGTGAGTCTCTTGACTTAAGTTATTCCGCAAGACATGTCTTTGGCCACAATATCTCCGCTTGACAACTACAACGTTATTGGTTTGGACACCGATACTACATCCCCCTGTCCTGGCCGCACTTACACTCTGCCTGCCGATGATAACAATATGATTGCTCTCGACCTCACTCCAGCGCAAACGGCCAGCATGCATCGTCTGCTAACATCATATAGAGACATTTTCGACTTTGACCACCACCCTCTCAGCCAAACAACTGCAGTGACTCACCGGATCAACACTGGTGATGCCAGTCCTATACGGCGGCGTCCATATTGCGTATCTCACAAGGATCGCCAAGTAATTCAGAATGAAGTGCACAAAATGATTACTAAAGACGTAATAGAACGATCATCCAGCCCCTGGCACTGCCCAGTCGTGCTCGTTGAGAAGGATGGCAGCTGGCACTTTTGTGTGGACTATCGCCATTTAAACAGTGGCCCACAAAGATGTCTACCCTTCGCCTCGAACTCATGACGCCCTCGATTGCCTCCAGGGTGCCCAATACTTTTCGTCTATCGACCTTCGGTCCGGCTATTGGCAAATTTCAGTCAACCCTATGGATCGTGAAAAAACCGCTTTCGTTACACCCAGTGGCCTCTACCAGTTCAATGTCATGCCGTTAGGACTATGTAATGCGCCGGCAACTTTCGAGCGCATGATGGACTCCCTTCTTCGAGGATATAAGTGGTCCATGTGCTTATGTTACTTAAACGATGCAATCGTCTTTTTACCAGCTTTGACAGCCGCATAACACGTCTGTCAGCAGTTCAGGATGTTTTTCGAAGAGCCGCTCTCCAGCTCAATTCTGCAAAATGCCATTTCGGACGTCGTCTAATCACTATACTCGGCTACCTTGTCACTGCCGCTGGTGTTCGACCAGATCCCGACAAGGTGCGAGCAGTACAACAATTTTCTGAACCACGCTCAACCAAGGACGTCCGAAGTGTTGAAGGGCTATGTTTCTATTTTCGTCGATTTGTCCGCAAATTCACCGACATCGCTCGACCGCCTACTGATCTATTAAAAAAGGACGCTCCATTCTCATGGGGCGTAGAGCAAGCGGACGCCTTTTCGGCTCTTATCCATCTGCTGGCTACACCACCAATACTGGCCCATTTTGACCCTGCTTCACCTACAGAGCTTTGGACCGATGCCAGTGGCCATGGAATTGGGGCGGTTCTCGCCCAACGACAGCAAGGGAAAGACCGCGTGATTCCTTACGCCAGTCGTCTTTTTCACCTGCCGAACAGAAGTTCTCCATCAGTGAGCGTTAATGCCTAGCTTTAGTGTGGGCCGTGGCAAAATTGAGGCCTTACCTGTATGGACGAACTTTTTCCGTTGTTACGGACCATCACGCTCTTTGCTGGCTGTCATCGCTAAAGGACCAACCTGGACGTCTCGGTCGCTGGGCACTCTGTCTGCAAGAATACTCGTTCATGGTCTACTACAAGTCTGGACGCCTTCACACAGATGCAGACTGTTTGTCACGTTATCCGTTTGAAACGGCCGACTCGCCAGACCTTGATTCAGACCATTGCGTCTCCATCTACGCTTTGGGTGATATCTTCACCGAACAATGACGTTACCCGTCGTTACTCTCCATCATTGAGCGTCTGACCTCTGCTCCAACAGACCCTTCCGTTCGCCTGTTCAAACTGCACGACAACATTCTCTACCGTCGCAGCTTCAACGCTGATGGTTCGGAATTACTACTCGTGCTTCCCCATCACCTGCGTACCAGCAATCTCGAACAACTACATGAAGTACCTACAGCCGGTCACCTAGGCGTCTCTCGTACCTACGATCGTGTGCGACGTCGCTTTTTCCGGCCCAGACTGCATCGTTCTGTGGTTCGCTACGTCACTGCTTGCAACCGCTGCCAACGCCGCAAGCGCCCCTCTGTGCTACCGTCTGGCCTCCTACAGCCCATTGACATACCGACAGAACCATTAGTTCGTGTTGGCCTTGACCTGTGGGGCCGGCTTCCTACGTCCATCTTCGGAAATAAATGGGTTGCAGACTACGCCACACGCTTTGCCGTCACTAAAGCACTGCCGACAAGCTGTTCCACTGACGTCACTGACTTTCTCTTTTATGAAGTCATTCTTCATCACGGCGCTCCGCGGCAGCTGCTTACTGATCAAGGAAGGTACTTCCTTTCACGTGTTGCGGGTGACATTCTCCGCGCCTGCTCCACTGAGCACAAGATTACCACCGCTTATCATCCACAGACAAATGGATTGACCAAGCGTCTGAACCGAACGCAGACGCAGATGCTGGAAATGTACGTTTCGCCAGATCACCATGACTGGGACGAAGCGCTCCCCTTTGCCATGTTCGCGTACAATTCTTCACGGCACGACACAGCTAGTTATTCGCCGTTTTACTTGCTATTTGGCCGACATCAACCAGTACCATTTGACACGCTCCGTCCTTCGGCTGCCCTTTTGTCTACTGAGTACGCCAGTGATGTCGTTTCTCGAGCCCATGCAGCCCGTCAGCTTGCCCCTGATCGACTGCTCTTGTCGCAAGCGCACCAAAAAGACTGCTATGACCGTCGCCACCAAAGCTTGCACTTCTCACCGGGGTCTCAGGTACTTCTCTGGACACTAAACCGCCAAGTCGGCTTATCAGAGAAGCTACTACCACACTACCATGGCCCCTACAAAGATTTACAACAACTCAGTGACGTAAGCTACGAGATCGCACCCTAAACAATGCCTCTTTGACCCCCTCACTTCACACGCACGTTGTACACGTTTCCAGACTCAAACCGTATCACCCTGCTCGTTCGTCGCCACCGTACTAAGCACCGTGACGGCGCTTCCGCCGCAGGGGAGTGATGTTACGGTGCATCATCAACAGGAGCAAGCGTGGCACATTGCGAAGATGAAGGAGATGGCTGTGCGTCAGGCGCTTGCGCGACAGGTAACTCAGTCATTTTGTTGGGCTGCCGATTCTCGGTGGACGCAATCCAATAAGCCTAGATCTCGCCCCGTCACAATATTTCAAATTCAAGGATTGGAATTGATTAATTAGTGGCGGCGTCATTGGCAAATGAAGCTAGCAGGTCCGAAAAAACACATTCTTGTATCTCGTGGTGACCTGGCACCCAGCAAATTATGGCATGCTCTTTGAATTATTAGATTGTGCACAACAGTGAATAAATGAAGACAAGAACGGAGTTCTTGTGTTTTCTAAGAGTTTACAAGCCGTTCACCACACTTATCGAATCGATGTATATTACTGCAGTTTGTAGTTTTATTCTGCAATGTTTTTAACAGCCTCTAGTATCGCATAGGCTTCGCCTGTCAAAATGATTGTATCAGTTTGCAGCATGCCTGTATTCGAAAAGGATAGGCCAATCACTGGGTACTACAGAGAAGCGTTGGACGTTCAGGCGTCCTAAATAACTCAGGACATGTGTATTTCGGTTGTACTTCCAGGAAGTTTGTCCAGATATGTACAAAAGGTGCGTGCTTTATAACCTCCAAGAAAGACACATTGCAAACAATCGTTTGCCTCTGCCATTGTGGTGGACATTCTGAGGGAGCCACCAAACGATGTTCAAGGGACACATCGGTGTCCTTAAAGAGGCACTTCACACAAAGCGAGTAGGGTTTTCTCAAGGATTGACGGTTCTGTGATGTGCTGCCACTTCAGTGCACTGCAGAAGCTTCACGATCACAAGCATCTGCATGAAATGACGACCACCGAGAATGACGCTGTGTGCTTGGGGATAAAACGAGAGGAAGTAGCTTTTCTAGATAAAAACTTAACAACAAAAAACTCAATTGATGCCTTGAGGTGTCAATGCAACAGAACGTCGCCTCCCGTCGCGAGTGGCACAATGTTCAATTTTTCATTGGTTAAAGGTAGCCGTTACGTCAGCATGAAAAGCGCCGTCATTGGATGGGCATATTACAAATAAAGAGCGGTACCTTTGCAGTTTTATTTTTAGGCAATCACCGACTAAAGCACCAATTCATTGTTTACGTGATCGTTTTCAATTCAATAGTTCATTTGTGTTTTTACAGTTTTAATAGCTCATTTGTTTTCAGTAAAGAGAACTGCCGTGTGGGTTGTATTAACTCATTTATGTGTTTTTATGCACATTTTTCAGTTTTATTAGCTCATTTGTAGTGTACCAGTGAAGAGAACTAACATGCGCTCGCATTTTTCCATAACGTATACTCTGTGTACAGTAGGGTAACAGTAAGGGTCATTGAAAGGTAACTGACTGATTCCCAGAGAATACAAATGCGTCAGGGGGAGACAGAAAGTTAAGTGGGCAGGTGAGATTAAGAAGTTTGCGGGTGTAAAATGGCAGCAGCAAGCACAGGACCGAGTTGATTGGTTTAACATGGGAGAGGCCTTTGTCCTACAGTAGACGTAGTCAGGCTGATGATGATGATACTCTGTATATCATATTTGCCAAACCGGTGGGTACGAATCCTGTCAAGCCTGATCTATGGCTTTTTTTCTGTACGCCACCAAGCTTCATTGACTGTCTTCAAAGCTGAAAACAAACTCTGAATAATTGATTGAGTGAATAATTGATTGATTGATTGATTGATTCAGTGATTCCACCATTCTCTGGGCGCGTGCCCGCCAGAAGGGCAAGCAGCATTGAGCTTAAAACTTTGACTCCTATCCACGGCTCATAGCATTGCGAATTGGCACACGTGATCGGTAGCGCCCAGTGAGTGCATTACGCTCATCAGTTCAAAATTATCAAACTTAGTGAGGGGCCCTTCGAAGACGAGGCTTCTCAGTTGTGAGTTGTCAGTGCCACATTTTATGGGGCAACGCTCGCCTTACGTACGGTACGATCGAAATACATGTGAGACACAAACAAGAAAATGTTTAACAATAGACTAATAACAAATATAATTGTGAGATATCTTCAAAAACCACCTACAAGTACATAAAGAAAAACTCCTTCGAAAACGGCGATGGCACAGTTCACGTGGCCGAGGAATCCTACGCTAAGTTATATAGCTAAAAAATAAGTCATTCTACCTTGAGTGGAAGTATTGACGAGAAAAGTACGAAAGCTCGATATTTAAATACCGACGAGACTGGAAAGGACACAAGGTATATTCCACGCTGAAAGACAGCTGGTGATGACAGAATACCAGCCGATCTGGTGCAGGCGAGGTAGCTTACTAGCTAAACTTTATACTCAATGCCTCAACACAGCGACTGTTCCAGCGAGCTAGAAAAATGGTAACGTTATACTGATACCTGAGAAAAGCGACATCAAATACTCAAAGGACTTTATGTTGACCATCTTGGTTTTGGGTGATACACAAAATATTTACAAAAGTAATCTCAAACAGGATGAAAGAAATCTTTGACTTCAATCAGCCCAAAAAAACAAGCTGGGTTGAAGAATGGATACTTTACATTGGGTCGCACTCTTGTGACAAATCAAGTGGTGGAGAAAGGTGGTGAATACAACAAACGCCTTTACTCCATACACTACCATGAGGCATTCGACCCAGATATCTGCAGTTTTAAAAGCACTATAGGTCGACAAGGAGCGTATTCGGCATGCACTCTCATATATCGTCAGGAAATCAGCCACCTTTAATAAAGCGCAAAGTATGCATACTGCCACTTTTGACGTATGGGGCTGAACATGAAGAAAAACAATGCAAGTAGAGAAAAAGCTGAAGACCACACAACATGCAATAGACCATGCAATGATAGAAAGAAATGGGTGAGAAAACAGACAGGAGTTGGAGATATTATCGCCCGCATCAAGCGAAAAAAATGCAACCGGGGTGCGATGCTGGATGGCCCAAGCTTCACCGGCAGACGAGTTTGCTCCGAGATCGCTCAACTGTGGCCATGGCATGAATAAAGTGCGAAGCGCGTAATAGCAGTGTTGATAAAAATGGCTACTGGAACGAGCATGGTGGTGGAAACGCATGCGAGACATTTGCCACGGTTATCAAAGACGCACCGCGTACGAACCCGTCAGCACCGCAACTCAGTCAACATTTTAACAGCGCAGCGACGACAGCGTGACAGTCACGCTATCATTTTGACAACTCAACAAGCCCCTCCCACAGGCTGTTTATGGGCGTATGCCCTCTTTCGGGCAGATTCTTTCATTCCACCTGCAGCATGAAAATTTCCACACAATAAGGCAGCAAAGATGCACACACAGCGCTTTTGAGTTCCTCATTTCACTTCCAGCAAATATTGCAAATAAATTTCAGGACAGGTGGTCTTCAGGGAGACTAGCATAATGGCGGCAACACGGCTGTGATTGGATACGGGATGAGAACGGTGAAACTTGTTGTGAGACATCGTAGCAGTGTGGTTATATCACTTTTACTTCTGCATGCATGTATGCATAGTCTGCGCGATAAAGCTGACAGATAAATCCTGCAGCTGAACGTGATTACTGCTCCTAGGCAAAAGCAATTATGGTGGGTGTACCCGATCTTCGCCGCGGGCGTCTGTCAATCGAACTGATTGACGCATGAACTCGGATACAAACTCGTTGATTTTGAGAAGGTCCGAGTTCAACTGGTGACTGATGTTGTTGGTAGTACGGAAAAGCGTTTGATGCAAAGAACGCTAAGCGACAGCTTCTTTGCATATAAAACATTTTGGTGAGCTTACAAGACTTGTGCAAGTCTGGAGCCATAGGAACTTCTAGATGCTTTTTAAATTGGCCGTCTACTCATGTGTGTGCTTGGCTTCGAAGTGAACATCGTATCAGCTATATCCTGATTTTGATTGTACTAATTGACTGAGGCTTAATGACCATCACACTGAGCTTTCTTGTCTTTGTCTATAAGGTTTCAAATAAAGGAGAATGATCTCGGGCGCAAGAAACAATGCCATGGTATGGATCTCCTAAACGCAATCTTGATTAGCAGGACACTGATTGCACTCATAACTAACGTCGCGTTAATTAGCATAGGTTATTAAGCTTGGCACCTGGAATGCATTTGCCTAGTGTTAGCTTTAAATAGCTTCATCAGCATGGGCTTCTTATCATGTGGCGTAAATACATCAGCCCTACCATGACATAGCGTAATTAGCTTAGTCATGGCATCTTCTAGTCTAACTGACAAAGTATACCGTCCAGTCAACTACCTAGTTAGCAAGCCGTCTGTGCTCGGCTGTTTGCGGCTGTTGACAGCACAGACGACATGCACTGGCCGAGCAGCGTGTTGGAATATACAAGCGTACCATGATGATTAACACGTGGCCACGGATTTCACTGCAATCTCGATGCTGTAAGACGCTCGGTCAGTACTGATTTTAAAGGCCACCGTGCAGATTGTTCTAAAACAGACTTAGTGCAGGCTTTAAAAAACTCAAAGTAATATTAAACACCCTGTGCTTCTAAAAAATATCACCACAAAACTTTTTTGACACTTTTGTTGCATCGGTGACTTCTGCACTTAGTGGAACGACAAACAAACGAAAGAAAATGCCTTTTGTTTGCAAACACTGCCCAACTTAGTCAACCGTCCTTGACGTGACGACTGGTTTCATCGTAACCAATGAAATGCTGCGTGCTGAGGTGTGCGCTTGACTTTTTTGTACTGCTGGCTCGTTCATAAGGGGATGTCACCAGAGCTCGGGAATATCCCGAGTTTCACGAAACTCAGCCGATCCTGCTTAGCACCCAAGGTATATGCAAACTGGTAACGTAACTGCCGTAGAAGCCCACGTGTCAAGCCAGTGGCTAGTTGTTGCAACAGTTGCCATTACGTGAGGAGGGAACAAACAGAATTAAAAAAGTGAAAAATTGACGTCACAACCGGAAGCACAAATGGCGTCACCATTATTGCGATGCGCGCGAAACTATAAATTTTTTGACAGGGTGCCACTGTTTATTTTTTTAGCTGCACGTTCTTTCTCTAACTATGTCAGCTTCATAAAGGCAGCCTGAGAGATAATTGGAAAAGGAAAAAGACAGATTTGATAAATAAGGTGCATTTTATTGACGAAACATTGCAGTTGAAGAGGATATTACCACACAACTTATAACCCAGCAATCGGATGAAGAATAACAATTCAGCATGCACACAAAACTTGATAATTGATTAGTGGGGTTTAACGTCCCAAAACCACCATATGATTATGAGAGACGCCGTAGTGGAGGGCTCCGGAAATTTTGACCACGTGGGGTTCTTTAACGTGCACCCTAATCTGAGCACACGGGCCTCGACATTTCCGGCTCCATCGGAAATGCAGCCGCCGCAGCCGGGATTTGAACCCGCGACCTGTGGGTCAGCAGCCGAGTACCTTAGCCACTAGACCACCGCGGCGGGGCTGCACACAAAACTTGCGCACAATATGAACTAAATTACGAATTCACTGGTATTTATTTTCACAACCTGCGACAACACTGACAGCAACATTTCATTTAAACATTCACTATTACGTGCAACAATTTCACGAAAACAATTTCAAGGAATTGTGAGACAATTTGTATATATATGACAAACGCGGTATTTGTGGATATCTTGGTGACCTCCATGAGCATTTAGACAGGTTTTCTAGTCATCAAGGCGTATAAATATTGCCCTTTAAAAAGGAAGTGCATCAGTAACTGCTTCAAGGTGTCGATAACCGATTCTGTCATGTCATTGTCAGCCACAATTTTCGTTCCCTTGGTTTTTTCTTCTGAAATGCTCGAAAATGGGGAAGTAGCGACGCGAAAGTATATGGCAGCCATACACCAACGACTACTTTTGGTCAAGATGAGTGGCAGTTCCTCACGACACCATGCTGTTCAACCATGTGTGAGTCTATTATGTCAGGCAAACACATTCAGCGCAGAGTATGACAGCACAGAATTCTTACTTTCACATATGCATGTCACTTTGTAAATGAGAGATGCCTGTAAGGTACGTGCATAGTGGGCAACTGTTGTGCAGGGTGAGTTGTCTTACTTTCGTTTGGCTTGCCTTCTTATTACTGGCTCATTATAATTGTATCGGAAGAACTCGAGGGCCTATACTGCTATTGGTCACATGTTTACACATTCTGCTTAGAACAGCAAAAGAATATGCCTTGCTCGTTAAATCTCTCAGCAATATAAGCAAGGAGGGCACACTGAAGATTTCAATTTGATGAACACAATGTTGCACACGTTTTATCGCGCGCAAAAACAGTCTTAGGCTCAAAAGGGCTCATTTTGTGTTGTGTGGTTGTCAGACCACTTCCATATCTCCTAAATACTGAGGTTTTTTTGTGCTTTTTTACACGCCAATAAACAAAATATTCAAGTTAGTGTTAATGAAAGTGTAAGAAAACAGGCCATGTCTTGCATTTATACATTCATACAAAATACAGCGAGTCCTGCCGTCATTAAAATACAGCAAGTCACATGCTGAAACTATACAGATGAATGTACTCAAAGTGATGCTTAGTTAAGTTAATAGAAAAGCACACTCTTGGAAACAAATACCACCAGGAAAGTCGTAGTAATTATTTATGCCACAAACACCCCTAAAGATGCTGTTTCTTATCCACCCCTAAAGTGTTGTTCCGTTTCACAAGCACTCGTCCTAATATATTAAGTATTCTTGAAAAGGACAATACGTACTATAGTTTTAAAGAGCAATTTACACGGGCCCCATTTACAAGTTTTCCTATACCACTCATACCTCAACTCACAGCGTATTCGAAGTTTCTTGCAGCCACATATTGGCACACGTATAAAGTATTAAGTAAGGATATTTCAAAAAGTCTCAAACTCTTTTTTTTTTGTGCAGACATCTGATGCAGTACACTAGAAAGACATACAATAAGCACACAACGCGTTCCGGAAAGTTACAGTTCCAAGCACTAAAACATTTCCCCTAACAGAAAAACACTATCTTTAGACGTAACGTTCTTTGACAAAATAATAAACCAGCTGCCTGCCAAAAGTGCCTTTTAGTTGGATTTCACAATGCCACTTCACAGATTGATTCGAAACACGTCACTCCTACCAAGTGTGCCTATAACAATTCAGTCTATATAACCTACACTTCTATCTTCTGCCTAGAGATACATTTTAGCATTTCTTGCATCTCTAAAATGAGTGCACAGCTTCAAAGTTTCAGTACTGCAGCAATTTTAAGCGCGCAAAAGCTGCACCATACAACACAATGATTCCACATGAACATTGAATGTCAAAAGATTCACCATTCAGGTTAGATATACTGAAAAAGGAATTATCTATCTGCTTACACCCCACGCTTTTTAAGTCGACAACATGACAACGTACTGGAATCAAAAGCAAACTACAGCCTTATACTTCCAATTTTGTTCTGCAAAAAAACACTTTACCCTAAGGGTGTGCAAATATAGAAATTTCATCTAGAAATAAATTATTCTCGAATAGTGGGCAAAGTTTTCAAACGCCAAGGATTTTTCTGAAAAGTGAGAGAGAGAAATGCAATGCACATATGTGCTCGAGCACATAACGCGGTGACTGCCAACAAAACACTACAAACTGTTGAGCGAAAACACAAATTGTTCTGCATAACATTATTTCGAAATCCCTGGCCGAGATACTATGGTGTTTCTTGCAGTTGAAAACATGCACTTGTCAGGCATTTTAGTAGCACTGATGGGACGGTTTCCGGAGGTATTTTGGCGATACCTGAATAAAGTGCAGCTCCTTGCACTTACCACTATTTCAAAGGATCATCTTTTCTTGGGGTCAGGAGCCAAATCACGTATTTTTGAACCTCTTGACTCTAAGACCTAAGATATATGTTTTTTAAATCTAGCAGTTCGACAGTCTCTGACACAATTCTGTTACCTTTTATGTTAGAATTGTGACGAGCTGAAATCACATAATCTCTTTAAAATGAACACGTGCTCACTTTTCTGCCACTACTAAGTTTTAATAGAAGGCATTCAGTAACAACGGTAGCTTTAGTTTTAGCCCCCTCACTGTAACCAAGTCGCACTGTCAGCATTTGCAACACTTTAGATATGCAGACAGTCGAACTATTCGAAAGTTCGAACATTAGCTGTTTATAGGTCCAACCTAGTTATTTTATTAAGAAGTATTCGAATCAGTTTCGAAACTCTAATATTTGCACACACACACTTGCCCCGCCGCTGTGGTCTAGTGGCTAAAGTACTCGTCTGCTGACCCGGAGGTCACGGGTTCAAATCCCAGCTGCAGCGGCTGCATTTCCAATGGAGGCGGAAATGTTGTAGGCCCGCGTGCTCAGATTTGGGTGCACGTTAAAGAACCCGAGGTGGTCGAAATTTTCGGAGCCCTCCACAACGGCATCTCCCATAATCGTATGGTGGCTTCGGGACGGTAAACCACACATATTAATCAATCAGACACCAACTTTACATGCATTTCAAACGTGCTGCACACACACCATCAGTAGTGTATCACGACGCCTTAGGTATCATTATATTCGCCAATGTTTTCATTTTCACCCCGCCTTGGTAATATAGTGGATAAGGTATTCGGCTGCTGACCCGCCGGTTGCGGGAGCGAGTCCCGGTGGTGGCGGCTACATATTTGATGGAGGCGAAAATTCTGTAGGCCTACGTGCCCAGATTTGGCTGCACGTTAAAAACCCCAGCTGGTCGAAATTGCCGGATCTCTTCACTACGATGTCTCTCATAATCCTATCGTGGTTTTGGGACGTCAAACTCCACATAACAATAAAGTCAACGTTTTCACTTTCTTTGTATTGTCAAGAAGTGGCATGCCTTAGGTATCATTATATTCACCAATGTTTCCATTTTTGATGTACTTGACGACATCAGCAGCACACCGCCCACAAACGAATTCCTATGCTCAGCCTCTTGGCTTGATTTATAGCCTTAAGCACTCCCGCTGTCTCATAAAAATTAGTGTTTTTTTCATTGAATACCGGTGTAACTTTCTTCTGGCAAACAAGGAAAACAAACCAACATACACACTGTCATCACACACAGCAAAGAGTTTCTGATTTCTCTCATGAAAACAATATTACAAAGAACCTGCCGTATTCTTTGTGAAGCAAGATTTGTGATGGACAACTCGAAAACTTTCTCACACGATTCAACAAAGCGAATGAGAGAGGGACTTGGAACTGTAAGTTTTCCAAAGTCTGACTCTGAGCTACAAGTGCCTTTTACTCTTAAATAAAAGAGTACTTGACTTTCATCCAAAAATTGTGCATTTTATAATATTAATTTACATTTCTGATATATTGCCGCACAATTGTGGCTTTGCGAAAATGTTTCGGATGCACCCCACGGAAAATTTCATGTTCTCTTGCAGGCTAGAAGCAGAATCTAAGGATAGGTCATCAGATATGTTGGCAAGAAGCAAGCCCCTTCTGTTAGAAAGCCCACCAAAAAATTGACACCAGGCGGAAAAATTGCATGCAGAGATACCACGTCTTCAGCAGAACTTCACTTTTCGGACAACCTTAATAGGTTGCTAAGAGATGCCTGAAAGCCCCCTGAAACTGGTCAGCCGTTGTGTTCGCCTTTGCACCGGATTTTGATTTTATTATTTAAAAATTATTATCGAGTGCATTTTGGCTTACATGGCGTGTGAAAAGGCGGTTAAAGCCATAATTATCATTTAAATACCCGTAGAGAATAATAACAGACCTCGTAGTCAAGCAAAAGCTCTGAATGCAAGATGGCTGCCTTCTGCACTGAAGCACTTCAATGTTTTCGAACACCTCTACGCATTCTGCCAGGAAGTTGAAACGGACAGACGCGACCTTCATTGCTGAAGCGTAGGGAGCTTTTTTCATATTTCTATGAACTGTTCAAGCTGTCAAACAGGCGGTCTACTTTTTCAGCAAAATTTCCTGTGTGAATGGCTGCAGGTTGAAGTTTGGGGAAAACAACAAAAGTGTGCATTGCTGCCGCAACACAATTACTAAACACCTGCACTGCTAACTTGACAGACATTTCAGACAGAAAAGGGAAATTGAAATGATGATTGCCTAACTTTGGCATAAATCGAATCTCATGTTGCCGGTCTCCTTCATAGGCATCTGAAATATATGAACTCTTCACAACGTGGCCTCCTATTTTAAAGTCGTATTTAAACAACAAGTTTCTTAGACATTTCACAAGGTGCGGAACATCAAAGACAAAGAAAAGGCGTGTTCCGTTTATGTCTGCGTAACTTTGTTTGGCAGTTACAAGCTGTGAAAAATCTAACAAATTCTGACTGCCTTGATAACACACAACAGCCACTGGCTCAAAACCAGCATTCTATAGGGAGTTGTAGCAACGTAAAAGAAAGTCATTCAACACACCCGCTGGTGTTCCTTTGTCTGCAAAAAAGTAACCTAGTGGCTGCTTCTACGGTATTTGTTTGTCTTTTCCCATGAATACAAGGGCCTTAATTGCCAAGATTTTGCCTTGCTCGCCACTGCTGAACTATTCAAGATTTTCAAATTGGTCACCTGAGGGATTGTATGACAGCTCTTTGTTTATGAGCATCTCATCGAAAACGATTGTGCATGCTCGATCAAATCTTGAGAAATGACTGCTCGCCTTTTCACTAGGTCAAAGATTTCTGAGTAAAACCCTACCCATAATAGCACTCGTTGAAGCCACAACTGCAGTGATCTCACTGGAGGTAACTTCAGGACATTTCTGCAGTACTTGTAGCCCTTTAGGCTGTGAAATAAAGACCTAGAGCAATGGCTTTGTTTTGGCTGCACCATCGGTGACCATGACAGCTATGGTTGCTCATTCTCAGCTGAGCTTCGACAACTGCGCTGACGGCTGGAGATACTCGCTTGCAAATGGCTTCAACTATATCAGCAGTGGACAGCATGCTGCGTTGTCGTTGCAGTCACTTCCAGGTCCTCTGTGCCTGTCGTTGAAGATTCTGAAGCTTTGTCCGCAGCCGGTCCATTTTTCTTTTCGCTTCAGAGGCAGAAACACTGAATGGAGCTAAGGAAAACATTGGTTCTGTTAAGAAAACTGTCTAGGTTCATGGGGTAGCAAAAAAGAAACAAAATGACAGCAACAAACACTGAAAAGGAAACAAATACTTCACAGGCATAATAAGGAAACACATAAGACCTTAAATTACAATTTATGCTCTTTGAACCGACCTATAGTAAATATTTCAGGGAGAAGAATTTAGCTTTACCCAAACAAACCTCACCACTGATAACCATAATGAAGGCATGTTTGTTACGGGGGTTTATTGAGGTTCACAGTGACCCAAAAGATAGCAGCAGCAGCAGCAGGCAAAGCGTAGCCAGGGAACGAACAGCCAAGCGAGCTCTGCGATGGCAATGTGCTCTCGCATGTGTCCATCTTCTTCCACACAATAACCCCCGGTATCGAGAGGTATCCATCCTGGCGACCTAGAGAGATGTCAGAAGGTCATAATTCGGCTTGAGACGGTTAGTGTGAACTGTTTCTCGCCCCCGACGTCTAAGGTCGGAATATGGCGTAATGGGTTCAACCATATAATTAACAGGAGAGGTCTGCGCAACCACGCGGTAGGGTCCGTGATACTTCGGAAGAAGATCAGACGAAAGGGCGGGAGCAGGAACTGGTGGCACCCAAAGCCACACGAGACAGTCGACGGTGAAAGGGTCAGTAGGGATGTCAGAGTCGTGACGCTGTTTTTGGCGACACTGTTGGTCGTAGGTGAAAGAACGGGCCAGTTGTCGACAATTTCCGGCGTGGGAAGCCACCGCAGACACAAGCTGGTAGTCTTCAACGTCTGGATGATATGGCAGAATCGTATCGAAGGTGCTAGTGGGTTCATGGTCGTATAGCAAAAAGAATGGTGAAAATCTGGTGGTAGCTTGGGAGGTGGTGTTGTAGGCGAATGTGACAAACGGAAGAACAAGATCCCAATTGCAGTGGTCTGACGCAACGTACAAGAACAACATGTCACCCAGAGTTTGGTTAAATCGTTCCGGTAATCTGTTTGTCTGCGGGTGATATGCGGTAGTGGTGCGGTTAATAATTCTGCATTCGGATAGGAGGGATTGCAGCCCATCTGACAGAAATACACGGCCGAGATCACTGAGCAGTTCACGAGGGGCGCCATGGCGGAGAATAAAGCTGCGTAGAATAAAGGAGGAAGCGTCCTTGGCTGTTGCGGAAGGTAATGCAGCGGTTTCAGCGTATCTTGTGAAGGGATGCACGGCGACGACAATCCAGCGGTTGGCAACGCCAGTGCATGGGAGAGGCCCGTACAAGTCAATGTCGACGCGATCAAATGGGTAGCCTAAGCAGAGAAGCGGCTGGAGAGGTGCTGTGGAGAGGTGCGAGACTGGTTTGCGTCGTTCGCAGGCGAGGCATGAACGGACGTATTTGCAGACGAAGCTGTACATTCCGCGTCAACAATATCATAGGTGAAGGCGCGTGTACGTCTTGAACACGCCACCATGGCCACAATGAGGGTCATTGTCGAAAGCGGAGCAGAGATTGCGACGGAGATGGCGGGGCATGATCAATAATCATGTGCGGCAATCGTTGTGGTAGTTACGGCGGTATAAAAGACCATCGCGGATAGCGTAATGCTGCACTTGGTGGCGTAGCGCTCGTGGAGCCGGGGTGGTCAGGGGGCTTGACAAGAAGTTTAAAATTGTGGCGATCCAAGGGTCATTTCGTTGCTCCAAGGCCATGTCCAAAATACCAAGTGACGAAATATCGTGATTGTGACTAGATGCGCTGGCGTCGGAAATGAGTGGGAAGCGTGACAGGGCATCACCATCAGAGTGTTGTCGGCCATAACGATATACGACCCAGATTTCGTAGTCCTGGAGTCCGAGAGCCCACCGAGCAAGGTGACCTGACGGGTTCTTGAGGTTTGACAACCAACACAGAGCATGGTGGTCTTCTACGACGTCAAAAGGACGACCGTAAAGATAGGGGCGAAACTTCTGTAGAGCCTATATGATGACCAGGCACTCTTTTTTGGTTACCGTATAATTGGTCTCAGGTTTTGTGAGTGCACGACTGGCATATGCAACCACTTATTCAGCGTTGGCATCGTCACGTTGTGCGAGCACAGCACCAAGGCCGATGCAACTAGCATAAGTATGAATTTCTGTGCGTGCGCTCGGAGCAAAGTGACGCGAAATTGGTGTAGATGTAAGCAGGCATCGAAGTGTCGTAAACGCATCGTCACAAGCTTCTGACCAGGTAGATAGTTCGTTGTCGCCTTGGAGGAGTGCATTGAGAGGTGCGATGACAGTAGCAAAATTACTAACGAAGCGCCTAAAATATGAGCATAGGCCAATAAAAGTGCGCAGTGCTTTGAAGCTACAAGGCTTGGGAACTCGGCTACGGCTCGAAGTTTTGCAGGATCGGGAAGAAGGCCTTCTTTGGTGAAGACGGGGCCTCGTATAGTTAGTTTTCTAGCGGCGAATGAGCACTTTTTCTTGTTAAGCTACAGACCGGCATTTTGGACTAAGGTCAAAACTTGATGCAACCGTTGTAGATGGATCGGGAAATTTGGCACAAAGACGACAATATCATCCAAATAGCAGATGCAAGTGTCCCTCTTCAAGAACCGTAAGATGCCGTCCATCATGCGTGTAAAAATGGCGGGTGCGTTTCAGAGACCGAATGACATTACAGTGAATTCGTATAATCCATCTGGTGTTACAAACGCGGTTTAGTCTCAGTCATGGCCACTTGCCAGTTGTCTGAGCGGAAATCCATGGAAGGAAAGAACTCCGCTCCTTGCAAGCAGTCTAGTGCGTCATCAATTCGTGGCAACGGGTACACATCCTTGCGGGTAATCTTGTTAAGCCGGCCATAATCGACGCAAAATCGTATTGCACCATATTTCTTCCAAACCAGAACGATAGGTCATGCCCAAGGACTGTTGGAAGGTTGAATGACACCGCGTTTAAGCATATCATTCACCTGGCCATTGATTAGGCGCCTCTCACTCGCCGATACTCGGTAAGGACGCTGACGAATGGGCGCGTGGCTTCCGGTGTTGATAGTATGCGAAACAGTCGTTGTGCAGCCGTGTGCTCTTGGTTGGCAGTCAAAAGACGAAGAGAAATTGTCTAGCAAGCGAAGAAGTCGGTCTCGTTGTGTCGTCGTAAGGTCGCTGGCTATAGCTGGTGTGAAAGATCGCGGTAGTGGCCGCACCGCGGTGGTCTAGTGGCTAAGGTGCTCGGCTGCTGACCCGCAGGTCGCGGGTTCGATTCCCAGCTGCGGCGGCTGCATTTCCGATAGAGGCGGAAATGTTGTAGGCCCGTGTACTCAGATTTGGGTGCACGTTAAAGAACCCCAGATGGTCAAAATTTTCGGCGCCCTCCACTACGGCGTCTCTCATAATCATATGGTGGTTTTGGGACGTTAAAACCCCACAAATCAATCAGATCACGGTAGTGGCCAAGGAGTTGATGTCTCGAGGGTGGCCATATCAGTGGGGTCGTCCATGGTCCCGAATATTGAAGGTAACGCCAGCGGCTCGGCTTTGCCGAGGGTTTCCTGGCGTCGCAAAGTGATAGGCTTGGGCGATGGATTGGTGATGTACATCACAGAGACGCCTGAATGAAACTCGAGAACGGCAAATGGCAATGGCAGTGATCGGCGGTGAACTAGAAGTGCAGACGGTGCGAAAAGCACTGAGCCACCGTGTTCAGAGTCGCAAGAGATGGAGACAAGAACAGTAGACAAGGCAGGCACAATGGTGTCGTCACAAACTGTGCTTTTGCGACATGTGTCCTTGTCATCGATGACATCTGTCAAAAGTTGGAACAACTCGAGCTCAGCGCGGGCGCAATTGAAGATCACACGATGTTTAGAAAAGAAATTCTACCCCAATATGACGTCGTGAGAACAAGATGTCAGCAAAATGAATACGACCACATAAATAACATCCTGGATGACGGCACGGGCTGTGCGAACCGGATGGCTCAACGTGCTGCGCCTTGGCTGTATGAAGGGATAGTCCAGAAACAGGTGTCGTGACTTTTTCGATATGGCAGCAAATGCGGGCATCAATCGCTGAAAAGGCAGCGCCGGTGTCGACAAGGGCTAGCGCCCATTTTCTTTCTATAGCGACTTCAATAACGTTTCAGGGAGAAATTTGAGGCCTCGTGCGTTTCGCCGCAGTTCTCGCCTTCTGAACTGTGACACTTGGTATTCCTAGCGCGCAGGGCTCCGCCGTCAGTGCATGGGGGAAAGGGTGCGGCGGCGAGGAGAAGGGGAGCGGCGAGAGGAGGGTGGGGTCCGGGAGGTAGGATCAGTTCGTAGTCGTCTGAATAACTGCGGCGGGGTTGACGTCTTCTTTCTCACAGGTTGATTATATAGTTTTGTCTATGGTCATACTTCACGCTATTGTTAATGAAAAAAATGGAAACAATTTGAAATAACTGACTTTACAGTTTGCAATCAATAAAAGTGCAACAAATGATACCTCTAATGAGGAATGAAAAGAAACTTTCTGCATTCACAATATTGCAGTTTCCTGTGTTATTTCGCTTGTCTTGACACGTAATCGTGTCTTTTTTCATACAACAAAAATAAGGCTACTATAAAAATAACCATTTATTGTGACATATAAATTATATTTTAAAATTTAGCTGCAACATATCAAGGTATATTCTAGTAAAATTTGATTGTTTTGTTTGGAAAAATTTACTAAGCCATCTTAGTTGCTCTTCCCCATAATTATGATTGTCATGGAGGAACTTGCTATTTATATGGAAAATATTTAAGTGGAAAATATTTTATGAAAAATATCTTGTCAAAAATACAACAATCAACTAATTATTTCAACTGAAAATGTTATTTTTCATGTCTAACGTAGTCAGCAAATATCAGCCAAATGATGTAAAAAAACTCATTAGCTTCAAACGCTTACAACTTGATCGAATAAAAATTACAGAAAGTCGTAATTGTAACTCTGTATTTGTATCAAATGTTGAACAAGCTCAGTTAAATTTTCTTTAATATTGGCAAACCTATGAAGCAAGAAATACTTTAAAAAATTGTGCACTATGGTATCACATTTATTGAAAACGCGGCGTTTAAATATCATTCAGCTATCATGAGGGCTCAAAGGTTACCATGACAGCAGCCACGCTAAGAAACAATTGTTGTGGTTTGTTCGAGGTTTTAATGCGGAAGTGATTTGAATAACATGCTAGGACACATCTCTAACACCTCCTTTGTCACTTAGGGATGAGAAAGATGCGTTTCTATGCAAAAAACAAATAAATATAGTGCAGAAATCGCAATTCAAATGCTGCGCACCTCTAACAGCGCAGCACCACTTATGCCACTAATTATTCTCCGCGCATTGCTTTCACGACTATTTTCCTCAGGGCTCCAGAGCTCCTCTTTGAGAGATGATTCAGAGCTCATGGATTGGATTGGATTGGATAAGTAACTGCACATACAGCATATTCTTTCACCAGCAGAAATGCCATGCCCATACATCATTTTAATTCTGTATACTGGGAGAACAACTTCAAATATATGAAAGGATATGTATACGTGACAGGCAGTATGCATAAGACTTTGTACTCTCTGCTTCATTGCCCTTGGCAGTGCCATCCTTCCCAGCCTTGAGAAAAACTTTACCATTTTAAACACAAGCCTATGTAGAAACACCTACTGTGATGTCTTGAATCTCGCGATCAATAAAGTAGGCTCTTCAGAACTGTAGGCATACTGGTATAAATCAGAATAAAATCATTATTCGTACTCACAACAACCAGCATGCTCCTCTGGAATAATGTTTCAGGGGAAGAAGAACATGCCTCATCCGAAAATAAGGGTAAATTCATCCCTGCAAATTTAATTTCAAGGGTGTGAAAAAGAACCAGTTTCTGTTCTTGTGTGAAAAGCTTGTTAAAGTGCTAGGGTATAAAATAATCTTGTTTCAAAAGCAGTTCTTCACCAAAACACTGCTTCTCATGACAGCGGTGGTTCTGTCCCTAACAGAGGTCAGCTGGTGACGCCTGTGAAAGTGTGCCTGCATACAGAATCAGAAATAGTGTATATTTCATATTCCCAATTAATAAAACAAAAATAGAACACACTTGCTGTAGAGGGAATTTCAATCTCTTCTGCGATGTCACCATTGCTGCAGGGGTGCTGTTTATCTTGATTGTATGAGGATGCCCCGGATGCATATCTTGGTACCTCCTCCAAAGTTGTCTTTTCGCATGAAAGATATTATCACAGAGGCAGCTGAATTAATGATGTCTATGTGGTAATGGTAAACATTTGAAACCGAGCTCTCAGCATACAAAACTAAGAAATACTTTCTAAGCCATATCATTTCCTAAGCATGCTAAAGTGGAAGTACAAGTGTGCCTTTTAAGGACGCTCTAAATAACTACGCTGTTAAGAAGTTCGTGGGTATACTGACCCCTGTTACGACACCCGGGGTAGAGCCCCTGGAAATAAATAATTTATCTACTAGTTGTTATAGGTTGCATGACTTAACAGTCAAACGAGCATGATGTCACACCTCAATCACAGTGCTGAATTCTAACATATTAGCAAAAGGGACACTTACAAATGCAATAGCTTTCACAGCATCGAACACAAAGGACGAACACGCAGACGAAGTGGAAGGTCCACATGTAATCCTGCACTGTAAAGAGCATACAATCGTAAGACAAATGTTACCACAATGAAGCGCCTGTTGCAGGCATAAAATAAAAACTGTTAAAACAATGTACAATAGACGTGACTGGCAGCATTCTCCGACTTGCTCTCTCTATTGAGAGAGGCATGTCCCAGTTTAACAATTCTGCTATTATAGTTAAGAGATGGCAAACTGTCAAACGACAGCTTGCACTCGAATTAAATTTCTCAAAAAGCACCACCAATTATGCAGTTGTCTTCACCTTGACAAAGAGGTGATAGGTAAGATGACAGGTGAGCAAGAAGGTGATGCAGATTGAAGTGTGAAAGAGGTGGAGAGACAATAAAAAGGGACAAGACGCAATTGTAGAAAACAAAAAAAATAGGTGGATAAAGGGTGAATGCAAGAGACTCGTAGAAAACAGCTTGCCAGAAAATTGAGACAGAATTATACAGACTACGAAACACCCTCAAGGAGGAAAGAAGTTTCTGCATGCACTCATGAAACAGGATTTCTCATGCACCCCTCAAAGAAGAAAGAGGGTTTTGGAATGAACCACTTTAAAAGGAAAGGGGGTTTCTGAATTTACTCCTCAAAAAAGAAAGAATTTCTAAATATTGCCATCAAATAATACAGTAATGCTTCAAACCACACTCATGACAACGGTGCTTTTACCTTTGCCACCACGAAGAGTAGGCACTGCATTGTGGTTAAGCAAACCTGCTTGTAAGAAAACAGACTCTTCAAAGTGCAAGGAGCAAACTACTCTGCATCGCCAATGTGCAGGTATATTCTGTTCTAAGCCAAGGTAGTCGCAGAATATCACCGAAAGTTTGCGCCTGAATGGATAACTGCAATACCAGAGCAGCGCCAAAGAAAAATAAATGCAGTTCAATGGTAGCAAAGCGAGCAAACAAACAATGACCTCAAGCAGTAAAATAATGTAATGAAAGTTAAAGTGTAGCAACTTGTTCGGATAATTTTTAAGTAATACTTTGAGAGCACTAGGCATTAACAGCACCCACCGACCTTAACTAACATAACAAATTTGACGTTTTGGCTTATCTCAGGCCTTTTAACAGCAAATAAACATTAATATAATAAAACAAGGCTTCAACAAAACACATCATAGCCTAACATATCTCAACAAGGTGAAAATAATGTCCTCACCCAGATTGAAATGTTAGGGTGCTTACCGGTCTTAAAATTCATAAACAATTCGTAAACGTTTCAAATGGTAACAATTCGTAAAATCTTTAACAATTCAAATTGCACCCGGTAAATACGATATCTAGTTCACTATTCGCGGTTGCCAGAAGCCAAGGTCATTTACCGAATAGCAAGATGACATGCCATTAATGTTACACTGTAAGCAGTAAGCACATTGAGGGCAAAAGTGTAGCCTCGTGGCATATTGGCTCCAATGAACTTGAATGGCACTTCTGCCCCAACGGGTGAGATGTATGAGCTTTCAAACCTACCTGGCGGCTTTCCTGCATGACAACGTTTTCAAGCGCAATAGGTGGGGAGTAGCAGGGCAGTGCATAGAGTGTTTGACCATGGCCAGACATGAGAGGACAGGCGATGAATGCTTTTTTGCGCCTGCAACGTCCCCCTTTTAATTAGGCCCTGTCAAACACAAGAAACGCTACACTCTTAGTAACACTAGTCCCGAATATGGAACCCATCGCCATATTGCACGAAATGTGTTGGTCTTGAAACACCTGTGGTTGCTTTACTACGACTCGCGAGTATTGTAGTGTTATGCTTTGAGAACTCATCTTTGAGAATCAAGGGGAAACTGATGTAGTCAGACGCCAGGCGTTAAAGTGTTGCTCTTACATACGTAGACAGCGTAACGTTTTTTCGCGTAGCGTGGCGGACTCACCGACCCGAAGGTTGACAGCACGCCGGCCGTGCGCTGGCAAAACACGGTTACCCTACGGCAGCGATGCGCTATATATCCTTGCCAAGTACCTCGACTGGAAAACCCCGTATGCGCGGAAATCACCTACGGACGACAGGCACACTCCTACTGAGAAAAAACGAGTGACATCATTTGCATCTGAAAATGGGCGAAACTGTTGGCCTATGTTACCAGACTGCCTGGATGTGCCCGCTGTTTCTAAAAACAAACGAAAAAAATTAGGGCACTCAACCACGTACGCAAGACTAAAGTGTCATTAAAGTAATCTACTAAATCTACTAATCAAATAAAATACACTGTAAGCATTTAAATACTTTGTTGTTTTCATTATTTGCCCCCACCCCAACCCCCTCGCCTAGTCGTGCTTTAATTGTCACGCAGGCGTTGATGGTTGTCGCAATAGATTTCCGACCACTTTTCGTTCCGGCTTTCGCGAACTATTTAGGTTGACCCTGAAGCGCTCCTGGGTTGGTCACGTCTACGTAGAACCGGTGAGTATTAAGCGCGAGCAAGACATTGGTTACCGATGCATGTAAAACGAAGTCCGGAAGTAAGGCAGGGTGATGAAAGTTAGGCAGTTCAGAGGGATAAAACAGAATCAGCTCGTAGAGAATGGGGTAGACTGGAGGTCATCAGGAGAGGCTTTCGTGCTGCAGTGAATTAGTGCAGCGACCTGAGAATGTTGATGGTGATTGTGATGACATGCAAAAACCTTACGTTGAGCTGTGCGCCACCGCGCCACTGCGGCCATCCGTTTTTGCTCAAGCCGTTCGCGCCGCCGCCTAAGCTCCGAAGACCACGCCGCCGGCGAGCTACAATAGTGGCACACAGCTGTTTTTGTTTTACCCGAGAGGATAACCTGGGCATAAAATATATCACTTCAGCTTGTTTTCTTCCCGCTATAGGATATTTCAAAGCAGCGTTTTGTGCAGTCGTGACTGCTTTCTTAGGTGCGTGTTCACACACTTTGTCTATATAAAGGCCCTAGAACAACTTCTTAAGCGCGTTATCTTCCTGACGCCAGAGTGGTGATTCACATGACATGATGAGGACACATATTATCGAAGGGTTTATATACAAGAAATATCAGTTAGAAATTGTTTTCTTTTCTGCTTTGACATGCACACCCCTCTCCCTCCTCCATCCTGTCTCACGTCTCGCATGATTATCCGGTACAAAGAACTTGTGGTTTGGTTGCAATTTGGGAGTTTCCGATTGCGCAAGTCGAAATAACAGAGTGTAGTCCACAAGCTCGAAATTCTTATAGGCTCAGCGCATAGCGCTCACATTGAACACGCGCTTTACGGAGAAATCCCCTCTAATCATTTTGGTGAAATGAATGTACAGGAATGTAAAGAAAAGCAACGCCAAAGAAAGAGGCTCCGGATTATTTTATTTAACCAACAGTTGAATTTTTACGGCGAAGACGAAGGTCACACACTTCGACGCCATCTTGTATGTTCTTTTTAGCTGCGAGAATAATTATATGGACACTATATACAGGCTTTCATAGTACCTTTCATGTTCCGTAACAAGTCCATATCAACGAATTTGGTACTCACACATTATGCTGTTCCCGCGGATTAAATCTCGCGAGCACTCGCCCTAAACACTGCTGACGCATACATGAAACGATCTGCCTCTTTTCGTCACACGGAGGGTGCGTGTGGTAACACCACTCTACGCGTGATGCCTGCCCTCGATCGCTCCTCAACTGAAGAAGCCCTGCCTGTCTTTTGCCGGACGAAAGAGTACGAGGTTATGCTCAAGCAGGAGGAGGTTGTGTAGCACAATCTGCAACTGTGAACTTTGCTCGCATGAACTTTGCAACAATCTGCAACTGTGAACTTTGCTCGAACAGGGTGTGGTTGTGAGTCCTACCCAGCGTGCATTATGTCAGCAGGCATCAGCAAACTTATACGTACTATAAGGTGCTCTTCTTTGGATATAAGGTATCACTGCGCAAACACCGCTTTCTTCCCAGTAGCGGCCGTCAGCTTTCACCTCACATCATGCCTGTCACGTTGCTAACATACCAGCGTTTTATTGTTTCGCGAAATAAGTAGAAAAAGAATGAACTGCAGCCTAAATTTGTTGGGGGTACGTGCCGGTTTTGAATAGTGTGAAATGTGAAGGCTCCGAAGATTTTTTTTTCCATGAAGCTACTCAAATCGATTTAAACGTGGAGTGTTTTCTCCTCAAAGGCCTGTGATGAAAACTTTTCTTGTCATTGTTAGAGTTGATGCCAATGCCGTAGCGGACACTTTAGTCTCTCCTTTTGAGGTGTTTGAATTCTGTAGAAAACTTTGCAATGTAGGTGTGCTCTTTCATTTTGTGATAATGTGCGTGAATACTTATCAAAGTATGTTCCCCAAAAATATAATAAATAGAACCCAAAAAGCCTATGTTTTAATAGAGAAACAGTATTCCCTTTAGGTGCATAGAATGCTTAGGCCAGAATCATCATAGATAATGTTTCCTCGTTTTATTATACTGAAAGTAATGCAGACTGAAACAGAAGGGGCTAAGAACTTGTAATTTCACAAGGCTTTCGCTACTTTCAAGAAATAGAACTATTCAGAGTCCAGAGGTTGAATATTCTTTCATCGTCTAAGCCCTCATCATTTGTTCTTGCAGCCCTGTCCTCCTGAAATACTGAAGATGCAACAAATGTGGTTATTCGTTACTTCAAAAAGGTTTTTGTACTGATAACGACAACACTCCTCAATTTTTTGCATGCATTAAACTGCCTGCCTTTTCATTTTGTAATTAGGCTCCTCTGGAGTACATAGCCTCATACCAAGTAATCATGTTTTTAACGGTCTCAGCCTAGGGTATTCGAAATATCTTTCTAAGGTGATATTCAGAGTTTATGTTGAATATTATGGTATAAAATTTGGTAAATCAATATACTGTGCAGCAGTTCCCCAGCTGTGCAAATTAGCAGATGCCGTACACGTATTTAGGTCCAAACCAAGCCACTAATACCAAATTATAGGTCAATACTTCTACCTCCTACCAGTTCTATCTCTTAGAGCATACGAGTAAGAAGTATACTGTACAATACCTACTTGCACACAATATACATTAATGATCACAGCACGGCTTTCGTGTTGGTTGTTTTACTGCTACATAGTGTGCTTGAATTTATGGTGACATTGCCTAACTCCCTAACAAGCGAAAACAGGTTGGCGTCATATTTGTTGACTATTCGAAGGTCTTTCACATGATTTTCTAGGCTAAAGGTTCAGCTTTTTCAGATATCTTTTGGCGATAACAAGTTGGTTTATAGAATAGCAGATTACTTGTGGTCGTGCTCGATCTTGCTTATGGTTACCCACGCGAAGTCATCTGACCTACTTGCAACATCCGGAAGGGGCCTCAAGGCTGCGTGCTTGTTCCACTTTTGTTTATTGTTTATATAAATGTCAGAGAAGCATGCATTCGTGATATTCAAATTACACTTAGAATGCAAAGATATGACAGCGTTATTTGTAGAACCATTTTAAAAAGCTCAATTTATAAGGATACACTGCAAAGCGTTTTTTATTGTTTAGTAGCCAGAGTAAAAAATATCAAACTTCAAAAAGGCAGTAGTCACGACCCTTTTTAAGTAAGAAAGAGCCTCTTCATTTTACATATACTAATGACAGTGTAAGTCCAGTAGAAGTTATGTTTTTTTTTCATTCTTATTGAAAATCCTGGGTTGGTGGATGCTGGTATCGTTGGTGAATATGGTGGAAACGATAGCGGATATGGTAGAAATAGTAGCAGATATGGTGAAAGTGATAGTGGATATGGTGGAATCTGTAGTGGTCATAATGGCTGAGGACGTTGAGAGTAGAAAAATGGGGGCAGACGGTGGTGTCAGAGGAAAATGCCGGTTGATGACGGCGAGAGTGGGGAAAATGGTGGCAGATAGCGGTGATGGTGGCAAGCCAATGGTGGCGACGTTGGGCAATGCCGTCTGATGGTGGCGATTCAAAACGTGTTTGGTGTATGGCTTGGTTAGCAAGCTAGGTGACGGTGGTATGATGGATGATTGGTGGATAATGGTGGCATGGTGAAAAAGCAGATGGCAGTATGTGAAATCACTAAATATTTGTAGTGTTTGACTCTGAAATGCGCAGAGAAATATGTTTACGGTCGAATAAAACTAACGCCGCTCATCACGGTTTAGAGCACGTTTTTTTTCCTCTGGTTCCAACAATGCTTCAATTTTTGGGGAGCGTAGAATGTGGTCGTGAATGTTTCACATTTTGTGCACGTATACATCAGTTTGACATGTGCAATGTGGTGCTTTGTGGTGATGTTTAGAAGACTAGAGGTGTCACTATAAACAAGGGCAGTAAATGTGTTACATCACCGAGCAGCTATTTAAAAATAAGTGTGCTCCAGTTCGCAATTCCTCCTTTTAAGGGTAGACCAGAATACAGCGGTCGCTTGATGTCGACAAGCTAGAAACGCAAGTCTGGCAATCCTTGCAGAACTAATTACTTGAGGCGTACTTTTAAGTTAACAAAGTGTGTGTGACGCTAAGATGCATAAACTTCTACCAGTGACATAGGTCTAGACAAGTTTGAGCAAGTTTGAGTGGCCCCCTTTGTTCTACCATTATGATTTCCACCAAAGGTTAGGCAGACCGACCGAACCTGGACAAGTGTTATCGATGCTTCTGGGTTTCAGAATACATGATTTTGGTGTTTAGGGACCACAATGCAGCACAGGTGTGGCATCTTTTACCCTGAATGAAACATTTTTGTAGTGTACAGTGTCCGTGCAAGAAGCTACAAACATAAATGCGACGCGGTACCAGCATTTCCAGCAGCGTACGCCGCCTGTCATGGACAGCCGCCGGTTGCACTCACCGGCATTTCTAGGGCTTTTATGCAAAAACACAGACTTGTTCAGCCGAATTCTTACTGAAACAATATGATAGCATAATATTTCCTGTGCCCTGCATTCGTTTTGGACAAGCTGTTATTTTCATTGCTAACGATAAATATACAGCACTGTGCTGACACGACTGCATTGTACGTTGCGCGAAAAACGTCGTATTACACTATCACTTGTGTGGGCGTATCTAATAATTTAGCCTAGAGGCGTCATAAAGCATAATCAGATCTCGCCCTTTAGTACGAGCGAGAAACGGATACTAAACTTGACACTAACCGACGGTAAACTTTACATGGTCTTTAGTCCACATAGTTTTTTTTTGCGGGTATTACTTCTAAGGAAAACATAGCGCTGTTGCCATTATCGCAGTGCAAATTGTTCTAGGCAGCAATTGTTTGTATTTATAGAGTGTGTCAGATTTATTAGCAGGTGCAGATCTCGTCTATCTGGAGTGAGCAACAAACAAAACTGTAGTTAAACACTGAAATTGTAAGTTAACATGCAAATTAACAACAAATTACCCATGATTGGCATGTCACAGTGGTTGGCATGTTCTGCTGAAGATTTCATGCTTGCACGTTCAAATTTTTCTCGTTGTCAAGTTTTTTACGGTTGTTTTCTGCATTGTTTTCTATACAATCGTTTCTTTCATTCTTTAGTGGCAGATTGTCACGGTGGTGCTGACGCCGTTTCATGCTCCAGCATTACCGGCACTCCATCATCCACCATGTGCCACCATCCACCATATGTGCCACCAATATTTCCAGCACCATAATCTATCAAAATGTCGGATGGTAGAATCGACCATTCCTATGGTGGACGCTTTTTCAATAGGTGTTGGTGTAACTCTCACAGCAAATTTGTAGTGGCACACGGACATTGAAGCAATCTGCAAGAAGCTCTTCGGAAGTCAGGTGTCTCCGATGCGCGTTAAGCAACTCGACAAAAGAATGCTGACTGACAGCGCATAACACCTTGGTTAGACTCGAAGATGCATTGGTTGTTTGGGTGCCTCCCCACGAACATAACATAACCATGTTCAAATCGGTTTAAGAAACCACAGCGTATACAGAGAATGAATCATGATGAGCGGGGCAAAGCGTCCATCTGTCTGTCTGTCTGTCTGTCTGTCTATATGTCAGTGGATCCGTCTGTCTGTCCATGTGTCCGTGCTTCCGTCTGTCTGCGCTTCCGTTAATGCTTCAGCTTGTCTGTTCATCCGTCAATCTGTCTCCCTCTGTTTGTCTGTGTATTGGTTTGCCTGATACTGCCGGTTACGTCTGACGCAGGACAAAGTTAGACTAAGAGGAGCTTCGGCCCTGAAAAATTGCCGCCCGCCTCTTCCCACGAGAGGAACTCGAGTAAATGCGTCAAAAAGGAGGCGGGGGATATCACGCGACTGTAGCGTATTGGGTTTGGTTGGGCAGTACCTCCACTCGATCTTATCGATGCGAGCCATATGCACCCAATCCGGGGGTTCACCACCCTCTCCTCTGGCCCTTTCCTGCTCTCACCCATCACTCAGTCTTCGCCTGTGCTTTGTGGTCATACAGTGAGTGCCTCACGACAGGAACAATGTGAAGTAATTTTTTCTTCAGTTGTCAGTAGATCCGCAGGGCTGCGTTTTGCATTCTTCGTGTTCAAAATATTGGCAGTAACGCTGGGTCTGTAAATGATATGGTGTTTTCATAGAACGTATCGCCGTTCGTGGCGCTGTGCGGGCAACGAATGAGGGCACAATATTATAAATTTTTTACCGCACACAAAAAGAGCACAAAGAAAAACAGACGAGAGCTAACTCTCAACTGATTTATTTTTGAAAAGAAGAATACATGCTGGGTGTTTCAAGAAACGTGTCTAATAGTCTTTAAAAACTACAGAAAAGAGGTATCTGCGAGCTACTCGCGGCATTTTCTTCCTGTGGCTGAAATCTCCTTCATGTGGGTCCAAACATTAAGTTTGGCAGTAACTGTAAACAAACACATAATTAAGTTTCTAACCAGTGGTAATAGCCAGTCAAGTCGAATGGGTGACCTCGCACCCTTCATGCGAATAGTTCACAGCCACTTAGAAATTTCGAAAAAGCGGCCACTGGTAATCACCGCTGAGCTATGAAATCTGGCCAATTCAGCTGGTGAAATCAAAACCCATGCACCAAACAGCGTATCTACCATTACCTTTAAAAACACCCTCAATGAAGACACTGCTTCTTTCGCATTGGGAGAAAAGAATAAAAGAGCCTCGATAAGCGGCCTCGAAGCGAAGTGTTGTCTCAATTGACGGTTTATAACGACGAGAGAAACAGTGCAGTCACTAAGGCGTTGTCGAAGTGAATGAAAGATTGTGACTGTTTTGTGCGTCAGCTTCACTTTCTCCAGCCAAATTAGGCTCATTGCATCGCTCCACGGTGGTTACCAGGGCCATTTCTTAAAAATTCTAGACTTGCTATAGACTATTCGTAGGAAGGCCTTCAATTCGCCGATTTACACCGACGGGCTATCACCACTGGGTAAAAAGGTGGTTGTGTTAATTTCTTTAACTACTGCTGTAATTATTGTTTTAACGTATCTGAAGATGTCCTCTGCCACAGGAAAGACAATGCCGCAAGTAGCGCGCAGACACCCCTTTTTTGTGATTTTGAAAAAATATTTCACACATTTTTTTTTAGACACCCGTATGAACATCCTGTATGGGAAACACTCTGGAAGCACCCTGGAAACCAACAAAGTGCATGTGCTAGTCATGTGCCATGCAAACGTAAAAATATATGGCTAAAGATATTGAAAAAACTGCACTCTTTATCTGTAAGAACCACCAAAAGTTCACATATCCAGATTTCAGGACACATACCAGCCAGCGCCCCTAGCGGTCCCGGCTCGAAGCTAGTCCGTTTCCAATGGAATCAGTGAGCTTTTCTAGAATATATAATTATAGAGCGTGAATTTTGAAAAACGCAGACAACAGAGTGCGTCTGGGAACCTAAACGAACAAGAAGGCTTTTGGTAATGCTGCTAGCATCGTCGCACAACTGTAAACATCTGGTTATATAAAGTATACGCGACTGTTCAACATTTTTCTGAACGACACGGTTTGTACATGTATTTCGCATAATTTCTTAATGTTTGGCTTGAGTAAAAATTCAACGAGGTCACACTCCTTGCGAATGCTTCTATTTATATTGATCTCCTTGTTACGTGGGATCTGCCAGTTAAAAGAACGAAACGTTCCCCCTGTCTACGGGATCGGAATGATCGGAACGTCAATCTGTAGGGCTTCTTTGGAGAGGCTTAAAAATAGCATTCCAGTAAACCTATAGTTTCCTATTTTATCTCAATCATGTGTTATCGCGATATCAACTATATGAACATTATCAATAGGTTATCGCCAGTGACGTTGCCATCGCTGTCAAGTTCCTGAGAATAGTCCCCATCGACGTCATTCCCTCTGTACCGTATGATCTACGCGTGCGTAAAAGCACTTGAATGGTGGAGACGGACACGGCTGATGAAACGTATCGGCCTATCTCCGTCGATCAGAGGGCGCATGCGATAACTTTGAACCGCGGCCGAAGCTTGCCATCAAATTATGCTGAAGCAAAGCGTAAATGCCCTGTTTGCTTTCAAGGCGCATGATAAGACGCGGAGGTGAAGGTGGGGGAGGAGCGTTCGACCAGCGGCTGTAAACGTTGACTATAAGGACGCGGTGGCATATGTTATATTGATAGAAATCAGCGGCCGGCTTGTATATTCTTCTACGTTCTTCGCTCGCAAAGAGAAGCGACTGTGCAGATTGCCCTTCCTACCACGAGTGGCATGCGTCCAGTTGCAGCAGCGTTTTGTTGAGTTACGCAACACTGGATGTAAAAATTTAGCCTTACTTAGTTTGTCGCTACTGCACTCATTACATCACCTTTGCGCTGAAACTGGGATATTTTATCATAAGTTGTCATAACTAAACTGCTGCATGAATAGAAAACGACCAGCACAGACAATCATAAAGGTCTGTGTGCTGCGTCGTATAAGTCTGCGTAATAAGACGTATGTAGAGCGAAGCTTTCAGAAAGCTTCAGAGGCTGGAGCTGTCAGAGGAGACAACAAACCGTCATCTATAGAACACTTTTTACAATCACAATTAAGTCTTTTTCGTTGCTCAAAAGAGCAGGGAAACCTGCACTCATACACTTTTATTGTGTTTCGAAATTTCGTGAACTTTTATGATTCCGTCTACATTTTTTGCGTGTTTCATTTCCTCCATTCAGTCTTTTTTTTTCTTGGTGAAAACGCATATACATATATCTATGCCCGAAAGTATAGCCAGCTGTCCTGCGCTTTTTGTATTGAGATGGCCGATACCGAAATCAGTGACCACTTTGACACCAAAGAATCTATTCCACATATCTTTTTGATACGGCTGACAGAATAGTGGACAGTGACTGTGTATTTGCAACGAGCTCAACAAATGAGATAATCAACGTCTGCCCATAAAAAGAACACAATATTAAAACTGAGTGAAGGTTAAGCTGATGAGAGCGGCTCTAACTTCGGGCTACCCGGTATTGAGGCACCCTTAAATGGACTTTTATTAGGGCTACCAAAGTATCGCTGTTCGGCGTGCACCTTTTCCTAATATCTGTATTTTAGGCTTCTTATTTTTTAAAATTGGCATGGTGTTTTTCGGAGGTTATTAGTACTTAAGCAGTTTATATAGCACTAATCCTCAACAATGTGAAAAGTTCGCGTCTGCTTTCTCAGTTTTCCCACATTGTTCCTAAATCGCATTCAGTGGTATGTAAAAACAAGAACATCACAACACATGGAGTACAATTTAACTGTCAGGGAGGTGCGCACAAACACAAGCAAAATTAAGTGGAAATACTTGAATACAGGACTTTGACCGTATAACAATCTTAAAGCTTGTGGTAATATACGCAAATGTATACTTGTAAAAGAGTTGCTACTTGGGCTGGTTGGTATTGCAATTTCGAAAGAAATATACTTCCTCGGTGAGCAGGGAACGTTTTTCAGAAAGAATTTGATAAAGCCGAGAGATAGGACAGAGCGCACCCTTACAACCTTGTAAGTGTGTGCTCTGTACTATCTCTCGGCTTTATCTTCCTTCTGAAAAACGTTCCCTGCGCGCTAAAGAAGTATATTTATTTCAAAGAAATATACTTATAATCAATTCAAGAATATTTTACGTGGTTGTTGTCAGTGATGGAAACACACTCCTTTCGAGTGGTGGTTCCCGGCCTATGAAGAAGGGGCGTATTAGCATACCAAGTGATATTTTGCTCTTCTGAACCACTTGTTAGTATATTATGGCGGTCCTTCGCCTAGGAAGCTTCTCACCACATATGGCTGCAAAAACTCTCTCGGCCGGTTATCCGCAAACCTCCGGTGACTCGTCGATTTTGATGATGGGGTGTTTTTCATAAAAGGGTCTGTCGACGCAATATCTTTCGCATCATCTTCATATAGCTATAATGTATTGAGGAGAGGGTATGCTAGCGCTAAAAAACAAATCTGTTCTATATTTGAGGAAGACAAGTCTAGACACAATATCTGTTTACGGATTGTTCATTGAATGCTTCAATCCTGGTCTTTTTTTTGCTTTTTTATATTTTCTATATATTTATTTAGTACAAGGCATCGTGCGTGCCACCAGACAATTCATTCAAAAGAGTCCAAGAGATCCATCAGCCACATTCCGTATAATATCACAGAAAAACTAAGGTGACTTTTATATTAGCCGAATGGGTCGACCGATGGCGTATCCATGTCGCGGCACCATGCCATACCAGGTCCATGCCCCTCCCCCTCCTTTTTCCAAACTTTTTCTTCGCTATGGCATACTCGACGAAAAAGGCCCATATCAAAAAAGTGCCCACTGCTCCTCCCCCTCCCCCCCAAAAAAATTGTCTACGCCGTTGCGGCTAACGTGTCAATGACGGCTTAGATCATGTTAAATTGATAAAAGCAGGATCGGATTAGAGTCGTCATTAAAAAATAAGGGATCCTAAAGCTTTTCCTTTAGTAGTTCAACATGATAGCAATCTTCTGTTCCTATAGTGCCTACTTCAAACACTTAATGCATGAAACCTTTTCGCACCAGCTATGCACCCTTTACACAGCCTTAAGTAAACAGGCGCAGTAGCGTGTTAGCGCTTTGTAGATGGTTACCGGATTTAAACCACGAATACAATATGATAATCACATGTTCTGACGCCTAATTTTCATTGGCTTTGGTCTGAGATTGGGAAGCTGCGACCAGTGCCGGAAAATCTGCGAAACAAGCTCTTTAACGCTGTTGCGTTAAAGTGGCAGTTGATGGATGAAACATAATGGGTAAACATTTTACACGCGCGAGTTTATTAATAGTTTTTTGTTTATCTGAAGGCAAGGAGCTCTAATTGTAACAGAGAACACATTGAGTACGAACGCTGTTCTTATCCTCGGTATCGAGCCCCAATGCGCACCGTTGAAAAAGTCACATTTTATATTCATAAATGTTTACGCCTCACTTCTCCGTTGTGTGATTGAGTATGGTGTCACGAGAGTGTCAACATAGCTCGGCCGCAGTGGCCTAGTGGCTAAGGTACTCGGCTGCTGACTCGCAGGTCGCGGGTTTGAATCCCGGCTGTGGTGGCTGCATTTCCGATGGAGGCGGAAGTGTTGAAGGCCCGTGTGCTCAGATTTGGGTGCACGTCAAACAACCCCAGGTGGTTGAAATTTCCGAAGCCCTCCACTACGGCGTCTCTCATAATCATATGATAATTTTGGAACGTTAAACCACACATATCAATCAACAGTGTCAACATATCCAATCACACCGCTGCAGAAGTGGAATAGAAAGCGGGCGCCACTGATGCATTGCCGAAAATTCCTCGCTCTTGTGATCACTCTGGAGGAACCTACACTAATTCTTTTATTTCCCTGTAGCCATGCCCATGACGGAAGTGAAAAAATTAGCTGCATGTGTAAACGCAGCATTTATGCAAGTGCAACAGAGGTGTTTGGTTTAACTGCAATACCGGCTGCCTTGGCGAACAGGCTCATTTTGCTGCCACCATTCCTGTACTCACTAGGGTACTAAAAAAAGCAAATGCATATGCGAGCGTAGGACAGAAAACACATGATAACATTAATGGCGAAAACGAATACTGTTGGAAAACGGTGGCAGTAATCATGTATATACACGTAGATTTGCCGCTTTGATGCGTTTGTGATGACGCGTTGCTGTGATGTACTCCTCAATAGCCAACGCTTGTAGGCGGTGGAGGAGATGTAAAAACTCCTTTGAAAATCCTGAAGTTTCGTATGTGTGAACACGCACATATACAAATAAACGCACGAGCATAAATATTATATGTACGAATACCTCCCTTTTTGCCTCGCTGACTGGCGGACGCAAAAACGCGACAAAGTGTGGCTGCGCTTAGTTGACATGGTAACGACAGAGATATCTTCCATCGGCTTTTTTGTTGCTGACTTGCATTTCGTTCCTTGAATTCTGAGCACTCGCCACTTTCTTATCAAACAAACAAAAAAAGTGACTTGGCCTGATGACATGCTTGTCATTCTTGAGAGAGAACGGTGGAAGCGCGTCGGTAATACAATCGAGAGGCAGGCAAGATTTCAGGACTGTTTTTGTGAGGCGAAACAACACTCGTTGAGCACGTTCTTTCTCTAGTCTACTCTGCTTTCCTGATAATAATAATATCTGTGGTTTTGCGTTCCAAAACGACAAGATGATTAAGAAAGACGCCTCAGTAGAGGGCTCTGGAAGTTTCGACTAACTTGTGTTCTTTAAAGTGCACTGACATTGCACAGCTGACAGCCCACTACCATTTCGCTTTCATCAAAATGCGACCGCTGCGGCCAGGATCAAACCCGGGACCTCTACAGGTCATAGTCCGAGCTCCATAACCACTGCTCCAATGCGGCGATCTCATGATCAACATAATTTTATAGCGAGTATTAACCGATGACACTAGTTTGGTTGCCTCAGTGCCACTTAACGCCATTCAAAGAGTAACCCCTATATAAGGGGCTAAGTTCAGGCATGACCACATGCATCCTGTCTTTACTTCTGACTTATCCGGAACAGGTATGCAAGTCAGTACTATACAGCAGAGTGAATGACAACAACGAAAAAGAAAATTCAGAGCCACAAGCGCTTTTCGCAATAATGTTCTGCCTATAGATTCAATGAGCCAAGTGTTCGATGGCCACTAGACTGCCCTCCACACAGTGTTCGTAAGTCAAACCCAATAATGGTTCATCAGCTAAAGAACAGATAGCGCACATCGCCTCTTTGCCTCAAGTTCGCAACCAACGTTCCGCTGCTCGCTATTCGCTGGAAAGAAAAAAAAACCAATGCTGGCGCTTCGTCGAATTCTTACAAGCGGTTTCAGAAGGGGGTGTCCCGAAGCTGTCGAGTGAAGTGACCTTCGTGCTGCCTATTGGTTCATCAGTTGAGCCACAAGAGAATGTGAAGAAGAACAACAGCTTGCGTGAGTGAGCTTTCGCAGGTTTTGTCTGAGGTTCGGGCAGATGTAAATAATAGAGGCTGTTAGCCCAATTACAGCTTGTTTTTGCTAGCTGAGCCGATGTCGACAAATTCTCCAGGAGGTGGCCAGGGGCGGCATCCGCCTTGGTTGGCCTCTTTTCCACCTGATCAAGTACCACTTGAAGCGTTCTTTTACGGTGGTGTAAACAGCTTTTCTGTAGCTCTAGTGCCCCTCCATGAAGGATCCATTCGGCTTACTAACCCAAAACCGGTGCAAGCTGAGCTCCAGTCGGACACGTGCCACTACCTTCACATTATTGATGTTTAGCAGTTTGGAAAAGATGGGATAAATTGTACGTCACCTGACCAGGCTTGTGTGCATGATCTTCTGAAATGTTTGACATTTGGATCGATGAAAGTGAATGCCTTCATCCCGCCACACCTTGCATGCACCAAGTTGATTGTTCGTGGCGTGGATAGTAGCTTAAGCCCAGAAAAGACACTCGAGAAGCTTTCCGCCGCTGGTGCTATAGCTATATACCGGTGCAACCGAACAGTCCATAAACAATGGGTCCCCACTAAGTCGGTGATAGCCACATTTGCCGGTATGTCATGCCCTTCGGAAATCAAAGTGTGGCCATTGATTTGTAGAGTAGACCCACTTGCCTCATGTTCATTACAATGTCGCAACTGCTGGCGCTATGGCCAGAGTATGGGAGGTCGGAAATCTGCTTTGCGTTATTGTTCTTGTGGTGAGGGTCACTCCTCGGACATCTGCTCTGCTCAAACCCTCAAGTGCTGCCTGTGGGGAGGTAAATACATGGCTGATAACCCTACATGCCCAGCTAGAAACCAAGACATACAAGTCTTTGAGATAATGGACAAAAAGCGATGCTCTCGCAGGCAGGCTATTTCAGCGATAAAAGAAAGAGCACATGGTTATGCTAGCGTTAGTGCACGTCACCAGGCAACGATTGAGCCGAATATTTTGTCATCGGAGTCGTACCTGCTTTACATATAGGACGTGCTCGCCTTTTGCTGCAAAGCAAACTACGGCATGGAGGAGTCCGAGAAGGTAGCGCACATATTAAAAGGAATTTCCAATGGCGCGTTCAATTTGCTAATTTGCAAGGACTGTGACACAGTATATGCCATTATCCGAGAGTGCCAGCGTTTTGAGGCCGCCAAATGTCAACGTGTTTCCCATCAGTTTGCTCGACTTCCCAACACCGCAGCAACATGTTTGTGCGAAGACATGCCTGCACCACAGGCACCATTGACTGCAGAGCCCGTCACGAAGATCATCCATCGAGAACTAGAAGCTGTGTCTCCCGCTTCAACTTTCTTTCGTGCCCGTGAATCCACCTCTCAAATTGTTCCTTTAGCGCATGCCATCATTCGCCAAGTGCTTTCAAACGTTGGCCTGGAATCTGTGTGCACCGCCGCCCCCTCCCGACCGACTGATCATCGTCCGGCAGTTTCCTACGCCTAAGGCCAGAGGCTTCCAGCGCGCTCTCGCAATCCCGCTGAGTGAAGGACTGCTGATGACCGGCTCATTTGCTTTAACTGCCATCGCGTTGGTCACGTGACCTGCTTGCAATAGCAGGTGGTATTGGCATCAACCTTCCTATGGCTAGAACCATCGCGCAGAGGCAGATGATGGCCACTTTGGAGCTCGCCACGAGTCGCCTCGGCCAGCCGGTGGTGACGGTTCGTCGACGGTGCATTGTCAGTCACCATCTCCTCCCGGCCACAAGTCACGCTCAGCGCTGTCTCGTCTCCCATTGTCGCGCGCTCACCCCAATTTTGTCGTCCTCCTTCTCCGACTGCACATCTGGCGTGTGAAAACTAGACGATGTAGCTCCCAGAGGTGATGCTGAATCGACGATTCGCCAGCCCAATCCTCTGACTATGCCGACACCACGCAACCTCATAGACGTTAAAGTAGACAATGCACCTGTTGTTGCCCTTATAGACACAGGGTCCCACATTTTGGTGATGAGTTCGGATCTTTGCCACCACCATAAAAAGGTTTTCACACCGCCCATGGAGCCGCTCATCCAAGTCGCCGACGGCGGAACTTATCCTGTGCTTGGAATGTGCTCCACACGTGGTGTTAGTGTTGCTGACCGCTTCACAACTCTGCTTTTTGCCATGCTGGAGAAGTGCTCTCATGAACTCATTCTGGGCATAGACTTTCTTTCCGCGCACTCTGTCTTAATTGACTGTGGAATAGGCTTTCTTCAGCTTGACTTACCTTATTGCTATGACACTTCAACTACACCTCAAGCACGTTTGTGTTCTGTCGAATACGTTCGCCTAGCGCCCCAAGCCGTTACCTATGTAACCATCAGGTCTCTTCCTCCGGTACCCGACGGCGATTATGTGCTGGCACCAATTTCGGACGTGTTTTTAGACAGAAATGTTGCCCTTCCTCATACTCTGTTGACGACTGTGAATAATGTGGCGTCGCTACCAATACTGAACTTCAACTGGTGAACTCAGGTTGTTCCTGATGGCATGACTCTAGCCAACGTCTCTTCCATCAGTGAAAATTTTGTTTCTGCATTCATTGCTGGCGCTCCTTCGCCCGCTACTGCATCCTCTTCACAGAGCTCCACTGATGCAGACTTTGACCAGATCATCGCGCCAGACCTCGTTTCAGCACAGGCCGCCGATCTCTGGCATATTTTGGCATCCTCCAGGGACGTCTTCGACTTTGGTGCCCACCCTTTAAGTCAGACGTCAGATTTTACTCCCAGGATCAACACTGGAGATGCCAGCCGAATCCGACGACGTCTTTATCACGTGTCACATGCAGAGTGACAAGTCATTCAACGTGAAGTTTATAAAATGCTCACAAAAACTTCATTAAACCATGTTGCCGTTCATGGGCCTCACCAGTCGTTCTAGTAAAAAAAGAAGGATGGCAGCTAGCGCTTCTGCGTCGGCTACCGTATCGTAAACAAGGTCACGCGCAAGGACGTCTACCCACTACCACGGATTGACGATGCCCACGACTGCTTGCAGGGGTCTGCCTACTTCTGCTCTATCAACCTGCGTTCAGGATACTGGCCAATTTCCGTCGACAAATTAGACCGTGAAGAGACTTCATTTTTACACCGAATGGATTTCTTCAGTTTAAGGTAATGCCATTTGGCTTATGCGATGCTCCCACTATATTTGAGAGAATTATGGACTCCCTGCTGCAGAGTTACGAATGGTCAACATGCACTTGTTATCTCGATGACGTCATTGTATTCTTGCCGTCATTCGAAAGTCACCTTAGCCGTCTGTCAGCTGTTCTGGAAGTTTTTTGAAGGGCAGGCCTACAGCTCAAATCCACCAAATGCCGTCGCGGCCGCCAAACAATCACTGTGCTAGGCTTCTTGTTAGCTATAAAGGCGTGCAACCCGATCCCGACCAAATTCGCGTCGTCAAAGATTTCCCAGCACCACGTTCCACGAAAGATGTACGGAGCTTTGTCGGCCTCTTTTCCTATTTTCGACGTTTCGTCCACAACTTCGCCGACATTGCCCATCCTTTGACACAGGTACTGAAGAAGGACACGCCGTGTTTTGGGGTACCCTGCAAGCCAATTCATTTTGCTGACTTAGTGCGCTGCTCCCTTCCACACACACCTTAGGTCATTTCGATCCTTCAGCGCCTACTGAAGTTTGCACTGACGCCAGCGGACACGGTAGTGGCGCTGTTCTCACCGAGTGCAAACAGGGTCAAAATCGTGTAATCACCTACGCAATGTGCCTCCTCTCTTTATCCGAGTGCTAGTTTTCCATCACTGAGTGCGAGTGCCTTGCTCTTGTATGGGCAGTTGGAAAATTGCGACCATACTTGCTCGGCCGCCACTTCTCATGTCATCACGGATCACCACGATCTGTGCTGGTTGTCCTCCTTTAAAGATCTTTTTGGACGCCTAGGTTGGTGGGCTCTAAAGCTACAGGAATATTGTTATGACGTGACCTATAAGTCTTGCCGAATGCACCAGGATGCCGACTGTCTATCGCACTATCCCGTCGATGCCCCTGACCTGTCAGCACATGATTAGGGTGCCTGTGTCTTCGCCATTTCTGATTTCACGGACATACATAGAGAACTACTCAGTGATGCCAATTTTCATCTATCATACGCCAATAAACTATTGTATCGGGCCAGTTGGTATGAGTTCATCTTGGTAGGAAGCGCAGCCACTATTACACAGAACACACAACACAAGCGCTTAACTTCAACTAAACGTTTATTGCAAACGTCTGTTTATATAGGGGGTGAGAGAGAAAAGAATGATAAAATTAGACAACTAAAAGCACACGTGCCAGTCCCGTATATTACTTATCTCTTATTGTCTATCACTTCATACAAAAAACAAATTTCTTTCCGCGTGAGCGAGATGGAGGGTGCACCAACACACTCAAAATCATCGCGTGTCATTTCTGCAGCTTCTACTATCAAACGGGTTAATAAATATCTGTCCTGATATACCACGCGTGTTATCGAACTAAGACACACAACCGCACTCCTTACAGTGGATTGCCAAGTGACCATTAGTATCCTTTTTCACTTTATTGTGGTGTGATATTAACCTCTCATTAATGCATCTTTCAGTTCTTCCCACATAAACAAGATCACATGACAAGGGCACTCTGTAAACAACTGACTGTGCCCACTCAACATATTTATTTCGATGCTTAATTTGGCACCCTTTTCTTTCTTTCGAAACAGGACAAGTTTTGTGACATATTCTTGACAGTTTTTTTCTGGAGCAGACGTTACCACTCGGACGCCCATCTTATTTCCAATCTTTTTAGGATTGTATGCCACACCATGGATATAAGGGACAACAGCCATTTTATGCTGCTGCAGGGAAGTGTTAATGCGCTGCCTAGTTTGTTTATTTAGGTTCCTATGTATCGATTCAGCGACGCCTATAACCATTCGTTGCGGGTAAGCAGTGACGAGGTCTGTCGCACGAATGTGCCTTTTAATTCGTTGAAAAAGTCTCGTTTTCACCTCATGAAGGAGAGTCGAGCAACAGGTTTTGCGACTGAAGGCAGCAGGTTACCCGCAACGAATGGTTATAGGCGTCACTGAATCGCTACATAGGGACCTAAAGAAACAAATTAGGCAGCGTATTAACAATTCCCTGCATCAGCGTAAAACGGCTGTTGTCCCTTACATCCATGGTGTGGCACACAATCTTAAAAAGATTCGAAATAAGGTGGGCGTCCGAGTGGTCTAGTCTGCTCCAGAAAAACTGCCAAGAATATGTCACAAAACTTGTCCTGTTTCGAAAGAAAAGAAAGGATGCCAAATTAAGCATCACAATAAATATGTTGAGTGTGCAGAGTCGGTTGTTTGCAGAGTGCCCTTGTCATGTGGTCTTGTTTATGTGAAAACAACTGAAAGATGCATTAATGAAAGGTTAAAAGAGCACCACAATAAAGTGCAAAAGGGTACCGATAGTCATTTGGCGATCCAATGTAAGGAGTGCGGTTTTGTGCCTTATTTCGATAACACGTGCGTGTTATATCGGGACTGAGATTTACAGAGAATGAACAATTTCACCTGTCACAACACTGGATCATTAACACTTTTTTGGGGTCAGTCCCGTTCGTCGCTAGATCTTACGTTTTTGGGTCCAGGACCTTCGGTGTTGTCCAGGGAGACTGTTGGCACTGGTTCGCGTAGCGACCACATTCCCGTGATATCAGAGATTCACGTGTCACAGTATAATGCACAGCTTCCCGTTCGTTGATTTATTGACGATAATAGTTTTAAATTGAATTTGCGGGCAATTTTTACTTCTTTCGCTGAAAGTCCGAGTAATGCAGGTAATGTTTGCAATATTCTTGACTCTGCTCGTAGGAAGTCCGAGTTCAGGATACAAGGAAGGAAAGACCCTACAGCTAATATTTGATGGATGACGACTGCTCGAGGGACTACAAACGCCGGAAAGCAGCGTGGAAGCAACTGACGCATAATCAGTCTCCTAGTAACTGGAACTACAAGTTTATTGCAGCGAGTTTCAAGCGTACTGTCGCGAAAGCAAAAGATGAATATAACGTTTGCCATTTTGAGTTCCTTTCAAAATCAAACAATAAAAGCGCATTGTTCCGGTATCTCAGGTCTATAAAATTAATTCCACGTCTCTTAAATGCAGAATAAATAGTACATACTGCCCGAGAAATAGAAGATTCACTGGGTGCAATCGCCACGGGTTGGGAGGTTAGATTTTCTACCAGTATTCATTCACATCTTGTGAGGCAAGACACTCTCGAAAATACTGAAGATACATCATTATTGGTCATCTCCTCGGTTGTAGCACGTTTACCAGTGGCAGCACCATGCCCTGGTGGTATCACTAAGAAGATGCTGAAAAATCTTCTTGGATTTTGCTCCAAAATTGGTAATGAAAATTATTGTATAAAACACTTCTGGATTTCTTTTGTATGGAAGGTAGCTAAAGTGATACGCCTGCTTAAAGACAAGAACAAGGTACTTACTGTAGACAACAATCGACCGATTTTGTTAACATCCAGTTAGGTAAAACTGATTGAGATACTATTATATGCTCAGATAACTAAATAAATTAGTTACTGATAATAATTTATTAAGTCCCTGTCAAATTGGTTTTAGAACAGCAATGTCTATCGGGTGTGCTCACATTGATTCAAAGAGCAGAATCTAGCTGGCACGGCGACAGAAACGGTATGCAGCACTAGTTACACCAGACATCTCTAAAGCCTACAATAGTGTCGAATATCCACTTTTACTAAGAAGGATGAGAGAGATTGGATTGCATGCCGTTTTTTATTTCGTGGATGACTGAGTTCTGGCTGAACAGTTTTTTTCTTTCTTGGACGACTGAGTTCTTGCTGAACAGAGAATTTTAGTGTGTACAGAGTGGGATATTAACGGAAAAATTTAGAAAGACACGAGATGTTCCCCAAGGCGCAGTTTTGTCCCTGCTACATTTTATTGTTAAGCTGCGTTCCTCGTCATCAAAGAGGGAACACGTATGTTTACGCGGTTGACATAGCAATCTTTGTATCTGCGGAAGACATACAATCACTTTATACCCTTTTACAAGAATACTTAGCTACCTTAGAAGCTTGGCTAGACAGAATTTTTTTAACTCTTAATGTACAAAATGTGCATTTCTTGCGTCATTCTCGCCGCAAGGCAATATGAATAAATCACTCTCATTGACCAAGCGGATATTCCCCAAGGGCAACCACCTAAGCACATCGGAATCATCTATGTTGGAAAGCTTCACTGGAGAATGCATATTGAACATACAGTGACTAAAGCGTCACGTGTGTTAGGCCTACTCAGACGGATTAGTAACAGTGGATGGGGCATGCGGACAGACGCCTTAATGATGATTTACTGGATGTACATACGCCTCACGCTAGAGTTTGGGTATGCCTTATTTTCTAGCATACCAGCATGGAAGATACATCCGTTAGTTCTATTTCAGAACCAAGCACTTCGAAGGTGTCTGAAGTAACCCAAATTTGTAGCAAACTCTGTTTTACCTAAAAAATCACGAATTCCTTCTTTACCTGTTGAATTCAAGTTATTACGATTCTGACATTCATAAGAGTGTATGACTCACCGATAAGACGAGAAGAATATATATTTATTATTGATCCAGCTCTGTTTTTATTATAGATTGGCCTAGCTTTCATACCCCTCAGGTAATCATTACCCAGAAGCTGTTGGACCCATTGCAGATAAGGCTTATTGATATATTGCCTATGAGTGGCAGGTTCAGTGAATTAGTCATATATTATTGAGATATATTTACTAACAATGCGAAATAACTACCTAGTAGTCTTCTGAATAGCATTTTACAAGAGCACTTAAATCAAATTGGTTCTACGGTTGTGGTAGCAACTGATGCTTCGCAGTGTAAAGAAAAGGCCGGGGTGGAAATTTTTTCTTCACAACTAGACTGTCGTTTTCTGTTAGGCTCCCTGATTACACCCAAATATTTTGGGCCAACTATTTAGCTGCTATATTAGCTCTACGTAAAATTCGTTTAACCATTACTTCTGTGGCTATAGTTTTAGATTCAATGTCTTTGTGTTGGGCACTAACTGCTGAAACAGATTCAGAGATTCTAAGATTATGACAACTACTTGTTTCTCACTATTTGCAAAACTTGCGATTATTTTGGGCGCCGCGACACAAAGGAATTGTACTCAATGAAGTTGCCGACTCTCTGGCGAAAGCTTCTCTGACAGGTCCAGTTCTCTCTCTCCTTCCTGTTACGGCGTTTGTTACTGCGGCAAGGTTCAGAAAGTATACATTACCTGTGTTTGCTCAAAGTCTCGATTCGACCCCGGACTTCCTGCGCATACAGTACCATTGGAGTAGAAAATGGTGTGCAGAAAGACGAGCTGACGTTGCAATAACCAGAACGTGTTGTACTATTCCAAATCTAAATTTTTACATGACCAGAGCGGGTTTGGCAGTCGCGCCTTATCGTTCACATTGCAACGAACTCGAAACTATCGAGCACTTCTTGTCGAGCTGCTGATGTTTTTCTTTACACAGAAAAGGTATCAAAATTATATTGCGGCAATTTGGTCTACCGGTTACGTCAGCCGTTCGACTATCACTTGGGGTCTTTGCGCTGGGGCACTCGGACAAGAATATTTTGAAAGCTGCCGAATAGTTTATATGTGACTGGAATACATTTGGTAGGTGTATCAACTACTAACAATTTTTTATTCAGCCTTCTAGTCAAATGATCTTCAGTCTCTGCGAGATTACACAAAATAGTGCACTTAAAATTAACATTATTTATACTTAACGTTACATTAAAAAACCATCTAAAGATTATTTTAGCTCTTAATAAATATTAATCATGAATTCAGTTTTCATGATGCGCCCGACTCATGGCTGATCCCCGAGGTTGGGTATCTCCCAATGATTCAAGGAGCATCATAAACATCATCATCATCATTCTGCTAGCGGTCTCTTATCACAATCACACGTGGCGGCTGCTTTTTCGATGTTTTTTTTTAATATCGCAACCATTCTTCTATCGCTTAACGTCCATCATAGTCACCCATAGCCTGTTGAAGCGGCCTTCCTTCCTGAACAGTATTTGATAATTTGTTTTATCTACATTTGAGGACACTAAAATGCAGCGCATTAGGCGGCAGTGATGTGATAATGTTGCCATTTCGTGAACTTTAGAACAAGGCTAGAGAAAGTTAAGCAGTGGAGTTGTCGTACCACAGAATAAAAATTTTATTATTTTTGTTTGAGCGCTATGAATCCCGGATTAAAGATTTTTCTCTAGAGTCACTAATACAATGGTTAATAAGCAATTTTTGTGAATTGCAAAGCTCTACAGACTGAAAAAATATTCTGACATACTCTATATGGCGCAGACACATACTCTATATGGCGCAGACACAAAAGTATGTGTTGGCTTCCACAACCCTTGCAAGTGCTCTTCTGGCAGACTTCTTGAAATGAAAAGGGGGCAGACATGCATGGAAGCACAAAGACTGAGGTCCTTCTTTGGCTGCGCATTTTTATGGGTCATCCATGTTTACATCTCAGGGGCAATCATCGCTGCACCCAGAAAGCCTTCATTGAAGAAACTTGTGTGTGTGGTGACCACGTCTACGCGGTTTTGTGTTCGTGTAGCCAGCTCTGTTCGCATGAAAACCTAGTCACGTCCCACCTCACTTGTTCAATGCCCTCTAAAACCGAAATCGTGACTGAGCACTGTAAAACCTTTTTCTAGGTAACTGTTCTATCCACAATGAGTGTGTCAATAACAACTTATTGCAACAGAAAAAAACGCTATGCAAATATTTTGTGTGAGTGCTCAGGCTGTGTCACTGAAAGATAATTGAGCCCTTAAATGCTCTTTTCGCTCTGTGACATGTAGGAAGGTCAGTGGCTCAGACAGGAACCTTACATAATGATACACTCTATGAGCACCGTTGCAGTCTATAAACAGCAGTTTAAATGTTTCTCGGAATTCTTGCGTGGGTTGATGGGTTAGGGCTATTTTAAGAGAATGTCTTTCTTTCAATTAGTCCCGGTCAAAAGGTCTGAGAGATTGCAGAGGTGGGGGAGATTGCAAGGTGAACGGACGCATGTGTAAGCATACAATCGTCGCACTTTTGAGAGAAAGAGCATTCTCTTTTAGTAAGATTTAGAGATGCGAGCAGTCAGGCTGCATCTTTTTAGTTTCGCTCAATCTGATATTTTATTCTGGTGCACAGTTTGATGCTTTTATTACTTGTATTTTTGTATACAGCTTACCCTTACTGCAACTAGATGGACAGGCGAAACAAAAAGTTTTGGTGTTGCAAAGGTTTCGTTATTGAAGAATAACACAGTACTTACTGAAATACGCAAAGATACATGTCATTGGGGAACTAAACTGAGGGCAGAAGAGAAACTTCGTCACTCGCAACTAACTTTATTTTTAGAAAATCAGCGAAATATATAACCGTGCGCGTGCACATTGTTTCACATGCTACTCAGAAAACGTGCAATAACAATGACAACAAAACAATGATGAAAAAAGCCACTAAACAAAAAAAGATTCTAAGAAACGAAAATTCCTCACCGTGGGGACAACAAATGTAGCACTAATATGAGTATCTCGCTTCTTTTTATGCAGAATGCTTCCATAATTTCACGTGCCAAGGTATCATTGCTCTTTCCAAGGACGAATACACTGAAAAACCTAGCCTCAAATTTGGAGAAACCGGACAGTGTTGATAAATATGCCAAAATTTTAATTTTCACAGGAAGTTCTTCTCCCAAACTCTATATTTTATGCACTGGCACATTTGCCTGCACATTGTGGTTCCTACAAGTGTGAGGCTAGATTTTTCAATGTATCCTTTCTTGGAAAAAGTAATGACATCTTATCACGCGAAATTGTGGAAGCATACTATTTTAAAAAGAAGAAATACGCATGTTAGTATCACATCTGTTGCTCTGCGTGATAAGAAATTTTATTCTTAAGAATCTTTTGTCGTTTTGTGGCTTTTTTGTCATAATTCTTTTGTTGTCAATCTTATTGCGTGTTTTTTACTAGCATGTGAGGCAATGTGCGTGCGCAAGGTCGCTAGGCTTATGTTTTTCGCTGATTTTTCGAGAATAAAATGAGTTGTGAGTGACGCCTTTTTTGTTCCGTCCTCAATTTTCTTCCCCAATGGTATGTTTGTTTTCAGAATTAAGTAGGCATGTACCGACTAGACCAACAAAATAATTTATTAAGGTGAAAGTCCCACTCCGGCAGCACTAGCTCCGCATTTTATTCACTATTTGCTGATGTTCTACGCTCAGCCTATTGATGTAAATTGTATTGCATTAGAAAGCTTAAATTCTTCACTTTCTAATGACAGCTAATATTGTCGCCTTGTCTGAAGCAGTTTTGCATAGCACTCAAGACAGTGCGACCAAAGACCAGTGCATTCGCTTTACAAGCCTCTGTTGCACTGGAAGTGTGGCAAATCTGTTCGATATAATTAAATGAAGTTTTCTGAGCCTCTTCATAAGGCATTTTGCAAGGTTTCTATGAAGAAATGTAGCCAGTTAATTCAAAAGTGATGCAAGCTTCATTCGAAATGAGCGGAACACTGAAGGTTTGTGAGTGTAGAGCTTTTTTCTTTTTTGTGCAGAAGAAGAACACTGAACTGGTTTCCAGGCTGCACTGTACCTAATGTCTATGTGAAGTTGTTTTGCGTTCTGATGAATAGCTCATGAATAATAACTGTTTGAATTCACAAATTTATGGATCCACTTGTTCAGGCATTACCGACGAGGTGGAAAAACTGTCCAAGATGAAAATCTGAAATTTTGAATACTGAAGCAGCAAGCCTCTCTATGCAGAGAAAATTGTCATAAGTTAATTAGAAAAATCCAAGACAGGGTGAATTTAGCTCATTTTTCTTCTTGCCAGGTTTGTGGAAATTCTTTTTTTATTTATTGCTAATTCACAATTATTGCACAATAGCAGGACTATGTCATGTTTTGTATTTACCAGTGCTCACTAACTTTGAGTAGCAGCACTTGACTCAAAAGGTTTTCAAAAATAATAAATTTTTCAATATTTATTATTTGTTGAATAGTTTTGGGGGCGGCGTCATCTGAGAAGAGAACCATGAAGTTCTCTTGTCAGTTCTGACGTCTTTCAAAAGTGATGCCACTAAACATATCCATGTTGCTGAAACACGTAGGGGTCATTTCTCCAGATTTCAGACTTCGGTGTCTAGCCCAGTGGGTAAATTTAGTTGCTACGTTTCCAATACACAATGTAACTCCAAGAGACTGCTGAAAAAAAAATGGACGGAATGACAGAAAGAAAGAAGGGAACAAAGCGTGTCACATGCCTGACTAAGTGTTTTGGCGATTGTGCCAAGGATTCCCGGACCTGCTTGGCTGCTCGTCTTTGCAGCCATGGGACTGCAGAAGCAGTTCTGGAGTACACAGAGAGCTTGACCTTGCCTTCTTCTATTTTTGAGACTCGTACGGCATAACATGGTGGTCTTTCCTTCGCGGGGAGGTGAAAAATGTTTGGCAGTGTGTGTTCTACGTGACACTGTTTGAAGGGTTGTATGACATTGGACCTTTTTTGAGAGACTAGTCGGCACATGTAAAGGGGTGGCGAGATAACGCGCATCACGCTTTGTTTGGAAGAGGAGGGGAGGTCACAAGGCCAAGCAGCCTCTATAAGCTTGCACAGAGTGGTGACAGTTGCTAACTGAGAGGTAGCTTCAATCGTTTGAAAATCTTTTCTTAAAAACACTTAACCCCCGAGATGTTTTACCAGTGCGTGGCGCATAACTTCAGAGGCTACGAACTTCCAGTTTCGATATCGATGACCTTCATAGAGGCGCTTTTCAGACTTGAAAAGGGCCTATTGACAAGTTTGCATATAGTTTGCGGGCAAGTTGGTGGACAACAAACTTGCATGTGCGCAGTAGCTATATTATAAACTGTGAATTATTCAGCCAGATTTCTTTGACTGCAGCAAAAAGTGCTAATGGCTGCGTGAGCGCTCCAGCGTTCCAGGCCACGCGCAGCGAAACAAGCGTTAAGTGTCTTGACGCCTTTTGAAGCTCAAAAACAACGTTTTCAGTATGAGAACTTCTTGATAAAAATGTGTTTGCTAGCGTTATACTTACTCTCCAATTACGGTAACACATATACTGCGAATGATCACTGGGTCCTCGAAGATCAATGATGTGACACCATTTGCATGTTGTAGTGGGCACCGAATCGTCTAGCAGAGAGCTAGCAGGAATAAAGCTTCAACTGCACGAAATAGACAAGACGGTCACCATTTACTTCTAGCAAAGCTGAGCTTTGGCAATTAATCTGTTCGCTCACGTGGATCATGTTATATCTTACTTTCTAGGAACCCGGCCTTCACTGACCATAGCGGGACATAACGCATTTACTCTCAGCATCGGCCACTGTATACACCTAGAGAATGAGACGTTCGCAGAAAACGTAGACGCACTCAAGCATATTTTTCCAATAAACTTCTTCGAGTGCTCACTGGGTGCAGCTACAAATGTGTAAGCCGCCTATTTCCCTGCAGCTCCCAAATGACACAGGCAATACCCGGATTGGTTTTGCAGCTTCCACTCGCTAAGCCAATCAGCTAGCGTGCTGTCCAGACACTCAAAATGGTAAAAGCAAAAAGAAGGTGGGAGGGGGGAGTCGAGTTCAAGTTTGAAACAAAAGAATTGGAACCTCTAAAAAAACTGTGCGTGAGTTTTTGCGATAACCATTTCATATGCTAGTGCTATGAGTATCTACTTAGGTGAGCAGTAATTAAGCAATCGTTTCTTGTGTTCACTTCGTATACCACACCACTGTGCTGCTGTTCTAAAACTGGAATGAAAATATCTGCTGTACGATGTGCACAAACTGATTAGATTCTGACAGGTCTACCGTTGCATTCGTGGAAGCCCAGTAAGTGCGCAAGTGGGGTGTGACATTTATGTCCTAAAAAGACTCCCAAGATCCCATATGCGTTTGCCTTAGAAGATTTGAACGCCGAAGCAGCCATTCTTTTCTGTTTCTCGGTCAACTGTATTATCTCACCAAAAGCTTTCTGAACCTCTTTGGGTGTGTCAGATTCTCGGGGATCTGCCCAATTTAGACCAAGTGGCAATGTCACTTGATGGCGTCATGATTTCAAAAATTTTGGTGATTTATGATGTCAACAAATGATTTTATTCAGCACTTGAGTAGACAACGACAGGCACTTTTCGTGCTTAATAAGGCCTCTAAACTTTCCCTACCATGTGTACTGTGCTGTTAATTTTGTAGGAGCGCGCGAATAATATTAACTTTTCACACATAATTGAATACTGCCTAGGGCTTTACAATTTCAATACCCACCTATTGTTTGCATGAATATGATATCATTAGAATCATTGCGCAAAGTTCTGCGGGTGTAATTTGCATCTGTCTTACAAATTATTGCGGTGCGAGCGGAACTTGTTCTTTAGCACAAGGAGTAGACTCTCATATGTTTCAATAAATCTGAGAACTGCAATCGGTAATTTAAGTGTGAGACTGCCCTCTGAGTGTGAATGTTGCACTGCCTGGCCTCCTGTTTCCCTCTGTCGGCTCACCACGCTTGCACCACATCATGACCGATGTCACCTCGATCCCCATTCATATTCTTAAAGGTTTCAAGTAGCTATGTGAGAAAGAAAAAGAAAGTGGCAACCAATACATCTGTTTAGCGATGCATGAGGCTAGTAATGTTTTGACTGGCAAATTCCTTCCACCGTTTCTGCCCATAAAATCACCATTTTTTCACTCACTGCAAGGCATGAAAAAGGGGCTTTTTGTAATGATAACCAAGAAGTAGTAAAAGATAGTTTTCCGGGTAGCTTCTGTATGTAACGATATGAGGTTCAAGTGGACCATGCGCAACACCTACAGTATATGTACAGAAGAGTCAACTGTTAAAGGGAACGCCAGAGCACGTGTCATATGCTCTTGTGTGTTTACAAACTACCACATCTAGTGGCCACGTGATCAAGTAGAGGAGGTGACATTTTATATCCCGATAAACGGGTGTGCAAACCTTGTCAACTATCGCTCGTGTCTCTCATCTCACTACATTGCGCCTGTAGGGTTCTTAGAACGAGTATGAATAGCACCGCAGTGAATAATGCTACCGGCTGGAGAGTAAAGCCGTTAAAAGGGGCCCATCTGAGCACTTCTGTTGAAGGAAATGTGCATCATGTAAAACAAGGGTGGAAGAAGGAAAGTAGCAGGACAGGAAGCCTACATATGCCGCAGGCACGTCTGAAGTCATGCCCCTCATAAAGACTGGTGTGCAGCTGCGGCCTGCTAGCAATGTTTAAAAAATACAAGCAGATCTTCAGAAACAGTAAAAGTAAATGGTTTATCAGTAAAGCAGCTGCTCTCAAGTGGAATTGTCATGCTTTCGGCTTTTTTTCCTGTTTTTGTTCAGTGTGCTTTGAGTTCCGAAAGAGGCATTAGAGAGTGATGCATATTAGAGTAATTTGGGTATCAGAGAGGCGGTATGTGGTAAATTAAATGTCGTAAAAATGCAGGTATTCAGTTGCTTTGCACGAGGCAAAATGTTGCAAACATAAGTCATACAAGTATAATGAAGGCTGGCATTGTACGTGAGTTAGCCATGTTTTGTTGTGAATTTGCAGCTTAACAATTTATAGAGAATGTCTCTGCGAAGCCACTGATACAGTGTATTCATGACGAGGGAAGACATAAATTTTTAATCTTATAAGACAATGTTTAGAGCAAAAAAACTAAGCTTGTCCTAGTCTGAAAACTTTGTGGAATTGAACTCAAGGTAAATGCATGAAGTTGGGTCAAGTTTGTTTTGATGCTTTGAATTTAGAAGGAGCAATCTGATAGGGTGAGCAGCACTCGTTGAGTTAACTATAAACCAAAAAATTTGTATTCAACATTTGTACTTTTTGATTTAACACACGTGGTGTAGCCAAAAAGAAGAGACGCATAGATAACCATTTCCAAGAAAACAGTTCTCTGGCAATAGCATATATATTGGATGGTAGGTTATTGGTAGTCAACGCATGGTATGAATGCTGAGTGGCAATGCTTATTTTGCGTCAGGAGGGAATTATGTATGCAAACATAGAAAGCAAACCTGCAAATATTTGTTTTTTGTTTGAAATATATTGAGCTAGGCACCGGGACAGCCACTGCATGGCGAAGCCGGTGGAGGTGTGAAGACAGCATCGTCTAGGCATGACGGACGGCAGCTTTTGGCTACGCAGTTCCAGGACTGGAGAAGACCGCAGCACTCTCCACCAAAATACAAAATACATGCAATGTCAAAAGCGGTAGCAGCGTCGGTACAGACGCAGCAAGAGCAGGCCGAGTATACGGGCAACGTGGCAGTAGCAACCAGGCAGTCTTAGCTCGCGCCTCGCACCCGCGTGTCGATGTCGCTGCAGTAGTGGGGATTTCTCCTCTCTACAGAATAAACAATTTCTTCTCTGAGAATATTTGAGCATATGGCAAATTAACATAGAAATAAAACTCGGCTCCTTAGTGATTGTTAAAAATACTCCGGCTTTACACAAGAAAGTATAATAAATATACTTTGTATAACAAAGTATAACAAATATACACAAATATATTCGTATATAACAAATATATTTGTTACAATATATATATTTGTTATACTTGTTGAAATATTTGTTATAATAATATATTTGTTAGTTAAGAAATATACTTGTTAAAGTATAAGAAATATATTTGTAATATAACAATATACAAAGTCTAACAAATAAACACAAACATTTTGCGTCCAATATCAGTGGCATCCTCAGTGTGCACTGGCACCAAATGTGTGTAGGGGACTGAATGCACTGACTGTCTCGAATGTGTCTACTCATCGGGATGGACGCCATGATTGTTGTTGCACGGTAGCTGGTCACGATGGCCTAACCGCGACTCGAAAAGCTTTCTTTCTCTTCCCTCTCTTTTGTTCCCAAACCAGCATCACCGAATTACGGAAGTCGAAGGCATGCCCAATATTCAACCAGTCTTTGATGGGTTTTGTCTGAGAATGCGCGGTTTTTGTGATGTCTTTTTTGTGTTCATTAAAACTAATTGACCACTTCCTGTCAGTTTGGCCAATATAAGTGGTATCGCCGCCACCACACAGGAACTTGTAAACAACCCTGTTTTGATCATTCGCAAAAGTGCTGTCTTTGGGCTTAGAGAGCACGTTTATCAAGGTGCAATGAGGCTTGAAAATTGTTTCAATTCTCAGTGGACTAAGTGCAATTTGAACAGAGTCTGAAAAACCTTCAACGTAAGGTACGGAAACAATGGGTTTATGAGTTTTGTGTTTTCTCGCGGCACACTTTTTGTTCCCTTTTGCATGTGTTTCTGGGTGTCATTCATAAACCTGCTCAAATAATGGCTTTTTTACCATTCACCAACCATGTTTTCCATCTATATGACTGCAAGTGCTGATCAGTGATGTATGCAACACCACATGCACGAGTGAAATAGGCAGGAAGCAACCAGCGGGGTTCAAAGAACACAAAGGAGACACTGCAAAAGCCACCCATGCCACGCACTTTAAGACAAAACTAGTCGAACACTACTCCACGACGGGGCTAGCCTTCGACTGCAGTAATGAGACAATGCTAGGTCGGGAACAAAAGTGGGACAAGAGAAGTCTTCTCAAATCGTGATTCAATAGTGTGACAAGTTGGTGCGCCACTACAACCGCGGCCGCTTACTAAGTGACATACGAGACAAGCAGCAAACTGTGTACCCTCCGCTCATTTGGTGGAAGGGCATACTGGGAATGCCAGCTGCAAATCTGGCAAAACGTTTATGTAGTTTTCTATATTTTGCTGTGTTAAGTATGAGTCTATTTTTAATCATGAACTGGCCTGTCTTTTGGAACATTTTTACATCTGCTCCTTAGTTATAACTCTGCTGCATACTGTGGTGTACCAAAAACATGCTGATAATTTCATTCTGAAGTTTTGGATGATTTTTTTTTCATTTTGGTATAGGTACATAAGCATCGGCCGGAAGAAGAAAGTGAGCAGCAGAATTTCATCTTACTTTGCCACCGATGCAGCTGACGACAAGTGAAAGAAAGGAATACTACGCTGTGAGTGCCATCTGCTTGTTAAGCACCATTATATATAGAAATTTCAAACTACTAACAACTTTCTTCATGCATCATATATATTAATTAACACAACGAACAATGCCACCCTGAAAATAACAAGGTACACTGAATAAGTTTGAGCTGAAGAACTGAAATAGGACCGTAAATAAGCTCGAAATGTCGATTCTTTTTCATCAATATTGAGTAAAGAGCCCATTACTCAGCTCAATAAAGCTTCACATATTTCATCTCTGCACTATATATGTTTCCTCACTGCTGTGTTTTTTCCCTGCTACATTGTTACATAGCTTACTGGCAGTCCAGACACAGCTTTCATAGGATGTTGCAGACGGATTTTGTCAGCCGATTTTATGCAGTTTTTAGAGAAGTGTTCCCATTTATTTATTTTGTTTGCTTGTTAAGCTACTTGTATGGGTCTAATCACTTCCTCATTATAATGCAGGCCCTCAGTGCCAACCGATTGCCTCGCATCATGGCTTGTTCCATGGTCGTCACAGCCCTCACCCTGCAATTGCTGTTTGCCGGCATCGTATACAGTGTACCGTTCTTCGACGTACCCTGACCTGGCGAGCTTGTTCACTCAAGTCGAACCACAATGGCAAAGTCTCGAGCAAAGACTGCCCAATTTAACATGCTGCTCAGTTTGCATATGTGAACACCGCTGGGCATGTGAACTGTTGTGGCGGTATGGCTGTTAGTTGCGTTATTGATGGTGATGCAAGTTGGTGTCCATTTGTGAATCTACACTAAAAGATTGCATTTCCTCTGCCTGCTGCTGTTCCTGATTGATTGATTTGTAAGGTTTAACGTCCAAAACAACCTTATGAATATGAAAGATGCCGTAGAGGAGGGCTCCGGAAATTTTGACCACCTGGGGTTCTTTAACGTGCAGCCAAATCTGAGTACACGGGCCTACAACATTTCCGCCTCCATCTAAAATGCAGCCGCCACAGCCGGGATTCCATCCCGCAACCTGCGGGTCAGCAGCCGAGTACCTTAGCCACTAGACCACCGTGGCGGGGCTGCTGCTGTTCCTGTGGCCACAAATATGATTGTATGTGCATCCTTACTTGACATTTATGGTGTTATATTTTTGTGAGAAATAGGGTACTTGGTCATAATACTCGTTCTGAGTACCTTCGAAAAATCAACTTCTTTTCTAACGACTTCCCCAAACTAGTGAGAGTACTTTGCCACTTTTTCAAAGATGCGCATAACCGCTCGCTACAAAGTAACAGCTTACTTTGTAGCGAGTGGTTATGCGCATCTTTCAAAAAAAATCCAAAAAGGTTTAAATGCTAAAGTTAGTGGCACACACAACACAAAAAATGCATAAATGAAAAGTACTATCAGTTATGCAGAGCAGTGCACAACAATCTAAAGATAACTTGAGCTCACCTTTAGATACCAATTAGAATAATATGGATTGAATGAAAAAGAATAATTGTGTCAAAACAGCTTAATCATCCAATGGACAAAAGGAGAACAACTTGGTTATGAACTGAATAGAAAATAGTTGCATGCCTTGTGTATTCATTTCGTGATCAATATTTCTCGCTTGGTTGTGGGTGGGAAGTCACTGTTTTGCGCGGATTACACTGAGCAGTTGCTCAACTGATCGCGTTTCGCTTTTTCTGACAGGCTGTCAGCTACCTTAACTTTCAAAGGCGCATTTTTATGTAATCAATCAGTTACATTTATTGAGCCGCTTTTCTCTGAATGCGTGTCAGGCCGTAATCATGAAGTTTAGTTGCTTTTAAACTAATAAGATTCTTTTGATGTGCAACATGCTTTGCTACACAGATATCGGTAGGTTTTTCGGGTTTGGTAAAAAGAAGTTCTTGTTTTGATCCTTTTAAGCTTCGTCAAAGCAAGCTGTACTTGAGTGGGATGCGCCAGTTTTTCAATTCAGCTAATTTCTCTGCTCATGAAATCATGACATAGGCAGTCAACAGCAGTGGCAACCATCATTGTATAGATTTGATGCATCACTGTTGGAAAATTACCCATAGGACAATGGCTGTCTATGGTATTTGTGTCCACCTATGTATTTACCACATAGCAGCTTCAACAGTGCCTTCTTCTTTGCCTACTCACTTTCCCACTGATATTGTAAATACTATAGGTAAAAGCTTTTTTCGTCAAACTTTTGCTAAGCTTGTATAAACAAGTTGTGTTTTCATTTTGCGCCTGTATTTGCTTTTTACGACCTAGCAGTTGAAATCGTATGAAAGAACCTTGCATTGTGCCTTCTTCATATTTATAATGAATACTCAAAATGTGTTTTGTAACCCTCCCATTCATGTCTTGCTCTGTGACAACGACAAATAAATAAGAAAAAAGTAGTTTACGTAAACAAATGTCGTTCTTTTCTTTCATAGGGCATTCAGACACTTCGACCTGTTCTTTCCTGCCTAAGCTGTGTGACTGCATGTACTCATGGTTGCTGCAGTTCTGCTCAAAAAAGTACTGTACCCTCAACACATATTCACTTATTGTAGTCATTGCTTACACAGAGTGAAACCACATTTTTAAACGCTTAAAAAATGCATTAGGTATATAACATGTGTTGGAAGCTTTGGAATTTGGAAAGTGTGTTTTGGTGTTACGAAGATGCACAAGTGTGTTTTGACATTTTTATAGCTCGGCTGTTCCAACACCACTTGTTTATGCATGTACAAATGCGTTCTTAAAGGGTTGTTAGGAAACAGTTTTGGTGCATTGAAAATAATAGTGCAATTTTTTACACCGTACCAGAGCTTTTTTGCCTAGCCAGAAGCTTCGGGGCGGTTACCGTAACAAGTCAACAAGCCTTTTATTATTAACGCACGCACAGTAGTATAAACTTTCTGCGAACGACGCATGAAAGTCAACGCGTCACAAAGAAATGTTTACATCACGTTACTGGTATGCTGCCATCACGTTTCTGGTATGTTGACATCACGTTGCTAGGATGTGGACATTACTTTGCTGCTATGTTACGAAAACATTGCCGATATGTTGAAAATGTGATCCTGGACGTAGCAATATGGTCCTGAATGTTACAAGCTACGTTATCATCTGATCAAAAAAGAGGACGTTAAGCGCTTTTAGGCAAAGTTGCTGACTGACATCTTGGCGTTTTCATTCAACGTTGCGGATAACGTTCTGTGTTACTTGGCCAAGGCTGCGTCTATGATGGCTGGGCATTTCATGCGGAATGCTGCGAGCTGTCTGGTACGGTATCTTTAGAAAAACTGTCAATTCATTGCCAGTCATCGCCATCGAGATAACGCCGACACACCGCACTTTTATCTGCGCACTGTGGTGAAACGACAGCCACAGAGTGTGTGCACCCGTTTTTTGATATATTTCATTTCTTGATACGCCACTGCATACGTCATGGTGGGAATTTCGAAGAACTTCACGCATGCAGCCCAGCCGCCGATAATATTATGGTGCCTACTCCCACTCAAAGCCCTTCTTACAATTCCTGGCATCCAAAATAAGAAAAAGTCGTCGCATCTAGCCCTAAAACAGGCCACAATACTCTTCCTGCAAGCGAAGCACAACGAACGCCTTCACATTTACACGGATGGCTCGGTGCCTTCAGTAAGCTCAGCAGGGGCGGTGGTTATTCCCGCGAGGCATATCACAATACAATTCATCACATCGCATTTGACGTTGTCGACAGCTGCATAACTCGCCGCCATGCGTGCAGCTCTGGAGTTTATATTGAAAGAACCTTCGGGAATTTGGTCTATCTTCTCAGACTCGAAGGCATCTCTTCAATGTCTTATGTCACCCTTTCGCCATGGACCTAATGGACAGTTAGTAGCGAAAATAAGGCTTCTTCATCACCAAGCAATCGAAAAAGAGCACAGCATAGTGTATCAGTGGATACCAGGTTATTGCGGTATATATGGCAATGACCGCGCAGATGAGGCCGCTAGATCTGCACATGACGGTACCCAATACACAGCCATCCCGTTCTCAAGAACCGACGCAGCTACAAGACTTCGTTCGCTTGCACGTGACCTCACACTGGTACAGTGGAACTCAACAGACTCCACAAACGCGCGCCTACATAACTTGGATCCCAATCTGCAGTTTCGTCTTCCCCTATCTCGAGCTGAGGAGACCCTTCTATGCCGCCTGCGGCTTGGAGTGGCCTTCACGAACGCATACTCTTATCTCATTGGGATGGCCAACTCTCCTACATGCACTTACTGCAGTTGCGAAGAAACCATCGCGCAACTTCTGTGTGAGTGCACCCATTTCAACGCGCAAAGACAAGAACTCACTGCAGCTCTTGATAGACTAGACGATCGGCCTTTGTCGGAACAAAGGATTCTGGGTCATTGGCCAAGCCCATCCTCAGCCCAGAAGGCTTTGAAAGCTTTGCTGCGCTTTTTGCCGACAGCTGGCCTCAGAGACAGACTTTAGTGTCTTATACCCTTTGATGTAGCCTTTCCTCTTTCGCAACTTTTTTTTGTAATTTCTCTCTCTCTTCGCAACATTTATTTTTAACATCTTTCATTCCTCTCACCCTTTTCCCCAGCACAGGGTAGCCAGCCGGTCTAAGAACTGGCTAACCTCCCTGTCTTTCCGCTTAAACTTTCTTCTTCTTCCTTCTCGAATGGATGGATGGATGGATGGATGAATGTGGCTGTACCCTTTAGATCGGGCGGCGACTAACGCTATCTAGCCGTAATACTTAGTGAACTAGCCCTTAGATTTATCTTTTTTTTCCTTTAAATAGTGAGGTCCAGGATTCCTACTTTCCAGTGAAGGGTTTAATTTTCACTCGTGCCTTGACTTTGGCCACCAATCAGACAACCTCCTTCTAGTTAAGTCTGCCCGCTTAAAGTCTATTTTGTCCTCCCTGTTCCTAAACCCCAGTGCTTTGAAAAACTCTGCGCCATCATCCTGAACTATAGGGTGAAGCCCTTTACAGAATATTATCAAGTGTTTCACAGTGTCTTCTACCTCTCCACACGCACTACATACCGTGTCTACCCCTTCGTATTTGGTCCGATATGTCTTGGTTCGCAATACTCCCGTCCTGGCCTCAAACAATAGAAAAGTACCCCGAGTATCATCAAAGATCCTTTCTTTGGGAATTTCCCGTTTAAAAGCTCGATAGATCTCTAGTACGGACTTTTTAATCATGCCGATTCTCCACATGTCACTCTCCGTTTTCTTCACTTTCTTCTTAACCGATATTTCTTTTTGGTTTGGCCACCTGCTGTTTTCTAAGTATTTACCAGTCAATTTCCTGGTTCGCTTCCTCCATTTTGTATCGACATTCTTCATGTACAAGCAGCTGAAAACCTTCGTAGCCCGACGCTCTTCCCCCATTTTTCTCAATCACTTCTCAAATTTTATCTTGCTGCTAGCTTCCCTACACGAATGGATGGGTGGATGGATATGGCTACTACCCTTTAGATCTGGCGGTGGCTAACGTCACTAAGCCGTAATACTTAATGACCCAAAAACTAGATTTTTTTTCCTTTTAAAAAGTGAGGCTGAGGATTCGTACTTTGCAGTGAAGCGTTTAATTTTCACTCGTGCCTTGACTTTAGCCACCAATCAGATAACCTTCTTCTAGTTAATTCTACCCGCTTAAAGTCTATTTTGCCCTCACTGTTGCTAAACCCCAAAGCTTTGAAAAAATCTGTGCCATCATCCTGAACTATAGGGTGAAGCCCTTTACAGAATATTATCAAGTGTTTCACAGTGTCTTCTTCCTCTCCACACGCACTACATACCGTGTCTACCCCTTCGTATTTGGTCCGATATGTCTTGGTTCGCAATACTCCCGTCCTGGCCTCAAACAATAGAAAAGTACCCCGAGTATTATCAAAGATCCTTTCTTTGGGAATTTCCTGTTTAAAAGCTCGATAGGTCTCTAGTACGGACTTTTTAATCATGCCAGTTCTCCACATGTCACTCTCCGTTTTCTTCACTTTCTTCTTAACTGATATTTCTTTTTGGTTTGCCCCCCTGCTGTTTTCCAATTATTTACCAGTCAATTTTCTGGTTCGCTTCCTCCATTTTGTATCGGCATTCTTTGTTTACAAGTAGCTGAATACCTTCCTAGCCCAACGCTCCTCCCCCATTTCTCTCAATCGCTTCTCAAATTTTATCTTGCTGCTAGCTTCCCTGCCCTCAAAATATGTCCATCCCATATCACCTTGTACTCCCTGATTTGGTGTATTCCCGTGAGCTCCTAAGGCAAGCCTAGCCTACCTATTCCACGTTGCTTAATTTCTAATCTTGCTTGAACTTCTGATCTCATGCACAAGACCGCATTGCCAAACGTCAGACCAGGAACCATGACCCCTTTCCATATTCCTCTGACATCATGCCTATTGTAATTCCACAGTGACCTGTTTTTTCATTACCGCTGCGTTCCTGTTACTTTCAGTCAACGCGCATATTTCGTGTTCCCTTAGGTACTCGGCCACATTGCTTATTCATACGCCAAGATATTTTTATTTATCTGTTTTTTATGTCAAATAAGATGCCCATGACGAAGTTTTTATGATCAATACGCCGCGTGGTGTCGTTCACGCGAACTAAACCGCTGGTGTCCAGAACAGCTGGATATGCTAGTACAATTGTTAGTACACTTATTTAAATGAAAGGCTTCCATAAGTTCAGGTGTTAGTATATCTCAATTTGATTACAAAAACTGTGTATCGCGAAACACGGGTCACAATGGCGTGGTTTATAATGATCTGACAAGTGTGAAAATGTTTCCTATCGTAATGAGTTAGCATGCTCTTTAAGTCGTGTATTGATGTCGCGGCCAGTCACTCCTATGTACACATTTCCACCGGCTAGTGGTATCAGATATACCACCTATTCTCGGCATTTCATGATCTTGAATGGTTCATTATGCAACACCCACATCATTTTTCCCATTTTGCAATGAAAACACGCCACAGTGACACCGCTTTATAAGTACCGCTGTTAGGGAGCAGTGACATTGCTTCCAGCCACAAAGAAGAAGAAGAAGATTGCTTTAATTTTTTTTGATATTACGAAAAAAATTAAGGAAAATTTAGGGGTTCTTAACCGATATAGGTAGCCAAGAATCTGTTATAGACAGGGCATGTTGTTTAATAAGCGAGTATAAGATTTACACAGAGAATTCCATCACAGATCACCAAATCGGATACGGTCAAGTGAAAAAACTAATGTTACATGTACACACATTTCAACAGTATTACTGGTAACTCTCCGATGCAAAAAGTTTCCTGAGCAACTGTATCATATTTTTCAGGCATTTAGTTAGGCTAGGAATTCCATTCCAATTTTTTGCAGCAACAAAAGTATTGTTAGATGGCCGTAGACGTTGTGCGCTATTTAGGTTAAAATTTTGTGGTTTGGCCTGCCGAGTGTGAACTCTGGCGTTCGATAAAAATTGATGCAAGAAAGGGTTCATTATTATTAAATATTGTGTGTGCTAGTATTTCGCTTCCAAAATGGCTAACCATATTAAAAGGCATTATGTTGAGATTTCTAAACATCTCCGCCGATGGTGCATTCTTTGGGGCTGACGCAGTTGTTCGTAAAGCTCTTTGTTTGTAAAATGGTTATGACCAAGCAATATGAGGCATATGTGTAGCGCCATAATTTCATGCAATAAGTTAGGTGAGAATAGAGAACGCGTGTGATGTCCATTGAAATGAATGGTGTAATGTCACACCAATCTAAGCACATGCGTTTTGTTTATAAATGGGAGTCTTCTTGACGAAGAGACAACGTGATTCAGGTATCAGTTTTGGTTAGAGGAGAAAACTACATACTTGATTTTTTTATTAAGTACTATATGTTGTTTTGTTTAAACCACTGAAAACTCATTTGCAGTTCTTCATTGGCTAGTGACGAGGCTGCCTGAAGAAAGTGACGAACTATGAGTAAAGCAGCGTTTCGCTTAGAGAGCTGCTTGCATATGGTAAAAGAGAAAGGAAAATCAGTAATGAATTGCGAGAACGAAATTGGTCAAAGTACTGAACCTTGTGGCATACCAGTTTTGGCGAGCTTCCTGTTAGATTTGTTACCAAGTTATATATACTGAGTCCGTTTGGACAAATAACTACGAAAGAACTCTGAAGATAATTCTCAGATTTCTTAGCGTTCAAGTTTGTTAAGCAAAATACTGTAGCTCACTCAAACAAAAATTTTTTTTATGTCAAATAAGATGCCCATGACGAATTGGTTATAGTTTATAGCATGGTTTACCGTTTCTGCTACAAGGGCATAGCGCAGTAGCCGTACTGTGTTCTTTTCTAAAGACATGTTGATCCAGATTTAGCATATTGTAGTTTGTGATAAAGTCCATCATTCTTTTGGCAACAAGCTTCTCAAAAGATTGTTGACACGTGACAGAATTGTTAAAGGGCGGTAATTTGCCATGTTTTCAGAGCATTCGCCTTTACGGATGGGCGTCACTCTCCCTACCATAAGCTGCTCGGGCTACAACCTGTCGTGAAGGACGGGTTGTAGCTCGAGCAGCTTAGGGCAGCCTAAGGTGTTATATTCAACCTGACCTAAAGGACAGGTTGAGTATACCAGCTAAAGATGTGCTTAAGGTCTCGATATTTTCCTTCAATATTTTAATTCGTAATACATGCCATCCCATAGCCTTGTGTGATGACATCTGAAGTACAGCTGCAATAATTCAGCTTCAGTAATTTCACTAAAAAGGAAATATCTTAGTTAACAACAGTCTGCTCTGATATTGTTACGAAATAATGAATCAAAAGTTGTGGTGGCTCCAGTTCGTCACAACTCACCACACCTAAATTTAGTAAAACAAGTTGTCGAGGTTCCAGGTATACTACAGCCTTTATTATACGCCAAATTTTCTTTGCGTCACCGCTTGCTTTTGTGATAAAACTACTGTATTGTTCTTTTTTTGTTTTTCAATATTGACAATAGATAGCACATGTTTTTGTACATTTTTTTGCGATAAACATTACCTTTACTTTGCTTCATTTTCGTTAGCGAATGTTCCCTTAGTCTAATGGTCGCGCAGAAAAAGTACATGGACAAGAAAAAGTCCATTCAAGACAACACAGCGCTATCTTTCAAGAACAGTTTATTACTCGCAGATTCTTCTAGTATAAGTACTACACAACGTCATACGTCACATGTGCATAGCACTCAGAACCATGAGTTGTAATCAAGTCAAATACATCAAATTTTGACAACACTGCATCGCACGCATTTTTTCTAGTGCGTAATAGAAAACTTTTATCGCGAATAAATCTAATCGAGTTTCTTATTTGTCAACATCACTGATGAACTGATAACACAAGCCTAACCAAGCGCTGAAATACTGCTAGCCTTCTTTATCAACTGCTTCATTCGCACCTTTTTTATTTATTTATTTTTTTTCTTTTTTTTGCTTTCCAGAAAAAGCAGCAAAAGCAAAAGGCCACGCGGCCTGACAGAGGCTATAACTCCTTTAGGCATTGGGCATGCATACAAATAGTTTTGATGATGTAAAACAATAAAGCATCAGCGTGTACATAACTAAATGCGAACAGAGCAAACACAGTTTTACATCATACAAAATATCTCTACGCAACAAAACCGTTACAAACATGTCATGAAACAATCCCATAAAACACTGTGAAATGAAAATATTATGAAAACACTTCATGAAACGAAACATATTATGCAGAACACTTCATTGATGATGTTACGGGAAGAATAACTTAATAAAACACAGAATAAACTCGGTGATGACCAAGATGGCGTCCAGTTGGCTCGCACCGTCTGTCCACATCGTGTTTTTCTCTGTCCTCCTCGTCGTTCTCGTCCGCCCGTTACATAATTTTCCCGGTGGCTGGAGCACCGACCCGGTGCCAAACAGGAGGTACCGCAGTAACATGGCTTGAGTCGCGTAACATGTACTGTCAGTGTGAAGGTGAATGATGGCGGGTTCCGTAGGGGTGACTTCGTAGCTGACGTCAGTTACTTGGTGTAAAATGTGATAGAGACCTGAATAGCATGGGAGTAACTTCTCCGAACGCCCAATGCGGTGCGATAGGGACCAAATCAATACGAAACTGCCGAGTGTGAAGTGGACGTCACGATGACGGGCGTCGTATACGCTATTCTGATTGTCCTGGGAGTCCGAGCAACTAGGCGTGCTGCTTAGGCATTCATTATTGCGTCACGAGCGCACTCAGACGTGCCATTAGTGCAGTCGGCAAGAGAGTGTCGAAAGGTAGCGCAGGCTCCAGCTGGAAACAGAAAAAAAAGAGAAAAATCAGTGGTGTCGTGCCCAGCAAAATTTTATGCAAATGTAACAAATGGTAACGTAGTGTCCCAGTCGGGGTGTTTGGTGGAGACATACATGGAGAGCATGTCGGTGAGAGTGCCATTGAGGTGCTCCATTACACCATTTGTTTGTAGATGGTAAGCAGTCGAAAGCTTGTGTTTAGTGGCGCAGGAGCGGAGGAGGTCATCAACCACTTTGGAATGGAAGTAGCTGTCTCGGTCGGTAAGGAGTTGTCGAGGGGCGCCATGGTGTAGGATGACATCCTCCAAAAAGAAATCGGCCACATCTGTTGCGCAGCTGTTTGGAAGGGCCCGTGTGATCACGTGTCAAGTAGCATAATTGGTTGCTACTGCAATCCAACGATTACCTGCAGCGAACGTAGAAAAAGGGTCAAGCAGGTTCACGTCAACACGGTAGAATGTGTCTGTTGGGATGTCCAGTGGCTGAAGGCGTCCGGCTGAAGGGGCATTTGTTTTTTTCTGCCGATGACAAGGGTCACAGGCTGGAACGTAACGGCAGATGTCGTGGTACATCCCAGGCCAGAAGAGGCGCCGGCGAACTCTGACGTAGGTCTATGGCACGCCGAGGTGACCAGCTATCGGTGCGTCATGAAACTGGGCAAGAACAGTGTGATGCAATTGAAGGGGAACGACGAGTAGTCTTTTGGGGCCATCAAGACGCATATTTCAACGGTACAATACCCCATAATGTAACCCAAACATTCGAAGGGAAGGGTCGGGCGTTACCAATATCAGCCTTCCAATGAGCAGTGACGGAATACGTCCAAGGATGTATTCCGTCACTGCTCGATCCCAAAGTCGTGAACTGCAGATAGAGAGAAAACGTCGGCAGGAAGGGTGGTTGTCGAGGAGTCGCCGTATGGAGAGTCGACAGGATATCGGGACAAGCAGTCAGCATCTTGCTGCAAGCGGCCGGCTATGTATAGGACTGAGCGGTCAAATTCTTGAAGGTGCAGCGCCCAATGGCCAAGACGGCCCGAAGTATCTTTCAGGCACGAAAGCCAGCACAGGGCGTGGTGATCAGTGATGATGGTGAACGACCGGCCGTACAAATAGATACAAAATTTCCCGACTGCCCAAACAAGTGCCAAACATTCTCGTTCAGTTTCTCTCAGCAGGTGGAAGAAGGCGGCTGGCATGAGCAACAACACGGTCTCGTCCTTGCTGTTTCTGAACCAGGACCGCACCGATGCCATAGTAACTTGCGTCAGTACGAACTTTTGTTGGATCTTAGACGTCATAGTGAGCAAGGATAGAAGGAGAAGTAAGCAGCCACACTGCAACTAGCAAAAACTACGCAACAACATGATGGCCAGAAGAAAAAGAAGGATCGGTTTATTCAGTCACTGATTATATAGGCGCGAAATAGTGCACCGAGAGTATCTGCGCATGTCCGATGGCAGGGTTGATAGAGTAGCCTTAACGGATACATACTTTTTATTCACAAAAAAATGCCTTTTTGAACAGTGATAAGCACATGAAATTTCAAATAAAACTTATGTTAGGCACTTGATTAAAGTCTTCGTCAGGCACCGCCGCGGTGTTCTAGTGGCTAAGGTACTCGGCTGCTGACCCGCAGGTCGCGGGTTCGATTCCCAGCTGCAGCGGCTGCATTTTCGATGGAGGCGGAAATGTTGTAGGCCCGTGTACTCAGATTTGGGTGCACGTTAAAGAACCCCAGGTGGTCAAAATTTCCGGAGCCCTCCACTACGGCGTCTCTCATAATGAAATGGTGGTTTTGGGACGTTGAACCCCACAAATCAATCAATCAATCAAAGTCTTCGTCAGAACGTAGACACTTCGGTGACTTCAAGGTTTTAGTCGACCTACTCGAAGGTGGCGTCGGTGGTGAAGTTGACTGACATGCCACGGCGAGGGTTCGCCCAACATCGGAACTTGACAATGTCGGCCATTCGCTGGAGAGCTTGAAGTTGTTACTGTCCGGTGGTCACCACCGTAGTTGTCCGTTGGGCTAGTGTCGACGTCGTCATCACTAGCCACGAAGAACCGTTTGCCAGTCTGAAGTACGTGACGACGGTAGCGCCTGAGGAACTTCTGGACCTAGATTTTGACAAGGTATGACATTGCATGCGGGGTACCCACAACTTGAGCTTTTCGGCATCATGCGGTGTCTCTGAGCCTTACGGCGGCACGTTTCTGTAGAGGAAGCAAAGGTGCTTCCTCTACAGGAACTGTGCTTCTTGACGTCGGTTGCACTCACAGCACTAAAGTCTGGGAGGTTGGCGCGAAGGCGCCTTCCTTGTAGTAGTTCACCAGGGGATCACCCGTCTTCGATTGGGGTAGAGCGGTAGGCCAGCAGACGCAGCCAGAAAGCGTTCCCAATTCCAGGTTTTTTTTTCAAGATGCACTTCATGACCTGCACACATTTTTTCGCAAGCCCGTATGACTGCGGGAAATGAGCGCTTGAAGTGACGTGCGTGAAGTCATACTTCCTTGAAAACAAGAGAAATACATGGCTCGAAAATTGTGGGTCGTCATCAGTACAAACATCGACGGGTATACAAAATCTGGCAAAGATAGCGCTCAATGCTGCAAAGATTAATCGCGCAGACGTGTCAGATAGTTTTTGAACTTCGGAAAGTTTGATGAGCCGTCAAAGCGATGATGCACGAGTCCTCTGCAAACACAAAAATACCAGCTCCAACTCTGTGGCATGCGCAACCTGCCACGAGCCACATTTGAAGCGGTTATTGAGGCTGTTTGTAAGTGTACTTGCAGCGTGTAGGACAAACTTGGACCATGGAAGCGATCTCAGCTTTAACCCTCGGCCATAATAGGAGTCGTCTGGCTCTTTCCTTGCATGCCAAGGTAACCTGCATGCATTTTCTCCAGCACAGTTTGTCGCATGCTTTTCGGAATAACAACTTTAGAGGTATTCTTTTGACAAGTGACAGATCTTGCTCAAAAGGCTTTTGTTCGCCTTGAACCGGAAGCCCCAACGACAAACTTGGATCACCGACTGTAGGTAGCAAACACGAGCAGTTTCTGCTTGCAGTTCTTCCTGCGCTGCTTGTGTGACATGGTAGCCTAACAGCTGAACTACGCAAATTTTCACGTACGTAGTGACACCGCCCTCGTCTTGGTTGCCAGCAGTTGACCGGGACATGTCAGCAAGAACAAGGTGCTTCCCCGGATTATACTGCAAAGCAAAATCATATTTGAACAACCTCGAAAAGAACCATTGAAGGCAAGGTGACATGTCACTTATTTCCTTTTGAGCAATTGACAAGAGTGGCTTGTGGTCCGTTTAAATTGCGAGTTTCTGGCTGTAGACGAAGTGGTTAAGTTTTTTTGCATTCGAAGCAAATTGCTAGGGCTTCCATTTCTATCTGGGCGTATACTTTTGCTGCTTTAGCCAGTACACGAGATGCGTAAGGTACGGGTGGCCACTAGTTATTGTGATCTTGCAGAAGAGCGGCGCCGACGCCATCCTTCGATGCATCGCAAAATAACTTTGTTTCCCGTCGTGGTTCAAATATTGCGAGCACCGGGGTGGTGGTCGAAATTGGCGTGCCGCTCTTTCATTTTTTGGTGTGCTTTTCTGTCCACTCAAACTTAGAGCTGGCCTTGAAGTTACATATTAGCAAGGCCGTTCGTTCAGATATCTGCGGCACGAACGTTCCAAAGCAGTTCAAAACACCAAGCATACGTTGAACATCAGCCTTGCATGTTAGCACTGGCATTTGAACCAAGCTTTCGACGAGCCCTGGATTTGGCAATATGCCTTCCGCGCCTATAATATAACCTAGAAAACGTAGCTCTTTTACGTCAAACTTGCACTTCTGTGGAATAAACATTAATCAAGCTGTTTCAGCAGCTTTCAGGACAGCTACAAGGCGCTCATCGTGCTTTGCCTTCGTTGAGCCCCAGACGAAGATGGCATCCACATAGGCCAGCACGCCTGACAGACCGTGAAATATTTGACCCACTTCTGACATTATGTAACTATCAAAAACGACGCAACAACATGATGGCCAGAACAAGAATGAAGATCAGTTTGTTGTCACTGATCATATGGCGCAACATAGTGCACCGACAGTATCTGCGCATGTCCGATGGCAGGGTTGATACAGTAGCCTACCGGATACAACACTAAATTTCGGAACGCATCTGCTTGCTCAGGGCCCCAGATGAAGTCGGCGTCTTTTTTTAGAAGTTGAGTGAGAAGGCGTGTGATGTCAGCAAAGTGTTAACTATGACGCAGAAGTAAGAACAAAGGCCAAAGAAACTGCGAACGTCTGTGTTATAGAGAAATCTTTTATTACCCGTGTTTTATCTTGATCAGGGCGAACCCCAATAGAATCAACAAATCTAGTGACTAAGGTACTCGGCTGCTCTTCCGCCGGTCACGGGATCAAATCTCGGCTGCGGCGGCTGCACTTCCGATGGAGGCGGAGAAGTTGTAGGCCCGTGTGCTCACATTTGAGTGCACGTTAAAGAACGCCAGGTGGTCGAAATTTCTGGAGCCCTCCACTACAGTGTGTCTCATATACATAGGGTGGTTTTGGGACGTTAAACCCCACATATCAATCAATCAATCAATCAATCAAGATTGATTGATATGTGGGGTTTAACGTCCCAAAACCACTATATGATTATGAGAGACGCCGTAGTGGAGGGCTCCGGAAATTTAGACCACCTGGGGTTCTTTAACGTGCACCCAATCAATCAAGAGAATCAACAAGGTGTCCGAGCACAAAAAATTTCACGACGGCCGAACTGTCACTTTCCCTAATTGAGTTGCACTCCCGCCATACGAAAGAAAGATAAGATTTTCAATAACCTTTCAAGGTACGTTGAAAAAGGAGAACAAAAAAAAACGTTGACGTCGTTCAGGTAGCACAGACAAATGTACCACTCGAAGCCGTGTAACAGGGCGTTCATCATATGTTCGAACGTGGCAGGAATATTGCATAAACCGAATGACATCACTTTGAGCTGGTGAAAGCCGTCGGGAGTGACAAACGCCGTCTTTTCACGGTCCATGTCATCAACGGCAATTTCTCTGTACCCGGAGCGAACGTAAATGAAGAAAAAATACATTGCGCCGTGAAGGAAACCCATGGCATCGTCTATGCATGGGAAAGGGTAGACGTTCTTATTCGTTATCTTGTTTAAATGCCATTATTCGACGCCAAATCTTCAGCTGTAGTCCTTCTTGACGTCACAACAGGGGACGCTCAAGAACTGCAGGAAGGCTCGATGATATTCCCGAAAAGCATTTAGCCGACCTCCTGTTGGATGATGCGCCGCTCAGAATGAGAGACGCGGTAGGGTCTTCTATGAATTGGACTCGTATTGCGTGTATCAATTCAGTGCCTAACGAAGGACGTCCTGCGGAGAAGGCGGCCGCCAAGGCCGAAAATGTTCCAAAAATATGCAAGGAGAAAACGCAGGTCGTCAGCTTGTTCTTTCGTTAAGTCGGGTGCAATCATCTTGGTTAACACAATTTGGTCTCATGAAAGAGTAGTCGAAGTTTTCTCTGGACTCAGAATATTGTCATAACTTAGAGTGCAAATACAGCACTCTGCCACCGGCATGATTTCAGCGAGAGATATACTATGAGGGAGGACTTGCGTATATAGGCTAAAATTTACTAGTGGTAGGCAAGATGCATCGGTTGTTATAGGGCTGACGGTGTGAGGAAACGCAACGTTGTGCGAAAGCAGGACGCCAACATTGGGGGACACTATATAAACACCATCTGCAACTGGTGGAACAGGGGAGACGCCTATGTAAGCAAATGTTCGTTGAGGGAGACGCAGGTGTTCTGTGGAATAGAGCTGACTTGGTGGGCAAATTGAAGGATCAAAAACAGTAGGTAGAGCGAGTTGCACTGCACCGGCAGAACAGTCCATGATGGCCGAATGTTCAGACAAAAAGTCATAGCCCAAAATTATGCCGTGAGGGTAATGCTCTGAAACATAAAACAGAACTGACGTGTGATGTCCGGCGACGCTGACGTGAGTTGAGCGCACACCAATCCCGCCGACTGTTCCACCATCGGAAGTTCAGCTAACGTGGTTGCTTGGGCGAGTTGGTACGACATGATTCACATAAAAAACAGCGCCAATAACGAGAGACTAGAAAAAGAAGGAGACAGACAGCGGCACTGAACTTACAACAAGATTTATTTGCCAGAACCGCACAATATATACTTGGTCAGTATCTAACAAAAAAGAAAATACAAAACAAACAAAACAGAATCCACCTAACAACCACATAGTCATCCTCACAACGCACCGTGAGCAGCACGTGTGCTAACGTGCCGAAAGAAATCTATTTCTTTTAATGATAGCGCAATCGAAGGCCTGCTGACACATGCACTGCCCAGCCTTTCTATTTCTGAAGCCTCATAAATTTCACGTATTAACTGGTCCCGATGCCGCCTAATGACGGTACAAAGCTGAAAATCAGGGACACAGCCGCAGTCTCGGCAATGAATGCCGAGATGGCCCGAAACTGTAGAGGAGACGTTGTGAGCGTGCTCTTTCAGCCGCTCATTTAAACACCTGCCTGTTTGGCCGATGTACCACTTGCCACAAGACAGGGGTAGTGAGTACACCACTCCTTCAATGCATGGAACGTACTTCTTTCGATGCTTGACTTTGCAGCCTCGCTCGCCCCTCGAACCAGGATTCACGGCTCTGCACAACCTAGCCAGTTTTTCTGGGGCAGAAAAAACCAGGTCTACGTCGCACCTGCTGGCTACTTTTTTGAGATTGTGGGTGACGCCGTGGATATAGGGAATAACGACGAAGTTTCGTTTCCCACGTCCCTTATCATTTGTACGGTTCTGAGCATTATTTTCTGGGCTCGTTCTGATTTCTCTGAGTAGACACTCAGCAACGGCAGTCAAAACGTACATCGGGAAACCAGCTTCTGTAAGGCGTTTAGTCTGCTTATGAAAGCTGGACAGAATTGTGTGATAGCAGGACCTTCGCAAAGCGTTTGTGTAGCAAGTCTTAGCAATAGCGCGCTTCACCACTTTCGAATGTGCTGAACCAAAAGGGAGGATTGGCTTGTTGGCGCGTGGCTCATAGGCCCAACACACGTGGGATGGACTCAACGTTAACATTAAATCTAGGAACCTGATGGCTCCTCTGTCCGGAACTTCATGTGTTATAACAAGCGGAGAAAGACACTTGCTGAAAATTTCTAAAATACTAGTCAAAGGTGGACCATCCGAGGAGGTTCCAGCTTGAAACAACACAAGGAAATCGTCAACATAGCGGAATACTCTCTTAACAGATGTGGATCCCAAGCAATTCTGAATGGCACGATCACGGCTGGCTAAAAATAAATCACTCAAAATGGGCGCAAGGCATGATCCTATGCACACCCCTTGACGTTGCAAGTAAATATGATCGTCCCATTCTGCAAATGTCGACCTCAGGTAATACTGTAGCAGTTCCGTAAAACCGTCAACAGATATGCCTACTGCATTCTGGTAATTCACAACGCCAAACCTGTCAATGCACCCGCGAATGCAAGCTAGAAGCTCACTGTGTGGCAATGAGTAGTACAGATCTTTATATCTATTGAGCATGCCTGGTAGCCATGAAATTTGTTATCTTTCAGCACGGAAATCACATCATCGGAACTTTTTGCTAGGAATGGATCGTCTATGCTTAATAACATCAGTTTTCCCTGAAGAAATTGTGCCAGTATTTTTTGCCACGAGTTGGCCTCTGATACTATAACACGAAAAGGACAGTTACCTTGTGCGTTTTCGCGTTAAAGAAAATTTCCATGCTGAGGTTTTTCTCGCCATCCATCTTTTTTGCCAAACCTTCAAGATTCAATCTTTTACAGATACTTTTTGCATAGGTTGTAACCTTCGGAAGCGACACAATAGCTTGGGGCTGAAAAACAGACAAAAGCGCTTCACCTGCTTTTTTCTTATAGATTTCATTCGGAATAATAACAAAACCTCCCTCCTTATCTGCTGCTACCAAAGACAATGACTTATCCTTCAGGAAGGTTTTTACCTTCTTTACAAGAACCCTGGTTAAGCCTGCTCTATGGTTACAAAGAATGTCACAACCCTCAGAAACACACCTCTCGGCACAGTCAGTAGGTACCTTCCTAGAAATGCTGCGGACCAGGCCCAGAAGTTCTGCCCTTGACCTTCTTGGTTCAACCGCATATTTGGGGCCACGGCTAAGCACACTGCGTATGTTCTCAGGCACAGACACATTCTCCAGAGAATGCAGTCCTTCCTTGCTCGGGGAGGGTTTTTTGGCAGCGAAGCTCGTAGCTCAGTCAGCATCTGCCGCCAACGGAATTCCGCCACGGCATTAGCTAGGTCAAGGTGATCGAGCCACTTCTTGCCTCTATTGTTGTTCGTAGTCCCTTGAAGCGAGAGAAACAAACACTGCTTGTAGAAACGAGCTTGTCGGTGCCACTCAGAACTAAGGACCTTGAGGAGCCGAAGACCGTGCCCCTGCGAAGGTCTGAAACCACCGAAGAGCAGCAGAATGTCGGGGGGGAGTTGTTTGTACCGGATAAGTAAAGAGAACTTTCGGGCATTGCACACGGCGTAGACGTACATGGCGACGATGACACATGGCTGAACGGTGAAACAATTAAAAGAGCCCAATGTACTAGAAATGAAAGTAGCTAACGTGGTTGCTTGGGCGAGTTGGTACGACATGATTCACATAAAAAACAGCGCCAATAACGAGAGACTAGAAAAAGAAGGAGACAGACAGCGGAAGTTCAGACCGGACTAATTAGGCCAGGAGTAAGGACTTTCTTCAGCCGTGTTCTAAGGTAAGCGTTCATGGTAAATACGTGAACGCCAGTGTCAATGAGGGCCGTAGTTGATACGCCATCGGCGTCAACGTCGATAAGGTTCTGATGTGTGGGCAAGGTCAGTAGAGGATTTAGACTACGGGTCGGTATTGCAGCATCACCTTCAAGTGCTGCTCCCGTCAGTTATCCAGAGGTGAAAGCCCGGAGAAGCTTGGGGACGGCAATTGGCGAGATGGGAGATGGGAGCGAGCGGGAGAAACGGCGTCGCGGCGACGGGGAGTGGCTGGATTGAGGGGAGGCGAGGAATTGCCAGGTGTTAGCGGCTCCGTTTGCGGTGACGAGCGTGACTTCCAGGCAGGTCGTCGATGGGGTCGAGGGTGAGGCCACGGAGCCGAGTAGGACAAAGCCCGACAGAGGCGCGAAATGTGACCGATATGGTCGCAATCGAAGCATATCGGCCGGTCATCTGGGGTGCGCCATTCCGCCGGATTGCGATCGGTGCCGGAAAAGTTACCTGAATCTCTCGGGGGCTCCAAGATGAATGTTGACGGGCCAGTTGGAGAAAGCAAGGAAGTGGTTGTAGAAGGCAAGGTAGTCGGGGAATGGTGGCATTGTAGATTTCAGTCGCCAAGGGGCAGACCACTAGGCACCCGCTACGAAGCTCCGTCTTGCGTGAAGTGAGTACCCCACACTTTCACCTACGATGCTACGGGAAGAATTTGTTTACTTTATAAAAAAACACAAAATAAACTTTGTGGTGTACAAGAGGGCACCCAGTTGGCTCGCATAATCTGTCCACATCGTCTTCCTCCCGGTCGTCTTCGTCGGTCTCGTCCGCCCGTGACATTATGTGGGGTTTAGCGTCCCAAAACCATCTTATGATTATGAGAGACGCTCCGGAAATTTCCACCCCCTGGGGTTCTTTAGCATGCAACCATGTTTGAGCACACGGGCCTGCTGCATTTTCGCCTTTATCGAGAACATGCAAAACACTTCAAGAAAAAAAAAAAACATCATTCAAAGAGTTCAAGAATACGTACCCAAATGCATTCAATAATGAATATTGAGACTGTTGTATAAAAACAGCAAAAAACACATGTAGAAACGATGTATACAAATGTCATTGATCAGTTAGCATTGAATTTAAGAGAAAGTTTTTTACATATTGTTTGAAATGGGGTGCGTAAAAGTCTATGTCGTTGCTCACAATGCTCAATAGCAGGGTTATTTGATATTGTAAGTCCTGGCGTCCGTAGTTTGTTCGCATGGCCAGTGAAATTGTTGTTTGGTGGTGTAACTGATACTGTGATGAAATTAGTGTACTACAAATTTGGAGTATTTGCTTTTTTATGAGCAATAGTAATCTATATTAGTAAATTTGATTTGCTTTCATCAATGAATGTTTGCTAAAAAGATTGTGTGTGGGTAATTCTCGCAGCCTACCATGATAGTTCTTGAAGCTTCTTATTAGCTTTTTTCGCAGTAAATAATTTGTCGTAATTTTTGCAGTTGCTCCCCAGACTAATGCACAGTAACTAAGTTATGAGAAAAAACGGGCTTAGTACAGTGCTCTTTTCAGTAGTAGTGGTATAAGACCACTCATTATATTACAGAGCCTACTACTTTGCTAAGGTAACTGCTGAGCATATATACATGATTGTCTCAAGAGAGGTTTTCTTGGAACTATACACCCAAAAACTTTTGCGTTGCTACTCGTTCTATCCGCTTTCCTTTAAATAAAACAGTAATATTATAAGAAATTGGTTTATATATCAGCCTAAACACTATATATTTATAATTCGTAATATTTATTAGATATTTGTTCAGGTTCAGCCCGTCAGACAATAGGTCTAAGTAATCATTGATTTCTTTTTCAACATGTTTTATGAACGTGCTTGAAAAGGAAATATTAATGTCATCCACATACATGACTCTGTTGGCTGTAGGTGAAACGCTTGGGAGGTCATTAATGCATAAAATAAATAATACCGGGGCTAGTATCGATCCCTGCACTACACAAGTTAGTATTTTAGGGTCGAGAGGTCACTTGATTGAGAGAAACTTACTGAATTTTTTTTCTACTCAAGATAGCCGTTTCCTAAAATTTAGATGTGCACCTAAGTCTATGCCGATGAGGGGAGAAAAACCGTCCAGAATAATACTATTTACTTTTTTATTCCTTTCACGCAAGCGATCATTCATGCATCTACCGATCTGTCTGATGTAGCACTTTCTACAAGTAAGTGGAATCAGATAGAGGACACACATAATGCGCTCAAGAAATAGGTTCCAATCCTATTTCTGGCATACAAGTCCTTTTATCTTGTCTGGTCTTGAGCTTCAGCATAAACACAAAAACTCATTAGGGGCTGAAAAACTTAGTTTGTGCCACATTTTTTCGCAATATTTTTTTTTATCCTGTGAGAGAACATGTACGAGATGGCAGCCAAATTTTTCCTTCTTGACCTCACCTTATCCGCCTCCTCGCATCTTTTCTCTAGCGCTTTCCTGGGCAATCATTCCGCAACTGACACGACGAGGCTTCTAGAGTACCCAGCATCGCTTATCCGCGAGAGCTGTTGTCTGAAGCTTTCATTCATCAGGCACTGCCAGGACTTCTTTAGTGCCTCACTTAGGCGGATCTTCGTGATTCTTCGTTTTGCAAGTCTTGTATGCATGGTGTGAAACAGTAACAATGGTTTAGTTGTTCTAGGTTCTTAACGCCAGAATGTCTGTTCATCAGAGAATTTAAAGTTATTGTCAAAGAATCTGATTTTTTTCTTCACATGTCATTTCAAATGTCACTTCAAGTGGGATACAACAATTATGAAGAACACACCCACGTTAATACATTGAGTGCTAAAAGTGGCATTTGTGTCATCAATAAAAACTAACAAGTAATCAACGTATCCTAATACGTTCACAACTCTGTATTCATTCAGACGGTCTAGTAGGTCCCTGTTCACTTCAGCTAAAAACAAATTACGCAAAACTGGTGCTAATCGAGAGCCAACGCGTGTACTTCTTGTTTTTTTGCAAGTATATGTTGTCAATAACTTTATGTAAACGTTGCCAAGTGACACCAAAGCAATTCAAAGAAATTGTCGACGTCTGCAAAAGATTGCGTGTGCCTAATCTAACAGCACCGTACTCATCGATACATTTGCCTACACATGTCAATACTGCTAATTGTGGCAGAGAACAGTTCAGATCTTTATTCTTAAAGAATGCCTCTAACTCTAGGTTGTTTTGTTTCCTCACAAACGTTATCACCTGCTCCGAACTTTCCGTCAGGAAGGGGTCAATTCTGTCAAGCAAGTTTAATGTTTTTTGCTTGTACATAGCTACAGCTTTCTGCCATGTGTTCTTCTCAGACACAAATATTCGGAATGGTAAACATTCCTTATGCGTTTTAGCGCTCAATAATGCATCCGTACAGTAATGTTTACTTTTTCTGATACGGCTAAGCACATCTAAATTCATCCACTTACACAGTTCAAGTGCTTTAGCTCTTACTTTTTATTAAAAATGGCAACATTTTCGCTGAAAGCTGTTGTAATAGCACTTTTATCGTTTTAATAAAATTCATCATAATACCAAACTGCCAACGCTGATTCTTCATCAGCTGGAAATACAGTCAAATTATTCTGTCTCAAGTACTTTTCGGCATGTTTGAAAGGCAAACTACGCCAAGGAAGCTTACACAATATCAAGGCGTCCACACCTTTGTTGACCATTCTGGAGACATGATCCTCGGGGGCTCACCCTCACAACTTGACGTACAATTCATGAGAGTTCCGGCTTCTTCTTGTGGGGTTGCACGGCAAACAGGAAAAAAAAACTTTCTCGTCATGTCATACATACGTTTCCTCACAGGATTAAAAAAGATCATGAAGAAATGTGGAAGAAACGTACATTTTTGGGGCATCCAATAAGTTGGTCAGTCTATGCAGAAGCAAAAGACTCGGCGGAAGATGACAGGAAATGTATGCCACAAGAAGCATAGAAATCAATTTGTTTAGTGCTTCATGGGTGTTGTCCACCTGATTCCACTTGTAAACAGTGCTATATCAGGCAGACCAGTAGATGCATAAATGATCGCTTGCACGAGCACAATAACAAAAAATTGCGTTATTCCTGACAGTTTTCTTTTCCTTCATTGCCATAGAGGTAAGTGCACGTCTAAATTTAAGGTTTAGGGAACTATGCGAACGATGACAAAGCAGCAAGAAACGGCAAGCCGCCGCGTTGGTGCACACGCACGACCCGAGGTTGCGCTTCTTTTGTACTTTCAGCCTGTTGACGTTACTCGCTCTTCTGGCGTTTCTCGGCCTTCCAGTAGGTCTGTACGTAAATAAACTACCTAACATCTGGTGGAGGTGTGTAGTTTCCCGTACAAACCTGGAACTTCGCTCCCGTAAGCTTCTCCTTTTACGTGACACGAACATGGCCACTGAGACGCCTCTCCAGGTGGGACCTTTGACCGTCCATGTCACTTGCGGTGCCATGTATCCTAAACGAGATCCTCCTATCTCGACGGTCTACACTGAGTCAGACGTCGAAGATTGGTTGGCGAGGTACGTCAAAGTCGGCGCAAGTAACAAATGGGACGACCCAAGTAAACTGGGCTACGTCACGTTCTACCTTGCGGACACTGCGCAACTGTAGTTTAATAACCACGCAGCTGACATTCCTACGTGGTCTGCATTCAAGACTGCTATTACGGACGTCTTTGGACGACCTGCGGCACGCAAGCTTCAAGCCGAGCACCGTTTATGTCACCGTGCGCAGCCACCAGGCGAGATCTGCACGGGCTAGATTGAAGATGTGTTGCATCCATAGCAACCGCGTCAACTCTAACATGCCTGAGGAAGAAAAAATCAGGCACATTTTGAAAGGCATTGACGACGGCGCCTTTCAGATGCTGCTCGCGAAAAATCCCCCCACAAATGCTGTGCTCGTTTCCCTCTGTCAGAGCTTCGATGAGTTGCGTAAGCAGCGCGCAATTGCTCGTCAAGCCCTCACGACGCCAGACACGCTCACAAGCTTGCACCTAGCTGCCCATCCTACCGATCAGCAGCCGCTGCTTTCGACAGTCAAGGACTTCGTCCGTGAAGAGGTAGCGCGCCAGCTGTCACTGCTGCCACTGACATATGAGCCCGCACAAGCTTCGGCACTGGACCTCCAACACGCTATTCGGACCCAAGTCGCTGAGGCCCTTCCACCGATGCATCAGCAACCACCTGTCACTACGTCTCCCACGTACGCCGCCATCGCTGCTCGGCCTATGCAACAGCGTATGCCGTATGCTCAATCTGCCACGCCGCCCTATGTCGTGCCTACAAAACCAATCGCTGCACCGTATTCCTACGCAAGATCTTCAGCTCCATTTTACGGTCGCTCAGACGCTTCAAGGACACCAGATAATAGGCCCATCTGTTTCGCCTGTGGTATCGCTGGAGACGTCGCCCGCCACTGCCGCCGAGATCCCCCTCCACTTGACACCGTGGACAGGCCAATTGCATCGTCGTCTAGGACGCCATCAAGGTACACCATTGACGGTCATCGACCCTACGCAAACCATCGGTCACTATCACCCCGACGACGCTCTCTGGCACCTTTGCGTCGCCGACCTGCTACGAAAGAGGGAAACTGATCGCTGCAGCTCCAGAGGCAACAGCTGCATACAATTCCAATTGCTTAAGGCCTTCATCTTCATCGCCGCAAAACGATATTGACGTCAATGTTGAGGGGACCACCGCACAAGCGCTTATCGACACAGGGGTCACCATTTCCATAATCTGTGAGACCTTATGCCACAAGTTGAAAAATGGTGACGATACCTCTCTTGGGCCTGATGCTCCGCACGGCCAACTCGCAGTGCATAGAAACCTACAGATGTGTGCACTGCTCGTGTCATTCTCCAAGGTGAACGTTATACCATTGAATTTTTTGTGCTGGCATCATGCTCCCACGAAGTCATTCTTCGATGGGACTTTCTTTTGCGTCATCGGGCCATCATAGATTGCTCAAGTGCAGAAGTTGCCATTACACCGCGGCCAACTTCTTGTTTGGTAGATTCTCTTTCTGAAGCTTACAAACTTGTCGTTGCAGACACGGAATAGCACCGAAAATATCCACCCTTGTAGCCCTGACCTGTATGGCCACTCCTGCCGGAACTGCTTTGTTCACTCCGTCTGACGTACTTACCCGCCGCCGTTGCCTACACATGCCCTTTGCCATACTCACCGTGGAGGCCGGTGCTACCGCCATGCTTGTTGCGAACTCGCTATCGTCACCTGTTACCTTAGTTCGCGGAGAATGTTTGGGTAACATACAGGACGTTGACCTCTTGCACCCTCTGGAGTTTGCCGAACAACCTCCTCACCAACAGCTCAATGCTATGACGCCACCAGTGGCCGCACTGCCCACGCCAGACTCACTCCAGCCCTCTGTTGCCGCTGAGCTATCGCCGACACAAAAACGTAAACTCTTGTCCCTTCTTCAAGAGTTTCGTTCTGCCTTCGATTGCGCTCAACCATCTTTGGGTCGCAGAGCGAACATCACGCACCACATTGACACCGGTACTCATGCTCCCTTACGCCAACGACCATATCAAGTTTTAGCAGAAGAGCGCCGTGTCATCAACTAACAAGTCGACGATATGCTCAAGCGTGGTGTCATCCAGCCATCGAAGTGCCCTTGGTCATCCCCTGTTGTACTTGTGCGCAATAAATGGGTCTATCCGATTTTGTGTCGACTACCACTGGCTCAATAAGATAACTCGGAAGGTTGGGTACCCATTGCCACGCATCGACGATGCTCTCGATTGCTTGCAAGGAGAAGAATATTTCTCCTCTTTAGATTTACACTCAGGATATTGGCAAGTTCCAATGGTTTATCCTGACCAATCGAAGACTGCATTTGTAACACGTGATGGGTCGTATGAGTTTAACGTCATGCTGTTTCGACTCTGCAATGCCCCAGCTACCTTCCAACGGATAATGGACACCATCCTTCACGGCTACAAGTGGAACACGTGCCTCTCCTACCTAGACGACATCGTCGTTTTTTCTCGCGACTTTTCGACTGACATTGTTCGTCTTTGTGCTATTCTCACATGTCTCACCTCTGCTGGCATTCAACTTAACATCAAGAAGTGCCACTTTGCCGCACGTCAGCCCATTATACTGGGTCACGTCGTCTGCAGAAAGGGTGTGTTCCCTGATCCGGCGAAACTCCTCGCCATGGCCAACTATCTGAAGGCTAATCCCATCAAGATGCTTCGAAGTTTTATCGACCTCTGCTCATACTTCCGTCGATTTGTGCACAACTTCTCTTCTATCATCGCGCCTCTTAGCAACCTGTTGGCAACTTCCAAAGGCATTTTCGCTTGGTCAAAAGAGTGCGAAGAATGCTTCACGGCGCTTCGGCGGTTATTATTATGACCTCTAATGCTACGTCATTTGGATCCTGATGCACCTACGGAGGTCCACAACGACGCCAGTTGTGTCGGTCTTGGTGCTGCATTGGCTCAACAAAAACCAGGTTACCAAGAATACGTGGTCGCTTACGCGAGTCGAACCCTCAAGAATGCGAAGTGTAATTATTCCGTCACTGAGAAAGAGTGCCTCGCAATTGTCTGGGCCTTGACGAAGTTCCGCCCATACCTTTATGGCCACCCTTTCGAAGTCGTCCCGGACCACTACGCTCTATGCTGGCTATCATCGCTCAAAGACTAGTTGGGGCACCTGGGTCGTTGGGCGCTTCTCCTACAGGAATACGACATTCGTGTTGTATACCGATCCGGCCGCAAGCGCTCCGACGCTGATGCACTATCCCGTTCGCCGTTACCGGCTGACCCAACCTCCTCGTGACCTTCCTCAGCTGTCATAACACCAATCGACTTCACAGACATGGCATAGGAACAACGCAAACATGTGTGACTCCTCACCTTTTGGAATGATCCGTTAGCTAGTTCGTTCTGAAGAGCTATCCGCCGTCAAGCCACACATTTCGCTATTCGAGACGACCTCCTTTATTGGCGTAATTACACGTCTGAAGGTCGGAGGTGGCTCTTAGTGATACCCAACCCCATGCGCTCGCAAATATGTACTGCTTTCCACAACGACCCGCAAAGCACTCACGCTGGCGCCCTCAAAATTTACAACCGTCTACATCAGCGGTACTACTGGCGCGGCATGTAAACATTTGTTCGCAAGTACGTACGTGCTTGTACTGCGTGCCAGCGACGTTAAGCGCCACCTCAACGCCTGGTCGTTACACTTCAGCCTCTGCCTTGTCTAGCGCGTCCGTTTGACCGCATCGGTAATGACTTATACGAACCACTTCCCACGTCGTCTTCTGGAAATAGGTGGATAATTGTAGGCGTGGACCACCTCACACATTACGCGGAGACGGCAGCACTACCCCCAGTAACCGCAATGGAAGTTGCGTTTTTCATCTTGCGAAACTTTGTTATTCGCCATGGTGCTCCCCGCAAACTTTTGAGCGACCGGGGGCGTGTTTTCTTGTCTGACACCATTCAAGCCTTGCTCGTTCAGTGCAACATGGTTCATGGCACGACGACAGCATGTTACCCGCCAACGAATGGCCTCAAAAAACTATTTAATCGCACTCTCGGTCATATGTTGATGATGTACACAGCTTCAGACCAGACCAATTGGTACACTGTCCTTCCATTCGTAACGTATGCGTATAACACCGCTACGCAAGCGACAACAGGTTTTCCCCTTTCTTTCTATTGTACAGAGGCGAACCATCGTGCACGCTGGACACTATCCTCCCATACACGCCCGACTCCTCTGAGTACACTGCAATTTCTGGTGTTGCCAGCTACGCAAAAGATTGCAGACGATTGACCCGTTCACTGACAACCGAGGACCGATGCCACCAGAAGCTACGGCATGACACCGACCAACATCTCTCTACTTTCACGACTGGTGCTCTCGTCTGGCTCTGGATTCCACCGAGTACTCCTGGCCTTTCATCAAAATTACTGGCACGATACCACCAGCCCTATCGCATTCTCGCCCTACCGTCACCAGTCAATTATGAGATTGAGCCTTTGACACAGTCTGATGGCTTACGCCGTCGTGGCCGAGAAATTGCGCACGTGAGTCGCCTAAAGCCGTAATTCGACCCCCCTATAGTGACTATGCCTTAAGCCGCCAGGTTGGCTACGCTATTCACCGAGGACCAATGTAGGGAACTATGCGAACGACGACGAAGCAGCAAGAAACGGCAAGCCACAGCGTTGGTGCATACGCGCGACCCGAGCTTGCGCTTGTTTTGTATGTTCGGTCTGTTGACGTTCCTCGCTCTACTGGCGTTTCTGTGCCTTTCAGTAGGTCTGTACGTGAATAAACTACATGACAAAGAAAATGTTACTATGAGTACAATTAGGTGCGAGATGATGCAGTTGATAACAAAGGCTCACATAATTTTAGCGCTTGGTGACGGTTGTGTGAGCAGTCTATCAGTGATATTGACAAAAAAGAATCTCGATTACATGTATTCATGATAAACGTTTCTTTTTCTGGTTACGCACAAGGAAAAAAGTGCCGCCATATCGACGAAGTGAATGATGATGAGTGGGCGAAGCGCCGGAGGTAAACCTGGTAAACCATGAATCCTCTGTACATTTTGCCCACTCGATTTTATTACATCGCTCCCCCTAGCGTACGTCGCCGCACTAAATCAAACGATTGCCTTCAACCAATGACACGCGCCATATGTGACATCATTCCTATTTTATAAGATCTTGCGTCTTTCATCAACTACAAGTACCGCTTTCTAGTTTATAACATCTTGCATCTTTTCATCATCAGCTACAAGTACTACCATCTAGTAAACACTACAAGAACTAAACGAGAGTTGGCTACATACAGGAGACGGTACCGCCATCTAAAGAACACTGCAAGAACTAAACTAAAGGTGGCTACATACAGGGGACGGTACCGCCATCTAGTGAACACTGCAAGAACTAAACTAGAGGTGGCTACATACAGGGGACGCACAGCCCACGGCCTAAGGAGCTTCGCCCCTAAAAAACGTGTGCAATAAAGTGCTGTCAAGTGTTGATGTATGCACGTTGGTTAAAATTTATAGTTGTGAGAGCTACGCACATGACACGTCTGGCGTTGTTGAGGTCATAATAGGCGAATCTGTGAGTAATCAACTGTTGTTGAAAGTTAGCGCTGGGTTGACTTCATTGTGCCTTCTCCTGCTCATTTCAATTGCCTGCGCTACCATACCAACAAGCCCAAATCGCCACCCTCATCGACTTCATTTGTCTTTAAACGGGCTATTTTCTTCATGTACTGTGGGCTTTTTCGGGTGTTGTAGCCCTCATCGTCAACGCCATGTGCAATGCAAGAACACTGAGTTTTTGCGTAAGGCCTTCTACGAGAGGAGGTTCTAGCGCTAATCCTAGGGTGTACCCCTTCAGGTGGGCATAGAACAAAGATCATGAAAATTCTGCGCTTATAATGGCTTCGACAGGTACACCATTTGAGAGCTTACCTATGGGTGCAGATACATCGAACTTACAAGCTATATCCAGCGGAACCACAGTTTCGAAAGCATCTACGTCTGTGGACCAAATGACTGAACTCCACTGGAATCTTTAACTAAGCTGTTACGTGACTCGGTGAACAAAATGTGCTCGAGTGAAACTTGTGACGTACATGCAGCAGAAGGCATCTGCTTACCGGACTTCGTACGTGAACTGTCGAGACTTGGGCCAAAGTTTACTGTGCAACCCAAAAAGAACAAGGCGGAATTCCTATGGAGGAGGAGGAGGAGGAGATGGAAAGAAATGAAAGGCAAGCAGGTCAACCAAACGCACGTCCGGTTTGCTACCCTGCACTGGGGGAATGGGTTAGGGGATTAAAGGGGAACAGATAGAAGTGAAGGCCGAGGCGGTGTAAATTTCCGGAGCCCTCCACTACGGCGTCTCTCATAATCATATGGTGGCTTTGGGACGATAAACCCTACATATCAATCAGAGAAGTGAAGGGCAACGTGTGTGTAGATGTGACCTGGTCCATTGCACGCTTATTAGCGGTCGCGTAGTCCGGTCATCTTTAGAAAACTTAGCAACTGGCGGGAGAGGTCCAATAGAACTTGAAGCTTTTTCGATGGGTCCAATTTGTGTAGGCAGCGGGTCCCGGCACTAGGGTCACTCAGCCAAGTTTCCGACATAGTGTTAGCGAACGAGTGAAGGCCCCTTGCAGAGTCGGTTCTTGACAAAGGAATTGGAGTTGTCTGGGCGTCCGCGTCGGCAGATCAGGCAGCATTATCTGCAAGGTTGTTACCAACTCATTTTGTGTGCAGAAGATACTAGGACCTTAAGCATCTGCCTCAGTTGCGCAGAAAGCAACTAAAGCACTGCTACTTTACCTAAAGTCAACAAACCTGAGCGACCGCCTGTAGACTGTGTGTGCTCCCCGAGTGTGCTCGTTATTGTGTGTACCTTCTCATCTCTCTGCAACCTCTTTTCTCCCCTTTATCTCTTCCCCAGTGCAGGGTAGCAAACCGAATGTGCGTCTGGTTAACCTCCCTGCCTTTCCTTGCATCTTTATCTCTCTCTCTCTCTCTTGTTACCGACAATACCACAATGTCCTGGTAACCACTGTAACACCACGTCATGTCCTTTCGATAAAACTTCTTGAAACACTTCTCTTATTTCATTCACTAGTTGTTGATGCACCCATTGTCGTAAAGCTGATTGCAAGCTCTGAAGGAATGCCTTGGAGTCGCAGAACATAGCCCATTTTTGAGTTCGGCCTTCCGCGATATATAGTATAGTATAGTATATAGTATATATAGTATATATATAGTATATATAGTGTATATAGTATATATAGTAAGTATAGCAGCACGCAAGGCGGCAAGCTCCGCTGCTGTGGATGTTGTCTTATGTGACAGTTTGAACTTTATAGTGAACTGGTACGTCGGAATGACAACAGCACCTGTGGAGCTGTCAGCCGAGATTGATCCATCGGTGTAAATGTGGATCCTCTGGCCGTATTTTTCGTTGAGTAGCGACAATGTCACCTGTCGTAGGACTACTGTTACATGACGGCTTTTCTTCGTTATTTACGGAATAGTGAGGCACACCTGTGGTTGTTGTAGGCACCACGGAGGTGACGCTGGTGTTGTTGCTGGAGTGAAGCCAAAGGAAGGAATTCTCTATGAGCAGAAATAATCTTTGAAAACGTCGCTTGTGGTATTTGAAGCGGCCACACTGCCACATGGTGACCAGAAACTCGGCAGAGGTGTCTTAAGTGGGCTCTCATATTGTCAGTGGTGATGTATGTTTGAATTAGATGCTCTTTTGCGATCATAATTGCCCCATAGGTTGAGGTGCACCGCGGTAATCCTAAGCACACGCCTAGTGCTTGCCCTTGCAGAATTTTGATGGTGCGGATGTTCGTCTTGCACGTACTTGCAGTAACGGCAAGCTGTAGCGCAAAAATATCAGAAACAGTAGCCTGTATAGCTGCATCATTGACCTTATCGATGTGACCCAAAACTTTCCGCAGAAAGACTGCATTTTATGGATGATTGAAGTTAGTATGCTCTTCAAGTAACTGCAGTGAGCACTCCACGAAAGGTCCCTGTCAATATTCACACCCAGGAAGCGATGGTTCTTCTGGTATGAAACATTTTGTCTATTGATGGTGACGCGGTATTGTGTCATGGCTCTGCGAGTAAACGCAACCAATCCACATTTATCCGTTCAGACGGAAAGACCTTGCTTGAGGAGATATTAGCATGTCAGGGTGACAGCCTGCTAGACTGTTGCACGTACTTGTAGACGAGTTACAGCCGAAGTCCATAGACAAGTATTGTCAGCATATATGGATATGAGGATAGTAATGGGCGAAATCGCACGAGGACCTACCATCACAAGGTTGAATAAAGTGGGACCTAATACGGTGCCCTGGGGGATGCCACGTGAGGTATAGTAATTGATGGTAGGTCCATCTGCAATTTGTACAAAAAAGGACCTTCTTGTCAAATAATCCTGGATCCATTGGAACATCGGACCACCAATTCCGACAGCTTCCAACGAGTCTAGGATGGCTTTATGTGTTATGTTATCATAAGCCCCTTTAACGTCGAGGAAGAGTGCCAGTAGTATGCGCTTGAGGCTCTTCTGTTGCTGGATAAATGTTGTGAGATCAATCACAATGTCAAGAGATGACCTACCTCGCCGAAAACCCGTCATGCAGTTTGGATATACGTTGTAGCGCTCGAGGCACCATTCTAGGCGTGTAAGTGTCAGCCTTTTCATTACTTTTCCTACGCAACTTGCGAGAGAAATAGGGCGAAATCATGTCAAATCTAATGGTGACCTTCCCCGTTTGAGTAGTGGCACAAGTCGGCTTATCTTCCTATCCTGAGGAACAATGCCCGCCTGCCATGAATGGTAGTAATAGCATAACAACTGTCCCCTGGCCTCCTGTTGAAGGTTGGCTAAAGCGGCGTAGGAGATGCCATCGGGTCCTGGTTAGGATGATCACCGGGAAGCCGCCAAAATGCGTCAAGTTCTTCTATAGTGCAAAGATTGTCCATTTTAGAGATGCAGGGTTCAGGGATAACACTCTTAACGGTGCCAGCGGACAAGGCGGACACACCAGCGATTCGCCTACAATACTCATTTGCCACTTCAAGTTGGGTGCAGCCTGAATGTAGGGCTAAAGCCATGAAAGGATGTCTTTGGGAGTCGAGCGGAGGCCACGAATAGTGCTCCAGATGCGTGACAGCGGCTTTGGGAGATCTAATGATTCACGAAATGATTTCCAGCGTTCCTGTTCCAGTTTGTCTAAACGTCGTTGGACTTTTTTCTATATGCGTCGTGCCAGCCTCAAGTCGCATATTGCTTTTGTTCGTTTGTATCTCCTTTCCGCCTTTCGGTGAAGCGCACACAGTTTTTACAGTTTCACGTCGAAACCTGAGCGCTTGCCGGTGAACGAAAGGAGACAGAATGCTTCCCTTATTGCCTCTTTGATGACATCCTCTAAGTTCTGTTCAGGGTCTTCACGGCATGTAGTTTCCATGAGTCGCTGAATTTTGGACCAATCAATTCTTCGTATTGTGGTCCCAGGAGAGGAGATAGTAAGACCCCTTATTCGCATATAAGTTGGAATGTGGTCACTCCCATGCGTTTCGGTGTCTGAAAGCCAGTGTACTTGTGACCGGAAGTTTCTGGATACGAGAGTCAAATCGAGGCAACTGCTTTACGTAACGCCCCGCAAGTATGTAGGACTGCCATCATTTAAAAAACATAGGTCGTGCTTGGAGGCGGATGACAAGAGGTTTCTTTCTTTAGCGTTGATTGTTGAACTACACCAGATCAATTTATGTGCGTTGAAGTCTCCAGTTATAACCCACGGGCCCATAGTTGTTGTCAGTATGTCTCGTAGTCGGTCTTGTTCAAACTGTCCGGATGGTGATATCTAGACACCAATGAGTGTGAATGACACTAATTCTTTTTAACACGTAAGAAGACATATTGATTGTCATTGTGCGGTTGAACTGCGTGATGTACATATGTGGAATTTGTGCGAATGTAAACAACCACTTTGCTGCATTCCTCGCACGTTGAAGCAACGAAAGATTCATACCCCTCTAGTTTAGGAGATTGTTGCACGTTCGGTTCACATATAACTGTTACAGCAATACTATTGATGAATATATACTGACGGAATGAAGAGATGAGGTATCTCAGGCCTCTCGCTTTCCACTGCAGTATCGATGCTTGTCGGACCTCGTTGCGGAAGGAGAAAATTGGTCGAGCCATGGTTGCTACTGGAGACTTGCAAATACTGGACTTAGAGCATCCAGTACTTGTAGTGCCCTCTGAGCGAGTGGTGACTTCAGACTGCAGCAGAGCTTTTGCATAGCATCCAGTAGTGTTGGAACATTCTGACGACTTCTGTGTCCCCCTCAGACAGATTGCCAGTGGCTGACTGGAGGGATTGGATTGTAGATGTGCGCTTGGAATTGTCAGGTGGCTGTGGTTTCGGCAATGAAGGTCAAACTGATTCATCTGCAACATTGGTGTTCGTCGGTTTGTTGACCGCGCTGGCTGCCTTCGGTCTGAGAGGCAAGGGCGGTGGAAGAGAAGAGTGGTGGAGTGGCGCTGTCGATGCAGCGTCTTCGGCACTCTTTGATGAACTGCGGCGATGATGATGACTCTTTCGGATGGTCCTGGCAGGTTCTCGATGCGACGAATTGTCTCTGACCCTTTGTTTCAATACCGCTATTTCTCTTTGGATTTTGGGGCATTCTTTTGATGAAGCTGCATGTAACCCATGACAATTAGAGCATTTGAGGGTAGTTGCTTCGCAGTCATCCGCAGGATGGGCTTCCGCGCAACGAGGACACACCATCTTATTTTCGCATATGCTTCTCACGTGGCCCAGCTTTATGCACTTATGACACTGTAAATACTTCGGCACGAAAGGTCGCACAGAATGCCGAAAATTGCCCACCTTTACGTGTGAAGGAAGATAGTCGCCCTTGAACATGATCTTCAAGCAGCGTGAGTTTCCCAAACGGACAACTTTTGCGATGATGCTGGCTTCATTTGTCGGTTTGACCAGAACATCGAAGTCGGAGCTGGGAATGGCGTTTCCCAGCTCCGATGTGGCAGTATCCACGTTGTAGATGACTCCAGTGACGACGTTAGAGCTCACAGGATTGTAGGAGCGAACTTTCATTCCCCCCAGCTCGTTGACGTTGCGCAGTATATTAAGTGCTGCAGCATGTAAAACGTCGATGGCCAATACGTTCTTAAGCGTGTTCACTCTGATATCTGTGATCTCGTTTGGCACGAGTCCTTCCAGCATCACCGAAACAAAGTGCCTGTTGAGGCGCTGACGGAATCCCTTTGAATCGCAAATGAAGATCCTAGGTGGGCTCCCGATGATCAAGCCACTAGGATTATAAACAATGGTGTGAGCGCCTTGAAATTGTGTAAACCTCCTTGTCGTAGTTTGCCTCTCAAACGCGTAAAATGTACTTTGCACAGCACGCTTATAGTGTACTTCCATTTGATACAGAAGGAATGCTTGCCGTTTTTTTCACATTATAACTTTAAAGTAAAGGTTAAAAGTGGTATTTCGGTCATTTTCAGTGAATATAATTATATTTTGGTTGTAAAAGTGAGAACAAGAGTACTAGCACTGTGTAAGAGAAAAAATTGAGAAGGTGTGCCTAGCAGTATCAGAAAAGGTAAAAATTACAGTCTGAATGAATTTTAGCACTAAAACGCGCAAGGAAGGCTGATTTCACATATAGCAAAATTGATATTACGGGAGGTCAATGGATGACGAAGGCATATGACTGGTGCAAACACGATAATATGAAATGCATATCATGTAAGAACATCACCTTATCTCACACTCATGATGCGCACACGGCCCTTTCGCTAGCTTTATATATACCAAATTTGGTATTACGTTATATGAATGGACGATGAAGGCAAATGACATGCTCTAACATCATAATCATGGCACGCGTGTTATGTAAAGCATGACTATATGCTACGCTCACAGCTCACCCTCGGTGCATTCGCTCGATCCTCTTATACCAAACTTGGTATCACGTGACACCTATAGACGACGAAGATAAATGACAAGTCCAAACATGATAATCACGACATGAAAGTCATGTGCGGCATGAGTTAAATTTGAGTCGTAACGTTGTGCTCATTTTAAAGAGACATATTTTAAAAGAGCGCTTGTTTCTGCGCTTTGTATTTTTTTGTGAAACCTTCGGTTTTTTGATGTGCCTCGCCTCCCCGTCTTGCGTAAATGGCCACGGAGCATGCCAGAGGCCTGCCTGGTCAGAGGGCCTCACACCTGTCAACCACAAGGAAGCAAGCTGGCTCTCCCAGTGACACTGAAGGCACTGATTTGTAATCTATGTCGGAAGACGACATAACCGATGACAGCTTTATATCTGTCTGGGGTGAGACGGCGAAGAGGAGGACTGCAAATACATCAGCATGAGCTCCTGCAAGTACAGCGACTGTATAGTCAAGGCCTGCACGCTCGCCGCACGTCATCATCTTCATACCGGAAGATCCTTCATGCAACCTGCGACTGCTGAACAGGCAAGCCCTTTCCGTTGCTCTGGAAAGTGCGGTGCCAGGTGAAATTAAGGCCGTAAGAGTAAACCCAAGCAAGAATATTCTCGCCATAGACGTGCACGATGTGAGTGTGCTAGGACAGCTGCAGCAAATGACTGAACTAGGCGGCAATAAATTGCGCTCCTTTATTCCGATAGATGACAAATCAATTGCCGGTTTAATTTATGACATCGACATTTCCCTTGCTACTGTTGACTTGGCTATCCTCATGAAGCCTGCAAACGAGTGAACTGTCATTACAAAAGTACGGCGCCTTCGGCCATTCATCCAAAAGCCACTTAAATGTCGTCAGTGCTTCAGGCTAGGACAAGTCAAGGGAGTGTGCCCCAACTCACGACTGTGTCCCCGTTGCGCTGAACGTCATGCCGAAGGCGCCTGTCGGGCGACTACTCTGATGTGCGCCAACTGCAGCGGTCTTCACGCTGCCTCGTCAAAAAACTGTCCTCAAATCCAAAAGGAGTGAGCGGTTCTCAAAAAAAAAATGGCCCGAGACAACTCGACACACAGGGAGGCCACCGAAGTAGTCCGGCGTCGGCGTCGACGCCAGCATCATCGAAAGTCTTCAAAGAAGGCACATTCCCGAAATGTTAGTTTCCACTATTTAGCGGTTCCAAGTAGCACCGCGAAAGAACCCACCACTTCGACGAAATAATCGGAGAAGCCTCCTTCTCTCCCACACTCCTGATCCGCTGGCCTACACTCCTGACCCGCTGTTCGGCCAAGGAGCCTCAGCAGGTTGCGGCCACACCAGAGCCGTCTCCAGTCATGAAAGATTTTCCTAAAACAGATCGTGAAGTGATCTTGGTGCTGCGTTGCCTCATAGAAGCCATCCGAGTGATATTAGTCGACATGAAGACAGCATCTGCTCGAAGCGCACTTGGAGTATTAGACGCCATAAGCCCAGTTTAGATCTCTCAAGAAGGAAGATGGTTACTCGCACCTCAATATTTTGGAAAAAGACAAGGCTGCATCCGTCATCCAATGGGACGCCAGAAGACTAAAATCACGCCTTTCAAACTTTCGTCAGTTTGTGTATACCAACGTGTTTCCACTCATCGTCGTTTGTCAACCCGATTTGTCAAAACCAATAGGACTTTCGGGGTCCGAAGCTGTCATGTTTTCAAGAAACGGTGCGTACAGCAAAATCATCATCTTTGTTTGTCATAAACTGACGTGATCCGCGCAACCAATAGCGCCTCTCGATGACAATCAATATGTATGAATCGCTGTGAAAAAGAACAAACTCATGTTTACACTCACAGGCGTTTATATATCGCCGTCGAATAATCTCAATTCCAGGAAATTAGCGGATATTTTGAGAGTGTGTCCTGCACCATGGGTCATCATAGGCGATTTCAATGCCCGCCATCACACATGGAGAAGTACGCGGAGAAGTGCAAGAGGACACAGGTTGGCAGACATCGGCTACAACTATGTCCTTACTCTTCTGAACGAAGGTAGCCCCACTTCTATTCGGGGGGTGACGTACGGCAGCTGTCTCGACCTTTGCTTTTGTCTCCAACCCCTCGCGAGATACGTCAAGTGGTTTCCAGATGTTGAGACACGAGTAAATGATCACATTTCAATATAACTTAACATTAAAGGCTTGTCTAGTTGTGGTCCACGGACGACCATTTGAGCAGTCCAATAGACAACTTTAAATCTGACATGGAAGATGCTTGCAGTGATGAACTACGATCTTGGTTAGAGCAAACAATGGGAGCACAATGCAAAATGCCACTCGCACGGTGACGACAACTTCCACACGAAACGGCTTTGACAAAGTGTTGGAGCGACTCTGAGCACTTCGACGCTGGGTGGAGCGTCGGTATCAGCGCACAAAATCAATTCACGATCTTAGGGCAGCCAGAAGAATACAAAAGAAGATTCGGCGTCGCATGAATAGATTAGCGTCGGAACGATGGATGACATTTTGGCAGTCACTAAACCCTTGCAAGCCACTCGCACACATTTGGAAAACAGTGCAAGGTCTGCGTCCCCCTACGAAACAGCTTTGTTCTTTCAAACGCTTGCGCTACTTCAAGGGAGGCAAGACAACGATGTCGCAGGAGCTTTCTGTGGGCAAATTGCCAACCAAGCCACTCGTCTAGATTCTCCAGTGAGAGGTGACGTCCCCCGTTCCCGTGACTATCACGTGGACCTCAGTTTTACAATGGAGGAGCTCGAGGCGGCACTAGCTCTCTGCAGGCGTTCAAATTTTCCAGGCCCAGATGGTATGCCATACCGAGCCTTGTGCAAACATGGGGAAGTTGCAAGAAGAGAACTGTTGAGCCTTTAAAACATCTCGTGGCAGAATGGCAATTATCCTTACGACTGTAAAGTAAGCCGCGTGTTACCCATCTTGAGGTGGGACAAATCCCCACTCGAATTTGTCTCATACTACCCAATAGCACTGGTCAGCTTCGTAGGGAAGATAACGGAACGGATGATACTAGGCTGCCTGGAGTGGTATCTTGAATGCAACAAGATTTAGCCGAATTCCATGGCTGGTTGTCGACGCGACCGCTCTTCCATTGACAATGTCATTGATCCAGTTTCGTACGTTCAGCACGAAAAATCCCGTAAGCGACTATTTGCAGCTTTGTGTCTAGACGTGAAACGCGCGTATGACAATGTACTACATGAAGCCATTTTGGGTGCTCTTGCGGTGGTTGGCTTTGGTGGTCCAGTCTTTCAGTTTATTTATAGTTACCTGGCTGCAAGATATTTCTTTGTGTTGGCAGAAGATGGCCAAACTACGCGACGCTACACTTCCAGGGCTGTTCCTCAAGGCGGAGTTCTTAGCCCAACGCTATTCAATTTTGCACTAATTGGCCTTGCTGAATACTTGCTAATTACCATAAAATCTCAATATACGCAGACGACATCTGTGTTTGGACTTCAGCAGTCACACGTTCTCAGATACGCTCCGGGATTCAAAGAGCAGCAACTATGATTGCCAACAAATTATTAAAGCAAGGTCTCCGCATCCCACCAGAAAAATGCACGCTGGTGGCCTTCACTCGCAAAGCAATGACCCCTAATGTCATCTCAATCTGCGGGCGACCCATTTCTTACACTACACCTCACCAGTTTCTGGGCATCATTATTGATAGGAACCTATGCTAGAGTCCGCATGTGGCCTCTATGAAGAAGCGTGTAACCACTATTTCCCAATTGTTCATTTTTCTGGCTGGAAAGACGTGGGAGATGTCAGTAGATGCAATGATGGAACTCTACCAAGCCCTGTTTTTTGGTTTGCTGAGATATAGCTTGCCCGTGCTATGCAATACCTACAAGACCAATGTTCGCAATCTACAGCCAGTACAAGCCCAAGCACTGAGAGTGTGCCTTCGTCTTCCCAGATGTACGTCAGCAGAGGCAACAATTGCAATTGCTGGTAACTATCCGATACAAACTCACACTGCTGTAGAAGTCCTGAGTACGCACATCAGACACTTCGCACGTGCTCCCTACCATCACCTTGCACTGTGACCTTCAGAAAGTTGCCAAGCATCGTTCGCTAAAATAATTTTGGAGTACGATGAGAAACTTCCCTCGGGCTTCTCTCCTGCATTTAAATCATCGATACCCCCTTGGTGTCTAATTCAACCCACAGTGCATCTTAGTTTACCAAGGATCCGAAGGAAATCTGAGCTTTCATTGCCCGTGCTGAAACAACTGTCTCTTCTTCTTTTGCACGAGAAATAGTCAGACAGTGTACATATATATACCAATGGCTCCACGAACCGCCAGTGGTCGTCAGGTGCAGCAGTTCTCTCAGCAAGAGGTGTTACCATCAGCTTTAGGACTGACCACTCCACGGCATATACAGCAGCGGAACTAGCTGCTTTGTGCGCTGCACTTTGTGTGGTCAATTGGGAACCACCGCGATAATGGTCGATTTTCAGCGACTCAAGGGCTGCCCTAATATCTGTGCTCTCAGCACTGCGTCGCGGGCTGTACGAACAGCTTGTTTTTGAAATTCGATGCCTTCTCCACACTTCACACGAGAAAGGGCATCATGTGACGTTTCAGTGGCTGCCAAGTCACTGCGGCGTCATAAGAAACGAACATGCCGATACTGCCGCGCGGGCAGCTCTTAAAGAAACACGAGAAGAAGCCATACCAATTTCGCAGACCGACGCAGCCAGTAATGTTCGACGACTTGCGCGTAAAATTGCGTTTTTCCTACGGCGCCCCCCAAGCAACGAGACGAATCGTCAACACCAGCTGTCCTCTTTATGGCTCTCCCCATGCCCACTGGGCACGACCGTAGAGAAGCCACCCTTCTTCATCGCTTATGGCTAGAAGCGGCATTTACAAAATCTTATTCCTTCGTCATAGGTATGGCCGACAACGCTCTCTGCGATGCCTGTCGTTCCGAAGAGCCGCTACACCACATTCTGTGCGACTGCCCATTGTGTGATATCCAGAGACAGTCATTGGCGTTCGTTCTTGCGCGCATTGACAACAGCCAAATGTCTGTGGACACTATTCAGTCAAGTGCCCGATGGAAGACATTGCAACAGAAGGCGACAACCGTTCTGTTGAAGTTCCTACGTGACAAGAACTCGAACAAGTGGCTGTAACAGCAATGTCACACAGCACGAAAGACAAGACAGGACTATGACTGAATGTGCGCGCGTGTGCTACCGAATGTGCTGTGTTTATCTCTCTTCTCTTTCTTCTTTCTATCTTTCATCTCCCCCATCCCCCTCCCATGCGCCAGGTAGCAAACTGACTGCCTATAGGCTGGTTAACCTCTCTGCCGTTCTTTTCCTCATATTTTCCTTCCTTTCCTTTCTTTCCTTGATTCCCAATGTACAGCCGTCAGCGCAGTTCACTCGAAAGCTACGATGCGTGTCCTCGGCTCGCCTGAACTGAGGTCAGCGCCGTCAGGCATTGAAATGATATTCTTGCTGCAGCTAACAATAGATGCAATGCACGTCGGTTTCACTAGCAACTTCATGTTTTCAGTCTGCTTGACATTTGCGTCGAGTGCACTCACTTGGCATCCCGTTTTCCCCAGATTTTGCTAGTGGCTACGTTATCGCGTGCGCCCATCGCTTTTGTTGTTGTATACTCATCTCGACAATGCACCTTTGCGTGCGACAGCTTACGCATCTTTGGAGTACAATTTCAAAGCTTCTGTGCTGAATTTCTGTCGTTTTAACGGATTTATTTCATGAAATATACCAAGATACTGTTTTTCACGACACATTGTTTTATTACCCCACCTCTCTTCCGTCGTTTCCGTTATATTAAATCGTTTCGGTTATCGCTATGACGTAGATGCTCTTTTTCTCTAACCTGAAGCTTTTTTTGCGTGGGCTTCAAGCGAGTGCAATTGCCCACTATTCCGAGAAAGCTGTAAAAACTTCCTTTTCTTCAGGCAGTAACCACTAATTCACTAGTACCACTTTTCCGGAAGTCGGTTCATTGTTCTCTTTTACTCGCTGTATTGTAGTAGCACGGATAATTGGGGCAGTTTGTCTTGGTTCATCTTTTAACTGAATAAGGGCGTGTACAAGTAGACGGACACTACAACAGCAAATTGCACAGTTCAAGAGCGCCTACCCGGAACTACCAGGTCATGTGACAGAAGTGATATATATGTGCCTACCTTTCTTTCGAATGAGCTTTAGTTGCGAGTGAGCGCTCTTGGTCCGTGTTGTGTTTCATTTTTATGCGCCTTTGGTACATATGTTTACTAATTACCTTAGCTTTGAGGGTAAAATGACATAACCTATTTGCAGTTTGAACCAAGCAGAAGAAAGACTGTGCTTTTATTTTTATGTTTCTCTTTATCCGAAATCTCAATCATTGTACAGCAAAAACTAGACATAAAACGCTTTTGCTGTATTTGACAACAAAAATAGCGCTAAGTTTAGCTGCAGCTGCATTTTCAATGGATGCTAAAACGCTGTAGACCCGCGTGCTCCGATCTGGCTGCGCGGTAAAGAACCCCAGGTGGTAGAAATTTCCAAATCGATTTCCTTGAGCGATCTTGCCTAAAATATTTAACGGATAAATAAGTTTACTAAAATATTAAATGCGTGTTCCTTCAAAGCGAGGTGGGACCTTTTGTACGTACCAGCAAATTGCAGGACCTTCCATTAAAGATATTTGTATATTCATCCCAATGAAAAGTAGTTCAAAGTGCCCCGCCACGGTGGTCTAGTGGCTAAGGTACTCGGCTGCTAACCCGCAGGTCACGGGATCGAATCCCGGCAGCGGCGGCTGCGTTTCCGATAAAGGCGGAAATGTTGTAGGCCCGTTTGCTCAGACTTGGGTGCACGTTAAAGAAACCCAGGTGGTCCAAATTTCCGTAGTCCTCCACTACGGCGTCTCTCATAATCATATGGTGGTTTTGGGACGTTAAACCCCACAAATCAATCAAAAGTAGTTCAAAGCCATATGATGGTGCTGGTGAAAAGATTTATTTCCATCGGAAGGCCTAAGTAGAAAACACGCAATAACATGCTTTCTGCATGTTGTTGTCATTATTTATATGTTCAAGTATCAACAATAGCTACCCTCGTTGAAGGTTTTTTTTTTCCAAAATATAGTCTTTTGAATCGTCTCGGCTTCCCGCTGTTCGGATACGTACCGGCATTAGGAATATGGTGGGGAGTAGAGTTATTGTGTGTTCACATTACTACTGATGCTGTGTAGTATATTGTTGCGATAGCAATTATGTGGACACTCTTGGTTGGATTTCAACGCCGGCGTCGGCTTCGATGTCATGCACCATTTATGTATACGTATCTATATGTACGATGACGTGCCTAGTTTGGTTAAGAGATATTTACTCCATAAGAGTATGAATTCATTCAATGATTGAACTTTGTGGTCCAACAGGGCCATTCATGGCACTATCACACAGATTACACTTCTCTGTGTGGTAGGCCTTGATGTGTCTTGTGAGCTGCGTGACATACAGATTCACGGTATTTTCATAGATTGTGGTGGCAACATGTTCCAAACAATGCGATGAAACATGTATAGCTGATGCCTTCGAAGAAAAGCTGTTCCTGATTCAGATGATCATACTCTCAGGCATATAAATTATCTGAAAAAACTCTGTTAGAAAGAAATAGGTACTTGCATGTCGCACGATGGTACTTGAAAGACGATTGCACTACAACATATAAACATACCACGAATCTGCTCACACATGGGAAAATTTGAAAACCAGCTGAAACAACGACTGCTGTAACTTCCTTAAGCACGCATGTGCCAAATTCTTCAGGCAGCGTGTGCACATAGCAAAAGTGTTCTTGTTTATTTCATTACAGTTTTTGAACGTGAAGGTTGTTTACTGTCCCTTTAGTAAGTGCAAAACAAATGAATGACGCTTTTACTTGAAAAAAGAACTTTGTTAAAAGAACGTTTTGTTTTCGTTAAAATAAAAATTTGAAGGTAACAGCAAAAATCGCAACAATGTGAAACAACATTATTATAAGTAAGATTTCACTACACAGCTTTATGGCAGTCCAAAAAAAGAGATGCATATTAGAAAGTGTAGTAAACTTGGAAAGACAAAAAAATCCAACAAGACGAAATGTCGATGCCGCCTACCATCCACTTATGTGGTATTTAGCACAATGTAACATAAAAACCAGAAGATAGGACACATGCCCTTATTTTATATAAACTGGTTTATTGCTACCAAAGCACTAAAATTTACAGGGTGAGCATCACCACCACAAACTTTTGTGGTTTCATTACAATAACCCATTTTGTTTAAGGTAGGGGCACCATTCTTAACCTTGTGGTATATTAGGCTTAATATCTTACAAAAATGCTGTATTTTTCCCTTGTGCGTCTCTTCAACAACTAGATCAGCCTTTGTCAACACAGCAGTGACAACAAACAGCTGTTTTTATTCCCCAGACATTTCTAAGTGTCACAACGACGTTGGCTCATGCAGCCTTCTAAGGTCAAAGATTACAAACCCAATTATACATGTTCATTGACCAAGGAATACTGCATTGGAGAGCAGGATATAGGCTTCCCACACCTAAGCTAAAGATACGTGTACCCGTTTCGCAATACATAGTGTTCATGTGATGTCACTTCCGCCGTTGTCGCCCTCTCCCGCCATGCCCGGGTACCTTCCTGGGTACCTACGGCAGTTCGCGTGCTAAAGCGCGGTTTATTGGGGGCTCGTAATCTGTTGCTGTGTACGATGTTGAAAGAAATCATTGTAGTTTTTTGTGGTCGTACTTTAACAAGCTCATCAGATAATGAAGTCCTGGTTTGTTCACTCAATAAAATACCATGAAATCAAGATGTGCGATACGCATACCAGCCAATGCGTACACCGGCTGCCCTTGACAATCTACGAGGACCCATTAACTCGCTCTCGCTACAAACACTAAAAATTGCGTGGCCCAAGAACAGCTGAAAGCCCAAAGCCTCTCGAGCCATAATTTTAAGAGTGGATGAGCGAAGCGCAGCAGCTCCCATCGAAAACGAATTGTCCAGAGCTAGGCAGGGTTACAAGATATATAATAATAATATATTGCTATGGCCCACGCCACCAAAGTAGCAGCCCCCCCCCCCCAGGTGTTTTCAACAGTGCTGATGTTGAGCCTCTTTGATTGATATTTGTGAAAACAGCCAATGAAATTATTATGCGAGGCAGATAGAGACTTCACGTGTTGCGTGCCGCGATAATACCGGTCATCACTTTTTTTCGCTTAGGCTTTGACACCTTTTTTACCTTGTATTTTACTCTTTTGTACGCTAATGTACTGTGGAGTTCCTAAAAATGATGCAGACCGTGTTAAGAAAATATTGACCAATTTTTCAAAATTGTTTCGCATCCATTTTCAGAGTTCGCTTCATTGCAATACCCTCATTTCCGCGATCACCATCACGATTATACCCGCCTCCCTGAAACGCCGACTGAGCACCCAGTGGTCGAGGACAAGTTTGTATGTACAGTATCTTGGTAGGCTATCTCTGTTTGCAGGTAAGTGCTTGGCTATGGCACTTACCCGGAATGAAGTTACACCTGAAGACGCAAATATCACCGAGTTTATTCAAGTAGTTTTTTTTTTGTTGATCCGCGCCAGCCAAACACGCTGGTACTTTTCTGAAAAACGCAATGTGCGTTCTCAATTTTAGGTTATAACTTGCAGCGAAGAAACACCCCGAAACTCTGCTCCCTCTTCGGGGACTATTAAATCAACTTGCCTCACTAGCAGCCCTCAAATTTGCATTGTGGGGCAAAACTAAACGGGCGCAAGCACGAGGAGACAACACGGCAGTGGTATGTGACGGAGTCGGTAGGTACCCGGGCACGTCGGAGGCACATTTCGGAAGTGACGAAGGGGCGCTGCGTGACGCACGTGCACGCTATGTGTAGGTGTTATATGCCCAAACTGTCCCACTGTGATAACAAAAAGAAACAATGCCTACCACTCAATAAGGCTCGTCATGCCTTGCATGAAGACGACTTCAATCGTGCACTGCAACTTTTCCTCTGTGTCAGGGCCACGAACAGTTGTGATTGCTGATACATATATAACAGATACCACAAAATATTACTTTCACACAAAACGAACACTATATCACACACAGCGAGTAGCAAACATGTCTTTAGCCATCTGAATATTGATGCAATGAAAGGTTTATCCTTGAATAAAAGAATCATGGCACCTCTAGAACAGGTGTAATTGGACTAGCTCCTCTTTGCTGACAATTGACAGAGTGCCACTACAAGTTCCGCATTCCCAAAACTACATAACAAGACTACCCAGAGCATGCACAAGCGTATGGGGGATCTAAATGATGAAAACAATATTTGATAAAGTGCGCATGGTTTATGTGCACACGACGTGGGGTGTGAGCAAGCCATGCATATGGTTTTCCATCAGAAATGTAAGCTATTCAGGAAACAAACTGTTGGTACTCTGAAGCGAATTCTCATGTAATTTGACTTGTTCACACAAGCTATCGGAAGGATTTCGCTTCGTTACGTAAGCCCTTGACAAAAATAGTAATAATCTGAAAGTTTCTGTGAACACTTTAAACATATGAATAAGCTCTTTATTTCTAATTTACTACCATACAAAACAAAATAAATAATAAATCACTGAATGCTACACATTGGTTACACAGTTTCGTCATACGAGCAAGTATGCATTATCGATACAACGCTCATGTAAAAAAAGCATGAAAATACAACTTGAAGCACTACCGAATTAAGCAACAACCCAAGTAACGCAGAAAGTTATCCCATCATTGAATGAAAGCGCCCAGATGTCAGTCAGCAACGTTGCCTAAGAGCACTTAACGTCCTCTTTTTTGATCACACGATAAGGTTGCTTGTAACATTTGGGACGACATGGCAACGTCCAAGTTCACATTTTCAACATCATGGCAATGTTTCCATAACACACCAGAAAGGTAATTTCAACATTCCAGCAACGTGATGGCAGCATACCAGCAACGTGATGGCAGCATATTAGCAACGTGATGTCAATATTGCTGTGTGACGTGTTGACTTTCATGCGATGTGCGCAAAAAATATATGCTACTTTGTGTGCGTTATTATTATAAGGCATGTTGACTTGCTGTGGGAACCACCCTGAAGCTTCTGGCAAGGAAAAAAGCTCTGGTATGGTGTGAAAAAATTGCGTTTTTATTGTCCCTGCACAAAAACTGTTTCCAAACAGCTATTTATTAACGCATTCTAACATGCATAAACTAAAGGTGTTGAAACAGCCAAGCTATAAAAATGTCAAAACACACTTGTGCCTGTCCGTCAGACAAAAAACCCATTTTTCAAATCGCTAAGCTTTCAACAGATGTGATATACATGCTGCATTTCTTTAGAGCATTGGAAAATGTGGTTTTGCTCTGTGTAAGCAATGACTACAATAAGTGAACATGTGTTGAGGGTGCCGTATTTGTTATGTGCCGAATTGCAGCAACCATGAGTAAATGCAGTCACACAGCTTAGGCAGGAAAGAACATGCCGAAGTGCCTGAATGCTATGTGAAAGAAAAAAACAATCCATTTAATCACGAAAGTTACTTACTTCTTATTTATTTGTCATTGTCACAGAGCAAGACATGAATGAGAGTCTTACAAAACACATCTTAAGATTTCAGTAATAAATATGAACAAGGCACGTAGCAAGTTTTGTTCATAATATGTCAACTGCTGGGTCGTAAAAAACAAATACAGGTGCGAATGAAAACACAACTTCTTTAGAAAATCTTAGCAAAAGTTTGACGAAAAGAGCTTTTATCTATAGTAATTACAATATCAGTGGAAAAGTGAATAGGCATGGAAAAAGACACTGGTGAAACTGCTATATGTTAAATACATAGGAGGACACGAATATCATAGACAGCAATTGTTTTGTTGTTGTTTTGTTGGTTTTGTTGGCACTACAACAAGCAAATGGCATCACATCAATGATCTTCGGAGAAACAATGTTCACTTGCAATACATGTGTTGCCGTTATTTTAGAGTAAGTAATACGCTAGCAAACGAATTTTTATCCAGAAGTTGGCATACTGAAAATATTGTTTGCAAACTGCAGGGAGGCGTCAAGACACTTGACGTTTGTTTTGCTGCGCGTGGCTGGGAATACTATAGAGCTCACGCAGCCATTTGCACTTTTTTCTGCAGTCAGGGAAATATATATGGCTCATTAACTTACAGTTTTTAATATAGTTACTGCGCTCACGCAAGCTTGTTTTCCACCATCTTGCCCGCAAACTATCCGAAAATTGTCAATGGGGCCTTTTCAAGTCTGAAAAGCGCCTTTATGAAGGTCACCGAAATCGAAACTGGGGTCTGTAGCCCCTGAAGTTATCCGCTATGCACTGGTAAAAAATCTCGGGGGCATAGTATTTATCTGGAATTATTTGCAGATGATTCAAGCTACTTCTCAGCAACTGTCACCACTCTGCGCAACGTTTATAGAGGCTGCTCGGCCTTGTGACCTCCCCTCCTCTCCCAAGAAAACAAAAAGCGTGACGCCTGTTATGTCGCCACCGCTTCACATGGGCAGACTAGTTTCTCGAAAAAGGTAAATGTTATACTACCCTTCAACCAGTGTCACCTGGAACACACACTGCCAAACATTCCTCACCTCCCCGCGAAGGAAAGACCGCCAGTAATGTCGCACGAGTCTCAAAAATAAAAGAAGGCAGTATTTAATTATCTGTGTACTTCAGAAACGCTTCTGCAGTACCCTGGCTACAAAGGCGAGCAGCGATACAGGTCCTAGAATCCTCAGCACAACTGCCAAGCCACTTAGAAATTTGGCGTGTTCTCTTCTTTTTTTCTGTTACTCCGTCTTTTTCATTTTTTCTCAGCAGCCTCTTGTGATTACATTGTGTATTGGAGACGTAGCGACTAAATTTACCCACTGAGCTAGACACTGAAGACTGAAATCTGGAGAAATAACACATACGTGTTTCGGCTGCATAGTCATGCTTAGCGGTATCAATTTTGGCAAACGTAAGAACTGACCCGAGACAACTTCATGGTTCTTTTCACACAATGACGTCACCACCAAAAAACGTTTGCAAATATTTATTACTTGTTGAAAGTATTTTGAGTCAAGCATGGCTACGCAAAATTAGTAAGCACTGGTAATTACAAAACATGACTTAGTCCTGCTAGTGTGCGATAATCTTGAAATACCAATAAAAGAAAAAAATAAATTTGCAGAAACCTGGCAAACAGAAAAATGAGCTAAATTTACTGTCTAACATTTTTTTAAAAATAACTTATGACAATTTCCTATGTATAGAAAGGCTTGCTGCTTCAATATTTTCATCTTGGACAGTTTTTCCACTTCCTCGGCAATGCCTGAACAAGTGGATCCACTAATTTGTGAATTAAAGCAGTTATTATTCATGAGCTATTCGTCAGAACGTGAAACAACTTTGCTTAGACATTAAGTCTATTGTAGCCTGGAAAACCACTCAATATTGTTGTTCTACCCTAAAAAGAAAAAAATTATTCACTAATAAATATACATTGTCCTGCTCATTTTGATTGAAGCCTGCATGCCTTTTTCATTGCTTTACTGGCTACATTTCTTCGTAGAAACCTTGCATTAGGCTTTATGAAAGGCCCATGGAATTTTATTTGGTCATGTTGACCTGATGAAATCAGTTAAGGAATTCAGTGCGTGAATGACCGCAACGTCTCGCCTCATACCTACACTTACCGATCGTGTAGATACGCTTACTTAATAATACAACATCAAAGTGAGCACTCTAACCAAAGAGTTATAGCAGTGGAGTCGTCGACCTTCTCGCAGCCATCGAACGAAATGGCGCCCGGAACTCAACCATCGCAACCAGATTCGCCACCCACCCGTTTGATTCAGCCGGCACCATTTATACGCCCCACTCCTCACCATGCCTAAGCAACCTACGTACAACATTTGGCAGTGGAATTGTCGAAGCTACGCGAATAAGAGCGCTGTTTTAACCCAATATATCTCTGAAGAGAACAAGCCAGATAATTTCATTCTACAGGAGTTGCATGGCATGGCCAAATTATCAGGGTACTGCACAAATGCTGTGCCACTGGAGATACTACCACCCTTACAACCCTTGTCAACAGACACTATACTGTTATACAACACGATACTAAAATAAGCACGTCGATAACATTCTAATTGAACTCATACCACAACGCAAAACACACGCTAGCCTCTTCGTACTTAACATATACAGTAACCCCAAACACAAAAAACACTTCTTTGGCACCCTCTTCAAGAGCGCTCTCAACATCGCTGATTCCAATTTCATTAAACAGGAGGCGATTTTATTGCTCCATATAAAGCTTGGGATATTCTTATGCTCCACCAAACTGTCACAATCTCTGGCTCGACACCCAAAACGAAGCCTTAACTCTCATCACGAATCCAAGCGCACCTACCCCTGTCCGCACCAGTTCTAGCAAGGACACTACACCAGATATCACATTCGTCAAACATGCACCCACTGTAACTAGCAAGGACGACGATACAGCATAATGGCCAGAACAAGAAGTCGCATCGGTTTATTCCGTCACTGATTATATAGGCGCACGATAGCGCGCCGTGAGTATCTGCGCATGTCCGATGCGCAGTCGTGATGCAATAGCCTTGCCGGATACACCCTTTCCGTTAACAACGAAATTACATACCCACCGAAAGAGTGGTAAGTACATGGCATTTCAAAAAATGCTATCATACACTTGGTTAAAGTCCTTGTCATAATGAAGACGCTGTGGTGGCTTCACGGTTCGAGTCGACCTTCTCAAAGCTGGCGTCGGTGGTGAGGTTGACTGACGCACCACAGGTGGCGAAGGGTCGCGCGACGTCGGATCTTCGCGACGTCGGCCATTGGCTGACGAGGTTGAAGTTGCCACTGTCGAATGGCCACCAACGTTGTTGTCCGCTGAGCTGGTATGAATGTCGTCGTCGCTTTCCTCGATGAACCGTTCACCAGTTTGAAGTAGGTGACGACGGTTGCGCCTTAACAGTTTCTGGTCCTCCGTTTTGACAAGCCAGGACCTTGGATATGGCGAACCCACCACTTGAGCTTTCCGGGACCATGCAGCGTCTCTAAGCCTCATGACGTCACCCTTCTGCAGAGGAGGCAAAGGTCTTCCCCCTTAGGCCTGGCTGTGCTTTTTGACGTCGGTTGCGGTCACCGTACTGAAGTCCGGGAATTTGGCGCGAAGGCGCCTTCCTTGCAGTAGTTCACCAGGGGATCGCCCGTCCTCCAGTGGGGTAGAGCGGTAGGCCAGCAGGCCCAGCCAGAAGTTGTCGCCCGAATCTGCAGTTTTTTTAAGATGCGCTTCACAACCTGCACACCTTTTCCCGCAAGCCCGTTTGACTGCGGATAATGAGGGCTTGAAGTGACGTGCGTGAAGTCGTATCTCCTTGAAAACAAAAACAATTCATGGCTGGAAATTTGTGGGCCGTTATCATTGCATACTTCGACGGGCACGCCAAATCTGGCAAAAATAGCGCTCAGTGCTGCGATGGTCGATTGTGCTGACATGTCAGGTAGTTTCTGAACTTCCGGTAAGTTTGATAATGCGTCAAAGACAACGATGTACGAGTCCCCTGCAAACGAAAAAATATCAGCTCCAACTCTATGCCATGCACAACCTGGCACGGGACGCATTTGAAGCGGTTTCTTGGGCTGTTTGTAAGTATACTTGCGGCATGTAGGACAAAGTTGCAACATGGAAGCAATCTCAGTGTTAAGCGCCGGCCAAAACACGAGGCGTCTGGCCCTTTCTTTGCATTTTTGCATGCCGAGGTGACCTGCATGGATTTTTCAAGCATAGTTTTTCGCATGCTTTTCGGAATAACAACCTTCGACGCCTTTAAAAGTATTCCGTTGACAAATGAGAGTTCTTGCTCAAAAGGCTTTTGTTCACCTTGTACTGGAAGCCCCGCCGACAAACTTGCGATCACCGACTGTAGGTAGCGGTCACGAGCCGTTGCCGCTTGCAGTTCTTTCTGCGTTGCTTCTGTGACACGGTAACCTAGAAGCTTGATTGCGTGAACTTCCACGTTGGTAGTAGCACCAGCGTCGTCTTGGTTGTCAGCAGTTGACCCGGAGAACATGTCAGCAAGAACAAGGTGCTTCCCAGGAATATACTGCAAAACAAAATCATACTTGAACAACCTCAAAAGAGCCGTTGAAGGCAAGGTGGCATGTCACTAATTTCCTTTTGAGCTATTGACAAGAGTGGCTTGTGGTCCATTTCAATTGCGACTTTCTTGCCGTAGACTAACTGGTGAAATTTTTCGCATCCAAAGCAAATTCCTAGGACCTCCTTTTCTAAGTGTGCGTACAGTTTTTCTGCCTTAGCCAGTACTCGAGATGCGTAAGCTACGGGCCGCCACTCGTTATTGTGACGTTGCAGAAGGGCGGCACCGACGCCGTCCTTCGATGCATCGCAACATAACCTTGTTTCCCGTCGTGGGTCAAATATTGCGAGCACGGGAGCGGTGGTCAGAATTTGCGTGACACTTTTCAACTCTTTGGCGTGGTTATCTGTCCACTCAAACTCAGAACTGGCCTTGATTAGAGTTCTTAACGGGGCCTTTTTTTCAGATAGCTGCGGCACGAACTTTCCAAAGTAGTTCAACACACCCAGCATACGTTAAACATCGGCCTTTCATGTTGGCACTGGCATTTGAACCAATCTTTTTACGAGCCCTGGATTTGGGGATATGCCGTTCGCACTTATAATATCACCCAGAAACCGTAGCTTTTTTACGCCAAACTTGCACTTGTGCAGAATAAACGTTAATCCCGCTGTTTCAGCAGTTTTGAGGACTGCAACCAGGCGCTCATCATGCTCTTCCTTCGTTGAGCCCCAGTCCAGGATATCATCTATATATATGAGCACGCCTGGCAGACCGTCAAATATCTGACAAAGTGCCTGCTGAAACACCTCGGGTGCAGATGAGATGCCAAAGGGTAGCCTTAGAAAACGGTATCTGCCAAAAGGCGACGAGAACGTACAGATTTTTGATGTTGTCTTGTCTAAGGGCACCTGATGAAAGCCGGCGTTTGCATCCAAACAGCTAAAATAAGTAGCACCGGTTAGCCGTGCTACCAAGTCCTCGCGTCTGGGTAAAGGGAAATGCTGCCTCCTGATATACTTGTTCACTCTTCTGGGGTCCATGCAAACCCTTAGAGCACCGTCTTTTTTTTACCAGTACCAGAGGGCTTACCCAGTCGGTTGGCTCATTTTCTTTGACGATGATGCCCCCCCCCCCCGGATCATTCGCTGTAGTTCCTTCTTCAGAGGTTCCTGAAGTGCAAGTGGAACCCGGCGAGCAGGCTGAACGACCGGAACTGCGTCTGGATCCAGGACCATTCTGTACTGCGTTTTCAAGCAGCCGAGTCCTTGGAACAGGTGCCTGAAATCTTTCAAAAGTTCATACTCAGACGAGGCATTGACAGCGTCCACTGTATGTCGAACCAATCCAAGCGCTTTACTGGCATCGAGCCCAAGGATGGCTTGGCGCCCATTCTTTACGATGAAAAATTTCACGCTTATCTCGGTGGTTCTGACAGATACTTTCTGTGACGTTGTTCCATAACTTGAAATAACGTCCCCGTTGTAGGCGCGCAACACTGACTCGGTAGGTTGCAACGCTTCTTTGGATCCAAGCTTACGGTACGTTGTAAATGGAAGTAAGCTTTCCTGCGAACCGGTGTCCACTTTGAACGTCACTTCTCTGCCATTTACTCGAGCCTTGATTGTCCAGTCTTTCTTGCGACAATTTTCGGAGCCGATTTTGAGAATCTCAAAGGCATTCTCAACGAGATTAGCTACTTCGCTAACAGCTGTAGACTTCTGGCAACAACTTGCAAAGTGGTTGTATTTGCGGCAAGAATGACATAATTTACCATACGCGGGGCATTGCTTAGGTTTGTTGTAGCGATTGCACTTCCTGCAGCAAATATCTTGGTTATCGCGACTTTGCTTTTTTTTTCCGCTGCTGCCGTTTTTTAGTCACCGTTTCGCCACTTGAAACTGCGTCAATGCTGTCTTCTGTCCTATTCCAAACTAGGCTCCTTAGTGCCGCTGCTTCTGCCGCTTTACACATTTCCTCGGCTTTTAGTAGCGTCAGGCCTCTCTCGGCAAGCATTCTTTCACGCAGCTTTGGGTCGTTCGTAACAAACACAATTTGGTCTCTAATCAGTGATTCGTGCTGATACCCAAAGTTGCACTGTGTCGCCTGCTTTTTTAGGTACCGCACAAACTTCTCAAAAGGTTCTTTCTCCGCCTGGCTTCATGTACGAAAAACATATCTTTTGTGAATTTCATTGCTCACCTCGGAGAAGTAGGCGTCGAACTTCCGCACGACCGTGTCGTAACATGCCTTGCTTTCTCAGGGGCCGTACTGAAAGTTGTTGAAGATGTCGAGCACTTCGTCTCCCGCGAAGCTCAGCAAGAGCGCCACTTTCGAGGAGTCACTTCTCGGGGACTTCTAGGCTGCCGTTGCTTGCAGAAAAAGCTCAAACCTTTGCTTGAAGCGCTTCCAATTTGCAGACTAGTTGCCCGATAGGCGCAATGGCTCCGGCGGCTTCAGTAGGTCCATGGCGATTCCGCGCCGTTGCTGCCGTGCTTCGGTCCGCGGTGGCTACTTCTGACACCATGTAACTAGCAAGGACGACGATACAGCATGATGGCCAGAACAAGAAGTCGCATCGGTTTATTCAGTCACTTAATATATAGGCGCGCGAGAGCGCGCCGTGAGTATTGGCGCATGTCCGATGCGCAGTCGTGATGCAATAGCCTTGCTGGATACACCCACAACAACATGATGTAACACACTAGAGGCGTCAGGTAGAGACCACTACATCATCGATATCCACATCAAACGGGGTCTTTCCAAACCGGCAGGAAAACAACATAAGCTAGTCGACTGGGCCAAGTTCCGCAAGTCATGAGAGAATAATGTCTCACCTATCGATGATACTGAACATTGGACCAACCGACATTGATCACACACAGTGCCCCCAGAGGCGCACCTTGAGGAGATTGATAGTCGACTTCTACATGCGTGGGAAGCGAGACAATCACTCTAAAAGAGGTGGGAAACCCAGAAATAAACAGGAATTTTCGAAAACGTTTAGCGCTTCTCAACAGAGAGATCGAAACATATGCTAAAGAATTAGGCCAGCAACAGTGGCATTGCATTTTCAACTCTATGGACAAGCAAATAGGTTTCGGAAAAACATGGCACCTTCTTCGTTATCTACTGGACCCTAAGAACAACAAAGCAATCCACCATCAACATATCAATAAGCTCATCTATGATTTACAGAGGAGGAACTCTTGCGAGAGATAGCACACACACATATCTCCCAAGCACCTCCTCAACTACATCCAGATTACACCGGTCGGACAAATGCAACTCTTGACGAGGAATTTTCGGAAGCAGAGATTCGCACTGCACTACACCACGTTAATACCAAATCCGCTCCTGGTTTTGACTCTATTACGAACAAGACACTACGTAACCTACACGATGAATCTATTAGTCACCTTACGGACTACATTAACGCATGTTGGACCACAAGACGTTTACCCTCACAACAGAAGGTTGCGAAGATTATTCTTATCCCCAAACCGGGGAAGCCACTGAACTTTCACAACCCATCTCTCTAAACTCCTGCGTAGGAAAACTCATGGAGCACGCCTTCTTAGCTCGACTAACAGATTACGTCGAATACAATGACCTTCTCCCGTGCACTATGTTAGGTTTCCGAAGGCACCTTTCATGTCAGGACACTATGCTTCAATTGAAGCACCAAATCATAGACACCACGACCCGCTCAATTTAGGTTATACTAGGTTTAGATCTTAACAAAGCATTCGATAACGTTACACACCGTACAATACTCCAACAGGTTAACGCCTTAAATCTCGGAACTCAAATGTAGAACTATATTCGCGACTTCCTACCAAATTGACAAGCTGTAGTCAAAGTGGGCACACTCACATCATCTGAAATACCCTTAGGAAGTGCAGGAACTCCACAGGGCTCCGTAATATTTCCTATGTTATTCAACTTAGCTCTCCTCAGTTTGCCCTAAAACTGTCTATGATTCCCGGACTTCATCACAGCATATATGCTGACGATATTACCCTCTGGATATGTGATGGCAGCGATGACTCTATAGAAGTAGGGCTACAAGAAGCGGTAAATGATGATGATGATATATGGTGTTTTTTGGCGCAAGGGCCATTTGATGGCCAAAGAGCGCCAGTTCATGAGACAGGAATGTGGACAATGGTTGTGAATGTGAATGGTTGTGAAAAGGTATAAGGGTCATAAAATTCCTCGCTCTAAAGCGGGTAAAAACATACAAGTAATAAAATCATGACCATGCCGTGAAAGGTGTGTGTGGTGTGAATAGGTGACAAAAGTTGGTGATAATGAAAAACGATGGTGGACATGTATGGCATTAGCACAAGTAACTCACACGTTAGTACCCTTGCGTGCTAGGGCCGTGAGGCAAGTGATTTCCTGTGTAGCCACCGCAGCAAAAACCTCTCTAGAGAGGTCGTGCTACGGTATGCCCGGGTATATGATATGAAAATTATGAATTTCCTTTAAAAACGCTAATAATGATTTGTGACTAAAAAGCGGTTCTCTACCGATGAACATTGCAGGGTGTAAAGGTATATGTTGTCGGTAGGATAGTGGGAAGTGTTGTCTTCTTAGAGTGTCTAAATGTTTACATTGAATTAAAACGTGAAGAACTGTTAATGCCTCACCACATTTATCACACAATGGTGGATCACCACTGGACAAAAGATGTGTGTGTGTGTGTGTCGTGTATATGTGTCCTATCCTGAGTCTTGTTAGTGTTACCTCTGTTAGACGTGATTTTGATACTGGTGGCCAATGGCCAAGGTGTGGCTTGATAACGTGTAGTTTGTTTTGTGTGTGTGTATCCCACTTGCTCTGCCAGTAGTCCCCGAGTTTTCGTTTGAGAGACGGCTTAAGATCAAGGGCTGGGATTGATGTCAGTGTAATGGCGGTGCTTTCGTGGGCGGATGCAGCAAGCTGATCCGCCATCACGTTGCCTTGAATCTCATGGTGCCCTGGCACCCAGCACACAACAACATGTCTGTTGAGTGTGTAGAGGGTGCATAAAATGGAGTAAAGTGAAACGAGGACAGGTTTTTTTTGTTTTTTAAGACTGTGCAGAGCTGTTACCACACTGAGGGAGTCTGTATAAATTACTGCTTTTCGTATTTGTGATTGTTTGATGTGCTTAGCTGCCACAAGTATCGCGTAAGCTTCCACTGTGAAGATACTTGTGCCTGGAAGTAGAGGGCCAGCATCCGGAAAGGAAGGGCCAACAGCAGCGTAGGACACAGAGGAGTTAGACTTAGAGGCATCTGTAAAAAACGCAGGACGTGTGTATTTGTGTTGAAGTTCCAAGAAGTATGTTCGAATATGGGCAATAGGCGCATGTTTAGTAACTTCTAAAAAAGACACATCGCAATCTATAGTCTGCCACTGCCACGGATGCGGGTATGCTACAGGAGCCATTAAACTGTGTTCGAGTGACACTCCAGTGTCCTCAGCTAGACCCTTCAGGCGAACTGAGAAGGGCTGCCTCATTGAAGGCCTGTTTTGAAAAATAATGGAGCTCGATAAGTCAATTATAGTAGAGTATGAGGGGTGCCTCTTGTCTGCTTTCACCTTAAGGAAATATACAAAGGACATGTAGGTTCTTTGCAGATGAAGCGACCACTCATTTGACTCAACGTAAAGGCTTTCTACGGGGCTGGTGCGAAAAGCACCCGTAGAAAGGCGGATGCCCGAATGGTGCACGGGATCCAGCATCTTCAAAGAACTTTGAGTCGCTGACTGATAAACAATGGCCCCATAATCTAAGCGAGTGCGAATAAGGCTTCTATACAGGTTCATGAGGCATTTCCTGTCACTACCCCACGTAGTACGTGTCAACACTTTTATGACATTCATGGCTTTTAAACATTTTGTTTTTAAATACTTTATGTGGGGTACGAAGGTCAACTTGTTGTCCAAGATTAAGCCTAAGAATTTATGCTCGGCTTTGACGGACAGTTGTTGCCCGTTCAGTTGAATGTCGGGTTCCGAGTGCATTCCTCTGTTTCGAGCGAACAAAACACACGTGCTTTTTTGTGGGCTAAGTCGAAATCCGTTTTCATCTGCCCATTTGGAGACCTTATTTAAACCAAGCTGAACCTGCCGCTCACACATGGCCAAGTTGCATGACTTGAAGCCAAGCTGAACGTCGTCGACATATGTACAATAGAACATATAGCGAGGAATGGACAAGTGCAAAGAATTTATTTTGATAATAAAAAGTGTGCAAATAAGCACGCCACCTTGTGGCACGCCTGTTTCCTGGACAAATGTTTGGGAGAGCACACTGCCCAGACGGACACGGAATGTCCAGTTTGACAGGTAACTTTCGATTATATGAAACATTCTTCCGCGCACACTAAGGTGGGACAGGTCTCTTAGAATTCCGTAACGCCATGTAGTATCATAAGCCTTTTCGATATCGAGGAACACCGAGAGAAAATATTGTTTATGGACGAACGCGTCTCTGATCTGTGCCTCGATACAACAAGGTGGTCTGTGGTGGATCTACTTTCTCGAAACCCGCACTGAAATGGGTCGAGCAAATTATTTGTTTCAAGAAAACGTACAAGTCGGCAGTTTATCATTTTTTTGTAGACTTTGCACAAGCAGCTTGTAAGTGCTATAGGCCTATATCTCGAGGGTAAAGAAGGGTCCTTGCCCTCTTTCAAAATGGGAATAACAATAGCCTCTTTCCAGGAGGTAGGAATAGTGCCAGAAGACCAAATAGCATTGTACAAACAAAGTAAGTTGTTTCGGGTTTCGTTTGGTAGGTTTTTTAACATTTCATACATCGCACAGTCAGAACCTGGGGCAGAAGTACTGCAGGAGTTTAGAGATGTTCGGAGCTCCGCCAGACTGAAAGCTTGGTTATATGTCTCGTATCTAGTGGATTTGTGTTCGAGTTTCTGCTTTTCTAATCTTGTTCTGTATTTTTGGAAAGTGTCAGTATAGTGGAACGAGCTGGATACCCGTTCAAAATGTGCCCCGAGAAAGTTTGCCTGATCTTCCAAGGTATCACCTTGAGTGTTTACGAGTGGAAGTGTGTGTACTTGTTTCCCTGCTATCCTACCGACCATGTTCCAGACTTTGGCCTCTTGTGTGTAAGAATTGATCCCTGACAAAAACTTCTGCCAGCTTTCTCTTCTGGCCTGCCGACGCGTTCTCCTAGCTTGAGACTTTATTTTCTTGAAGGTGTCAAGATTTTCGGCTGTCGGTGAGTTCCGAAGCAGCCTCCAAGCTCTGTTTTGGTGTTTGCGCGCGTTTCGGCATTCAGAGTTCCACCATGGCACACGCCGTTTTCCAAGGTGTCTATTTGTTTGTGGGATGCATTTTGTTGCAGCATCAATTAAAAACGCTGTGAAAAATTTGACAGCAACATCAATGTTCAAAGTACATATGTCATTCCAACCTAGACGAGCGATGGTATAAAACTGTTCCCAGTCCGCTCTGTTTGTGAGCCACTTGGGAACACGTGGTGGAGACTCAGTTACTGTATTTGTGCTCAAAACTACGGGGAAGTGGTCACTTCCGTACAGATTACAGACGACTTTCCACTGGAGTAGAGACACAAGAGATGGAGATACTATGCTTAGGTCTATGGAGGAATAGGTGTTATTGGCGAGATTATAATAGGTTGGTTCTTTTCGATTTAGGAGACACGCGCTCGACGAGAGAAGAAACTGTTCGATCAGTCGACCTCGCGCGTCATACCGAGAGTCACCCCATAGCCTGCTATGCGCATTAAAGTCTCCAAGGAGAACATAGGGTTCCGGAAGTTGATCAATTAAGGAGTGTAAATCACGTTTTTGCAGCTGATAGCTAGGAGGAATGTAAATAGTGCAGATTGTGATCAGTATATTAAAAAGAAGCGCTCGAACAGCCACTGCCTCAAGGGATGTTTGTAATTGTAAGTGTGTGCATGCAGTTCCTTGTTTCACTATGATGGCAACATCTCCGGATGATGTCATGGCATCATCACGGTCCTTTCGAAAAATAACGTGTTTACGAAGAAAATTTGTGTGTTTTGAATTAGGGTGTGTTTCTTGTACACACAGCACTTTTGGTGAGTGTTCGTGTAGAGTTTTTGGATGTCGTCAAGGTTTCTGAGAAGGCCCCTGACATTCCATTGTATAATTTGAGTGTTCATGGTGACTGTAAAATAATGCTGTGTGTACGAAAAGCGAGTGGCTGTTTAGACGGGGGAGTTTGAGTTCACTTAACAGGGCCGCCACCAGGCCCTGTTATTTGCTTTTTTGTTTTCTTGGCGCGCTCCAAGGAGCCACGCCGCTCTTTCGGCACCAAGGGTGCCGACGTATTCATTGGCTCCTCGGAGGCACTGGATACCCGCACGTTCGGGCTGTTAGTTCGGATTACGGGCCTCGCCTGGTGAGGGGAGGCCTTGAGACCCGAGGACTCTGGAGTCTCCGGTCTCTGTTTGGGAGTAGGCGGTGTAGCCTGGGCTACAGCCGCCTTGGGGGCAGGTGCCACAACCACCGGCTCGGTATGCGCGGGCCGAAGGAGTGGCGAGGGCTGGTGCGGCGGTGCCCCCTGATGCGCCGCATCAGCATATGTTGCGCCGTAAAATGGCGACACTCTTCGTCTTGCTTCTTTGAATGTGATGTTTTCTTTGACTTTAAGAGGGATTATTTCTTTTTCTTTCTTCCAGTTAGGACACGAACGCGAATACGCGGCGTGTTCCCCGTCACAATTCACGCAGTGAGGCGTAGTAACACAGTTATCAGATGGGTGGCCGTGGCTACCACATCTTGCACAAGTTTCCTTACCCCGGCAGTTCTGCGAGCCATGACCAAATCGTTGACATTTGAAACACCGTCTTGGATTGGGAATGTAGGGACGGACAGATAGTTTGATGTAGCCTGTGTCTACAGATGAAGGCAGTGTGCTAGATGCGAAGGTGAGTATTAAATGTTTGGTAGGTATTTCTTTGTTTTCTCGTGTGATGACAATTCGTTTCACATCTGTGACATTTTGCTCTTTCCACCCTTCAAGCAGTTCCTGTTCAGACATTTCAAGAAGGTCTGCTTCTGAAACAACTCCGCGTGAGGTGTTCATTGATCTATGAGGTGGAACAGATACTGGGATATTACCAAATGCTACGAGACTGCCAATTTTTTCATAGTGGTGTTTTTCAGGCAGCTCAAGGAGAAGGTCTCCGCTAGCCATTTTTGTAACCTTGTATCCTGGGCCAAAGACCTCAGTCAGAGATTTAGCAACAAGAAATGGAGATATGGCTCTGGCTTGTTTTGTTGGGTTTTCGCTGTGCGCAACATGAAATTTGGGAAAACAATGTCTGGGTTGGCTGAAAATTGAGATGTCATCGGTGCGTCCCCTCTTAGGTGGAGGACGATCTAGTAGACGGGGAAATGCAGGTGTTCCCATAGTAGTGTACTTTTTTTTCGGCAGCAATGGCGACCACCCACCATGCAGTCCAACCAGGGGACGCTGAAGCACTTATTAGCATAAGGCTGCAGACGCCAGCCGTACATTGCCACTATAACCAAATATAACTACTCAAGGTTGAGTAATTACACAAGGTTAACCCTTGCCGCCAGGAAAAATCGGAAGTAAATGGAAGAGAGAAGAAGACAGGATAGATTTAAAGACGAGAAAAGACTAAGATGTAGGAAGAGAGAGATAGGAAAAGGCGACTGCCGATTTCCCCTGGGTGGGTCAGCCCAGGGGTGCCGTCTACGTGAAGCCGGGGCCAAAGGGGTGTGTTGCCTCTGCCGGGGGGCCTTAAAGGTCCAATCACCCAGCATTGGCTCAACCCCCAGGATCCCCTTTTCCCCGGACACGGCAAAGCCACGCACGGCTAGGCGTGGGAGGGAGCCGAAACTCCCTCGTTAGCTCGGGTCCGTGGTGTCGCTACGCACCAAACGCCTACTTGCGCAGGCGCCCCTGCGGGGAAGAAGCGGTAAATGAAGTGGAACAATACCTACGTGGTACAGGGCTTTCGTGTTCGGTGGAGAAGTTCGAACTCCTCTTAAATCGCCCCAAACTCAGATGCAGACCACCCAAACAGTATAGTCCAATAAGCTTATACGCAGATATAACCCTGAAGACAGCTGATGTACGCGTCATACCAACAGTCGATGAAATACGAGTTTTAGGACTTTTTGTTTAAAGCAAAGGCACAAATGGTGAGACAATCCGCAAATTAGAAGCCATAGTTGCGCAAACGATGCGACTAATTGAAAGAATAAGTAATAAACTTGAGGGCATGAAGGAACGTAGTAATCTCCGGCTTATCCACTCTTTCGTGCTCAGCCACATTACTTATGTCACTGCCAATACTCTAAGGCAAAATTACCCGAAAAAAGTAGTAGCCGAGCCCTATAGGCGTGAGCGATGAACGGATAGACCTTTGAGGAGCAACCACAGAGGGAAGCGTGCCACGCGAAACTACTTGGTCTCCAAACACGCTCCAAAAGGTGAACCACCCGGAGATAGTAGGCAGCACGAAAAGCGTTGCCCAGGTGACCAGTTCTCATTCTCCTCCTGTGCTAGCTCAGTGTTTCCCCGTATTTTGCCGGCGACGGTGCGCGTTTCATCGCGCACTCAGTGCCCGACCACGACCGCCTGAATTCGACGATTTAAGAATTAAGACCGGGTGCTTGTGTGTACGCTTGGATGAGCGTGGGCTGCTGCTTTTGCGTTTCGCTGCACCCATGAAGTCTGGAGCAAGTCTCGACATGTCACCACGCCACGCTTTATATCTCTGGCTTCAAGATAGTCACGACCAACACACGACTGACAATTGGGAAGGCCAATATGGCGGCCGAGAAGACAACAGGCCTATTGGATATATACTTCAGTCCGACTCAGGGCAGAAAACAGCGCTGCATTCAAAGGCAACTAGGTTATCATTCTTTATTCTACTCTACTTGTCGCGTGTGCGATACGGATCGCGCTTGCCGGCAACGGGCTCGGTCGTGTTGTATATCGCACGCACGAAATGCATCACGAAGGTCAGCTTCGGCGTCAGCTGTTCGCCTGTGCTTTGCGACCGGCTGGAAATCGGCCGCCATTGCCGTTGGCCTCCCGTACGCTCGCTCATCGAGTGCTCGCCTGTCTTCGCCGCCGTGATGAGCTCCGGGCTGACGACATTGAGCTGAGACCTCGTCACTGTGTTGGAAGTTGTCGAAAACACGTTGCGGGTTCTCGTTAAGAGCTTGGTTGTAGTATGTCGCACGCTGTAAGTGCAGCAGCACGGGTTTGCGGGGTTTTCACTAGCGTCGGAACTCGCTGAAAATTGGTCGCCATTACAGCTGACTTTCCCGTCAGTCGGTCGCAAGCAGCTCGACGCCGTCTGATGGCCGAGGCGACGGACTCGCGTTTGCGCGCTGCACTCGCTCGAGTTTGTGGAAAAGGTCCGCATTACCATCGACTTATTCCGCGCTAGCTTCAAACCAGCTCGGCGCTGTTCGTGGCGGTGGCCAAGCGTTGTACTCGCTCTACTGTTTGAAGTTCACTGGCGCACACACTTCGCGTGCAGCGCCGCGTTTGGTCTCGCGTTCGCTTGCTCAAGCTGAACGACATCGCTCGCTTAGGACTCGCCGACTTGTTAGCGGCACGGTGGTTCGCGGAGTTGTGGCTGCGGCCACCGCTCCTAAACTGTTGCGCTACGGGGATCAAAATGAGTCTTTGACGATGTGTGACATCACGGTGAAATTGATTAGCATGTGATATCTCACGTAAGTTTTCATTTCACCTTGCACGTATTTCTCATATACATTTGTATTGATCCTCTGTCACGTGTGACTCACTATTTTACATACTTATTCTGCAGCCGTGGGCCCACGCCGTGCTGAAGACTGTGTGCGCTGGCATCGGCGATGCCGGTGATCCATCTCTTTCGTCAGAGCAGCTTCAGAAGGACTGTGTGAGATGTGAACGTAAAAAAATTTGTGTGTCATATTTTAACTCGTGTTTTTATATTAACGTGCATGTATTTGTCATATGAGTGCATCTTCATCTTCTGCCACGTGTGTCTAACTTTTTTACTATATTATTGTACGTGCAGCCGTGCAATCACAACAGGCAGAAGGCTGCATGCGCTGGCGTCTGCAATGCCTGTCATCTATCGCTTCCGTCAGAGGAGCTCCTCAATTAATTAACAAAATGTAACAACGAGACTGGACTTGTACACCTCACCATGAATTCACTTAAAAAGAATGGAGAAACTTCATGTGTATGTAGAAGTATAAAAGATTTCTATGTCTCACTTTTGTTGTTTTTTTTGCCGTGACTGCGAAAGCAGTTAGACATAGGTGGCTAACTACTTTTTGGCGTGTTCTTTTTTGCGCAATTTTCACCCCACCGCAGTGGTCTAGTGGCTAAGGTACTCGGCTGCTGACACGCAGATCGCGGGTTCAAGTCCCGGCTGCGGCGGCTGCGTTTCCGATGGAGGCGGAAATGTCATAGGCCCGTGTGCTCAGGTTTGGGTGCACGTTAAAGAACCCGAGGTGGTCGAAATTTCCGGAGCCCTCCACTACGGCGTCTCTCATATTCATATGGTGGTTTTGGGACGTTAAATCCCACAAATCAATCAATCATTTTTTGCGCAATTTGTTGCTCACTACGCAAAAAAACAGGCGCAAAAAGTGTTATGCCTGGCGGAAAATAAACAAAAAACTATGTTTGAACTGGGGACAAAAAGTTCATTCCATAGGAGTATTTGAGTGCATCAACCGTTCATCCGGCAAGGTGCAACTGTGAGGACTAATGGTTGCCCGGTAAGGTGTAAATGTTGGAATTAACAGTTGCTCTATAAGGTGCAAACGTGAAAACTAAATGTTAGTTATTCGGGGTGAATTATGGGATTAATAGTTACTCACTAAGATTTAAAGTTGAGGACTAAATGTTAGTCCCTTGAGCTAATCTGTGGGAACTATCTGTTAGACCCGCTGCCGTTAGTGCTTGAAGGGAATAATGGTTGTGACTGCCCCGTTGGTCCTCAAAAGGACGAATCACACATTCTTTTAACACCCTTTTGCCTTAGAGCGAACCATCGATTATTCGCGGCGGAAAGAGGTGAACTCAACGCACACATCAGACGAGTTTGCAAACAGGCGCTAGGACTTTGGCACAGCACCAGCACGGAACTCCCTCTTAAACTAGGCCTTCATAACATGCTTGAAGAAATAATTGAAGCGCAACAGATCTCACAGTACGAGTGCTTGATCAATACGAAAGCAGGTCGCCGAATTCTCGACAGTCTCGGCATTTCTCACCACGCACAGCATGGTATGAAATGCGACACACCACGCGAAATCCGCCCTAAACTCATGATACCTCCATTGCCAAAGAACATGCACTCTGATCACAACAAAGGTAGAAGAATCAGTAGAGCAAAAATTATGCTCCGAACTTATGGAAGCAATAAGGAGGTGGTCTTCGTCGATGCAGCGCACAATCGAAACTATCGCCGTTTTGTTTCTGTGGTTGTAGACCATATGCACAAACGCATAACCAACGCTTTAATCAACACAAATCACGTGGATATGGCAGAGAGGTTGCTATCGCGCTCTCCATAGCTCATACCGATGCCCACTATATTACGAGTGATTACCAAACAGCAGTCCGAAAATTCGCAAATGGTAGGATTTTTCCAGTGGCACTGAAAGTCCTTACAAAAGGCAAAACTCGCTCTGACAACCGAATTGCATGTATTCTCTGGTTCCCCGCCCGCACACCCGTCGACTACACGAAGGTCAATCTTAACGAGGTGGCGCACGACCTGGTTCGAGGTCTCACGTTCCGGGCAATGTCAGTGGTGTCCACAACCCGTATGGACTCTTTTGTGGAGGAGTGGGAGTGGGGGGATAGACTTACCAAATTCAAGGACATTACCCAACAATATAAACTTCAACGACGAGAATACTCCCCGTCTCACCCCAAGCTCAACCGGGCCCAGTTCGTTCAATGGCGGCAATCACAAACAGGCACCTACACTAATCTTGTAAATATGAAACACATTTACCCCGACTTGTATAAGACCAATTCGTGCACGTACTGTAGTAATAGGACCATATTAGCGCATAGTATCTGGAAGTGTCCTGCACTAGTTGGCAAAAAGAGAGACGCGGCCTCCAATGAGGACCTACGGGAGCGTTGGCGCACCGCGCTGCTCATATCAGGACTAGATAATCAACTCTGGACGATCCAGCAGGCCAAAGAAGCTGCTGAGGGATATGGACTCTCAACCAGCTCCTAGGTGGAAACCCAGCGAGGTAACCTGCAGGAAGTGAATAAACTTGTTCACTCATGTTGAACAGTTTTGCCACACTTCCAGTACAACAGAGGCTTGTACAGCAAAAGCACTGTTCTTTGCTTGCACTGTTTTCAGTGGTATGCAAAACCGCTTTAGACTAGGTGACAATACTGGCCGTCATTGTAAAGTGAAGAATATAAGCTTTCTAAAGCAATACATTTCGCATGAATAGGCTGAGCGTAGAACTTCAGCAAACAGTGAAAAAAATGCAGAGCGGGTGTTGCCGGAGTGGGACTGCCACCTTAATAAATCCTTTTGTTGGGCTAGTTGGTACATGCTTACTTAATTCTAAAAAAGATGCATACCATCGGGGAAGAAAATTGAGGACAGAACAGAAAAGGTGTCACTCGCAACTAACTTTATTTTCTGAAAATCAGCGAAATATATAGGCGTAGCGACCTTGTGCACGCACATTGCCTCACATGTTTGTCAAGAAACACGCGATAAGATTGACGAAAAAGAATCATGACAAAAAACCATGAAACAAAAAAAAAGATTCAAAAGAATGATATTCTCCAGCATGCTGAGCATCACATGTATTACTAACATGCGTATCTCTCTCTTTTTAGTGTAGTATGCTTCCATAATTTTGCGTGCTAAGGTGTCATTACTCTTTTCAAAGAAGAATACACTAAGAAACTTAGCCTCACACTTGCAGGAACCACGATGTGCAGGCAAATATGGCGGTGCATAAAGGACAGAATTAGGGAGCAAGAACTTCCTGTGAAAAATAAACATTCAGCATATTTGCCAGCACATTGTGGTTTCTGCAAATGTGAGGCTAGGTTTTCCAGTGTATCCGTCCTTGGAAAGAGAAATGATACCTTGGCATGTGAAATTATGGAAGCATTCTACATTAAAAAGAAGGGAGATACCCATGTTAGTGTTACATCATTTGCTTTGCGTGGTGGAGAATTTCGTTTCTTAGAATATTTTTTTTGTTCAGTGGCTTTTTTCCAATTTTTTGTTGTCAATCTTTTCATTCATTTAATTTTTTAAATTTATTTATTTCATACTGTCAACCCCATGCTTGGGGTCATTATAGGGAGAGTGTCACAAAGTATATAACTTTCGCACAAAAAAGAAAAATTCAAAAGCCCATATAAATAAGAAATGAATAACCAAAAATTAAAAAATAACAAACAACAGTGTCTATACATATAAAAATTAACGAATAAATGTTCATAACAGAATTTAGCGCGCATTACTACAAAGAAAACTGTCCAATGCATTTTCAAAATCCACTAATTTTGTTTGTTGCACAACCGCATTGGGTAGACTATTCCACATATCTATTCTGTCTGAGAAAAAGGAGTGGCGGTAAGCATTCGTGCATGTGAAATAAGGTCGAATTGCTTCTACTATTATTAAGACGATCACATTGCCTTCCAGGGGGCCGAATATATAAATCCTTATTTATTTTTGTTTGCCCACTTACAATCTTAAAAAGAAATTTGCGGCGATGTTTTCGCCTGCGATATTCCAAAGACTCAACTCATAGGACTTTAACAAAGCTGTGCCTGAGTGTATGCGTCGGTATCTACCGCATATGAAACGGATCTTATGCATGTTATGCGGATGTTATTGATTGATTTGTGGGGTTTAACGTCCCAAAACCACCATATGATTATGAGAGACGCCGTAGTGGAGGGCTCCGGAAATTTTGACCACCTGGGGTTCTTTAACGTGCACCCAAATCTGAGCACACGGGCCTCGATATTTCCGCCTCCATCGGAAATGCAGCCGCCGCAGCCGGGATTTGAACCCGCGACCTGCGGGTCAGCAGCCGAGTACCTTAGCCACTAGACCACCGCGGCGGGGCATGCGGATGTTATGCATGAATCTTATTGCATGCTTTTTACTAGCATGTGAGCCATTGTGCAAGCGCATGGTTGCTTCGCATATATATTTTGATGATTTTCCAAGAATAAAGTTAGTTGCGAATGACGCCTTTTCTGTTCTGTCCTCTGTTTTGTTCCCCGATGGTATGCATCTTTGCATATTTCAGTAAAAACTGTGTTAATTTCCAATAACCAAACCCTTGCACCACCAAAATTTTTTTGTTCACCTGTACTTCTAGTTACAGCAAGGGTAAGCTGTATACAGAAAAAATACAAGAAATAAAAGCATCAAACCATGCACCAGAATAAAAATATCAGGATAAATGAAGCGAAAAAGATGTAGCCTAACTGCTCACATCTCTAAATCCCTCTAAAAGATAATGCTCTTTCTCCCAAAAGTGCAACGATGGCATGCTTACACATGCGTCAGTTCACCTCGCAATCTCTTTGCCCTCTACTATCTCCCTGACCCTTTGACCTGGACTAAGTGCAATAAACACACTGTCTTCAAAACTGAGCCAAACTCATCAACCCACGCAAATATTCCGAGAAACCTTTAAACTATTGTTTATAGAGTGCAATGGCGCTCATAGAGTGTATCATTATGTAAGGTTCCTGTCTGAACCAATAACGCTCCTGCAATGCACAGAACAAAACAAGCATTCAAGGCCTCAGTTATCTTTCATGGACACAGCCTGACAACTCACACAAAATACTTGCATAGCATATTTTCCGTTGCATTAAGTAGTTAACACACATCGTGCATGGAACTGTTAGTTACCCAGAAAAAGGTTTTCCCGTGCTCAGGCAAGATTTCGGTTTCAGAGGGCGCTAAACAAGTGAGGTTGTATGTAACGTGGTTTTCATGCGAACATAGCTGGCTACAGGAACACAAAACCACATGGACGTGCTCACTGCATGGGCAGCTTTCTTCAATGAAGGCTTTCTGGGTGCCACAATAATTGCCTCTGAGATGGTAATATGCATGACCATAAAAGACGCAACCAAAGCAAGGACATCAGTCTTTGTGCTTTCATGCAAGACTGCCCCTTTTTTATTTCAAGAAGTCTTCTAGGAGAGCATTTGCAAGGGTTGTGGAAGCCAAGGTAAACTTATGACGTAGAAGGCAGTGGGTTGTTTAGACAGAAACCAAAGAGGCGTTATAAAAGTAATGGTACGACATGCAATGTAAAGCCGACTTTAAGCGTGTTTCGGCATATGTTACTATTTTGTACGCAAAAACCGTGCAGTTGGATGTGATAGAGTGCAACAATGCGTCAGAATGGGTCTCTCCGATTGTTGTTGTTCAAAAGAAGGATAGAGGCATTCGTGTTTGTGTCAAAATACGGGAGCCTGATAAGGCTGTAGTTACAGATAGCTTTCCTATTGCACACACCGAAGAACTCCTCCACGGTCTCGTTGGGGCAACTCATTTCTCAAAGCTTGACCTCGTATCAGCCTACCACCAGGTTTCGCTCGATCCTCAAAGCCGTGACGTCACCGCTTTCATTACACATGATGGCCTCTTTCGCTTCAAACGAATGTGCTTCGTGTTGGCGTCTGCCCCCGCTGCATTTCAACGAATGATGTCCAAAATACTTGAAAGATGCCCTGGTGTTCTCTTCAATATAGATTTCATCATTGTGTTTGGAAAAAATGAAAAGGAACACTTCACCAACCTGATCACTGTACTACAGCGCATAAAAGAATCCGAGCTCAAGTTAAACGACAAGTGCGTATTTGGCGTACAGGAACTTTCCTTGTTGGGGCACAAGATCACAGCACAAGGAATTTCTCCTCGGCCAGAAAAAATTCCTTCCTAGAAAAAATACTCCTGCACCAACTGATGCTACTAGCCTCCGTTCCTTTCTTTGTCTAGTCGAGTATTACGCCAAGTTTATTCCCAGTCTTGCTGATGTGGTAAAACCTATGCGAGCTCTTCTCCGAAAGAATCAACCATTCATTTGGACAGACACAGTAGACACCAGTTTCGACAAAATAAATTTCTGCTCTCGTCCAGCTAAGTTCTGCAGATGTTCGATGCGTCCCTTCCGGTCGTAGTGTCCACTGATGCGTTCGACTGCGGACTGGGTACTGTTCTCCAACAGGAAGATGGCCATAGGTTGCGAACTGTTTCATTTGCTTCGGGAACGCTTTTACTTGCAGAGTGTAAATACGTAGTGGTAGAGCGTGAGGCGCTTGCATGTGTTTGGGCATGCGAACACTGGCATACGTGCTTGTAGGGACAGCATTTCACGTTGCGCACAGAACGCCAAGCCTTGGTCTCTCTCCTCTCTTCGCAAGGCACTGGCAGCAGCCCCCTTCGCATCGCACGCTGGTCGGAACGGCTGCTTCGGTACAACTATACTGCAGAGTATCGGAAAGGGTCCGAAAACGAGGTGGCAGACGCCGTTTTTCGCCTTCCAGTTCCGTGTCTCTCAGAAGATGCTTCATTCGAGAAGGTTGAGTTTTTTGTTGAATTACATTTCTCACCAAGGAGCAGTTTCAACTGGCCCAGCGTGAAGACTGCAAGTTGGAGCAAGTCACGACTTATGTCGCCACGTCATGGCCTGCACATGAGACGCTCTCGAGTGAACTTCAGCCTATCTTCTTGGTGCCTGAAGATTTGTTGGTTGTTGACAACCTGCTCCTGCGCGAAAAACGAATTATCATTCCGTTGTCTTTCACACTGCAAGTAATCCTCCACCGAGTTTGCCTCTGCGGAGTTCCCAAAGTTAGCCCCGCCGCGGTGGTCTAGTGGCTAAGGTACTCGGCTGCTGACCCGCAGGTCGCGGGCTCCAATCCCGTCTGCGGCGGCTGCATTTCCGATGGAGGCGGAAATGTTGTAGGCCCTTGTGCTCAGATTTAGGTGCACGTTAAGGAACACCAGGTGGTCGAAATTTCCGGAGCCCTCCACTACGGCGTCTCTCATAATCATATGGTGGTTTCGGAACGTTCAACCCCACATATCAATCAGTTCACAAAGTTCCTCAATGATCGGGCCATCCACCTCATGCACTCTTCCATTTACTATCATCCAGCGAACGGACTTGCAGAGCGGTTAAACCCTGTCTTCAAGGATGTAATGCAGGTTGCAATGTTAGAGCAGCGTCCGCTTCGTCAAGCGGTAACAGACTATTTGGCTATATATCGCTGTACGCCACATGCCACTACGGGTGTTGCACCATCCGTTCTCCTTCCTACATGGGCGGCTGCCGAGAACACGTCTTGACGTTGTGGGCTACCCATCACCAACCTTCTTCACCGATCCTGCTTCCGAACTCTGTCGTCTACGCCAATGCGTGAAGAGCAAACAACGGTACAGCAAAGAGTACACAGACCGTTGCAGGACCGCGAAGAAGACAACAGTGTCAGTTTGTGATTTTGTGCGAGTTAAGAAACTCGGAATATCCGCTAAGGGCGACCTTTCGTTTAGCCACCCACAGAAATTTGTCCATCAAAAAGGTCTATCCATGTTTCAGCTTGACGATGGATGAACTTGGAACGCTTCAAAGTTATCGAACGTACCTGCGACATCCGGCGCGTGGAATCCTATCAAAACGCTGCCTCCGAACCGTAAACCCCGCCTTCGGCCCCTGAGCGACCCAAGGATTACACCTCAATAGCGCAGTCCGAAGCTTCCCCAGATACGCCCAGGCTACACGCAACAAAGCCAGTTTCATCGAAGCACCCGGTACCTCAACGTCGGGTCCAGCCACCGAGAAACAGAAGACCTCGGAATCAATATGGGCATAGTGTGTAGCTGGTGTTTGCATGTAGACTGGTGCAGTTACAACTTGAATGCTACTTGGACTTTTTGCAGACGTTGCAGTTACTCTGCAAGCGTTTTTGTTTTCGGTTCCTGAATTGGTTTGTTATGTAGCAGACGACGATTGTATGCTGCACAGTTGTAAATCCGGCATTATTGTGAAGCGCACATGCCATGTGTGGTTGTATATATTTGTAAATATAGTGAATTTTTGAACTAATAGTAATCCACTAACAATTACTAACACTGTTCTTTTTGGGGTGGGGGAATACGTAGTGTTTTCAGGTTCGGTTTCCTTTTAGTTTATGTTGTTTTTACTTGCCACCACGTTACCTCTGTATATATATGCATACCTCTGAATAAAACTGGAGTTTAGGTTTGTGATCGTCAATGACAGTGGTCGCTTCGTCGTTCTTCCGCAGCTTGCGTTTATGCGCATGCGTATTGGAAAAATACGTAAAGAAGTGGTTGATCTTAGCAACCACTATCTCTGGTTTCTCGGAAAACAGTTTGAGTAGATCATTGGGCGTATTCTTTTTGCCTCACAGATTATCTATGAAAGCCCATGTCTTTGCCGCATTTTTTTATGCTTGGTTGAATCGTTCCAAAAAATACAGGTTTCTTGCTGACCCTAAAGGAGCGACAACCATATTCCTTGCAATCTTGTATTCAATTTTCAAATTCTGATTTTTCGCTGCCCGTCTTCTACGTTTATAGCCAGTCTCTACGAGAAATTGCGCTCATGATATCTGTAGTAAACCACCAATAACTTTTTCTATATTTTTTTTAGTTTTTACATATGTGCTTGTATGTTCAAATTCTAGAAGCTGCGCACAAATGTTTTCCTAGACTGTGGGATAGTTCAATCGTACAGTTCACTGCATTCAGTCAAATTGTGTGATAAACTGACACTGCTAATAAATATCTGTATTTTCCGTTCATTACTGTAACATTTTTTCTTCTATATTCTCATCGCTCGGCAGAGGTAATTGTCCACATAGGAGATAGGCCACAAAATCATGGTCAGTTAACGTTTGCTTAATTACGGAAGACCCTAATGAATAATTTGGTGCTCACTTTGCAGTGTGGTCTAAACAGGAAGATCCAAGTCGGGGCTGTATGCATTCTTCGGTGTTGGGGATGTTATCGTCGGCTGTAAGCCGTATTTTGATAAAATTGAAAGGTAGTCAGATACATTGACTGTGGTCAACCTAAATGTATTGATGTTTAGATCTCCTAGCACGCACACTCGATCCGCCGTTGCTTGGCAACCTAAAACTTCATCTAATGATGATGGGTGATGTTTTGTGGCGCACGGGCCATTTAAAGGCCAAAGAGCGCCAGTTCATGTTACGAGAGATATGGACAATGATTGTGATAAGCGGCTGTATATAGGCCATAAAATCCATCGCTCTAAGGCGGGTAGAAACATAGAAGTAATTAAAACATGACAATTCTGTGAAAAGTTTGTGGTGTTAATGCATTACAAAATTTGTGATAATAAAAACGATGATTGACATGTTTGGCATTAGCACAAGTGCCTTGGTTATTCACACCCTTGCGTCCAAGGGCCGTAAGGCAAGTGCTTTGTTTAGTGTAGCCACCGTAGCGGAGACCTCTTGAGAGAGGTCGTGCTATGGAACTCCCGGGTATAGAATATGAAAAGTATGAACCTCTCTCAAAAAAGATTAATGATTTATGCGTAAAAAGTGGTTCCCTACCGACAAACATTGCAGGGAGAAGGGGTATCTGCTGTCGGTAGGGTAATGGAAAGTGTTGTCTTCTTAGCGTGTCTAACTCCTTACACTGGATCAAAATGTGAAGTACGGTGAGCGCTTCTCTACATCTTTCACAGAAAGGTGGATCGCCACCTGACAGAAGAAATGAATGTTTAGTGTATGTATGTCCTGTTCTTAACCTTGTGAGTACTACTTCTGTGTGACGTAATTTTGATACTGACGGCCAATAACCGAGTCGCGGCTTGATGATATGCAATTTATTACCTGTGTGTGTGTGTCCCATGTGCTCTGCCTCTAATCCCTGAGCTTTCGTTTTAGGAAGACTTTCAAGTCAAGTGCAGGAACTGGTATCGATGTATTGCTAGCCGTTTTGTTGGCAGATCCAGCTAGCTGGTCCACCAGAACGTTGCCTTGTATTTCGCAGTGTCCAGGCACCCAGCAGACTACAACATGCTGCTTGGATGAATACGCTGTGCACAGGAGTCAATAAAGCGAGACAAGGACTGGGTTCTTGTGCTTTTTAGGTGTTTCCAGAGCTGTTACTACGCTTAGGGAATCTTTATATATTCATGCCTTCAGTAGTTTTATTATCCTAATGAGTTTAACGGCTGCAAGTATGGCATAAGCTTCGCCGGTAAAAATGCTTGTATCAGAGTGTAGAACGCCGGCTTCCGAAAAGGATGGGCCGACTGCTGCGTACCAGACAGAAGTGTTAGACTTTGAAGCATTCGTAAAAACTCAGGACATGTGTATTTATTTTGTAGTTATAGGAAGTATGTCTGAATATGTGTGATTGGTGCATGCTTTGTAACCTCTAAGAAAGACACGTCGCAATCTATTGCCTGCCACTGCCACGGTGGCATGCATACTGCGGGAGCCATCAAGCGGTGTTTGAGTGGCAAACCGGTTTCCCTCGCTAAGTACCTCACACGGAGTGAGTAGGGCTCTCTCATAGAAGGTCGTTTTTTAAACACAGCAAGGCTTGACATATCATTGATTGTGGAATGTGATGTGTGACTCTTGTCTGTGTTTACATTAGGATGATATTTAAAAGATATGTAACACCTCTGTAGGTGGAGCGACCATTCAATCGATTCCACGTACAGGCTCTCGACAGGCTTAGTGCGAAAAGCACCCATAGAGAGGCGGATGCCTAGATGAAGAACAGGATCAAGCATATTAAGGGCAGTAGGTGTTGCAGACTGATATGATATTGCCCCATATTCTAGGCGGGTGCGTATGAGGTTTTTATACAGATTCATTAAACCTTCTTGTCGCTTCCCCACGTACTGCGAGACAACGCTCTTAGAACGTTCATAGCTTTTATGCATTTGTTTTTTAAATATTTGATGTGTGGTATGAAGGTTAGCTTGGTGTCCAAGATTAGGCCTGAGAATTTGTGTTCGGTATTAACGGGAAGACGTTGCCCAGGCAGTACAATATTGGTTTCGCGACGAATACCTCTATTCCTGGAGAACAACACAAACGTGCTTTTCTGTGCATTCAGCTGGAGCCCATTTTCTTCAGCCCAATTTGAGACTTTGTTCAAACCAAGCTGAACCTGGCGCTCACACATGGCCATATTGCAAGATCTAAAGCCAAGCTGGACGTCATCGACATATGTACACTAAAAATATTGCGAGGAATGAACAAGTGCAAAGAATTCATTTTGATCAGAAAAACTGTGTAACTAAGTACACCACCTTGCGGCACGCCTGTTTCTTGGACAAATTTTTGGGAAAGAACGCTGCCTACTCGAACGCGGAATGTCCCGTTTGACAGGTAGCTTTCGATTATAGTAAGTATTCTTCCACGCACGCAAACGTGGGACAGGTCTCTTAGTATTCCAAAGTGCCATGTTGTATCATATGCGTTTTCGCTATCAAGGAATACAGAGAGAAATAATTGCTTATGAACGAAAGCGTTTCTGATCTGCGCCTCGATACGAACAAGGTGGTCGGTGCTGGATCTACTCTCTCGAAACCCGCACTGAAACGGGTCGAACAAATTGTTTGTTTCAAGGAAATGTACAAGTCGGCACAGGCAGCTTGTAAGCGCAATGGGCCTGTAACTCGAAACTGATGAAGGGTCCTTGCCATGTTTCAAAATGGGAATAACAATAGCTTCTTTCTAGGAAGTAGGGATAGTGCCAGAGAACCAAAGAGCATTGTACAAAGAAAGTAAGGTTTTTTGATTTTCGAATGGTAGCTTGTTTAACAATTCGTAAACCACACGGTCATGACCTGGAGCGTAATCGCTGCAGGAGTTCAGTGATGTTTGAAGCTCAGCTAAGCTAAAAGCTTGGTTGTACGCCTCGTATCTCGAACATTTGTGTTCGACTTTTCGCTTTTATATTTTTGTTCCGTATTTTTGGAAAGCATCAGTATAGTACGAGGAGCTGGAAACCCGCTCGAAGAGTGCACCGAGGAAGTTCGCCTGATCTTCCAAGGAGTCACCTTGTGTGTTAACGAGAGGAAGTGTGTGTGCTTGTTTTCCTGCTACCCTACCAACTATGTTCGAGACTTTAGTCTCCTGTGTGTATGAATTGATCTCTGACAAAAACTCCTTCCAGCTTTCTCTTGTTGCCTGCCGACGTGTTCTCTAGCCTTGAGACTTTATTTTCTTAAAGCTGTCAAGATTTTCGGCTGTCGGTGAGTTCCGAAGCAACCTCCATGCTCTGTTTTGCTGTTTGCGCGCATTTCGGCACTCAGAGTTCCACCATGGCACACGTCGTTTTCCAGGGTGTTCATTCGTTTGTGGTATGTATTTGATTGCTGCATCAATTAAAAACGAAGTGAAGTACTTGACAGCAACATCAATGCTTAAAGTACATATATCGCGCCAACTTAAATGAGTGATGGTATAAATTTGTTCCCAAACGGCTTTGCTAATAGCCCTTTGAGAGCCTGTGGCGGGCATTCAGTTGATTTAGGTGTGCTTAAAGCTACGCGAAAGTGGTCACTTCCGTGAGGATTAGTGATGACATTCCCGTGAAGTAGAATTACAAGCGATGGAGATACTACTCTTAAGTCTATTGAGGAATGAGTATTGTTAGCGAGGTAATAATAAGTTGGTTCTTTTCGATTCAGAAGACACGCACTGGAAGAGAGAAGAAACTGTTTAATCAGTCAACCTCGGGCATCACAACGAGAGTCGCCCGATAGCCTGCTATGCGCATTGAAGTCTCCAAGGAGAACGAAAGGCTCCGGGAGATCATCGATTAAGGACTGGAATTCATGTTTTTGTAGGTGATAGCTTGGAGGTACGTAAAGAGTGCAAATTGTTACGAGTTTGTCGAAAAGCACAGCTCGAACAGCGACTGCTTCAAGAGATGTTTGGGGTAGAAAGTGTGTGCATGCAAACACTTGATTCACTCTAATAGGAACACCTCCGGCATGTCATGGCATCATCATGGTCCTTTCAGAAAATAACGTATTAACGAAGAAAGTAGGTTTGTTTCTTGTACACACAGCACTTTTGGTGAGTGTTCGTGTAAACGTTCTTGGATATTTTGAAGGTTTATGATGGGGCCCCTGACGTTTCATTGTATAATTTGCGTGTTCCTATTGAATGTAAAATAGTGGTGTGTGTACTAGAAGCGAGTGGCTGTTCATACAGGGAGTTTGAGTTCATGTAACAGGACCATCACCAGGTATATTATCTGCTTTTTTGTTTTCTTGGCGCACTCCAAGGAGCCACGCCACTCTTTCGGCACCAAGGGTACCGACGTATCCGATGCCTCCTCGGAGGCACTGGATTCCTGCACGTGCGAGCTGTCAGTTCGAATTTTGGGCCTTGCATGGTGAGGTGAGGCCTTGAAACCCGACGACTCTGAAGCCTCCGGTCTCTGTTTGGGAGTAGGCGGTGTAGTCTGAGCTACAGCCGTCTTGGGGGTAGGTGCCACAACCGCCAGCTCGCTATGCGCGGGCCGAAGAAGTGACGAGGGCTGGTGCGGCGGTGCCCCCTGACGCGCCGCATCAGCGTATGTAGGTCCATAGAATGTTGAGACTCTATGCCGTGCTTCCTTAAATTAAGTCTTCCCCTTCACCGTAATTGTAACTATCTCTTTTTCTTTTTCCTGTATGTGCAGGAGCGTGAATATGCGGCATGGTTTTCTTCAGAGTTTACACAGTGTGGCAGTTGTTTGCAGTTCTCAGACACGTGGCCTAGGACTCCGCATTGTGCACAAGTCGGGCGACCACGATGGCTTTTAGAGCCATGGCCATACCTATATCATTGGAGGCAATGACGAGGGTTTGGTATGTACGGACTGATAGATGTATTCGTGCACCCTGTTTGAATAGATTCTGCAAGTTTACTGGATGCAAACGTGAGTATTAGGTGTTTCGTCGGTGTTTCCTTATTATCAGTTCTGATGTGAGTTCTCTGTACATTAGTGACATTTGGGCTCTTCCACCCCAACAAAAGTTCAGTTTTGGTCAGGTCAAGTATGTCTGCGTCAGATACCACTCCGCGTGTTATGTTCAGAGATCTGTGTGATGTTACGGTGATCGGAACGTCACCAAACGTTGAGAGGCTGTCTAGCTTTACAAATTGTTATTTGTCCCAAATTTCGAGGAAAACGTCTCCGCTAGCCATTTTGGTTACTTTGTATCCAGCCCCGAGAATTTCAGTTAGACACCTGGCAACTACGAATGGTGATACGGTCCTGGCTTGCTTTCCAGTTTTCTCACAGTGAATGACGCTGAAGTGGGGAAATGTTTCTTTTGGCTGGTTGAAAAAAATTATGTCATCTGTGCGTACCCACTTTAAGCCGGTACGATCAGACAGTATGGGGAATGCTCCATGCCTGCCTGTCTTATTTTTGTTCAGCAGCGTTGGCGGCCACCCACCACGGAGCCCAACGAGAGGATGCTACAAGTTTGCGTACGCATAAATCTGCAGACGCCAGCCGTACAACGCCGCTATAACCTAATGCGCCTAGGCCAAGGTAAGCTATTTGCACAGGGTTAACCCTAGCCGCCGGGAAGTTTGGAAGTAAAAAGAAAAGACTAGAGGACAGGACAGATAAAAAGTGAGAGATAAAGACGGAGATGCAGAGAGAGAGAGAGAGAGAGAGAGAGAGATAGGAAATGGCGACTGCCAATTTCCCCTGCGCGGGTCAGCCCAGTGGTGCCGTCTACGTAAAGCCGGGGCCAAAGGCGTGTGTTGCCTATGCCGGGGGGCCTTAAAGATCCAATCAACCAGCGTCGGCTCAACCACCAGGATCCCCCTTTCCCCGGACATGGCAAAGCCACGCACGGCTAGGCGTGGGAGGGAGTCGAAACCCCCCGTTAGCTCGGGTTCGTGATGTCGCTACGCACAAAACGCCTACTTGCGCAGGCGCCCCTCCGGGGTAGGACTTCATCTAGCTCGCTCAAGAATCGTGAGACATTATTTTTAGGAGGGCAATCAATGGCCAGCAGAAGTAGGTCTATCTTTGCTAGCGTAAATTTCACTGCAAAGCATTCAGCATGGCTAAAGGCACTGTTCACTAATGTGGTACAATATTTCGTGCTAACGAATAGCGCTATGTCACAACCTCGTTAGCATGCCCTTGACATAAAATTGGCTTTGTAACCGTTCACTGGTGCCATCCATCCTCTGGCCCAATTGCTTCGACTAAAACAAACACGTCCACACAATTCTTGATTGATTCCGCTAACGTTCTATATTCATTCCAGTATTTCCTAATGCTTCTAATATTTACGCTTATCACTGTAAAGTCGTGCTCCCGGTTGATGCCAAAATTATCTCTACACTCAGAGAAATTTGATGTGGTATAAAAGTTCGTTGCCATGAAGTTTATGAAATTTTAGCAATGTCCAACAAGTTGTTTACTTTGATCAGAGGCGCATCATCGTCTTTTTTTACGAAACTCTTGCGCTCTTCACCCATGAACATTTTTAGCTCTTTCTCTCGTGCTGCCGTTCTCACTTGCCAAAACAGATCATGGTTGAGCCTTGTCAGGTTATTATTGTAAAACAGCTTCGGACACTGTCCGTTTTGGTGCAAACGTTTTAGTTTCCCTCTAGCAACAAACCATATCTTTCTCTTGCGGGCACAGAAAAAAGTGCACAAATACCATGGGGTTTGATTTGTGTTTGCCTGGCAAGCGATGAGTGGCCTGAATATGAGAGTTGACAAATACTGATAGCTCAAGTTTGCTGGCTATGTCTCATAAGACTGATTTCAAGTTTGCGTTATGTACGACTGATAGCCCTTCAATTTCCATATTAGCCTTCCTGCTAAATTGCTTGCTTTTATTTAGATCCTTTTGAAGTTGCTGAATCATTTTTGCTTGCGTTTTCAATTCACTTTTCCGGTCATCAATTTGTGCCTCATATGCAGCTTCCCTTTCTTTGCTGGCTAATAGCTGCTTCAAGACCATATCATACTGCTTCAACATGAAAGAAACTGTTTCTTTCAGATCCTTCACTGACATAGTTACTTTCGTGAATTCAGCTTTTATGAGAAGCAGTGAGTCAACTTTGCCGTATAGGGTCATCAAAGAGGCAAAGTCATCTCTAATACCAGCCAACTCTGATGCCATTGCAGCTTCTGAACAATCTTCTGATGTAGGCGTAGGAACATACGTTTGTTAGGCTTATAAGGTAAACACAGTACCTGTGAAAATATGAATCGTCAGTGTCTGGTCGCTTAATCACCGCCTACTGCAGAGGGCCACGCACTGCGGGCCATTTAATTAGGCGTTCCGTCTGCCAATGTTTCCAGAGTATTCTCATGCTGCGGTATGCTTAGTTGTGATACGTCGAAATCTCTGATGGCTTCAGACAGGATCGGATGTCCTGACCCAGTGGCAGAAAAATCCCGTAGCACACGAAGCACGAGCCTGTAAAATATGAATCGTCAGTGTCTGGTCGCTGAATCGCCGCCGACTGCAGAGTGCCATGCACTGCAGGTCGTTTGAGTAGGCGTTCCGTCTGCCAAGGTCTCCAGAGAATTCTCATGATGCTGTATGCATGGTTGTGACGTGTCGAAATCGCTTATGGCTTCAGAAAGGATCGGATGGCCTGACCCAGCTGTAGAAAGTCCCGTAGCACACGAAGCACGAGCCTGTAATAAATGAATCGTCATTGTCTGGTCGCTGAATCGCCGCGGACTGCTGTTTATTACTATTATTATTATCAATATTAGTACATTTATTATTATATTATTATTATTATTATTATTATTATTATTATTATTATTATTATTATTATTATTATTATTATTATTATTATTATTATTATTATTATTATTATTAGTATTATTATTCAAGCTGAGATATTCGTGTCAGAAGCGCGATGTGGGGGCAAACTTCAATGGGGCGTTCCGAGGTGATTTCCACCACCTTGCCCGCATAAAGTTTTAATATGTACTTCAAACTAACAAGCATAGGGTCGATTGCCTATGGTAAAGCGATACCCTGAACAGCTAAATAGACGCGTCAACTTTTGGTTTGCACGCAGGGCGATGGTTACAGTAGCCGATCAGTGCACACCGAGGGTAGCACAGGAGATAAGCTCATCGTATCGCTGTAGTGAGCATTTCAAAGCGCATTTAAATTTCAGTTACCCTTTTACAACAAAAGTACGGCTAGGAGCGGCAACTGCCAACATTTGTGCAACTCTCACCCCCTCCTCACCACTGGTAGGTAGTGGCGAGCGAAGTAGTGATAAAGAGGGAGAGAAGAGGGTCAATGCGCTGCCATGCCTCTCACCCTGTGACTGCTTGCTGTCACAACGCTAGCTGTCACGCAGAGATAGTGGTGTAGGTAAAAAAAGAAGAAAAAATTCAGGGGAGGGGAAGGAAATGGACACCTCAATGATCTCCAGTGGTGGTGGTGGTGGGGACAGGCATTTACTCATTTTTCTTCATGTATACCATGGTCAAAAAAAAGTGTCTCAGGAAGGGCGGGGAGGGGGGCGGGTTCACGGGCTGGGTGTGCTTGCCCCTGGCTTCGCCACTGCGTAGAGAGGTAAAGGAACGGGCATCTGGTCTGATACCTTTCTTCTTTATTTAGTTGGAATGCATGCCATACATGCTTTTCTATCCACGAGCAAAGCCACTGTCGCAAAAGCAATGCCCTTGAAATCTGTACTTAATGACAATGCGTTGCAGAGACTCGGGGATGACCACCGCTTTTGACAAGAGCTCCGAAACTTTTTTGTTATGCAAAACAAATGCAACTGCATAACTAAATAAAACAAAACCTAATATGGAAGCTTTCATTCGCATGAAAATTTATAATTGCATTTGATTGTTATTGTAAAGTTAATTGCATAACAACTTGATAGTGCTGCCACCTGAACGCTTAATTTTTTGAAGTCAGTAAACCAGCAGTTAAAACAGGGCTCGTTGTACTGCACGCTCACCACCAGCTTCAAGCAAGCACATGTGCAAGTCCGTGGTTATATGATTGCCGTGTTGATATATATTGCGTGTATTGTATACTAAAGTCCTTTGGAATTCGTCTACTGAATAGTTTCCGCGTGTCGGGAAGTTCTTCTGTATTGATCCACTGGCAAACAATGCCTCGCCGTACTACGTTGCTCTTCCGAACAGCCTCACCGGACGTGCGCCTTTATGTCCGCTGTCAAAAGCGATTTGATCCTTCAATTATCGATCACTCGTGTTGTTCGCGTGTTTCAATGTCAAGTGTACTTCTGAAGGCAATCATCGGCCTCGTGTTGTGACAAGCAGCTACTGGTGTTATACAAGTGGGAAAGCGTGAGCCTTTGGTGGACGACTAAAGAGTTCACAGCCAATGCCAAAGTTCGGTAAGTTAGAAAAAGTCACTGAACTACGTAACTGGGTTACTTCATTGCCTGAGGATTAGTATGCGGAATCCGATGCCCGGCGCACCATGTTGGCACACTGAGCATGATGCACCAAAGACCCAATAAACAGGTATGTCTTAAGGTGGCTTGTTTTATTATCACCATAAGAACCAGTCGCTGTGCGCGTGGATTACATGTTTTAAAGATTAGCATTGCGCAACGCGATCTATCCTTCTTTCATTAAAGCCTGGTGCCAGGCTGTTATTCCTCGGCTTTATACTGCACGAGATTATGCTTTGATTCCTTGTTTCTTGTGAAAGAAGTGTCTGCTTTTAATAATACGGGTGTCGCCAGACCAGTTCACGTTCACCCAACTCGATAGCTTCTGCGTTATTACGAGCAATAATATCACACGACCGGGCACGTACATAAAAATACGCATAGCTCTTTTAAGCGCACATGTTGGATATTTCTTATGGTTGCACCCCGGATCATTTTGGCCAGAAATCTACGTAATCCCTCTGTAGTTAGGATTTCAACCTATTGGCCTCATAAATATATTCAGAAAGCTAACTTGGTGTATACGTATTTCAATAAGCTACGCTCTTTGCTGAAACTAACCGTACACTCCTACCACTGCATTGAAGATATGTTGATATCGAGATATCGAGTAGTGTTAGTGGAAGAATGTATAAATTCAAGTTTGCTAAATAAGCTAATACATGACACCCTTTTTTCAAGATTTGTGTTTAAACTTTTGTCAACCACATAAATCTGTGTTTTCTTCTTTAAGCATTCCAGGTTCTCCATCAGAAATAACTTACAGTGTGCTCAAGCAGCGAAATTCTCAGGTAACGAAGAACGTTGAGTAAACGTGGTTTGAATGTACCGAATGTGAGGTAACGTTATACGTTAAAATATAACATTGCACCTACTTTTACACTTCTACGTTGCTGTTATGTTTTGCCGCTCATAAGTTGATCGTGCGGATGGGACAGCACCAGAAGCTACGTTATTCAAAGCTTCTTTCTCGGATCTCTCTCGGCAAGGTCGCAAATTGCTTCCTTTGAGCATGGGACGACAGCGCGGGAAGCTACGTTATACAAAGCTTCTTTCTCGACTCTCTCTCGGTATGCCCGTGTAACTATACACCACTTATCCTCTGGAATGCAAACTACGTCCGTCTCCTCCGCTGCCGGGGACAAACACACAATGTGAAACGAACCCGCTCTGCAACCGGCATGGAATGTTTGTGGTTTAGAGACAAGTCGCCGCTGCCGGGGGCAAACGCACAATGGGATTAAGCGACCCCGTCCTGCCTCCGCTGCCGGGCGCGAGCTCAGTGGGAGTAGGCGACACGCTCTGTTCTGGTGATCGGCTCAAATTCGCAGCGATGCACGACCCGAGCACAAGAAAAGCGGAGAAAGTCAAAGGCCGCTTGCTACCTGCGGGGGCAATAACGTTCCGCACGCAATCATTCAATTACCGACTTTGAAGGTTCGTCTCGGCTCGCTGGGTGTGGGAAAGGGCATGAATGTACCGGGTCTACAATGCCGATATCTCCCGAGCGTTAGAATTCCTGAGCGCGCAGGAGGTGGAGAGAGAGACATGATGGGAAAGAGTACCAAAACGCCTGTTTAAGCTGTAGAAGCGCTGCTGTCGAGAGTAAGGTCAGCCCAGTAGGGAGTGACTTAATCTGAGTGGAAACAGATTGGATGAGAGAATGTTGAGGCGGACCAGCAGTGGCCCCCTCCCCTTTTTCTTTGTTACCGCAAGATGCTTAAGACTGGAGGGAATCCGTTTCTGTTCAGTCGAGGCTGCAATCACTTAACTGATAGATCAGTACGACTCCGTACGATGCAACTTTTGTCTGGGCCGTAACCACTTGGTGGTCGAACAGTGAGACTAAGTACGTTGTATGTTGTAACAGTGTTCTAGGCTCTAACTTAAGAAAAGTTAAGTAGAAGAGTAAGACGCTGTTGATGTCTGTGTTATCATGAGCGTGATTCGGCAAGATGTACATATGACTGTAAATATTTCGCTGTAATATACCTTCAAGTTTTCATTACCTCCAACCTGCCTCCTGCTTCATCGACGCCGATCATTTCCTTGACGGGACTTCAATCCACATCAAGGAAATCAATGAACGAAAAGGAAAACTTAACTGTGGCCATAGCACAGTGTTTTCAATGTTGCAGCAACATTCAAATAATGACGTTGTCCTAACGTGTTGCTTTTAACGAGGTAACAAAATTCAAGCTATCACGTTGCCCTTACGTGATGGTATTATTGTGGCAACATTAACCAAATAATCACATTGCATCAACAATGTATATAGACGTGAAGCCCATGTTTAACAGCGAACGTAGGGACAACTTGGAGAACATAATCGCTGAAACATCCAATAACATGCATGGCAACTTTTTAACTTCTTGTACTCATTTGAAAAATGAGTGACAGTGACTATTTAGTGTGGTTGAGCAAGAAATAGAAGAAGCATGAACAATACAGACAACATTTCAGCCTATGTTCTTCACACATGAACGCTTCTATGAATCTGATTTCCTTATACAGCTGCACTCTACGTTTTTTATTTATTTTTTGTTTGACAGTACACGATTGCCATAGTAAAGGAGACAAAAAACACCACCATGAGTCACCTGACTAGGCCTCTATAGCTCTGCACCATACGTCCTTCACACAGAGTGACTGCATTGGCAAAAACAACCACGAGCACACAATCACATGGTGGAGACCACTGCGGCTCCTTTTTACGTCTGTAGCTAGATACACTAAAAACAGTGCATACATAAGTGAGAAAGATATGTGCAAGAGCAAGCCTTCTAGAACCCTAAATTTCCCGGCTACAAAAAGCCTGCAGTAGGCAGGCTTCATCTTAACATATATGCATGCAGACATGAAGAATTAATTACCTGTCTATTTTAATTATTACTACGTAGTTGTGAAAATAGCTTGGGAACCATTACAATATGAAGTGAGCAACCAGTAGTTAAATCAAACTATGCCTCCATTATGATGCATAACCAAAATCATGTTTTAAAGAGTGCTGTCAAACTAAACACACAAGAAACCGATCCACTAAAACAGGACCTACATGCTGGCATGATCCAAGAAAAAGATGCAAACAGAAAAATCAGTACCTGGATATAGTAATAAAGTAAAATCACGGTCGAAAGAGAGACAGATATATATATATATATATATATATATATATATATATATATATATATATATATATATATATATAAATATATATATATATATTTATATATATATATATATATATTATATATATATATAGAAGAAAGGCATGGAGGTTAACCGCAAAGCAAGTATCTGGTTTGTAAACCTGCACTTGGGAAGGGAGACAGAAAGGTAAGGAAAATGAAATGAGAGAGAAAAAGAGAGCGGGAGGAAGCAAAAACACACACACTAAAATGTCACAAACCTTTGACGAGGCGGGTCGATCGCAGAAATTTTAGGAGGACGGTTAAGTCGCAATAAATGTATAGACATGCTGAGCTTTCGGACAAAAAAGAGTGTCCATTCTGGTTCGAAACTGCCTTAACAACTGTTTCCAGTCACTGCCAAATCTATCATTCACGGCACACAAAGCAAACACCAGGCCTGCTGAACACACTGTCTGCAAGCTAATATAAACTTTAAATTACACCACGATGAAATGCCACACTAACACAGAAAGACGATCACTCACAACAAACACAGTAGACACCAACACAGAGAAAGCAAACCTGCTGAAAACACTGCGTTGTTGGTAAGAAAACCTAAACCACAAATTGCAGTATCGTGAAAGGTCACAGTAATCTGCAAACAGTATTAACCATAGCAAATCTGAGAGGCGCCAACAAGGAGATGCCAAGCATGCACAACACACTATGCAGCGCACAAATAACACCAGACCACGGCACTCCGCTCGTCATTTTTCCAAGGTCTGACTTCAGCTTCGCTTTGGCTGTAAGGATTATGTCGGCTTGAACAAATGCACCACCAGTTTGCGATTACATTGCTCGAGTAGGTCGAGCGAGAAGACACACAGCTGAGGCAAAGCTGCTAATGAGATACCATTCTTTCTTCACATGACTTCAAGCAGCTTTCTATGTAGTAGACGTAGAAGTAGCACCAGGTTTATGCAGCTGTCTGGGTGTCTGATACATTTGGTCAACTGCAGTGTTTTTAGTTGGTCACAACACAAACAGCTGTGGCATATGTCACAGGTGTGCTCCCTTCTCCTTAACATGCTACCGTTCACTTAAATTCTCTTCGTTCTGGCCATTACTGGTCCCACAAAACCACCTTTTTCATATGAGATTCGAGGCGTGAACGGCTGCATTCTTAATGGAGTCTTCTTTTTTCACTAAAAGAAGCTTTGATGCTTTCTATCTGTAGTAGTTTCTAACTAATTCCATTTTTTTCTACTAAGTCAGCAAGTGCAGGGTAGGTTTTTTAAGCAGCATGTTTGTTGTCGACAGAGTAGGTAGGGTAACCTGTCAGCAGTTAGGCGAGCTTCCCTTTCTGTTCCAGCGTGATGTACATGCATAAGTACTACCACGTTTACGCAGCTGTCTGGACGACTAATAAATTTAGTCAACTGCAGTGTTTTTCTAGTTGGTCACAACACAACGAAGGCTTAGCTGCATTTATGAAACTGTCAACTATTAAATTAGACTGAATCTGATTTGAAATGGAAGTCGTTTGCGAGCTGTCCCTGCTTGGTGAACTTGGCGAGCTCTGTACATGATTTTCGTGGACAATTGTCGCTAGTTCCCATAAACGGTGATTCATACCTGGGGAGGTTTGTTGTCTCATCATCTTTTCGCGCTGCTGCTCGTTGTTACATTCATGCACTTATAGGATTGAAGCAGTGGGGGAAGAGCCAAGACGGTATTTAGCTTGCCACTTTTAACAGCGAAGGGTGCAGCAGGCACACCCTTTGTTGCAATTCGGCGTAGAGTTTGTATGAAGTGTTCATTTCTTGTTATGGAGTCACCTCAGTTGGAGGACAGAAATATAAACTGTTGTAGATAAGGGAGACAAGTGCGCTGGCTACGGAAAGTCGGAAGATCATCGTTCATTTTATAGATGCTGTTTCTTCACTTGTAACGATAAAATAAAGCTGAAATCGCTGTTGAACACCATCCAGTCCGCCCACAAATTGCCGATCATGCACTTACGCGCTCTGATGTCTCTGCTGAGGACGTTATTTTGTGTAGGAAGATCCGCATCAAGTGAGCTCACTGATCATGCTTAGCGGTTGCGTGGAGGCACTCTGCTTTTTTCACTAGAGGTTGTCGTTATCGCTCTCACTTAACGACTCCTCACGGTTGACTAAGCTACCCTATCTTGACGCCTTGGACCGAGATTGCAAAGCGCAAACACACAAAAATAAGATGCTCCATGCTCCTGTGTTACGATGAGGACAATAATAGAGAGTCAAAATTGAAACGGCACAAGTTTCTAATTCAACTTCATTTTAATGCTGTTTTGTAACAGTAAAAAAAAGACATGCAAGGCAACATAAAAAAAGTCAGAAAAAAGTTTTTTTTGCAAAGAACCGAATCAATGTACGCACTAAAATATCCTTAGAACTACGCTATGACTTGTACAGCACAGCTGAAGTTTTAGTTACGCACTCGTCACTTGTTTTTTCTTTCGCACCCTAATTATGCGTTTTTACTACGGTTTCTAGGTTGCGCTCATCAAATGTCACCAAAACAAAAGTGCAGTCAAGATTAAAAATATTATTACAATTTGCAAGAAGAATATCTAAAATTACCTAATTGTAAAACAAACAGTGGCCTTTAAGATCGGCACTGGCTCTATTTGCCTCAGAGGCTATACATTGTTAACATCGGGTCCCGCCTTCCATCATGGGCTGCAATAGTCTCGTGATAGCATTTCGCGCCCAAAATAATGGAGGGTTCCGCCGCCGTCCCTTCATCAGTAGTTAACAATGCGAAATTTGAGTTTATGTAGAGTCTGCGTGGCTGAATTTATTGACTTTGTGTTCTGCGGTGCCCCCTCCTTTCCGTGTACAAATAAGCGAGGCGTTCAGCGGCGGCAACAGCTTCCACCTGACCACTCCCTCACGCTGCATGGTCGGGTAAGTAGCGGGGTTTGCAGTCTTCTCTTTTGTAGCCATTTTTGCCATCGCATGTTTCGTCGCACTAATTGTGACGTAGTCACGTTCACTGCCGGTGTCACAGGGGCACTTTTGATCGTGATTTGGCGCTCGGATTGCGGTTTGACTCTCGTTTCGGGCAAACTCGATCCTGAATAATTAGCACCACTTAGCAACGATCATTGTTGATCGCGATAAAAGAATCAGACCCGTCGTCGTTCTGTTCTCGCGCTATAGCTATTGTCATGTCATACCACCTGGCCCGAACTGTCACACTTCGAAATCAGCGCTTCTGACGTGCAAAAGCACTCGTGCGACATCGATGCAATCTACTATACGCAACCAAAAATTATAAATGTGTCATTTTTGCGTACATTTGCCTACAATATCTCGATTTAGGTACTGTACACGATGTATGCACTAAAGTAAACATAATACCAAATATTCTAATCTCAAAATCATTGTTAGGATGCTCTGTGTGATAATGGCTACGAATAATTGGCCCTTTGAATGAGTGGCAGCCCCTTTTTCGTTTAAACAATGGTTTAACCATGTTTCCCCGGGCCACCAGTATTGCCGTAACCTCTTCCGTCGCGTCTGTTATCATGGTCTTCGGCGTTTGGCTCCAATCAGTGTTGCTATATTTGTACAAGATTTTTGTTTTGTAGCGTTAAGATAATTTTACTCCAATTAGTCTGTGAAGAGAAAAAAAGTATGATTCTGTGTGGCAATTGAGACAACCGCAGCCTGAAAAGCTTATCGCTTAGCACAAGTCAAGTACAAGTCACTAAGTATCAATGCTATGATTAGCCAAATATAAATAACCTGCCAGCGCAAAGGATCTACTGCTCTGCGTCAAGGATGCTATCGAATTTCTTTGAGTAGTATCCTTCCGTGTAAAGTGTTAAATGAAGTTATCAGTAGGTTGGAAGTGTTTCTCACGCTGTTACTTGAGTGTACCTCTTTTGGCTGGGTCATGAAGGTTTATTTGTAACGGCAGGGTATTATTGAATCAAGCACTGTATTAATTCTTAGAGACCTGCAGTTGACAAGTATTTGAAGAAACAATAATAACAAATTACTAGCTTTAAGTGCTGTACGAGCTCCTGCAATGTGGATAATTTTTATTGTTTAATTTGATAGAATCTGTTGACTGCAAGTAGGTTGTCAAGCCCAGTATGAAGGTTTTGCAGCACAAGCTCCAGCATCTTGTGGCAACTCATGAGATTCTCGAATTTTTCACCATCGAGTCCAAGCACTTAACACAGCTTTTTACAAAATGGCGCACAAGTGGTCGGTATAAGGCTCGTCCATGGAAGCCACTGCTGCCTTTCTCATTCGGGCACACAAAAAGGGCCAAGAGGGCGGCCATGCACGTGGCCTTGCAGAGTGGCAGAAGCAATCACTTTAACACAAGGTGGTAGAAGAAATTTTTAAGTAAGTGTCTAGACTTCACAATACAAGTTTAACTCGAGACGAGTTGCCTCTAGCCGAGGACTTGCTTAGGCATGCAAGGTATCCTTGACGTAAAAAGGAGCTACGCACCATCTGAAGGGCTGCAAGAAAAGAAGACAGCTGTCACACTTAGCATGCACTGTGTTTCTCACAAACTCTACTCGAAAATAGTAGAACGTGCTGGAGTTGAAGTAGTGTTTATGGCTCCCGAACCATTCTGATCTACGCAGATTCATCGATCAGATGAAAGGAAGAAAACACTGCCGCACTCATCACAGGCAGGTGTAGCCTGTGCTCAAGGCATAATGTACACAATCACTGACATGCAGCAGGAGCTACATAGGTTATATGGTACGCTGTCTTAAGGATAGACTCCATGAAACCTTTATAGCATACAAAAACAGTGACAAAGCATTTGCGAATATATAAGTGAGATTATGTCTTTGAAGAAAGCGTAGTACTTTCAAGAAGTCAGGGGGTTATTCCACTCTGTTATTCTTTAAACGTTATGTCGTTCAGCTTGTGGTCAACATTTCAGTCGTTAGCAATCGAGTGTCGAGATTGGTTACATAAGTATTAACAAAGTTGCATTCATTTATTTACTTTTCAATTATTTCCAAGTGGTTAAAGCAAATGAATGGCTGTGGCGCACGTCACCACGTCGATAAGGATACGCTTTTCAGGCTGCGGCTGTTTCAATTGCCATACAGAATCATACTTTTTTCTCCTCACAGACTAATTGCAGTAAAATTATAATAATGCTACAAAATGAAAATCTTGTACAAATATAGCAACGCTGATTAGAGCCATACGTAGAATACCATAATAACAGACGCGACGGAAGAGGTTACGGCAATACTGGTGGCCCGGGGAAACATGGTTAAACCATTGTTTAAACGAAAAAGGGGCTGCCACTCATTAAAAGCGCCAATTTTTTGTAGCCATTATCACAAGAGCATCCTAACAATGATTCTCAGATAAGAATAGTTGGTAATATGTTTACTTTATTTAGTGCATACATCGTATACACTACCTAAATTGACATATTTTAAGTGAATGTACGCAAAAATGACACATTTATAATTTTTGGTTGCGTATAGTAGATTGCATCGGTGTCGCACGAGTACTTTTTCTCGTCAGAAGGGCTGATTTCAAATTGTGACAGTTTGGGCCAGTTGGTATGACATGACAATGGTTATAGCGCTAGAACAGAACGACGACGGGTCTCACTCTTTATCGCGATCAACAATGATCGTTGCTAAGTGGTGCTAATTATACTGGATCGAGTTTGCCCGAAACGAGAGTAAAACCGCAATTCGGGAGCCAAATCACGTTCGAAAGTGCCCCTGTGCCACCGGCAGTTAACGTGACTACGTCACAATTAGTGTGACAAAACATGCGATGGCAAAAATGGCTACAAAAGAGAAGACTGCAAACCCTGCTACTTACCCGACCATGCAGCGTGAGGGATTGGTCAGGTGGAAGCTGTTGCCGCCGCCGAACGCCTCGCTTATTGTACACGGAAAGGAGGGCGCAACGCACAACACGAAGTCAATAATTTCAGCCACGCAGACTCTACATAAACTCAAATTTCGCATTGTTAACTACTGATGAAGGGACGGCGGCGAAACCCTCCATTATTTTGGGCGCGAAATGCTATCACGTGACTATTGCAGCCCATGATGGAAGGCGGGACCCGATGTTAACAATGCATAGCCTCCGAGACAAATAAAGCCAGTGCCAATCTTAAAGGCCACTGCTTGTTTTACAAATAGGTGATCTTACATACTCTTCTTGCAAATTGTAATATTATTTTTAATCATGACTGCATTTTTGTTTTGGTGACAATTGATGAGCGCAACCTAGAAACCTCAGTAAAAACGCATTATTAGGGTGCGAAAGAAAAAACAAGTGACGAGTGCATAACTAAAACTTCAGCTGTGCTGTACAAGTCATAGCGTTGTCCTACGGATATTTTAGCGCGTACATTGATTCGGTCCTTTGCGAAAAAACTTTTGTCTCACTTTTTTATGCTGCCTTGCATGTCTTTTTTTTTTACTGTTACAAAACATTAAAAATGAAGTTGAATTAAAAACTTGTGCCATTTTGATTTTGACTTTCTATTGTCGTCATCATCGTAACACAGAAGCATGGAGAATCTTATTTTTGTGTGTTTGCGGTCTGCATTCTCGGTCCACGGCGTCGAGATAGGGTAGCTTAGTCAAGCGTGAGGAGTCGTTCAAGTGAGAGCGATAACGACAACCTCTAGTGAAAAAAGCAGAGTGCCTCCACGCAACCGCTAAGCATGATCAGTGAGCTCACTTGATGCGGATCTTCCTACACAAAATAATGTCCTCAGCAGAGACATCAGAGCGCGTAAGTTCATGATCGTCAATTTGTGAGTGAACTGGATGCTGTTCATACAGCGATTTCAGCTCTATTTTATCGTTACAAGTTAAGAAACAGCATCTATAAAATGAGCGGTGATCATCCGACCTTCCGTAGCCGGCACAACTGTCTCTCTTATCTACAACAGTTTATATTTCTGTCCTCTGACTGAGGTGACTACACAACCAGAAGTGAACACTTCATACAAACTCTACGCCGACTTGCACCAAAGGGTCTACCTGCTGCACCCTTCGCTGCTTAAAGTAGCAAGCAAAATAACGTCTCAGCTCTTCCCCCACTGCTTCAATCCTATAAGTGAATCAATGTAACAACGAGTAGCAGTGCGAAAAGATAATGAGACAACAGACCTCACCAAGGATGACTCACCGTTTGTGCGATTTACCGACTATTGTCCACGATAATCATGTACAGAGCTCGCCAAGTTCACCAAGCAGGGGCAGCTCGCAAACGACTTTCATCTCAAATCAGATTCAGTCTAATTTAATAGCTGACAGTTTCATAAATGCAGCTAAGCCCTCGTTGTGTTGTGACCAACTAGAAAAACACTGCAGTTGACTAAATGTATTAGTCGTCCAGACAGCTGCGTAAACGTTGTAGTACTTATGCATGTACGTCACGCTGGAACAGAAAGGGAAGCTCGCCTAACTGCTGACAGGTTACCCTACCTACTCTGTCGACAACAAACATGCTGCTTAAAAAACCTACCCTGCACTTGCAGACTTAGTGGAAAAAATGAAATTAGTTAGAAACTACTACAGATAGGAAGCATCAAAGCTTCTTTTATTGAAAAAAGAAGACTTCATTAGGACTGCAGCCGCTCACGCGTCGAATTTCATAGGAAAAAGGTGGTTTTGTGGGACGAGTAATGGCCAGAACTTAAAGAATTGAAGGGAACGGTAGAATGTTAAGGAGAAGGGAGCACACCTGTGACATATGCCTCAGCCGTTTGTGTTGTGACCAACTAAAAACACTGCAGTTGACCAAATGTATCAGTCACCCAAACAGCTGCATAAACCTGGCGCTACTTCTACATCTACTTCATAGAAAGCTGCGTGAAGTCATGTGAAGAAAGAATGGCATCTCATTAGCAGCTTTGCCTCAGCTTTGTGTCTTCTTGCTTGACCTACTCGACCAAGAGTATCGCAAACTGTAGGTGCATTTGTTCAAGCGGACATAATTTTTACAGCCATAGCGAAGCTTAAGTTAGACTTTGGAAAAATAACGAGAGGACTGCAGTGGTCTGGTCTCATTTGTGCGCTGCATAGTGTGTTGTGCATGCTTGGCATCTCCTTGTTGGCGTCTCTCAGATTTGCTGTGGTTGATATTGTTTGCAGATTACTGTGCCCTTTCTGGATACTGCAATTTGTGTTTTAGGTTTTCTTACCAACAACACAGTGTTTTCAGCAGGCGTGCTTTCTCTTTGTTGGGGTCTGCTGTGTTTGTTGTGAATGATCGTCCTTCTGTGTTAGTGTGGCATTTCATCGTGGTGCAATTTGAAGTTTATATCTAGGACTGGGCACGGCGGCACCGAAATGATGCGGTTCGCTGACAAACCTCTGCTTTTTGCTGTGCAGTTCCTCGGCCTCCTGCGCACTGCATACTGCAGTGAGCATACCGTTGTCGAGGCGGCTAGGCATCAGTCTGGAGATTTCTACTGTCTTGACGCTGGGTATCAGCGTTTGACACCGCCCATCAGACCACCACTTCATACTACGTCACCAAGCGCAGAAGCCGGCACGCAACGTTCGCATGGAGCGACACCATGCGGAACCAGTATAAAGGGTCATCCTTTGGAATGCACTACCACTGGGCACGGCGGCACCGAAAGAATGCGGTTCGCTGACAAACCTCCGCTTTTTGCTGTGCAGGTGAGGAAATGTTACGGCAAGTGTTTCCGTTCAAGCGATCCTTTTCTGCTAGTGCTGCCGTGCCCATGGCTGTGTTGCTTGCTTGATATTGCTGTTATCTGCCTCAGGAAATTAATGTTTTTAGGGGGGGACATTGAAACTAACCCCAGTCCCGACACTGCACTAATATAAAGCAGCTTAGGGAAATCGCAGCTGATATTAAAGATATAAAGGAAAACCGCCTGGTAGAAATTGAAAAAAAGGTGGACGCTTTGTCAAACCTTGAAGAAAAAGTCACTTCATGTCAGGACCGGCTCACGCATATGAACCAAGTTGTTCTAACGCTTGAAAGGAAGTTAGACGATTTAGAGAACCACAGTAGAAGACCTAATTTGGTCATTTTTCGGCTGCCAGAACCAGAGGGTGAAAACGATGGATCCCTGGAAACAGCCGTAAGTAAAGGTATCTTTCAAGACCTTCTCGAACTGGAACCAGAAGCGATAGAACGCATTCACCCCTTAGGTCGTCCATCTCCAAATAAGAAACGACCGGTCATCCTGAGACTGCTCCATACGAGAGATAAAACATTAATTTTTAAACAATGCCACAATTTGAAGAACACTCCTGCATCAATAAGTGATGACTATTCGCAGAAATTTCGTGAAGTTAGGCGGAAGCTTTGGGCAAGTGCAACGGAAAACCGGGAGAGAGGGGACAAAGTTTTCTTAGCTTGTGACAAATTGTACATCAATAAAGTGGCGTATGTTTGAAACGAGGAAATAAATGATAGAGTTGCTGCTCAAAAAAACGACGAAGAAAATTCACGCCGGCCAATGACCCGTCGTAACGCGCAAAAGCTAAGGTAGACGCTAGTTTCGACGACTGCCAAGGCAATGTTTTAAAGATTCTGTGTTTAAAAATTAACCGTCCATCCTACAAAAATTCAATTTCAACCAAAGAAAAACACCTGCGTATCGTCAATTTCAACGCTCGTAGCGTAGTAAACAAGACAGATATACTTGAAATTAACTGCTACGGCATGATCCACACAATGCAATCATAACGGAAACTTGGCTACGAAGTGATATAACAAACGAACTAGTCTTTCCACCCAATTACAAAGTGTTTCGCAAAGATAGAATGCACAGAGGCGGAGGTGTGGCCGTTCTAGTGAAAGATCAGATAGATGTGACGCTTATCAGTGACACTCCCGACCTGGAGTGCTTATGCGTCAAGTTATCATGCTGGGGCCATTGCTTCGTGTTGTACGCATGTTACAGGCCACCTGACGCTACTCCAGATTATTTGATTAAACTTCAAGAGCACATGTCTTCTTACCAGAATAAGAAAATTTTATTGATTGGTGATCTGAACCAGCCTGGTGTCAATTGGGAGCTCCTCCAAGCAAACAATAAGAGTGATGAAAACGCTAACATTATTTTCGACATTATGCTGACGAATGATCTAATCCAAGTGGTTAATGAACCCACGCATGTGCAAGGGTCACCCTGTTCTGTATTAGATGTTGCATTTCTAAGCCGTGCATTTACTGAGCATATTGTGTCAATTGAGGATGGTTTGTCAGATCATTCCCTCGTTGCGGTTTCTGTACCCATTGTCAAGATTGCTGTTCGCTAAATTCCCAAAACCATATCTTAGATTATTCAAGAGCTGAGGACGCCAGCGTCGTTGACTACATGGAAACCTGTCTTACGGGCTTTTCTGACAGTGGCGGTAAAGTGAGTGTTCTGTGGGCAACCTTTACTACAATGTGCAAGCATTGCTCAGATACATTCATACCTAGTAAATCTAAAAAAGTCAATAAAAGTACACCATGAAAAACGCGTGGCATAATTCAATTGAAGCGCAAAATGAAACGAATAAAGAAGAAATATGCGCGTACGGGGATTATTAGTGCGCGCACGGATGTTTTCAGTGAACTACAAGGCAAGCTAGCATGCGCTGTACGTGATTCGAAAGACCTATATTTCACTCCAACATTGCCGAACTTTATAAAGAACGCACCGGATAAGTTTTGGGAATACCTAAGCGAAAGCAAGAAGTCTGTCACGGAAATCACAATTAATGGAACCATTTTTAACAACTTGAATGCTATCGCACAACATTTTAACGATTATTTTCTTAGCGTATTTACCAGTGGTAGTTCAGGGTTATCATTAGACTGTGTAGTGTTTCAACGCCATAAGGCAAACTTCATCTCATACATTGGCATTGTATCTATGTTGTTAAACTTAAAAACCAAAAAACTCCTGGCTCTGACGACATCCCAAATGTGTTCCTTAGGCGATACGCCGAAAATATTGCTAAATTCTTTGTTGTGTTATTCAGTGAATCTTTGCTATGTGCAAAAGTACCCAGTGATTAGAGGATGGCTCGAGTTGTCCCAGTCTTTAAGAAAGGCGATCGATCGTTATTACAGAATTACCGCCCCATATCACTGACGTCATCATGCTGCAAAAGTTTCGAGCACATAATCGCAAGTCGCACTAATGAATTCCTAGAAGAAAAGTCGATACTAACCACTTGTCAACCTGGCTTCAGAAAAGGCTGCTAGACTATCACACAATTAGTTATAGTAATCGATTCATTTGCTAAAGCCTTGGATGCTAACGGTCAAATTGATGCTGTATTTTTGGATTTTAGTACAGCTTTCGATAGGGTCATTCACGAAAAATTAATTCTAAAGCTAAGAAACGTTAAGCTTCCTGATATCTTATTTTCCTGGATCGCAGACTATCTGAATAACCGTAAACAGTATGTTTCAGTTGATGGACACGACTTGGGCTGTCTACTAGTTACTTCAGGTGTGCCCCAGGGCAGTGTCTTGGGTCCATTACTCTTTCTTTTATATAATAAGGACATTGTCGCCGTCGTCACACCTGGAACACAAATAATACTGTTTGCAGACGACTGCGTTGTGTTTCGTACAATCAAATCTGTAGATGATCAGAAGGAACTATATTTGAGCTTAAATAACATATCTTTGTGAGGCGAAAAATGGGGAATGGCTGCAAATACCGACAAAACAGTCTCTCTTCGCATAACGCATAAAAAGAATCCCCTCGATCACGTGGACAAAATGTGGTCTGTCCCATTAAAACAAGTTGATAGCTATAAATACCTTGGCGTAACCTTCACTGCCAATTTATCTTGGAACCTTCATGTAGAGAACACATGCTCTGCTGCATTCCGCAAACTATAGCTTACCTGCGACACAAACTTAGAAATTCTCCTTCAAACGTTAAGTTACTCGCCTACCTAACATATATCCGCCCAGAACTCGAGTATGCCTGCGTAGCATGGGACCCGTATACTAAGCTCAATAACAACAAACTTGAGAGAATTCAAAGAAAGTCGGTTCGTTTTATTTATTCTAAATACAAACGTTCGGACTCCCCGTCACAGCTATTGTTGGCTAATGAGATTCCTTCTCTTGAATCAAAAAGACAGAAGTACCACTCGGATTTTTTACATAATCTAATTGACCACAAATTCACCCTCAACTCTTTGCTTTATTTAAGCCGAGCTCTTTCCACAGGGCAAACACGGCACCATCACTCTAATGCATTAACACCTATCTATGCTAGGACAGACACATATAAGTTTTCCTTTTTTTTACGGACCAATTCAGAATGGAAGTCCCTGCCCACACCGTAGAACTTGTGACGATGTGTGACATGTACTTTTCTGTACCTTTCTTTATGTGCATAGTATCATAATTTTGTTATGTTCTTCTGAATATGTTTGTATAGGCATTTATATATTAGTGTGTATATATATATGTGTGTATGTGGGTGTATATGTGTATATATATGTGTGTATGTATGTATGTATGTATGTATGTATGTATGTATGTATGTATGTATGTATGTATAGGTGTGTATATTTGTGTATATATATGTCTGTATATATAGTGTATATATATATGTGTGTGTATGTGTGTGTATATGTGTATGTATATGGATATAGATTTGTATGTTTAATTGTGTATGTATATACATGTCTGCTTTAGTTTTGTGTACAATTATGTATGCCCGTTCTGCAAGGACCACGTCGTGATCTGCAGTATGTTCTAAATAAATAAAATAAATATTTGCTTGCAGACAGTGTGTTCAGCAGGCCTGGTGTTTGCTGTGTGTGCCATGAATGGTAGATTTGGCAGTGACTGCAAACAGTTGTTAAGGCAGTTTTGAACCAGAATGGGCACTCTTTTTTGTCCGAAAGCTCAGCATGTCTATACATTTATTGCAACTTCAACCGTTTTTCTAGAATTCTGCGATCGATCCACCTCGTCGAACGTTTGTGACATTTGTGTGTGTGTGTTTTTGCTTCCTCCCGCTCTCTTTTTCACTCTTATTCTAATTTCCTTACCTTTCTGTCTCCCTTCCTAAGTGCAGGTTTGCAAACCAGATACTTGCTTTCCGGTTCACCTCCACGCCTTTGTTCATACCATATATATATATATATATATATATATATATATATATATATATATATATATATGTCTTTCTTTCAACCGTGATTTGACTTTATTACCATATCCAGTACTGATTTTCCTTTTGCATCTTTTTCTCGAATCATTGCATTGCTTTTTATGTTCCCCAAGAGGAAGGGCTGTGTCAAACAACATTTATCTAGCTCCATGGTTCCCATTGGTTCCAATTCTATATTTCTTGCCAATCGTGGGGTTTGTTGGGGTTGTTTCCTTGCATCATGCCAGCATGTAGGTCCTGTTTTAGTAGATCGGTTTCTTGTGTGTTTAATCTGAAAGCACTCTTTAAAACATGATTTTGGTTATGCATCATATTAGAGGCATAGTTTGATTTAACTACTGCTTGCTCACTTCATATTGTAATGGTTCTCATGATATTTTCACAACTACATATTAATAATTAAAATAGACAGGTAATTTATTCTTCAAGTCTGCATGCATACATGTTAAGATGAAGCCTGCCTAAGCAGGCTTTTTGTAGCAGCGAAATTTTTGGTCATAAAAGGCTTGCTCTTGCACATATCTTTCTCACATATGAATGCACTGTTTTTAGTGTATCTAGCTACAGACGTAAGAAGGCGACGCAATGGTCTCCACCATGTGATTGTGTTCTCGTGGTTGTTTTTGCCAATGCAGTCACTCTGTGTGAAGAACGTATGGTGCAGAGCTATAGAAGCCTAGTCAGGTGACTCATGGTGGTGTTTTTTGTCTCCTTCACTATGGCAATCGTGTATTGTCAAACAAAAATAAATAAAAACGTAGAGTGCAGCTGTGTAAGGAAATCAAATTCATAGAAGCGTTCATGTGTGAAGAACATAGGCTGAAATGTTGTCTGTATTGTTCATGCTTCTTCTATTTCTTGCTCAAACACACTAACTAGTCGCTGTCAGTCATTCATCAAATGAGTACAAGAAGTTGAAAAAGTTGCCATGCATGTTATTGGATGTTTCAGCAATTATGTTCTCCATATTCTCTCTACGTTCGCTGTTAAACATGGGCTTCACGTCTATATACATTGTTGATGCAATGTGATTATTTGATTGTTGTTGCCACAATAATACCATCACATAAGGGCAACGTGATAGCTTGAATTTTGTTACCTCGTTAAAAGCAACACGTTAGGACAACGTGATAGCTTGAATTTAGTTACCTCGTTAAAAGCAACACGTTAGGGCAACGTCATCATTTGAATGAGGCTGCAACATTAAAAACACTGTGTTATGGCAACGTAGAAGTATAAAAGTAGGTGCAATGTTATATTTTACCGTATAACGTTACCTCACATTCGTTACATTCAAACCACATTTACTCAACGTTCTTCGCTACCTGAGAATTTCGCTGCTTGAGCAAACTGCAAGTTATTTCTGATGGAGAACCTGGTATGCTTCAAGAAGAAAACACAGATTTATGTGGTTAACAAAAGTTCCATCACAAATCTTGAAACAAAGGATGTCATGTATTAGCTTAATTAGCAAACTTGAATTCATACATTCTTTCACTAACACTACTCGATATCTCGATATCAACATATCTTCAATGCAGTGGTAGGAGTGTACGGTTAGTTTCAGCACATAGCGTAGCTTATTGAAATACGTATACCCCAAGTTAGCTTTCTAAATTTTATGAGGCCGAAGGTTGAAATCCTAACTACAGAGGGATTACGTGAATTTCTGGCCAAAATGATCCGGCGTGCAACCATAAGAAATATCCATCATGTGTGCTTAAAAGAGCTATGCGTATTTTTATGTACATGTCCAGTCGTGTGATATTATTGCGCGTAATAACGCAGAAACTATCGAGTTGGGTGAACATGAACTGGTCTGGCGACACCCGTATTATTAAAAGCAGACACTCTTTTCACATGGAGACAAGGAATCAAAGCATAATCTCGTGCAGTATAAAGCAAAGGAATAACAGCCTGGCACCAAGCTTTCATGAAAGGAGGATAGATCGCGTTGCGCAACGCTAATCTTCAAAACATATAATCCACGCGCACACCGACTGATTCTTATGGTGATAATAAAACAAGCCACCTTAAGACATACCTGTTTATTGGGTCTTTTGTGCATCATGCTCAGTGTGCCAACATGGTGCGCCGGGCATCGGTTTCCGCATACTAATCCTCAGGCAATGAAGTAACCCAGTTACGTATTTCAGTGACTTTTTCTAACTTGCCGAACTTTGGCATTGGCTGTGAACTCTTTAGTCGTCCACCCAAGGCTCACGCTTTCCCTCTTGTATAACACCAGTAGCTGCTTGTCACAACACGAGGCCGAAGATTGCCTTCAGAAGTACACTCGACATCGAAACACGCAACAACACGAGTGATCGATAATTGAAGGATCAAATCGCTTTTGACAGCGGACATAAAGGCGCAGGTCCGGTGAGGCTGTTCGGAGGAGCAACGTAGTACGGTGAGGCATTGTTCGCCAGTGGACCAATACAGAAGAACTTCCCGACACGCGGAAACTATTCAGTAGACGAATTCCAAAGGACTTTAGTATACAATACACGCAATATATATCAACACGGCAATCATGTAACCACGGACTTGCACATGTGCTTGCTTGAAGCTGGTGGTGAGCGTGCAGTACAACGAGCCCTGTTTTAACTGCTGGTTTACTGACTTCAAAAAATTAAGCGTTCAGGTGGCAGCACTATCAAGTTGTTATACAATTATCTTTACAATAAAAATCAAATGCAATTATAACTTTTCATGCGAATTAAAGCCCCGCCGCGGTGGTCTAGTGGCTAAGGTACTCGGCTGCTGACCCGCAGGTCGCGGGTTCGAATCCCGGCTGCGGCGGCTGCATTTCCGATGGAGGCGGAAATATCGTAGGCCCGTGTGCTCAGATTTGGGTGCACGTTAAAGAACCCCAGGTGGTCAAAATTTCCGGAGTCCTCCACTACGGCGTCTCTCATAATCATATGGTGGTTTTGGGACGTTAAACCCTACAAATCAATCAATCAATCAATCAGCCATATTAGGTTTTGTTTTATTTTGTTATGCAGTTTTATTTGTTTTGCATAACAAAAAAGTTTCGGAACTCTTGTCTAAAGCGGTGGTCATGTCTGAGTCTCTGCAACGCATTGCCATTAGGTACAGATCTCAAGGGTAATGCTTTTGCGGCAGTGGCTTTGCTCGTGTATAGAAAAGCATGTATGGCATGTATTCCAGCTAAATAAAGAAGAAAGGAACCAGACCGGATGCCCGTTCCTTTACCTCTCTACGCAGTGGCGAAGCCAGGGGCTAGCACGCACAGCCCGTGAAACCGCCCCCTTCCCCGCCCTTCCTGAAACATTGTTTTCTGGCCGTGGTATACATGGAGCAAAACGAGTAATTGCCTGCCCCCACCACCACCACCACTAGAGATCAATGAGGTGTTCATTTCCTTCCCCTTCCCTGAATTTTTTCTTCTTTTCTTACCTACACCACTGTCTCTGCGTGACAGCTAGCGTTGTGACAGTAAGCAGTCACAGGGTGAGAGGCATGGCAGCGCATTGACCCTCTTCTCTTCATCTCTGTCACTTCTTCACTCGTGCTACCTACCAGTAGTGAGAAGGGGGTGAGAGTTGCGCAAATGTTGGCAGTTGCCGCTCCTAGCCGTACTTTTGTTGTAAAAGGGTAACTGAAATTTAAATACGCTTTGACATGCTCACTACAGCGATACGATGAGTTTATCTCCTGTGCTACCCTCGGTGTGCACTGATCGGCTACTGTAACCATCGCCCTGCGTGCAAATCGAAAGTTGACGCGTGTATTTAGCTGTTCAGGGTATCGCTTTACCGTAGGCGATTGACCCTATTCTTGTTAAATTTAAATACAAATTCAAACTTTATGCGCGCAAGGTGGTGGAAATTACCTTGGAACGCCCCAATGAAGATTGCCTCCACATCGCGCTTCTGGCACAAATATCTCAGCAATAATTATTAATAATAATAATATTAATAATATTAATCATAATAAATACTAATAATGAAAAAAATAATAGTAATAATCAGCAGTCGGCGGCGATTCAGCGACCAGACAATGACGATTCATTTATTACTGGCTCGTGCTTCGTGTGCTAGGGGACTTTCTACAGCTGGGTCAGGCCATCCGATCCTGTCTGAAGCTATAAGCGATTTCGACACGTCACAACCATACATACCACAGCATGAGAATCCTCTGGAGACCTTAGCAGACGGAACGCCTACTCAAACGGCTTGCAGTGCATGGCACTCTGCAGTCGGGAGCGATTCAGCGACCAGACACTGCCGATTCATATTTCACAGGCTCGTGCTTCGTATGCTGCGGGACTTTTCTGCCGCTGGGTCAGGACATCCGATCCTGTCTGAAGCCATCAGGGAATTCGACGTATCACAAACAAGCATACCGCAGCATGAGAATCCTCTGGAAAACTTGGCAGACGGAACGCCTACATAAATGGCCCGCAGTGCGTGGCACTCTGCAGTAGGCGGCGATTAAGCGACCAGACACTGACGATTCATAGTTGTACAGGTACTGTGTTAAGCTTATAAGCCTAACAAACGTTTGTTCCTACGCCTACATCAGAAGATTATTCATAAGCTGAAATGGCATCAGAGTTGGCTGGTAATATAGATAACCTTGCCTCTTTGTTGACCCTACACGGCAAAGTTGACTCACTGCTTCTCCTAAAAGCTGAATTTACGAAAGTAACTATGTCAGTGAAGGATCTGAAAGAAACAGTTTCTTTCATGTTGAAGCAGTATGATATGGTCTTGAAGCAGCTATTAGCCAGCAAAGAAAGGGAAGCTGCATAGGAGGCACAAATCGATGACCGGAAAAGTGAATTGAAAACGCAAGCAAAAATGATTCAGCAACTTCAAAAGGATCTAAACAAAAGCGAGCAATTTAGCAGAAACGCTAATATGGAAATTGAAGGGCTATCAGCCATACATAACGCAAACTTGAAATCAGTCTTGTCAGACATAGCCAGCAAACTCGAGCTATCAGCCTTTGTTAACTCTCATATTCAGGCCACTTATCGCTTGCCACGCAAACACAAATCAAGCCCGACAGTACTTGTGCAGTTTTTTTTCTGTGGCCGCAAGGGAAAGATATGGTTTGTTGCTAGAGGGAAACTAAAACATTTGCACCAAAACGGATAGTGTCCGAAGCTGTTTTACAATAATAACCTGACAAGGCTCAACCATAATCTGTTTTGGCAAGCGAGAACGGCAGCACAAGGAAGCTACAAATTTTCATGGGTGAAGAGCGCAAGATTTTCGTATAAAAAGACGAAGATGCGTCTCTGATCCAAGTGAACAACTTGTTGGGCATTGCTAAAATTTCATGAACTTCATGGCAACTAACTTTTATACCACATCACATTTCTCTGAGTTTAAAGATAATTTTGGCTACAACCGGGAGCATGGCTTTACAGTGATTAGCGTAAATATTACAAGCGTTCGGAAATACTGGGAAGAATTTAGAACGCTAGCTCAATCAATGAAGAATTGGACGTGTTTGTTCTGGTCGAATCAAATCTGCCATAGGATGAATGGCACCAGTGAACGGTTACAAAGCCAATTTTATGTCAAGGGCATGCCAACGAGGTTGTGACATAGTGCTATTCGCTAGCACGAAATATTGTACCACATTCATGAACATTGCCTTTAGCCATGCTGAATGTCTTCCAGTGAAACTCGCGCTAGCAAACACAGATTTACTTCTGCTGGCCATTTATCGTCCTCCTAAAAATAATGTCTCACGATTCTTGAACGATCTAGATTAAGTCCTACCCTGCAGGGGTGCCTGCGCAAGTAGGCGTTTGGTGCGTAGCGACACCACGAACCCGAGCTAACGGGAGGTTTCGACTCCCTCCCACGCCAAGCCGTGCGTGGCTTTGCCGTGTCCGAAGAAAGGGGGATCCTGGGGGTTGAGCCGACGCTGGTTGATTGGATCTTTAAGGCCCCCCGGCATAGGCAACACATGCCTTTGGCCCCGGCTTTACATAGACGGCAGCCCTGGGCTCACCCGCCCACGGGAAATCGGCATTCGCCTTTTCCTATCTCTCTCTCTCTCTCTCTCTGTACATCTTTGTCTTTATCTCTCACTTTTTATCTGTCCTGTCCTCTAGTCTTTTCTGTTTACTTCCAAAATTCCTGGCGGCTAGGGTTAACCCTGTGCAAATAGCTTACCTTGGCCTAGGCGCATTAGGTTATAGCGGCGTTGTACGGCTGGCGTCTGCAGATTTCAGCATCCGCAAATTTGTAGCGTCCCCTTGTTGGCCTCCATGGTGGGTGGCCGCCAACGCTGAAGAACAAAAATAAGACAGGCATGCATGGAGCATTCCGCATACCGTCTGATCGTACCGGCTTAAGTTGGGAACGCACAGATGACATAAATTTTTTCAACCAGCCAAAAGAAACACTTCTCCACTTCCACGTCATTCACTGTGAGAAAACTGGAAAGCAAGCCAGGACCGTATCACCATTCGTAGTTGCCAGGTGTCTAACTGAAATTCTCGGGGCTGGATACAAAGTAACCAAAATGGCTAGCGGAGACGTTCTCCTCGAAATTTGGGACAAATAACAATTTGTAAAGCTAGACAGCCTCTCAACGTTTGGTGACGTTCCGATCACCGTAACATCACACAGATCTCTGAACATAACACGCGGAGTGGTATCTGACGTAAACTTATTGACCTGACCAAAACTGAACTTTTGGAGGGGTGAAATAGCCAATGTGTCACTAATGTACAGAGAATTATCATCAGATCAGATAATAAGGAAACATCGACGAAACACTTAATTTTCCCGTTTGCATCCAGTAAACTTCCAGAATCTATTCAAACAGGGTGCATGAAGACATCTATCAATCCGTACATACAAAACCCTCGTCGTTGCTTCCAAGTCCAGAGGTATGGCCATGGCTTTAAAAGCCGTCGTGGTCGCCAGACTTGTGCACAATGCGGAGTCCTAGGCCACGTGTCTGAGAAATGCAAACAATTACCACACTGTGTAAACTGTGATGGAAACCATGCCGCATATTCACGCTCCTGCACATACAGGAAAATGAAAAAAAGATAATTACATTGAAGGTGAAGGAGAGCACTTCATTTAAGAAGCACGGCAAAGAGTCTCACCATTCTATGCACCTGCATACGCTGATGCGGGGCGTCCGGGGGCACCGCCGCACCAGCCCTCGTCACTTCTTCGGCCCGCACATAGCGAGTGGGCGGTTGTGGCACCTACCCCCAAGACGGCTGTAGTCCAGACTACACTGCCTACTCCCAAACAGAGACCGGAGACTCCAGAGTCATCGGGTTTCAAGGCCTCACCTCACAAGGCGAGGCCCAAAATTCGAACTAACAGCTCGCACGTGCGGAAATCCAGTGCCTCCGAAGAGGCATTGGATACGTCGGTACCCTTGGTGCCGAAAGAGCAGCGTGGCTCCTTGGAGCGCACCAAGAAAACAAAAAAGCAGATAACAGGGCCTGGTGAAGGCCCTGTTACGTGAACTCAAACTCCCTGTATAAACAGCCACTCGCTTGTAGTACACACACCCCTATTTGACATTCATTATGAACACTCAAATTATACAATAGAACGTCAAGGGCCACATCAGAAACCTTGAAAATATCCAAGAACTTTTACACGAACACTCACCAAAAGTGCTGTGTGTACAAGAAACAAACCAACTTCCTTCGTCAATACGTTATTTTACAAAAAGACCGTGATGATGCCATGACATCATCCGGAGGTGTTGCCAATGTATTGAATCAAGGGATGGCATGCACGCACCTTCAACTCCAAACATCTCTTGAAGCAGTCGCTGTTTGAGCTGTGCTTTTCGACAAACTCGTAACAATTTGCACTCTTTATGTACCTCCAAGCTATCACCTACAAAAACATGAATTCCAGTCCTTAATCGATGAACTCCCAGAGCCTTTCGTTCTCCTTGGAGACTTCAATGCGCATAGCAGGCTATGGGGCGACTCTCGTTGTGATGCCCGAGGTTGACTGATTAAACAGTTTTTTCTCTCTTCCAGTGCGTGTCTTCTGAATCGAAAAGAACCAACTTATTATTACCTCGCTAACAATACTTATTCCTCAATAGACTTAAGAGTAGTATCTCCATCGCTTGTAATTCTACTTCACGGGAAAGTCATCACTATTCCCTACGAAAGCGACCACTTTCCCGTAGTTTTAAGCACACCTACATCAACTGAATGCCCACCAAAGGTTCTCAAATGGCTATTGAGCAGAGCCATTTGGAAACAGTTTTATACCATCACTCATTTAAGTTGGCGCGACATATATACTTTAAGCATTGATGTTGCTGTGAAGTACTTCACTTAGTTTTTAATTGATGCAGCAATCAAATACATCCCACAAACGAATGGACACACTGAAAAACGACGTGTGCCATGGTGAAACTGTGAGTGCCGAAATGCGCGCAAACAGCAATATAGAGCATGGAGGTTGCTTCGGAAGTCACCGACTGCCGACAATTTTGACAGCTTTGAGAAAATAAAGCCTCAAGGCAGGAGAACATGTCGGCAGGCCACGAGAGAAAGCTGGAAGGAGTATTTGTCAGAGATCAATTCATACACACAGGAGACTAAAGTCTGGAACATGGTTGGTAGGGTAGCAGGAAAACAAGACCACACACTCCCTCTCGTTAACACACAAGGTGACACCTTGGAGATCAGGCGAACTTCTTCGATGCATACTTAGAGCGGGTTTCCAGCTCCTCGCACTATACTGATACTTTCCAAAAATACAGAACAAAAATAGAAAAGCGAAAACTCGAACACAAATGCAAGAGATACCAGGCGTACAACCAAGCTTTAGGCTTAGCTGAGCTCCAAACATCACTGAACTCCTGCAGTGATTCCACTCCAGGTTATGACCGTGTGGTTTACGAAATGTTAAACAAGCTACCATTCGACACTCAAAAAACTTCACTTTGTACAATGCTTTTTTGTTCTCTGGCACTCTTCCTACTTCCTAGAAAGAGGCTATTGTTATTCCCATTTTGAAAGAGGGCAAGGACCCTTCATCAGTTTCGAGTTACAGGCCCATTGCGCTTACAAGCTGCCTGTGCCGACTTGTACATATCGTTGAAACAAAGAATTTGCTCAACCCATTTTAGTGCGGGTTTCGAGAGAGTAGATCCAGCACCGACCACCTTGTTCGTATCGAGGCGCAGATCAGAAACGCTTTCGTTCATAAGCAATTCTTTCTCTTTGTGTTTCTTGATAGCGAAAACGCATATGATACAACATGTCACTTTGCAATACTAAGAGACCTGTCCCACCGTGGCGTGCGTGGAAGAATATTTACTATAATCGAAAGCTACCTGTCAAACCGGACATTCTGCGTTCGAGTAGGCAGCGTTCTTTCCCAAGAATTTATCCAAGAAACAGGCGTGCCGCAAGGTGGTGTACTTTGTTGCACACTTTTTCTCGTCAAAATAAATTCTTTGCACTTGTCCATCCCTCGCCATATTTTATTGTACATATGTCGATGACGTCCAGCTTGGCTTTATATCTTGCAATATGGCCATGTGTGAAAGCCAGGTACAGCTTGGTTTGAACAAAGTCTCCAATTGGGCTGAAGAAAACGGGCTCCGGCTGAATGCACAGAAAAGCATGTCTGTGTTGTTCCCCAGGAATAGAGATATTCATACCTCTATTTCAATCAACCAATAATTAACCAATATTAAACTGCATGGGCAACGTCTTCCCCTTAATAACGAACACAAATTCTTAGGCCTAATCTTGGACACCAAGCTAACCTTCATACTACACATCAAATATTTGAAAAACAAATGCATAAAAGCTATGAACGTTCTAAAAGTGTTGTCTCGCACTACGTGGGGAAGCGACAAAAATTGTTTATTGAATCTGTATAAAAACCTCGTACGCACCCGCCTAGAATATGGGGCAATATCATATCAGTCTGCAACACCTACTGCCCTTAAAATGCTTGATCCTGTTCATCACCTAGGCATCCTCCTCTCTATGGGTGCTTTTCGCACTAGCCCCGTAGAGAGTCTGTTCGTGGAATCGAATGAATGGTCGCTCCACCTACAGAGGTGTTACAAATCTTTTAAATATCATCTTAATGTAAACGCAGACAAGCGTCACGCATCACATTCCACAATCAATGACATGTCAAGCCTTGCTGTGTTTAAAAAAAATTACGGCATATTCCCGGGGTGAATGATGATGAATGGGCGAAGCTCCGGAGGGATTCATCGGTAAACTGTGAATCTTCCGTGTAATTCGCCCAGTCGATCATCATGTAAAGACGTGAGAAACGCTGTGTGTGTATATACACAACTCAACTTTTATTTGTTCTTAGACGATAGATGGCTTGCGATGTCCCTTGCCTCGCGCGCTCACACATCGGGATTCTGTCTGCGAGCGCGCGCTGCTGCCGCCTTGCGCTCTCTCCGCTGTGCAGCCTTATCCATCCGGCGACTCCGAGCGCGCGCCAACACCGAACAGATTTTATTACAACGCTCCCCCTAGCGTACGTCACCGCACTAAATCGAACGATTGCCTTCAACCAATGACACGCGCCATATGTGACATCATTCTTATTTTATAAGATCTCGCGTCTTTCATCAACTACAAGTACCGCTTTCTAGTTTATAACATCTTGCATCTTTTCACCATCAGCTACAAGTACCACCATCTAGTAAACACTACAAGAACTAAACGAGAGGTGGCTACATACAGGAGACGGTACCGCCATCTAGTGAACACTGCAAGAACTAAACTAGAGGTGGCTACATACAGGCTACAGGGGACGCACAGCCCACGCCCTAAGGAGCTTCGCCCCTAAAATTGCCTTCTATGAGAGAGCCCTACTCACTCCGCGTGAGGCGATTAGCGAAGGAAACCGGTTTGCCACTCGAACACCTCTTGATGGCTCCCGCAGTATGCATGCCACCATGGCAGTGGCAGGCGATAGATTGCGACGTGTCTTTCTTAGAGGTTACAAAGCATGCACCAATCACACATATCCAGAAACACTTCCTATAACTACAAAATAAATAAGCATGTCCTGAGTTCTTTACGGATGCTTCAAAGTCTAACACTTCAGTCTGGTACGCGGCAGTCAGCCCAACCTTTTCGGAAGCCGGCGTTCTGCACTCTGATACAAGCATTTTCACCGGTGAAGCTTATGCCATACTTGCGGCCGTTAAACACATTAGGAAAATAAAACTACTGAAGGCATGAACATATACAGATTTCCTAAGCGTAGTAAAAGCTCTGTAAACACCTAAAAAGTACAAAAACCCAGTCCCTTCTCGCTTTATTCACTCCTGTGCACAGCCGACTCATCTAAGCAGCATGTTGTAGTCTGCTGGGTGCCTGGACACCGCGAAATACAAGGCAACGTTCTGGTGGACCAGCTACCTGGATCTGCCAACAAAACGACTAGCAATACATTGATACCAGTTCCTGCACTCGACTTGAAAGCCTTCCTAAAACGAAAGCTCAGGGATTATAGGCAGAAAACATGGGACACACAAACAGGTAATAAATTGCATATTATCAAGCCGCAACTTGATTATTGGCCACCAGTATCAAAATCACGCAACACAGAAGTAGTACTCACAAGGTTAAGAACAGGGCATTCATACACTACACATTCATTTCTTCTGTGTGGTGGCGATCCACCTTTCTGTGGAAGATATGGATAAGCGCTCACCGTACTTCACATTCTGATCCAGTGTAAGGAGTTACATACGCTAAAAAGACAACACTTTCCATTACCCTACCGACAGCAGATACCCCTTCACTCTGCAATTTTTGTCGGCAGGGAACCACTTTTTACACATAAATCATTGTTAGCTTTTTTGAGAGAGGTTCATACTTTTCATATTCTAAACCCAAGAGTTCCGTAGCACGACCTCTCTCAAGACGTCTCCTATACGGTGGCTACACTACACAAAGCACTTGTCTAACGGCCCTTGGACGTAAGGGTTTGAATAATTAAGGCACTTGTGCTAATGCCAAACTTGTCAATCATCGTTTTTATTACCACAAACTTTTGTAATGCATTAACACCCGCACTTTTCACGGCAAGGTCATGCTTTAATTACTTCTATGTTTTTACCCGCCTTAGGGCGAGGGATTTTATGGCCTATATACAGCCACTTATCACAATCAGTGTCCATATCTCTTGTAACATGAACTGGCGCTCTTTGGCCTTGAAATGGCCCTTGCGCCACAAAACATCAAACATTATCATTAGGTGAAGTCCTAGATGGCCAAGCAACAGCGGATCAAATTTGCGTGGTAGGAGATCTAAACATCGATACATTTAACTTTACCACAGTCAATGTATCTGATTACTTTTCAATTTTATCAAAATACGGCTTGCAGCCGACCATAACATCCCCAACACCGATGCATATAGCCCAGACGCGGGTCTCCCTGTATAGACCACACTGCAATGCGACCACTAAATTATTCATTAGGGTCTTGTGTGATTAAGCAAACATTAACTGACCATTATTTCGTGGCCTGTCTCCTATGTTGACAATCGCCTCTGCTGAGCGTTGAGAATATAGAAGAAAAAAATTTATAGTAATGAGCGGAAAATACAGATATTTAATAGCAATGTATGTGATCAGTTTATAACACAATTTGACTGGATGCAGTTAACTGTACGATGGAACTATCCCACAGTCTACGAAAACATTTTGTGAGCAGCTCCTAGAATTTGAACATTCAAGTACATATGTAAAAACTAAAAAAAGTATAGAAAAAATTATTGGTGGTTTACTGCGAATATTATGCCCCGCCGCGGTGGTCTAGTGGCTAAGGTACTCGGCTGCTGACCCGCAGGGAGCGGGTTCGAATCCCGGCTGCCGCTGCTGCATTTCCGATGGAGGCGGAAATGTTGTAGGCCCGTGTGCTCAGATTTGGGTGCACGTTAAAGAACCCCAGGAGGTCTAAATTTCCGGAGCCCTCCACTACGGCGTCTCTCATAATCATATAGTGGTTTTGGGACGTTAAACCCCACATATCTATCAATTACTGCGAATATTATGAGCGCCAATTCTCGTAGAGACTGGCTATAGAAACGTAGCAGACGGGCACCGAAAAATCAAAATGTGAAAATTGAATTCAAGATTGCAAGGAATAGGGTTGTCGCTCCTTTAAGGACAGCAAGAAACCTGTATCTTATGGAACGATTCAACCAAGCATAAAAAAATGCGGCAAAGACATGGTCTTTCATAGATAATCTGTGAAGCAAAAAGAATACGCCCTCTGATCTACTCAAAATGTTTTCCGAGAAACCAGAGATAGTGGTTGCTAAGTTGAACCACTTTTTTACGTGTTTTTCCAATACGCATGCGCATAAACGCAAGCTGCGGAAGAACGACGAAGCGACCACTGTCATTGATGATCACAAACCTGAACTCCAGTTTTATTCAGAGGTATGCATATATATACAGAAGTAACCTGCTGGCAAGTAAAAACAACATAAACCTATTTTCTATTTTAAACGTTGTATCCAGTTTGATGTCCTTTGTCGCTGTGTAACCGCTTGCGCAAGCATGTATTGATTGATTTGTGGGGTTTAACGTCCCAAAACCACCATTTGATTATGAGAGACGCCGCAGTGGATGGCTCCGGAAATTTCGACCACCTGAGGTTCTTTAACCTGCACCCAAATCTGAGTACACGGGCCTACAACATTTCCGCCTCCATCGGAAATGCAGCCGCCGCAGCTGGAAATCGAACCCGCGACCTGCAGGTCAGCAGCCGAGTACCTTAACCATTGATTGATATGTGGGGTTTAACGTCCCAAAACCACAATATGATTATGAGAGACGCCGTAGTGGAGGGCTCCGGAAATTCAGACCACCTGGGGTTCTTTAACGTGCACCCTAATCTGAGTACACGGGCCTACAACAGAGTACCTTAGCCATTAGACCACCACGGCGGGGCACGCAAGCATGTAGGTATGTCACACAATTGGTCCCTCCTTTAGCCAGTTAGGCTATGGGACCAAACAAGTGTTTGCGAAGTTTTTTGTTACATGAATGTGAAAGCTACAATTAAAAAACTGAAAGCACTAAATATTCCCCCACTTTAAAAAGAACAGTGTTAACAATTGTTGGTGGATTACTATTAGCCCAAAAATACACAATATTTACAAATATATACACCCACACATGGCATTTGCGCTTCACAATATTGCCCGATTTACAACTGCGCAGCATACAATCATCGTCTGCTACTTGACAAACCATTTCAGGAACCAAGAACAAAAACGCTTGCAGAGTAACTGAAACGTCTGCACAAAGTCCAAGTTGCACTCAAGTTGTCACTGCACCAGTCTACACGCAAACACCAGCTACACACTGTGCCCAATTCGATTCGGAGGTCTTCTGTTCCTCGGTGGCTGGACGCGACGTTGAGGTACCGGGTGCTTCGATGCAACTGGCGCTGTTGCTTGTAGCCTGGGTGTATCTAGGGAAGCTTCGGACTGCGCTATTGAGGTGTGATCCTTGGGTCGCTCAGGCACAGAAGGTGGGGTTTCAGGTTCGTAGGCAGCGTTTTGATACGGATTCCACGCGGCTGATGGCGCAGGTACCTTCGATAAATTTGAAGCGTTCCAAGTTCGTCCATCGTCAAGCTGCAAGATAGATGGGCCTTGTTGATGGACAACTTTCAATGGGTGGCTAAACGCAAGGTCGCCCTTAGCGGATATTTCAACTTTCCTAACTTGCACAAAATCACCAACTGACACGCTTGTCTTTTTCGTGGTCCTGCGACGGTCTGTGTACTCTTTGCTGTACCGTTGTTTGCTCTTCTTGCGTTGGCGTAGACGACAGAGTTCGGAAGCAGGATCGGTGAAAAAAATTGGTGATGGGTAGCCCACAACGTCAAGACGTGTTCTCGGCAGCCGCCCATGTAGGAAGGAGAACGGATGGTGCAACACCCGTAGTGGCATGTGGCGTACAGCAATATATAGTCAAATAGTGGGTTACCGCTTGACGAAGCGGACGCTGCTCTAACATTGCAACCTGCACTGATTCCTTGAAGACAGGGTTGAACCGCTCTACAAGTCCGTTCGCTTGATGGTAGTAAATGGAAGAGTGCATGAGGTGGATGGCGCGATCATTGAGGGACTTTGTGAACTGATTGATATGTGGGGTTGAACGTCCCAAAACCACCATATAATTATGAGAGACGCCGTAGTGGAGGACTCCGGAAATTTCTACCACCTGGGGTTCTTTAACGTGCACCTAAATCTGAGCACACGGGCCTACAACATTTCCGCCTCCATCAGAGAGCCAGCCGCCGCAGCCGGGGTTCGAGCCCGCGACCTGCGGGTCAGCAGCCGAGTACCTTAGCCACTAGACCACCGTGGCGGGGCGAACTTTTTGAACTCCGCATAGGTGAACTCCGCGGAGGATTACTTGCGGTGTGAAAGACAACGGAATGACAATTCGTTCTTCGCGCAGGAGCAAGTTGTCAACAACCAACAAATCTTCAGGCACCAAGAAGATAGGCTGAAGTTCACTCGAGAGCGTCTCATGTGCAGGCCATGACGTGGCGACATAAGTCGCGACTTGCTCCATCTTGCAGTCTTCACGCTGGCCCAGTTGAAACGGCTCCTTGGTGAGAAAAGGTAACTCAACAGAAGATACAACTTCCTCGAATGAAGCATCTTCGGAGAGACATGGAACTGGAAGGCGGAAAAGGGCATCTGCCGCCTGGTTTTCGGACCCTTTCTGATACTCTGCAGTATAGTTGTACCGAAGCAGCCGTTCCGACCAGCGTGCGATGCGAAGGGGGCTGCTGCCAGAGCCTTGCGAAGAGAGGAGAGAGACCAAAGCTTGGTGGTCTGTGCGCAACGTGAAATGCTGTCCCTACAAGCACGTATGCCAGTGTTTGCATGCCCAAACACATGCAAGCGCCTCACGCTCGCCAGCTACGTATTTACCCTCTGCAGGTAAAAGCGTTCGCGAAGCAATAGAAACAGTTCGCGACCTATGGCCATCTACCTGTTGGAGAACAGCAGCCAGTTCGCAATCAGACACATCAGTGGACACTACGACCGGAAGGGACGCATCGAACATCTGCAGAACTTAGATGGATGAGAGCAAAAATTTATTTTGGCCAAACTGGCGTCTACTGTGTCTGTCCAAATGAATCGTTGATTCTTTCGGAGAAGAGCTGGCATAGTTTCTACCACATCAGCAAGACTGGGAAGAAACTTGGCGTAATACTCGACTAGAAAAATAAAAGAACGTAGGCTAGTAGCATCAGTTGGTGCAGGAAAATTTATAATGGAAGTAATTTTTTCTGGCAGAGGAGAAATGCCTTGTGCTGTGATCTTGTGCCCCAAGAAGAAAAGTTCCTGTACGCCAAATACGCACTTGTCGTTTAACTTGAGCTCGGATTCCTTAATGCGCTGTAGTACAGTGATCATGTTGGTGAAGTGTTCCTTTTCATTTTTCCCAAACACAATGATGAAATTTATATTGAAGAGAACACCAGAGCATCTTTCAAGTATTTTGGACATCATTCGTTGAAATTCAGCGGGGGCCAACGCCAACACGAAGCACACTCGTTTGAAGCGAAAGAAGCCATCGTGAGTAATGAAAGCGGTGAAGTCATGGTTTTCAGGATCGAGCGAAACCTGGTGGTAGGCTGATACGAGGTCAAGCTTTGAGAAATGAGTTGCCCCAACGAGACCGTGGAGGAGTTCTTCGGTGTGTGCAATAGGAAAGCTATCTGTAACTACGGCCACATTAGGCTCCCGTAATTCGACACAAACACGAATGCCTCCATCCTTCTTTTGAACAACAAATATCGGGGAGACCCATTCTGACGCATTGATGCACTTTATCACATCCAACTGCTCGAGCCGACGAAGTTCATCCGATACCGGAGCTCGGAGTGAAAGCGGAAGGCGGCGTAGTTTTGCTACAGTAGATGGAACTGAGAGCCAAACTATGACAGGATGCACAAAAACCCTTCATTAGGCTGAGGCTGGAGTCGAAAAGGCACGCAAACTCATTGCGTAACTCTGCTGGAAGGCAAGCAGTTGAAACTGTTTCCTGGCCTGGGGCTAGTACGTTGGTAGCACTGGTAGTTGACGCGGTAGTCTCAAGGCTGCAGAGGGACGAGCCGTCAATCTGGAGCTGAAGGGCCTTAATGGTGTCAATACCTAGCAGTGGTGTACCTTGCGAAACAACGTAGAACAGAATGGACGCTTGGCGTTTTTTGTATACTACCGTCGATAGAAAGCATCCTCGCACAGGGATAAGCGGTTTCGAGTAATCTAGAAGCTTCACACGGGGCACAAGCAGCAGCGTATTGCCGGCAAAATGCTTATCGAAAAGATCACCCACTAGAATTGAAACCGAGGAGCCCGAGTCGATAAGAAATGGTAACAGCGCATGCCCAACTGTTGCCTCGACATGAATTATGGCACAGCTGGATGCGGTCACCGAGAGAATGCTCATAGCTTCGTCGGGCAAATTCTGGTCGCTAAGCTCGTGAACACGAACGCCCTGTTGCTTCTTTCTGCTCACAGAACTAGAGTGCCCAATGAGCCCACAATTATAGCAACGCTGGCCTTTCACTACGCAACGGGATGACGCGGCACGGGGCTGGCGGGAACCACAACGGTAGCAGTAAGAGGATGAAGTGGGTGGGCGCGCACAGGGAGCAGGTTGGTGGGTGTCGGGATGCGGGCGCGTTTCGGTACGAGGTGCCGGCGGAGGCGTGTCACTTTGCGAAGGACGGTGGTAGTGTTTATTTCGACTGCGGTCGAGCGGTGTTTAGCGAGAACTTCTTGATATACGCTGCGCGGTGCTTGAAGCAATTTCTCGAAGGTCCTCACTAGCCTATTTGATTTGTGACGCTAATGTATTGCTCGGAAGAACGAAAGGGTAAAACCCTCAAGAAGAAGGCGTTCGCGAATATGCTGGGACGAGACCCCTTCCACGAATGTGTCACGAAGGGAGTGTTCAGGGGAAACAAATGAACATGCAGCGGCGAGCACACGTAGAGCGCCAACTTATTCGTGGACAGACTCCTCTGGGTGCTGAATGCGGCGGCGAAAGTGTTGCCTTTTTACGACGACATTGTTGAGCTTGTGAAATGTTGCGTTAAAGTCGCTACAGCTTCGTCGTAAACAGAAGGCTGAACGGCGGCGGTCTTCCTAGCTTCCGTAAGTTTGTCTTCGGCTGTTGACTCACCGATCTCAGAGGCATCCGTTGGAAGCGGTAGACTGGAGAAAACACGTTGACCCTCAACGCTGAGGCTGTGTAACACCAGGCCTTTAGGACGTTCGTGCGGAAAGTCGGACGTTCCGGATGCCAGTAGGTTGTTTTCGAAGATTTGGTGCCATTTCGCCCACGGCATTGTAGGGCGGCCGGGTTCAGGCAGGAACGGGGGCGGCGGAGCAAGCCCACTGCAGTTCATGGCGTCGAAAAGGTGCAGGCGTGGTTACGCCCCCTGAAAAAGACGCATCCTCATCGCCGTTGTTGTGTCACAGCGGAAACCGCGGAAGAGCGACGAAGCGACCACCGCCGTCGAAGATCACAAACCAGAACTCCCGTTTTATTCAGATGTATGCATATATATACAAAAGTGACCTGGTGGCAAGTAAAAACAACATAAACTAAACGGAAACTGAAACTGAAAACACTACAATTAGCAATAGAATATATATTACTGCTAGTGTGCCACAAGGATCAGTGTTTTCACCATTGCTATTTAATTTATTTATGAATAACTTCTTCGAAATTCGTAAAGCCAATGTGTACCAGTATGCAGATGATACGGTACTACTACCACGTCACATACGTTATGAAGGGGCGATTAATGCTCGTCAGATCGAAATTCCTATTGCAATAATACGGTTCGAAGAAAACTCCGTAATTGTAAATGAAAACAAAACAAAACTTATCTGCTTTCGAAGCCCTCTAAAAGCCCCAAAAGTTGATATACCAATTTTTCTTCACACCGAGCAGTGCAACCCATGCAAATGTTATGCAGTAGAAAATGTCGGAACATTCAGAGACCTAGGCGTAATTTTTCAAATTGGTATGTCTTGGCAACATCACACGCCATTTATTTGTTCCAAACTGAGAAGTGTGACATGTCTGCTTTTCAATATAAAAAGTTTGGTGCCTCTACTGGTGAAGAAAAAGCTAGTTCATTCGCTAGCATAAAGTGTGGTGAGATGTGGGATTACAGTTTCCGCATTTTGCTCAAAATGCTGGAAAACATGCATTTCGAAATATTTTAAAAGGTGTAGCTTACGATGGTAAGGTAGATGCCAGTACTATATTTCGGGATTTGGGCTTTTGTGTATTCTAGGATTTCTTTATGAAACAGTTGTGCTGAGATACAATTGGTGTGATGACTTTAGAGTGGCATATGTAACGCGTTGACCCCTGAGAGAAAAAAAGCGTTTTATTGTACTCCAGTTCTCTAAGAGATATGGGGATCATTTAAAGTGTATATATTCCAACAGTTTTTAATTCACTACGTCAAGAATTATTTAGCGAGTTCAAAAAAGCAATTCAAGAAATTACTCGCTGAGTTGTAAAATCACATGGTCTAGTTGTATGTCACATATGCTCCGGAACTCTCCTTTGTTCTTCTTTTTTATTTACTGCCCGTAAAAAATCAATGGTGTCAGTATTTAGTTTGTTCGTTGGCAAAGAAGCAACAATAGTTTTTGCTTTCCTTGTATCCATATCGCTGTAACCGGCTCTGCCGGGCCTAGTCACACAAGTCTTTGGGACTTAGGCAGGCCCGTTTCTTTGTACTTCTTATGGATGTATACAGTAAAGTATTATTATTATTATTATTGTTATTATTATTATTATTATTGTTATTATTATTATTATTATTATTATTATTATTATTATTATTATTATTATTATTATTATTATTATTATTATTATTATTATTATTATTATTATTATTATTATTATTATTATTATTATTATTATTATTATTATTATTATTATTATTATTGCTCTCATGGTCTACGTGACATACACCTAGGCATGTGTACGAAGACATTCTCATCATGTCAATGTTATATTTACTGAAGCATGATCAAGAAATCTCTGGAAATACAAACTGTTTGGTGTTTTAGATTTCTGAAAGCCAACATGTACGTAAATGTGGAGATCAGCAAGAAATCGAACTAGACTTAAGTGCACGTTAAGAAATCGCAGATCATCGAAATTTCTGAAGCACTCCGCTACGGCGTTCCTCATAATCATCTAGTGCTTTCGATATCTAAAATTCCCGCGATTATTAAGTTTACTAGTAAGAACTTGAGTTTTTATTGACTCTAAAAGATTTACGTGAATTTTTTTGTTGTGATGTGTCTTGACATTAGGACACGCAATGAAAATATGCGTACTTTGATCATCAGAAATCCTGATGCATGTTGTCATCTGAGTCTCTATTGCACAACTGATGCTAAGAGACATTAGGCTTTGCAGGTCTTATGTCAATCTAGTGACTCATTACGTGTGCATTAGGTGCACATTAGACTCTCGAAATTCAATTTCTTAAGGAAAAGATCTTAAGTCTTGGCTGGCGTAAGGCTTTCACTGGAACGGTTCTGTTGTAGTTATGAGGCGCACAGAGCTCACTGCAGTCATCGTACAGCCTTCGTTTGCGAAAAGAGCGTGCTTTCCAGACACAGCAAAAGAAAAACTGAAATGCTCATTAGCGTTCAGTTGTACCTGTGAGTACGTTTCGTGCGTCATTTGTGTGTAAGAATTGCGGGGCGCCCTTCGATCTGCTTGCCATTCTGCGCTTGACCTTCCAATCGTTATCGCGTTCATCGATTAGCCTTGGAGGCGGAGCTTTGACTTTTCCCGTTAGGCGATCTCCTACTTGATAAGATACTAATTTAAACTTTTATGCTATAACGACGCACGAAAGATGCTTTGTTTGTGTTGCATTCATGCGTCTCCCTTGCTGAGAACACGCGCAAATATTGTGCTCTAAAATCACATCTTTCTTCCACCGTAAAGCAAACACAAAAATGCTCCTTACGTTGTGAGAGCAGCACCTGCGCCGACCTGATGCTGAGCGATTGGGAAAAAAGTGCGTAGTAATGAATTTTCTCAAATTGGATTTTTTTCAAGGTGGTGAAACTTTTTATTTACACTTACTCGGTCTCAGAAGCCGAGAAAGCAGCATTTTAAATAGCACTTAGACGTGCTGCTATCGCGCTAACTGAATCACCGTTTCTGGGAAACAGATTTTTTTTTTTCAGAAATCTAGGTACAAGTTTCTATCGGCACCAACTCTTGAATATTTATTGTAGCCCCCCTCCCTTTCCCCCTTCTACTTGCGCGGCGCGCCGTTGCCAATCCGATGGACCCCGTGGTGATGGCGCGCCGCCACTGGCAATTGCGGTATCGGAATACAAGTTTACGTTCAAGCCAACGACTTCAACGTAAGCATTATGGGTTTCTGGACAAAGCTTTCTCGTCAGTTCTTTATATCTCTTTATATCATTTAATTTACATTACACGGGACAACGCACGGGTGAGACGCACAAAAAGAACGTTTTTATTAAATTAATAAAAAATTGTATAAATCCGAATTACAAAAGGGCCATGCCTACAAGCACCTAAAAGCTTCATATTTGACTTCATGAATATGCGTGGATTTTTCGACATATTCGCAATCCCCAGCTTGGACGCTCCTGTGTTTACAGATAGCGTCCGTCCCACGAATCTGGAGAGGCGCTTCTCGCCTGGCTTCGCCTGCAACTTTGGCCTTGGCGGCAGTCATGAGGCTATAAATAGCGTCGCGTGGTTCTTTCCCCGACGCCCACTATGACGCAGATTGAAGCACTGTCTTTGTACTTATTTGCCATTTACGTAATTGCTTGATGGTTCGGTGCACGTACAAATACACGAAAATCAGCAGTCGAACTGCGCACGCTTGACGTCAAACACGGCCTCAACTCGTGATAGCACAAAGCACGCTCAGAATGCTGAGAACGGCAAACCACAATGGAAGCGAGGAACAGTACCCTCTTTTAAGCCAGCTATGCCCTTGTTCACGACGATAGAAGCTGGCCCACAAGGTCTGCGTAGTTTCTCAAGGAACAATGTTTGCTGGATATTCCAGAGTTCAAATGTGAAGCTAAAGCTTTTTTATGCTGCACGAGAAGACAAAGACACAACTAAGAAAACATTTGAAACGCCACGAGCGCAGACTGTAATTATAGTGGATTGAACTTTCAGTGCATTAACTGTTAATTGTTAATCAACTTACCCATTATTGAACTAATCGCTTTTGGTATAAAGTTTTATTGAATAATTGGCATTTTTAAAGGAGCTTTCATAAGGGTATTCCATTGTTTGGGGAGCATTGTTGGTATAAAAATAGAAGCTTGAACGAGTTCTTGTCACCTAGAAAATTTTGGCTCATACCCACAAGAAGGATTGTTCACACTGTACTATATAATATCGATTTTTATGCAATGCTTGCTAAAAGAGAGAGAAATAAGATAAAAACATTAATAATCTTGATTGATACAGCACGCACGAGAGGATGATGAAGGAAGCATACGCATTTTTGCCATTTCATTTCATTATTTTTTATTTACCCAACATTTTTTAAATCATATTTTAAATATTATACTTCGCTTTTTGGCCAATCCACCAGAGTCGGTACCTCACTTAGGTTGAAGGGTAAGCAAACAAACAAATAAATATTTTCCTCAAATCCTGCCTGCCGAAGCGCACCTGTCAGCGCCTGCCTTCTTTGTTTGTTTGCTTGTCCTTCAAAAAACAGTGGCACGTACTCACTGTAGGGGATTGGCAAGCATGAGTAGTTGAAGATTCGACAGGTCCTTCCAAAATTGTTAGGAAATACACAAATATAATAAATGGTATATACGTGTTTTAATAATTGCTTTTATAGCAATATGATTTAAAGCTCATATATCAAACTACCGCAGAGACCTGAGGAGAGCAATTTAAAAGTGGTTAGTTAGGTTTTGCGCACTCTGAATAGGCAAATATCTAAACACAACACTGAAATGGTACTTATTCGGTAGTTCGAATGAAATTACACATGACATCAAACATGGCGGTATGCCAAGCATGAGGCGCCGTAGCTTACCACAATTTATTCAGTCCAGGCTAATCCTATAGGTCTGATAGAAAGTAGTGTGCAATATTTTCGAATTCTCCGCAAAGTCACCAGGGAGGGGATACGGTCAGGCGAGTCCTGTGTAGGTATAAGTATATTGAGGGGATATGGCACCAAAATCTGGTTATCGTCACATCTGATTGTCGAGATTGTCTTCATTGAGCCTTCCATAGGAAGTTTAGGTGCTTGAATTTCGTCGATTTTGTTACTGATTTCACCCTAACTGTTAGAATTGCGAATTTTTTATATCTGATTGCAGATAAATATTCTACCACTGGAATAACTTTAGGTATTGGTAGATGTAGTGATGTGCGGGCTATTGCATCGGCCATTCCATATACTATAAACTCGAAGTGACTAGGAAGCCTAACTAATTTTAAGTGCTTCAAATTAAGTGAAACTATAGACCGTAACATCTTGAGGGCTCACGAGTTATGCAAAGCTGAAAGAACTGTGCACAAAAAAAGCGAATCTGTTATGATTATCGTCCAGCTATCATGAGTCGGAAGTTTTCGCAGTGCTATAATGAGCTTCTTGAGTTCAGCTTAGAAACCCGGAGTGAACTCTCGCAGCCTTATGGCGAACGACCAGCCAAGCGATTCGCAGACAAGTCCCACAACTGCTCTTTCCTGATACACACAAGCATCTGTAGCTATTATGCTACATGTTTTTGCGTGTACCGAGAAATTTTCTAAGCTGCCGTATAGCAACTTGAAGGATGAAAATTTATTTTGAAGAGAAAACATTTCTTCATATTCTAATATCAGAGAGTGATTTGATTCATTAGTTACCATTACCTCTCTGAAGTTAACACTTATGCGTTCATGTTTCGTGTGTACATAGATTATCTGAGGTGTATGAAGAAACGTTGCCACCAATGAGCGAAAAAGAATGAGTATGTGTCACTGATAAAAATGTATTTATCTGTGCGCACTGGCAAGCTGTAAAATTTTAGAAATGTTTGTGCGGTGGGTAGGTGGAATTATCAGAGCAATAAAGGCAGACGCGCTTCCTGACACTTAACATTAATTGCTGCCAATCAGGGGAGCCCCAGACAAGAGTGCAGAAATTTTCGCTTCACGTTGGTCCATGGGTTAGTTATGACGATGATGATGCTGGCCAAATGCATGGCTCACTCCGGCTCTGGGGGATTGGCAAAGAAACATTTAGAGAGAGGGTATCAAGTATTACTTGTTAATATAGTAAATTATAAAGTGGTTAGAATAAATTACATTTTACTAATTGAGAGATTTGATATCTAAACCGCCTTGATTCGAACAAGAATCTTTCTCCAGCGGAACAGATATTCGGGTGACTATAGCCTAATGCGGACGCTCCCAAAGCGAGATTACTAAAAATAACAAAATAAACTCAAATTCAAATGAAAGGTGTTTTAATAATTTATTTCCTCAATACCTTGCAATAATTAAACGACAAAAATAATGCACGATTGTCTCATTCTTGTCACACAGCAGCAAAGAGGGGAAGGAGCCAGACCAGCTTGCTTGCTTTCCTGCTTGTGCCTATATTTGGCTCGTACCCACAACGTGATATTGGCCATTTACCCGGCGGTTGTGAGATTAGGGACACACGAATTTCAAACCCAAATAATGAAAAAGAATAAAACAGATATATAAGAAATACGAAATTTCACTACCCTGAAGTCATGTACGATTAAAGTATATCCAGAACTGTAATAGAAATTATCACCTTAATTTGAAAAAAGTACACTTTCGATCGGGATAACTTAACAAGAAAATCTTCTCATGTCTCTAAGGAATGCACAGACTGCTATGCAGATGTTCCTGTTGCTGTGTCCTAGAAAAGAATCCCCAAGGGAAATAATGTTTTCAGAATTAAGAGTAATGCCTAATATTCTGAATATTAGTTCTAAATGTTATTTTCTATTGATGGTGAAACGTCGGCATGGAAGTAAAAATGATCAATGTTTTCGGGCTCATAACCATCAAATCAGAGCACAGATGGCACCTGGCAAGGCCTGTATAGATCAAAATTAAGAGGCGGAATTCGCCAACAAGATTTTCTGAAGCATACTTCCAATTCCTGAGTGGGGCACCACTTATTATCCCAAGAAAACGTAAGGTGACCATATTCCTGACCTGGTAACCTAATTTTCATGGAATCCTGAAAAAAAAATATTATCTACAAAATTTGCATTCAGTAACAAAAACGGTGTCAGGTACAATGTACACTGCAGGGCCATTAGGGCATCACCGCGTGAGAGCGTCCGCCATTTCAGTTATAAGTATGTCTCAGTGTCGGGGCACCCACACAAACCACACTGTATTCAAATGTTTAGATACTAAAAATGTGAAAAGATTTCAAAAGGGAGACTCAAAATAGGCAGTTGAAGTTACGGTTCAGCATACGGAGAAAGATTCAGTAACCATAAGAAATGTCGAATCATTTACTGAAAGTAACTTAAGAGCTAAAATAATTGCTAAAAGCTCTGCTTCAAATACGGGAGTATAGTCCGAAGACGTGCTGAGAATGACAAGATAGAGTTTCTGAGAATATGCGTGCACCCGCTTTATCTACACACATGAATGCATCAGCGGCAATTACATCAACATTTCCCAATTGAAGTAGATAGTCTTCTGATGAAGCTATCACATATAAATATATATATATATATATATATATATATATATATATATATATATATATATATATATATATATATATATATATATATGGTGGCAAAGCGTTCGAACACTGGGTCGTCCTCCGCAGCGCCTTCTAGTGGGTCGCGCTTTTCATCAGAATAGCAGCTCGTGCAGAGAGTCGGTCCCCGCATTGACTGTCGCTGGGGGGCATTAACCTTTGGGAAACACTTGTGCTCAACACTGTAAATGCAATTATGATTGAATTTGACGACATATATCCCAAGAGTGCAAAAAAGTACCATATGAGTATGTAATTGGCATTCTGGAAGATCATTTGGCCAATTTAGAAACATCATTTGTGAGCGCGACTGACGCTTTTGTTTATGAAGAGAAGGCTGGCGTCAGAACCGTATCATTCTCTTTAGATTGGGCTTCACAATTCGATTACGCGACTTTACACCTATATACCAAGCTGAACTACTGGCAATAGTCTTAGCATGGCGTAAAGTGCCGCAAGATCTATCAGCGATGATTGTTCTAACAGACTGTCTCTCAGTCTGTACTGAATTAAGCTGACCAACTTTTTCGCGTACCTTAGAAACTTTCTACTCACTCAATCCTACACATGTTCGACTCGTCCGACTAGTTTGGATACCAGGCCACAGAGGTTTAGTTCTGAATCAACATGCAGAAGCACTAGCTGTGTCTTCCCTTGATTGTCCTGTTTTACCTGTTACCTATTTTGCATACTTCGGAATATATCACAGCAGCATGCTTTGAAAAACGCACAATGGCCAATAACTTTGAAAAATCTTCTTTGTATCACACTACCCGCAGCTAAAGTTTTCTTGGAAGAACAAGTGGTGTTCATCAAGAAAGAAAGAAATAGTGATTACCAGGCTGCGTTGTCGAGTCCCCTCATTGAACTTTGACCTTCACAGGTCGGGTCGGGCACAGTCGCCTTTGTGCCTTTATTGTAATGAGAGAGAATCTTCGGAGCTCTTCTTTTTTTCATGCCGAAAATTCAAAACTCAAAGCAAAACTCTACTAGAAGAACCCCTACGAAAATTGGGCCTAAACTTGACACTTCCGGTGATTTTTCACTTGGTGCTGTCGCATTTGAATTCAGCCACAGCAGCGTTTTCACCGCTGTTACAAATTTTTTACGAGAGTCTAAAAGAATGGAAGGCTAACAATAAGTAACTTAAGTTGTTTTATGTATAATTTTTCCTTTTTTGTCCGTTTATTATGTTTTCTGTTTAAGATTTTAATTAAAAATTTAACACCTGTCTATTATTACCTTTATTACCTAATTATTCGAACCCTCGCTTTCAAGAAGTGAAATAATTTAAAAAGCAAGGCACCGTCCCATTCATGGCCTATCCCCTTAGGTGGGTTGCGCCAAGGTGTTGAGAAACCAACCAACTAACCAACCGACTGTCACTGCCGTGTATCATCGACGAGTGTCCGCCAACAAACGTCCTAACAATTTGGTGGAGAGTGCTGAGAGTGCTGCGCCCTTCAAACACTTTCGGTTCGTATTCGATGTTCTTGGAGCATCGATCCCGTACCGTGCCTTCTACTATGCACCAAGGCACCGCTCAGCAAACGCTTCCTTCTGCGCCGACGCCATGTCCAGGTGTACCCCGCATCCGCGACCTTCCTTTCTTCACCGGCGCGGATGGCACCGACATCGAGAACTGGCTCGCCATGTACGAAGGCGTGAGCGTCCCCAATCATTAGAATGAGGCAGGTTAACTCGGCAACCTGTTTTTCTACCTTGCGGGTGTGGCCGGCATGTGGTACAACAACCACGCATCTGATTTCCCGAATTTCTCCGCTTTTGAAACCGCTGTTGTCGACGTGTTCGGCCGTCCTGCCGTTCGTAAGCTGCAAGCCGAACAGCGTGTACGTGAACGAGCACAGCAGACCGGCAAGTCATTCACAAGTTACATCGAGGACATCCTTGACTTGTGCAAGAAAGTCGACCTGAACATGTCAGAGGCTGACAAAATCACGCATGTTCTAAAAGGCATTGCCGACGATGCCGTCACCATGCTCCTGGCCAAGAACCATCGCACTGTGGCAGAAGTCATCACATTATGCCAAAGTTACGACGAGCTGCGGCGGCAGCGCTTGATGACTCGTCGACCGCCAGCACGTGACGCTGATCTCCCGGCTTTGTCAGCAGTGCCTGACCACACAACTTTGCTCGCCGAAATCAAGTCGTTCGTGCGTGAGGAAGTTGTCCACCCGCTCTCTTTACTGGCTTTTGCTTCACCGCAACATGCTCAACAGCCGTCAAGTAATTTTCTACCGCCGCTCCACCGAGCCAATCAGCAGGAATTCGTGGAGGTCGTTCCTGAATACCACCAGCCGCCTCCTGTATCTGCGCCCCTCAGCTACGCCCAAGTTGTCGCGAGGCCGCCCTCGCCAATTTCTGTGGCTGGCTCCTTAAGTTACACAAAAATCATCGCGAAGCCCCAGGCCTTCGGAGAAACTGTGTCGCCTACATAAGCAGACGTCACCCACGTGCCCCGAGTGCCGCCCATCATGCACTCATATCAGCAGCCGGCTCGTCCATCGCGTTCTGCGACATGGATGGGACCCGTGAACCGATGGCGCACTGCTGACAATCACCTCATCTGCTTTGCTTGTGGTTGCGTCGGTCACGTAGTACGCTATTGCAATCGTACGCAGCAACCACAGGTCATCTCCACTTTCCCAGCCAATCAAGCCGCTCTTATGACCAACCGCCGCCTATGTCACTGTCGTCCCGCCCCACTCCGCCTGTTCAGCATTTTCGCGACGTCGCTCACTGTCCCCAATGCGGCCACGTCCACTCGAGGGCGACCTGGAATACTAGTCGTCTCAGTTAACGAGGCAAGGGCTGAGACGCTGTCGAACTGCGGAAGCCCTCAGGAAAGCCCGTATAACGCGTCCAACGTGATAGACGTGCTTGAGGATGGCGTTCGTGCATCTGCCTTTGTAGATACTGGAGCCGCAGAATACGTCATGAACGCAAAACTTAGCCGATTACTGCGCAAAGTGACCACGCCACTTTCCGGGCTTTCCCTCCGTACAGCCAGCGCCCAAAGCATTCACCCTACAGCCATGTGCACAGCCCGCCTTATGATTCAAGACGTGATGTATGCGGACGAATTCCCCATAAATCCTTCACGCTCTCACGACGTCATTCTAGGATGGGATTTTCTCTCTCGCCACGATGCCGTCATTCATTGCGCACCACCAGAAACAGAACTCACAATTCTCTTGTTTGGAGCCGGCTGACAGTCCCTCTGCTGCAAGCAAGTTACTCGTCAGAGACGACACACAGGTGTCTGCAAACTCGTTTGCGGCGGTGTCGGTCTACTGCGCAAGCCCTTCTGACACCGCTGCACTCCTCTCGTCATCTCATCGTGTTTTCATCAGAAAAGGATTGCTGGTTTCTTTCGCGACTATGCAACTCACTCACGGCATCACCACTATTTTTGTTGTGAACTCATCCCCGTACAGCGTTACAATAGTGCGAGGAGAACGTCTCGGCTGCATGGAATCTATCGAAGACGCACAAGATATGGATCAACCCGATGACATGCACTGCTCAAGTTCCAGTACGCTTAGCTCTGTTTCGACATCTGCTTCACCATCCGAAGATGTATTCGGTCCCTCAATTCCCGACAACCTTACGCCGAGCCAGAGTTCCAAGCTTCTGGGCCTGTTGGAAGAATTCCGCTCTTCTTGCGATGTCACTCAATCTTATCTCGGTCGCATATCCACCGGTCGTTACACATCGCATTGACACAGGCGCACAGCCACCACTGCGGCAACGTCCATATCGCGTATCTCCCACAGAACGCCGTGTAATCAACGAGCAAGTCGACGACATACTTCGCCACGATGTTATTCGAACCCCTAGCAGCCCCTGGGTGTCTCCTGTCGTTCTCGTCACGAAGAAAGATGGTTCTGTGTGGTTCTGTGTGGACTAACGATGCTCTAACAAGTTCACTCGTAAGGACGTGTACCCACTACCGCGAGTAGATGACGCGATTGAAAGCCTGCAAACAGCAGAATTCTTTTTATCCCTCGATTTGCGCTCAGGGTACTGGCAACTACCTATGGCTGAAGACGCTCGACCGAAGACCGCTTTTGTCACCCCTGACGACTTGTACGAATTCAACGTCATGTCGTTTGGGCTGTGCGATGCGCCCGCCACCTTTGAGTGCATGTTTGCTACTGTTCTGCGTGACCTGACTTGTTACACGTGCCTGTGCTACCTCGATGGCGTCGTCGTATTCGCTCCGGACTTCTTGACGCATTTCAACGCCTTCGGCCTGTTTTAACGCGTCTGAGTGATGCCAATCTGCAACTGAACCTAAAAAAGTGCCAAGTCGCAGCTCGGCAGCTGACAATACTCGGCTACGTCGTGTCCAAAGACGGAATTCTCTCTGATCCAGCCAAGCTTCGGGCCGTGACCGAGTTCCCTAAGCCGACATCCGTGAAGAAACAGTGCAGTTTCGTACGGATGTGTTCCTGCTTTCGGCGCTTCATTCGAAACTTCGCGACTAGCATTTAACCGCTGACGAAGCTCCTCGGAAGTGACGGGCCTCTCCGGAGATTCGTGGTCATCACAGTGTGACGACACTTTCACAACGCTCCGTCGTTTGTTGACGTCGCCTCCCATACTCCGCCACTACGACAATACGGCCCCTACAGAGGTACACACGTACGCCAGTGCTGTCGGCCTCGGCGCTGTTCTTGCGCAGCGCAAACCAGGGTTCCCGGAATATGTCGTGGCGTATGCAAGCTCTACACTTACGAAAGCCTAAACTAAGTACCCCGTCACTGAGAAATAATGTCTGGAAATCGTCTGGGCCCTTGCAAAGTTCCGACCCTATTTGTATGGTCACCCATTTTGTGTTGTCACCGACCATCACGCACTATGATCGTTGTTTTCATTGAAAGATCCCTCAGGCCGTCTCGCCCGGTGGGCACTTCGCCTGCAAGACTACGATATCCGCGTGCTGTACCGCAATGAAAGGCTACATGCTGACCTTGACGCCCTATCGCGCTCTCCCTTGCCTGACGACAATGCCCACAACTCAGCGTCTAACCTTGCCATTTCTTCGATTAGCATTCATACCATTGCTACTGAACAGCGCAAAGATCAATAGATTGCCACACTGATGGACTTGCTAACTGATCCATCCACTCTATCTGCTCGCGCGATGCGACGTAAAGCCCACCATTTCGCCATTCGCGATGAGCTCCTCCACAGGCGCAATTACAACGGTGACGGCCGCCAGTGGCTACTAGTCATACCTCGCAGTCTGCGCTCTGACATATGCAAATTCTTTGATTATGATCCGCAATGTGCGCACTCCAGGATATCGAAGAATTACCACCACATTCGCTAACAGTACTTTTGGCGTGGCATGTACCACTACGTGCAGAAATTTTTTCGCTCCTGCATAGATTGGCAGCGCCGCAAAGCTTCAACGCACCTGTCACCTCCACCTTCAACGCACCTGCAACCTCTACCTTGTTCTGCCAGGCCCTGTGAGCGCGTTCGCATCTATTTGTATGGGCCACTTCCACTAACGTCGGCTGGTGACCGCTGTGCCATTGTCGCTGTGGACCACCTCACGCGATACGTCGAAATGGCCGCTCTCCCCGCGGCTACAACGAGCGATGTGGCCTCCTTTCTTCTCCAACGATTCATTCTGTGACATTGTCCACCTCAGGAACCGCTCAGTGACCGAGGCCGCGGCGTCCTGTCTGAAGTCGTTGAAGCCATTCTCAAAGAGTGCAACGTTCTTCACCGCAAAACTGCTGTTTACCACCCACAGACGAATGGCCTCACCTAACGCTTCAAACGTACGCTCGGCGACATGCTCTCCAAGTACGTCGCCACCGATCACACAAATTTGGATTCCATTCTACTCTTCGTCACCTACGCATATAAACCACCCCTCAGAGCGCTACTGGCTTTTCACCGTTCTTTTTATTATGTGGAAGGCACCCGTCGCACACCATCGACACAATACTTCCGTTCAAGCCAGATCTGTCCCAGCGGGCACCTGTTACTGCTACAGTGAAGCTTACTGAAGAGTGTCGAGCGCTTGCAAAAACCTTTACTGCGCATGATCAAGAGCGGCAAAAAAGCATTCGCCCTGACGCCAGATTTACTGCACCCACATTCCTTCCTGGAGCGTTCCTCCGGCTCTCGATCCCTACCACTGCAACTGGCCCATCTTCAAAACTATTGCCCAAATACGAAGACCCCTACTATGTCGTCAAATGCACTTCCCCTGTCAACAACTTGATTGAACCCATCGAACCATCTTCGGACATGCGCCGTCGAGGACGCGACATTGTTAACGTGGAGCGCCTCAAGGCCTACCATGACCCGCTCATTGTAATCAGCTGTTAGGTCGCCAGGCGGCTCCCTTTCCGTACCCGGCGTAGTTGCGGCAAAGCCATCGAATTGTGGGTCGTCCTCTTCAGCGCCTTCAAGTGGGTCGCCCTTTTCATAAGAAGAAGAGAAGCTCGTGCAGAGAGTCGGTCCCTGCATTGACATTGTGGGCGAGTGCCCGCAAAGCTGAAGGCTCCTCATCATCATCATTATTGGCTGTCGCTTTCGTGCATCATCGACGTGTGTCCACGAACAAACGTCTTGATAATATATATATATATATATATATATATATATATTGTAATAAGCGAGACAGACACAACACCCGTCGTCGGGCAAGCTGTTCTATTCTGCCTCTTCTTCCTCGCTTTCCAGCCCATGGCTCACAGCTGCCGCGCCGCTCTTCGTTACATTCGGCCACACTGCGGACCTGACAACAACAAAAAAAGGAAATTACAGTTCATTGCACCGGCAGCGGTCCGACTGCTTTTTTCAAGCGCGACACATGCACGGCAAAGTTGTTTCTTTTGCGTTTATCGAGAGTGAAGTTCACATCTGAGGTGTTCATACGCCAGGTATTTTCTCCTACACGCTGAGTAATTATGAATGGCCCGTCGAACTTAGGGAAGCTTCTTGCAAGGCCCGCTGGTGGCCCTTTGCACCCAGACCTCGTCACCGATGTTGTAAGCAGGTGCGGGTATAGGGCGTCTGTCATAGTGGCACTTTTGATTTTCTTGTGCGTGGGTGGCTTTATTGATCGCCTCAGTTCGAATCTTCTGACAGGCCGCTTTGCGATCGTTGGCACGTGGAATTATAATGGGAGCATTCAGACTGAGAACCGCTTTCAGTTGTGGTAGTTTCGCATAAACAATTTAGTAGGGCGTTTCCCCGGTAGACGTCTGCAGTGCCGTGTTAATCGCAAAAGCGGCTGACGGAAGGTGGACGTCCCAGTCGGCCTCTCCTCTTATCCCTGCCTTCGTATATATGGAGCGAGTCATACCTGGATGCTCTGGTTGGTTCTCTCAGTAAGGCCGTTTGCTTGAGGATGAAACGCGGATGCGAAGTGGTGCTGCACGCCTACCGTGCAAAGGTACTTTTTCAGTTCCCCGCTACGAAACGTTGTAGCCCGATCAGATATTTACTTTTTTGGTAAGCCATGTCTCCATTCAAATCGGTGCTTGAGGAAGTCGATTAGGTAAGTGGATGCAAGAGATGGCACGGCCTCCACTTCCACGTATTTTGACAGGTAGTCTACTGCTACAATGACGTAACAATTTCCCGCAGTGGTGCTGGGTAGAGGTCCCACGTAATCAATGCCAATCGTGTGGAAAAATGTTTCGGGTATCTGAATGGGTGTTAGTAATCCAGGTTGACACCCAGGCAGTCGCTTAAACTGCTGGCAAATTTTGCAACTGGCGACATAAGAACGGACGCTACTTTGCATCTTCAGCCACCAAAAACGTTCTTGTAGTTTCCGGAGTGTGGCTCGTTGACCGGTGTGTCCGCCTTCTGGGAAGTCGTGAATGGCTCGTAATATTTCTGACCTGCGGGATTTCGGGATCACCAGGAGGTAACATTCTCCGGATCGGTCCGCTCGCCAGTGACGCCGGTACAATGCGGCATTGCGCATCACAAAAGTACTGTGACTTTCCTTGACAGTGATAGATGCAATAATGAATGCCAAATCTTTATCCTCCTGTTGAGCTCGGGATATATCCATCTAAGCGAAAAAATGTGGGTTTGCCTGATTTGTTGCGCGCAGTCAAGGGGGTTCCATGAGAGCGCATCGGCGACGTTGTTTAGCCCCCCGGCGCGGTGGCGCACGTCAAAATGGTATTCTTGCAGCGTGGTTATATCCACCGGGCAAATTTGTGCTTAAGTTGCTGCTTGGAAAACGTCCATGCTATAGCAGCATTATCAGTCACAACAATAAATTTACGCCCGAAAAGATAATGTCAAAACTTATCATCGACGCTCCATACCACTGCAAGACATTCAAGCTCGTTGGAGTAATAGTGGCGCTCGGTGTCTGAAAGTTTTCGGCTGGCATAAGCGACCACGTGTTCCACGCAATCAGGGTCACGCTGCACTAACACAGCTCCTAGGCCGACTTGGCTGGCATCAGTGTGCACTTCAGTGGACCAGTCTTCATTGAAGTGACTTAGTATGGAGCAACAAGTGAGCTTTTGTTTTATAGCTCAAAAAGCATTTTCTTGTGAGACGATCCATTCAAACCGCGCATCTTTTTTAAGAAGACCGCTCAAGAAAGCTGCAATTGAAGCGAAGTGGGGACTAAAGCTTCGCAAATACGACGCCATATCCAGAAATGACTGAACCTGCTTCAAGCAGGTTGTTGTGGGATACTGCGACACGGCAGCTATTCGCTCCGGGAGTGGCTTAATGCCGACAGGAGATATGAAGTGCCCCAGGTACGAAATCTTGGACACCCTAAACTGGCATTTCTCTTTGTTCAAACGAAACCCTGCTGCATAGAGTTTGTGTAGTACTTCGTCCAAATTGCGAAGGTGTTCATCCTCCGTCCTGCCAACGACCAGGATGTTATCTAAGTACACCACACAGGCTTGGTTTTTCAATGGTCCGAGCACTGTATTCATCGCACGCTGAAAAGTGCTAGGAGCCGTTCTTAGCCCAAACGGCATGCGGTTGAATTCATACAAACCGAAAGGTGTGCGAAAGGCCCTTTTACATTGATCTCCCTCGGCGACGTTAATCTGCCAGTACCCTGCGCCTAAATCAAGCGATGAAAAGAACTTGCAGTGACGTACTTTATCAACAGCGTCATCAATGCGGGGTAAAGGGTGGGAGCCAGGCAATTTACACTTATTGAACTGCCAGTAGTCCACGCAGAAGCGTAGTGATCCGTTTTTCTTTCGAACAAGGACGACTGGCGCTGCCCACGGACTCGATGACGGCCTAATAATGCCCGCGGCAAGCATTTCATCTACTTGTTTTGCGATCACTGCCCGTTCTCGTTCAGCGTATCGTCGCAGTTGTACGCATAATGGTGGATGATCTCCCGTTGGTATGCGATGAAGCAGCAAATTAGTGCCTGGCAGTTCTGCTGAATTGCTAGCGAATACTGGCTGAGATTAAGAAGTTTGCGGGTATAAATTGGAAGCAGCAAGCACAGGACCGGGTTAACTGGCGGAACATGGGAGAGGCCTTTGTCCTGCAGTGGACGTAGTCAGGCTGATGATGATGATGACTGGCTGATGGCGAGCCAATATAGAAAATAAGATAGGCGGAGTGGACGGCTCACCTGTCGGTGGTGGCATGGTTGTGGCGGTGGTCCCAGCTGTCAAAGACCGGAGCTCGACGTGGCCGCGATGTATGGTGAGCTAAATGTCATCAGATAGTAAGAAGACAGCACCAAGGATCATGTCGGCAGGGAGGTCTTCAAAGACGGGAATGGCTGGAAGAACTTTAGTGCCCGCTGCCGTCCGGAGTGAAATGTCGAGCATTCCGACTGGCATAGCACTTCCTCCGCAGAGGGGAGGTTGCGTCCACGGTCGGATAGTGTCCGGAGCATGACGTCGGTGTAGCGCCGTTCGTTCCGCACCGGTATCCACCAGAGCAGATAGGTCACCTCTTTCCTCAACATGAATGGACATACGAGGAGTTTGACAAGGTTGGTAGTGGATTTGGGTGTGGAAAGGTTGACGACACTTCTTGGCGTTCTGGCCAATGCGACCACACTTGAAGCATCCGTGTTGTGTGGAGGCGTAAGTCGAACGTACAGTCGGTAATGTGTCCAAGCTAAGCTGGCGACGAGAGTTTTGCTGAAGTTCAGTTGCTCTTTGAGCGAAACCTGGGGTGATGCTTCAGGTGACTGGCAAGATAAGATGGCAGCATGGGTATGGTCAGTCAAGCCATCAACGACATACTGGCGGGCAGCCGGAGAGATCCATGTAATGCCATATTTGTCGAGGCGTATTTGCGGGCGTCTTCCGATGGAGCCTGCCGACGCGATCGCATGCGCATTAAATGGCCGTCGTATGCAGATGGAAGTGGTGGGAAGGCCGTGACGAAGGCTGTAGTCCAGTCACTCCAGGATTTGTACTTGCAGCCATCGTATTGATGCCACGCTTTGGCGGACTCGTGCAGCCGGCTTACGGCTAGCGATAGCGTCACGTCATCAGCCCATGCATGTCGACAGGCCTACGAATGGATTTCATCCAGCCAGGCGGTTGGGTCTTGATCAACGCCAGTAAAGCGAGGAATTTCTGCCATTGACGGAGGAGGCAACGTGGTGCGTTCACAGGCCGCTGAAAAGGTGACGGTGGCGTCTGCAAGACGCTGGCTCGAAGTAGCAATGGCCTGCAGAACCGTGTAGAGTTCGCTGGCGGCTAGAGGCGAGGAATTACGCCTGTCTTCTGGCGACGGTACTGATGTTGCTTCAGGGATGGTACTTGAGGCGGAGTCCAAGAGAGCGTGTACGGCGTCTCTAGGCAAGGAGGCGGTTTGCAAAGCCAAGTCAGTGGAGTCACCTTGTGGTTTGGCAAGGACGCCTGCAGGCAGCGCGCTGGCTTCGGTACCCGCGGTGGCCAGGTCGGATGCCATGGCCACGGTAGCAGGAGCTGGGGGCTGCTGGAGAGTGCGTCCGCTCCGTAGGATGGTTTCTTCACGCAGTTCGTCACACACAGGTTCGTTGAACGGCTGCGTCATTGTAATAAGCGAGACAGACACAACACCCGTTCGTCGAGCAAGCTGTTGTTGTTCTCCTATTGTAAGTGGCGCATACCCACTGAGGGGATTGGCTTAGAATCGAGTGGTTTCAAAATTTACTGTTCAGATTTTGAATGATGGAGGTTTAACAGAAAGATTACCGATAGCCAGGAAAGTGTGTTGCTTAATGTAACGCATGCAAATATTTACATAAACAAATTTATTCTTAGAATAGAGCAATATATTATGATTTTATACGTATATAAATATGTTGACCTGTTAGGATAATGAAACTGGTTAATTAGTCAACCTATTAGTTTCGTCAATATAGTCCCGGACGGCCGCGCATACTGTCGCGTTAGAGAAACCAGAAATGGAAGCTCCAAAAGACAAAATGACAGGCAGAGATAAGTCCATACCAATACCACGTAAAGGTATTTCTAATAGGGTTTTTCGTAATGTGTTAAACCGCCTGCAGGTCAAAAAGAAATGGTCTATTGTTTGTTTGTTTGTATTCTCTTATCCATGGCTCGTACCCACTCTGGTCGATTGGCCAAGAGAACATATAGTCTCATTTGTACGATAACTGCATTATTGCTTACAACGAAAAAAAAAGGGGGGGGGGGGAGTTGTATAGAGAAGACAGTATTATAAAAAAGAAAGAAACCAAAGATTTAGATAGTGGGAAAAAGAATCAACAACAAAGTAGATACTAATAGCTTTAACTTGATTTTGGGAGCCGACCAGACAGCTGGTTTTGCCAAACTCGAATAATTTGGTATGTCACGGATTTATTCAGATTTGAAAATTACTTTTCGACCCTTTTTTTGAGTACCTGTTAACGTGGCTTTATGTTAAAAAACATTTAGAGACTTGAATAAAATTACACACCGCATCGAATGCATCTCTTTGGCAATTTCCCAAATCAGAAGCACCAAAATTTAGAACATTTGCCGTGGTTATATTTAAACCTAGCCTCGCAAATGGAATATCTAAAAGTCGTTTCCTAATTAATGCATTGTTACAACATGAGCCAAAATAATGTTCAATAGTTTCCGATTCTTCGCAAAAAGGACAAAGGGGGGAAAGTGTCAGACCAGCTCTTTGTAAATAAAAATTTAATGGGGGGACACGGCACCGGAATCTGGAGATTATAATTTCAAGTTTTTTTTATGGACTCCACTGGGTTTTCCATGGAAATATGAGGTGCTCATAATCTGTCCATTGTGTGATATTTTCTAAACTATCTGTAAAAATAGCTAATATCTAACCCCTGATAAGTATTCTAACTCGGGAAGTACTGGAATTACTAGTCCATCCAATGATGCTCATGCCAAAGAATCTGTCCTTTCATTTAATTGTAATCCGCAGTGACCTGGGACCCACACTACTTTGAGGAGTTTTAAATGCAGTGGTGCTAATGTGTGGAACGCTGCTAGGGCACGAGATTGTTCAGAGGTTGTCAGAGCTGCGCACACCGAAAGTAAGTCTGTTAGGATGATTGCACTGGTCTCGGTTGTAGGAATTTTACGAAGAGCTAAAATAATAGCTACTAGCTCGGCTTCAAATATAGGAGTGAAATCTGGAAGCCTTACTGAAAAGGACCAACCGAGTAAATCAGACGCAATTCTTACGCCTGCCTTTTCATTGTTGACAGAAGCTTCTGTAGCTATTACATTTTTCGTTTCTGCATGTAGCAAGTAATCGTTTGATGTAGTGGTCAAAAATCTAAGAGATTGAAAATTGGCTTGTGGGGGAAGATTTCATCGTACTCTATTCTAAGGTTGATGGTTGAGGAATTAGTTTCAATTACTGTCCTAATGTCTACATTTATGCTATCCAGTTTCTTTTTAACGAAAATTATCTGAGGGGTATGAAATCGAGGCCAATGTGCAAGAAAGAAAGAGTAAGGGTCGCTGAAAAATGCGTACTCTGATCTTCGCGCCGGTAAACTGTAGAACTTTAAAAAGGTTTGAAACGTTAGAAGCTGTTCTATTCTGCCTCTTCTTCCTCGCTTTCCAGCCCATGGCCCACAGCTGCCGCGCAGCTCTTCGTTACAATATATATATATATATATATATATATATATATATATATATATATATATATATATATATATATATATATATATATATGTGTGTGTGTGTGTGTGTGTGTGTGTGTGTGCGCGTATATATCTATATATATATATGTGTATATATATATTTCTTGAAAGCTTCCTGGATTCCGGTCGAGTTATAAGTCACCAAAAGAAGCGAACGAGCAAACGAAAAACGATGCTTTATTTCCAACGTTACGGCCGGGGTCCAGCCTTCGTCAGGGCACGTATGCCCTGACGAAGGCTGGACCCCGGCCGTAACGTTGGCAATAAAGCATCGTTTTTCGTTTGCTCGTTCGCTTCTTCTGGTGATATATATATATATATATATATATATATATATATATATATATATATATATATATATATATATATATATATATATATATATATATTGTCACGCAGTTTATTTACGTACAGACCTACTGGAAGGCCGAGGAACGCCAGAAGAGCGAGGAACGCCAACAGGCCGAAAATACAAAACAAACGCAGGCTCGGGTCGTGCGTGCACCAACGCTGTGGCTTGCCGTTTCATGCTGCTTCGTCGTCGTTCGCATAGTTCCCTACATTGGCCCCCGGTGAATAGCGTAGCCAACCTGGCCACTTAAGGCGTAGTCACTATAGCGGGGTCGTAATACGGCTTCAGGCGACTCACATGCACAATTTCTCGGCCACGACGGCGTAAGTCATGAGACTGTGTCAATGGCTCAATCTCATAATTGACGGGTGACGTACGGGCGAGAATGCGGTAGGGCCCGTGGTATCGTGCCAGTAATTACGATGAAAGGCCAGGAGTGCTCGGTAGAACCCAGAGCCAAACGAGAGCACCAGTCGTGAAAGTAGAGAGATGTCGGTCGGTGTCAAGCCGTAGCTTCTGGTGGCCTTGGTCCTCGGTTGTCCGAGAATTATCCAATCGTCTGCAATCTTCTGCGTACCTGGCAACATCAGAAATTGCAGTGTACTCAGAGGAGTCAGGCGTGTATGGGAGGATAGTGTTCAGCGTGCACGATGGTTCGCATCCGTACAACAGAAAGAAAGGGGAGAACCCTGTTGTCGCGTGCGTAGCGGTGTTATACGCATACGTGACGAACGGAAGGACAGTGTCCCAATTAGTCTTGTCTGAAGCTGTGTACATCGTCAACATATCACCGAGGGTGCGATTAAATCGTTCGGTGAGGCCATTCGTCTGCGGGTGATATGCTGTCGTCAGGCCATGATCCATGTTGCGCTGAGCGAGCAACGCTTGAGTGGCGTCAGACAAGAAAACACGCCCCCGGTCGCTCAAACGTTCGCGGGGAGCACCATGGCGAAGACCAAAGTTGCGCAAGATGAAAAACGCAACTTCCCTCGCGGTGTCTGCGGGCAGTGCTGCTGTCTCCGCGTAACGCGTGAGGTGGTCCACGCCGACAATTATCCACCTATTTCCAGAAGACGACGTGGGAAGTGGTCCGTATAAGTCGATACCGACGCGGTCAAACGGATGCGCTGGACAAGGCAGAGGCTGAAGTGTACCGGCAGGGCGTTGAGGTGGGACTTTAACTCGCTGGCATGCAGTACAAGCACGTACGTATTTGCGGACAAATGTGTATATGCCACGCCAGTAGTACCGCTGACGTAAACGGTTTTACGTTTTGAGAGCGCCAGCGTGAGCGCTTTGCGGTTCGTTGTGGAAAGCAGTACAGATTTCCGAGCGCATGTGGTTAGGTATCACTAACAGCCACTACCGACCTTCAGACGGGTAATTCCGCCGATAGAGTAGGTCGTCTCGAATAGCGAAATGTGTGGCTTGACGGCGGATAGTTCTTGACACTAAATTAGCTAACGGATCAGTCAGAAAGGCGAGGAGTTGGGAAATCCACACATCTTTGCGTTGTTCCGATGCCATGTCTGTGAAGTCGATTGGTGTTATGACAGCTGAAGAAGGTGACGAGGAGGCTGGGTCAGCCGGTAGCGGCGAGCAGGATAGCGCATCAGCGTCGGAGTGCTTGCGGCCGGATCGGTATACAACACGAATGTCGTATTCCTGTAGGCGAAGCGCCCAACGACCAAGGCGCACCGACGGGTCTTTGAGCGATGATAGCCAGCATAGAGCGTGGTGGTCTGTGACGACTTCAAATGGGCGGCCATAAAGGTATGGGCGGAACTTCGTCAAAGCCCAGACAATTGCGAGGCACTCTTTCTCCGTGACGGAATAATTACACTCGGCTTTCTTCAGAGTTCGACTCGCGTAAGCGACCACGTATTCTTGGTACCCTGGTTTTCGTTGAGCCAATACAGCACCAAGACCGACACCAGTGGCGTCGGTGTGGACCTCCGTAGGCGCATCAGGGTGAAAATAACGTAGTATTTGAGGTGAAAATAATAACCGCCGAAGCGCGGTGAAAGATTCGTCGCACTCTTTTGACCAAGCAGAAATGCCTTTGGAAGTTGCCAACAGGTTGGTAAGAGGCGCGATGATGGAAGAGAAGTTGCGCACAAATCGACGAAAGTATGAGCACAGGCCGATAAAACTTCGAAGCGTCTTGTGGAATTGGGCTTCGGATAGTCGGTCACGGCGCGGAGTTTCGCCGGATCCGGGAGAACACCCTCTTTGCAGACGACGTGAACCAGTATAGTGAGCTGACGTGCGGCAAAATGGCACTTCTTGATGTTAAGTTGAAGGCCAGCAGAGGTGAGACACGTGAGAATAGCACGAAGACGAACAAGGTGAGTGGAAAAGTCGCGAGAAAAACGACGATATCGTCTAGGTAGCAAAGGCACGTGTTCCACTTATATCCGCGAAGGATGGTGTCCATCATCCGTTCGAAGGTAGCTGGGGCGTTACAGAGTCCAAACGGCATGACGTTAAACTCATACAACCCATCAGGTGTTACAAATGCAGTCTTCGATGGGTCAGGATCAGCCATTGGAACTTGCCAATATCCTGAGCGTAAATCTAAAGAGGAGAAATATTCTGCCCCTTGCTAGCAATCGAGAGCGTCTTCGATGCGTGGCAGCGGGTACACATCCTTCCGAGTTATCTTATTAAGCCGGCGGTAGTCGACACAGAATCAGATAGATCCATTCTTTTTGCGCATAAGTACAACAGGGGACGACCAAGGGCTCTGCGATGGCTGGATGACACCACGCTTGAGCATATCGACGACTTGTTCGTTGATAATACGGCGCTCTTCCGCTGAAACTCGATATGGTCGTTGGCGTAAAGGAGCATGAGTACCGGTGTCAATGTGGTGCGTGATGTTCGCTGTTGGACCCAAAGATAGTTGAGCGCAATCGAAGGCAGAACGTAACTCTCGAAGAAGGGACAAGAGTTCGCTTCTTTGTGTCGGCGATAGCTCAGCGGCAACAGAGGGCTGGAATGAGTCTGGCGCGGACAGTGTGGCCACATGTGGCGTCATAGCATTGAGCTGGAGGTGAGGTGCGTGTTCGGCGAACTCTAGAGGGCGCAAGAGGTCAACGTCTTGTATGTTACCCAAACATTCTCCGCGAAGTAAGGTAACTGGCGACGATAGCGAGTTCGCGACGAGCATGGCGGTAGCACCGGATTGCACGGTGAGTACGGCAAAGGGCAGGTGTAGGCTACGGCGGCGGGTAAATACGTCAGACGGAGTGAACAAAACAGTTCCGGCAGGAGTGGCCGTACTGGTCCGGGCTACAAGGGCGGATGTTCTCGGGGCTATTTCCGTGTCTGCAACAACGACAAGTTTGTAAGGTTCAGAAAGATTCCACCAAACATGAGGTTTGCCGCGGTGTAAGGGCAACTTCTGCACGTGAGCAATCTATGATGGCCCGATGACGCGAAAGAAAGTCCCATCCAAGAATGACTTCGTGGGAGCAAGATGCCAGCACAAAAAATTCAATGGCATAAAGTTCACCTTGGATAATGACACGTGCAGTGCACACAGCTGTAGGTTCTATGCACTGCGAGTTGGCCGTGTGGAGCATCAGGCCCGAAAGAGGCGTCATGACCTTTTTCAACTTGCGGCATAAGGTCTCACAGATTATGGAAACGGCGGCCCCTGTGTCGATAAGCGCTTGTGCGGCGGTCCCCTCAACATTGACGTCAATAACGTTTTTCGGCGAGAAAGATGGAAACCTTAAGCATTTCTAATTGTATGCAGCTGTTGCCTCCGGAGCTGCAGCGATCAGTTTCCCACTTCCGCTACAGGTCGGCGACGCATAGGTGACAGGAAGCGTCGTCGTGGCGATGGTGACCGATGGTTTGCGTAGGGTCGAGGACCGTCAGTGGTGTACCTTTATGGCGTCCTAGACGACGACGCCAATGGCCTGCCCACGGTGTCGACTGGAGGGGGATCTCGGCGACAGTGGCGGGCGACGTGTCCAGCGATACCACAGGCGAAACAGATGGGCCTATTATCCGGCGTCCTCCAAGCGTCTGAGCGACAGTAAAATGGAGCTGAAGATCTCGCGTAGGGATACGGCGCCGCAATATATATATATATATATATATATATATATATATATATATATATATATATATATATATATATATATATATATATGCGTGTATGTGTGTGTGTGTGTGTGACGTAAGAAGGCAGAGATGGTTAGGAGATTAGATGAGGAAGAAATCAGAATAGAATAAACAAGGCGTATGAGCCACGCCACGTCTCCCAGTCATCATGGCGTCACACGAGTCGACAGGATGGAGACCTGCCTGCCCCTTCATCAGTCGCTCATCATCGACGCAGTTCCCCACAAGACGTCCTGACCATACACCCACTACCAATTCATCTTCAACCTGGACACAACGACCAGCACCATGACAGATTCATCGGCCAACCTTGGCTTTCCCAAGTACACCAGAGCAGCGGACAACGGACCCGTGCAGGACTGGTTCTACGTGTACGAGCTTCACGCTACCGCTGCATCATGGTTGGAACGGGAGATGATCATCAACTTTACCAACTACAACTCCGGTGAGGCTTTCAAATTCTACCTCACTCACATATTTCAAAATGACGAGTCATGGAAAAAGATTAAAGAAGAAATGAGAGTCTTATTTCACGAATACAATGACGACTATGACGAAGACTCGCTTATAAGCAACCATCCACAGGCAATCGCACTCGGTTGTCATTTTCACAACCAATCTTCAAGCTTACGAACGCCCAGCATGAATCGACCACTGCCACAACACAAAGTGAAACATGAGTACACTGACAGGTGACCACGCGTATTTAGGGAAAGCCACAACCATCGCACAGGCCTCCGTTTTACACGCAAGACGGCACTTCCAAAATCATCGTTTCAGCATATGACACGAGACGTTGCTCAACCACTTGATGCTCCCTATTATTCGTCTCACATACGTGGCCCGCCACCCGGATTTACATCACGTGGCTTCTTAGGTGCTCGTAACGCTAAACGTCTGCCTCGTAAGGACACCGTGTTCACAATAGGTGAACCATTGACGCATCGGGAAAATTTCCAACCACGCTAGGACAACTTGAAAAAGTGTTTTTCATCGCAAGACTTTATTTCTATGGCTCAGCCAGGCTCTGGCCCTTCTGTGCAGGTGCATGCATCAAAAGAGCATGCATCGTTCGTTGCACAGAAAGGCAGCCATTCCCAACTGAAATTTCACCAAACAACGCCTGATGCGGCGTTGCCTTTGAGAGCACAGCCATCTGAAAGCCCAAACTCAGGAGGCTCGGAAGCGACTCCGACAGGTTGCCAGGTGCCAGAAGCCTACGTAATCAATGGTGTCGAAGGCGCCTCTGATGTTCCTCCAGTCAAACCTGTTTTACCAACTTCGCTGCCTGAAAAGCTTTGCAACAGCTACCAACTGAACACAACATCAAATCGCCAAGAAAAGCATTGTCTTATTGCAAAAAGGCTGCCACCTCATCAACACTTATCGCAACATCAGTGAGGTGAGAACAATGAAATCGCCCAGGTTAAGCGTCTTATTATTCGACGCGGACAACTAGAGACGTCGCAGGAACACACACGGCGTCGAAAAAGACGTTTGCAAACGACTCAACCGAAACGACAACATATTCAAGATGCGTCATTCTTGACAGAGAAAGCAACAAAACCCAGACATTTTCCCAAGGGACGCCATGTAAGTTTTCTCAAGCAGAAATCAATACTCAGGCAGCATGACATACGACAACGGGAAAGGTGCAAATCAACACCCTGTATTCCGGAAGGACGTGCAAATCACCGCAAAAACCTTGGTCAACAAACACGCCGACGGGTGGCGCTGCATGTGCACCAATCAGTGCAAAGAGCACGACGCCTATGCAAACCAAGCTGCTGGTGCTCAAAAGCCTTCACACTACGTTATTTTCTTGCCAGAGTACAAACAGCTTCCTCATCTGCAGTTTCCACGTTAAAGGTGTAGTTGTGTTCTACAGTACCCAACAGTCAGCCTCGCCCACCAGAACTCCAGGACTTACCGGACGGCTGCACCCTCCTGTGAAGCTAGTGTGTTCACGGACACTTCCTGGGACATGGAACGATCATCCCTTATTTGACAGTGTTCACTTTTAAGCCGTGCATGTTCGGTATTTAATTTTTGTTCGTCTGACGCGCCTTGTTTCGGCGGGAGGGGGAATCCTGTGACGTAAGAAGGCAGAGATGGTTAGGATAAGTAGATGAGGAAGAAGTCAGAATAGAATAAACATGGCGTATGAGCCAAGCCACGTCTCCCAGTCATCTTAGCGTCACACACACACACGCACGCACACACACATACATATATATATATATATATATATATATATATATATATATATATATATATATATATATATATATATATATATATATATAGAGAGAGAGAGAGAGAGAGAGAGAGAGAGAGATCTAACAGACAGTAAAGCCAAGGAATATACAGGGGAAGTCATTAGAACCAATGGAATGTAAATAAGAAGAAAGAAAAGTGGATGAAAAGATAACCAGCCGTGAGCACGTATGGTTCCTCATGTTCCACATTGACTGTCGCTGTCAAGCATCATCGACAAGTGTCCGCCAATAAACGTCTAAACAATTTGGTAGAGAGTGCTGTGCCCTTCCAACACCTTCGGTTTGCTTTAGATGCCCTTGGAGCTTAAATCCCGTACCGTACCTTCAATCATACACCAAGACACCGCCCAGCAAATGCTTCCTCCTACGCCGACGCCATGTCCCGGTGTCTTCCGCATCCGCGACCCTCCTGTCTTCACCGGCGCGGATGGCACTGACGTCGAGGACTGGCTGGCCATGTACGAACGCGTGAGCGTCCCCAACCATTGGGACGAGGCAGGTAAACTCGGCAACATTGTTTTCTACCTCGCGGGTGTGGCCGGCATGTGGTACAACAACCACGCATCCGATTTCCCCACTTGGTCCGCTTTTAAAACCGCCGACGTCGACGTGTTCGGCCGTCCTGCCGTTCGTAAGCTGCAAGCCGAACAGCGTGTACGTGAACGAGCACAGCAGACCGGTGAGTCCTTCACAAGTTACAAAGAGGACATCCTTGACTTGTACAAGAAAGTGGACGCGAGCATGTCAGAGGCTGACAGAATTACCCATGTTCTAAAAGGCATCGCCGACGATACCTTCACCATGCTCCTGGCCAAGAACCCTCGCACTGTGGCAGAGATCATTACAATATGCCAAAGTTACGAGCAGCTGCGGCGGCAGCACTCGATGACCCGTCGACAACGCTCACGTGACGCTGATCTCTCGGCCTTGTCAACACTTCCTGACCACACCACCTTGCTCGCTGAAATCAAGTCATTCGTGCGTAAAGAACTTGCCCGCCAGGTCTCTTTACTGGCTTTTGTTTCCCCGCAACGTGCTCAACAGCCGTCAAGCACACTTCTGCCTCCCCTCCGTCGAGCCATTCAGCAGGAAATTGCGGAGGTCGTTCCTGAATACCACCAGCCGCCTCCAGTATCTACACCACTCAGTTACGCCCAAGTTGTTGCCAGGCCACCCCCGCCGATTCCTGTGACTCGCTGCCTTGGTTACATCGAAACCATCACCAGGCCCCAGGTCTTAGGAGAAACTGTGCCGCCTACATATGCTGACGTCATCCACGTGCCCCGTGGGCCGCCTACTATGCAGGTATATCGACAGCCGGCTCGCCCATCGCGTTCTACGACATGGATGGTATCCGCGAACCAATGGCGCACTGCTGACAATCGCCCCATCTGCTTTGCTTTTGGTTGCGTCGGTCACGCAGCACGCTGTTGCAATCTTGTGCAGCAACCGCTGGTCACCTCCAATTTTCCTAGCCAATCGAGCCGCTTTTATGACCAACCGGCGCCTACGTCACCGTCGTCCCGCCCCGCTCCATCTACCCGCTGTTCACATTCTTTGCGACGTCGATCACTGTCACCGATGCGGCCACGTCCACTAGAGGGTGACCAGGAAAACTAGTCGTCGCAGTTCACGAAGCAAGGGCTGAGACGCTGTCGATCTGCGGAAGCCCTCAGAAAAGACCATCAATCGTGATAGACGTGCTGGTGGATGGTGTTCGTGCATCATAGCGTCACACACACACACGCACACACACACACACACACACACACACATATATATATATATATATATATATATATATATATAGAGAGAGAGAGAGAGAGAGAGAGAGAGAGAGAGATATCTGCCCTTGTAGATACTGGAGCCGCCGTATTCGTTATGCACGCAAAACTTAGCCGATTACTGCGCAAAGTGGCCACGCCACTTTCCGGGCTCTCCCTCCGTACAGCCAGCGCCGAAAGCATTCACCCTACAGCGATGTGTACATCCCGCCTCATGATTCGGGACGTGATGTATGTCGTTGAATTCGTCATAATTCCTTCATGCTCTCACGACGTCATCCTCGGATGAGATTTTCTCTCCCACCACGATGCCGTCATTCATTGCTCACAAGCAGAAACAGAGCTGACACAATTCTCTTCTTTGACGCCGGACGACAGTCCACCTGCTGCCAGCAAGTTACTCGTCAGGGACGACACGCAAGTGCCTGCAAACTTGCCGCGGCGGTGTCGGTCTACTGCGCAAGTCTTTCCGACACCGCTGCACTCCTCTCGCCATCTCATCGTGTTTTAACCAGAAAAAGCTTGCTGGTTCCTTTCGCGATGGCGCAAGTCACTCACAGCAGCACCACTATTTTCGTTCTGAACTCATCCCCGTACAGTGTTACGTTGGTGCGAGGGGAGTGTCTCGGCAGCGTGGAACCCATCGAAGACGCACAAGTCATGGATCAACCTGATGACACGCACTGCCAGAATTCCAATACGCTTAGTGCTGTTTCTACAACTCTTTCATCATCCGCTAATGTATTTGGTCTTTCCATTGCCGACAACCTTTCGTCGGTCCAGCGATCCCAGCTTCTGGCCCTGTTGAAAGAATTCCACTCTTCTTTCGATGTCGCTCTACCTTCTCTCGGCCGCACATCCAGTGCTACGCATCGCATCGACACAGGCGCACAGCCACCACTGCGGCAACGTCCATATCGCGTATCTTCCACAGAACGCCGTGTAATCAACGAGCAAGTGGACGACATGCTTCGCCGCGATGTTATTCGACCCTCTAACAGCCCCTGGGCGTCTCCTGTCGTTCTCGTCGCGAAGAAGGACGGTTTTGTGTGGTTCTGAGTGGACTACCTGTGCCTCAACAAGATCACTCGTAAGGACGTGTACCCGCTACGGCGTGTAGATGACGCGATTGACATCCTGCAAGGAGCCGAATTCTTTTAATCTCTCGATTTGCGCTCAGGGTACTGGCAAGTACCTATGGCTGAGGATGCTCGGCCAAAGACCGCTTTTGTCACTCCCGATGTCTTGTACGAATTCAACGCAATGTCGTTTGGGCTGTGCAATGCGCCCGCTATCTTTGAGCGCATGATGGATACCGTTCTTCATGACCTGAAATGGCACACGTGCCTCTGCTACCTCGATGACGTCGTCGTTTTCGCTCCGGACTTCTCCACGCATCTTCAACGCCTGCTGCATGTTTTAACGCGTCTGAGTGACACCAGTCTGCAACTGAACTTAAACAAGTGGCGATTTGCAGCTCGGCAGTTGACAATACTCGGCTACGTCATCTCCAAGGACGGAATACTCCCTGATCCAGCCAAGCTTCGGGCCGTGACCGAGTTCCCTAAGCCGACATCCGTCAAGGAACTGCGCAGATTCGTAGAACTGTGTTCCTACCTTCGGCGCTTCATCCGAAATTTTGCGTCTATCGTATCGCCGCTGACGAAGCTCTTCGGAAGTAACGGGCCTCTCCATTCGTGGTCATCACAGTGTGACGGCGCATTCACAACGCTCCGTCGTTTGTTTACATCGCCTCCAATACTCCGCCACTACGATCCTACGGCCCCTACAGAGGTACACACGTACGCCAGTGGTGTCGGTCTAGGCGCTGTCCTTGCGCAGCGCAAACCAGGGTTCCCGGAATATGTCGTGGCGTATGCAAGCCGTACGCTTACAAAAGCTGAGACTAATTACGCCGTCACTGAGAAAGAATGTCTGGCAATCGTCTGGGCCCTTACCAAGTTCCGACCTTATTTGAATGGTCGCCCATTTGATGTAGTCACCGACCATCACGCACTATGCTGGTTGTCATCATTGAAAGATCCTTCAGGCCATCTCGCCCGGTGGGCACTTCACCTGCAAGACTACGACATCCGAGTGCTGTACCGCAACGGAAGGCAACATGCTGACGCCGACGCCCTTTCGCGCTCTCCCTTGCCTGTCGACATGTCCATGACTCAGCGTCCCAACTTTCCGTTTCTTCCATTAGCATTCATGCCATTGCTACTGAACAGCGCAAGAATCAATGAATTGCCTCACTGATTGACTCTCTGACGGATCCATCCACTCCATCCACTCGCGCGTTGCGTCGTCAAGCCCACCATTTCGCCGTTCGCGACGAGCTCCTCCACCGACGCAATTACAACGGTGACGGCCGCCACTGGCTACTAGTCATACCCTGCAGTCTGCGCTCTGACATATGCGAATTCTTTCATTCTGATCCGCAATGCGTGCACTCCGGGGTGTCGAAGACTTACCACCGCATTCGCCAACGGTACTTTTGGCGCGGCATGTACGACTACGTGCAGAAATTTGTTCGCTCCTGCATAGAATGTCAGCGCCGCAAAACTTCAACGCACCTGTCGCCGGTAGGTCTGCAACCTTTACTTTGCCCTGCCAGGCCGTTTGGGCGCGTTGTCATCGATTTGTATGGGCCACTTCTACTAACGTCGGCTGGTAACCGCTGGGCCATTGTTGCTGTGGACCACCTCACGCGATACGCCAAAACTGCCATTCTCCCCACGGCTACAGTGAGTGATGTGGCCGTCTTCCTGCTCCAACGATTCATGCTGCGACACGGTCCACCTCAGGGACTGCTCAATGATCGAGGCCGCGTCTTCCTGTCTGAAGTCGTCATAGCCATTCTCAAAGAGTGCAACGTTGTTCACCGCAAAACTGCTGCTTACCACGCGCAGACGAATGGCCTCACTGAACGCTTCAACCGTACGCTCGGCGACATGCTCTCTAAGTACGGTGCCGCCGATCACACAAATTGGGATGCCATTCTACCGTTCGTCACCTACGCATATAACACCGCCCCTCAGAGCACTACCGGCTTTTCACCTTTCTTTTCATTATATGGAAGGCACCCGACGCACACCATCGACACTATACTTCCGTACAAGCCAGATCCGTCCGAGTGGGCACCTATTTCTGATACAGTCAAGCTTGCTGAAGAGTGCCAAGAGCTTGCAAGGACCTTTACAGCGCATGATCAAGAGTGGCAAAAAGGCATTCGCGCTACTGCGCCCACTACTACCAGCACTACTGCGCCTACGTTCCTCCCTGGAGCGCTCGCCTGGCTCTCGATTCCTACCACTTCAACTGGCCTATCTTCAAAACTATTGCCCAAATACGAAGACCTCTAAATGTCGTCGAACGCACATTTCATGTAAACTACTTGATCGAACCCATCGAGCCATCTTCGGACATGCGCCGTCGAGGGCACGACATTGTCAACGTGGAGCGCCTGAAGGCCTACTATGACCCACTCATAGTCACCAGCTGTTATGCCGCCAGGCGACTCCCTTTTCGTACCCGAGGTAGTTGTGGCGAAGCCTTCGAACAGTGGGTCATCCTCTCCAGCGCCTTCTAGTGGGTCGCCTTTTTCGTGAGAAGAAAAGCTCGTGCGGAGAGTCGGTCCCCGCTATTTCTTTCGCTACTTTGCATCATCGCAGATTGTCCGCCAATAAACGTATTTACAGCTTCGGTAACCTAACACTCACTGCAAGAACAGGTTCACTGTGACCGCGTTCCATCGACCGGAACGTACGCCAAAGGGCTCTGTTTCCCATGCCAGATCCAAGTTTTCAACACCACTCATGCCACCACCCTCGAGAAAGCGGCATTTGTTGCCGTAGCGTCTTCTCTGCTATATGGTTGGCATGGACATGGCTACCTAGTGCACGTCAATTCTCCACCCGACGTCGCTTCGCCCAGAGTCTCAAAAGAACGAGGCCCGATTGAGGTTGTTCTTCGTCAACGCTGGCCACGACGGTGTTACTGTGGAGCAGTTCTTGCGAAGTGGGAAAAGTTTCTGTCAGCTCTGTAAAAACTTTATCAATTGACCATTCCCGAAATTTATCCAAAGCGTGATCACTACGCGACCTTGAATTTTCCTAATGCATCTTCTTTGTGAACCAATAATGATTGGTCTATGGTCACTATCCCAGGTATCTGGCTTCACTCGCCATTGCGGCGTCCCCGAACCCAAGCACCGTGTGAGATCTGGAGCATGCGTTTGCGATGTTCTACGTACAGAGCATCTAGACAGGGCGTGATGGTTCAACAGAGTAAACGTGACATCAATCCCCCACTGTAATGCTCTTGGGCGCTGTGGGTTCTATGACAAATGTTTTTAACCTGGCATCCTCGTTGGGAGTTGTGCTTGTATCTCCAATCTCTATGCGGAGCATTGAAATCTCCACTTACGAGGATACAAATCCCCGAATACGTAGAATGAAGGTGTGCTATCCATCACAAGTTAAGACGTGTACGCTGTGGTCTGGCCTAGTATGACAAGAGTCCTTAATGGTCGTGTCAGAACAGCTACAACTTCTTGATTGCCACTGCACCATGGTGTCATTGTAATCATTGTATGAGGAATACGCGATAACACATGCACTGCGGCTTTTCCCGGAGTTGAACCTATAGTCGTAGCATGCCTATCTGTCGTAGATGGGTTATGATACCCATTAAATTTGTACAGAGAGCAGAGCACATTATGCTCTTGAATAAGTAGTGCCCATATATGTAGCTTGTTGTCTTAAAGTTTGGTTTTATTTCTCCTAACTTGCAGCTTAAACCTCCGCCATACCATAGAAGAATTTCGTCACGTGGCAGCTGCTTAAGAGAGTTAGCCATGATGCAAGCAATCCTTTATGAGTGCCGTCACATGAGTAAGCTGATCTAAAACTGCTGTCCAAACAGGTTTGTTGACCCGTTGTGTCGTGTGGGCTGCAGGCGTAACTGGGGAATGCGCACACAGTGATTCGTTGCGTGTAGGTCCTGTTTTCTTGCGCCTCAGAATGACCATTTCTTTGCGTTTGCGAAGCCTTTCAATTTTTTTGGCCAGTGCTTCTATCCGAGCCTCAATATCATGATGACATCATTCAATTCAAGCAGTGGTTCAGCAAACTTTGGTTTCAATGTTTCAGTCCGTCTGCCTTCTTTAACCACACAAGGGTGCAGTTCTACTTGCGAATTGCGACGCTTCTATTCTGAGTGTAAAAAAGTGACCTGCACTTTGATTTATTTAAAACTTGCTTCAATTACGGAAAGTAAGCAAATTTTAGTGCAAAAAGAGACATGATCAGGCAGCAAAAGCGAAACCAGGACAAATTCAGCGATCAGGGTATGCATCACTCTCCCATTGAACCATGTTCGGACATGCGCTGTCGAGGGCGCGACATTGTCAACGGGGAGCGCCTCAAAGCCTACCACGACCCGCTCATAGTAACCAACTGTTAGGTCGCCAGGCGGCTCCCTCTTCGTACCCGGGGTAATTGTGGCGAAGCCTTCGTACAGTGGGTCATCCTCTCCAGCGCCTTCTAGTGGGTCGCTCTTTTTAGGAAAAAGAAGAGCAGCTCGTGCAGAGGGTCAGTGAGTACCCGCATTGACTGTCGCTGTCAAGCATCATCGACAAGTGTCTGCCCATAAACGTCATAACAATATATATATATATATATATATATATATATATATATATATATATATATATATATATATATATATATATATATATATATATATATATGTGTGTGTGTGTGTGTGTGTGTGTACCAGCCATGATCGTGAACTGTTCGAATCGTATGTCGTTCATAAATTTAACACTGTTTCAGCTAGAATCAACGAAAACAAAGAAAAACTGACTTGTCTTTCACTAGATTAAGAGCGATGATTCACTGCTTTCAAATTGTACCACCTAAACCACACCTTCTATGTCTGCCTTTTTTATTTTTATTTTTTATTTATCTTCAATCATTTCACAGTGGCTTCCATTATACGTTCACATATCACTAAGATTGTTCTTATGCTGCCAAGCAATGTCATTACACATCTACATCTCTTAACTACGTATAAGCATGGTATCACGCCTTCTAAGTCTGCCCTTTTTAGTTTTATTTTTATTTATCTTCATTTCACAGTGGCTTCCATTATACGTTCACATATCACTAAGATTGTTTTTATGCTGCCAAGCAATGTCATTACACATCTACATCTCTTAACTACGTATAAGCATGGTATCACTTCACAGTACATGTAAGGGAATCTTTAACTATGTCTTTAGTATGTGTGTACCCTTCTGGTTTTCGTATTTTTTGTCTTTTTTCTTTTTTTTCTGAAGCACTTGACATTTTATGATGCGCATTGTAATGCTAACCAGAGCAGATGGCGCTGACCTGTTATTGAAAGGAGCTTTTAAAGTCATGTATGAACTGTTGTCACATATTACTCTGACGAAGGCTGGTCCACCAGCTGAAAACGTTTAGTAAAGACGCTTCCACGAAAGTTTCGTCGTCTCTTTCTTGCCTACAATGCGTCGGGTCCAGCGTGAAAGACGTTCAAAGAATCTGGTATATATACCGCAATGGACCCAGCAAAGACGACTTTCTGGAAGTACCCGCCAACACAACCATCATCGGTGACTTGCAAATGAAGTACGTGCATCAGTACTTTATACCACATCAACAAGGTACGCCTGCTTTCATAACTCAACCTGGTGCCCGAATTGGAGATGTGCACTTTCTGCTAGACTTCGTACCTGACACCACAAGGACCCTCGTACTGCATGTCGGTACCAACGACTTATCTTCCGCGAGTGGTGAAACAGCTTTCCACAAATACCGCTCATTATTCGACCACACTCGGATAGAGTGACCTCAGATATCCTGGATTTATGTCAGCCTGATATTACCAAGAAGCCCAAATCGAAGATATGGCGGCTGAAATCAAGGTTTCGTCCAACGATGTAACTCGGAAGCCTGCAAGCTCAACGGCATGCTGCGCAACTTCTGTAATCGATCCAGTGCAGTCTACTTCATTGATCATGGTTTTGAATGGATACCTGCCTATCGAGTCCTCGCTGCCGATGGACTACACCCCAGCTTCGAGGGTTCAAGCCTCTTAGCAAGCCACATCCGCCCGCTTTTCCCCAGGAGATTGCTTGACGCCACGTCGTCCCGGTGTGACCACTCGACAGAACAGCCCCCAATCTCCCCGAAACAGAATTCCGGATCAAGAGACAGAGTGTCAACCTACGTTCGGAACTCCAAGTCTCCGAACAATCCAGCCGCAAGTAGCCAGTGACTACAGGACTTCTCTGGTAATAAAAATTTAGGTACTGCTTCTGCATGTTTTCTTAAGTGCTGGAAGGTGACTGAAAAACGCATTCGCGTGGAACTGCATGTTGCGTGCCTCAGGGAATATGTAAATGCTTCCAAAATTCCCAGAGGTCTTAGGCTTTATGTGAACCCTGCTACCTCTGAACTGTCAAATGCAAATAGGCTTAGGTGGCGGGATGTGCTGACAAATGCTTCACTTGAGCTTATTCGCATTATCATAAATCACTATGAAACGTCAATTGGTAAGCTCCTGAAAGAAGAAACTACCCTATCTAGGCAGCTCGTCCCTCACGAAGCGCATTTGCTGAGTATCCATGAGGAAAGAAAGCTAAACGCCTTAGGCAAAATAAAAGCTCGGAAACTATTGCGGGACGATGTTCCAGCAGCACCCTACATGAAAAAAATCAGGAGTTTGCCAATTGCTTTAATCAGAACACCTGAAACATTGCCGGAGATAAGCCAACAGGACGCCAATATAGTCAACCTTTCTGACGGTACAATCCTCCCTGCAGAGGGAAGGGTTCTTTCAAAAGGCCTGAATTTCTGTCCAACTTCTGGCGGGTTTGATGAATTTCAGTTGATGAAAGATATAGATAATTTCGCTCGTAATCTCGGGCTAAAATAGTATTTTCACGACCATGCTAGCAACAAGGGAGCTCGCCCGGCTGTACCGTCCACGACACAATGGACGCCAGCCTCGCAAAGGGATAAATGCCTAGACCATTACATCAAAGCTGTCTCGCGTGACGTGCTCAACGCTTACAAAACGCGTAGCGCGTTTCGAAAAAACCTTTCTGCCAGTGAATTTGACGCTCTTAAAAGTTTAAATGCACGTGATGATATTATCATAAAACCAGCAGACAAGGGTGGCTCGATTGTGATAATGGGCAAAAAAAGTTACATAAAAGAAGCCGTACGACAGTTGTCTGACACTACTTTTTACAAACAACTTCCCGCTGATCCTACCACTGACTTTCTTGTCATCATAAAACCCACCAATAAGGCATTAGTAAAAAAGAAAAGGGTTGACGATAAGACAGCACGCAGCCTCATTCCGCTTAGCCCTGTTGCCGGAAGATTTTACCTGCTCCCAAAGATACACAAGTCAGGAAATCCAGGCCGTCCCATTGTTGCGGGCATTCGAACAGTAACGGAAAACATATCTCGTTACACTAAGAGTTTGATAAAATTTCTTCCACCCACATTCGCTTCCTTTGTTAAGGATACAAACGATTTTCTCAATGGAATATCACACCTGACAGTGCCTGATGGTTCGCTTCTGGTGACGATGGACGTCACCTCCCTCTACACTAACATACCCCACAAGGACGGTATACAGGCTGTTTTAGATCCATATGACCACTCCAAATCTGACAAGGTAATTGACACGTCAACTCTCGAACCACTGCTGAAGCTCATTCTCGAGTTGAATAACTTCGAATTCATTGGCTCTCATTACGTACAGATCAGTGGAACATCGATGGGTACAAAGATAGGCCCTACATACGCAAACATCTTCATGGGAGTGCTCGAAGAATCGTTCCTTAAGAGTGTGCCATTAAAGCCTGAGCCTTTCAAACGCTACATTGATGACATATTTTTTCTTTGGACACATGGTGAAACAGAACTTCTAAACTTTATAGCGAAATTCAACCAGGTACATCCCGCTATAGCATTCTCCCATACTTACTCACCCTTGTCTGTAGCCTTTCTCGACGTCAGGATTACCATTTCCCATGGACGCCTAATTACGAAGCTTTTTAAAAAGCCAACCGATAATCACCAGTTTCTTCATTTTGAAAGTAGCCACGTGCGCCATTGGAAGACTGGAATTCCATATAGCCAGGCACAGCGCTTTAGGCGCATATGCTCTGAAGATGAAGAATTCAATTCTTGCTGCCATGATCTGAAAAAGAAGCTTCTTAAGCGAAAATATCCAGAAAAAATTATTGACGACGCGATACACCGAGCCAGAGGACGCGATCGAATGGACGGTTTAAAAGGTAGCATAAAAAGCAACGGGCTTCAGTCAGCCAATTTAGTACTAACACACACAGCGTCCATCCCCAATGTTCAAGGTATACTGCGTAACCATTACAACATCCTCACCCAAAGCGACAGACTAAAAGCGGTCTTTCCTGAGCCCCCTCGAGTAGTGTATAGGCGCTCAAAAAACATAGGTGAGATCCTGACGTCATCTAAAATTGCTACTACTAACCGTACTGGTTGCAGCCGCTGCAACAAACCCCGTTGTAAAGTTTGTCCTCATATAGAACCGTCATTAACAGCCACCAGCACATCTAACCAATTCCTTTTCACAATTAGGGGAAGCTTTAATTGTGATTCATCCAATGTAGTGTATTTACTTGAGTGTGGCACCTGCCATATGCAATACAAAGGCCACACTGAAACCCCATTCAGAATACGTTTCAACAATCACAGATCGCATGCTAGAACCCAACCAAACCTTGCATTAGCATAAAATTGGTCATCAAATTCAATTTTTGTTTGTGCCAATGACTTATTGAGAATACTGCTGCAAATCTTAATATTTAAATGTTCTAGCTGCTCTTAAACAAAAAAAAGGCAGCATCACAACGGAGTGAATGATGGATAGTGGGGCGAGGCATTCGTCCGTCCATTCGTTCTTGCTTCGGTCCATCCATGCGTGCGTCTGTGTGGCCGCCCGTGCGTGCGTCTTTTCGTGCGTGCGCACGTTCATCTGTGCGTCCATTCCTGCTTTCGTGCATGCATCCACTCCTGCATCCGTCCATGCGCCCATCTGTCCGTGCAGCCATCCGTGCGTACGTCTTTCCATCTATCTGTGTGTCCGTTCGCCCACCTATTCAACACTCCAAGTACCACCATCTCGCATCTTTTCATCCTATATTCTTCTTATAAAAACACCGCCATTCGGCAGACATTCTAAAAATTGAGCGATAGGAGGCACACGCACACTTTTGATACGGCTTGCGCTTCGTGTCTACTTCCCACTTTCAACCACCCCGAGTTCGTGGTATAAAATAGCTCACTGTATTCATGGCACTGCGGCCCATAGCTCGCTAAATCTTTCTAAAACCTAGGAGGTTACGCCTAGCGAGTATAATGTATCAACGCTTTCTTCTCTTCTGGGCGTTGTTGAACAATAAAAATTCGCAGCGTGCACATTAACTAATAGCAAATTCTCCTGTCTCTCATTCCCCCTTAGCAGCCATTGGCATGTACATTGAGCACTATATTTCATTGTTCAACAACGCACAGAAGAAATCTCTCACCGGCACCACCTTGCAGGTGAAAATGTTATACTTGCTACACACTACTACAACGGCTACGAGGGACGAACGGGTGCCGCTATAAGGAGCTTCGCCCCTAAAAAAAGCTGCAGGCCTATGCAGCCTAGATCAATGTTGCCTATGAGACCCATTGCTTCTGTTATATGGCGCCGACAGGCTTCGGGGGTCACGAGCCACCAAAAATGTTTCGGGGTGGCGCCGTTGAATTGTTGTGGTGCGCATGCGCATATAGCGACCGTAAAAAAAAGTTCGTTCGGGTGCATCTTATACGCTGAAGCTCCTGCTATAAAGCGTATCTATCTTGTAACCCTTAAGAGACAGGCTTTGAGATTATGCTTAAGTCTTAAAAAATCCGGGGCACTCAAGTTCTTGTACGTAGAAGCTAGGATCTCTACACTTGTTATTCAGTTTAAATTGTTAGTAGTACAGTCATTTCAAAGACTGTATGAGTCCAACGCTAAGCGTTCCGAAACCGTTTTTGTTTCCCATCATGACTTCTTTTTGGAGCATGATGGCCAACATTTTAAGCGACTCAATTTTTTCTATTTTTTGTGCAAAGCCTTTTTGACATAACGGGGGTTCGAATAATGACCTCGGTGTAATCGCTAATAGATACAACTCTAATTTTCCAAACAATGTAAAACTACTGTCGCTCCGCTTATTAAACTCTATAATAACGAATAACTGACACATTGGCTAAAAGACATTTGTAGCGACCAATGCTTTTCAAAGCGAATAAAATTGTGGAATTAGAATTATCTCTTCTATTATAGATTGGTCGCTCTCTCTTCGACTTCCATGTTTTGTGTCCACCTTTAGAGCAGAATATTTGGCAATCATTGTAGCTGTGCGTGTTTCCGGAAGCGTAACGGCATCCCTATGTCGACAGTCTTAGGGCTACTTTTGTGCATAATGTTGCCACGAGAACGAAGCGTGGGCTACTGTGTGTACAATGACAGCACGGGTGACAACGCAATCGGTGTGCGAAGGTGGATGGCAGATCAGACGTAATCTGAGTGTCGAAAACATCAGCCCGAATGGCCTTTAGCTTCGCTTCGTTTTTCTGTGTCTCTCCAGAAATAAGATCTGTTCAATCATCAAAAAAGCAGTATGGAGTGACGGCGGACAAAAAGGTGGTGAGTAGCCGGCAGTTTCATTACGCAGTGAGTTGTAGGTGAAGCTGATGACCGGAAGCATATGTCACAATTGGTGTGCATTGTGGCCACAACCTACATGGAAAGAATGTCAGTCAATGTGTGGTTGAGGTGTTCGGTAAGTCTTTCGTTGTGAGGATCGTAAGAAGTCGTGAAGTAGTGTCGAAAAGCACGATGTCGAAGTAGGTCGTCAACCACAAGAGACAGGAAGCAGCGACCACGGTTCCTGATCAAATAAGAAGGCCTGCCATGCCGAACGAGGATGGGCAGAATGAAAACTGCGACGTCCATCGCTGACAGGCAGAGTGGACGACCGGGCCGTGCTAGTTCAAACCAGCGTCTTTTTGAACAAACTTCCTCTCTGTAAATAATTGGTAACCACTAATCAGTTATTGGCTAAGTGATCGCATCTCAATAAGAGCACAAAAAAGCACAAAAAAGCACAAAACACACAAGACACAAGTGCTGTCTAACTCCATCCCTTTTTCATGCGGGGGCACGTAAACTGGGCAGACGGGACGTTCGAGATTTGAGACTTGAAATTTGGTCCTGTGGGAGCACACTATAGCTCCCTCGAAAGTGCACCATCTACGCATCTTGACCTCGATTGTCAGCATCCCGGATGCGTGGTTGAATTAAACAAAAGCACTGTGGCGATGAGGCATAGAGACCAGCGCATGCGTGAAATTGCTCAAGCATATGAAACCAAAAAAACCAAGAAACTGGTGCGTGAGCCAGCCTTTAATTGCGCTCACAGATGCTGAGATTTCGTGTCTACACGATATTCGATTACGTGCTTAGTGGGCGTTGTCAAGATTTCCATGACACGTTTCATCCATTGAACTTTCAGATGTTACAGCACTTTTGTTGTGACTTTCTTCCATTTTTATGCTTTTTGTGCGCTGATCATGATGGGTGTGTACCAACTAGCCCAGTTTCATACATTGCTAAGGAAGAAAACATAACAAAAACTAAAAGCAGTCATGAAATGAGCAACGCACAGTAGAATGTGAAACTTTTTATACCACAGTGCATTGGCTTTAAAAACAGAAAATAGAAGAAAAATTTGTAGATCCCACGTACCTGGGAATCGACGTTATGCGATGCAGGCGGAGGGGAGGGGACCATGTTGCAGTTTTTATTGAGCGCAATGTCATGAAATGACACTAAATATATGTACGAATGTCGCACGCACAGACACATGTTCAAGATTAGCAGATGTTTATTGATTTCATATGTGGCCGTTTAAGGTCCCAAATCAACTATACGATTATGAGCTGCGCCGTATTGGAGGGCTCCGGAAATTTAGACCGCCTGGCGTTCTCTAACGTGCCACCAAAATCGAAGCACACAAGCACACAAAATTTCCAGCTACATCAAAAATGCAGCCGCTGCAGCCGGGCAGATGTTTTTATAACCAGTTGTTTGCACTTGCGCAACGATGCCAACTGGAACATGCGTATAAGCAACACCAGAAGCTGATATGAAGTGCTGATGCTTGCGAGGATGCTGGCCCTGGACACTGCTACATAAATCTACTTCAGCGCATGGCAACTAACCACAATTGGCGTATACCCGACATTACGGCTGTATAAAAAAAGTACATATGTAATTTTTATATTATTCAGTAGGCACACTGCAACCACTATTGACGTTTCAATAAGATTAGCGTCTATTTGAAAGGTAGTTCTGAGATCTGGCGTAGCTCTGTAATAAAATTCTCCACTGCCGCGCAAAATGCTTGGGTTTGCTTCCAGCTGGAACCCTGGCATTTATTTTTTGCATATGTTGGATTGATGCTACTGATGGTGGGTATTTCATAAAGCTGGTGCGTTAAAGAGAGAGAGAGAAATAAATAAAAGGAAGAGACAGGGAGGTTAACCTAGACGAACTGGTTTGCTACCCTGTATGATAGTGGGAAAAAGGGTCGGAAAGAGGATAGATATAGAGAGATATAAAATAAGTTAGAAAAAAAATACACATGCGCACACATTCAGGGAGTTCCGATCACAGTAGTTTGGACAGGCCGGTTGAACGCAAGAAGCGCAGGTGCGCCTTCACAGCCTTCTTCTGCGACATAAAGTCCTGTCGGCAGCGCAGGATACTTTCTTCCGAAAAAAGCTGGTTGTCCAGTTCATCTAGTGCATTGCAGAGTCACTGTCTCTGTGAGCAGTATTGTGGTCATTCACACAGCATGTGCCAAGTTGTTTCATCACTGCCACAATGGTCGCATTCAGCAGTGTCAGCCATTCCTATGCGGCACGCGTACGCATTGGTAAATGCGACGCCCAACCATAAATTGCACAGCATAGTAGCGTCTCGTCAGCGTAATTCCGGAGGAATTCGAACACTGACAGTTGGGTCTAAAGTACCTAACCATGCATGAATGAAATGTGACTAGTTCCATTCTGACGTGGTGCACTGGCGAGCAAGCATGTGGAGTTTCTGTGCAGAGTCAGTTCTGGAAAGCGGAATTGATATTTCATCGCTTTCATTAAGGGCAGAACCGGCAGCTCGATCGACCCGTTCATTGCCAATTATTCTACAATGACTTGGAAGCCATTGAAAGGCTATTTCATGTCCTTGCTCAATGAATTGAGGAGTCTTTTCTGCAATCTCAAATACCAGCTGTTCGTACGGGCCGTGGCGTAAAAGTGATAGAAGGTATTGCAGTGCCACCTTTTATTCACTGAAAATTGTCCATTTTTGTAGCTGTTGATCGCTGATGAATTGCGATGCGGCACGAAGAGCTGTGAGCTCTGCTCCCATTGATGTCGTAAGGTGGGAGGTCTTAAATTTTCTTGTCGGGTCTTTTATCGGTATAACAAACGATGCCGTTGTACTCTTCTCTAAAACAGAGCTGTCGGTGTAAACGTGTACAGCCTTGATACGTCTCGTATAACAGGGGCAGAGCAAGCTGTCTAAGAGCAGGTGACGACATATCTGCTTTTTTCTGGATGTCAGGTATGGCTAGTCTGATGTTAGCCTGAGTCAGGCACGAGGGAGGAGTCGAAGGCCTGGCGGCGGGTGTGAAGCATGTTGGAAAAGAATCGCGATATGTGGTGACCTTTTGGCAAAATGACGAACGTGGTCTGACTGCTGGTAAAGAGGCTAGGTGGTGGCATGTTGTCTGAGCAATATGCCTTATGTGTGTGTCCTGAGTGCCTCAACGTCGATATGTGTCGTGATGAGCTGGTCACCGGCGATAGCTATAGTAGCCATTGTCGACGCACTACGAGGCAAGCCGAGGCAAATCCGGAGTTCCTGGGACTGAACACTCTGTAGCGTTCGAAGGCTTGATTTGCTTGCATTGGTTAATGCCGGTAAGCTGTACCGCAGGAAACCGAGAAAAAGGTTCAGCTGTAGCATTGCACTGGGAGACATTCTCCAAGTCTCCCCTGCAAAGAACTTCAGTATATTACAGATGTCCAATAACCGTTTCTTCATGGCCCCGCCGCGGTGGTCTTGTGGCAAAGATACTCGGCTGCTGACCCGCAGGTCGCGGGCTCGAATCCAAGCTGCGGCGGCTGCATATCCAATGGAGGCAGAAACGTTGTAGGCCCGTGTGCTCAGATTTGGGGCACGTTAGAGAACCCCATGTATCCGAAATTTCCGGAGCCCTCCACTACGGCGTCTCTCATAATCAAATGGTGGATTGGGACTTTAAACCCCACATATCAATCGTCCATTTCTTCATGTACGAAACGTAATCGCTCCATGATAGATTCCTGTCAATTATGACGCCCAAAAACTTGTGCGATCGCTGGTGCGTTAAAATTACCCATACGTGTTCTCGTCGTTCCTGGATAGATACTAACCCCCGTATTTAGAAACGCTCCTCACCTCAAATTTCATCCTTCACTTGACTGAGTTGAGCACTGTACCGCTTCTCGACTGAAATTGAAGCTGCGCTTCTCAAACATCGCTGCAGAATATGCGATATGCAGTGACTGGATCTGCCAGGAGACGGCGTTCCCATCGGCTTTTTCGAGTCGAGGAGAGATTCTGAGTGAAGGAACGTTTGTGAATACGGGGGTAAGTGTCAATCACATGTGGCACATACCCGCATATCAGCGGCACATACCTTCCCGTGGGCAGTGCCAGCGTCTGGCGGGAAGTGTTTGACGACGTACGCGACGAGATTGTGACGTTAGTCATGTCTTGTCCAGCACATCATATCCATCGAACCACCTTACCCTCCCATGCTAATTTTGGTTCGCGCCAAATTAAGGGGGTGAGCCCGAGAGCACCCAAACGTAATCGGCTAGATAGATAGATAGATAGATAGATAGATAGATAGATAGATAGATAGATAGATAGATAGATAGATAGATAGATAGATAGATAGATAGATAGATAGATAGATAGATAGATAGATAGATAGATAGATAGATAGAAGGGTGTGCGGGTGGGTGTGTGAGTGGGTGGACGGATGGATGGATAGATGGATGAATGGATGGGTGGGTGGGTGGGTTGGTGGACGGATAGATGGATGGCTGGATGTGCTCAAAGTCGCCGAGGTTCGCTGTGAAATGCTTCACATATAAAACCAGAGAGCTTATTTTTATTATATAAGGTTTTATGTCCCAAAACAATGATGCGATTGTTAAGAACGCTGAAATAGATGTATTCGGAAACTTCGATCGCCTAATCCTCTTTCTCAAGCGATTTTATGTAGAGGTAATGCTGTTTCTATGTTCTTGGAAGGCTCTTGTCACAAGACCGATATCTGAAATGCTCAGCAACTCGGAAAATATTTTTATTAGAGAAAAAGGGACAATAGCTACACAAGAACCGAACCGAGTGCACTGTCTGTGTATGGTGTAATATTTGGTAAGAACTGAAAGTCGTATACTGGCCCCGCGGCACGGAATATGAAAACTGAAAGCAAGACCTGTGAAGCACTTGCTAAACAAAAAGGAAGGAAAGAAGCTTTTCTGTGCCAAAAAGCCACCGTTGCCTTGTGGCCAGCGCATTAAATGCTGTGGCGATAACATCAGCTGCGTCTTTCCCGTTGGTTTGCCAAACATGTCGTCACTCAAATGGTGCTGCCAATAATTCTGGCAGGCCAGGTAACGTTTTGAGGCAATTTTTATTATTCATTTCCAAACAATCAGCGCATCTCTCAAGCCTGTAATTTCGAATAATATATGAAAGTGTGTAAAGGAACGTACCCTATGAATATCCTTGCGATACAATGACCTCAAAAAATAGCTGTAGTTGGTCTTCAACGAGCACCAACTTCGCACAGTGCGCAGGAACCTAGCTTTCCTCCTCTATCAAATTGCGCCCGCCGCTCCTAAATGTAAAACACGCGACCAGGAGCATAGGCAAAGGAAGGGGTTGTGAAGTATCTACCTCCTCCCACCCCCGGATTGTTGTGTCGCGCAACCCTTAGCGTCATGGTAACACACCAGTGGGTTAGAGTTTTTTTAAATGCCTCTATGTAGAGCTGAGCCTTTACCTTGGATTTCGATTCGGACCTTGCATTTGGTTCGGACTGTCAAGGTGGATGGACCTGTTTTTTGAGCGCTCCCGATCGACTGCGCAGATAAGTGGTTTTGCATGTTTTGAGCTTGTCTTTATGATTATTAGGTAGCAGTTAGAATTCCTGTAGCACTTACTATAATGTATGGCTTTTTCGGGGGTTTGTCACCAGGTATTCGTTAGTTTGTGCGAGTGTATGATTGATTTTTTTGTTGTTGTTTCTCTTCTTTTGCCACCCCGTGGGGGAGGTGCACGTACATTGAACACGCACATTTTGGTAGTAGAGCGTAGAATTTCTCCTTTTCATAGGGCAGGGCTCGAGTTTTGTAATTATTGAGTGAGACAAGTCATTGTGACAATTGGTGTCAGAAAGACATGGTTAAAAAGACTCTAAAGTGTTCAGGATGTGGGGTGGGTTTGAAAGTGAACCCAAGTGTAGAACCGGATGCAGAAGAGGCTGACGCGAAGCATTGGCAATGTGATGTCGAGGAAAAAATGTAGAAAATGATGGTTGCCCAGAGTGACATGCTGATGACAATCACCGAGCTCGAGACTGCGTTGGCGACAGAGCAAGAGAAAACGAGGGCAATGGGAGATAGGCTGAAGTCTGCCGATGAAGCACTAGCCAAGGTGATTCGAGGAGCGGCCTATGGTGAGAACAGTAGGGAGCCGGCAACCAGAACGGCGGAGAAGAATGAGCAAGCAAGTTTGAAAAAAAAACAGGTTCAGCCGGTTCAATTGTCGCAAGGCCCAGCTTCAGCGAAGTAGTGGTGGGGCTGGGAGGCGACAAAGCAGCTGGCGTCACAGGTGCAAGTAACCCCAGGTGCAGGACGCTCCAGTTGAAAAGTCACAGCATGTGATAATCGCCAGGGACTCGAATTTAAATCGATGCACAGAAGCCATCAAAGAGGGGGTAAGTGGTGACAAGAGGGTCGCAGTAGGGGTGTTCCCAGGAAGCAAGCTGGAAGCAGTCATGAGGCAAGAGAGCGCGAAACTCAATACTACAGCTGATAGACGAAACCTCGTGATAATTTCAGGTGGCTTAAACGATGTCCTAAATGAAAATACAGCAGGACTAGCAACCACACTGGCGAAAAGCGTCGATGACATGTGAACCACTTCTCCTCAGGTACAGGTAGCGATATACACGATACCGGAGGTACCGGTGGTGATAGCAATTTGCAAAGAGCGGTTGTCAACGCAAACCAAGAGATATGGCGGATGAGTCGAGAGAAAGGTTTTTAGGTGGTAGAAATAAACAGAGAGGTGCATAGATGGGGTGTTTTTCAACGACACAAAATTTCCTTCGATGGGCGGCTAGGTCATGAGGTGGGTTGGTGACTTGCAGGACGCGCAGTAGCTTTTTTGAGAGGCAAGCGGGCCCTTCGGGGTGCAGGATAGCTAGTAACGACAAAAACAACGACGGAGACTCTTTGACAGTGGTATGGACAGATAGCATTCCAAAGTGGCACCAGTATCTAAGATAGGTCGAGTCTGGGGCAGAAATAGACGTAGCCACGACCTCCGAGCGAATTCAGACATAGGTTATATTAACATGCAGTGTGGTAGGAACAGGCTGAGGTGGGAAAAGATAGAAGAACAGCTAAGAGAGGAGAGGCCGATGGTATACGGTTTTGTAGAAACAGGTCTCAGGGACATGAAACAACCTCCTAACAATTCGGACTACGCGTGGGAATATTGTAATATAACAGAAGGCAGCAGAAAGGGGGGTGGTATTGGGGCATTCATTTTTAAAAGTACGGACTGGCAAAGGGTCAAGCAGGAGCGCAAGGAACATTTATGGCTAAAAGGAAAAGTGGCAGGGCAAATGACACTCCTTGGTTTCGTGTACTTGTGGACGGGAGCAAAGGCCAGAGAAGAAAACCAGGCAATGGTAGAGTGTATATCAAATGACATTCAGGAGTTAGGAGGAGAGTGCGACATAATCATACTAGAAGATATGAATGCGCACATAGAAGATATACATGGGTATACCAACCCGATAGACGAAATGATCATGGATATGTGTGAAAGGCATAATTTATCATTTGGAACAGTACCGAGAAGCGTGAAAAGCAAATACCATGTGGGGTAGGAAGGCTGCAGTCGACAATAGATTACGCACTGTATTCACATAGGATGTATGTTAAGCTCAGGGGAATGCACATAGATGAAGGTGGCTCCAGAATTCTGCTTAGTGATCACAAACGTATCAAGCTAAGTTTTGGAAGAGCAGTGAAAGTGGGACGAAGACAAGATGAGCAACAACAGGAAAATTTTTATTCAGAAAGGAAAATTGAAATAGCCACTAAACAAATTCAAAAACTAATCACTGAGGATAATAAAACAGTGTGGACACTCACGAGTCGTATTAGACTGTTTGAGCTAGAGCTTGCTACGGCACGTGACAAGTCATCCCGAAAAAAAGACACAAACCCAAAAGTTGGTGGGATGAGAAAGTTAAGAGTGCCATAGCGAAACGTCAGGATGCCTCTAGGGAACACAAAAATGCTAAGCAGCGGGGTGAACCGACAGATGATGTATATAGAAAACTGTAAATCTTGCTAAGCTGTAGAAGGGATGCATTCCTTCTGCTCAATGAAAAGATTAGAAGAAAGGGAGCTCAGTGGCTGGCAGAAGTACATAAAGAAGATAGAAAGGCAGCGGCGAAATTTTGATACCATCTAAACTCCCTAAGAAATGAGACGAGCCCAGAGCAGATGTTTATAACTACAGCTCAAGCTGCTAGGCTAGAAGGGAACAAGCTATTCATTATATAAGAACAAGGGTGACAGAAAATTTTCAACAAAGAAGTGCTTTATGCACCACAATAGACATTGATAAATCAAGTAGGGCAATGGCTCCATTTTTACAGCGAGAGTGGGAAAGGGCAGAGAAAAGGGTTCCCAGTAGTACATCAACAGGCCCAGATGGCAATCCAATTATGCTGATAAAGACATTAGGCCCAAAGTTTAAGCAGGCTTTGAGAGAGGCAGTGAGCAAAATAATAATCGATGGTGAAGATCCCGATGGATAGAAACTTGGCGGAATGAGCATGATCTAGAAAGTAAAGGGAGCAAAGCTGACATACACAACTACCGTCCTATACTAGTGACATCAGTGGTCTACAGGCTGGCGATGCAGATAATAAAAGAAAGACTGCAGGCATAAACAGAGGATTAGGGGGTGCTGGGGGAACTGCAAAATGGGTTTCAGAAACACAGAATGTTGAAAGACAATTTGTTCTCAAGGACACAGTGCATCGAAATAGCAGACAAAGAACACAGGCCCCTGTGGCTAGCATTTTTGAATATCAAGGGAGCGTACGTTAGTGATGTTCAAGAAGAGTTGTGGGGAATACTGTACACACTAGGCGTGGAAGATATAGTGACTAATCGTTTTGAAGGATATCTATAAAGGTAACAAGGTAGTTATAAAGTGGAAAAAACAGGTATTCAAGCCTTCAGAGGTAAAACAGAGGCTTAGGCAGGGGTGTCCCCTGTCACCCTTATTATTCATGATGTACCTACAAGGATTAGAGGCCAAATTAGAGGGAAGTGGACTGGGCTTCAACCTCTCTTTAGCCAAACTAGGAAAACTCATTGAACAGGCACTACCAGCATTGATGTACGCAGATGATATAATGCTATTGACCGACAACAAGGAAGATTTGCAGATTGGTGGACTTCTGCGGTAATGAGGGAGATAGGTTAGATTTCAGATTCAGTAAGAAAAAAATAAGCAGTCGTGATGTTTAATGAAAATGAAGGTAGTGAGCTTAGAATACAGGAGGTCACGCTAGCGAAAGCAGATAAATACAAATATCTGGGCATATGGATAAGCTATAGGGCCAAGTGCCTAAGGGAACATGAAATATACGTGACGACTTAAGGTAAAAGGAATGCAGCAGTAATGAAAATCAGGGCAGTGTCGAAATACAACAGGTATGATGTTCTGAGAGGAATATGGAAAGGGGTAATGGTTCCTTGACTGACGTTCGGCAGTGCGGTTTTGTGCGTGAGATCAGAAGTTCAAGCAAGATTAGAAATTAAGTAACGTGGAATAGGTAGGCTTGCCTTAGGAGCTCACGGAAATACACCAAATCAGAGAGTACAAGTTGATATGGGATGGACATCATTTGAGGGCAGGAAGGCTAGCAGCAAGATTAAATTTGAGAAGCGATTGAGAGAAATGGGGGACGAGTGCTGGGCTAGGAAGGTGTTCAGCTACTTGTGCATGAAGAATGTCCATACAAAATGGAGGTAGCGAACCAAACAATTCACTGAAAAATACCTAGAAAACAGCAAGGGACCAAATCAAAAACAATTATCGGTTAAGAAGAAGGTGAAAAAAGCTGAGACCGATATGTGGAGAATTGGCATGATTAAGAAGTCCGCTCTAGAGATGTATCAAACTTTTAAGCAGGAAGTTGCCAAGGAAAGGATCTATGTTAATACTCGCGGTAGTTCTCTACTGTTTGAGGCCAGGACGGGTGTATTGCGAACCAAGACATATCGGGCGAAATACGAAGGGGTAGACACGGTATGCAGTGCGTGTCGAGAGGAAGAAGAAACATCCGAATGATGTTCTGTAAAGGGCTTCACCCTATAGTTCAGGATGATGGCGCAGAGTTTTTCAAAGCACTGTGGTTAAGAGGCAGGGAAGGCAAAATAGACTTTAAGCGGGTAGAATTAACTAGAAGGAGGTTATCTGATTGGTGGCTAAAGTCAAGGCACGAGTTAAAATTAAGCCCTTCACTGTAAAGTACGAATACTCAACCTCACTATTTCAAGGAAAAAATAACAAATCTAGTTTTTGGTTAATTAACTATTACGGCTTGGTGGCGCTAGCCACCACCCGATCTAAAGGGTACAGCCATAGCCATCCATCTACCCATCGAATACGGCTTGGTGGCGTTAGCCACTGCCCGATCCAAACGGTACAGCCATATCAATCCATCCATCCAATCATCCGGCAACCAATTCAGTGTTTGCCTGTGATCATGTGACCAGTGCATCTGTGACCAATCACTGTCTTCCCAATCCTTAAAACCCGCCGCAATAAACACGATAGAGCATTCCAGTGCTACCATTTCTCTGAAATTTTTTTCTAGATCCAGGGAGTTTCGGCTGCATCTGGGGAAAAGAAAAAAATTGTCACCATCTAGGGAAATTTTTTGCTTCCACGTGAAGCAAGCAGATCGACGAAGGCATATAGTTTCATACAATATTACTTGTATGTAACTCTGTGAACGGAGGGACATTCCACTCACAACCTCTTTTTTGTTCCTTCTTCTACCTTTTCTCTTTCACATCCTTTCTACACTCACCCAAAAGAGCTGTGCCATGCCCAGTAGTGGTGTCGAGGGGTGCAAGGGGGACGGGGCTCGTCACCGTCCCCGACGCTGTGTGAGTGATCTCCACTCCTCCACTTTATTGCGGTTCGTTTTGTGAAGTTCGTGTTTGAAGTCGATTGCCTGAATCCTTGTTTGAACCAAAGAAAGGGTTCTCTCACTCGAACCCGCCAAGTATATATATGTTTTTCTTTACACCAACTTCCCGTTTTCTCACCTTTAACCCACGGCGTTATTTGTTTGGTTTGTTGTTGTTTTTTATCAATTTCCCTTTTTCGTGGACACTGTCACGTTGCTAGTGAGCTGGCCCATGGAGCCACGTGATTCCGCCAAGGTCACCAAAGTTTCTGTGAAAAGCGCAGCCAGAGCAGTAGGATGCATGTATGCGGTAATTTGCACAGCTGAAAAAAAAAGATAAAAAGAAAAGTGCCTGGTGGAGGAATGCAAGAATATATTTTGAACGAATATATGGCAGTCAACATTTCTAATAAAGATATCTTTTCTTTACTACTCAGCAGGTTGCTAGCGATGAACTGCCGCATGGCATTATATGCTTTCATGGTTAAAACTTTTTTGTCACACTATCCTGCATCAGATATGACAAAGAGTGAGAGGGAGATTTTTCAAGACATTGTTTATATATTAAGTAAGCGTGCCTTAGTTTATGTTTTCATTGAACGCCACCAAGATTTTTCTGCGGGAGAGTTGCAAAATAAAAGAATTGAAGAATAATGTTTGAAACCTAGCTTGCAGGAATATTTCCTGTACTGTGCTTTATACGCCCGTTCTGGTTAATATTATTTTTACGATGTCATTTGCAACTTGCCTGCCATAATAAGTGCACTGTATTTTAGTGTAAGATTTCTGTGTTTTGCATTGAACAGCTAGCAGTGTTCCTAAGTATTATTTTCATAAAATTTTTCTTCTTCGACCTCTATGCAATGCCTTTTTCTTGGTGACTTGTATAAAGTATTGCTATGCTACGCCTCCCCCCAATAAATGTGATGACCACTTACCTTTGTTATTTCATAGGATAAAATGTTGTTTAAAGCATTTCAATTTGTATTGCGACATTTTTTCACATCAGCACGGTGATTTTAGTGAATATTTTCAAATACATGCAATAATGTATTATAAAAGTGAACCTATAAATTGTTTTCCACAGCACAAACACGTATTGGCCTTCAAAAAACTGCTTGCCATGAAAATCTAGGGAAATCTAGGGAGTTTTATCTCTATAGAAAGGGAAAAAGTGGTTCCGGAGGTTGGCAGCACTGGAGCATTCTCTCGTCAGCCAAGCCGAAGTTCATCTGCTAGTCGTCGCTCGCCGGTAGCTCAGCCCCTACGCCGGCCTGCCGCCGGCTTCGCCGCGCAACAGCCCTACACCACACGGAATCTCTGATTTTGCAAGCATATATACAGTGTGTCTCAGCTAACTTAAGCCAGAGTTTTAAAATATTGTTACGAGGCAGTGGGCATAGCTCCGCGTTTGTAGACGCATCGATGAAAAAGAAGCGGATTTGGCGCGCGAGATCCTAGCAGCCCTGGGGTGCCACACCTACCTGTTATATTGCAATTACACTCGTATCTCTCTTTCGTGTATTTGTAATCCCTGTAACAAATTGGTGGACGTGCTGGGTAACGAAGCGACATACAACGGAGCTCCGCAGCGGTCGTAAAATTGAAGTTTCCATGACGGAACACGGATCTGATCCCACGGCCACCTCTCCATCGGTCTCGGCGACGCCTGCACCATCCACGGCAACGCCTCCACCGGCTCACTCCAACCCACGTACGTGCTTCAACCCAAGTTCAACCCAAGTTCTCCCGCAAGGCCTTTCGTTAGGCCATGTTTTTCCACTTGATGCATGTAACATTGTGGCATTAGACCCTGAAGACTGCTCGTACAATATAGCAGCCAGCCGAGCAAACACACTTACCGATGAAATCACGAGGATGATTGCCCCTGATCCTCTGCCCTGTCAGCCTGCGCAACTCCACCACGTTCTGACCACCTACCGAGATATTTTCGACATCTCTGACCACACTTTAGGTCAAACGTCTGTCGTGCGTCATCATATACATACCGGCGATGCTAGTCCTGTTAGACGGCGACCAAATCGTGTTTCCCAGTCTGAACGCCAGGTCGCACAACGAGAAGTCGAGAAGATGCTCTCAAAGGACTCATAAAGGCCTCTTCAAGTCCACGGGCATCACCTGTTGTTTAAGTCAAAAAGAAGGATTTAGAGATTTTGCGTTGAGTACCGTGCCTTGAACAAGATAACCCACAAAGACATATATGTGCTGCCACGAATTAACGACGACCTTGACTGCCTTCATGGCACACGATACTTCTCATCTATAGATCTGCATTCAGGCTAATGGCAAATTCCTGTCGACGACTCAGACTGCGAAAAAACTGCCTTTGTCCCACTGTACGGCCTTTATCAGTTCAAGGTTGTGCCTTTTGGACAGTGCAACGCCCCGGCAACGTTCGAACGCATGATGGACTCTCTCCTCCATGGTTATAAATGGTCCATCTGACTGTGCTACTTCGACGATGTGATTGTTCTTTTCCCAACATTTGAAAGCCACCTAACTTGTTTGTCGACCATTCTAGTCATTTTTTGCCTTTCTTTGCATCTTTATCTCTCTCTCTCTCTCTCTCTAGCCGTTTTTCGTTGAGCGGGACTCCAGCTGAAGTCGAAAAAGTGCAATTCCGGCCGACGCGAAATCACGGTCCTTGGTCATCGTGTAAGTGCTGCTGGCGTCCAACCAGACCCTGACAAGATTAGCGCTGTCCCGAACTTTCTTCTGTCTTCTACTACCAAAGACGCTCGTCGTTTTGTGGGCATGTGCTCGTACTTCCGATAGTTTATACGCAATTTCGCTACAATTCCACGACCACTCACTGATTGTATTGTCTCAAAAAGAATGCACCCTTTTCGTGGGGCCAAGACCAAGCAGCGGCGTTTTCCACGCTGATCCAGCTGCTCACTTCACCACCAATATTGGCTCACTTCGACTCGTCCGTGACGACTGAAGTTCGCACAAACGCCAGTGCTCATGGCAACAGCGCCGTCCTCGCTCAACACCGGGGGGTCAAACGCGTGTTATTGCGCATGCCAGCCGCCTTCTCGCCACATCAGAGCGAAACCATTCGATAACGGAGCGCGAGTGTCTTGCGTTGGTCTGGGTTGTAGCCAAATTTCACCTCTACTTGTATGGCCGGGACTTTTCAGTTATTATGGACCCCACGCTCTGTGTTGGTTGTCCACGCTCAAGGACCCAACTGGTCGCCTAGGACGCTGAGCTCATCGTCTGCAGGAGTATAAGTTCGACGTAATATAAAGCCTGGAAGGTAAAACAAGATGCCGATTGTCTCTCGCGTTATCCGGTGGATCCTGCTAGCCTTGCTGTCCATGAGAGCGATTCTTGTGTGCACGCCATATCAGATTTGCGCGACATCAGCACAGAGCAGCACCGGGACCCAACCCTCAAGGCAGTAATTGAGCGAGTATGTTCAGGACATTCCAACCCTTCGCTCCGTCAATACTCGAATACTCGAATGTTCTTTTGTGTCTCTTGAAAAATGCCAAGAAAAAATATTATGATGACCAAATATCCAGTGAAAAAAACAACTCTAAAAGGCAATGGCAACTATTGAACGATTTTCTAAATCGATCAATACATAGTTCACCTTTGCAGACAGTAATATATAAAGGCGTCACACATGATAACCCTGAAAGGGTTGCTGAAGCTTTTAGTAATTATTTTTTCGAAATTTTTAGTGAAAAACATACCAGTTCTTGCTGTAATCTGCAGCGTCGTAATTATTTTTTTTTCTTTTCCCCGTGAGCCCTCATGATGTTTCTACAGCAATTAAAAGTCTCAAAGAAACCGGCCCTGGTATAGATAAAATCTCAGCTCGACACTTAAAACTTGCAGTAGACATTATTTCTGAATCACTTTCTATAATTATAAACCTTGCGTTCAAGCATGGCAGTTTCCCTACTTCTCTAAAAATAGCTTGAGTCCTTCCGATCTTTAAAAAGGGTGACAAGCAATCTATTTCTAACTATCGCCCCATCTGTATTCTTTCTTCCCTGAGCAAAGTCATCGAAAAACTGTTAATAACTCGGCTAAACAAGTACCTTAATAAATTTAATATACTGAAGCCCTGTCAATTTGGCTTTCGCGCTGGAAGTTCTACTAATCTTGCTATTCTTTCCCTATCAGACTTCATCAAACACTCTATAGACGCAGGATTTGTAGTAGGGTCAGTTTTCTTAGACTTCACAAAGGCATTCGATACCATCAATCATCTCATTTTATCCAAGAAACTCGAATCATACGGTATTACAGGTCCAACCCTCAAATTTTTAAACAGTTACCTCCTTAACCGAAGGCATACTGTTTACATATCGGGCTCATTTTCTTCTACTAAAACAATAAATCAAGGGGTTCCTCAAGGGTCATTACTGGGTCCGTTACTTTTTTTACTTTACATTAATGACCTTCCTGACATTATACACATGGCTCACTGCGTTTTAAATGCTGATGATACTACCATTTCCATTGCTTATAGATGTATTGACAATGTCACTAATAAATTAAATGCTGTACTTTGTAGTGTGTCAAAGTGGTGCCAGGAAAATTTCTTAATCATTAATCCAAATAAATTTAAGTTTATGGTTTTTAGATTAGCTCAACGCAAGTTAACTTCCCCACCACAGCTCACAGTTGACTCTCATATGATTAATATCACCGACAATGTATCTTTTCTTGGCGTTCACCTCGACGCGAACCTTACCTTCGCTCTCCATATTGCTCACATTAGAAAAACGGCAGCATTCGGCATTCGCGCATTACTCAAAGCTCGCTCATATTTTTCTCATAAAGCACTCCTTTCACTTTACTTCGCATTCATTCATTCTCATATCACTTATGGCATCGCATCTTGGGGGAATACTTACCAGTGTCATCTTTCATCCGTACAATATCTACAAAATCGAGCTATTCGCGCTATTTTTAACTGTTCTCGCGACAGTAGTGCCGCTCCCCTTCTTCAATGCAATAAAATCTTAAATGTTAACTATCTATTCAGGTTTAATCTAATTATGTTTTTGCATAAACAAATAAGAAATCAACTTTCTGCTAACTTCATTGATCCTAAGATGTTAGTTAATACTAACACTACCAGGTTTGCGGCCAATAATAACTTTTTACTTCCTAAGGTTGGTACTAACTATGGTAAATCATCTTCACTCTTCTGTACCATCACCATATGGAATAATTTGCCAACTTCGCTAAAATGCAAAGTTTCTTTATTTTCTTTTAAAAACTCATTAAAAGAGTACCTGTTAAATAGTTGATCTATCATCTTGTTTGTGTTGTTTTATGCTGTATTGTTCGTTTTTTGATTCCATGCCTTTTGGTTTTCATTCTGCTTTATATATTTTTGCTTATACGATTCTAACAGCTGCTTGTGCTTTTATTATTTGTAATGATCACCGAGGGTCCCGTTGCAGTCTTGTACTTTGGGACCCTCTTCTGTATATTTTACTCCCTGTAACATCCTTTTATGACATGATAATAAACTCATTGATTGATTGATTGATTGATTGAAAATATGTCCTCCGAAACGAAATTCTGTACCACCGCAACATGAAGCCTGATGGCCCAGAACTTTTGTTAGTTATTCCCCAACAACTGCGTGCCACCATTCATCAACATCTGCATGACGTTCCGACGGCAGGACCCCTGGGTTTTTCACGCACCTATTACCGCGTGCGGCAATGGTTCTTTTGGCTTGACCTGTATAAAATTGTGCGCCGCTATGTCAGTGCTTGCGAGCGCTGCCAGCGTCGCAAATGTCCTGCTCTCCGTACGGCTGGCCTGCTCCAACCTATCGACATTCCCCTGGAACCATTCTTCCGCGTCGGCCTCGACTTGCTTGGACCTCTCCCAACGTCCGTGTGAAGCAAGAAATGAATCGCTGTCGCAACTGACTATGCGGCTACATACGCTATACATCGTGCCTTGCCAAGTAGCTGCGCCACAGACGTCGCAGACTTTCTACTGAATGACGTCATTCTGCAGCATGGGGCTCTGCGCCAGTTTTTGACGGATCGTGGCCACTGATTGCTCGCAAACGTTATCAATGAAATCCTCCGTAGCTGCTCTACCGAACATCCCCTTACTACTGCCTACCATCCCCAGACCAACGGTCTCGCAGAACGCCTCAATCGAACTCTTACAAACATGTTGTCCATGTACGTCTCTGCTGATCACCGTGAATGGGACGCAATGCTCCTCTAATTTACGTTTGCGTACAATTCATCAAGGCATAACACCACCGGCTATTCTCCATTCTTTCTTCTGTATGGCCGCAACCCGGAGTTTCATTCGACAAACTTCTTCCTTCTGATACTACCAAACCTATGGTGTACGCTCAGGACGTTGCTTCTCGAGCCCACATTGCTCGCCAAATAGCGCACACTGGGCTTACTGCTTCTCAAGACTCACAAAAAGTCCGCTATGATGACTGGCACCGTTACGTTGACTACCCTGCTGACTCTCTCGTCCTACTTCGGATGCCGCATCGGCGTAAAGGCTTTTGCGAGAAGCTTTTTCAACGGTACACTGGGCCCTACAATGTTCACCGCAAGGTCACTGATGTCGACCATCTCATCACTCCCGTTTAAACACACTCATCTTCTGCTACACCACCTACTGATGTTGTTCATGGGTAGTGACTAAAACGCTACTACACTATCAGTCCTTATTGACTTAGCGGCGCAGAGACGGCGCTTCGTCTGCCGGGAGTGATGTTACGAGGCAGTGGGCATGGCTCCGCCGTCATAGACGTATCGATAAATATGAAGCGGATTCGGCGCGCGAGATCCTAGTAGCCCTGGGGTGTCACACCTACCTGCAAATATTTCAAATACACTAGTTTCTCTCTTCTGTGCATTTGTAAACCCCGTAACAATGAGCAGGCACACGCAATTATGACGCGAGTACCAAGGTAACGCAAAGCGTTGAGTCAACGTGGTTTGAATGTAACGAATGTGAGGCAACGTTAGACGATAAAGTGTAACATTGCACCAACGTTTATAGTATTACGTTGCCGTAACACAATGTTTTTATGCTGCAGCAACATTCAAATAATGATGTTGTCCTAACGTGTTGTTTTTAACTAGGCAACAACATTCAAATTATCATGTTGCCCTAACGTTATAGTATTAATGTGGCAACAACAATCAAATAAATCATATTGCATCAACGTTGTATATACACATCAAGTCTATGTTTAACAGTGAACGTAGAGACAACACGGAGAACATAATCGCTGAAACATCCAACAACACACATGGCAACAATTTCAACTTCGTGTTTTCATTTATTTAATGGCTAAGTGGCTAGTTAGTGTGGTTCAGTAAGAAATAGAAAAGCAGGAACAACACAGGCAACAGCTCAGCCCATGTTCTCCACACACAAATCCTTCAATAAATCTGATTTTTTTACACAGGTCAACTTTATATTTTATTTATTTTATTGTTGGACAATACACGATTGTCGTAGTGCAGGAGACAAAAAACACCACCATGAGTCACCTGACTTGGCTACTATAGCTCCGCACCATAAGTTCTTCACACAGATGGACTGCGTTGGCAAAACAAACAAACACAAGAACACGATCACATGGTGGAGACCATTGCGTCACCTTCATACGTCTGTTGATAGACACACTAAATATAGTGAATTCATATGAGAGAAAGATATGTGCAAGGCAAGCCTTTTAGGACGCCGAATTTTTGGCCTACAAAAAGCAGGCTTCATCTTAACATGTATGCAGGCAGAGTTGAAGAATAAAAAACCTGTCCATTTTAATCATCACTGTGTGGTTGCAAAATGAGCATGGTAACCATTACAATATGGTTACCACGCTACCATGAGTGGGCACGTCGGCTGGCCTGCGAGCAACATGCCAAACCCGTTTCTCTTTTTTGTACAGTTCCTGCTGCTCGGCATACCATCGGAGGCAGGCGCACAGCAAGATGCACTACGTTTAGTCATCGTGGCAGTGAGGACTGAAGACGCATGCGCACATGGACCGACTTTCGCCGACAACCGCTGGTGGACACCGCCTCCTGGGCGATCGACATCAACGGAGCAGCATATAAGAAGACCGTCCCCATCCTACCGCTTCAGTGGGCACGTTGGCTGGCCTGCGAGCAACATGCCAAATCTGTTTCTCTTTTTTGTACAGTTCCTGCTGCTCGGCATACCATCGGAGGCCGGCGCACAGCAAGATGCACTACGTTTAGTCATCGCGGCAGCGAGGACTGAAGACGCATGCGCACATGGGCCGACTTTCGCCGACAACCGCTGGTGGACACCACCTCCTGGGCGATCGACATCAACGGAGCAGCATATAAGAAGACCGTCCCCATCCTACCGCTTCAGTGGGCACGTTGGCTGGCCTGCGAGCAACATGCCAAATCTGTTTCTCTTTTTTGTACAGTTCCTGCTGCTCGGCATACCATCGGAGGCCGGCGCACAGCAAGATGCACTACGTTTAGTCATCGCGGCAGCGAGGACTGAAGACGCATGCGCACATGGACCGACTTTCGCCGACAACCGCTGGTGGACACTACCTCCTGGGCGATCGACATCAACGGAGCAGCATATAAGAAGACCGTCCCCATCCTACCGCTTCAGTGGGCACGTCGGCTGGCCTGTGAGCAACATGCCAAATCCGTTTCTCTTTTTTGTACAGGTCAGTAACAAGTATTATTCTGTCAAAACCAGTAATCGTTGTTTGATTCAGCTGACGTGCCCACAAAGTGTCTTTTTGGCTTGTTTGGTCATTCGGAATTTTGTAGTGTCCTTACTGATGCTATGTGGGGACATCGAGTCGAACCCAGGCCCTACGGTTGAGGAACTTCTTGATGAGCTCCTCACCGGCCAGAAGAACATTCAAAGAAGGCTTGAGGCGATAGAAGCAAAATTAAAGCAGGTAGAAGCTGTGGCCTCGGACATTAAAGAAGTAAATGTGAAATTGTCAAGCCTGGAAAAAACTGTCCAATATTTGGAACACAAAGTGATTAACTTAGAAGACCGCAGTAGGCGCAATAATATTATTGTGTTCGGTATACCTGAGGATGAAAAGGAAACCTCGGATGCCCTTGCTAATACTGTTGTTAAAGGTGTGTTTAAGGACCCTTGCTAATACTGTTGTTAAAGGTGTGTTTAAGGATGTGCGTGGCGTACAGCTGAGATCAATAGAACGAATGCACAGACTTGGGTGCAAGCAAACAAACAAAAACCGACCGGTCATATTAAAATTGTTTGATTACCGCGAAAAAGAGGAAGTGCTGGCTAACTGCTTTAAGCTTAAAGGTACTGAAATATCAGTTTCCGAAGATTTTTCCCTAGTCACAAGAGAAAAACGAAAAAAACTGTGGGGAAGCACTTCTGAAATTAGAAAGGCAAGCGGAAAGGTTACAATGAAATACGACAAAATTAAAATTGATGACGAGCTGTTCGAATGGAATAACACTGAAAACGAAAGAATCCCCGTGAAGAAGGGCCGGGGTAGCCAAGAAAACAAAAGAATTCCCCTAAAGAAGGGCGGGGGTAGCCAAGTACGCAAAAAAGTAAGGAAAATGAAACGAGAGAGAAAAAGAGAGCAGGAGGAAGCGAAAACACACCGACTAGATTGTAATAAATGTTCGACGAGGCGAGTCGATCACAGATATTTCAGGAGGACGGTAAAATTCGAAATAAATCTGTAGACATGATGAGTTTTCAGACAAAAAAGTGTGCCCAATCTGGTTGGGAACGTCCTTGACAACTGTTTGCAGTACTCAAGCATCTGGTAGTGTCTATGACTAACGAAAATGCAATAGAGCAGCTATTTCACGAGCTCTCCTCTCACAGCTTTGTTGGGAACTTGCGTTGTCATCAAAGCATTCCTTGTCTCTTTAATAACTGCGTGTAAGTAAACATCAGCCAAAAATGCAAAAACGAAAAAAAGTGTGTTATTCTGTTTGCCAAATCTATCATTCAGGGCACACACAGCAAACACCTGTTCTGCAGAACATACTTTCTGCAAGCAAATATAAACATCAAATTTCACCGCGATGGAATGCCCAACTAATACAGAAGGACGATCACTCGCAACAAACACAGTAGACACCAACATAGACAAAGCACGCCTGCTGAAAACACTGTGTTATTGCTAAAAAAACCTAAACCACAAAGTGCAGTATCGTGAAACTGCACAGTAATTTGAGAACAATATCACCCACAGCAAATCTGAGAGACGCCAACAAGGAGATGCCAAGCCTGCACAACACACTATGCAGCACACAAATAACACCAGACCACTGCAGTCCTCTTGCCATTTCTCCAAGCCTGGCTTCAGCTTGCTTTGACTGTTAGGCTTATGTCGGCGTGAACAAATGCACCTACCGATTGCGATTCCCTTGCTCTAGTAGGTCGAGCGAGAAGAAACACAACTGAAGCAAAGCTGCTAATGAGATGCCAATCTTTCTTCACATGAATTCACGCAAGTTTTTATGTAGTAGGTGCAGAAGTAGTACCAAATTTATGCAGCTGTCTGGGCGACTAATACATTTGGTCAACTGCGGTGTTTTTCTAGTTCGTCACAACACAAACGGCTGAGGCATATGCCCCAGGTGTAGTCCTTTTTCCTTAACGTGCCATCATGCCTTTCAGTGCTGTAGGTTTTGACAATTGCTGGTCCCAGAAAACAAGCTTTTTCTTATGGAATTCAAGCCTTGAATGGTTGCAGTCTTAATCGATTCTTTTTTCTTCAGCGAAAGAAGCTTAGATTCTTTCTAACTGTAGTAGTTTCTTACTGATTTCATTTTTTTCTACTAAGACTGCTAGTGCAGGGTAGGTTTTTCTAAGCTTTGTAGTCGACATGTTTGTTGTCGACAGCGCAAGCATGGTAACCTCTCAGCAGTTAGGCAAGTTTCCTTTTCTGTTCCAGCGTGATGTACTGCATAAGTACCACCAGGTTTATGCAGCTGTCTGGATGACTAATACATTTGGTCAACTGCAGTGTTTTTTTAGTTGGTCACAACACAACGAAAGCTTAGCTGTATTTATGAAACTGTGAACTATTAAATTAGACTGAGGCTGATTTGAGCTGGAAGTCGTTTGCGAGCTGCCACTGCTTGGTGAACTTGGCGAGCTTTGAACATGATAATTGTAGACAATTTGCGGTAGTTCGCATAAATGGTGATTCATACCTGGGGAGGTCTGTTGTCTCATCATCTTGTCGCGCTGCTGCTCATTGTTACGTTCATGCACTTCTAGGATTGAGGCAGTGGAGGAAGAGCCGAGACGTTATTTAACTTGCCGCTTTAAGCAGCAAAGGGTGCAGCGAGTATACCCTTTTTTGTGGGTCGGCGTAGAGTGTGCATGAAATGTTCATTTCTGGTTGTGGAGTCACCTCAGTTGGAGGACCGATATCTAAACTGTTGTAGATAAGGGCAACAGGTCCGCCGGCTTCGAAAAGTTGGTGTATCACCATCCGTTCAATAGATGCATTTTCTTGACTTGCAACGGTGAAAGAAAGCTGAAATCGCTGTGCGAAGACCCTTCAGTTCGCCCAAAAATCGCCGATCATGCACTTACGCACTCAGATGTCTCAGCTCTGGACGTCAATCTTTCTCGAAAGATCCGTATCAAGTGTGATCACGCTCAGCTGTTGCGTGGAGGTACTCTGCTTTTTTCACTAGAGGTTGTCGTTATCCGTCACATTTGAACAACTCCACACGCTTGACTAAACCGCCCTAACTTGACGCCATGTACCGAGTATACAGAGCGAAAACACATGAAAATAACATGCTCTATGCATAGCCTCAGGCTACGCTTCATGCTACTGTGTTTCAATGATGATGATTATAATAGTGTGTCAAAATCGAAATTGCACAATTTTGATTTCAACTTCATTTTTATAGTGGTTTTGTAACAGTAAAAATACAGATCAGGCAGCATAAAAAGTGGGACAAACGTTGTTTGCAAAGGACCGAATTACTGTACATGCTAAAATATCCGTAGAACAACGCTATGACTTGTACAGCGCAACAGAAGTTTCAGTACAGTGCCAATTCTAGACACTTGTTTCAGTTACGCACTTGTCACTTGCTTTTCTTTTTCACCCTAATGATGCGTTTTTTTACCGTGGCTTCTATGTTGCGCTCATCAGATGTTACAGAAACAAAAACGCAGTCATGTATAAATATATTATTACGATTTGCACGAAGAATATTTAAAAAGCTTAGTTATAAAACAAGCAATAGCCTTCAAGACTGACACTGGCTTTATTTGTCTCGGAGGCTATAAATTGTAAACATCGGGTCCCGCCTTGCGTCATGGGCTGTTATAGCCACGTGATAGCAATTTGCGCTCAAAATATTGGAGGGTTTTGCCGTGGTGCCTTCATCAGTAGATAACAATGTGAAAGTTTAGTTTATATAGAGTCTGCGTCGTTGAATTTATCGGCTTTGTGTTCTGCGGAGCTCCCTCCTGTCCGTGAACAACAAAGCAAGGTTTCGACGACGGCAACTGCTTCCACCTGACTACTCCTCACGTTGCATGATCGGGTAAGTAGTGCGGTTTGCACTGTTCTCTTTTGTAGCCCTTTTTGCCATCGCATGTTTCGTCGCACCAATTGTGACGTAAGTCACGTTCACTGCCGGTGGCACAGGGGCACTTTTGATCGTGATTTGTCTTCCGAATCGCGGTTTGACTCTCGCTTCGGGCAAACTCAATCCAGATTAATTTGCACCGATTAGCAACGATCATTCTTGATTGCAATCAAGAAATCAGACCCGTCGTCGTTCTGGGCTCACGCTACAACTATCGTCATGTCTTACCAATTAGCCCAAAACTGCCACACTTCGAAATCAATCCTTCTGACGAGAAAAGTGCTCGTGTGACACCAATGCAATCCACTGTAGCAACTAAAAATCTTATATGTGTCATTTTTGCATACATTCACTTTCAATATCCCGATTTAGGTAGTGTATACGATGTATGCACTAAATAATGTAAACTTATTATCAACTATTATATTCTTAGAAATATTGTTAGGGTTCTCTGTGTGATAATGGTTAAAAAAAACGGCTCTTCGAATGAGTGGCAGCCCCTTGATCGTTTAAACAATGCGTTCACCATGTTTCCCCAGGCCACCAGTTTTGCCGTAACCTCTTCCGTCGCGTCTGTTATCAAGGCCTTCTGCGTTTGGATCAATTCAGCGTTACTTTACTTGCACAAGTTTCTTTGTTTTATAGCATAGTTATAATTTTCTCCATTTAGTCAGTGAGGATAACAATTATAATTCTATTATGGCAGTCGAAACAACTGTAGCCTGTAAATTGTATTTCTTTCAACGTGGTGACGTGCGGCAGAACTATTCATTTGCCTTAGCCACTTGCGAAAAATCGAAAACTGAATAAGTGAATGCAACTTTGTTAATAATTGTATAACCAACCTTGACACTGGAATGCTAACCACTCAAATGATGACCATAGCTTGAAAGACCTAATGTTTAAAAATTAACAGAGTGAAATAACCACCTGATAAAGACTACTTGAAAGTACTGCACTGTCTTCAAACCACAATCCCACTTATATATTCGGAAATGCCTTGTCACTGTTGTTTGTATGCTATGAAGGGTTCGTGGAGTCTATCCTTAAGACAGTGTACCATCTAACCCATGTAGCTCCTGCTGCATGTCAGTGATTGTGTACACCATGCCTTTAACACAGGTAACATACTTCTGCTTGTGATGAGTGTGGCAGTGTTTTCTTCCATTCATCTGATCGATGAATCTGCGTAAGTCAGAAAATTTCGGGGGCCATAAACAATACTCCTGCACTTTCTCTCTAATTTCTAGTAAAATTTGTGGGAAACACCGTGCATGCTAAGAGTGACAGCTATCTTCTTTTCTTGCAGCCCTTCAGATGGTTTGTAGCTCCTGTTTACGCCTAGGATACCTCACATACCTAAGCAAATCCTTGGATAGAGGCAACTCGTCTTGAGTTATGCATTATGAAGTCTAGACACTTGGAAATTGCTTCTACCACCTTGTGTTAAAGTGATCCGCACAGAGCACTCTGCAATGCCATGTGCATGGCCACCCTCTTGGTCCTTTTCGTGTGCATCAATTAGAGGGCAGCAGTGGCTTCCATGAACGAGCCTTATACTGCCAACTTGTACACCATTTTGTAAAAAAGTGTAAAGAGCAAGAATTCGATTGTGAAACTTTCGTGAATCTTATGTATTGCCACCAGATGCTGGAGGTTATGCTGCAAAACCTTCTTACTGGGCTTGACAACCTACTTGAAGTCTACAGATTCTACCAAATTAAACAGTAAAAAATCATCCACATTGTAGGAGATTGTACAGCACTAAAAGCTAGCAATTCGTAATTATTGTTTCTTTAAAAACTGTCAAGTGCAGGTCTCTAAAGATAGATACAGGGCTCGATTCAATACTAGTACCCGGCCGTTACAAATACTTTATTACCTATCCAGGAAGGGTAGACTCAAGTAAAAGCGTAAGAAACAGTTTCAAACACGTGCCAGCTACATTTAACACTTTCCAGGGAAGGATGCTGCTCAAATAAATTCGAAAGCACCATAATCGCAGAGCAGTAGATCCATTGCGCTGGCAGGCTGTTTCTATTTGGTTAATCATTGTATTGATTTTTAATGACTTGTACTTGGCCTGTGCTGAAATAAAATTAAACTAATAAAACGTTGATGACTTCTAGTGCTGTAAGATTCTGTTTCTTTGAAAATGGTTCTTGGTGCTTCACTAGGCAGAATGAATATGTTGGGGGTAGAATGTCGGGCCCACTTTGAAGCTTTCTTAGGATGTGCTCCAACTTCTTGAAATAGCGTAGCTGCTTCTTGAATGAGGCACGAATAAATTTTTGAACTTAAGGTGGTTTCTCAGAGAATAGCACTCGTATTGGGGGTACGAACCTTCTGCTTGGAAGCCATTGCTGCTTTTGTGCCACGGAATTCAAAAGTAGCCAAATTGCGAAACATGCACTTGCCTTTCAGAGTGCTCTGTGGCAATCGACTCATCTCAAACATGGTTGACGACGCATTATCCGAGTAAACATCCCATTTTAGGATTGCGGGTTTCTTTCAAGATGTGTTGTTGTTGGTAGCTGGTAGTTTGCTTACGTATCTGATCAATCCTAGGCGTGAAGAGGAGTGGCTAACCTTATCGAAGGCCCAAGAAAGGAATAAGGCAACTGTGTACATTGCATGTGCAGTGTCACTCGTGGACGCAAGGAGGTAGGGAGAAAGTGTTGAAGTACAGGCAGTATACTTTCTTGCCTGTACAGATCCACCTCTTGAACCAACTAAAAAGGCTGCAGCTCTGATCACAGGCAGAAGTGTGAAACATGTTTTAAACACGTGGTTAACACAAGCCCTTTAGCAAAGAAAATTTAGCCCCTAAAGTTTCCTTTTGTTCATTCATAGTGACGGTCGCGTTCTTGTAGACCTAGTGCCTTTAGGTAGTGTAGGAGGGCTTATTGTCAGCTACTGACAAGTAGAAAGATCACGCACTACGAACCGTGCCCAATAACACTCTAAGGTTTACGTGCTCGGAAACACTCGATAATGTCGACAAGCGGACATCTGCCGCTTACCTATTTGATAAGAGCGACGTATGTAACTGCGCGGTAGTAAACACGGACGACAAGAAGATACAAGGACAAGCGCAGACTATCAACTGAAGGTTTATTTTTCACAAACCACATATATATGACTGAAACAGAAACAGAAAACACGAAAATCAACAAAAACTGATGACTTAGCACTTAACAATCGACAAAACGTGAACGTTTGACAAAAGCAGATTCAAGGACCATGTGCGCCACTTGCCAGATACCGTAGCTCTTTATCTAAAAGAGCTAACGACGGTTTGCTGACGCAGTGTTCTGGTTCCCGTGCCATTTTTTCCGCTTCGACGATCATACGGGTATGATCGTCTTTGTGCCTGAACATTACGACCGTGCTTTCGAACTGCGCAAGGCAGCCACACCTACTGATGTGCTGAGCTAAAAAACCCTCATTGCCAGTGCGCACATTGCGTGCGTGCTCGCGCAGGCGCTCATTTAGGCATCTCCCAGTCTGCCCGATGTAACACGCACCACAAGATAGCGGAATTCTATATACTACATTCATGTCACATCTGACAAACTGGGTTTTATGCCTGACAGTGCAAGCTTGTTTGGGCCTATTGTTTACACATGTCATTTTGGCTAGCTGAGAGAGCTTGTAAGGTGCCGAAAAAACGACCTTTACGCCCATGCGCTGACCGAGCTTTTTTATCTTGTGAGATAGCTGGTGCTTGTAAGGGATTACCGCGACTTTGTCACGTTTGTTTTTGTCTCTGTCATTAGTGCTCTCTCTGCTTCTGGGCTTTTTCTTCTTTTTTATTGTTTCTGCCACAGAAATGAGAAGCGAATCCGGGTAGCCAGCTTCTTTCAGACGCTCAACTTGATTTTGGAAGCTTGTTTCCATCATATGGAAACATGATCTGTCCAGGGCATTAGTGAAGCAGGTGTTCACTATGCCTCTCTTAACCAATTTGCTATGCGCTGATTTAAAAGGCAAAAGCGGTTTCATAGCGCGAGGCTCATACATCCAGCATGCATGATTCATGCTGAACAAAAGTCTCATGTCTAGGAAGCGAATCGAGTTGTTCACTGGGAGTTCATGGGTCAGTACGAGTGGACTCAAGCAGTCACTAAAAACTTCAATTACATCAGAAAGTGGCGCACATGGTAAGTGGCGCACATGGTCCTTGAATCTGCTTTTGTCAAACGTTCACGTTTTGTCGATTGTTAAGTGCTAAGTCATCAGTTTTTGTTGATTTTCGTGTTTTCTGTTTCTGTTTCAGTCATATATATGTGGTTTGTGAAAAATAAACCTTCAGTTGATAGTCTGCGCTTGTCCTTGTATCTTCTTGTCGTCCGTGTTTACTACCGCGCAGTTACATACGTCGATCATGAATCACCAACTCGCCCAACGGTCCACCTTGATTTGATAAGAGCATCGAATTCATTATCCGAGGGTTGTAGGTTCAGTGTTCACCGGTGGAAAGTTGTGTGTTTGTCCACCTTAATTTCTGAACAATTTTATTGTAATTGGTCTACTACAATCAAAAAGCTACAAATAACGTCTCTTATATTTTTCATGGGCTGCTTGTCTGTTCTCATTCAAGGACTGTATATACATTTGCACTACTTCGTAATAAATTTCAGCTGGAAGATGGTGCTGCATCTTTGTATCTTTTGTCTCTCCATTTGCATTTGCTCGGAGCAGCCTTTGCAGGCGAGTTAACTTTTGGGAAGGATATGTGGGGGCACGGTAGTTGTCTACAAAATATCAACAAGTGATATATGCTTGAACACGCTTGACATCAACTTTACAGTGCTTGTCATACCAGTACTTGCATAATGCCCCTTTTGTTTCCGTCTAAACAACCCACTGCCTTCTACGTCATAAATTTAACTTGGCTTCCAAAACCCTTGCAAGTGGTCTCCTAGGAGACTTCTTCAAATGAAAAGGTGGCAGACTTGCATGGGAGCACAAAAGCTGATGTCCTTGCTTTGCCTGCGCATTGTTGTTGCGCTTCTCTTGAAGAAAATGTGCATCATGTAAAGCAGAGGTGGACAAAGAGAAGTAGCAGGACAGGAAGCTTACATATGCCGCAGGGATGTCTGACATCATGCCCGTCAAGGTGCTGCCTCACAAAGACTGGTGTGCAGCTGTGGCCTGCTAGCAATGTTTAAAAATACAAGCAGAATTTTAGAAACACTGAAATTAAAAGGTTTATCGGAACAGTAGCTGCTCTCAAGTGGAATTTTGATGCTTTCGGCTTCTTTTCCTGTTTTTTTTTCAGTGTGCTCTAAGTTCCGACAGAGGCATTATAGAGTGATGCATATTAGAGTAATTTGGGTGCCAAAGAGACGATATGTTGTAAAACACATGTCGTAAAATGCTAGTATTCTGTTCCTTTGCACGAAGCAAAATGTTGCTATTATATGTTGCACCAGTATAATGAAGGCTAGGCATTGTACGAGAGTTAGCCATGCTGTGTCGTGAATTTGCAGCCTAACACATTATTCAAGGGAATGCTTCTGTGAAGCCACTGATACAGTGCATTCATGACCAAAAAGTGCATAAATTTTTAAATATATACGACAAAGTGTAGAGGAAAAAACTAAGCTTGACCCATTCAGAAAATATTGGAAAATTTCACTTAAGGTAAATGCATGAAATTGGGTCTAGTTTGTTTTGATATAATAAATTTAGAAGGAGCAATCTGATAGAGTAAGCAGCACTCGTTGTGCTAACTACTAATCAAAAACTTTGTAGTCAACATTTGTACTTTTTGAATTAACACAGGTGGAGTAGCCAAATAGAAGAGACGCAAAAATAACAATTTCCAAAATAACAGTTCACTGGCAATAGCATATATATTGGATGGTAGATGATAGGTATTCAACGCATGGCATGAATGCTGTGTAGCATTGTTTAGAAGAGAAATGTGTGCGCAAAGATAGATAGCAAATCTATAAATATTTGTTTTTTTGTTTGAATAAACATTTTTTGCCAGAAATATTTGAACATATGCCAATATAACACGGAAATAAAACTCTGCTCCTTAGTGATTATAATATGTACTCCGGCTTTACACAACAAATTATAACAAATATACACAGACATTTCGCCTCCCATGTCAGTGGCATCCTCAGTGTGCACTGGCACCAAATGTGTGGAGGTAACCGAATTCACTGATTGTCTTGTATGTGTCTACTTATCCGGATGGACGCCGTGATGGTTGACGCACGCTGTCTGGTCACGACGGCCTGACCACGACTCGAAAAGTTTTCTTTCTCTTCCCTCTCTTTTGTTCTCGAGCCAGCGTCACCGAATTACGGAAGTCGAAGGCATGCCCCATTTTTAAGCAGTCTTTGATGACTTTTGTCTGAGAATGCGTGGTTTTTGTGATGTTCGCTTTTTGTTCATTATAACTTGTTGGCCACTTCCTGCTAGTTTTGCCAATATGAGTGGTGTCGCAGCCACCGCACAGAAACTTGTAAGCAACCCTGTTTCAATCATTCGCAGGTGTACAGCTATTGGGCTTAAAGAGAACGCTAACAAATGTACAATGGGACTTCAAAATTGGTTTATATGCCAGTGGACGAAGTGACATTTGAACAAAGTCTGAAGAAACTTCAGCGTGAGGTACAGAAACCATGATTTTTGTGTTTTCTTGCAGCATACTCTTTGTTCCTTTTTGCATGCGTTTCTGGGTGTCGTTGATAAACGTGTTCAAATAATGCCTTCATTACAATTCACCAACCACGTTTTCCAAATATATGACTGCAAGTGCTGATCAGTGATGTATGCGATACAATATGCATGAGTGAAATAAGCAGGAAGCAACCAACAGGGCTCAAAGAGCAAAAAGGAGACATTGCAAAATTCACCCATGCCACGCAATATAAGACAAAACTCGTCGAACACTGCTCAATGACGAGACATGCCTTCGACTTCAGTAATGTGACAACGCTTACTCGAGAACAAAAGTGGGGCAAGAGAAATATTCTCGAGTCGTGATTCATTAGTATGACAAGTTGGCGAGCGACAACAAGCGTGGCCGCATACTAAGCGACATACGAGACAAGCAGCAAACTGTGTAACCTTTGCTCTTTTGGTGCCAGGGCATACAGAGGATGCCAGCTGCATATTTGGCGAGACGCGTATGTAGTTTTTGCTATATTTTATGGTGTTAAGTAGGAGTCTATACTTTTAATGATGAACTGGCCTGTCTTTTGGAACATTTTTACATCTGCTCCTTAGTGATAACTCTGCTGCATACTGTGGTGTACCAAAACATGCTGAAATTCTTATTTTGATGTTTTTGAAGAACTGTTTTTATTTTGTTTTAGGTACATATGCACGTGCTGGAAAAAGAAAATGAGCAGCTGAATTTCATCTTACTTTGCCACCAATGCAGCCGAAGAGGAGTGACAGAAAGGAATACTATGCCGTGAGTGCCATATTTTTGTTAAGCACCATACTAAATGGCAATTTTAGGCTACTAACAATTCTGTTAGTGCATCATTTTTATTGATTAACTCAACGAACATTGCCACCCTGTATATAACTAGGTAGACTAAATATGTTGAGCTAAAGAACGGAAATAAGACTTTAAATAAGCTGGAAAGGTTGATTCTTTGCCATCAATAATGAGTAAGGAGCCAATCATTTAGCTCAATAAAGCTCCACAAATGTCATCTCTGCACTACTTAAGATTCCTCACTGCTGTGGTTTTTCACAGCTGAATTGTTACATAGCTTTCTGTCAGTCCTGGAAGAGCTTTCGTAGGATGTGGCAGACAGATTTTGTCAGCCGATTCTCTGCGTTTTTATAGAAGTGTTCCCATTTAAATAATTTGTTTGCTTGATAAGCTACTAGTATGGATCTAATCTATTCTTCATAATGCAGGCCTTCACTGTCAACCAATTGCCTTGCATCATGGCTTGTTCCACGGTTGTCACCGCCATCATCCTACAAATGCTATTGGCCGACATCGTCGACAGTGTACCCCTCTTGGACGTTCCCTGACCTGGCGAGCTTGTTCGCTCAAGTCGAACCACATTGGCAAAGTCTCGGGCAAAGAGTGGAAACTTCAACAAGCTGCTCAGTTTGCGTATATTATCTTCACTGGGCATCTGAACTGTTGTGGCGGTACGGCTGTTAGTTGCTTCTTTGATGGTGATGCAAGTTGATGTCCGTTTCTCATTTTACGCTAAAAGATTGCGTTCCCTGTACCTGCTGCTGTTCCTGTGCCCACAAGTATGATTGTATGTTTATCCTTAGTTGAAATTTATGGTGTTATGTTTTTGTGAGAAATAGGGTACTCGTTTATAATACCCGTTCTGAATACCTTCGAAAAATCAACTTCCTTCCTAACGACTCCCGTAAACAAGTGAGAGTACTTTGCCACTTTACCAAAGATGCACATAACCACTCGCTACGAAGTATCAACTTGGAAGCTGCATTCACTGGTAGTCCAAAAAAGTTGAAACACTAAAAAAAATGGCACTCACAACACAAGAAATGCATAAATGAAATATACTAGACAGTTATGCAGAGCAGTGCATAACAATCTAAAGATAACATGAGCTCACCTCTAGATACAAATAATAAAATCTAGACTGAATGAACAAGAATAATTGTGTCAAGAAAGTTTTATCATCTTATGGACAAAAGGCCAACAACTTGGTAAAGAACTGAACAGAAAATTCTTTTATGCATAGTGTATTCATTTCGTGATCAATATTTGTGGCTTCGTTGTGGCAGGGAGGTCGCTAATTTGTGCGAATTAAACTGAGAAGCTGCTCCACTGATCGCAATTCGCTTTTACTCACTGGGTTTCGGCTATCCTAACTTTCAAAGGCATATTTTTTATGTAATCCATCGACCACAATTAATGAGCCGCTTTTCACTGAGTGCGTGTCAGGCAGTAATCATGAAGTTCAGTCGCTTTGAAGGTGATAGGGTTCTTTTGATGTGCAACATGTGTTCTTACACAGATGTCGCCTGGTTTTTTCAATTTCGTAAAAACAAGTTCTTGTTTTGAACCTTCTAAATTCCTTCAAAACAACTATATCCGAGTGAAATGTGCCAGTTTTTCAATGTTGGTATATTTTCTTTGTTCACGAAATCATGACACAAACAGTCAACAGCAGCGGCAACCATAACTTTATACAATGCATGCATCAGTGTTGGAAAATTACCAATAAGGCAATGACTGTCCTCGGTATTCGTGTCTTTCTATGTATTTAACACATAGCAGTTTCGCTAGTGACTTCTTTCTTGCTTACTCACTTTCCCACTGATATGGTAAATATTATAGATAAAAGCATTTTTCTTGAATCTTTTGCTGAGCTTGTGTAAACAAGCTGTTTTTTTTTCATTTTTCACCTGTATTTGTTTTTTACAACCAAGCAATCACATAGTATGAAAGAAACTTGCAACGTGCCATGTTTATGTTTATTACTGAATGCTTAAATTGTGTTTTGTAACACTCCCATTCATGTCTTGCTCTGTCTCAACGAAAAATAAATAAGAAGTAAGTAATCTTCGTAAATAAATGTCTTCTTTTTTATATGACATTAAGGCACTTCGGCATGTTCTTTCCTGCCTAAGCTGTGTGACTGCATGTACTCATGGTGGCTGCAATTTCGCACATAAAAATACTGCACCCTCAACACATTCTCACTTATTGTAGTCATTGTTTACACAGAGCAAAATCGCAGTTTTCAATGCTCTAAAAATGCCGTATGTATATCACATGTGTTGGAAACTTTGAGATTTGAAAAGTGTGTTTGACATTGTTATAGCTTGGCTGTTCTAAGAAAACTTGTTCAAGCATGTACGAATTGTTTGATAAAGAGCTGTTTGAAACAGTTTTTTTTATTCGACAATATTATTACAACATTTCACACCTTATCAAAGCTCTTTTTCTAGCCAGAAGCTTCGGGGCGGTTCCCGTAACAAGTCGACATGCCTTTTATTAATAACGCACACACATTACTGTATATTTTCTGCTTACGTCGCATTAAAGTCCACATGTCAGACAGCAATGTTGCGTTCACGTTGCTGGTATGCTGCCAACACGTTGGTAGTATGTTGACATCACGTTGCTGGAATGTTGACATCACGTTGCTTGTATGTTGCGAAGACATTGCCATGATGTTGAAAATGTGATCCTTGACGTTGCCTTAGTGTCCTAAATGTTACAAACAACAATATCATGTGATCAAAAAAGAGGACCTTAACCGCTTTTAAACAAGGTTACTGACTGACATCTGGGCGCATTCATTCAACGTTGGGATAACATTCTGCATTACATGGGTAAACGCAGGTTGCCCACCGTTGCCTGTAGTAAGTCAATTTTTGTGTTCTCAAGTATTGTTTATTAGATCTGTTAAATCAACGAATTTTTGAATGAACAAAGATGGACAAAAATTTCATTGAGAAAGTTGTACATCGCATTGCAAAGCGACCGAATAGATAGTTCTGAACTTTGTATCTGTGGTGTATTAGTCTTTTCTGCTGATAACAAGTGCCCGCAAAATAGAAAAATTACCAAGTGACAAACCCGCTCGCACGTCAGTGTGCACAATGATTCTAGGGCTCTTTGAAGTTCCGTTCATGGCCCCGCCACGGTAGTTTATTGGCTAAGGTACTCGGCTGCTGATCCACAGGTCGCGGGTTCAAATCCTGGCTACGGCGGCTGCATTTCCGATGGAGGCGGAAACGTTGTAGGCTCGTGTGCTCAGATTAGGGTGCACGTTAAAGAACCCCAGGTGATCAAAATTTCCGGAGCCGTCCAATATTGTGTCTCCCATAATCTTATGGTGGTTTTGGGACGTTAAACCCCACATATCAATCATTTGTCTATTTCTTATTGTTCACTTTGTTGGGCCATAAACTTTTGCTCCTATATATCTACCACATGTTCGAAAGAGTTCAAATAAAACTGCAGAGATATCGCGAATGAGTAGAAACAATTTTTGGTATGTTCTGGTGTGTGCGTGCGTGTGTGTGTGTGTGTGTGTGTGTGTGTGTGTGTGTGTGTGTGTGTGTGTGTGTGTGTGTGTGTGTGTGTGTGTGTGTGTGTGTGTGTGTAAATAAAGAAAGCATGAATAAAAACTTACCTTTCCTATTTGGTCACTCTGTTGTGCCATCAAATTTTGCTCACATATATCGACCACTTGTTTGAAATAGTACAAGTAAAGTGGCAGAGATATTTCGAATAATTAGGGACAGTTTTTGGCATGTTCTAGAGTGCATGTGTGCGCGTGTGTATGTGTGGTGTAAATGAAGAAGGATGAATAAAAACTTAGTTTGCCTATTTTGTCACTTTGTTGGGCCATCAAATATTGCTCATGTATGCCGAACACTTGTTTGGAAAAGTAGAAATAAAACAACAGAGACGCTGGAAGTCACAAAAGAGAGAAGCCAAGGACGAAGCACAGTACGGCATCAGTAACCACAACAAACGAGCTGTCAAGGCAACGGTCAAGGACAGGAGGCATCAGAAGGCTAAAGAACTAAGGGCTCTCCAACCGCACCACACGAAGGGGGCAGTCGGGGAAGGCCCGGTTGCAGGCCCAGGCCGAGGAACTGGTGCAGAACCTGTTCGAGATATCATTGAAGATCCATAGCAAGCTCAAGCTGGCAACCAAGCCACGTAGAGGTGAAAACCCATGCACAGGTGAGCTTTGCAGCCATGGTCTCTGTTACTGCTGTTGCACCTACACGGGCGGGATCCGCCTTAGAATAGGAAGTAACACAGATCAAACAGGCGCTACAGCAAATATTGCGTGAAAACACGACGCCTAAGGAAGAGATAAAAATGCTTAAGGCCTAAAAATTCAAAACAGAGTTGATAAATGCCACGCTAACAGCTAGTATTGCTTCGATGCCTATTCGTGCTTCGGTGACGTCCGTTAAAGCGCCGGTGAGTGGGGAGACGCCGTCGCATAAGTCAAGAACAAAAAAACACACCGAAGCGCAAATCGATTCAACGCTAGAAGAAGTAAAAGACATGTTTCAGTAACTTGTCGTAGGTTTACAACAGCAGTTCATGTAGATGCGCACAAACCTGGAACAACAGATGACGCAAACGCGAGTAGAAATGTCGCAGATGTTCGACACCCTCGAGGTTAGAGTAGTGCAGTTGAAAAACGTGCTGAAATACGCCCGGCTCGTGGGAGCTAGGCCAGTCAAGAGCAAACCGTACAGCTAGATCAGCTGCCGCTGAAAACAGCTGCATGGAAAACTCCGTAGCCAACACGGCACCGTGTAGCGAGTAAAAGATTTGGCGGTGGAATTGTCGCGGGTTTCGTCGTTAGAGAAGTAACCTTCAGCAATTCGTAAAAACCAAGCAAGCACCAGATTTAATCGCCATCCAGAAAACTGGAGGTACTACTAAATTATCCGGATACAAGACATGCAGCACTCTAAATGATAAAGCGGCAGCGACCACACTGATACACCGAATCATTACGGCTGTTGATAATGACAATGTCCTGCGAAACATACACCACGTCGTACTAGAAATTATTCCTTCTCGAATAAAGGACGGAAACTTCTTTGGGCTTAACGTATACAGCCCACCACGATAAAAGGTGAAGTTTGGCTGGTTTTTTTCGCAAACTGCTAAACGTTCCGGGCAGGCAGGCACTCATCACCGTGGGAGACTTTAATGCACCGCACGACGCCTGAAGTTACACCATTGAGAACGCTAAAAACCGCAACCCGTGGAACGACGCACAACACGAGGGGCTCACGCTAGTCAAAGACTCAAAAGTTCCAACCAGAATGGGAAATAGCGTCAGCAGAGACACTACGCCAGACCTGACATTTGTAAAGAACATATTCCACCCGCATTGGACCAACACGACTGTAATTCTAAGCGGCGTTCACTACATAGTAAGCGCAGGGATCCAAGCGGGCCCGCGAAAAAAAGAAAGGCAGAAAAATAGTGCTAACCGAGTGGGACACTTTTCATAAGCTAAGAGAGGAGGATGTGACGGAGAGCATCAAAGATATACAGCGGGGCGCAGACGATCTTCAGCGTAGCGTGCAGAAATCCTGCAAACTCGTTCTCGAAGATGCTGGCATAGATGTAATGGACAGCAAGCTTCTCCACATGTGGGATGCAAAACGCAACTTGCAAGAGTGTTGGAAAAGTCAAAAGCACAACCAGTGCCTCAAAAAAAGAATCGTCCCCTTTGACAGAGACATAGAGTATCACGCAAACAGGTTTTCCACGTGCGTTTTAATGAACCGGCAATTCGGTGTCCAAAACTTGGAGCATGCTTCGAGGCCTCCTCGATCCAGAGGGCACGGAAACAGCACAACGCCAAAATTTGCAGCGCATGCTACACAGCTACGCAAGCCCAGAGGCAGAGCTCCCATGCTAGCTACGCCAGACCTACCTAGGCGATGTAACAAAGACCCGACTACCAGAGTACCACGAGAAAAATAACATAGACCTCGACGCATTCATAACTGAAGCTGAATTTCGATACAAACTCGGACGACTGAATCCCCAGTCCGCCCCGGCCACCGACGGTGCAACGAATAAAACACTTCGCAACTTGGATGACGAATGCGTCACTGCTCTTACAAAGTACATAAACGAATGTTGAGAGAAAGGAGTCATACCCCCGCATTGGTAAACTGCCAAATTGCATTTATACCAAAAGCCTGTAAAAGACCACACATAGGGAGATTCAGGCCTATCTCACTGACATCCTGCATTGGAAAGCTCATGGAAAAATAGTTTGAACGCGTCTCATCAGATATATGGTCGCCAACAAGCTATACCCACACACGATGCTGGGTTTTGGAATATGACTTTAGACGCAAGACATCATGTTGCAGCTAAAACTTCAAATCATGCATGCCGAAACACACACTCTGAATACAAAGGCCAATTTTGCACAAGGCATTCGATAACGTCTCCCACAAGGTCATAGAGCACAACTTCCAACAGCTGCACGCCGGCTGATGAGTGTAAATTATGGCAAAGATTTCCTCACTAACCGTAAAGCAATATTCATGGTCGATGAAGCCCAGTTCGAGGAAATCAAACTTGGCAACAAGGGAGCACCCCAAGGTTCAATGCTTTCTTCCTTCCTATTCAATGTGGCGATGCTTGGTCTGCCCTGGGAGCTGGAACGCATCAAAGGACTTCCGTACAGTCTGTATGCAGATGACGTCACCCTCTGGGCTTCAGGCGGAAGTGAAGCTCACACCGAAGAAATTTTGCAGCAAGCAGTAAACGCGGTTGAGCTATACGTGAAGACCAAATGCCTAAAAATCTCTCCCCAAAAATCATAGCTTCTGATCTACAGACCTACAAGCAGAGGACGAAAGTGCAGTCAAGAATGGCCAAACATCTTAGCAGGGGGTAACCGAATTTTTCACGTCTAATGAATCAGAATACTGGGCCTCCACATATTCGAGAACGAACATAACGGGGAAGCAATAAACATACTGAATAACAACACCCAGCAGACCATCAGACTGATCTGAAAAATTGCCAACAATAATTTCGAAATAAAAGAACACAACTTTGTGCAGCTCATGCAAGCCTTCATTAACAGCCGCATAGTGTATGTGACCCCATACCTAAAGTTGCAAGCAGCGGGAAAACTAAAGCTAAAATCTATCATCAAAAAAGCATATAAGCAAGCACTTGGCTTACCAATCACCACATCTAACGAAAAGTTTAAATCACTAGGTATGCACAACATGCTGGACGAACTTATTGAGGCGTTTATGATTGCACAATATGAATGACTATCAAAATCGACACAGAAGAAATCATAACAAACTGGGCATCACGTACGCTGGCCAAAACGGGGATTAATACGTTATCCCAAAAGAAACCAGAGAGCGCATCATGATACCGCCGTTACCCAGAAACTTGCACCCTGAGTATCACTGGGAGTGGTGGAGCGCTAGGCCAAAAGCACTACACAAGAAGTATCAAAACGATGTAATTGTGGTCTATGTGGGGTCGGCGGAGTATCCGGACGGTCGACACACGCCGCTGGTCGCTTCAAATCAAGTGGGCCACCTGCTCTCCAGAAGTTCCATTGAATCAGGAAGGTCTGAAATTGTCGAGGAAGCAGCCATAGCGTTAGCGCTTGCGTCTACAACAGCCAGCGTTATATTTAGCGGCTATAAAAGCGAAGTTCTTCATTTCGCTCAAGGTTTGGTCTTGAAAGAGGCGAAAAGAATTTTGACGAACTTTCATGGAGAGCGCGGCGTGTATGTTATATCGACGCCCACTCATTCTTCCTTTCCGGGCAACGAAACCGCGCACATGCTAGCTCGAGAGTTAGTGAGCCGAGCAGGAGCAGGAATGACGCGAAGCCCACGTGTGGAGAGAGAGCGCATGGTCTCATACGATGAAATTACTAATCACTACTGATTAGGGAGGCAGTATTACCCTCCACCACATTCCTCACTGCATAAACAAAAGGCGACAGCATGGCGCCTATTACAAACAAGCACCTTCCTGAACCGAAATGCTTACAGTCATTTCTATCCAAATCTTTACTACGACAAATGTAAACTCTGCAATCAGCAGACGGACCTCAAACACATTAGGTGGGCTTGTCCAAATCTCGTGAAGGGGCCACAAATCAAATATATTAAGGCACAGCAGTGGGAGACCACGCTCCTCAGCTGAAACATCCAGGATTAGCTAGAAGTTCTCAGGCAAACCGAAGATGCCACTAGAGCTTAAATATTCTTAGCTGCCATCTAGGGGAGAAAAAACAATTGCTCTGAAACTTGCCGTTTTGAACAAACTTGCTTCTTTCTCTCTCTCTCTCTCTCATAATGGAATGAGAGCGTAAACAACACTATAGCGCCATGTTTACTTACTGGAGCCAAACGGCCCACTAAACATCATGTGGAAGGAAGTGAATTAGGACAAAAGTGTAGTAATAATAAGATTGAAAATTGCTTCCACATCCAGTATTGAAAACAACTAACATCATTAGAAACACAATCAAGTGTTTACAAAATTATGAACAGATTTAGAAAAGAGAATTGCAGCGTGAAAAATTTGACAGCCATTTCAGCGACACCCATCTCTATACTCGCGTCTAAGGCCCGTAACCACTTTCCCTTTATTTCCTGTAGCGCGCCCAACGCCCCTCTGTTTCTAGTTTGTTGCAGTGCGCCTACATGGGCTGGTTGGTACATGATTAAGAAGTGAACAAACAGCGCTGGACACGGGAGGGCGAGAGAACGAAAGACGAAAGCTTGTCGTTCTCTGAACGTCATGTGTCCAGCGCTGATTGTTCACTTCTTAATCTATTTTGTTTGGTACCTTTTTCTGTGTTTGTTCACCCCTCTCCGCGCAGCAGTTTGTTTTTCTTATGACACGTCCCTCCCTCATTATGCCTCGGGGTGTATTTTTTTATTCCTCCTCAGACGGGGAAAAGGATAGCGGGCTCGACCGGTGACTCCATGGTACAGTATCTGTGCTGACACGGCAGGCATTGCGAAAACATGTTCCACACTGTACCTGTTCCTCTCGGAGCCCGTCTCCTCGGTAGTGGGAGGAGAAATACGAGATTGAGCGAGAGGGTTTTAAGCCATGTAGCACGTGGAGGACGTTTCGAGAACTAGCTGAGCCGGAATCGTGGCCTCGATACGCATGTGGTCATAGTGAATGTCTGTCAGCCTTTCGCGTCGCGTACTTAGCGGTATGAACGCTTTGCTGCCTTAAAGCAAGACACCATTTATGACAGATAGCTCACCTACGAAGGATCGTAGACTTCTTTCCACTCGTTTGTCTTCGCTAGCTGCTCGAAACGTTCAAGTAGCCGTACTAACTTCTTTCTCTCACCAGTCTATCTTGCATGGCTTCGCTCACCAGTGAAGAAACAATACTTACGGCATCTATATCGAACTCTTCATATACACAGATGAATGGATAGATGCCATGAGCATCCCCATCCTAACGGGGCTGTAACGTTTAACTCAGAGACAAGACGACGATGAACACTTGGCTGGGCCTCCATGACGAATGACCCCTGGCCGTTTATTTGCTGGGCTTAAGTAGCCGCACTCACAGTGGGGAAGGGGGAAAGAAAGCAAAGGAAGGAAAGTAAAGCGCACGAAACGGTGAAGAGGAGGAGGAGACAATATCGCCTAGGGCGAATGCTGATAGCAGATAGTCCGGTCTGTTACATCTTCTCTTCACGCATTTTCAAAACACTCATTTCTTTCGCACTCATTTACTTGATGGAAGGATGGCCCGTAGTGAAGGCGCTTCGGTTCGCTGCGCTGGCGTCCTGACCTGCGCACGCCAGCCAGTGAGCTTCCTGGAGTGTCTGGAGAAATGGTGGTGTTGTAATCTTCCTCTGGCTGAGCTGGTTGCGCCTGGCGACTTCCCAGTGGGTCGTCCGGCGTGGTGTTGCCTCGATGTCCATCACTGAACTTCGTCGGGGGCCTCGCGTCGGGGTTCGGATTACCCTCGGGGCTGACCTCGTCGTTGAAGTTTTCGTCCGTTCGCAGCAACTGTTATCGGTTCCGTCTCAAGAGCCCATGGTCTTCCGTTCTTACCACGTATGATCGTGGTGCAGTCTCTTGTACCACTTTCGCTCAGCGTGACCAGCTTCCATGTTTGATCCGGGCCACTTTTCCGGCTTCCAAGGGTGGTAGTGGCCTGCCTCGGAAAGACTGTCGCTGTTTGCATACGGGTATGCCTCCGTCGACGTTGAATTCTGGAAGATTGGCGTGCAGGCGACGACCTTGCAGTAGTTCCGTCTCAAGAGCCCATGGTCTTCCGTTCTTACCACGTATGATCGTGGTGCAGTCTCTTGTACCACTTTCGCTCAGCGTGACCAGCTTCCATGTTTGATCCGGGCCACATTTCCGGCTTCCAAGGGTGGTAGTGGCCTGCCTCGGAAAGACTGTCGCTGTTTCCATACGGGTATGCCTCCGTCGACGTTGAATTCTGGAAGATTGGCGTGCAGGCGACGACCTTGCAGTAGTTCTCCGGGTGAGTGACCACTCTCAAGGGGAGAAGATCGATAAGCCAACAGACCAAGCCATACATCACCCCGGGACTCGTGGGTTTTCTTTAGAATACGCTTCACGATCTGTACCCCCTTTTCAGCTAATCCATTTGACCGTGGGAACTCTGGACTTGAGGTGATATGCTCGAAGTCATATTGGCGCACGAAGGACGCGAACTCTCGCGATCAAATTGAGGCCCATTGTCGGTGCAAACTTTGTTGGGAATGATGTATCGCGAGAAGATAGCAGATATCTTGTCGAATACTTCCACCGCCGTGGTGCCTCGGAGTTTCTCGACGTCACAAAAGTTAGAATGGGCATCAAATACAACTACATAGTGTTGTGTTTGATGCCACGGTCGGTCGGGCGTTGGCTGTAGCAGGAGGGGTTCACTCGGTAGACTGTATGCGTACTTTCGACATACGCTGCACGTTCGCGCTCGTTGCTCAATCTCACTGCTCATTCCCGGCCAGAAAACCAGTCTACGGGCTCTAGCTTTGCACTTGTTCATACCCAAGTGGCCTTCGTGAATTCGATCAAGAATTTCCGCACGCATTGATTTAGGCACCACAACTTTGCAAGCGTTTAGCACCACTCCATTGACCACGGATAGCTCTTCCGCATACGGTTTCAGTACACCGTCTATTGCCATGCCATCTTCCATTTGTTTCACGGTGCGGCTGAGAAGCGGATCTTCGAGGGTTTCCTTCTGCAGCCGCAACATAGTCGCTTTGCTTATGATGCTGGTGACTGCTTACGTTGCGTGGACGTCCACGTCCTCGACTTGGTCGCCTCCGCCAGTTGGTAGTGCGGCACGAGACAGCAGCTCTGCGAGTAACAGGTCCCTACCAAGTACAAACTGCAATAAAAAATCATATTTCATAAGACGGATGAAAAACCGCTGTAGCCTGGGTGGCATATCTGCAATGGTCTTTTCGGCAATCGCAAGTAATGGCCTGTGATCATTTTCTATCGTAATCTTTCGTCCATACATGAACTGATGAAATTTTTCACAAGCGAAAACAATTGCCAGTGTTTCCTTTTCTATCTGGGCGTATCGCTCTTCAGTCGGCGTCAGCGCTCTTGAGGCGTAGGTCACTGGGCGCCAGTCATCCCCGTGTCTTTGCAATAAGGCAGGGCCAATACCTGTTCCTCAGGCGTCCGCAGTTATCTTAGTGTTTCTTTTTTCATCAAAAAGAGCCATCAATGGAGGATTAGCGAGCGCTGTGCAGATCTGGTCCCATTCGCGCTCATGGGCTGTTGTCCACTCAAAAACCGATGCTTCTTTCACCAGGCTACGCAGCAACGCCGTTTTGTCGCTCAAAGCTGGCAGGTACCTCCGAAAGTAGTTCACAACCCCGAGTAATCTGCGCACACCCTGTTTATCTTTTGGGGCTGGCATGGCACGGACGCTTTCGATTAAATCGGGGTCAGGACGAATTCCGTTTCTTCCGATAACGCCGCCAAGGAATGCAACCTGCGTGGTGCAGAACACGCATTTAGCTGGATTAAATGTCAGCCCTTCCTCTTGCACCCGCCTTCCTCTGCCCTTCCTCTGCGATGACGCGTTCGTCGTGTTCTTCCTTTGAGTCACCCCATATTAAAACGTCGTCTACGTAGACGCGCACTCCCGGCAGCCCTTCGAACATCTCTGTTAGAGTCTTCTGGAACACCTCGCTGGCTGAGAAAATTCCGAAAGGACGACGCAAAAAACGGTACCGCCCAAATGGTGTCGCAAAAGTGCATATTCGTGAAGTAGCCTCACCTAAAGGAATCTGATGAAAGCCGGCATTAGCGTCGAGCCGGGAGAAGTATTGTGCTCCTGCCAGCTCGCTCTCTATGTCCTCTCGTGAAGGCATAGGATAGTGCTCCCGCTTAATGCTCCTGTTCACTGCTCTAGGGTACATGCAAATGCGAAGGGTACCATCCTTCTTGTGCACAACTACCAGGGGCTCACCCAGTCAGTTGGTTCATTCACCTTGACAATAATTGCGGCCTTTTCCATCCGTTGCAGTTCTTGTCGCAGGCGTCCTTTCAACGCTATGGGTACTCTGTGGGAAGGCTGCACGACTTGAACGGCATCCTCTCATAGCACCATTTTGTAGGGTCGCCTGATGCAGCCGGAGCCGCTGAAGAGATCAGGAAATGCAAGCTGGAATTTCGTTTGCTCATCGCCTATCTTCACGGCGTCCATCGTCACCGGTACCAGACCAAACTGCTGGCATGTCTTTAAGCCAAGAATGGCTTGGCGCCCCTTTTTCACGATAAAGAACGAGACTGAATACTGTGCTTCATTTATCTCAAGATCTTCGGTCGCCACGCCAACGTGTTTGATTGTAGTGCCGTTGTAGGTGGTGAGGACAGCGGCGCTCTTTCGCGGAGTGCTTGCGTGGGCTATTCGGTTGAACAGGATTAGGGGCAGCAAATTTGCCTGAGACCCGGTATCTACCTTGAATTGTATCTCCTGACCGGCTATTTTTCCGCGAACCATCCAATCCGCTCCTATATCTTCGGTGACGCCGCAAATGCTGATGCCCAAGATGTCCAAATTTTCATCGCTTTCTTCGGCTTTGTGAACCTCGCTTATCCTGCGCGCATTGTTGCAGCATGCGGTGAAGTGATTTCGTTTCTTGCATGCATAACAAGTTTTCCTATACGCCGGGTACCACTCGGGGGCATGTACCTTGTTACAATTTCGACACCGAGTTCCATTCGCAAACTTCGTGCGGTGTGTGCGGCGTGTAACGTCAACGTGCAGGCTTTCATTTGACCATGCTGCGCTCTGAATGGCAGCAAGCTCAGCGTCTTTGCAAATTTCTTCTGCTTTCTGCAAGTTTAAGTCTTTGTCACTCAGCAACTTTTCTCGAAGTTTCGAATTATTTGTCCCAAACACCACTTGATCCCTGATCATGGACTCTTCAAGCGTACCGAAGTTGCACAACTTTGCTTGCTTTTTAATTCCCGTAAGAACCGCTCAAAAGGCTCGGCCTCTTCCTGTTTTTGCAGTCGAAAAATGTGCCTTTCGTAGACTTTATTACCCTGGTCGACACAATATTCTTCAAATTTCCGCACTAACGTGTCATAACCTGCTATGCTCTCACCTGCGGCAAACGAGAAGTTGTTGTAGACATCGAGCGCCTCATCCCCCGCGGTGCTCAGAAGAATCGCTGCTTTTACGGCCGAAGGGCGGGGCTTCTCCGGTTCCGTAGCGGTGATGAACAGCTGCAGCTCCTGCTTGAATACCAGCCAGTTTTTCCTGATGTTGCCGGACAGTTGCAGCGGTTCCGGGGGCTTGACGAGGTCCATTTCGAACGTCAGAACCCCACTTCTGACATCATGCAACGTTTAACTCAGACACAAGACGACGATGAACACTTGGCTGGGCCTCCATGACGAATGACCCCTGGCCGTTTATTTGCTGGGCTTAAACAAGCCGCGCTCAAAGTGGGGAAGGGGGAAAGAAAGCAAAGGAAGGAAAGTAAAGCGCACGAAACGGTGGAGAGGAGGAGGAGACAATATCGCCTAGGGCGAATGCTGATAGCAGATAGTCCGGTCTGTTACAGGGGCGGTGAATTGTGTGCCACAAGGCTAGCAAAAAAAAATCTTGCTTTTCGTTTTCATCTTAAGCAACATTGCTGCCATCTGTCGGTTGATCAAAGTGGACGATTGGGCAAGTTGGTGATACATGATCCAAGTGTACTACATGGTAGATAACACGAACGGGAATGGGACAAGGACAAGCGCAGACTATCAAGTGAAGGTTTATTCATCCCGCGTGGCATGTATATTAGACAACCAGCAAAAATAGAGAAGAACGTAAGAAAGAAAGAAAGAAAGAAAGGAAGAAAGAAAAGTAGCATTTGAAAAAAAAACGCTAGACTTTATATACACGAAGCACGAGGCAGAATATCAGAAGAATCACACACAAGCGTCATTTGCCAGGAGGTGGAGTTTCTTATCTAGGAGGGCGACCGATGGTTTGTTAACGCAGTTGTCAGGTTTTGGAGCTATCTCTCTGCTTTAATAATTATGTGCGTGGGATCATCTTTGTGCCTGTACAGTACAACACCATTTTTAAACAGCTCATGGCAACCACACCGGCTGACATGCTGAGCTAAGAAGCCCTCGTTGCCATTGCGAACATTGCGTGCGTGTTCGCACAGGCACTCGTTGAGGCATGTCCCAGTCTGCCCAATGTAGTACGCACCACACGATAGCAGACTCCTGTATAGTACACTCTTTCACATCGGACAAACTAGGATTTGTGCATGACACAGCAGAAACACTTAGGCTTAATGTTTGCACGTGTGAGTTTGGCGAGCTGAGAAAGTATGTGCAGGGCTGAAAAAACAACCTACCCGCTTAGGTGTTGGCCGAACTTTTTTATGCGATGCGATAAATGGTGCATGTAAGAGGTCGCCGTGACTTTGTCGCATTTGCCCTTGTCCCTGCCATGGGCACTCTGTCCACTTGTGGACTTTTGCTTCTTTTTTATATTTTCTGCCACAGAAACGAGAAGCGAAACCGGATAGCCAGCTTATTTTAGACGATCAACTTGATTCTGGAAGCTTGTGTTCATTATATGAGAGCTGGATCTGTCTAAGGCGTTAGTGAAGCAAGAGTTGACTACGCCTCTTTTGATCAGCTTACTGTGTGCCGATTTAAAAAGCAAAAGCGGCTTTTCATCCCCAGGCTAATACATCGAGCATGCATGGTTTGCGCTTAACATGAGTTTCAACTCTAAGAAGCGAATGAAATGGTTTATTGGCGCTTAGTGTGCCAGGACGAGTGGACTTAGGTACTCACGAAAAGTAGCTAACACGTCTGATGAAATCTCACTTATGCTGACTGAGTCACACTTGAAAACTACCAGGTAGTCATTGGCGAACCTTAAAATCTTCATGACATGGTCACAGTTCAGCCCTTCTTTCAAGTCCCTGTAGAACATAGGGAACAAGACATCGCTTAGGATCAGAGCAATGGAAGATCCTATGGACACACTACTGTTTTCATACACATCACCATTCCATTCTACTTAGCTAGAGGTCAAATAGGCAGCTAGCAGATCAAAAAAAACCGCTGAAACTAGCTCCAGTTGCATTTTAGAAAGTTATGTCACCCAGATGATGGATACGTTCTTCTACACATGAGTACAGAGCATCACGAGGAAGAGAATAGTTCAAGTCTCTGATACCGCCATGTCAGAGACTCGAGCATGGTGCAGTCCGCAATGTCTACGTATGTTTACGTATATGCATGCGTAAGGCGTCTTGAAGAAAAGCGCGTATTGGCTGATATTTGCAGTGCCGCCATATTGCTGCGTCCCTTGCTGCACGCGGAGAGTAATTAGGAATGCTGAAGAAAGGAAGATAAGCCGTCAACATCGCCCCTTGTAACTTTTTCAAGCTGATGACGTTTCGAGCAAGTGCTGTGGCTCTTGCTGTCGAAACACCTGTTTACATTCACCTATCAAATTAAGCAAGACGTGCAACAGAATTTGTACTCGTTTTCTCTGAAATTGCTGCACGCCGAAGCAAGATAGTTTTTGCAACGTTTTCACTGGCAGCCGTTGGACAAATGAAGCACGCTTCACGCATAAACCACGTTTATGGAATGGGCCTTATCACTGCTAATCGCTCCCGCCAAGAGTTCAATAAATATGTTGTTTTGTTTATTACATTTCGGTAACGGCGCACGCTGACCCAAAAGAAAGTACTCGTCATTGTTTACCTAAATGAGAGAGCGCACACAGACACGAACTTTAGAACAGGAAATTGCAGAGAGATTGGTGTGTGCGATCCCCGGTTCTAGTGTTCATGTTTGGTTGCGCGCCCTTATTCAGTTAAAACATGAACCAATACCAACTAGTGGAATTATCCTTGCTACTGCAGTACTCGTGATCGGTTCATTCTGAGAAGAGAAGAACGATACCAAAGCATTTTTGTTTCATGTTGTTTTGTTTTCTTTTCTAGAGTGTGTCAAGCTGCCGTTTAGTGAAATCGTTTGCGCATGATTGCGAACATTTTTAAAAGATTTACTTGCTTAATATGTGAGGTTTACCGTCCCAAAACCACCATAGGAATATGAGAGACAACATAGTGGAGGGCTCCGGAAATTTCAACCTCCTGGGGTTCTTTAACATGCACCCAAATCTGACCACACGGGCCTACAGCATTTTCGCCTCTATCTAAAATGCAGCCGCCACAGCGGGGGTTCGTTTCCGTGACCTGCGCGTCACTTTTTGAAAGATTCGATGTGCACGACACACTCAATGAAAGGCAGGAACATGCAATTAGCCACAATGAAGCTTGTTGCATGAATGTGGCTTCTTCGTGAAGCGCACAAGTCGCCTTCACTTTTTGAACGGCTGATAATGAAAACGTTTCAAAAGCTTTTTTGCTTTGGCGTGCAGCAATTTGAGGGAACACGAGTACCAATTCTATTTTACGTCTTACTTGCTTAAAAAAGCAAACGCAAGAAGGTGTTTTGCTAGCAGTATCCGGAGCACATGATGAATATATAATCAGCTTGGAAAAATAACAAGGGACCACGTTTACGCATTATCTTTTTGTCTTTAGCATTCTCTGTTCCTCTATGTATACAGCAATGGACAAAGCAATACGTCGACATTGCGATTATCAGCCAATACACGACTTATATTGATACGCCTTACGTATACGTGTACGTAAACACATGCAGACTGTGTGTGCTGTGCCGCTCTCGAGTTTCTAACATGGCGGTAAGCACACGAAGGACGACAGGTGGCAGCAACTTTGCATAGGGTGTATAATCCGCTTTTCTCTGGACTGCCAATGGAAGCCCACTACAGCATATCCGTCAGGACCTCTGCTTTCCTGGAATGAATTGTAGTAAACATTATATTTCAATAAACGAAGAAAAAATGCAGCCGAAGGGGCATTTCTCCAAGAGTGCTACTATTGGTAATCGGTCGGTTTTTAAGACAACGTGATGTCCGTTGTCTATGTGATGAAATCTAAGACTATGTGATGAACCTTTTAACATCCTTCTGCAAAGGCCTTTGCTTCTTTTTCAACCTGCGAAAACATTTTCTGCGCCTCTGTCAGTACACACGAAGCAAATGCGACCGCTTCTCAATAGTCACTAAACCGCTGTAAGAGAGCCGGGCCTCTGCTATTCTGGGAGACATCTGAGGTTGTTTTCGTGTCTCTTTTCGGGTTGGAGATTGCCAGCACTAGTAGTCCACTAACACAATTGTAGAACTGTTTCCACTCACTTGCGTGATTCTCCGTTCATTCGAAAACCATGTCTTTCCTTAAAAGCTGGCTTCACCTGTTTTTTTTTGTTTAGCGAATGCGAGCACGAACTTTGAGAAGTAGTTGCTCACACCTAGCATTCGTAGCACTCCGAGCTTGTCAGTAGGCCATGGCACGCTATGAACCGAGGGCGTCTATGCAGGGCTCGGCCTTATCACAACCTCTGGAACGATATCGCCGAGAAAAAGTTTTATTGACGCTAACTTCGCCTTTTTCGGGGTTCAAAGTCAGCCCCGCTTTTCGCGCCACTTCCAGAACTCTTCTTAGCCTCGCGTGGTGTTCCTGTCTTGTCGACTCCCGTATCAGCGTGCCGTCCACATACACCTGCACGCCTGCGATGCCGTGGAAAATCTTGTTTAACGTCCTGTAAAAGACCTCCGGCGCTGACGGGATTCCAAACGGCAGACGAAGGAAACGATAACAGCGGAAAGGTGTGGCAAATGTTCATATTCGTGATGCTTCCTCGCGAAGCGGAATCTCACAGAAACCAGAGTTTGCGTCTAAACGTAAAAAGAGCTTGCAGCTGTGAACTCTGCCTCAATATCGTCACACCGCGGAATTTCATAGTTCTCGCGCTTCAGGTACTCAATGATTCTTCTGGGATCAACACAGGTCCTTAGTTTGCCACTTTTTTGTGTTTATAACCAAAGTATTTACCTAGTGCGTGGGTCCTTCTACCTAAGTGTTGATGCTTGCCTTGAGCATCCTTTTGAGTTCCTCTTTGGGAAGCTTTTGCGACAACAGAAGCACACATCTCAGCGTTTTAACGCTTGGAATTGCAGCCTAATTATTGCAATGCCACCCGGTACTAACACTGGGCACATTCCGTTCCTTAGAACAGGTCTCGGTTGGCTTAGACTAGTTGCTTGCTGTTGTTGGCTGTTATCGAGCTCACGGATATCGTGAACAGTTCCAGCCGCTCCCTCGCATGTAGCCCCAAGATTGCCTGACGGCCTTTTTTCACAATAGAAAAGTCAACGTCTGAAACTCCGTCGACCATTTCAGTCTTAAGCGTCGCAGTTTTGAGGCGGTCGATGACGGCTCCATCATATGAACGCAAAAATGCGTTGATGGCCTTGCGATGTGCCTTTGGCCGCAGTTACAGCCACGTATCATGCGGCAGTAGGTTTGCTTTTCCACCGGTGTCCACCTTGAGGAAAACTTACGTGTTACAAACTTGCGCTGGCACCATCCAGTTTCTTTGCTGCTTGCTTTTGGACACATTCAAAGTTTTTAAACTGTCATTTTCGTGGTGACCGCTTCTGGCTGCCAGGACTTGTTTGGCGCTCTTGTAACCTACTGGGGATGGCGCCTCCACATTTTATGCAGAAGTGCGCTACAATGCAGGACAGCTTCTAGGGCGTCCATACATGCACAGCCACAACCCATAAATTCCTACTGCCTTTCCCTAGTGGATCCGCTAGTTCAACGGGGTCAAAATGTCTCTCTTGATACCAAACCTCTTTCAGTGCTGCCGCTTCTTCCGCCACCTGTTTGGCTTTAGGCAACGTCAAACATTTGTTTCAAAAAAGTTTCTCACAAACCTCTTTTTTGCTTGTGCCATACACAATCTGGTCTCGAACCGTGAAATCTCACATTGTACCGAATTTACATGACTTTGCGAGTCTTCTCAGGTTCCTGTTGGTCTGATGTGCCGCTGGCTTGAAATCACTGCCCAGACACGAATCGCTTATGGACTTGATTTAGGTGGGCCTCGCAGCACTCATCGAATTTTTGACCACCATCTCTTGGATTAGCGTTCGGTCAATCCGAAGTTTTTGTAACCCTCTAAAGCCTCTAAAGCCTTATCAGCATCAATGTCACACCCCGGTAATTCCCTCCGATGTGGCGAGGAACAGCTCAGACTTAAGTAAACAGTTTCTAGCTCTCGCTAAAATCTCCCTTCAGGCGAAGGTCACCTAGAGGCATCGAGAGGTCTTGAGCGACGGCTGTTTAGTGGTCTCCTGTGGCTTGGACATGAGTACAGGTGTATAACACCATGTTTCGTGCAGGAGTGGTACGTGGCACATGTGAGGAAAGTTCAACACAACAAGGAACGCAAAAGTCTATTCAACGCTGCCTTTTATGCATTCCCGACAGAAAAGAAAGCCCCGATAACGTGGTGCCACAGAGGTTGGGCAGTGACGTCACAACATGGCATGTGTACATTGAGAGCTCGTCTTTTTTCGCACTTGCGTCCAAACAAGATAACGCAGCACGGCACGTACGTACAGGATACAGTGAACATGGACTTCAAGGGCGTTGCGGTGTAGACGCAAGGGCACAACAGGAGTTTCAGGCGAGCTCGACCGTGCAGATTCATCTTTAAATGCTCGCTGCAACTTTCTGTGTTGCGGCCGCCACCTGTAGACGTGTGGGAGGCGTCCAGACGCGCCATGCTCGGAGACAGCATTTGTACCTGCTGCGTCAGCTGTCACGTGATCATAGAGAGTGGTAACACGCTTTTGGAGGAGGCTGCTTGGCGAAGCACACGCGCCGCGACGCCGCTACAACAAACCGACATATATCGATGACACTTGTTTACAAATATGGAATATACGTATGCACGAACCTCTGCCTCCTGCATCATGGTGTGGTAGTGCATGCATGAGCGTAGGCGTATGTTACCAACAGAAACACGAATCATGATCATTATTTGATCTACAACGCTTTTCAGTACTGCTTATCAAGCACCGGTCTTTATTGTGTGTTTGCTGATATCATCTTCGCGCGAGATCCGCGATACCTTGTGTCCAGCTTTAGGTTAACAACCTGAGCTACCACAACGGTGAAATCATGATCATTGGTGTTAGTCGCAGCGATGGAGATACGTCACGAAGCGTCAACGCGGGCACATCGATACACAAACTTTCCAGATACCAAACTGTACAAACTCCCATAATCACAGCACAATAGGTACTCCACCTGTGAATACCATTTTCACTTTTGTTGTATACCGACTAAAAGGGGTATGTCAGCTTTTCAATTTCCTTACAAAGATGTTGTGGAGTATTCACGTTCTCTTGTACTAATCAAACCGGAAATAAAGTGTGTGAGGTTCATGATATGCCCAGCCATTTTACTTTATAAGTATATAAATAAAATCTTCCCATCAACTGGTTCTGCAAGAATTTTCCCCATTTGCTTTCTACAATTTATGTGCCACGACAAGATTGTAAAACAAACAATATGATCTAGTTATAGTGAGATATTTCACAATCAGCGACTATGATTGTATATGCATGACATTCCTTTTTTGAGATAACGCAAACAAACTCTGTTTGACAGCTTCACCTCTATTAAATTGTACGAATACAACAAATGTGATTGCTGAAACTTTCTGCATTTTTTGGGTGTTATATTTCACGCAGTGTGAATTTATGTTCGCCTTGAAATCATGTTATACCATACCAGAGTTACAATACGTCATGTGAACGAAACCCCCGCAAGAGCATGCAAGACTACGGCTTGTAGAGCAAGGCATTCATGAAATACATGCCATAATTTTCATGTTTTGACTAGTCACATATGCTTGCCCTACAGTTATTTTATGCCATACAAATATTGGTATAAATGTCAATATCAAAGTGGCCAGGAGAGCTAAAAGACGTAGGCAGCTATATAGATAGATAGATTCGGTCAAAGCGACCGAAGTTCGCTTAGAAAGGCTTCGAATTAAAAAAAATTCGAAGGCGGCCTGCGCGTGTTTCGCACGGTGTTTCCGCCAGCTTCATCAACTAACCTGAACATAGCACTAAGGAAGTACTGACGAAAGCCGTGCATACATGCTTTTCAAAAAAGGCACATACTGGTGAGTTAGCGAAAAAAAAATCGGCAGACCTCACGTATAGAGGGAATCGACGTTATAGGAAGCATGTGGAGAGAAGGTGGCCGTGTTGCAATTTTAATTGAGTGATGCGTCATTTCATGACGTACACTATGTACAATTGTTGCACGCGCAGACATATGCTGAAGAGTTGCAGATGTTGATATAACTGTTTGCACTTGCGCAACCATGCCAACTGGAACATGCGTATTAGCAACACCCGAAGCTGCTATGAAGCGCTGATGCTCGCGAAGATGCTGGCCCCGGACACTGCTATATAAATGAACTTCAGGGCACGGGAAATAACCATAATTGACGTTAACCTGATGTGATGGCTGTATCTAAGGAGTACAAATGTAATGTTTTTGAAATCGGGTAGGCAGCACTGCAGCCACTATCACGCTACACAGAGATTAATGCCTATTTCAAAAGTAGTTCCGAAACCTGGCGTAGCTCTTTGTTAAAATACTTCATTGCCACGCAGAAGGCTGGGGTTCGGTTCCAGCTGGGACCCTGACCTTTATCTATGCCTTCGTTGGCCGATGCTACCGATGTCGGGTACTACTTAACGCCCACACGTTAAAATTGCCCATGCGTGTTCTCGTCGTTCCTGGGTAGGTACTCAGTAGCAAGCACTTGTCGCACATACCCGCATACAAGCAGCATATACCCGCCCGTGAATATGTGCCACTGTCTCGCAGAAAGTGTTTGTCAAAGTACGCGACGACATTGCGGCATTATTCATGTCTTGACCAGCGCGTCGTATTCGTCAAACATCGTATACCCTATCATGCTAATTTTGGTTTACGCCAAGGTTCACCACGAGAACACCCAAACGTAAGCGGCTAGATAGATAGATAGTTAAATACGCTCAAAGTTGCCGAAATTTACTTTGAAATGATTAACATTTAACAGAAGAATGAACTTAATTTACAAATGCAGCGGAGAACATTCGCTTACAAATGCAACGGAGGACATGAACCGCTGACCATTACATCGTTAACACACCGGTTTGTTATGCAGGCAGTAAAAATAAACGTAGGTACAAGAACAAAATTATACGAATATTTTGGAAGAACTTCAGAATATATATGGAATCGACAGGGGGTCAGACGATAACGTCAGTACCTTAATCAGTGTACGCAAATGTCTAAAATAGCAGACAGGCCCTTACTTGTAGCTTATCTGGACATCACTGGGGCATAAGACAACGTTAATTAGGATATCTTCTGAAGTAATTGAAGAAAGTGGGCAAAGGTGATGACTGTACACAGCTTTTTGGGGAGATGTACAGAGACAATACGGTTTGAAGAGAGTGGGAAGAAATAAAGACTGAAGAGAACGTTGAAATTAGTAAGGCGCTGAGACAGCGATGTCCCCGCTGTTATTCATGCTGTTTATGACGAGGATGGAAAGAGCATTAGAATGTAGCAACATTGAGTTTACCCAGTGCAGGGTAGCAAACCGGATGTGCGTCTGGTTAACCTCCCTGACTTTCCTTGCATCTTAGTCTCTCTCTCTCTGAGTTTAATCTGTCACGCAAACATGCTGGCGTGATGGTTGAGCAGAAGCTTCCATCTTTGTTTCATGTGCATGATATTGTCTTATTTGCGAACCGTCAAGATGATATACAGTGACTGGCAGATATATGTCGAAGAGAAGGCGAGTCAATAATCTCAGTGGTGGCCACGGAATACCGAGGCTAAGCGAATACATGTACTTTAAGTATGAACTAATAAAGAAGATCGATACGGTGAATGACACGAAAAACCACCGGCAGCAAACGGGAAAAAAAGAAATTTTACTGCCACCCGCACGTAGTGGGTCAACGGCAGAGCTGCTCTCAATTCGGAGATTAAAGTAAGGTCACGTGATATTTCTCTACTCGAGAGAAAAGCGTTGTGTAAAAAAATTCCATTAAAAGGTAACGTGGACAATCACCCTTATGGATATGAGTCAAGATCTTCTAGGCTACAAGACAAGACAAGGCGTGAAAAACAAATGCTGCAGCAGCGATTCAACCGCTAAGACAGTCAAGTCAGTGGCATGTCCACTGCCTACATTTTCACCGCCACTGCAACCAGCAATGACTGTCCATGTAAACTCATCCGTAATATAGTAAGTGAAAAGTTGCGAAAGGCTGGTGTAACACCTCTACTCGATTGCAACTGTGATCAAGAATGAGCTGCACCGGGCCCCCCGGAACACCTTGCCTCCTGATGCAGCTGTGCCAGCTGCTGCTGAATACCGCCGTAAGACAACCTACGCGGAAGCCTTGAAATGCCCTGCTGCATCGCTGACAATGTTCGTTCATTCTGTTCCTTCTGTTTCACTTCAGTAAGCGCTGTATACCTACCGCACTACAAAGGCACATACACGCCACCATCCTTACCCTTTGTCAATGGCGCTTCTGTCGCCCATCGTTTGGTGCAACCGGTTCAGTACATCGACGACCGCCACACGTCTGCTCGGAAGTCTGATGTTTGGCGCATAACTGATCACCGGGCTCTATACTTTCACTGCGGAGAAGCTGATCGCTTCTACCGCCAGTGCAAATATTGCCGTCTTGGGCTTCGCGGCTTCTCTGCGTACTCGCCGTTACCCCGTTACAGTCGGAGACCACTTGACATCAAAAACTACCTCTCCTAGCAGCATGCATCACCGTCTGCCGGGCGCCAGTCGCACTCTCCATCCCCGAGGCGATTTTCATGACCGCCACAGCGGTATTTACCCGCGTGGTCTCCCACCCCCGCCGGATGGATGTATCCGGCTTTGCCCTTTAGATCGGTCGGTCGCTCACGCCACCTAGCCATAATATTACCTACTATCAGTGTTTGTTTAATGAATGAATTTCACTCGCGCATCGATTGTAGCCACAAATTAGTTAGCCTCCTCCTGGTTATTTCTACGCGTTTAAAGTCTATTTTGCTTTCATTGTTCCTAAACCCAAATGCTTTGAAAAACTCGGCGCCATTATCTTCGACTATAGGCTGGAGCCCTTTACACAACAATATCAAATGTTCAGCCGTTTCTTCCTCTTCTCAACACGCACTACATACCGTGTCTGTACCTTCGTATTTTGTTCGGTACGTCTTGGTCCGAAATACTCCCGTTCTAGCCTCGAAAAGCGTAGAACTAACCCGAGAATTATCGCATATATTTTCCCTTGCAATTGCCTGCTTAAAAGTTGGGTAGGTCTCCAGTGGTGATTCTATAAGCATTCCCATCTTCCAGATGACCCTCTCTGTTTCCTTCATCTTCGTCTTAACCAATGTGTCCTTTTCGCTTGGTATTCTGCTGTTGTCTAAATACTTGCTCGACAATTTTCGAGTTCGCTTCCTCCATTTAGTATCGACATTCTTCATGTAGAAGTAACTGAAAACTCTCCTAACAAACGCTCCTCTCCCACTTTTCTTAATCGCTCCACAAATTCTATCTTGCTGCTAGATTCCCTGTACTCAGACGATGTCCCTCCCACGTCTCCCTGTACCCTCTGATTTGGGGTGATTTTGTGTGCTCCCAAAACAAGTCTACCTGTGCCACGTTGTTTAACTTCCAATATTGCTTGAACTTCGGATTTTATGCACAACACCGCATTGCCGAACATCAAACCCGGGCCCTGACACCTTTCCGAATCTCTCTCACAACGTCATATTCAATTTAGTTTCACGGTTCTCTATTTTTTATTACAGCTGCATTCCTGGTAATTTTAGTCATTACGTATCTTTCGTGCTCCCTTAGATACTCAGCCCCGCTGTTTATCCTTACGCCAAAGTATTTGTATTTATCCACTATTTCTAGCTTGAGTTTTTGTATCTTATGCTCACTGCCTTTGTTATCATTAAAATTATGATTGCCAATTTTTCTCTGCTGACGTTGAAATTTAACCTATCTCCCTCATTACCACAGATGTCTATCAATCTTTGCAAATCTTCCTTGTTGTCGGCTATTATAATATATTGGGAAAGGTTTTCCCGGTAATACCATACCAGAAAAATTAGCCAAAGGGACCTCCAGGGGCGAGGTCACTGAACGTCGAAGCGCTGGAGACCTCCTATTCACGCAGAACCGTACAAAATCCAGTCTGACATCAAGTGCTGCTGCAAAAGATAGCCGGCTTTCACTCGGCATAGCAGTGACCACTGACGGTTGTGAAGTTAATGCTTTAATGGACACCGGCCCAGACAATTCCCTACTGAGTGGGAAACTGACAACGCAGCTGAAGAAAGTCACCACGCCGTGGCATAACTCGTAGATTCAGACAGCTGGTGGCCACGTCCTTATTCCACTGGGTGCCTGGACAACTAGAGCACAGATTCAAGAATACGCATTCGTAGCAAACTGCCTTGTTCTACGAAAATGCTCCCGTGATGTTATTCTGGGTGTTAACTTTCTACAGGAAAGTGGAGCTATCATTGATCTGCAAAAAGCGTCGTGTGACGTTCTCAGCCCAGCGAGCAATCAACGTGCAGGATGACGGAAGGCGTGTCGACGTACTCCGTATTTCTGATCAGAGCGTGACGTTTCCTCCACGAGCAAGTGTTCTAGCCGACGTAACATGCTGTGGTTTAAGCGATGGCGATGAGGTGGCCGAGACAAATTTAGAACACCTCCTGCAGCAAGGCATTTGTGTAGCTAGAAGGGTAATACGCCTTAGTGATGGCCGATAAGAATTGCTCTTTACCAACTTTAGCAACGAGCATCGAGCCTTTTTTTCGTAGCACTTCAATAGCGTTTGCCCACGAAGTAGCAAACGTCATCATTGTCCATAAGTGCGGCCGTAAGCATGAAGACGCTGACACATTGTCACGCGCATCCCTTCATGTTGTCAGTGAGGAAGCAGAGGAAGACGAAGGCTTCCTGGGCGCCAATATATATGGATGTAGATATGAATGCTCGCCTTTCGAAAGGCACAAGATCACCTACTAGCAAATTTAATTATTCTCATCCAAAAACAAAGAGTGTGAGAGAACCTAGGACTAAAACGGAATTCTTAAAAGACAGTATTTTAGATCAAGCACTTGCTACTGCTTGCTTATCATCATAGGGTGCCTTAGAGTAGACCAGTGAAACTGCCGTTCAATTCTCTCTGCAGCTACAGACTCATTATACCTAATTTCCAAACAATCTCCAGGTGTCGTAATGCTACAAGAAACTTGGCTGTCTGCTGATCAAAACTTCTATCTAAAAAACTATCTGTGCTTTCGACTGGACAGAGACTCACGTGGTGGAGGAATGATTTTTTTCATTTCATCCAAAGTTTGTCTTAAGGCACACTTACTTTACAAATTAATATTTATTTATTTACTTACTTATTCATTTATCGATACTGCAGGCCAATATGCTGGCCCATGCAGGAGGGGTAAATACAATAATACAATGACAAGGCATTCACAAAGAGACTAACAATGTAAGAAGAAAACGTACAGTGCAAAACGCTTGCTTCGCAGAACAATTTACACAACGAAAAAAAATCTTAAGACAATAACAGAGCACTACACACAGCATGAGATTCACGACACAATTGTAAGAAATGTTTAAACACTGATGATATTTATACTAAATAATAAGATAAGTGGTTCTCCAATCTTTTTGTAAAGTTTTTTGTTTGTGAGACATGAACAGGTAAAGAGTTCAATTTTTTTATGGTGCGCGGAAAAAAATTATTCATGTGAGATTTGGTTTTGGCGATTATAGGCGTGAGAGAAAAGCTGTGTCTGTGTCTAGTCGACCGTGTGTTTAGGGGTACTAAAAAGTGAGGCTTCTGAAGGCCAATTTTTCCTTTTATCTACACAATTATGAACTATTGGTTCTGGAAATTCACTTTCCCGGATGTGCGCCACTATGTATAGTCAACCACTAATTTCCAGCTGGAATACAAGCTCAAAGAGCCCTTCATGTCAATGTGAGTTTTTGCAGAAACAGTATACTATTTGCAGGAGACTTCAACTTTCATCACGTGTCATGGGGGATTCTGCACTGATTCATCTGGAAAACGGTTGTGGGACTGGACTGATCGGAATAACCTTATTTGTTTGAATTCCAGGGTTACGACATTCGTTCGATGTAATTCAAGGTCCGTCTTACATTCAACATTTGCTAGCTCAATTGTGACAATATCGCCTTGGACTGTTCTTGATACCGCAACAAGTAGTGATCACATCTGCCTGATATTTGAAGTCAGAATTTTTGTAGTCACGGTAGAACGCCAGGTGCAAATTTCTGTACATTACTCTAAATTTAAAAACAATTTACAATCAACGTTGTCTTCCTTGCCCAGTATGGAATCAAATATGAAAGCTATGAGTCTTTATTCCACTCTAAAGCGTACAATTAAAAAATCACAGATCACTATATCTTCAACAAAAGGAAAATTGATATCTGCCTGGTGGAATCTGAATTGTGCTAGCAAATACAGATGCCGCAAAGCTGCAGGGAAAAAACTCCTTACCAACCGAAATACTACTGATTAGAGGAATTATTAATTTGCTGAAGCTACGCTTAAGAGAACACTTTCATTAGCGAAAGATGATTATGAAGAAAAACGGTATAGCTATCTATCCAAGAGCGGCAAGAAAAAATCTGTATTCACATCTCTCCGTAATTGAAAAGCTAATACAGCACCCGTAAATATTGATTCAGCTATTTTTTCCAAAGGAGTTGGAAGATATATTAACTGAATTTGCACTAGGATTAGAGAAGGGATTTACATCACAAATTCAAATAAAGTTTGTAAAAACTTCATTTGGAAATGATTTAATTGAAGTAAGTAGGAATGAACTTGCGCACGTCGTTTGTAATCGGCGAAACACAGGTCCTGGACCAGATGGCGCCACTTCAGTATTGTTAAAAATATTATTCATCTCTCCTGAAGACCTCCTAAACGTTGTCAACCATTCACTTGAATATTGTTGGATACCTCCTGACTGGAGACTTGCAAAAAAAAAATACCGCTTCTTAAACAACAGGAACTAGGAATGCTTTTAGATAACATTAGGTCAACCGCTTTATCATCACATGTAGATAAAATAATAGAAAGAATACTTTACAATATAACTGTGAAGTTCATAGCAGATAACGCAATACCCAGTGTATGCCATATTAGATTTAGACTAGGTTACTTTATATGGTGGGCGCACGTTGATTTAGAGGCTCGCGTAAAGCTTGCTCACCACATACGACAATATGCGGCCCTAGTTACTCTTGATTCAGCCAAGACATATGACAGTGTTGAATATGCTTTTTTTATCAATGCTCAAAAAACGTAACACTTCCGCTGTGCATAAAAAATTAGATTTATGAGTTTTTAAAAGACAGAACATCTTATTGCTCCCAACGAGGTGTTTCCACACCAAAGTATAGCCAAACGAGAGGTGTTCCTCGAGACTCTGTTCTATTATCAGTGCTATTTAACATTTTGTTATGTTCAATACCACTGAGAGAGAGGAGTATTTTAATGGGAAGCCGGAGAGGTCTGCCTTGTTTTTCACCTGACAGGCTACTACAGCTGCCGGGTGATGACAGTGATATATACAATGATAAACACACAACACATACAGTTACATGCACGCATAATAGTCACTTACCACATGAAGTCTCTCACACGCAATCCACAATTCCACTGAGTGATAAGGTACAAGTATATGTATATGCAGATGATATTGCGTTTTTTGCAGCTCACTGTGATACTCATTTACTACATTTGACTTTACCGTTTTATTTGGCATCATTGGAAACCTGGTTTCAGAAAATTCATATGAATGGGAACGTAACTAAAAGTACAATAATAGCGTTTCTATTGGACGTATCAGTAACTATTTCTAGTCGGTAGCATCAAGAAATAATTCCCCAAGTTGACTGTAATAAATATCGGGAGGTGTTGTACGATAAAAAACTGAGCTGGCGTGATCACATTGAACCTATTAAAATAAAGCTACACGCGCTGTTGATTTGATAGGTAGGCTTGGCCGCCTCCGATCCGGTCTTCGCAGAGATAGGCTGACCATGATTCATCGCATGTACGTTCGTCCAATCCTTGAATTCAGATGTGTACTATTCTCTGGCAGACCTGCATACGAAATAATTGATTATCTCAGAGCGGAAAGCTCTTCGAAGTTGTTTAGGTGTGCCAAAATTCACAGCTAACAATGTTTTGTATAAAGAAGCTCGGATACGCAATCTTGCTTGCAGATTCTGTATTTTAACAGTTAAAACCTATTTAAAACTTTCTGAATTCTCTTTAAGAACGCAACAGTTTGTAATCTTTACTGAGCCTGATATCTTTTTCAATGAGCATTGGTGCCGTGTATATAAACCCCAAGTGCTATCTGGGGTTTATATACATTAATCCCAGCAAACAGTTCTAGATGCTTTAAATACTAATATATTCGAGATCACATCATCTGACAAACCAATCGGTCAAGTGCAAATAGAATTTGACAATATCTTCCAAATGAATGCTAAACACTTGCCTTTAAATACATGATTGGCTTATTACAAGAACACTTGTCTCAATTAGGCACTAATATAGTAATTGAAACAGATGCATCTATGAGTGGCGAGAAGGCAGGTGTTGGTATTTTTTCTCTCTTATTGGATTGGATTGGATAAACTTTTATTTGGTCCTCCGAAACACAGATCACTGTGTATTTTACTCTGGTCATTTTCATAACACCCCCCAGATTATACACCAATATTTCAAGCGGAATTAAGGGCCTTTATACAAGCTCTTCGTAAACTTCCTGCGGCACATTTGACAGCTGTGATAGCGACTGATTTGTATTCCGTGTGATCATTTTTATCATCGTCGTCGGCATCAGCAGTACTAGAAACATTTAAATCATTAATAATTTAAATCATTAAAACATTCGTCAACTGCGAATGATGTGATGCAAAGCCATCATGGTATATTTATAAATGAGATGGCTGACATGCTCGTGCGAACATCCCTTTATCTTCCCATTGTGCCAATCATGCCTCTTACAGCCTATAAAACAGCAGCGATGTTCAGAAAACTTTTTCCTCCTTGAAGACTCATCAAAAAGTACGATACCAAATTCAGATTTCTTGCTCCTGCACTTCGCATGGAAATATAAATGGTGTCGCACACGTAAATTGGAAGTCTTCGTAACGAAATTACGCTGCCATGTACCACCTCTTAATTTCTACTCAGACAGGTCTGGTCTGGTGCCATCCCTTGTGTCCACAAGCTGTAATGAACCTGAACATATCGACCATTTTCTTCTCACATTTCATTTCATTTCATTTATTGCATCCTTAAAGGCCCGAGGGCATTACGTAAGGGGGGGGCAAAAAATACGCTGTGAATGTGTATAATTCAAGTTGAACAAATTATTATAAACAGTACAGTTCTAATATGGTAGTTTGGTCAAAAATGACAACAAAAAAGAATCAAATAACACACAAAAGAAACGCTTTGGCTGGGAATTAGAGAACAAATAACTAGGCACAAGCAAATTATACATACAGTACATTGGTAGAATATATTTACAGCTACGGGTTAATGGGTGGAATCAAAGTGGGATTCTAATTTTGCGCGGAATGATGTGCGGTCAGGTGTGGCAACAATGGTATCGGGAAGGTGATTCCAAAGTGTTATTGCTTGGGGGAAAAAGGAGTCGTTCATTGCGGATGTACGGCCGTTGATTCGTGCAATGGGGTTTGAATGATTAATGCGGGAAGAAGTTCTGTTTGGGGGCTGTAAAAGTTCATGTCTTGATTGGGGTCGGAAAAAGAAACTGTGGAGGAGGCATAGGCGCGAGATGAGGCGGCGCGACGCGAGTGATGGCAGTTCAATTGATTGTTTTAGGGCGGTGACGCTGATTTCTCTGGAGTACTGTAAGGTTATAAAGCGGGCAGCGCGGTTTTGAACTGCTTCTAGTTCGCTAACGAGGTATGCCTGGGATGGATTCCAAATGGACGATGCGTATTCGAGCTTTGGCCGTACGTATGTTAAGTATGCTAGTTTTTTAACGTCAGGAGATGCTGATTTGAGGTTACGGCGCAGAAAACCAAGCGTACGCAGAGCGTCTGAGCAGATGGACTGTACGTGCGGTGCAAATGAAAGAGATGGGTACATGTGCACTCCGAGATACTTGTATGACGAAGCCGAATCGAGAGGAAGCGAATTGATAAAGTATGTATGATGCACAGTGGTGCGTTTACGGGAAAATGACATCGATTTGCATTTGGCTAGATTTAACGGCATTGATGAGTCTTGGCACCATAGCGCAACTGTGTCGAGGTCTTGCTGTAGTTTAGTACTGTTTTCAAAGTTGTGAATGGGGGAGTATATGACACAGTCATCCGCAAATAGTCGAAGTTTTGTTTGAATGTTTGTTGGCAGGTCGTTTATGAATATTAAAAATAGAAGAGGTGATAAGCCCGCACCCTGAGGGACGCCTGATGATACGTGAGTTTTAGAGGAGTTATGATTATTAGCAGAGGTGAATTGTTTACGGTTGGAGAGGAAGTGTTTAACCCAGGAGACAATATTCTGTGCAATGCCAAGGGAATTAATTTTGCTAAGTAATAAGTTGTGTGGTACGCGATCAAAAGCTTTGGAAAAGTCTAGGAATATGGCATCAATCTGCAGGTTATCATCCATGCTTTTTAGTAGGTCGTGGGTAAACTCGGCTAATTGGGTCTCACATGAGAAGTGCTTTCGGAAACCGTGCTGGTGATTATAGAAGAAATTTATTGATTCAAGGTGAGTCATGATGTGAGAAGATATAATGTGTTCTAGTAATTTAGAGGGAATGCTTGTCAGGGAAATAGGGCGGTAGTTTGCTGGATTCGTTCGCTCTCCTGTTTTGAAGACGGCTACTATTCTGCCTATCTTCCAATCGTCTGGAATTTCGCTTGTTTCAAGGGACTGCATGAAGATGAGGCAAAGAATCTGACTAACCACTGTGACGGTGTTAACTAAAAGTTTGGGGGTTATTTGGTCAGGACCTGGTGCTGAAGATATCTTAAGACCGGTGATTAGTTTAACGATTCCTTCGGGGTTAAATGCTATTTCGGGGGATACAGCGCCGGGGGAACGGGTAGGTATTCGTGTTGACTGTGTAATGTTAGGGGTAGAAAATACTGATGAAAAGTAATCATTTAAAGCGGAGGCAACGTGTTTTGCGTCTATTGGTTCCCCGTCTGGGTCTAGAAGATCTATGTTGGTACTTTGATTTTTGTGAGAGAGCATGCGCCAGAATTTAGTGGGATTTGAGCGGAGGATAGATAATAGGTCACATGAAAAATATTTATCTTTGGCTTTTTGTAGTTCCGTAAGATACTTTTTGGCGCACAGGTGATATTTTTCCCATGTTAAAGGGGAATCGCATTGACTGGCGGTCCTATAAAGACGTTTCTTTTTATTTAAAAGACTTTTCAGTTGTTTGTTGAACCAATGATTTGTGGAATCTGATTTTACGCGAATGGTTGGAATATACTGTTTTTCTAAGTTAAGTATCGTGTTTTTGAATATCTGCCAGTTGGCGTTTACTGAGCGGGTTTGATATGATCCGCGAAAACTGTCAAGAAAAGAACCGAGTTTGTCGTTGATAGCGTCATAATTTCCTCGTTTGTAATCAGTTATGAATTTTTCAATCGGCGACCTTCTGATCAGAGGTAGAGATATGCAGTTGTGGATAAGGTTATGGTCGCTAAACCCGGGGAGTACTATTGTGCGCTTTATGTCATCCGGGCTTGATGTTAGAAGAAGATCTAAAGTATTATCACCTCTTGTGGGGCATGTTATAGCTTGGTGTAGGTTAAAATCTAGCGTCAGATCAAGGAATTGCTTTGATTCGTTGGACGGGGATGCACTAGGGGCTGAGAGTAAAGGCCAGTTTATTTGAGGGAAATTAAAATCACCGAAAAGAAAAATAGGGGCGTCCGAGAACTTGTCTTTAATCCGGGTGAGTGAGTTTGAAAGGAGGATGGAAAAGCCAGGTTCAGAATCAGGCGGCCGGTAACAGATGCCAAAAATCGCCTTTTGGGCAACGTTTGACACTCGCACCCAGGTTAGTTCTAATGTGTCGTCATGAGTGATAAGAGAAGATGTTAGATTGTTTTTAATAGCTATGAGCACGCCTCCACCCCGGCGATTAGTGCGATCATGGCGATATAAAGTGTAGTCCATGTTAGACGGGAAGATTTCGTTGTCGAGTACGCTTTCGTGTAACCATGTTTCTGCTAGCATGACAATGTCGGCTTCTACATCTTGGATAAAACTGTGTAGTCTGTCTAGTTTAGGCAGTATGCTTCGTATATTAGTGAAGGCAACATTTAGATTTAGCGTTGATGATCGGCTTGGTCGAGGGTTAGAGGTACAGTAGACAGAGGGACGTCATTCGGTGGCTTTGCTACTCATACCTAATGACTCACCAGCTATAGCACGCACAGTCTGTTTTTTGCTGATTTCTACAATTTTGTCGGAAGTCTGGTCATACATGTAGCACTTTTTGTCCACGTGAAGCCTGTCGAGGCTCAGTTTAAATGCGCATTTTTGGGGGCGGATGAACTGCAACAGCTTTGACCGCGCAATGCGGGTGGCAGCTGCGAAGTCCTCCCTAATGGCGAAGTCTGTGCCTTTAAGCATGCGACCGCAGTTCAGAATGCGCTCCTTCGTTTTGTAGTGGGCTAGTTTTACAATGATGGGCCGAGTTTTGTTTTCTGAAAAGGTCCCGATTCGGTGTGCGCGTTCCATCGCACCCGGTTCCAGAGTAAGTTTAAGCTTGTCGGCACAAAACGTGGATATCTTTTGCTCCGACTCTTCCCATGTTTCCTTTATGTTGTCTTTTATGCCAAGAAAGAGAAGGTTGTTCCGTCGTAGGCGGTTGCTGGCGTCAATAGTTGCGGCTTTGAGCACAGAAATTTCGTGGCTTATCTGGGATGAATCGTTATCACTAGGGTTGCTAGTTTGGGGCTTTAGTTTTTCTAGGATTTCGAGTCGGTTGCTAATTGAGGAAATTTGTTTTTCCTGGGTTGCTTGGGCAGTTTTAAGGCCGTCTATCTCTAATCGAATCGTTTCTAGATTGTCCTCGACGCGTTTGATAGAATCCAAGATTGCGGCTATATCACTGCTTTTTGTTGGGCCGGGATTCAGTTCCACGTCGCCAGAAAGCAGCAGTATTAATTGAGAACATAAACCAAAAGCAATCGCGTCAACGCACAAGTCCAATATACTGCGCAATTTAAAGTAGTTGGGGCACGACACAGCAATAAGGAAGCGACTACTGCTTCTACACGATTTACAATTGTTTAGATAACTAACCTGCAAAGTCAGAAGCGGGTTGAGCATGGTGTGGCTTGCGGTGTCGTGCCCCAAACTGACGGCATCGGCAGAGTGGTTTTGTAGCGGTGACACCGGCCATGTGACCGGTGATGTCATCGATGGGCTTGGTTGCCAGCTGTAGGGGGGCCACTGGGCTGGTTTTGGCGGAGCAGCAGGATCCGGAGCGTCAAGGGGCGAGCCAGTTTCCCAGGCTAAGTTCCTGGGCGCAGGGGGGTAGGTTGATCCGAGCTTGTCTTGAAGGGATGGGCACACACCGGTGGCGATGAAGCACACCAGCATCTGCAAAGTCAGAAGCGGGTTGAGCATGGTGTGGCTTGCGGTGTCGTGCCCCAAACTGACGGCATCGGCAGAGTGGTTTTGTAGCGGTGACACCGGCCATGTGACCGGTGATGTCATCGATGGGCTTGGTTGCCAGCTGTAGGGGGGCCACTGGGCTGGTTTTGGCGGAGCAGCAGGATCCGGAGCGTCAAGGGGCGAGCCAGTTTCCCAGGCTAAGTTCCTGGGCGCAGGGGGGTAGGTTGATCCGAGCTTGTCTTGAAGGGATGGGCACACACCGGTGGCGATGAAGCACACCAGCATCTGCAAAGTCAGAAGCGGGTTGAGCATGGTGTGGCTTGCGGTGTCGTGCCCCCGCAAGCCACACCATGTCATGTCACCATGTCATGTCACCGTTTCAAAAATCAAAGAAAAAGTTGCTTCGAAATTTTATTTTAAAAACAAGTAATATCACTTACTACTCCAAATATTTTGTCTTTTGGTGCCGCTTCATTAGGAGTCAGCGACAGGAACATCTGCGGTGCTCTCTGCGAGTTACTTTGTAAGACGAAAAGATTACCTTGCTGAGTCATTGATCAACTCTCGATTTTTACTAGCCAATCTACCCTTTATTATTTAGCTGTACACCGTAATGATTACCTTCGGAAGAATTTCATATAACGATTACACATCAGATATTCAATCAATTCGATTATTTTTCTTCTCACCCCCCGCCCCCTTTTACATTGTGCCAAAATAATTTCACACTCAAAACAAAGTAATACTATTCTGCTAGCCTGGAAAACCTAAGGGTATTGACTTAAATAAACCACCAGATTCTTGGCCAATCCTCCTTGGTGGGTGAAAATCGCAAAAGAAAGGATCAAGCGAGCAAGCAAGCTCCTCGGATCGCTTTTGATGCCAATCATTTGGGTTTTCCCAGAGACAACATACATTACAATTGCACGATTCCGCACCTTAACTTTCAAAAAATGCTTATCAGACTACGTACTGACAGCTTCTCCAGAATATAAGCACCTATAATTGCCCTGAAAAATTGAGTTATCGCAGTCGAGAATAATGGAAGTGGCCATAACGAAACTTTGTTGCCGGGTTACCTCCCTCAACTTTTACCTGCACAGGCTATGTCAAGCACTGTTTCCTCAGTATATCTTCTGTAAGGAAGAGGAAACAACTAGTCATTACTTTCTATTCTGTTGCCGCTATACGTAATTGAGAGAAAAATTCATTGCACCACCTCTTCGCAACTTGGGTATGGAAATATCCCAATCAGTTGTTTTATCATTCAGCTCCTATACTCTGGGCTATAGTCACAGGGATGTTTACTACGCAACAGAGGAGTTTATCACTCACACTAAAAAAATATATAGCTAAATTCTTACTTATTTTTAATTTTCATATATTAATATTGAGTAAATATTTGTTGTGAAACCTATCCCTAGCATATACGAGTAGTATTGCGAAGAAAAAAAACAAACTCACCTAACACTCGGCCAATCCCCTGCATTCGGTAAGAGCCGTGAGACGAGGAGAAGAAGAATATTTGAGCGAAATAGCGAAAAGCTAAATTGGGGCCCACACATCACATATATAACAGCAAAAGCACAACGGGCGTTGCGTTTATTACGCAGGTTAAGCAACAGAAAATACAGGCTGCGCAGAGACACGATGTTAATGATATATAAAACGTATGTGCGACCAATATTGGAATTTGGGTGTGTAGTATACTCGGGGGCCGCTGGTTATGAAATTAAACCGCTAGTAATGTTAGAGCGAGAAGCCCTGCGAATATGCCTGGGACTTCCCAGGTTCGTGGCGAATAATGTATTGTACCAAGAAGCCCGATTGCCAACACTCCTCTATCGATTCCGCATTTTAACGGTTCAAACCTTCTTAAAGTTCTACAAATTACTGGCGCAAAGATTAAAGTACGCATTTATCCGTTACCCTGACACTTTCTTTCTTCCACATTGGCCTCAATTTCATACCCCTCAGATAATTTTTGTTGAAAAGAAACTGGATTGCATTAATGTAGACATTAGCACGGTAATTGAAAATAATTCCTCAACCCTCACAGTTAATATAGAGTACGATGAAATCTTCCCCCACAAGCCAAGTTGCAATCTCTTAGATTTTTGACCACTATATTAAAAGATTACTTGCTACATGCAGAAACAAATAATGTAAGAGCTACAGATGCTTCTGTCAACAATGAAAAGGCAGGCGTAGGAATTGCGTCTGAAATCCTCGGCTGGTGTTTTTGAGGGACGTTTCCAGATTTCACTCCTATTTTTGAAGCCGAGCTAGTAGCTACTTATTCAGTTCTTAGAAAACTTCCTATGACCGAGACTAGTGCAATATTCCTGACAGAGTCCCTTTCGGTGTGTGCAGCTCTGATTGATTGATATGTGGGGTTTAACGTCTCAAAACCATCATATGATTATGATAGACGCCGTAGTGGGGAGCTCCGGAAATTTTGACCACCTGGGGTTCTTCAACGTGCACCCAAATCTGAGCACACGGGCTTACAACATTTCCGCCTCCATCGGAAATGCAGCCGCCGCAGCCGTGATTTGAGCCCGCTACCTGCGGGTCAGCAGCCGAGTACCTAAGCCACTAGACCACCGCGGCGGGGCTGTGTGCAGCTCTGGAAACCTCATAACAATCTCGTGCCGTAGCAGCGTTCCACACATTGATTGATTGATATGTGGAGTTTAACGTCCCAAAACCACTATATGATTATGAGAGACGCCGTAGGGGAGGGCTCAGGAAATTTAGACCACCTGGGGTTCTTTAACGTGCACCCAAATCTGAGCACACGGGCCTACAACATTTCCGCCTCCATCGGAAATGCAGCCGCCGCAGCCGGGATTCGAACCCGCGCCCTGCGGGTCAGCAGCCGAGTACCTTAGCCACTAGACCACCGCGGCGGGGCTGCGTTCCACACATTAGCACCGCCGCATTTAAAACTCTTGAATTTAGTGTGGGTGCCAGGTTACTGCGGAATACAGATAAATGAATTGGTAGATGTTTTGGCACGAGCATCTCTTGATGGACCAGTAATTTCAGTACCTCCCAAGTTAGAATATTTATCAGGGGTTAGATATAGAAAATTCGCTATCTTTACAGATAGTTTAGAAAATATCACACAATGGACAGATTATCAGCACCTCGAATTTCTATGGAGAGTCCAGTGCAGTCTGTCAAAAAAAACTAGAAATTATCATCTCCAGATTCCGGTGCCGTGTCCCCCCAATAATTTTTATTTACATGGAGCTGGTCTGACACTTTCCCCCTGTAATCCGTTTTGCGAAGCATCAGAAACTATTGAAGATAATTTTGGCTCATGTCGGAACTATGCAGTAATTACGAAAATACTTCTAGATATTCCATTCGCGAAGCTAGGTTGAAATTCAACCAGAGAAAATGTTCTAAATTTTGGTGCCTCTGTTTTGGGAAATTGGCACAGAGATGCATTCGATGTGGTGTGTATGTTTTTTTCAAGAATCTAAACGTTTTTCAACATAAAGCCCACGTTAACAAAACTAAAAAAAAGCGGTTCGAGAAGTATTGTTCAAATCCGAATAAATCCGTGACATACCAAATAATTAGGGTTTGGCAAAACCACTTGAACCAGTCTGGTCAGCTCCCAAAATCAAGGTTGTAGTTGTTGTTGACCTAATGTTAAAGGCGCATACCCACTACGGGGGATTCGCCAATAAGCGAGTGGTTTCAAAAATTACTGTTCAGATTTGGAATAATGGAGGTATAACAGAAAGATTACTGATAGCCTTGGAAAGTGTTGTGGTGAATGTAATGCATACAAATATATACATAAACGAATTTCTCCATAGAAGAGAGCAATATTCTCTTTTATACGTATATAAATGTGTGGACATGTTAGGATATTGAAACTGGTTAATTAGTCAACCTATTAGTTTCATCAATAAAGTCCCGGACGGCCGCGCATACTGTCGCATTAGAGAAACATGAAATGAAATCTCCAAAAAACAAAATGACAGGCACAGATAAGTCCATACCAATACCACGTAAAGGTATTTCCAAAAGGGTTTTTTGTAATGTGTTAAACCGCCTGCAGGTTAAAAAGAAATGATCTATTGTCTCCAGTTCATCACAAAATGCGCACAGTGGCGAAGGTGCCTGAGCAGACCTGTGTTTATAGAATTTTAGATTTGGTACCCGGCAACGCAGCCTAGTGATAGCTACTTCTTGCTTTCGAGGGCGGAAAAAGTCTCTTCGCCAGGGATATAATAAATGGCGATATTCTGTAGAGTTTGTTAAGCTGAACCTTTAAAGACTTCCATAGGCGTACGTCAGCGGAATCGACCAGCAGTCACATAAGCGGATGATGGACAGAGCGGTCAAATTGGTTCGCTGATTGACGACTTAGCTAAGAAGTCGGCTATTTCATTTAGAAACTACCCTTAATGTCCAGGCACCCAAACTAATCGTACTTTTCTCGAATGCGCAGGTACTAGTGCACAAAACGCCTCTGTTACGTGATTATCAGCACCAACAGAAAGTGCCGCACAGAGAGATAGGGAATCTGTTATGATGACAGCTGATGTAATTGCTGTATCTAACTTGCGTAAGGCAAGCACTTCTACCAGAAACTCAGCCAAGAAAACGGCTTTGAATTCGGGTAGTCGAAGGGAATAAATCCAATTTCAAATCGGGCTGAAAATACCAACCCCTGACGTTTCGTCATATTGCGATGCGTCTGTAGCTATATTAACGTTCGTTGTAATACGGCGCAAGTGATCTTGCAGTAAACCATCCAAAATATTATGGGGAAGTAATTTGGCATTATTAGGAAAAAGGTCGTCGGATTGAATATCCACCGCGACTGAATTATCATGACTCGGCATGATATCGCCTATAGAGGCTCCAGTAAGTTTTGCACAAATATAATTTGTGGGGTGTTTCATCAGATTAAATGATATCTTTCATCGATGAGAACTCAAGTTTAACTTAAACACTCGTTTTTTTTTCAAAACACAAATTTTGCAATTTTTTTTAATGTGCCCCTCCTTTTTCAGGCAACTCTAGTGCTCGAATCTACATTAAATTTTGCCATTTTTTTTTTCTAAAACATGGCGAATGCAGTTATCTAGTTTTAATTTCAATATTTTATTGTATAATAAAGAAATTCCATTTAAACCTTTACTAGAGTAAGCGAAATATGGATTTTTACATCTATTATTTTTCACACCTATTACGTACTTTCTATGTGCTTCCTAATTAGTTATTTGCGTTCTACGCTTTATTTCAAACATTCTGAGCTATGAATGGTAAAAATAACGGAAGTTTAGAGATGAAAGGAGGGGGGCAAAAGGGTTAAGGTTTTCAATTTGTCATTTCGCAGAGCTAAAAGTAAGCAACTTGCAAGAAAACAAATTATATATTTGAAATCAGCAGAAAAAGTTCCGTAAACAGCTCAAGTTTCATTGCTCTAGGGTGAATATTAAAAAAAAGTGTCGTTGAGTAGCATCTCCCCTTAAGAATGTCTGAACAGTCAGAAGGCGAATTCTACAAGAAAGCGGAAGGACCCTCGATTCGAGATACAACACATTGTTGGCAACTGTTTTGAAGGCCAAGGCATAAGCGGAAAGCTTCTCTTTCCAGAAGAATTAGAGGCTGCAACTTGTAAGCTGGAACTCCAGAGAAAAGTACACAACCAAATTCCAAAATGTGACGAACGTACATGCGATATATCATTACCAATGTGTCTCTTCTCACACCTATGCGGTAGTTGCTTAGCCTACGTAATATGCCAATGGCCCGCACACCTTTTCCGGCGATATATTCGATATGAAGTCGCCAGTTAAGCGATGTGTGATAAATTACTCCAAGGTATTTAACAGATTTCACCTGTGGTATTTCCTCATGATAGTAAGCCAGAGAGATGTTCACAGGGTATTGCAGCGGGAAAACAAGAAGGGCACATTTACTCGGATTAAGTAAAAAGCAGTTGCCATCGAGCCAGCTCTCCAATATATTAAGGTAAATCTGCAGCCGTTCATATAAGGTCTGAATGCTATCTGCCATTGCGAAAAATGCGATATCGTCTGCATAAACATAAGTTGTTATATCCTGTTTACATGGAATGGTGCTCATTAGTAAATTAAATAGCACCGGGAAAAGCACCGAGCCTTGTGGTACACCCCTCGTTTGGGTATGAGTAGATGATGAAAACCCATCTTTAAAACAATTAAATTTCCCGTTTGCAACAAAATTGTGAATCCACGCCACTATGTATGATGGAAAATCAAGGTATTATAATCGACCTATCAATATATAGTGCTCCACGGTATCATATGCTTTAGCGATGTCTAAGGTAACTAAAGTTGCATATTATTTATGTAGCCGAGGTAATTGAAGCCGACTTTCTAAATCAACGTGGGCATCCCAAATTGAACGACCAGCCCTGAACCCAATTCGACAGGGACTTACAATTGACCTCATGGTAATAAGTTCATCATTTCCTATATTGATGATTCTCTCAGCCAATTTCACTACGTTTGATGTCAGTGCGATCGGCTTTATGTCATCCAACATGTATGCATCATTTTCATTTTTAGCAACAATACAATATTGCCAAGTTTCCATTCTGGAGGTATCCATGCGTTTCCTAACGAATAATTCACTAGCTCTAGCAAAAGATTAGGCGATTCCTGGAGTAAACAATTCAACATAGAGTTTCTAATCCCATCTGGTCCGGGAGCCGTTTTTGGTAAGCGTAATACTGTCTGACTCAATTCAGCTAAACAACTTCTGGAAATTCCTGCAAGTTTACCAGAATGAACCGATTAGCCAAAAAATTTGCAGTGAATTGGCGTTCTAAACCTTGCGCTATGTCGTCTAGAGAGGTGCTCATTCCTTCCAGCGTCAAGACACATGACTGCAACGTTAAAGGTGCTGGCAGTACTTTTCTTGTCCGAAGATAAGCGAACAAAGCTCGCATATTTTTTTATTTAGAAAGATAATCAAAACGTCTACTGTCGTATTCTTCTTTCGTGCGGTTTACTGTACGCTTAAATACGCCAGCAAGGAATTGATAGTCCTTCCAGTTTGTTGGGCTCTGATTATGAAGAATTTTCCTAGCGGCTTTTCGTCTTCTATAATCGCGCGTACACCCATCGTTCCACCAACGATAGGAGGATCGTTTATTCGATAGAATGGAAAAACGGAATTTTTTTCTAGATCCTTCCAGCATTGAACCCATCGTAGATGCAATTTTCTTAGCACTGATATTGTACTAAGTATATTGTATAAGCATATGATATTTCCAAGCTTGGAAATGGCAGAACGGAGGCAGGCTTGAAATTTGCTATGGCTGATGTATGTGCGTTTTGGCTGATCTAAAGTTATTGTTGGACAAGTAATGTCAAAAACTACAGGAAGATGGTCACTGTTAGTTGCCAAATACAGAAGAGCCCATGACAAAACCTTGATTGCATTGGAGCAAAACGTTAAATTCAATACTAAGCTAGTCTGACTTCAGACAAATAGTACATGACCTTTATTCAGACACGAGAGGTTGTGATCAATAGTCCATTCCCACAGTCACCTACCACAAGAATTTGTCCTTATACCCCAAGACAAATGATGTGAATTAAAGTCTCCTGTGAGTACAATTTTTTTCTACAAGCTACCGAAACGCTCTCAAGATAACGCGTACTTTGCTCACCGGAGGGGAAGTAACAATTTACAATTGAAAAAGGGTGGCATCCGGGGAGACACAAGTCTACTGCTAATATTTCACAATCCGAGTGTAAGATTCTGAAAAAAATTTTCGCCCTATGGCATAATTTAATTGATACAGGGATCAATAAACCACCACAACGTGCTGGGCGATCTAATCGAAAAGAACGAAAACCTTAAGATGAAAATTTTTATCTGGTGTGAGCCAAGTTTCTTGGAGAATTATAATATCAAGATTAAAACTATTGCAAATGCAATGTAAGTTGATTGAGGCTGAGAATATAGAATGGCAGTTCTACTGTAATACCCTCAACTGACCTATGGTGCTGGGCGCACTGCAGAGGTGCATGTCGCGCCTTTGTTAGCGTATTCACGCGAAATTGCTGATTCGTTCTGTTTAGATTTGGACTTGAGATTGGTGAAGATAGGGGATATGGTACGTTTATTAGTTCGTATATTGAGTTCCATATCTGTAGCATCACTTGTGCTCGGCTGAGGCGTATGGTAGTCTAAGTGCACCTGTGTTGCTGAGTGCTTAGCCTTGCCTGCAGATGCAGAAAGTTCATCCAACACTACATTGCGTAGCTGTGTGGCATCGTTGGTAATGTCCAATGCTGCAGGTTTTGTACTAGTATGTACTGTTTGACCAATCTGACTTGAAAGAATTTGCACCAAACTGTCGGAAAGGTTAGATATGAGTTTATCCATTGCCTTACTCACTGCCTTTTCCACAGCAGTTTCAATAGCCTGCGATAGGTTTGAGTCGATACTGGAAGTGCCGCGCGCTGTAATACCAGAGTATCCAAAAGCCCTGTCTCTAACTATGTCAGTGGCTTCTCTTCGAGAACAGCGGCGGCGGTCAATAACTTCTAGGATTTGATTCTCCCGGCAACGATCGGAACAGTGAGAGTTGTCGGCGCAGTGACTCCCTCCACAGAGAAAACACTTTTCCGCTGTTGCCATACACTTGCTTGAAGGATGTCTCTCTGCGGAGGTGCTACAACGAACGTTAGATTTACCTCATCCCGCCTGTGGCCGAACCTCCAGCAGTTCTTGAACTGAATCGGACGAGAAGCGAGGGGCTCTACTCGGAAGATCGATGGCCATAATTTTATTTGTGACGGGCATTTTGTGCCCACAAAAGTCGCGATGACAGATTCGGTTGGTACCCTCTTTGCCGACTGGGCGATTACATCGGTAAATTGAAATTACGCCTGCTCTAGAGGGCCTGTCTAGGGTCTCAGCTGGACTCAGCTTGGAGTCGACTCTCCGTACAAGGCCTTTGGTACGTGCAAGGTGAGGCAGAATAAAAGAACTCACAGGGGTAGCAGAAAAGGAGGTGCATTTGAGAAGATCCCGCACGCCAGTCTGATACGGCGACCTACACACGATACCTCGTTGCCCAAATGGGCGCACATCCGTGATGGTCTGGAAATGATTTGAAGCTGTTTTAAGTTTCTTTTGGACCACCTGAGTGTTTGTAAGTCTGATGAAGCCTTCATTTGTAGATACCAGTGCCACGGGATTGCTGTCGATACCACTACAAAAAAAAGGAGTCTAGCGGCAATTCATTAAATGGCAGGGACGCTGACCAAGCGGATTGCGCCTGGCCAGGAAAAGTAGTCGTCATGAGCAATAAAGATAAGGTTAGACTCGGAAACAAACTATAAAATCGGACTCTAGGACAGAAAGTTAAAACCACTCAATCCTCAGCCAAGAACACCCCAGCAGTTTTAGCACGGGCAAGCTTGTAGGCGAGACTAGAATGGTCTTGCGAAGGATCTTCGAACTAAATGCGAACGTGTGCGAAAAAAGTCAAGGTATAGCTATTAGTGTCTACTTTCGTGTTGATTTTTTTCTCACTATCTTAATCTTTGGTTTCTTTCTTTTTTCATACTGTCTTTATACTACACCTTTTTACCCTCTTTTTTGTTGTAGGCAATAGTGCAGTTATCACCCACATGAGACTATATGTTCTCTTGGCCAATCCCCCAGAGTGGGTATGAGCCATGGCTTCTATGCTACAAACAAACAAACGGCAGTGAGATGACGCAGTAGTTCATCGAATCATCGATCATTTTGAGGGCCCGAGCGCAATCACACCACGTCATTTAACCCGCTCGTTGACGTCGTTCTGCCTGCGAGACAGTGTGCTGTACAAGAAGAAAGCTTGTTAGAACATGGAAGGGTGGAGCATGTCAGTACACGCAAAGGTGGAGCTCTACAGAGCCCTCTTTCTCGGTTTCCTGAGATATAGCTTGCCCGTGCTAAACAATACCTGCAAGACCAATGTTGGTGTTATACAGGCAGTACAAGCCCAAGCCCTGAAAGTGTGCCTTGGTCTGCCCCAGTAGTACGTCAACAGAGGCAACAATTGCAATTGCTGGCGACTATCTGATACAAACTCACATTGTTGTAGAAGTCCTGAGAACGCACATCAGAGACTTCGCACGTGATGCCTGTCATCACCTTGCACTGTTGCTTTCAGAGAGGTGGCAATTATCGTTCACTAAAATTATTGTGAAGTACAATGAGAAACTTCCCTCGGGCTTCACTCCTGCGTCTAAACCATCGATACTTCCTTGGTGTCTTATTCAACCCACAGTGCATCTAAGTTTACCAGGGATCCGAAAGAAAACTGAGCTTTCATCGCCCGTGCTGAAACGACTGTCTCTTCTTCTTTTGCACGAGAAACAGTGAGACAGTGTACATATATATACCGATCGCTCGACGAACCCCCAGTGTTCGTCAGGTGCAGCAGTTGTCCCAGCAAGAGGTGTTACCATCAGCTTTAGGATTGACCACTCCACGGCATATACAGCAGCGGAACTAGCTGCTTTGCGCGCTGCACTTTGTCTGGTCAATCGGGAACCACCACAACAAAGGTCGATTTTCAGCGACGCAAGGGCTGCCCTAATATCTGTGCTCTCAGCACTGCGTCGCGGGCCGTACGAACAGCTTGTTTTAGAAATTCGATGCCTTCTCCATACTTCACACGAGAAAGGGCATCATGTGACATTTCAGTGGCTGCCAAGTCACTGGGCCATTATAGGGAACGAACAGGCCAATACAGCCGCGCGGGCTGCTCTTGAAGGAACACGAGAAGAAGCTATACTACTTTTGCGGACCAATGCAGCCAGTAATCTTCGACGCCGTGTGCGTGAAGTCACGTTTTCACTATGCTTTCTACCAAGCAACGAGACAAATCGTGAACGCCACCTGTCCTCTTTGATGGCTCTCCGCATGCCCACTAGGCTCGACCGAAGAGAAGCCCCCCTTCTTCATCGCTTATGGCTATGAGTGGGATTTCAAAAATTTATCCCTCTGTCATATAAATGGTGTACAACGCTCTCTGCGATGCTTGTCATTGCGAAGAGACGCTACACCACATTCTATGTGACTGTCCGTTGTATGACATCCAGAGACAGTTACTGGCATATGTTCTTGCGTGCATCGACAACAGACAAATATCTGTGGACACTATTCTGTCAAGTGCCCGAGAGAAGACATTGCAACAGAAGGTGAGAAAAGCTCTGTTGAAATTCCTACGAGACATGGACTTGAACAAGCGGCTGTAACAGCAATGTCACACATCTCGAAAGACAAGACGGGACAATGACTGAGTGTGCGCGCGTGTGCTGCTGAATGTGCTGTGTTTATTTTTCTTCCCTCTCTGTTTCTATCTTTCATCTCCCCCATCGGCCTCCCATGCACAGGGTAGCAAACCGGGTGCCTATAGGCTGAATAACCTCCCGCCGTTTTTTTCCTCCTATTTTCCTTTCTCTCTTGTGTGTGAATACAAACTTTTCGAAGATCTTGACTGTTTAGGAAAACCAACTATTTTCATTACATGATTTTGGTAATATTACGCAACCCTTAGGAGAATTTCGTGGGAAAATGCTGGAGTAACTTTTGGCTATGGGTCTCTAAGAGTGTAACGCCTGCTTTCTTTTGAGTCATCCTCTTTTTGAGTTTTCTCTTTGATTTCGCATAGAAGTACCTCTGCATTTTAAACACTCTCAGTGTCTTAAAACATTGCAACTGAGCTCAGTCACAGTTGAACTTTCAACAAAGGTGGAAGTGCGATTAAACCTGTTTATGGATACTGCATGAAAGCAAATTCATTGCGACTGATTCAACTCTTGAAAAATCTGAGCCCGTACAAGTCACTGAATGATGCTTACAAGATGGGCAGAGTATAGTGTCCCTGCTTCTCATAACAAAATAGACTCTTCATACTGCGATATGCACATTTATTACATTGTTTGCTAAAATACTACGCAATCTCCGGAGCTTGCTTCACTCAACAAAAAGTGAATAAGTTGTACAGACAATGCGTACAATTCCAGCAAAAACCAGAGCACTCTCAAGCTTCTTGGGACATACCCTTCTTTTACATAGATAGGAATATTGGTACCACATTTGGCTGCTGTCCTAACATTACCAGAGTGCTCGTGTGGAATAGGTATATTTGTACGCATACATTTGTGCTTGCCAAGGGCGTGCAATTGATGCAAAATCGGCATGGGCTTTATTTTCTTCTGCTGTTACCAATTTTTAATCAGGTTTGGCGTCTCCAAGGAGCCCAGGGGTGCGAAGCGCTTCGAGGAAGTGCTTCAGAACGTGGATCACGACGTGACTATTGAACGTACAATGCGGGCTCCCGGTGAACTCTTCCTTTTCATGGCTAGCAGTATCACCTGACTGGCTACAGTACAATCTTACATGAGGCTCATGTGGGATGCTTGAAATTAAGTGTGCATACAGACTTCGCGAAAAGAAGGGTGAAGGACTTGCCACTGCCACAATTTGTAGTGAGTTGACCTCGAGTGTCCCGAGGCTGAAGAGGAAAGACTAATAATATGCACAAGTCTGCCTAATCAGAGTTTTTGAACAGATCTGGTGAAACTTTTCATAGTATGGAAAACATTTTACTTTTCTGCATTTCGCTAAACAAAGCTCAATGGAATAGAATAAAAAACCAAATAAAGTACTTTTGCTTTAGTACTCGGCTGCTATTTGTGCAAACTGGCCGCTAATCAGCCTGTTATTTAGCATTTAAATGAGTGCACTTTGTTGCTATTCATTTACCTGCTGTGACAAGGAAAAACTTAGTGGCACTTGCTGGCTAGTGCATTTGCAAACGCTTTGTCTAAATGTACAGCTTCAGTAGCAGTCGCTCGAAAATAGGAAAACTGAGTGGCGTTTGTTGGCCCGTTCTTTTCATAGTCAGCAACAATAATAAGGTGAGAACGGCGTTGTATTACCAGTAGCTGAATGCGCAAAGGCTCCCAATGAATAATTTCGTCGCGGTATTTACTGGCGAACTACCTTTAGATAGTTCACTTAATCTCCCTCAACCTCATGTTGCACTTCCTTTTGCACCTATTATAGTTACAGCACACGGCGTACAATGTGCAATAGAACGCCGCTTAGAACAAGTTCAGGTCCCGATGGAATCAGCACTGAACTTCTAAAGCTAACCAAGCAATATTAAGCCTACATACTTTCACTAATATTTCAACAATTCATCGACACAGGGTGCGTAGACGAATACAGGAAGTCCGCATTTATAATATTTATATTTAAGTCCAGCGACAGTACTCTTCCAAGCAATCACAGGCCTATATTCTTAACTTCAGTTAACTGCAAGCTACGGGAATACCTAACACATAAACATATTATAGTATGTTACGGCCTCCACACTGGAAGCATACCAGAGGGTTCCTGCTTGTGCATCCTGCGCTAGAATGAGTGGTGGTCGCTACGGGCTGAGCTTGGATCGAGGCATCCGGTGTGGGTGTCCCACGTTCCTGGGTTGGTGACGTGAAGGCGAACGTAGCAGGTGATTTGTGGTAGCTGAATGGGTCTAGAGCCCTTGGTAGGGCCACCGGTGAGGTCCTCGGGTTAGACCGATCATGCCACGCTCAGTACGGCTCGAGACTGGATTCCAGTGGGGGCGGTGGCTGGTATGCGAGCTCCGCGAACATCACTGCCTGAACATCACCCGCTGCTCTAGCGAGAACGTCGAGTGAAGTGAACGAACGACCTCCTAAGTAAGCCTGATAACGCGAATGCGACTGCCCAACTACCCGGGTCACTCTTTCCGCTTCAGATGCCGAAAGATTCGTGCGGTCGTAAAGCTCCTGAAAGGACCGACCGTATATATTCTTGGAGGCTTTCATCCTCACCCTGTGTACGCCTGCAGAGTTCATCTTTCATGGGAATGGCATAGTTGGGGGGAAAAAATTCGGCACGGAATAGCTGCTTAAGTGGGACCAACTGTCGAAAGACTGGCGACGATGCCAACGAGCGGCAGAGCCAGACAGGGCGACAGGCAGAACGCGTAGCAGAAGTCTCATTTGTGAGGGCTTCCGCGTCGCGATATTCTTGTAACTCTTTCAAAATGTCTGCCACTGATTTCTAGTCCGTGTGTCTCTCGTATGTAGGCACGGCCAGCGGTTAGGGAAATCTGTGCTCTGGTGTAACCTGGCGTTCAAGCCGCGCGGTCAGCTGCATGCTCGATGATACGAGACGTATTTGGTGTGGACGCCTCCTGTTTGTTTTGTCGGGCATAATAGTAGACCCTGGGTACGTTGGGTTATCACCTTCACGAACAATAATTTTACCGAAACGCAAGAGCATTGGAGACGGGATAGGAGCCTTATGCGTGTGCTTCTCGTGGTGCGAAAGTGAACTCCAACGAAAAGAATGAGTACTGCATGAGAAACCACGTTGGAAGGAATAAATGGAAGGTCAACTATATGCGCAAACAACGTTGGGCGCCACATGAAGGCCTCACCTCCACTCCAGGGCGTCAGTTGGCCGAAAATTCGCAGTGCACGAGCTAGCAACGCAGGGAACGAGAACCGTCTTTATTGACCGACTCAAAATAATCAAGAGCGCTTTGTCTCGTCACTTCTTTTGTCCCCTCCTGCCCTGTAGTTTGCGCTCGTAAGCACTGTATTAAAATAATCACCAAAAGCCTTCAAAACCGGCTCAAAACGACACTAATGCACATAGGAATACCGAAAACCCTGAACCAACAATCCCCATAGACCGGCGGTTAATGGAACATACTCCGCGAAACTAAACAGGAAAGCCAGCTCGAAACATAACAGCAGGAAAGAACACTCACACACAACTCGCTGTGGAATACGGGCCACCGGCTCCCTTTATAACCAACGCACCCAAAACCGGCGAGGCCTCACCTGTGTAGCACACGCAGAGTAAACACCCTTCACGCTTAGCGTGACCAACGCCGCATCCCTTCGCCTGGCTGCCACCGAAGAGCCCCTGGGCTCGTCATGACCCCTTCTTATCTGTGCCCTCCCTTTTCCGCCTCCTGTGGCTTTTTTGGAAGCGGACGCTCGTCCCACGCATGTGCAATGCGCATTTGCTCTCTTCGCCCTGCTTCCGCGGTGCGTGCTACAGATCAAGGCTCATCGGCCCGACAATATCTAATCAACAACAACCTGCTTCTCCTAAACCAGCATGGCTTTCACAAAAACCTGTCCTGCCAAGCCCAACTTTTGGAATTAGTGACAGATCTTCATCAATCACTGCACTCATCACTGTACGCCGAAGCAATCTTCATAGACTTTTAGAAGGCATTCGATTGCGTCCCTCACAATCACTTGATTTTAGAAGTACGCAGTCTCCAGCTTGACCACAAAACAATTGACTGATTGATATGTGGGGTTTAACGTCTCAAAAGCACTATATGGTTATGAAAGACGCTGTAGAGGTAACTTCGACCACCTGGGGTTCTTTAACGTGCACCCAAATATGAGCACAGGGGCCTACGACATTTCCGTCTCTATCGGAAATGCAGCCGCCGCAGCCGAGATTTGAACCCGCAACATGTGGGTCAGCAGCCGAGTACCTTAGCCACTAGACCACCGCGGCGAGGTAACACAAAATAATAAAAGGGATTGAACGTTTTTTAACAAACCGAAAACAGTTTGTCAAAATTCACAACCATATCTCAAACAGCAAGCACGTAATATTAGGGGTACCACAGGGGTCAGTGCTGGGTTCACATTTATTCTCATCTCCATCAACGACATATCAACTGACATAAATGCATCAGATTGCAGATGACTGCATAATATATTTAAAAATAACGTCTTTCATCAACATCATCCACTTACTGTCAGCCCTCGAGAAACTGATAGATTGGTGTTTCGTATGCCAGATGAAAAGTAATACTTATAAAACAAAGTACATCAAGTTTAGTACCGCAGGAAGTTGCTCCTGGGAAGCTGTCTATAAAACCCCCCTTTCATGCGATGCTTTTTATGTCGGAATGATCGGAAGGTGTCTGAACGATCGACTGAGAGAACACGCTAACAATGTTAGAAACGGGAAAGATGGTTTTCTTGCTCAACACTGAACTGAGTGCAACTGTATGCCCCTTTTCAAGGATCAGCGACGCTGTACAAGCACAAAGATGAGCGCCCCCGAGTCATTGTTGAGGCCGCGGAGATGGCACGCGAACAGGTGTCTAGCATTAGCAAGCCCTCCGTGTCTCTGTCCGAGAAGGAACTAAGGTTCCTCGAAGGTTTTGGTGCACGCAAGTAGTTATGTTATCTTTACTTTTCAGTTTCGTTTCTTTATAAACTTTTCTTTGCCTTTTTTTCGTGCTTTTGCTTTTTGTTTTTGTTTTTCCCTTACTCATGCTTTGCTCTTTGTGCCATATGGTTTTTGTCACATGGTTACTGTCTCCTATATATAATTTCGCACTCTGTGCAAAAAACTCAGTTGGAAGTTAGCGCTCGTGTCCTTCGTGCCCTTCTTGTCTCTGTGTCATCGTTTTGTTTTCGTGCTATTACCATCGTTTATATATGGTCTGGTCGGATGGTATGGGATTATATTGCATCCATATTTACCAGGATCTAGATAGTCCTGCAAGTCTATAAAGGCTTTGTAACATGCCTGTCCTGTATAAAACTATGTGTTCATCACATTATTAATTTTTTAGGTGAAAAAGTTCACACACTGCGTCTCTACTTTGTCCATACAGTGCTGGAAGGTAACCAACGCACTTCGAAGTACATCCGGTCTCTCACTTTCTGTTTTTAGCTTATTCTTTGGTGCTTCTAACTGTGTGTGATATTTAGAGAGTTTAGCACGACCCTTGCTTAGTTGCATCACCTGGTGCTGAGACGGTCTCTTGTAGCTGGGCTTCCTTCTCATCAGATCTCATGTTAATATCGGCTGCAGCACCAGCATGAAAGGGCTGGAAGAAAACATACAAAAGCCGTGAAACAAAGGCAAAAAGGGACAACTAGCCGCGTGTTCCCAATAGTCTGCCGTCAGAAAACACAGGGAGCATACTATAGTAATTTTAGATATTTTACACAACGGTTGTTCGTGTCTTTTTATGGCAGCGATCCAATTTTTCTTTTCAATTCCTAGTCGCTGGGAAGATGTGATAGGGCCCCCGAAAATGGGAGTTGTTGTTATGATCTATCTGCATAAATTTATGCAAGGCCAGTGCCCGATCAACAAAACATCTGCATAAGAATGTTGACCCGTGGGACGTCCATGTAATAATGACTTAAACCTATGTCGTGGTACTACAACCAAATCTTGAACTGAGCACGGCAGTGGCTCACATGCAAAACTCGTTCAGGAAAAGCGTTTCCTACGGAATAACACTTATGTCCGATGCTCCTCTGCAAAGCGGCGCTCAATTTTAAATTCATGATCACACAAAATGAACAAGCTATGCCATGCGAAAGCGCATGAAACTTGAAGAAATCATGCAAGTTTTGCCTATCAGCGCTGAATACGCCACGCGCACACGACACTGGCTAATCCCCGTTGATGAAGTGTTTAGCAAAGAACAACAGAGTGCACGAGCAAATTAAACACCGAAGACCGCTATGATTCAGAGTAATACACCTAATCTATATGCGAAAACCACGCACGAACTCAAAAACACAGAGGCGTGTGCACGGTTGCGTATCTTTCATCCGAACTTGTCCGCAAATCAGTATTGCTTGCAAATGGGCACGCATCTGTGCGTTTGCATTTTAGTTTTTTAGTGCTTGAATTCATAATTCATGGACCAGAAAGAATGCTGAAAGATCGCATGCCGCGCACCGAGGACATCGGCCTCATAGGTCCGTAATGGCCCGTAGCACAACATCAGCTACGAAAACTCCGCAATACGCAAGTGGGAGAACCACTGCTAGGCAAACTGAGCTTCTTTTTTGAATCGATGTAGATACTACAGAAACAGCTAGCCAGTGATGTATATGAGCAAGAATCACAGTTGCGCCACTTCCATGAACTGTGGGAGTGTGTAGTATTTAATCGACTAAGGTTGCATGGTGGGCTTGTTGGTTACTTATATTGTTCGAGGTATAGCGCATCCAGGACGGGACAGAGAACAAGACACAGAACACGTATACATGGCGCTAACTTTCAACAATGTGGTTTAATCCAAGTATATAGCTGCGCCAGTACTGCATAGAACGCGTTATTCGAAGGTCGCAACTCATTCTTTCATGCGCCTTTTTTTTTTCTTTGCCTTAAATTGTTTTTTCAACTAAAATAGGATTGGCCGTTTCCCTGTTAGATGTCATTATATTGGGTTTAACAAAAAAAACGAGTCTTAAACGTACACCTCTTTCTATCTCTTCACCATATAACTCTCCCACTGCAGAGTATATACACAAGATGCATTACTTCGCGAGAATAAACAAACTTGATAATTCTTTATTGTCTCGTACATTTACCTAATGTAATTGTATAATTGTGTCACCAGATAAATATTCAATAATATCGCGTTGTTTTGTAGTATCATGCCGAGCAAGTCCACTCCTCTTACATAATTTCAGTTTAATTTTTTCTTTCTTTTTTTTTCATTCTTTGTTTTCAAACGTGTTCACTGTATGCACCTTTTATCACCCTCCCTTCTTGAGCTACGCACCCTAATATAGATAAAATAAAAAAATAAAAAATAGATAACTAAATAAATAAATAGATAACTAAATGAACAAATAAATAAATAAACAAATTAAAAAATTAAATAACTGATGGTTGCCTTCGAAGGCAAGCACCAGTGTGACGTGCGGCTATGAAATGCCCCTTGGATGTGCCTGGTGAGCCCGTGACTTGCCACAACGACTTATTTACACAAAGACGCACATGTTCTCGTAAAACTATAGACTGAAGGATAAGCAATGCGCCAAAGCCGGATCTACGCGGATTGCTTCTCATAACAACCATTATCGCAGTTCACGGGATTCTGTTTTCTTGCTATATTATTTCCTTAAAGAACAACTGCCGAAGGAGGAGTTACGTAAATTACATATATTTTGGTCGCTTATGTGCGCAAAAGTGCAGCTCATGTTGAATGAACTTGTTGTTTTGAAGGTAAGTATAATGATGTTGATGATAATTTAATGTTTGTTTGTGCCCAGCGAAGACTCAGGGGTGACCCCACATTACCCGGCTAGTACCACGTACGGACCGCGAAGCCGAGCTTGGTGGCCGGCCGGTTCATAGGAACTCTGAACGTGGGGCCCCACGTAATGCCGGGGTGGTGATATATATACTGTGTTCTTTTAAAGACGATAGTCTTTCTTGGGGACCTTCGACAAAAAAATTTTGGTCTGTATGTCTGTCTGCACATTTGTCTTTTTGGGTGCCCTAACGATACCTCAAACGGCACCGAACGGCCAACCCCAGTCGCAGCGCCCACCAATATTGCTCAAGGTTTAGCGTTCATAGTTGTGCGATTGTCAATTAAAAGCAATTATTGCGCATATCTGAGGTGTCATAACAACACTTCGAAGTTTTGTATGTCTGTCTTCATACTAGAAAAGGCACACACAAGTAACTCTAAGGAATGTAGTGTTTTAGCGCGCTGTGCTGACAGTGCAACTCGATGCTCAAAAAGTTGTTTCCAACGCTTTGGTACGACGTCACGGAGGTCGCACCTGCCCATCACTTTGTGTTCTACACCTCATCACCTCCGAGACTGGCGCGCATCTTTCTCCACGGGCTGCACGCCTTCGTTTTCGAAGCTAACTGCCAGATGGCACTTCTGTCCAACGTGCCTTGATGCGCACGTTCGCACTTGTGTCTAACGTGCCTCGATGCGCTCGTTCGCCTCCGCTATACGCTCGAGGCACTCTAACGCAGCGACTCCAGAATACCATTCACCAATTTTCTTGCGAAAAACATCAAATAAACGTTTTGTTCATTCTCTCTGCAGATGCAAGACTATCGTCTTTCGACTACATTTGCGGGAAAACATGGAGGCTTGGAACCAAGTTTTATGGAAGGGTTTTGCCTAGGACGTTTGCCGTTCCAAGAATGCACTTTTCGAAAAGAAAACTACACTGATGTATAAAGCATGGTGGAAATAATTTGCCACGGCTAGGTGCTCGTACCATAGCCTGCGGTGCCACCGAGGTGAAACAATGCCGTGAGAAGCACGAGCTGTGCCACTCAACTTCATGTGAGTGAGAATGACAGGCGAGTTTTGGGGTCATAAATATTGAATTTGAAGCTTTTCTTCGCGTACTGCTACCACACGTATAGCGTCCATCTACGTATCTAAAGGAATTGGCGCTTGCGTTTTCGCCCCGTATAATTTCGGTAACCTAAAATCACCATGTGAGGGTAAGATAGTTTGGTGAAGACGACTGGCTGGTCGTGAGCTCAATGATGTCCCGATTCCGCCATGTACGTCGTAAACACTTTCTGCCAGACTGCGGACCAGACAGTGGGCGAGTGGCCACTGGTATGCGGACATGTGTCACAGGTGATTGACACTTCATAGCCCCAGTGGTAGGTCACTTAGTAGAGCATCGGACACGTTATTCGAAGGCCGCAGGTTCAGTGCTTGCCCGCGGCAACTTATTTTAGTCAACTTTTTTTTTCTTCATATTCCAATTACCACTACTTCTACTAGCATCCCCTACACTTTCCTTGGCATACCTATGTGTCAGTTCTCTTTATTATTGTATGTAATATGGAACGGGGAGAACACACCTCGGTAGTTTTAACGCGTGAGCGTTGAGAAAAAGTTGAAATCGGCTGTGGTTACCCGATGAATGTAAAGAAAAAAATGTGAGGATCCCAGCAGGATAGAACCCCAGCATTCTGCGTGGCAACCAACTCTTCTACCACAGAGCCACGCCAGGTCAGGCAACAGCTCCTGAAATAGACCGTAACTTGTGTTCGTGAAGCGTAAATTGGGGACGTAGTGTGGGCTGTCCTACTTTATGAAAATTACATTTGTACTCGCACAATACAGCCCTAATTTTGGCTCGAAATAAAGTGTAGTTATGAACAATGCACTGAAGGTGATTGGCAGTTTACTGCCGCCAAAGGATGGCATGAACAGACATTGATAATTTTCATTCGAGAGCATCAAGAAAAATAAATCTCTGCATGATGACCAGTTGGCGAAGCTTAAGCGATAACTGGGCGAAGTCTTAAGGTTCATAATATCTAATCGACCAGTATTTAGGACGAACAGATGGAGGGAACGATGCCTGAACTGACGAAAGTTCGGTGTATGCACCGATGGACGCTAAGACAGTAGGGCACATGAACGGACGGACGAATGGACGCACGAATGAATAGATGGTTACGCGGACAGATGAATGGATGAACGAACATACGGCGCACCTGATCATGTATTGTGCTGTCGTATAAAAGATTACACAAAAAGTCGCTTGGTGACTTTTTTTTCATTTTTTTAGAGTGCAGGTGTTTCATTTCAGTTTGGGTAGTGTGGGGCGTGAAGGGCGCCAACAAGGTTGGTCGTAAGAAGCTTCAACCTTAAAATCAAAGTCATAGGCAGCGGTGACCCAACAAACACGTAGGTTGAATCTCCTTGTCCCAACAGGAATCGCACCTCAGCATTCCATGTGGCAATCAAGTATTTCACCACAGTGGCACGACAGGTGTGGAAACTGTTTTACAAGTACACCGTAATGTTTGTGAAATGTCCACTTCAATTGCAATGCTGGCTATCCTACTTTAAAAACACTACACACGTGCTCCTATCAAACAGGCGTGTCGTCGGGTTGACGGAAACGGTAGAGAAGCACCATCCACTGAAGCTCATTTGTCTAAAAGTGCCCAGGGCCGCCACCCTCGCTGGCACAAGGCAACCTATTTACCACTTCTCGTGCTGCTAATATTCATGTTGCGATTGGAATGGTGATGCGACAGTAAACATGCGGCTGTTTTACATGTGTCTGTGCGTACAACGATTTTACATATTTTAGTGTCATTTCATAGCGTATCGCTCAATAAAAAAATAACAATACAGTCACCTTCCCTCCGCATGCTTCCCATAGCATGGCTTTCCATGATGATGATGATATGGGGGGTTTAACGTCCCAAAACCACCATATGCTTTTGAAAGACGCCATAGTGGAGGGCTCCGAAAATTTCGATCACCTGGGGTTTCTTAACGTGTACCCAAATTTGAGCACACAGCCTACATCATTATCGCCCCGATCGAAAATGCAGTCGCCACAGCCGAGATCTGATCCCGCGACCTACAGTTCAGCAGCCGAGTACCTTAGCCACTACACCACCGCTGTGGCGCAACATTGATCAACAAGGCACGTGGTATCTGGCGAGTACTGTTGCAAAATAAAAAGAAGAAATCAAACCTTATAATAACTTTTTTCCGGTTGAGTTCGTGCATGCCTCCTTGAAGGAAGTGTGTGCAAAGATCGAATGAACACCGAAAAAACGATGCAGGCATAAAAAAGCTCAAGCTATTAACTGGTTTATTCATTTTTGAAACATCCTAAAATAGGTTTCTTCGAACGTCAGTGAGGGTAGTGGGAAAAGGAGAGAATGCAAACATATTTTGGTCACATTGTCTTTTCTTCTCATGAGATGGCCATAATACGTTTGCATTCTCTTCTTACCCCATTTTCTTCAGTGACGCTCGAAGAAGAGTCAAACTTCGGGATGGTGGGTTTTGCATAATGAAGTACGTACAGCGCGAACCCAAGAAGGGGATACTAAAGAAGAGACACAGACAAGCGCTGTCTGCGTCTTTTCTTTAGTATCCCCTTCTTGGGTTCGCGCTGTACGTACTTCATTAATCAGTTCGAAGAAGCCTATTTTCGGCTGTTTCAAGAATAAATAAAATTCTTCATATCTTACGCTCTTTTATGCCTGCTTCGTTTTTTCGTGCGTTATAGGTATGGTGCTTCACGCTTTTTGGTAATTACTATCGAAGCCTGTTTAATGCGCGTACAGCGCGGGCCTACTTTTGAGATAGTCTATTTGTGGTGACCAGGACATATTCTCATGAAATATAACTCCCAGGAAATCTGCCGTGCTTGAATGCTGAACATTTGCTTTAAGAAAGTGCAGGTGAAGACGACAAGCCCTCTTCATTTCTTTTGATTGAAAGAGCCAGTGGTTGTTTCCCTTACGTTTACTTAAAATTTATTCGCATTAGGTCACATATTTGATCTTTGTAACAAGGTGTTGCCTTGTTAAGAAACGTTGTGCACTTCCCTTCTTGAGAAGAGTACATTAGTGTCATCGGCTTATAGTACAATGTTAGAGTAGCACTGTAGGTGTACAATATCATTTATATACAACAAAATAGGCCCAATATCAGCATGTTACACTGCAAATGTCGTCAAAAGACGATAGTCTTACGTCTGGAAAGAGTGAACAAAACGTTCATTTCCTGTTCTGCGCAAGAAAATTTGTGAATGGTATTCTGGAGGCACTGCGTTAGGGTGTCTTGAGCGTGCAGTGCAGGCGAACGAGTGTACCGAGTCACGTCATACATGAGACACGAGCGCTATCTGGCAGTTATCCTGGAAAATGGGGCGCACGCCGTGCGCACCCATCTCTGGGGTGATAGTTGTAGAACGTATTGGGACGGGTAGGTGCCAACATCGTGTCGTCTTAGAAAAGCATTGAAAACAATTGCCGTTTCGTGCAAGGGATGCATGGTGAGAGCAACGTGATAAATGCTGTGGTCCTTAGAATTACTTATGTATGCCTTTTCTGGTAAGAGACACCCATAGATATTTTGACGTGTTGTTATGGTGCCTGAGAAATGCGCAAAAATTGATTTTAATTGACAATCGCACAAGTATGAATGCTGAACCTTGAGCAATATTAGTGGGCGCTGCGGATGGGGTCGGCCGTTTGGAGTATCGTTCAACTTTGGTGCCGTTTAAAATACTGTTAATTGTGGACAAACAGACAAAAGTACAGACAGACAGACAAAAGTTTTAGCGGCGATGGTCCCCAAGAAAGGCTATCGTCGTTAAAAGAGAACAGGTCCTAAAACAAAGCCTTGGGGTACGCTGGATTTAATAGTCTGAATTTCGGAGGTAGCGCCATGTATCATAGTGTACTGTGTTTTTGCCATAAGTAGCATTTTATTGAAAATAAAACGATGCCACAAATACCATCGTGACGTAGTTTTTTGAAAGGATTGTTGTGTTGCACGCAATCAAAGGCTTTTTTAATGCCAAGAAATAAACCAAGTTTAGCCTTCGGTTTCTAAATGTTGTCAAGAGTTTGTTCTCTTCATTTGAGTAAAGCTGTTTCTGAAGAATTATTTTTACAGAAACCATATTGCTCTTGTGCAAATATGTTTTTCGCATTTGAAATGTCACTCAGTTTTTCGCTTATAACATGTTCGGCCATTTTCACGTGAACTGAGAGTACAGATATTGGTCTGCAGTTTTCATAACACTAACTGGTCAACTCTTATGATCAACAGTCACTCGAGCTAGCTTACTTTTATCCGGGAACTTGTCATACGAAAGGATTATATTACAGGTATGTGCTAGAGGTGTGCTTACATATCTACTAACGGCTTTCAGCGGCTTCACCTTTACATCGTTAGCATCAGCCACGCAACTGTCTTTAAGCGATGAGTTATGCCCTGGACCTCCCGCTCGTCGTTGCCTATCAAGAAAAGAACAAAAAAATTCGGCAAAACCAGCTCTTTAACGCTATTACGTTAATATTTATTCTGCGACTACGGCATTCGAGGTTGTCGAGATCCAGTTTGATATGAGCCAGTTCGTTGCTCTAATCAGCGCGTTAAAGTTTATCGACTCTATTTGATACCTGCGAGGTAGCTTTTTTTGTACATGCAGTCTCATTTGAAATTCATCAAATGGGTTGGAACAATATTGAACAGACTATTCTAGCTCCACCGGTCTTGTTGGCAAGACCAAAAGAGCATCAACTTTCCCTTCAATTGACATAAGTTGAGTAGCCAATTCAATGGGCGTCTTTTGACGGGTGGTTTCAGCATCCGCCCCCTGCCCCGCTCCCGGCATGACTCGATTTTTCATGATTTCTTAGAACTATCACATTTTTCCGCGAAAGCTTCTTCAGCTGTACCGGAGCAAGTACCTGAATGCCACTTGAATTTACACTCTCAACAAGGCATGTACAAGGCATTATGAGGTAAGGCTGACCGGCACAGACAACACTGCGACATTTAAATAAGATATATTCGCAACTCTAGAAGGTTTCGTAGAAGCGGCAGGTTCATAAGAGAAATATCCGGTAGAACACACCCTCCTGTAAAACACAGAAGCAGAGCTTAGAAATTGCTGTCCGTACCGCTGCCGCCACAGCCAGAATGATCCGACACGCCTCCAAGTTTCGTCAGTCACTCTGATGCAAATACAGTATGAGTAAATACACTGTCAAAACGACGGGCTAATATTTCAGAAATAGTTTTGTGTCTGTACCTCATAGTAGAACAAGTTACGGGGAACAAAAACTTGCTGTTCAAATTCCCGACTTCCTACCTTAACCATAAATCTTCTCGAATCCGGCATTAGGAATCAAGCATATAAAAAGAATAAAAGAACCATTATTTTTACAGGACTAAAGCAAATAAAAATTGTGGTTCTGTATCAATGTTATGTTTTCTGTTGATTTTCTTTTTCTTCTTTTCCAGCTTTTTGTGTATTACTATATTGCGATTTATGTGTGCTCGAGAGTTTCACGCACATATTTTTCATTATAATTGTGCTTAAGCTTTCTTTTTTATGTGCTATATGACTGCGTAGTATTGATCTGAGGTATTGTGTTTGATTTTATTGTTCACTTTTATATTTGTAAATGTTTTTCCTGCCGCTGCTTCAGCTGCGTGGGTGACATGACCCAGTCAGGCAATGCTTGCTTTTAGCCGTGTCTTCTTGGGCAATTTTGTGATTGTGCTTAATAGACTTTTGTAATTGCTCTTAATAAACTAATAAAAAAGAAAGAAAACACACGCAATACCTTCCTGTTAGATCCGACAGTTAAAGGCTTGTGTTGGGACGACTGTGAGGTGAGATTTTGAGTGCGCGTGCTCTGCTCTCTCTGCATTCTTCAAGCTCCCTAATCCTTGCCTTCAGTGTAGGGTAGTGTACGGGTCGTTCCAGACTGGTTAACATCCCTGCCTTACCTTTGTCACTTTCCGGAATGCCATTTTCTGAACACCCTTATCTTTCGGAAGGCACCATTTCTGCTCCCCTTTAGCGACGTATCTTTCAAGCACGTAACGCAGAACAGCCGAACATAACAATCACCCCTTTTTTAACTAGGAAAATGCCAGCCTAAACTTCAGCTGTATTTACCGCACGACCACTCGTTAAACGACTACAGGGCCCTCTTTAGCTCGATCTTTTTCTTGAGCAGGGCTTCTCTTCATCGAGCATTGATTTTCGTTCAACACCCTCACCCAAAGCTGCCTCCAGAAGGAGGAAACGATTGCGTAGGTGAAACACGTAATAAACGGGTCGAGAGAAAAAAAAAAGCGGATGAGCGGAAAAGCGCGCATCCCGCAGATCACTCACACAACCCGAACGTGATGGAGGCTTCCTTGCAGGCGTCCCTGCTGCCCAGTAGAGTGATCTTGAGCTGCTTTTTGGCTGCGGCCTTTCTGGTACTCTTCTACTGCGCGCAACTGCTGTTCAAGGCGATTCGTGTGTACGTGCACCTGCGCAACGTTCCTCGACCAAAGCAGCACTTTCGGTGCTCCTTCTTTTTGGATGTGTGGCACAAAGCCATTTCTATGGATCCGTCGCTGGAGATGCCAGCCAGTGAGTTCACGCTTCTTTCTTTAGATGAACGGTGGTTTTCCCGAGATGTTTTGTCAAAGCGGCGTCAACTGCTCAGTGGTGGTAAGCTAAGTGGTGCTGCGTGTAAGGCTATGTTGAAGCGGTAGTGAAACGGTCGCTTTACAACGACAATGCGACGCCGTCGGCACCACACGCACTAACTATATCATCAGCCCGAGTGGACCTGCCTAGACGCTTTGCCTATCGAGGAACGCGGGACCCTATATGGCTTATCGAGCACGCGGAAAAGGCGCTCATCGGCGGCTGCCATACGCGATCCGCGTCCCAAAAGAACGATTCCTAATATGACGTCAAAATTCATGGTAGGGCCGATTTCGTACGGCAAATACGCTAATGGGTGTCCCGGTTTCGTGTACTCGCAAGTACCGAAGAGTTCCGCGTTCCTCGATAGGCAAAGCATTACTTATGATGACGTCACGTAGTTAGTGCGTGTGGACGCCGGTGGCTTCGCATTGTCGCTTTAGAGGTAGCGTTTTACGACCCCTTTATAGGTTGTCCTAGTGTGCTATCCGAAAACCACGATATGTATATGACAGACGGCTTGGGAAATCTTGGTAACCTGCGATTTCTTAATGTGCACATAAATCACCGTGCAAGGGCCTCGAGCGCCTTCATCAAAAACGCGGCCGCCACGTAAGAGATTCCAACCAGCCACCTGCGGGTGGGCAGTCGAGCACCGTGGTAAGTTCCTGAGAAGGATCGGTGCTCTGGCTTCTCAAAGAACATCACGTGCTTGAGAGAAAGCGGCTAAGGGTGGTATTTCACATTGCGTGAACAGCGAGAGAAGAGGACACACGTAACTTCGAGCGTATTGTATGGTTATGCAAGACTATTGATAAAAGGACTATTGATAGTACTGACAGTTTCTTTAACTAAGTGTAAATAAATAGTAGATAGTACTACTTTCGGCACACAATCAATGCTGTTGACAATGCAGTAAAGAGTACAATCCACAGTATTGCTTCAGATAGTTTAATAAATACCGCTGTGCAAACTTGTACTGTTGTTGGGTGACGATGCTGCCAAATGAGTGGCGAAATCCGACTGTCCGCAATACTCAGCTTGCATAGATCATGAGCAATCTTCTAGTGAAAAAAAAACAACTGCCGCACTCATTGTGCTTGAACATGTTCATAAACAAACATAATCAGTTATGCCTTACAGTTGAAAACTTAGCCTTTGGTATTATCATGTTAAAATCACAAAATGCAATACATGTTTAAACCCGCGCAATTTCGCCACATGTGACGGCTTTCCATCTGTTAAAGCTGAACAGTTCAACCTAAGGATCATGTGCCAGCCAATATATATATATATATATATATATATATATATATATATATATATATATATATATATATATATATATATATATATATATATATATATTTATATATATATATATATTGGAGGAGAAGCTATACTGCTTGAAATGATTAGTCGGTAGAACAACTTTGACTTCAATAGAGTGCATTACGTTCAAGTAAGTGGTACGTCTATAGGTACTAAGATCAGGCCAAGCTAAGCGAATATATTTATGGGATCCCTTGAGGACAAATTCTTGTCGGGTCGTTCGCTAAAACCTTTCTATTATAAAAGATTTATTGACGACATATTCATGGTTTGGCCACATGGAGAGGAGGAACTTTTGTCTTTTATTTCAGACTTTAATAATTCTCACCCTTCCATATCCTTTTCGCACACATATTCACCAGAGACCATTAACTTTCTCGATGTCACAGTATGTCTTGATGATGTAAATTTAAGCACTAAACTGAACCGCAAGCCGACTGACAGACCGAGGTATTTACACTTTATAAGCAGCCACAAAAGGCACTGCAAATTCAGCATACCTTACAGCGAGGTCTCACGCTTTAAGCGACTTTGCTTTGAGCAATCGGACTTTGATAATAACTGTAACCAGCTACGCACTGCACTTCTTAAACAGAAATATCTGCCCAAGTTAGTTGATGACGCAGTATGACGTGCCGACGCACAAGACCGTACAGCAATCTGCATCCCCAAGAAAAATTCTAAAAGTCATTCACAGGTTAACCTGGTTTTAACCCATAACACATCTGCACCTAACGTCGCATCTATTTTCCGTAAACACCACAACATACTTATGCAGAGCGAACGCCTTGCAAAAGCGTTTCCAGAACCACTACGTGTTGTGTACAGACGAGGCAAAAATTTGCGAGATTTATTAACTTACTCTAAAACCAGACAGAGCAATACCGTCCAGACGCGTGGTTGCCATCCTTGTAAAAAGCCCCGCTGTAAAGTGTGTGCACACATGACCACAACACTGGCAGCCAGTATTGCGATGAACTTCAAGTTCAAAATCAAGGGCAATTTCACTTGTGATACTGCGAATGTCGTATATTTGCTAGAATTCTCAATCTGCCATTTACAATCCATGGGTCATACTGAAACTGCTTTTCGATACCGTTTCAATAATCATAAAGCTGATGTGCATGCCCTTCCTAACTTACCGATTTCAAGGCATGTCACCGAGGTAGGACATTCATACAGTAACATGATAACTGCAGTACTGGAATCGGGTTTTAAGTCACACCATGAACGCGAAGTAAAAGAGTCATTTCTAATTCATATATTCAAAACACTATCTGCCGGCATGAACGAGAGCCCGGGTACGCTTACTTTCATATTGCCTTAGTAAATCGCCTTTTTGTTTTTTTTTTATTTGTGTATATTCTTTGCACGATGTTGGCTAATTCTCTAATATTACCTACATATTGTAGGTGGCCTTTGTCGCTTCACCATTTTACTCGCATTCATTTTGCTCTGCCTGCTTTTTGATTTTGTTTATCTCTCTAAACTTCTCTTTATTTTTAAAGGCTTACTGAATGTCCTTAGGCTGTGATTATCCCGCAGAACGTATGACCAAGTGAGCTACTGCGTGCGCAGTTTGTTATTTTGCTGACCTGTTTCATTCCACACAAGTTGTACGGTATCTAATACGTGCCAATTCACTATTGTACAATGATACGCGCTTTCAGTTGTATATGCACTAGAGCCGCGTACCTTTGTTGATATATAAGCTTGTTTCTTAAACTGCTGATAATGACTTAGCCGTGTAATACGCAAAAAAGCGGCTTATATATGTGCCCTGTGTGCCATCTGTAACCATTCACTACGACGAAAGCAGGCCCACCTGCCGAAACGCTGGTAAAACTTGGGTTTTCACACGTTTGTCGACTTCTTTTTCTACCATATATATATATATATATCCTGGCTACGTGCCTGAAATACACCACGCGAATTCATTGCAGTATAAGCTTGATTCTCGTAGTGTGTCGTAGTATATATGTATAAGCATTGTGGCGCCAGCTCTGTGCCAGCGTGCAAGATGACGTTGACGTCTGTGTGTGGCTCGTGCTTGCCGGGTTCCTGCCTGTACCAGCTTGTTGCGGCTAACGTTTCTCGAATAATAACCTGTGTTTTTACGCAACCTTGCTCGTTGCATTTGGTGGAAACGTGCTGGGTAACGTCCTGGAGCTCCGCAGCCGTAAGCTACCATCTCAGTCCACAATGACCGAGCGCGTCAATTCCCCCCCCCCCAAGCCTCTTCCACGCTGCCGCCTGTCATGTGCCCTAGTTTACTTCGTCTGCGTGACCCATTAGTATACAACGGCACTGAAGATCAATATGTCGAGGACTGGCTGGCAGAGTACGAGCGTGCCAGCGCGATCAACAAGTGGGATGACCCTGCGAAGCTGACTCACGTCATCTTCTACTTGACGTATTTGGCCAACCTATGGCTCACCAAGCACCAAGCCGACATCCCCACCTGGTCGGTTTTCACAGAGGCCGTGACCTCGTTTTTCGGTCGTCCAGCCATGCGCTAGCTTCGTGCTGAAATGGGCCTGCGGGGATTATTTCAGCGAAATGGTGAGAGCTTCACGAGCTACATTGAGGATGTGATCAGCCTCTGTAGGCGAGTTGATGCGAGGATGACGGAGGGTGACAAAATGAAGAATACATTGAAAGGCATTGATGACGACGCTTTTCATATGCTTGTGGCCGAAGACCCACAGACCATCATGGCCGTGATTCAGCTATGTCAAAGTTTCGTTGAGCTGCGGAAGGAACGAATTTCTGCACGTAGTGCTAATACGCAAACAGCTGACAATTCCACTTTGGAGTGCGAAAGCAGTGGTCCCGACTACAACGTGTTAATGCCTCAAATACTACAGTACACCCGGGAGAAAGTTGCTCGACAGCTCTCTCTTGTCGCCACCATCAACGAGACGCCCACAGCACTGGACCACTCACTTCACCGTGCTATTCAGACGCAAGTTGCCGAGGCTTTCTCTTCGCCCGCGTCCCCAATATCAATTGCTGCACCACTAACTAATGCAGAAGACGTCCACCGGCCTCCTGCCCAACCGCCGCTCCCTTCATACAGTCCAGCCCCCAAGTACTACAGGTCCCCAGTTTCGGTTTATCCAGTAAATCGGTTCTGTACACCACCTCGAGCACCTGTAAACTCTTGGCGTACTCCGGATAACCGGCCCGTCTGCAACAACTGCGGTATTCCAGGACATATCGCGCGCTACTGTCGTCGCCGTGGATTCTATTTTAATGATGCTCAGAATTCCGGCAACATACCTCTGCAATCAGAATTGCATGTGACACCTGATGCACATGACCCCCACTCACGTCGACCAGACTTCAGCCGACGTCGATCTTGTTCACCCCGTCATTGGTCTCCTTCCCCCATGCTTCACCATTTCAACAACGCCCAGGAGAAAAACTAACAATCGCAGTTCCTGAGGCAAAAGCTACGCCACCGACGAAATTTCCAAGGCCTCATCTTTCCCCCCCTAACGAAATTGCCGTGTTTGTGCATGGTTTCGCCACAACAGCTCTTGTCGACACTGGTGCCGCTATTTGTATAATCAGTGAAGTGTCATGCCGCGAACTGAACAAAGTGACGACTCCAGTGGTTGAAAGTTCTTTACGCACAGCGAGTTCGCAACACGTCCAACCTTCTGTCACATGCACTGCTATTGTTGTGATTCAAGGAGTGCTTTACATCGTTGAAATTGTCGTCCTTCCGCATGCGTCTCATCAAATCATCCTGGGATGAAACTTTCTTTCCGCTAATCATGCGGTGGTCGACAGCGCTCGTGCTCAACTCGTTTTGTTTCCATTCAGCAGGACATTCATAGATCTCCCTCACTCACCTAAAAAGGTGATCGTCGCCGCTGATGTCGTCACCTCGGCTTTTTCGGTTGCCGCGGTATCTCTTTTGTGCAACTCCGTTTTCGATTCAACTGCCCTCTTTATGCCTTCACAAGAATGCACTCGTCACCGGAACCTTGTCGTCCCGTTTGCCATCATAACACTTGCCGATGGCTCCAGTGCTGTGTACGTGTGCAATCTGTTCCCTTGTCCCGCTACCTTATTGCATGGCGAATGTATTGAGAGTTCTGACACTTATGATGACCTCTTTCCTTTCGATGCCCGTTCTGATACGACGCCGATGTCTGTGGATGCTGTCACAGCTGCCACCGCGCCCTCACTACCTGACGAAGACGTTCTGTTGCGCAGTGTAGACACCGGCCTTACGCAAGACCAGCGCAATCAGCTCATTCAACTACTTGACCGTTTCCGCGCCTCCTTCGACCACGGACAACCTCCCTTGGGACGCACGTCAGTTGTCGCCCACCATATCGACACTGGTCATCATAATCCACTTGCACCCTTACCGCGTCTTGCAGGCTGAGCTTGATGTCATCACTCAACACGTCGACGAAATGCTGCAACGTAGTGTTATTCAACACTCACACAGTCCTTGGGCTTCGTCAGTGGTCTTCGTGCGAAAAAAAGATGGCTCCATCAGGTTTGGCGTGGACTAAACAAGATCACAGGCAAGGATGTTTATCCCCTGCCCCGCATTGATGACGCCTTGGATTGCCTTCAAGGTGCGGACTTTTTCTCTTCACTGGATCTCCGCTCTGGATATTGGCAAATGTCAATGGCTGAACCAGACAATTCAAAAACAGCGTTTGTGACCCCTGACAGCCGATATGAATTTAATGTAATGCCCTTCGGTTTTTGCAATGCACCTGTGACTTTTGAAAGAATGCTGGACAGTGTCGACAGGGGACTTAAATGGCACATCTGTCTTTGCTATTTAGACAACATAGTTGTATTCTCAGCGAATTTTGAAACTCATCTTTCTCGTCTCGAACAAGTTCTCCATTGCCTTACGGCAGCCGGGTTGAAACTAAACTTTAAGAAATGTCGTTTTAGCGCCCGCAAACTTGCAATTCTTGGCCACGTCGTTTCAAAAGAAGGAATATCGCCAGACTCTGCCGAACTGCGTGTCGTTGCCGAGTACCCCAAGCCTACTACCCTAAAGGAGCTTCGTAGTTTTGAGGCTTGTGTTCGTATTTTCGGCGTTTCATTCTCAATTTTGCCTCTATGATTGCCCCCCTGACTCAGCTTCTCTCCCGCAGCGCGGACCTCTCTGCCTGGAATTCCCACTGCGATGACGCATTCACGGTGCTGCGCCGGCTACTCACGTCTCCGCCAGTTCTCCGCCACTTCTATCCCAATGCACCCACTGAAATTCCCACGGATGCAATCGGTGTCCGCCTCGGTGCCATTCTCGCTCAACGCAAGGATGGCTGCAACGAGTACGTTGTCGCCTATGGCAGCCGTACCCTAACGAAGGTAGTGTCCAGCTATTCCGTCACGGAAAAGGAGTGCTTGGCTATCATTTGAACTATAGGAAAATTTCGCACTTACCTTTACGGACGCCAGCTTGATGTTGTCACTGATCACCATGTCTTATGCTGGCTAGCGTCCATGAAAGATCCTACTGGCCACCTCGCTTGTTGGGCTTTACGCCTTCAGGAATACGGCATCCGCGTTGTTTATCGCTCAGGACGCAGGCATTCAGACGCTGATGCACTATTGCGTTCTCCATTGCCTCCTGACCTTGCCTGCAAAGCCAACTGCCATTTGCGAGGCGTCATCGTTGAGCATCTACGACATGCCATCCGAGCAGCGCAAGGATCTTTGGATCAATTCTTTGCTCGACGTCCTCTCTCACAGTTCGTCAAAAAGGACTTCACGCTCCCTCTCTCGTTAAGCAAAACACTTTGCTGTCCGTGAAGGCTTGTTGTATCGCCATAATTACGTGACGGACGGTCGTAGGTGGCTCCTTGTCATCCCTCGTCATTTGCGCTCGGACATCTGCGCTTCCCTTCACGATGACCCCCAGTGTGGCCACGCTGAAGTATTTAATACTTACTCTCGCTTTCGTCTAAGATACGACTGGCGCGGCAAGTATCGGCACGTTCGCCAGTACGTTCGGTCATGCACCACTGTCAACGACGTAAGACACCTTCTCACAGCACTGATGGCCCTTTGCAACCCTTAACCTGCCCAGCGAGACCATTCGACCGCGTCGGAATAGATATTTATGGTCCTTTACCCAACAATCTTCGAGGCAACCGGTGGATTATTGTCGTCGTCGATCATTTGACACGCTACGCTGAAACATCTGCGCCTCCTGCTACCACTGCGAAAGACGTTGCGTCCTTTCTTCTTCACCATCTCATTTCGCGACACGGAGCACCTCGTGAATTACTGAGTGACCATAGACGCGTGTTTCTCTCGAACGCCGTCGACGAACTGCTCAAGGCATGTCGCACTGTTCATCGGAAAACCTCGGCATACCATCCTCAAACCGATGGCCTGACAGAACGCTTTAATCGTACCTTTGGAGATATGCTTGCCTTGTAGCCTCTGACTACCACACTAATTGGAACCAAGTGCTCCCTTTTGTCACGTACGCGTACAACTCTGCGCCCCAAACAACCACAGGCTTTTCTCCTTTCTACCTCCTATACGAACATGAGCCATCATGCTCCATGGACACCATTCTTCCTTACAGGTCTGATGTGTCGGAAGCGACGCCTGTTTCCGAAGCAGCTGCTTATGCCGAAGAGTGTCGTCAACTCGCTCGCTCATTTACCGCACAAGACTAATGGTGCCAGAAAACTGACCACGGTGCCTCTGCGTCTAGTATTCACTATAACCAAGGAATGCTGGTTTGGCTCTGGGTCCTGTTCACCCCTCCCGGTCTTTCGCCGAAGCTTTCGTCGAAACACCATGGCCCCTACCGTGTGGTGCAACAAACATCTGTCAACTATGAGGTTGAGCCCATTGATCCACCTTCAGACCAACGCTGCCATGGGCGTGAAACAGTACACGTACACGTAGGGGGTCGTGGCCTCAAACCGTGCCACGACCCCCTTTTCGTGTCATTTCCCTAGGCCACCAGGTTGGCTCCTTTCTGCGCGGGGAGTAAATGTACCGAAGCATAGTGGCGCCAGCTCTGTGCCAGCGTGAAAGAAGACGTTGACGTCCGTGTGTGGCTCGTGCTTGCCGGGTTCCTGACTGTACCAGCTTGCTGTGGCTAACGTTTAATAACCCGTGTTTTTATGTAACCTTGCTCGTTGCAATAAATATATATATAAATATATATATATATATATATATATACATATATATATATATATATATATATATATATATATATATATATATATATATATATATATATGAAATATAACAGACAGTAATGCCAAGGAATGTACAGGGGAAGTTATTAGAACCAATTGAATGTAAATAAGAAGAAAGAAAAGTGGATGAAAAAATTACCAGCTGTGAGCTGGAATTGAACCTACGACCTTCGAATAACGCGTTCGATGCTCGAGCATCGAACGCGTTATTCGAAGGTCGTAGGTTCGATTCCTGCTCACAGCTGGTAATTTTTTCATCCACTTTTCTTTCTTCTTTCTTCTTATTTACATTCAATTGGTTCTAATAACTTCCCCTGTACATTCCTTGGCATTACTGTCTGTTATATCTCATTAATATTGTGTTCAAACGCGGAAATACGAGCCCCCCTTAGGTATACACTTCTCTCTCTTATATATATATACCAGATTTGTTGAACGTCTTTCACGCTGGACCCGACGTATTGTATGCAAGAAAGAGACGACGAAACTTTCGTGGAGGCGTCTTTACTTAACGTTTTCAGCTGGTGGACCAGCCTTCGTCAGAGGGCTGGTCCACCAGCTGAAAACATTAAGTAAAGACGCTTCCACGAAAGTTTCGTCATCTGTTTCTTGCACATATATATATATATATATATATATATATATATATATATAAGGGATTATAGGAAGTATCACGCAGGCTCTGATAGTATAGAAAAAGGAGTAATTCACACACAACGAACGTTTCAGCACAGTTTAGTCCGACGTTTCGACCGTGGGACCGGTCTTCGTCTGGGAATACAGGGCATAAAATTCGCGCGCTTATATATGTCAATATTCGAGACCCCCCCAAAAAAACACACATGCTCTTGTGTAATGAACAAGGCTCATCTGTATCAGCACAAAAACGGTTTTCAGTGATCAAAAATATATATCTATACAGCACTGTGTGATGTCACCATTTGTAAGTCATTGGCAGCTGATACGGCTTTGCGGGATACACGTGTGCATCGCGACATTACGGATGTCAAAGCTCTTTTCTTACAATAATGGTTCGCGCGTAAGATATACGCGTTGCCGATGATAAATAATTCTATTATATATATGTAAGAATCGCTGTTTCTGTATACATTATCAGCACAGCGCACTCTCTGATAAAGAAGCAGACTAGCGTACACTTGTTATATTGTTGACCAATAAGCTTACGTGGAAGGAAGACACGTCAATGTGCCTGCATCCTCATTGATACCATCTGCTACAGTATTGAACTTGAATATCAGGTATGATTCCCGGAGTTCACGATCATGGTTTGAGCGGAAACCAGATTCAAGAATGGTCGCTTTCATTTGATCAAAAGAGTGGCCCGGCATGCGAACGTGTCGTGATAGCGGTAGATGAGGGAATATATTTACATGGGATTTGTGGTTATTAAAGCGTATTCTGAATGGAGTTTCAGTATGACCAATATATTGTTTCAAACAGGCACTACATTCCAACATGTATACGGCATTATAAGTGTCGCAGTCGAAGCTACCACGAATCTTTAATTTAAAGTCCGAAGACGTGCTCGCGGCGTTTTGCGTGGTTTGCATGTGCACACACACTTTGCACCGTGGTTTGTTACAAGGTGCACAGCCACTCTCTTTACGGGTACCAATTTTAGATGACGTTAACATGTCGTGAAGGTTTTTTGACCGTCGGTAAACCTATATATATATATATATATATATATATATATATATATATATATATATATATATATGATTGAAAAAAAGTTCTGTGGGTCCGGTGCAAATATAATAAAAAAATAAAGGAGCACACTTACGAAAATTTGAGAGTTGTTTACTCTACGTTTCGGCCGTGGCACGGCCTTCGTCAGGCTTAACAAATAATTCTGACAATTAATCTCAACGGTTAATCCTGATGAAGGCCGTGCCACGGCCAAAACGTAGAGTAAACAACGATGAAATTTTCGTGAGTGTGCTTCTTTATTTTCTATATATATTGTTACGAATAAATATAGCACCTGGTACTATATAAACTCTTTATTTAGGGCGAACTTGTGCCCGTAAACTCAAAGCTAAAAATGGTCCGCCAAGAATGCCTCTTGCTCGCTGACTCCAACTTCGTCGGTCTCTTCCTCTGCCCCTCGAGTCTCGTGCCGGTTCCGTCGCGTAGCATCGTGGGGCGTGCAGGACGGCGTTCCATGGCGCGGCTTTCTTGCTACTTGCTTGGCGGCTTTTACGAACGCGAATCGTGGCAGCGTCTTCTGCGATGTTCGAGCTGTGGCATTAGTCCCCCTGCTAGCACGCTTCGCCCCGATGCGTAGAGCCGGCTGACAGTTTCTAAACAATAGAACTTGTTCTTGTGTTAGACGACGTGAGTCAGTTCAGTGGTTGAGTTCCTGTCGTTGTACGGTTTCATCCGTACTACATGTACAACTTCCGGGAGATTCCGGCGTCGTGTTGTGCATACTTGACCTTCAGGGATCACTTCGTAGTTTGATGGGCCTAGCTGACAATGAACCCTGTAAGGGCCAAAATAGTGCCACATAAGCTTTTCTGATAGGCCACGTGCACGTACAGGCGTCCAGACCCACACTTGGTCTCTAGGGGAGTACTGAACATCCCTTCGTCTTAGATTGTAACGGTGCGCGTCGACGTCAGGCTGTTGAATGATTCGGTTCCGTGCTAGTTGTCGCGGCTCTTCTGCCCTTTCTACATATTCGCTTATGTCAGGGACCTCTTCATTCATGCTGTTAACAGGCAGCATCGCGTCTAATGTCATTATTACTGTCCGACCATAAACAAGTTGAAATGGCGTGAAGTGGGTTGTCTCTTGTACAGCGGTATTGTATGCAAATGTAGCATACGGTAATATGGTGTCACAAGTCCGATGCTCGACGTCCACATACATCGCGATCATGTCAGCAAGCGTCCTGTTCAGCCTTTCTGTTAACCCGTTAGTTTGTGGATGGTACGCGGTAGTTCTTCTGTGGTCGGTGTGCGTTAGTTTCATGACAGACTGTACTAGCCTGATAGGGAACGCAGTTCCTTTGTCAGTTGTAAGGACTTAAGGTGCGCCATGTCGAAACTCTATCTGGGTCACAAGAAACGGAGCCACTTCATTTGCCGTTCTTTTTGTGAGAGATGGGGTCTCGGCATACCGTGTCATGTTGTCGTTTGCTAGAACTATCCAGCGCTTCCCAAACGATGACATAGGAAATGGTCTTAGCAAATCCATTCCGACCTGCTCAAACGGGATTTTCGGTGGCTCTATTGGTTTCAAAAGACCTGCTGGTTTTAGGGGTGGTACTTTGCGTCTTTGGCATTCTCGAAGTGATCTTACGTAATGCTGTACTGAATCCATCAATTTTGGCCAGTAATATCTCTGGCGGATTCTTGCCAAAGTCCTACTAATGCCCAAGTGACCTGCCGATGGGTCATCATGACACGCTTCTAAAATTTCCGCTCGCAGTGATGACGGTCACAGCAGTAGGAACGTTTCACCGGTGAGTTGAAAGTTTCTCTTGTAGAGAACGTTGTTGCGGAGGACGTAGGAACGTAGTCCACGGACGAAAACTCGCGGTACTTCGACTTGCTGCCCCTCTAAGTATTGATTGAGTAGAAGTAATCCTGGGTCCATTTGCTGATCATGAGCCATCTCCGACACATTCACAGCTCCAAGAAACGTGAAGTCTTGTTCATGCTCAGGAAACGAGGTCTGGACTGGTGCTCGTGACAAGCAGTGCACGTCATTGTGCTTGTGGCCAGACTTCTAGACTACGGTGATGTCATATTCTTGTAGACGCAGGCTCCATCTAGCAAGTCTTCCGGAAGGATCCTTGAGGTTCACAAGCCAGCACAATGAATGATGGTCACTGATGGCTCGGAATGGTCTACCATATAATTATGGACGGAACTTACTCATGGCCCATATAACTGCGAGACATTCTTTTTCCGTAGCTGAATATTTATACTCAGCTTTCGACAGAGTGCGGCTTGCATAAGCAAAAACTTTTTCTTCCCCGTTCTGCCATTGAACAAGAATAGCACCGAAGACAACGTTGCTAGCGTCCGTATGAATGTCTGTTTTGTCATCTTCGTCAAAATGAGCGAGTATGGGAGGTGACTGCAAGCGCCGTCGTAACTCAGAGAAGGCGTCTTCTTGCTCTTGGTGCCCGATAACTGGTACACCTTCCTTCGTAAGCCGTGTCAGTGATTCCGCATTCTTGGAGAAGTTTTCTACGAAGCGCCTGTAGTAGGCACAAAACCCCAGGAAACGTCGCATAGCTTTTTTGTCTCTTGGCTTTGGGAAATTTTCAACCGCAGTGATTTTATCCGGATCTTGGCGGACATCATGAGAACAGACAATGTGCCCGAGGAACCGAAGCTCCCGGAATCCAAAGTGGCACTTTTCGGGTTTGATCGTAAGTGCAGCCATACGAATAGCGTCCAGTACCGTTCTCAACCTCTGTACGTGCTGCTAGAACGTAGTGGAAATAATTACTACGTCATCAAGATAGACAAGACATGACTGCCATTTGAGGCTGGAGAGCACAGTGTCCATCATCCTCTGGAAGGTAGCGGGAGAACACAAACCAAATGGGAGTACTGTGAACTCGTAGAGTCCGTCGGGTGTCACAAACGCCGTCTTTTCCCGATCTCGTTCGTCGATTTCTATTTGCCGGTACCCGCTCTTTAGATCCAACGATGAAAAAAAGAGCATTTCGCAGTTGATCCAACGTATCGTCGACTCGTGGGAGTGGGTACAGGTATCGCTTCGTGACGAGGTTCAGTTTTCTGTAATCAACACAGAACCGCATGGTTTTGTCCTTCTTCTTCCCCAGTACTACCCGCGATGCCCATGGGCTTTTGGAGGGCCGTATGACATCGTCTTCGAGCATCTCCTGTACTTGCTTCTTTATCGCCTCCCTTTCTTTTGGGGCTACTCGATATGAATGTTGACATACTGGTCTAAAATGCCCTTTGATCACAATGCGGTGCTTTGCATTCTAATAGAAGTGTAATGGTGTACGTCCGACTTTCGATGAAGAGGAAAAACACTCTGCGAATTCCTTGATCAACTCCACAATCTGGTCTTTCTGCAGAGATGAAAGCTCTCGGTCAATATCTATTTTCTCGAGGACACTGTCAACTGTTGAGGGCGTTTTGGGTACTTTTCCTATAGTGCAAACATCTGAGACTTGTAAGTAGTCATGAAGTGATGCTATGGCTGCTCCCTTCGCCAAATGCTGTACCTCGTTAGTAAAGTTAGTCAATAGCACATCAGTATATCCGTTCCGCAGGTTCACTAGACCTCTCGCCACGCGTATCCCCTTTGTGAGTAGCAGTTCGATATTTCCATCAGCTAGTCCGGCATACTCACGAAAAACGTCGCTTTTCACAGAAACTGTCACGCTGCTACGTGGCGGCACCATCACACCTTCATCCACAAAACAAAGAGACGAAACAATTGGTTGCTCCGCATGACACACGGCACCAGTGTTCTCTGTAGAGAAAGAAACTTGGGATTCCTGCAAGTCGATGATGACACTGTTCACTTGCAGGAAGTCCATGCCCAGAATTGCCTCGCGGGAACATTCGGGGAGAACAATAAAACTGCAGACGTACACATGGCCTCTTATTCCCACTCTCGCTGTGCACATTCCTATGGGGCTGACTAAATGCCCTCCGGCGGTGCGTATCTGCGGTCCGGTCCAATGAGTGAGCACTTTCTTCAGCTTCTTTGCGAGCATGCTACTTATTACTAAGTAGTCTGCACCTGTGTCTATTAACGCTATGGTTTCGACGTCGTCGATTCTGACTTGTAGCTCGAATGTCACGTCAGCATTACTGCGCTTGTCCGTCATTGTGTCAGTGTCGTCGTCTGACCCGGTTAGCGATGTAGGGTTTTCAGTTTTCCGAAAATCAGCGGCCCTGCCTCCACAGGTCACTGGTTCTAGTTTTCCCGTCGAGGGCTTGGTGAACGACGCCTTGGGCAAGTAAATGATGGGTGTGGACTCAGTGACCTATTGCGCATTGGTGCAATCGACCGCGATTCATGTCGCTGAGTGTTTGGTTATGCATAGCGCGAAGATAAATATTCTTCAATTTCGTAAGGGCACTCACCTTTACGAGGGCAGGATGCATTCACTGGGAAGCCCCGTAGCCCGACCCCTTGGTAGTGGCATGTCCGATAAAGATGACCTGCCTTCCCACAGTGGTAGCAGAGGGGCCGCCGGTCTGCCGTGCGCCATACATCACTTTTGCGGGGTCTCGCTTCTGGCATCGGCGGTGGCGTACTGCGAGGAAAGGTCGGTGGCATAACGGGAGCTTGTGCAAAGCTCGGGTGTCTCATGTCTTGCCGTACGGCTTGCGCGTATGACAGCTGTGGCTGAGGTTCCGGTTGCGTGTGGTGTGGAACGTGAGGCTGCGGTTGAATAATTGCTTGCCGCACTTCTTCACGTACAATGTCCGCGATTGAGGGCATCGCTGGAGGACTTTGGGGGAGTTGCAGTTTCTGGAGCTCCTCCTTAACAATAGCCCTCACCATTTCCCAGAGGACGTCAACGTTGGTGGGGAGGGTTGTTGACTCCGCCCTGACTGAAGAGACACAGAAGTCTGTTGTACAGTCCCGCACGTTGTTGTAGTGTCCTCTCTATGGTCGTTGCCTCGGACCGGAACTCCGCCACAGTTCGCGGTGGATTACGCACCAGGCCTGCAAAAATCTCTTCTTTTACTCCGCGCATTAGGTGCCGCAACTTCTTCTCCTCGGCCATGTTTTCTATGTCTTCTATGTACATGTCTTCTATGTACATGGCCACGCTCTCGTTATTCCGTTGGTTCTTTGCCTGAAGAGCAGCCTCTGTCTTCTCTTTGCGGTCCATGTTCGGATAGGTTGCGATTAGCTCTCGTCGGAAGTCGTCCCGCGATAGCAAGGACGCTTAGTGGTTCTCAAACCACGTACGTGCCGAATCTCGCAGGGGGACGTAAACGTAACGAAATTTTCGGGCTTCGTCCTAACCATTCAATCGTGCAACGCGCTCGAAGCCTTCAACCAGTCCTCGGCATCTTCAAAGGTTTCAACGTGGAAGACCTCTGGTGTACGTGGCGAATCCACAATGAGGTGAGATGGAGATGGCATCGACTGGGTGGCCATCACAGTGACGCTTGTGCTTGAGGTCTAGACAGGTCTTGATGGGTCAATTAGGGGGCCAAACTCGGGCTGCTCACCACGTAATCGGCGACTTATGCGTGGGTGCACAGGTGTCAATTCTGCTGGCTCCAATCTTCTGGGATCTGGGCTTCTCTCCCTTGCCTGTGGTGGGCTTGGAATCATACCCAGCACATCCACCAGATTGTTACGAATAAATATGGCACCTGGTACTATATATACTCTTTATTTAGAGCGAACTGGTGCCCGTAAACTTAAAGCTAAAAATGGTCAGCCAAGATTGCATCTTGCTCGCTGACTCCAACTTCGTTGGTCTCTTCCTCTGCCCCTCGAGTCTCGTGCCGGTCCCGTCGCGTAGCATCGTGGCGCGTGCAGGACGGCGTTCCATGGCGCGGCTTTCTTACTACTTGCTTGGCGGCTTTTACGAACGCGAATTGTGGCAGCGTCTTCTGTGATGTTCGAGCTGTGGCATTATATATATATATAAATATATATATATATATATATATATATATATATATATATATTTATATATATATATACCTATATATATATATTTACTACGACGCACTATGAGAATCAAGCTTATAATGCAATGAAATCGCGTGGTGGATTTCAGGCACGTAGCCAGACGTAGCCAGGATTTTTTCCCGGTGGTGTGTGGGGGGGGGGGCATTGTTGATTTTTCGAAAGAAATTCTTTTCATGGCAAATAGAAAGAAAGGTACCCGGGAATATGACAACATATTAGTGAATAATTATTAACAGAAAATAAGAACAAATTGGAATACAGTAAAAAAGGCGAGTTAGTCAGCGATGAAAAGCACAATTGTACGCTGCAGGGAAGCTACTGTCTATGCACCAAAAAGAAGTTTTTCCCTGCCAAATATTCTACACCAAGACAGCCCATACAAAGTTATCATTAGGAAAACGAGTGACAAAAAAATGGGGGGGGGGGAATTAAACAAAACCAGTCCTGCACTTACGCCTGTGGGACAAAAAATATATCGGTTGCTTTCTCGGCCGCACATTTCACAATTTGTGTTAACAAAAGGTGTGAGAGAAAGACAGCAGCCATTTTATAGCAGGAAATTTTTGAATTTAAAACACACACATTTGGGAAACCAACTTCATTGTAAAACAAAGAACAAAAACATGGATGACTCTCTGAGAGGAAAGAGCCAGAACTTTAACTTTCATTTTAGCAAGCAGTTTTAAAGGTTGACATTAGCAATGGTCTTACCTCTAGTAAATGTCTATGCAAAAATGCAAAAAGAAAAAGTGAACATGTGAAGAGAGAGCTTCACTTTGTTATTGGTAGTTGTGTTAGTTGTGCTCACTAGGAGTGGTGCCAATATCTTGAAACATGTGTGAATGTACGGGAAGAAGGCTTTGTTGCATTCAACTAAAACGTCCGTGCAAAAGCAGGAAATTCGTTCTCTAAAAAGGTTTGCCATTTAGTTTCTCAATCACTTTGTTGTGTAAAAATATGAGCTTTTGTCTTATCTATGTGGTAAAACCAAAGGCCGGCTGTACAGATTTAAATTCACTTTTGAAGGTGTCCTTTAGCAACACAAACAGCAAACTTTGTTGTGTTTTGCGATGGATTGCAAAGCATTGCTTGGGAGAAGCTTTCAGGTCACGGACAAGGCTCGCCTGTAGTACTATTCTGCAGAACTAGGATGGTAGTTTGCCCGGTATCTCCGTATTCCTACCAACCTTGGGATCTCGCACCTCACTCCGAACTCCGCCGCACTGTTTCGGTTCAGAAAAAAATATTTTGGGCAATTCCGCCTCCGCGTTTGTGATTGACTGATATGTGGGATTTAACGTTTCCAAACCACCTTATGATTATGACAGACGCCGTAGAGGAAGGCTCCGGAAATTTAGACCACCGGCGGTTTTTTGACGTGCGCCCAAATCTAAGTTCACGGGCCTACAATATTTCCACTTCCACTGAAAATGCAGCCGCCACAACCGGGATTCGATCCCATGACCTACGGGTCAGCAGCCGAATACCTTAGCCACTAGACCACCGTGGCGGGGCTGCCTCCGCGTTAGTCCCCATCAATTTCAGCTTGGTCAGCCCCAATTCAACGTGATCCAAGGCTACTCTCATATCAATATATAGGCTCTGCAGATACACAGACAAGTGGGGATTGATGCTTGGAATTCTCTCACTAACAGCAAGGCACATGAGAATGTCGAAAGAGCAGATTGGCTGATGGAGGCAATAAGCGGTGGGCGCTTCCCCAAACAATGCGTTTTTCTGAACAATGCAACCTAATCGTTCCGTTCCACTCACCTTCTTTCACAATATCGGTGCTACCAGCCAAACGAAATTGTACACGCTTTTGAATGTTTTTTTTTTGAAGGCTGCTCTCCTTTTAGGAGACATTCAAAAGCACACGCTTAACTAAGTGTGCCAGAGGCCCGTCATATTTTTTGGAGGACCGCTAACGCGTCACTTTAAAAATTGGCAGATCCCACGTCCTAAGGGAATCAATAGTATGCAAAGCACCAGTGAAGAAAGTTGATATGTCAATTTAATATCAGCATACCGTTACGAGGCGAACATAAATTATGCCGTAAAGACTTCCATGGCAGGAGTGACATGTTTGAATGTGTGATTTACCTTCCCCGTCTATTCACGTCTCTTGATACCAAATTTAGTATCACGTGAACCAAGCGAAAGGGCCACGTTGCATCATGAGCGCAGTATGTTGCAATGTTCTTACATGCCACTCATGTCACAATTACCATGTTTTCACTGGTCATATATCTTCTGCATCTATCGACGTTACGTAACATTAAGTTTGGTATGTGTGAAGCTAGCCAAACGGCCGCAAGCGCATCATAAGCATGGCATATAGTCATGTTCTTACATGACACGCATCTGATGATTGTCATGTTAGCACCAGTCATGTACCTTCATCATCCACTGACGTCCCGTTATACCCAATTTGGTATATGTGAAGCTAGCGAAACGACCGCTAGCGAACCATGAGTGTGGCGTGTAGTCAAGACTAGTCTTATCATGAAAATCATTGCATGCATGTCTTGATCTCTGCGTTAGGGTTTGTCATTTATGTTCGCCATGCAGTCATGTCAAAGCATATATTAGTTTTGCAGAATGTCATGTGGACAAAACCACCACAACAGCGCAACATTACGCAATAGAAGTCATAACATTCATGACATAAAAGTTTTGATTTCCAAATTATGACTATTCAATTATGTGTTTCTTACCGCTATGTTATGCCACACCAATTTCGGTATCGATGCCATTATCGAAACGGCCAGGAGAGCTAAACGTCGTAGATAGATAGATAGATAGATAGATATATAGGTAGATAGATAGATAGATAGATAGATAGATAGATAGATAGATAGATAGATAGATAGTTAGATCCGCCGAAGTTTGATAAGAAATGCTTCACATTTAAAGGGTTCAGGGAATGCGATGGGCACTGCGTGTACAATGTCATTGGGAAGTCGTTCCGGATGAGCACCTGTACCCTTGTAGGTCAGCGACACTCTCTCCTCACCTCTCACCTGTCGGGCTTTCATCCTCACCGTCAGGTCATCGAGCCATTCTATTGGTGGGAGCTGGGAACACCGGGTGCCTCAGGGTTTTCCAACGGCTGGCTATATCGGCCGAAGACTGTTTTAGATTACACTCTTCCTCGTTTCTTCTCTCTATCCTCACAAGAGGTAAATAAACATCCGGCTGTCCTGCACGAGTATATCTCTTCGCTACAAAGGACATGCCCGGTGACGAGGGCCAGCTATCAGTCGAGACCGGCCGGACCCAGTCCCAACAACCTGGAGGAAGTGGTAGGATGATACTAACACCGAGCCCCAACTCCGCGCTAGACAGGAAGAACTTGACACTTGAAGTGGCACCTTCTGGTTCCACAGACAAATCTGTAAGAAATATTTAGACCTTTCCCAACAGCTTTCGCTGTGCTACGCATACGCGAATCATACAGAAGCTTCCCTGGCTTCCCGGCCCGGGCTCAAGCACGTGGTGATAGAGGCATGGAGGGTGAACCAGTGAGGAATCAGTTAGTGAAGTCTGTTGATCAAAGGATAACTTGGTTGCCTCAAGCAGAAGAAACGTGTTTCAAGATGTAGTCCATTCAGTCAGACTGTTAGAAAGCATAAATAGAGGACGCAGTGGGAGCAGTGACAAGATGGTGGCGAAGGAGGCGTGTGATCACCTCCTCCTGCGACGGGAAAGAACCATAAGCGCTGCTGTCTATGTGGAGTGAATCATGAAGCTGGTGAATATGAAATGAGCTTTGCGCAGAGCAGCGTAACAAGGCCCAGATACGAGGTGGAGCTCGTGGTGAACATCCAATTTCCAATGCACCGTCTAAATTACTCCTTGGTCTTTTTGAGGCCAACAGTTACGACATTTCTGTTTCTGCGAATAAAAATCGGCAGATCCCACGTACAGTGGGAATCAATGATATGCGAAGCACGAACGATAAATGTGGGTATCTCACTTTAAAATCAGCACAACGTTACGAGGCGAAGGTAAGTGACGCCGTGCAAGACTTCCGTGTCACGATTATCATGTACGAATGTGTCGTTTACCTTCGTCATCTATTCACTTTATGCGATACCATATTTAGTATAATTGGAGCTAGCGAAACGGTCGCGAGCACGCTACGAGTGCGGTATGTTGTATTGTTCTTACATGACACGTGTGTTCGGATTTTAATGTTTGCACCCCTTATATAATTCGTCATTCATTGGCGTCACGTAACAAGAAATTTGGTACATTTGGAGCTAGCAAAATACCGCGAGCCTATCATGAGGGCCCAATATACCCCAATATATCTTTGACGCGCGCACACGCTGGGCACAGCGACGTTACGTTAGCAAAACGCGAGCACTCTATAGTCTACCGCCAGGCGCGACAAGCGTCCGTCAGCGCGGCCCGACGGCAACCGGCGCGAAATGTGTCATGCTGCATTTCCGCGCCGATGCGTTTCTAAGACTACACTGCGTTCCCCTCTTTGCGTGATGAAGGGACGCCTGAAGCGCTGAAACACGCATGCGTCAGAGCAACGCACCGCGGCACATGCCTGCGAGTGCCGCGCTGGCGTGGCAACGCCGGCGTGACGCGACAAAACAAATGCCGGCGAGCACGCACACCGCGTCATGTCGAAATATATTTGCGCCTTGACTGCGGCATGTATACATGTTCTCACATGACGCGCATCTCATGATTATCATGTTTGCACCAGTCACATACTTTTGTCATCCATTGGTGTCATTGATTGATTTGTGGGGTTTAACGTTCCAAAACCACCATTTGATTATGAGAGACGCCGTAGTGGAGGGCTCCGGAAATTTTGACCAATCCATTGGTGTCAAGCAATACCAAATTAGGGATATATGAATCTAGCGAAGCGGCCGCGAGCGCATCATCAGTGTGGCATGTAGTCATGTTGTTACAAGACATGCATGTCGTGATTATCAAGTTTGGATGTGTCACTTATTTATTTCGTTGATTCGCGTCGCGTAATACCGAGTTTGGTGCATGTGAAGCTACCTAAATGGCCGCGTGTGCATCAAGAGCATAGCATGTAGTCATGTTGTAACATGACACGCATCTAATGTTTATCATGTTTGCACCAGCATCATACCTTGTCATCCACTCAGGTCCCGCAGTACCAAGTTTGGTACTGCGGGACCAAGTTTACCTATACCAAGTTTGGTATAGGTGAAACTAGCGAAACGGCCGCCAGGGCATATAGAGCGTGGCTTGTAGTAATGTTCTTACGTGACACGCATCTCAAGATTATCATGTTTCCACCAGTCGCATACCTTCGTCATCCATTCAAGTACCGTAATACCAAATTTCGTATATTTGTCGCTAGTAAAAGAGCAGGGGTACATTATGAGTGTGGCATGTAGTCATGTTGTTACATGACACGCATGTCATTATTTTCATGTTAGGGTCTGTCGCTTGTGTTTGCCATGTAATCATGTCATACCATATAAGTTTTGCAACATGTCATATGAACAATATCACCGCAAGATCTGCGGGACCATGAAATGTAAATCACGACATTCATGTCAAACACGCCATAATTCATGATTTTCATGTTATGACACGTCAGACATGTTCTTCATGCAGTCATGTTATGTCATACCAAGTTTGCTGTCGATACCATTATATAAACGGCCAGGAGAGCCAAACGTCGTAGGCAGCAAGATAGATAGATAGATAGATAGATAGATAGATAGATAGATAGATAGATAGATAGATAGATAGATAGATAGATAGATAGATAGATAGATAGATAGATAGATAGATAGATAGATAGATAGATAGATAGATAGATAGATAGATACGCTCAAGGTCGACGAAGTTGGCCAAGATATGCTTCGCATTTAATAAATACCGAACGTTCGAACGGGGTGCCTGGTCAAACAGAACTAACACATGCTTAGGCTACGATAGCTTTCGTCGTTTACCAGTGTCAACATGATCGAGTGTACTAACGAGCGCCGATACAGAAGAACGAAGGCTTGAGGAAAAGATGGCACGCATAAACTCGCACAATGTGGGAATGGCTCGTGTGTAACAACGCTCGGCAGCGATTGATTACTTCCGTTCCTCTTCCTCATAAGCCCTTGAGGTAAATGAGTAAAACCGTGTGGCGGGCGAGTTTTTGTAGGGGTGGATCACGCCACCCCAGAGCAATTACTAGACTTCCCTAGAAGTTTCAGTGATCACACATACGAAGAACATCGCTATTTTTTAACGGAAACGCAAACGCGGTACCACACGTACAACGACGTAAACAACAACGGTGGTCGTCTGCTTACTTTCACGAGAGTGATAAGCAAGTTCGCCAGCTATGGCGTTTCGTCAGCGTGCAATAGGCGAATAAATGGAAAGCCCGTACCAACACTCCTTATCAGGTGTATGCTCCAACCATAAAGATTATTTACAGTGTTTACTCTGTCTGTCTGTCTGTCTGTCTGTCTGTCTGTCTGTCTGTCCTTGTGTGTGCCCGTCGGACTGTGCGCTTGTCTGTTCGTCTTTCTGTCTGCATGTGTGTTTGTCATGCGCCTGTCTGTCGTGTGTCGTCTGTCCGTCTCTATGTCAGTCTGTCCGTATGTCTGTGTATCTGTCCGTCAGTGCGTGTGCCTATCTGTCCATTCGTCTGTTTGTCAGTTCATCTGTCTGTCTGTCTGTCTGTCTGTCTGTCTGTCTGTCTGTCTGTCTGTCTGTCTGTCTTTCTGTCTGTCTGTCTGTCTCTGTCTCTGTCTCTGTCTGTCTGTCTGTCTGTCTGTCTGTCTGTCTGTCTGTCTGTCTGTCTGTCTGTCTGTCTGCCTGTATGTTCGTCTGTCCGTGTGTCTGTCTGTACTTCGGCCCGTGCATCTCCGTATTCCATCTGTTTGTGCGTCTGTTCGTTTGTCCGTCTATACGTATGTCTGTTTAACCACCTGTCTTTCCATCTGCCGTGTTACGCCTGACTTAGGTCAAGGTTAGATTGAGAGAGCTTTGTCCCTATTATTGCCCAAAGCATCCCACTTCATTATGATGGTCACTGAACTATGAGGTGCATACGAGAATTGCATATGCTGCTCTGGTAATGGGTTTATCCTTACCACCGATCACTTGCATAATCAAAAAAGGTAGGTATTCTCAAATATACAGTAGTGGGCGCTTTGCACTAGTGTCTGTGAGAGCTGCAACGCACAGCACTTCAGCTAGCATGGGAATGGTGGGTAGTACACAGATTTGTCTAATCTTTGTACTTCTGGCTCCGGGTGTATTCATGTGGCTTGGAGCTGTTTTATCACGAAACGAACATTAGGCAATGCTTAGCAATTGCTCTTGACCGCTTTATATTGTAGGCATATCAGTTCAGATCAAGTCATTAAGTTCGAAATGGTTTGTTCTTCGAAACAAAACTGAAACACAGCAATAAATGAAGCCACACCTGCTATTCACCACCGGCAAGTACGAAAAGCAGGCGAACTCATGTACAAGCCATCAATCCCACGGTCGCGTAACGATCACAACGCCAGAGTCTCCTCTAGTTAGTTTTAGGAAACTCTGTGCGGTGAAGTGCTTTAGCTGGTGTATGCACTGTAGAGATGAATGCAATACTTCAGCTATGTGTGTTCGTGGTTGGGTGGCTACACACGTGGAATGAACATGTGTCACAAACGAGAGCTCCAAAATAGCGCGCGCCGCCGAATTCTAGCGACAGTAACGATACCAAACGCAGAGAGGTGCCTCAAGGTCAACGATGAAAAAGAAAATAAACATCCAAAGGCTCCCCGGGTGTGCCGTCCTTCCTCTCTAGGAAGCGTAGTCTTGGCCGACTAACCTCCTCATATCGGCGGCCGAGCAAGACCTGGAAGGTTCTCAAGGAACAATACGTGGTGATGCAGAGTTGCGTCATCTGTCGCGGACGGCCCTCGAACCGTCTCGCGCTTTCCCCAGCCTTCGCTGCGTACCGTGCCGACAAAACGATGAGAGTTTTCTGGAATCTAGCGCGGAAGGTATTTAACCGAGCAGCAGAAATGGGAGAGCAGGCGAAGAAGGAATTTCACGCCAGTGTGGGTAGGGTGTTTCCGCGGTGTCGTCGGCGAAGCTTTTGGTTCTCAGTGACCAAGGAGGAGAAGAAAAAAGTTCGCGCCCGTGTGTGTAGGCCGAAGATGAAAGTTTTGCGCAAGTGTGCGTAGGGACTTTCCGCCGTGTGGGTGAAGCCTTTTGTCCTCAGTGACACAGGAGGAGAAAAGAGGATTTCCACTTGAGGGGTGAAGACTCGTGCTACACGCAGGAGTGTATGTCTACCGCCAGCGAGTGAAGACGCGTGGCAACAGCTGCGCGTGGGAAGCCGACGTGTTACCAGCGAAGAAGTTTGGTGCTTGGAGAGCGGCATGTTTGAAGACGCGAGGTTTCCTGGAAGAAAAACTCCGGGGGTGGCGGAACGACCACAGCACTGGACTTTGAGTGAGTGATTCTTGCAAGAGTATCATTTAGACTTTTGTTCCAAGGACTTTGGACTGTATAAGTTTTCGAACTTTTTAGTCTTTAAGTGTCTTGGTTGTTCCATGCATGTGACTGCATTGTAGTGCGTATTGTTGTTTGTGTCCGTTGTTTCGAGTGTGGCTGATTGTACTGTGTAGTACGTTGTTTGATTGGTGACATATCGTATTCAACTATTGTCGAGAGTGCATATTTTTGTATCGATTTGATCTGCCATAATTGAGTATATAATTTTGTTTTGTTTATCAACTCTCGGCTCTTACGTGTTCTTTGGGCCACAGCCGGCGTTTGCTGGCGCGCCAAATAGGACCACTTCTAAATTGTCGGCGCTTTCGTGGTGCAGTTCAGGGGCTGATATTTCGGTCCTTGGAATCGGCCCGGCAATCGCCTCCCTAATTAACGGGACCTGTGACAACATGTTAGTTTTCAGTCTCTCTAAAATTGATTCAAGATGCCACGCTTATGTTGAACCATGACCCTGAGGAAAGAACAATCGGATACCTAAATGATTACGACGCTAACCTTCGAATAGTACACAAGCGGTTTGAAAACTCAGTCCGAAAAGACTATAGCTTTCGTCAAGAATTTCTTTCATTCTTCCTCTTTCTGTTTCATTCACCCTCACTGTACTCGTTAACCTGCTCCTCAGAGTTACTACATCCCCCGCCGGGCAAACCTGCGCACGAGCTCTGAGAGCAAAACAGGAACTGAGGGGGAGGACGAAGATAGCTTGGGCCGGTTTGTGATGACGATAGTTCTTTTTTTACGACACATGACAAACCTTGAGTACAACTTCTCTGCCGTTTCAAAAATTGACTGTTCCACCCTCATGTGGTCAGCATCTTTGTGGTTAGATTTCCAGCGCACGGCTTGAAGTTAAAACCATGCCAAGCCAGCAGTAGATTTTCGCGCCCCACGCGGTCGCCCTTTCACTCCGTTTGTGTTGCGTACGTGCGCCTGTTCAACGCCGTGGAACATTCACAAAAGTAGTGCCATTCCCTCTGCCTGTTCTCTCGTAAACGTAACAATTTACCGTACAGTTCCACCGATCCTGAATGGAATGATGGCGTTCCTATGTTTCTTGCTACCCGTGTACTCAGATTTGGGTGCACGTTAAAGAACCCCAGGTGGTCTAAATTTCCCGAGCCCTCCACTACGGCGTCTCTCATAATCATATAGTGGTTTTGGGACGTTAAACCCCACATATCAATCAATCATCATGTTTCTTGCTAAAAGGAACTAGTTCCGCGAACGCCCTTTATTGGAGCACCTTTCCCTACAGCACTAACTTAGCGCTACGCAGGTGAAAACATGCATAAAAATAAAAAAAGCAGCAAGTGCAAACCAGAAAGAGAGTACAAGGCAGGTATAAAAACAGCAAGAGAGAGCAAGAAATAGATAACGAGAGAGGAAAAAAATTGCGGAAAAAGGAGAAGTAGAAAATTAAGCTATGTCGCAAAGTCGAAGCAATCAACGTCGCGCGCGGAATGGCAAGCAGATCGAAACGTTCACCGCGTTTCTCACGCACAAATGATGGACTAAGCGTACTCACAAGTACAGATAAAAGCAAATAAGTGCATCAATTTTTTTGCTTTGTCTGAAAAGCACGCCCTTTTTGCAAACGGAGACTGTGCAATCTTTCCAGTGACGTTTTGCGCCCGTAACTACAACGTAATCGTTCCCGTGAAAGCCCACCACGAGATAAGGGCTTGCGAATGAGCATCCACCCCGCTCCTCTCCGCTCGGTAAAGTACGCATGGGAGTTGCGAGCGCGCGCTGCCACGTAGTGACGATGTAGCGACGCACTCATTATGCCATTTTGCTGGTAATGCTGAAAACACAATAGTTCCAACGAAATAACCGTCAACAGCTGTAAGTGGTAGATATAAACAGCTTGCCGTTTAAACGTTGAAGGAGCTCAGTGGTTAACGCCTCGCACTCACACCTCAGAGGTCCCACGTTCGATTCCACACGCCGGAGTATTGTTTTGCATTAGTTCTCTTTCTTGTGTGTTCATTTAAATTGATAAGTACGAACATACAGTGAATGACGGCGGCGTCGACGCCGGCTGCGAAACCCAGCCGAGACTGTCCATATAATCGCTATAGTAAAAAGGGGCAAAGAAGAAGCATGGCTGGCCGCTGTTCCTCTACACCTAGTGCCACACTCTTTAGTGGGCTTCGAGAACCTGACTCGACCTCTATCTCATGTCGTATGCTCCCACAATAGTGAACAGAGTACTAAAACAAAAATATGAATGCTAAAAACTGGTACGAAATAAGCCAGCAAGGTGTAAACAAGGATTTTATTAACAAGCGTTTATTTACATATGAAAATAAATGGCGTGGATACATATGCAGCGTACTTGATGATGATATCCTCTAGCTAACAGCGCTCAGCCACAAAGCCGTACTTGCGGGAAAAACAAGTCGGGCTCACCCAACCACAAGTGCCGGCTACAGTGCTCTTCTGCGTCTCGTACACTCGCGCATTTCCGTTACAATAACATAAACTACAAATATAAACAAGAATAATTCCCAATAGCCTCACTATAATCGCAATAAACGTCTCTTACACACCCGACTGAGACACTCACCACGCCAGAAAAAGTACTGTCGCTTCGACAAACACGCGATTGCTAAGTAAATCGCTAAGCTATACAAAAGATGAACGCACTTCTTCGGGTTTCCCGGCAGTGCACTTCCATTTTGCGCAAGATTTATAACTACAGCAACATCGGCACGGGAGCAACAATGGCGCAAGACTTTTTCCCGTCTTCAGCACAGCAAAAAAAGGAGAAAAAAAATGGCAGATGCCACGTACAGTGGGAATCGATGACACACGAAGCAGGAATGAGAAACTTTGCTATGTCACTTTAAAATCAGCCCAAAGTAACGAGGTTGAGATAAATAGTGCCGTACATAACTTCCGTGTCATGATTATCATGTTTTGATGTGCCATTCACCTGACGAGCAAAATGCTCGCAAGGCTGCATCTGGGTCTGACATAGACATAACAGGCACCCAGTCAGTTGTACTGATAGCCTCAACAAGGAATCAGAACTAGATACAGATGGGGAATAGGTAATATTGCGTGTGTGGGTTATGTTTTCGAATGCGAGGAAGATAGGATAATGATTGGTTATATCGGTGTTGACAACCCCCACGCAGGGTGGTGACGCCAAGTTGGGTAACACGTGATCAATGAGTTTACCGGTACCGTGAGATGCAGCTCTAGTTGGACACTCAAATAGTGATTCAAAGCCAAATACAGTGTAGCAATCGGTGTAGTTTGCATAAAAAGTACTGTCCGTGTCAAGCAAGGTAATATTCACATCACCTACAATTACTATGTTCTTATTTTCAAAAGTTAGCTTAGATAAAACTTCGCTGCTGAGACGGCGCAAAAAATCGCAAAGGGATGACAACGGGGAGCGATAAATGCAACCCAGAATTAGGTTTATTCATTATTTTGGAATGAGTGGACAATTTCTACCCACACTGACTCGCAAGGATTCACATTTATTTCAAGGTCACGTCTGCGCGTGGAAGCGCTATCTTGGGTAAGAAAAATTGCGGCACCCCCATGATTATCATTTTGGCGTTAGCAATATTCAGCTTGATAAGACGGGAAACCGGTCATGCAGTTATCTGTGTCACAAAGCCAAGTCTCTGATATGCAGATAAACGTGAAGGCATGCTGAACTGAGAAAATGAAGTTAGTATTTGCATCTATATTCTTGCGAAGGCTACGTGCATTGAAGTGAATGAGGGAATGACTCGTTTCGGAAAGTGCAAGGCCATGAAACGAGAGAGTTTCATAGCCATGCACACTCCCTGGGACGCTAAACTTCACATATCAATCAATCAGACTACACTGCGTCTTCCTTTCTTCGCGACGAAGGGATGCCGGAAGCGCTGAAATGCGCATGCGTCAATGCAACGCAGCGCAGCACCCCTGTCAGCATACGGCAGGACCGGCACCTGGCGTGGCAACGCCGTCGTGACACGAAGAAATGAACGCCGGCGAGCACGCGCATCACGTCAGGTCGAAATGCATTGCCACCTTGACTGTGGCATGTAGTCATGTTCTCGCATGACACGCATCCCATGATTATTATGTTTGCACCAGTCACATACCTTCGTCAACCCTTGACGTCACGTAATACCAAATTTGGCATAAGTGAAGCTAGCGCAACGGCCGCGAGCGCATCCTGACTGCGGCACGTAGTCATGTTGTTACATGACACGCATCTCGTGTTTAACATGTTTGCACCAGCATCACACCTTCGTCTTCCATTCACGTCCCGTAATACAATATTTGGTATAAGTGGAGCTAGCGAAACAGCCGCATCATGAGTGTAGCATGTAGTCACGTTGTCACATGACACGCATCTCATGATTATCTTTTTGCACCAATCACATACCCTCACCATCCATTCACGCACCATAAAACAAAATTTGGTACATGTGACGCTAGCGAAACGGCCGCGAGAGCATCTAGAGCATGGCAAGTAATCATGTTACATGACACGCATGTCATCACTTCATTGTTATGGTCTGTCGCTTGTGTTCGCCATAGAATCATGTCATACCATACCAGTTTTGCAACATGCCATGTGAACGAAACCACCACAAGACCTGCAGGACCACGAAACATAAATCATGACAATCATTGCATACATGTCATGATTTTCATGTATGTGTAGTCAAATATGATCTTAATAGTGTTTTGTTATGATTTACCAAGTTTGGTATTGATACCATTATCGAAACAACTAGGAGAGCCAGAAGTCGTAGGCGGCTAGATAGATAGATAGATAGATAGATAGATAGATAGATAGATAGATAGATAGATAGATAGATAGATAGATAGATAGATAGATAGATAGATAGATAGATAGATAGATAGATAGATAGATATGGCTTGATTGCATCGCGAGCACAAGCGACAGACCTTAACATCAAAATCATGACATGCGTGTCATGTACCAACATGGCTACATGCCATGCTCATGATGCGCTGGCGGCCGTTTTGCTAGCTTCACTTATACCAAATTTGGTATTACGCGACGCGAATTCATGACGAAAGTATGATCCTGGTGCAGACATGATAAACATGAGATGCGTGTCATGTAACAACTTAACTACATTCTACGCTCATGATGCGCTCACGGCCGTTTCGCTAGCTTCAAAAGTACTAAACTCGGTATTACGTGGCACGAACGGACGACATAGGTATATGACAAATCCAAACATGATAAGGACGACATCAGTGTTGTGTAACAACGCGACTACATGCCACACTGATAATGTGCTTACGACCGCTTCGCTAGCTTCACATATGCCAAATTTGGTATTACGTGACGCCAATGGTTGACCAAGGTATGTGACTGGTGCACACATGATAACCATAAGATACGTGTCATCTGAGAGCATGACTACGCACCACAGTCAAGGTGCCAATAAACTTCGACGTGGCATGGCGCGCGTTATCGCTGGCGTTCATTTCGCTGTGTCATGCCGGCGTTGCCACGCCAGGCGCCGGTTCTGCCATATACCCGCAAGCACTCCCCGCGTGGCGTTGCTGTGACACATGCGCGTTTGAGCGCACAGTGTCCTTCTGTCATGGAGAGAGGCAGGCGCGGTGCTGTCTAAGTAACGTCATCGGCGCGAAATGTAGCATGTCGCACAATAAAGTGGAATGCTGGGCCGTTCGGTAAAACATGTTGTGCAAATATATTATCGGACAAGGTTGAAGGAAAAGCACTTGACCGGAAGAGCGTATTTCCTGTCAAGTGCTTTGCCTTCTACCTTGTGCGCTCATATGATTCCGCAGCATATCGCATTTCTCGCCGGTTGCCATCATGGCGCGCCGACGGACGCTGGTCGCGCCTGGCGTCAGACTACAGAGTGCTTGCGTTCTGCGAACGTAGCGTCGCTGTGATCGGCATGCTCGCGCGTCGACGCTACATTGAAGTATATTGGGCCTTTCCTGATGCACTCGCGGCCGTTTTGCAAGCTCCACATATACCGAATTCGCTGTACGTGACATTGATGAAGGACGAAAGTATATGAGTAGTGCAAACATTATAATCCTGAGACGCGTGTCATGTAAGAACGTGACAACATACCATGCTCATATCGTGCTTGTGGCTGTTTTGCTAGCTCCACATATACTAAATTTCGCCTCACGGGACGTGAATAGATGACGAAGGTAAATGACACATAGAAACATGATAATCATGATACGGAATTCATGTACCGCACCATTTACCTCCACCTCATTATGTCTTGCTGATTTTAACATAACATAACATAACTTTATTTTCCTGAAAGACTCCTCAAGCCACAATCAATAATCTATTTAGGAAATAACAGCACCAACTCTAACAAATAGTCCCCACAGACCCGCCCAAGGGACTAACATATATCCTTACATTTACTCCTTAGCAGGTAACGGTTACTCCCACAAATAACCTCAAAAAACTAACATTTACTTCTCACATATACACACCCTCGGGCAACCGTTAGTTCCCACATTTAAAACTTACTGAGCAACCGTTAGTCCTCACAGTTGTTTCTCGCCCGACGACCGGTTGGTCGACTCAAATAGTCCAATCAGATAAATTCTTTATCCCCAGTTCAAATTTTGTTTTCTATTTACTTTTCGCCAGGCCTTATACTTTCTTCGTCTGTTTTTCTGCGCAGTGAAAAACAAATGGCGCGAAAAAAAACGCGAAAAATTCTTTACCCACCTGTGGGTCCCTGCATTTGCAGTCACTGCAACAACAAACGACAGAAGTGAGACATTCAAATCTTTTATTTTTAATACACATGAAGTTTCTTAATTTTTTAAAGAAAATTTGTGTAAAACGTACATGTCCAGCGTCTTTTTCACATCGATTGATATGTGGAGTTCAGTTTCCGAAACTACGATATGATTGTGAGAGACGCCGTAGTGGAGGGCTCCAGAAATTTCTACCACCTGGGGTTCTTTAACCTGCACCCAAATCTGAGCAAACGGGTCCACCACATTTCCGCCTCCATCGGAGATGCAGCCGCCACAGCCGAGATTCGATGCCATGACCTGCGGGGCAGCAGTGGAGTACCTTAGCCACTAGACCACCACGGCAGAGCCTCGTTGTCACATCTTTTGCAGTACTCGTGAAGCTCCCCCGACAGAAGCGACAGAAGACAGGCATTGCCGACGCCAGCGCACACTGCCTTCTGCATGTTGTGTGCCCATGGCTGTACAATAAGATTGTAGAAATAGTCACACGAGACAGATGATGGAGATGTACGTGTATGACAAGTACGTGCAAGTTGATTTAAAAATGATTATGTAAAATACGACACGCAAATAACTTTACCTTCACATCTCTTACAGTCCTTCTCAAACTGCTCCGATGAAAATGATATTTGACAAGTATTGGAGACGCTAGCGCACACAGGCCACGTCTGCACAATACGATTGTAAAAATAGTTATTCACACGTGACAGAGAATGAACATGCATGAATATCACAAATATGCGCAAGGTAAAATGAAAAGATACGTGTAAAACAGGACATGCAAATAATTTTCCCGTGATATCCCACATCGTCAAAGACTCATTTCAATCCCCGTAGCACAACAGCTTATGTGCGGTAGCCGCAAAAGATTCCGGCGCGCCGCGAACCACCGTGTCGCCAGCAAGGCGGTGATTTCTAAGCGAGCGCCACCGTTCACCTTCAGCAAGCGAACGCGAGACCAAACACGGCATTGCACGCGAAGCGTCTGCTTCCAGTGAACGCCGAACAGGAGAGCGACCGTACGCTTGGCTAGCGCCAAATTGGTTTCAAGCGAACGCCTGAAAAACCGATGGTGAAGCGCAAGACAGACGTGCGATTTTCTCTGCGATTCGGCGTGCGGTGCGACGATGCGAATGCCGGAGTGGTGACGTTTCGTGACGTTTCGTGACGCATGATCGCGTCGCACCGCCCCATAGCCGGTGTGGTGAGCATCAAACGGGCCATATATTTTCGTCCCAGCATCGCACCGCCACATGGCAGCAGCCAATCACAGCGCGAGAATACGAGTGGCGTCACGACTCTAGTGGCGCCATCTCACTGTCGCCGCTCCCATCACCCGTGGTCCAAGGCTCCAGGTGAGTCGATGGAGCGGTGCGAGCGTCGGTTTGCTGACATCGCCGACTGCGGTGGTGTGACAAAGAACGAGTACATTTCCCTGGTGACGTGATGATACTCTGGATTGAATAAAGTGGTGCTTGAAGTGCGCCTTTTCTGCACGACAACGCCCGTTTTGAAACCGCTAGCGAGATCGGAGATCGTCGGCAGCGAAGGAAGGTCCTTTCGCAGGTAAACACAGCCACCGGCATCTCTGCGCTGGCTTGCTTCGCTTTCACCTTTGCTCTTCACGTCGATGGTATTGATAAGGTAATAATGTATGCCAGCGCACTACATACGAGCCCAATGCTTGATAGTGTTGTCAAAAACAAGCTCTCGATGACGAGCTCGCGTGTGAACGGCGTAGGCGATGGCCGGCGCCCGCGATGCCAGGCCTCCCTGTCGGAGTCATGAATAATCAGCTGTTGCCGTGGTTACTACGTGCTTGTCGTTCACGAATGCGATTAATTAATTATTTTTATAGAACGAAGCGTGCCGGTGAAATGTTGTTTGTTTTGAGCCTCATTACGAGGATACCAAGTCGTTCGATCCTGCATGCCGAGGCGCCGCAGGGGGGCGGAGCCTGCCGCTGCTAGCTCCTTTTCCCTCGTGTGCCCCGAAACGTCGCATGCGGCATGCCGCACCAGCGACGCTGCATCGCACGGACAATCACACGTCTGTCTCGCGATTAATGCGGCCCTTTCCCACAAACTCGAGCGATTGCGAGTGCAGCGTGCAAACGCGAGTCCGCCGCCGTGGCAGCCGCGAACCGCCAGTGCCGAGCTGCTTGCGACCGATTGACGGGGGAGCCAACTGTAATGGCGACCAATTTTCACAAACCCGGTTCCGGTGCTAGCGAAAGCCCCACCAGGCCATACCGGTGCACTTACAGCGCGCGAAATACTAAAACCACGCTCGTTACGAGCAATCGCAACGTGTTCGGGACGACTCGGGAAACAGCGACGATGTCTCCACTCATCATCGCCAGCCCAGAGCTCATGAAGGCGGCAAAGACAGGCGAGCACTCGATGAGCAAGCTTCCGGGCGGCTGAGGGCAATGGCGGCAAGTTTTCGGGGGGTTAAAAAGCACAGGTGAACTACAGACACCGAAGCCGACATTCGCGGTGCATTTCCTGCGTGCGATAAAAACGACCGAGCCTGTAACAGGCAAGAGCGATTCACATCGCACACATGACAAGCACGGCAGAATAGAGAATGATCACCGACATGTGACAGAATCCAGCGCTGATTTCTGCCCTGAGTCAGGCTGAAAAAATGTATACAAGAGGCCTGCTGTCTTCTCAGCCGCCATGTTGGCCGTCATTCCCAAACCGTGGTGTCGTGAGTTGGTCGTGACCATCTTGAGTAAGCCAGAGTTATACAGCCCGGCGTATGGGTGCGGCGAAACGTAAAAGGAGCAGCGCATGCTCATTCAAGCGCACACACGAAGCACAGCGGCGTACTTCCTAGATCGTCGAGCTCTCCGAGTGCGATGCAACGTCAATTGTCACGATAAAATACGGAGGAAGACTGAGCTGAAGAGAGGAGGACGGTTACTGTCTTTGACAACGATTTGTGCATGTCCCGTGCGGTTCATCCGTTCGGGGACAAAGTAGTTTGCACGCGACACACATCCCTCTGTGGTTACTCCTCAACAGTCTATCCGTTCATCGCGCGTATACGGGGCTCCATTACTCCTGTTTCAGGTCATTTTGCCTTTGAGTGCACTTTAGATAAAACCAACAAGGTTTTAAATTGAAAGGATGTGGCACTTCACACTTCTCTGTTTTTGTATCTCTTTGTGTGAGCTTGCATCTAAAGTTTCCCGCGCTTGTGTCATGCGTAGCTTGTCCTCATTGAATTTCCTAAAAATAACTAAAGGGGACTATGGGGCTGCGATCGCTAAGCGACCATGATAATTATGGCTATGGCATTATTAAGCCTAGTCTTTGTGCTTGCGGGCGGTGAATCGCACATGTGGCTTCGTTCATTGCCGTGTTTCGGTTTTATGTCGAATGAAAAACAAACCGTTTTTAACTTTGTGAGTTGATTTGTAACGGTGATCGTAAAAGGTGAAGGCAGTGGTGTTCAACTGCTGAAAATTTGTCGATTAGTGCTTCGTGACAAAGCTGCTTCAAGACACGCGAAGCCAGGGAGAGCGTAAAGTATGAAGACTAGGCAAGTCCTTGTAACACCCATAATTTCCATCGTTGCTGAAGCACCATGCATACAGGAGCTCCCATAGACACCAGTGTCATAGTTCCCTCTAATGTATAATTAGGAACTATGTCCATGTCCCGGCGTCCTTATTCTTTGGATACACAGCCACGCCAAGCCATTCAAAACGTCACAACGCATATACACGGGCACACCGAGTAGCAGAGCGCATTATCTCTAAGACGAAGTGTGCAGGTAGAAACCTATTTCGCTCCAGAATCTTAGTGACCTTGAAACATCGTGCACGGTGTCATGAGCATTTTAAATGTCGCTCAAGACGTGCTAACGAGCATGGGATAATATGTTACGGATAAGACGCGACGCCGTGTCGACGAGGCTGTGGATGAGATGTGTTTTAAACCAGCAGTAATGGCGTGACCGGTTCACCAGTGATCGAGTGGAGAGAACCCTTCGTCTTCCTCGTAAGGCACACACACACGTCACCACCGAGAATATCAATATGCATAATGCATGCACTTGCCTAACACCCGGCGGCAAAAGCGCCATCTCGGGGCATTTAAATGACAACTTCACTAGGAGAGTCGTAGGGCTTTAAGCGCACATCTACAATACCGGTAGCCTGTGGGGCACATGAAGACTACGGGGCGGCAGGACAAATTTCATGTGTCACAGGAGCAACCACACGAAAGACTCGGTATGAACCTGTGTACTGAGTAAGCAGTTTTTTTTTGATAAACCAACTCGACGGGTCGGAGACCAGAGCAGGACCAATGAACCGGGCCAAAAGTGTACGTCACGGTGTCGTTGATCATACAAACGCTGTTGCTTCTCTTGAGAGGTCAGAACGCGAGTACGGGTGAATTCGCGTGCGCGAGGTTCCCGAGTGATAGCGTCCATGACATATTCACTGGTCGGTACTGCAGGGGACGGAATGACGGTGTCTAGAGGAAATGTTGGTTCTCGTCCGAACTGCCGAAAGAATGGAGAGTAACCGGCAGCATCATGGCGCGAAAAGTTGTAGGCGAATGTGACGTATGGCAACGCAAGATCCCAGTCCGTGAATGTGGTCGAAAAATACTTAGCGAGCTTGTCTCTAAGAGTTTAATTTAGACGCTAAGTGAGTCTATTTTTCTGCGGATGGTACGACGTAGTCAGCTTGTGCCTCGGTTTACAGGACTGAAAGATGTCGGCTATTACCTTCACCAAAAAGGTGCGGCCGCGGTATCTAAGCAGCTGCTGTGGAGCGCCATGTTGCAAAATCAGGTCTTTGAGGACGAAGTCGGTGACATCGGTGGTGCAGCTTGTTGGAAGAACTCGTGTTATGGCATAACACGTGGCGTCATCGGTGGCCATGGTCATCCACCTGTTGCCTGAGGAAGACAAGGGAAAGGGCCAAGTAGGTTTAAGCCGACGCGGAAGAACAGTTCTGATGGAATGTCGAGTGGTTGAAGGCACCCGGAAGAAGGTGACGGTAGTTTTTTGCAGCGCAGACGTTTCTCACATGCCACAACGTATCTTCTGACCTTGTGTGCAAGCCCTGGTCAAAGTAAGCGTTGAAGTATTCGGTCGTATGTGCGTGACACACCAAGGTGACCCGCAGTCGGAAAGTCATGAAGTTCGTGTAGAAGTTTCGGGCAAAGATCCTTCAGAATGATAAGCAGCAGGTCCGGTCCATCCTGCTTAAAATAATTGTGGCACAATACACCATCACGGAGCACGAATGAGCGATGGGACTGATCGAAAGATGATGATTCGAGGCTCTTGACAATAGCACGTAAGGATGCATCATGGTGCTGCTCGTCACCGATGCATGTTGTTTGCGAAAGGAAAAATACGCAAGGGTCAATGTTAGTGTCAGGCATAAAGATCAATTCAGTGCCGGGTAGTGGGACAGGTAGTCTGCGTCGTGGTGTAGGCGTCCGGACTTGCATGTCACGATGTAGGTATACTCTTGCACTCGCAGAGTTCAGCGCCGTAGCCAGCCAGTAGAGTCCTTCAGTGACGTAAGCCAACATAGCGCATGATGGTCAGTTATTACAGAGATTGTTGTGCCATATAAATATGGGCGGAAGAGACTGCCCAAACAATAGCAAGACGTTCACGCTCGGTAATGAAATGATTGCCCTCAGCAGCTATGAGAAGGCTGCTAGCGTAGGCGATGACTCGGTCGTGTCCCTGTAGGCGGTGAGCCAGGACGGCTCCGATCCCGTGGCCACTAGCATCGGTTCGGACTTTTGTCGGAGCGGATGGGTCAAAGTGAGCCAATATACGCGGAGTCGTCAGTAGCCTGATTAGGTAATAAAAAGCAGCAGCTTGGTCGGTGCCTCGAGTAAAAGTGACGTCTTTCTTCAGAAGCTTAGTGAGGGGTCGAGCGATGGTTGCGATGTCTTTCACAAACCTTCTAAAATAGAAACAAAGTCCTACAAAACTCCGGACACCTTTGACTGACTTGGGTACGGGAAAACTGGTGACTGCACCAATTTTCTCCGGGTCCGACTGCACACCTGATTTGTCGACAAAGCGACCCAACACTGTAATTTTCCGGTGCCCAAAGTGGCACTTCGACTAGTTGAATTGAAGGCCTGCAGTGTGGAAGATGTCGAGAAAAGCTCACAACCGCTGAAGGTATGTCTCAAATGTTGGTAAATATACAAGGACATCGTCAAGGTAACAAAGAGATGTTGACTATTTGAATCCTTGTAGCCGAGAGTCCATCATGCGCTCTAAAGTGGCTGGGGCATTACATAGTCCAAATGACATAACCGTGAACTGGTATAGGCCGTCTGGAGTTACAAACGCAGTCTTCTCTTCGTCTTTTTCGTCGACAACAATCTGCCAATAGCCACAACGTAGGTCTATTGACGAGAAGGGTAGGGCGCCGTGGAGACAATCGAGAGCGTCATTGATGTGGGGCAAAGGGTAAAGATCCTTTTTGCGATTCTATTCAGATGGCGGTAATCAACGCAGAAGTGCCATGTGTCACCTTTCTTTTTAACGAGCACCACGGGCCACGCCGAAGGGCTCGAATAGGGTACAATTATCCTTTTAATATCATCTAGCTGACTGCATGTTGAATTACTTTACGCTCGGGGGCAGACACCCGGAATGGTCGGCGATCAATCGCCTGTGTTAATGCGGTGTTTGACGAGTGAAGTCTGGCTGAGTGGACGGTTGTCGATGTTAAATATGTCGCGGTATGAAGCCAGAAGGTGGCATAGCGCGGCTTACTTTTCAGGCTTGAGGAGCAGGGCGATCATCAAGCGTATGGTTGCATCGAGGCACGTTACATTCTGCGGGTTACACCGGTGCTCGAGACATACGTCTGCCGCAAAACTGGTGAAGTGGTCATTGGTTAAGGGTCTTAGCGTGGCGACCAAAATTCCTCGAGGTAGTACTTTCTTTATGAAACCGAAATTGATAACAGGTAAATATGTTCGCATGAAGGCCAAGGTTACGACGGAGTGTGGGACAGTAATGTCACGCGCCAGAAGAACATCGGGAATCAGCGTCACGATATACTCAACGTGGAGCACTGGAGAGGGCGTTGCCAATTCAGCGAATGTGAGAGTTTTAGTTGGTAGCCGAAATAAGTCAGTGGTGCATAAGCTGTTCGGGATTTCAGGGTGAAAATCTGGAAGGCGAGGAAGTTCTAGACAGAGAGTACCGGCGGCACAATCGATCAGGGCAGAATGCGTCGATCATAAGTCCATCACGAAGAGGTCGTGGGGGCAATTCTTGAACACCGTAAATAAAACGGGAACATGGCGGCTGGCAATCCTAACACGAGTGGTACACATTCCAGTGATGGCCACAGTTTCACCTTCAGCGACAGAGGGCTTTAGTCACTGTAGGCGTGGTGACTTTTTTGAGTAGGCGACACAGATGAGCACTCATTATGAACGCTTGAGCTCTGGTATCGGCTACCGCCGTCAAAGGAATACCATCCACATACACCTCAATCAAGTTCGAATTAGTGGGAAGTGCAAACGCAGGATTTGGATCAGTCGCAATTGATGAAACACTACTTTCCGGAGCTGCATGATTTAGTTTTCCATCCGAGAGGGTCCATAGTTGAGCGACGATGGATAGTGGTGTAGTTAGAGCGATGGGGAACAGCGGCGTTGAGGTGAGAGCGAACGAGTGGTGGAACGGCTGCTAGGGACCTCGGAAGTTGGAAACACACGACTGGGCGAATACCGATGGGAGGCGTCTTATGGGCGAGAAGAGGAAAATGGTCTCCAGGTTTGGGGCGTCCAAGTGCTGTGACGGTAGCGGGAGACATGGCCAACTCGGTGGCAGCGGAAGAAGATCGGTTTATCGTCTGCAGTTTTCCATTCCGTCGGATGGCGGGATCGCGGAAGAAAATATGAGTCTTGACGCTGTGACTTTATTGTCATCCGCCTGGAGGCGGGTCGGGAGACAGAGCAGTCCACAGAAAAACCAAGCTTTGCAATTTCTTGCCTCACGATGGCTTGAATAACGGAGACTACCGGAGGCATTTGTGCGGCACAATGGTTGAGTGGAAGTGAAAGAAGTGGCACTTGACTTGACGTTTCAAGCTCCCGTCGAACTATACGTGTGACGTTCTCCTGCATGAATGGTGCGGCACTGATATTGGTGGAGGTAGATGTAAGAGCTGTGTTTGGTAGCCGCGTAAATTGAGGCAGGACACGGTGACTATTGACCATTTCGAAACGGCGGAATTCTGTAATAATCATATCGATGGTCATGATGTTAGTGTACACGAGCAAGTTCATGGCATCGTCCGAGATGCCCTTGAGTATGTGACTCACCTTGTCAGTCTTTGTCATTTGCTCGTCCACTTTCCGGCACAACGTGAGCATGTCCTGTATCTACGAGACATAAAGTTTGGTTGAGGACCGCACACGAGTGTCGTGTTCTTTTCTCGCTTCCATTTGGGGACAAGACGGGTCCCCAAAGATGTCACGTAGTCACTTCTTGGAGATATCCTAGCTGGTGATCTCGGTCTCATGGGCGTCGAAACAAACATTAGGGGTGTAGTCCAAGTAAAAGATTACGTTGGTGAGCGTTATGGTAGGGTCCTATCAGTGTGTCTGGCTAACACGCTCGTACATACGGATATTAGTCAACGTCAAACCCAGGTTGTGCGGAGAATGTACCGGGTTCACGAGTGTAGGGCATCGTCAGGTATGTAGAGGCTGGAGGTACAGATGAAGACGCTCACGGGTTGTCGTCATTGGTAGCCATGATCAAAGACTGAGCGGTGCGCCACTGCGAAGCTTCGTGGTGAGGACAAGGAACGTTCCACTTTCACCAAATATGTTACGGATAAGACGCGACACCGTATCGACGAGGCTGTGAATGAGATGCTTTTAAAACCAGCAGTAATGGCATGACTGTTTCTTCTTCTTCTTCTTCTTCTTCTTCTTCTTCTTCTTCTTCTTCTTCTTCTTCTTCTTCTTCTTCTTCTTCTTCTTCTTCTTCTTCTTCTTCTTCTTCTTCTCATCTCATGGCTCTTACCCTATGCAGGCCGTGTGTTAGGTGAAATTTTTTCTTCGCAATACTACTCGTATACTCTAGGGATAAGTTACACAATAAATAATTACTGAACAATAATATATAATTGTTTAAAAAACTGAAAAATTTAGCTTGAGATTCTTTCAGTCTGGCTGATGAATTCCTGTATGGCGTAGTAAATATCACTGTGACTACCGCCCACGGTAGAGGAGCCGAATGATAGAACAGCTGATTCAGATATTTCCAGACCCAAGTTTCGAAGAGATGGTTTTATGAATCTTCTTCTCAATGACGTATACCAGTGACAGGATAGCAAGTAATGACTGATTGTTTCCTCTTCCTACAGAAGATGCACAGAGGAGACAACGCTTGACTTGCTCTATGCAGGTAAAAGTTGAGGGAGGTATCGAAGTTTGGTTATGGCCACTTCCATTATTCTCGACCGCGACAACTCACTGTTGCAGGGAAATAATAGGTGCTTATATTCTGGAGAAGCTGTCAAGGCAGGGTCTGATAAACATTTTTCGAAAGTTAAGGTGCGGAATTGTGCAATTGTAATGCATGTTGTCAGTGGGAAAACCTGAATGATTGGCACCAAAAGTGCCGCCTTTGCTAAGGAATCAGCGCTTTCGTATAAAAACGAACCCTTGTGTCCTGGTACCCAAATTAAGTGGAGACACTGTAGGTGGACGGGAACTAATATTCTGAAAAGCTTTATAAGAGGCGTTTCACCAGATGCAGAGAGAGAAGAACACACAGATAATGAGTGAGTGATGATTGTTACTACCGTATTCAAACTGGGTAACCTTTGCAGAGCTAATATTATGGCCATAAATTCATTTATAAAATTTGGAATAAAATCCAGTAGTCGTAACGAAAAAGACCAATGAAATTGAGGGCAGAATATTCCTAAGTCAACGTTTTACTCAGTTTGCGATGTATCTGTTTCAATAACCACATTCGTTGCCAGATTATTTAGATGCTCTTGTAGTAGTCCATTTGAAATTCCGTTAGGCAATAATTCCGCGCAGTTCGAAAAAAGACAATGTCTGTGAATTTAGGTTCCATAATCAAAGAACACACATCACGAATTTGTACATTCAAAAAATCGAGTAATATTTAGCAAATATGATTTGTGGCTCGCGGAATCTTGGCCAGTGCTCGAAGAAAAAATATATTGGATTGTGAATGAAAATTATTGTATTATGGTTAGAAAGCCTTTCGTACAACCGTAAGAAAGTGTGCACCAAAAGTAGGTTAAATCAGTTCAACAGGAGTAGTGTTCTCACTTCCAGGTATAATACTGCACTCGCCACATATTTTGGAAGGACTAAGCACAGCCGTAAAGGCTCTCGCTCCAATACGACTAGTGGCCGAAGCTTGTATGCTGGCACACCGGAAAAAAGAACACAGCCGAATTTAAATACAGGCCGCACGTGCATCTTGTAGACCATCAAAAGTGCTTCTCTTCTCCTACCCGATCTGCGACTGCTCAGCCTGCGCAATACACCCATTGTCCATGCTCCTTTTGTTGTGATATATTTAATATGAGCTTGCCAGTTTAGTTGTTCGTTGTATATGACCCCGAGGTATTTTAATGATTCCACTTGTGGAATATCCCGCAGCTTGTGTGTCAGAGATATTCTCACCGGATCGTTAACCGGGAAAGCCAGAGGAGCACACTTATTGGTATTAGGACTTAACTGCATTCCATCTAGCCACTTCTCGAGTTCACTCAAGGGCGACTATAAAGTTTTGTAAAGGTGATGTATGCCAGCATGATGATGATGATGATATATGGTGTTTTTTGGCGCAAGGGCCATTTGATGGCCAAAGAGCGCCAGTTCATGGGACAACGAATGTGGACAATGATTGTGATTAGCGGCTGTTTAAGGGCCATAAAATTCCTCGCAGTAAGGCGGGAAAAACATACAAGTAATAAAATCATGACCATGCCGTGAAAGGTGTGGGTGGTGTGAATAGGTGACAAAAGTTGGTGATAATGAAAAACGATGGTGGACATGTATGGCATTAGCACAAGTACCTCACTCGTTCATACCCTTGCGTCCAAGGGCCGTGAGGCAAGTGCTTTCCTGTGTAGCCACCGCAGCAAAAACCTCTATGAAGAGGTTGTGCTACGGAATGCCCGGGTATATGATATGAAACTTATGAATTTCTTTTAAAAACGCTAACAATGATTTATTACTAAAAAGATGTTCCCTACCAACGAACATTGCAGGGTGTAGAGGCATATGTTGTCGGTAGGATAATGGAAAGTGTTGTATTCATAGAGTGTCTAACTGTTTACATTGAATTAAAACGTGAAGATCTGTTAACGCCTCACCACATTTATCACACAATGGTGGATCACCACCGGACAAAAGATGTGTGTGTGTCGTGTATGTGTGTCGTGTATGTGTGTCCTATCCTAAGTGTTGTTAGTGTTACCTCTGTTAGACGTGATTTTGATACTGGTGGCCAATGGCCAAGGTGTGGCTTGATAGCGTGTAGCTTGTTTTGTGTGTGTGTATCCCACTTGCTCTGCCAGTAGTCCCTCAGCTTTCGTTTGAGAGACGGCTTAAGATCAAGGGCCGGGATTGATATGGATGTAATGGCGGTGCTCTCATGGACGGATGCAGCGAGCTGATCCGCCCTCACGTTGCCTTGGATCTCACGGTGCCCTGGCACCCAGCACACTACAACATGTTGTTTGAGTGTGTAGAGTGTGCACAAAATGGAGTAAAGTGAGACAAGGACCAGGTTTTTTTGTTTTTTAAGACTGTGCAGAGCCCTTACCACACTTAGGGAGTCTGTATATATTACTGCTTTTTGTATTTGTAATTGTTTGATGTGTTTAGCTGCCAAACGTATCGCGTAAGCTTCCGCTGTGAAGATACTTGTGCGTGGATGTAGAGGGCCAGCATCCGAAAAGCATGGGCCGACAGCAGCGTAGGACGCAGAGGAGTTAGTCTTGGAGGCATCTGTGAAGAACTCAGGACGTGTGTATTTGTGTTGAAGTTCCAGAAAGTATGTTCGGATATGGGCAATAGGGGCATGTTTTGTAACTTCTAGGAAAGACACATCGCAGTCTATAGTCTGCCACTGCCACGGTGGCGGGTATGCTACAGGAGCCATTATACTGTGTTCAAGGGACACTTCAGTTTCTTCAGCTAGACACTTCAGGCGAACTGAGAAGGGTTGACTCATCGAAGGCCTGTTTTGAAACAGAGTTGAGCTCGACAAATTATTATTGTAGAGTATGAGGGGCGCTTCTTGTCTGCTTTCATCTTAAGGAAATAAACAAAGGACATGTAGGTTCTCTGCAGATGAAGCGACCACTCATTTGACTCAACATAAAGGCTTTCTACGGGGCTGGTGCGAAAAGCACCCGTAAAAAGGCGGATGCCCAAATGGTGCACGGGGTCCAGCATCTTCAAGGCACTTTGAGTAGCAGACTGATAGACAACGGCCCCATAATCTAAGCGAGTGAGAATGAGGCTTCTATAGACGTTCATGAGGCATTGCCTATCACTACCCCACGTGGTAAGTGACAACACTTTTATAACATTCATAGCTTTTAAACATTTTGTTTTTAAATACTTGATCTACGGTACGAAGGTCAACTTGTTGTCCAAGATTAAGCCTAAGAATTTATGCTCGGCTTTGACGGACAGTTGTTGCCCGTTCAGTTGAATGTCGGGTTCCGAGTGCATTCCTCTGTTTCGAGCGAACAAAACACACGTGCTTTTTTGTGGGCTAAGTCAAAATCCGTTTTCATCTGCCCATTTGGAGACCTTATTTAAACCAAGCTGAACCTGCCGCTCACACATGGCCAAGTTGCATGACTTGAAGCCAAGCTGAACGTCGTCGACATATGTACAATAGAACATATAGCGAGGAATGGACAAGTGCAAAGAATTCATTTTGATAATAAAAAGTGTGCAACTAAGCACGTCACCTTGTGGCACGCCTGTTTCCTGGACAAATGTTTGGGAGAGCACACTGCCTAGACGGACATGGAATGTCCGGTTTGACAGGTAACTTTCGAATATATGAAACATTCTTCCGCGCACACCAAGGTGGGACAGGTCTCTTAGAATTCTGAAACGCCATGTTGTATCATACGCCTTTTCGATATCGAGGAACACAGAGAGAAAATATTGTTTATGGACAAAGGCGTCTCTGATCTGTGCCTCGATACGAACAAGGTGGTCTGTGGTGGATCTACTTTCTCGAAACCCGCACTGAAATGGGTCGAGCAAATTGTTTGTTTCAAGGAAATGTACAAGTCGGCAGTTCATTATTTTTTCGAATACTTTGCACAAGCAGCTTGTAAGTGCAATAGGCCTATAACTTGAAGCTAAAGAAGGGTCCTTGCCCTCTTTCAAAATGGGAATAATAATAGCCTCTTTCCAGGAGGTAGGGATAAAGCCGGAAAACCAGATAGCATTGTACAAGCAAAGTAGAGTTTTTCGTGTTTCGGCTGGTAGGTTTTTTAACATTTCTTATACCACACGGTCAGAACCTGGGGCAGAAGTACTGCAGGAGTTTAGGGATGTTCGGAGCTCCGCTAGACTGAAAGCTTGGTTATATGCCTCGTATCTAGTGGATTTGTTTTGGAGTTTCTGCTTTTCTATTCTTGTTTTGTATTTTTGGAAAGTGCTAGTATAGTGGGACGAGCGGGATACCCGTTCAAAATGTGCCCCGAGGAAGTTTGCCTGATCTTCCAAGGTATAACCTTGAGTGTTTACGAGTGAAAGTGTGTGTACTTGTTTCCCTGCTATCCTACCAACCATGTTCCAGACTTTGGCCTCTTGTGTGTATGAATTGATCCCTGACAAAAACTTCTGCCAGCTTTCTCTTCTGGCCTGCCGACGCGTTCTCCTAGCTTGAGACTTTATTTTCTTGAAGGTGTCAAGATTTTCGGCTGTCGGTGAGTTCCGAAGCAGCCCCCAAGCTCTATTTTGCTGTTTGCGCGCGTTTCGGCATTCAGAGTTCCACCATGGCACACGCCGTTTTCCAGGGTGTTCATTTGTTTGTGGGATGAATTTTGTTGCAGCATCAATCAAAAACGCTGTGAAGAAGTTGACAGCAACATCAATGTTCAAAGTACATATGTCATTCCAACCTAGACGAGCGATGGTACAAAACTGTTCCCAGCCGGCTCTGTTTATGAGCCACTTGGGAACACGTGGTGGACACTCAGTTACTGTATTTGTGCTCAAAACTACGGGAAAGTGGTCACTTCCGTACAGATTACTGACGACTTTCCACTGGAGTAGAGACACAAGGGATGGAGATACTATGCTTAGGTCTATGGAGGAGTAGGTGTTATTGGCGAGATTATAATAGGTTGGTTCTTTTCGATTTAGGAGACACGCGCTCGACGAGAGAAGGAACTGTTCGATCAGTCGACCTCGCGCGTCATACCGAGAGTCACCCCATAGCCTGCTATGCGCATTAAAGTCTCCAAGGAGAACATAAGGTTCCGGAAGTTCATCAATTAAAGAGTGTAAATCACGTTTTTGCAGCTGATAGCTAGGAGGAATGTAAATAGTGCAGATTGTGATCAGTTTATCAAAAAGAACCGCTTGAACAGCCACTGCCTCAAGGAATGTTTGGAGTTGTAAGTGTGTGCATGCAATTCCTTGATTCACTATGATGGCAACACCTCCGGATGATGTCATGGCATCATCACGGTCCTTTCGAAAAATAACGTATTTACGAAGAAATTTTGTGTGTTTTGAATTAAGGTGTGTTTCTTGTACACACAGCACTTTTGGCGAGTGTTCGTGTAAGAGTTCTTGGATGTCGTCAAGGTTTCTGAGAAGGCCCCTGACGTTCCATTGTATAATTTGAGTGTTCATGGTGAATGTAGAATAATGCTGTGTGTACGAAAAGCGAGTGGCTGTTTAGACGGGGAGTTTGAGTTCACTTAACAGGGCCATCACCAGGCCCTGTTATTTGCTTTTTTGTTTTCTTGGCGCACTCCAAGGAGCCACGTCGCTCTTTCGGCACCAAGGGTGCCGACGTATCCATTGCCTCCTCGGACGCACTGGATGCCCGCATGTGCGGGCTGTTAGTTCGGATCTTGGGACTCGCCTGGTGAAGGGAGGCCTTGAGACCCGAAGACTCTGAAGTCTCCGGTCTCTGTTTGGGAGTAGGCGGTGTAGCCTGGGCTACAGCCGCCTTGGGGGCAGGTGCCACAACCGCCGGCTCGGTATGCGGGGGCCGAAGGGGTGGCGAGGGCTGGTGCGACGGTGCCCCCTGACGCGCCGCATCAGCATATGTTGGGCCGTAAAATGGCGACACTCTTCGTCTTTCTTCTTTGAATGTGATGTTTTCTTTGACTTTAATAGTGATTATTTCTTTTTCTTTCTTCCAGTTAGGACACGAACGCGAATACGCGGCGTGTTCCCCATCACAATTCACGCAGTGAGGCGTAGTAACACAGTTATCAGATGGGTGGCCGTGGCTACAACATCTCGCACAAGTTTCCTGACCCCGGCAGTTCTGCGAGCCATGACCAAATCGTTGACATTTATAACACCGTCTTGGATTGGGAATGTAGGGACGGACAGAGAGTTTGATGTAGCCTGTGTCTATAGATAAAGGCAGTGTGCTAGATGCAAAAGTGAGTATTAAATGTTTGGTAGGTATTTCTTTGTTGTCGCGTCTGATGACGATTCGTTTCACATCCGTGACATTTTGCTCTTTCCACCCTTCAAGCAGTTCCTGTTCAGACATTTCAAGAAGGTCTGCTTCTGAAACAACTCCGCGTGAGGTGTTCATTGATCTATGAGGTGAAACAGATACTGGGATATTACCAAATGCTACGAGACTGCCAAGTTTTTCATGGTGGTGTTTTTCAGGCAGCTCAAGGAGAAGGTCTCCGCTAGCCATCTTTGTAACCTTGTATCCTCGGCCAAAGAGCTCAGTCAGAGATTTAGCAACAAGAAATGGAGATATGGCTCTGGCTTGTTTTGCTGGCTTTTCGCTGTGCACTACATGGAATTTTGGAAAGCATTGTCTGGGTTGGCTGAAAATTGATATTTCATCGGTGCGTCCCCTCTTAAGTGGAAGACGATCTAGGAGATGGGGAAATGCAGGTGTTCCCATAGTAGTGTACGTTTTTTTTTGGCAGCAATGGCGACCACCCACCATGGAGTCCGACCAGGGGACGCTGAAGCACTTAATAGCATAAGGCTGCAGACGCCAGCCGTACATTGCCACTATAACCAAGTATAACTACTCAAGCTTGAGTAATTACACAAGGTTAACCCTTGCCGCCAGGAAAAATCGGAAGTAAATGGAGATGTATGCCAGCAGCTATACCTAAAAAAAGCAATGTCGTCCGCATACACATAAGTCTGCACCCTTGATCAAATAGGAATAATACTCATCAAGATGTTTAATAATGCGGGTGAAAGTACTGATCCCTGTGGCATGCCTCGGGTCTGCTTGGGATTGCAGGAAGAAAAGCCATCTTTAACGCAGTAAAACTCCATTTCCTTAAAAAATTCTGTCACCTATGCTGTGATACTGTAAGGAAGTTCATTGCACCTTAAACGACTAATATATTAACACAGAATGTTCACAAGCGATAAAGTGGAGACGACCCTTCGTCTTCCTCGTAAGGAACACGCACGCGTCGCCACCCAGAATAGTATTATGCATAATGCATGCACATATCATTATTAACAATTATTGTTGGTGTTATCGTCTCAAAAGTGCCATATGATCATGAGAAACGCTGCAGTAGAGGGCTCCGCTAGTTTCAACAACCCAGCATTTTTTAACGTGCACTTAAATATAAGCACACGGGTCTCAAACATTTTCACCTCCATCGAAATTGTCACCGCAACGGCCGCGATTTCATTTTGCGACGTGCCGGTCAGTAGCAGGGTTCCTTAGACCCGCACCATGGCGGGTGAACCGCAGACTGCCTTAAACTAGACCACCGTGGCGACTGCCGAGCACGCGATCACGACGTCATGTGAAGGAAGAGCCACTTTAAAGCTTACTACTTACGCATGCCTATATGCACATTTCTAGGGGCGAAGTTCCTTTAGTCTAGGGCAATGCCTCGTCTCCCTTGGCATACCCAGTAGCGTCTCCTTTATTACACAACAGAAGGTATTGTGTGTACATATGCTTGCAAATATCACTAGATGGCGCTAGTTGTCTTAGCATAGTTATGACTTCCTATAGTTGGTGGACGAATGTATGGACAGAAAGACAGATAGAAGGATGTACGGAGGGACCGAAGCTCTGTCAGATGGATGCTTCGCCCCACTCACATTCAATCACTCCGTGAATATGCTGTGATTTTTTTTAAGTAATACCACAACATAAAGAAATAAACTGTATTTCAGTACTTTCAGGTGGTGGAAATAAACAGAGAGGTGCATGAGTGGGGTGTTTTTAAACGAGACATAATTCACTTCGATGGGCGGCTGGGTTATGAGGTGGGTTGGTGACCTGCAGGACGCGCAGTAGCTTTTCTGACGGGCACGGGGGCCCTTCGGGGTGCAGGACTGCTAGTAACGAGGAAACAACCAGAGAGACTTTTTGATGGGTGGCATGGAGAGATGTGATACCCAAGTGTCACGAGTATTTAAGATAGGTAGAGTCTGGGGCAGAAATAGACGTAGCCATGAGCGCCGAGCCAATTCAGACATAGGGTATAATAACATGCAGGGTGGCAGGAACAGCTTGAAGTGGGAAGATATAGAAGAACAGCTAAGGGAGGAGAGGCCGATGGTATACAGTTTTGTAGAAACACATCTTAGGGACATGGAACAACCTTCTAACCATCCGGACTACACGTGGAAATATTGTAATAGAACAGAAGGCAGCAGAAAGGGGAATGGTATTAGGGCATTCTTTCATAAAAGTACAGACTGACAAAGGGTCAAGCTGGAGTGCAAGGAACATTTATGGCTAAAAGGGAAAGTGGCAGGGCAAATGACACTCCTTGGTTTCGTGTACTTGCGGACGGGAGCAAAGCCAGAGAGAAAAATCAGGCAATGGTAGAGTGTATATCAAAGGACATTGAGGAGTTAGGAGGAGAGTGCGAGATAATTATACTAGGAGATAATAATGCGCACATAGAAGATATAGATGAATATATCGACCCGACAGGCAAACTCATCATGTATATGTGTGAAAGGGATGATTTGGTCATTTGCAACAGTACCGAGAAGTGTGCAGGGCAAATAACACGGGAGGTAGTAAGGCTGCAGTCGACGATAGATTACGCACTGATGTCACATAGGATGTATGATAAGGTCAGGAAAATGCACATAGATGAACGTGGCTCCAGAAGTCTGGCTAATGGTCACAAACGTACAGAGCTAAGTTTTGGAAGAGCAGTGAAAGTGGGAAGGAGACAAGATGAGCAACTACAAGAAAATTTTTATTGATAAAGGCAAATTGACATAGCTACTAAACAAATTGAGAAAGTAATCAATGAGGATAATAAAACAGTGTCGACATACACGAATCTAATTAGACTGTTTGACCTAGAGCTTGCAAAGACACGTGACAAGTCACCCCGTAAAAGAATATACAAACCCAAAAGTTGGTGGGATGAGGAAGTTAGGAGAGTCATAGCAAAACGTCAGGAAGCCTCAAGGGAACACAGCCATGCAAAGCAGCGGGGTGAACCGACAGATGATGTTGAAAGAAAATGGGAAATCTTTCTAAGCTGTAGAAGGGATGCATACCTTATGATTAATGATAAGATTCGAAGAAAGGGAGCTCAGTGGCTGGCAGAAGTTATAAAAAAGATAGAAAGACGGCTATGAAATTTCGGAACCATCAAAACTCCCTAAGAAATGAGACGAGCCTAGAGCAGAGGTTTATACCTACAGCTCAAGGTGCTAGGCTAGAAGTGGACGAAGCTATTGAATATATGAGAACAAGGGTGTCAGAAAAATTTCAACAAGGAAGTGCTTTATGCACCACAATAGACAATGATGAGTCAAGTGGCACGATGGCTTCATTTTCACGACGAGAGTGGGAAATGGCTGCGAAGAGGGTTCCTAGTGGTACATCAACAGGCCCAGATGGCAATCCGATTAAGCTGATAAAGACATTAGGTCCGAAGTCTAAGCAGGCTTTGAGAGAGGCAGTGGGCAAAATATTAATCGATGATGAGGTTCCCAATGGATGGAAACTTAGCAGGATGAGCATGATTAATGGAAAAAAGGTGGGCAAAGCTGACATAAATAACTACCGTCCTATAACAGTGACATCAGTGGTCTACAGGCTGGCGATGCAGATTATAAAGGAAATACTGCAGGCATAGATAGAGGATGAGGGGTGTTAGGAGATTTGCAGAATGGGTTTCGGACACACAGGAGGTTGCAAGATAATCTGTTCTCACTGACGCAGTGCATCGAAATAGCAGAAAAGGAACACAGGCCCCTGTGGCTAGCAGTTTTTAACTATCAAGGAAGCGTATGACAGCGTGCTTCAAGAGGAATTGTGGGGAATACGGGACACACTAGGCGTGGAAGATGGAGTCACTAACCTTTAAAGAATATATATAAAGGTTACAAGGTAGTTATAAAGTGAAAATAACATATATCCAAGCCTGCAGAGGTAAAACGGGGGCTTAGGGAGGGGTGTCCTCTGGCACCCTTATTATTCATGATGTATCTACAAAGATTAGAGGCCAAATTAGAGGGAAGTGGACTGGGCTTCAACCTCTCTTTCGTCAAACAAGGAAATCTCATTGAACAGGCACTACGAGCATTGATGTATGCTGATGATGTAGTGCTAATGGCCGATAACGAGGAAGATTTGCAGAGATTGGTGGACATCTGCGGTAATGAGGGAGATAGGTAAGATTTCAGATTCAGTAAGGAAAAATCAGCAGTCATAATTTTTATTGACAATCGAGGTAGTGAGCTTAGAATACAGGAGGTCATGCTAGAAGTAGCAGATAAATACAAATATCTTTGCGTGCGGATGAGCATTGGGCCGAGTACCTAAAGGAACACCTAACATACATGACGACTAAAGGTAACAGGAATGCAGCGGTAATGAAAAACAAAGAACTGTGTAATTACAATAGGTATAATGTTGTGAGAGTAATATGGAAATGAGTCATGGTTCATAGTCTGACGTTTCGCAATGCGGTCTCTTGCTAGAGATCAGAAGCTCAAGCAAGAATATAAATTAAGCAACGTGGAATAGGTAGGCTTGCCTTTGGAGCTCAAGGGAATACACCAAATGAGAGAGTATAAAGTGATATGTGATGGACATCATTTTAGGGCAGGGAAGCTAGCAGGAAGATAAAATTTGAGAAGCGATGGAGAGAAAGGGGGGGGGGGAGCGTTAAGCTAGGAAGGTATTCAGCTGCTTGTACATGAAGAATGTCGATACTAAATAGAGGAAGTGAACCAGAAAATTGACTGGTAAATGCTTAGAAAACAGCAGGGCGCCAAACTAAAAAGAATTATCGATTAAGGAGAAGGTGAAGGAAGCAGAGACCGATATGTGGAGAATTCGTATGATGAAGAAGTCCGCACTAGAGATCTACCGAACTTTTAAGCAGGAAATTGCCAAGGAAAGGATCTATGATAATACTCGGGGTAGTTCTCTACTGTTTGAGGCCAGGACGGGAATATTGTGAACCAAGACATATCGGGCCAAATACGAATGGGCAGACACGGTATGCTGTGCGTGTGGAGAAGAGGAAAGTGCCGAACAATTGGTAATATTCAGTAAAGGGATGCACCCTATTGTTGAGGATGATGGCGCAGAGTTTTTCAAAGCACTGAAGTTTAGGGACAGAGAGGGCAAAATAAACTTTAAGTGGGTAGAAATAACTCGAAGAAGGTTATCTGATCGGTGGCTAAAGTCAAGGCTCAAGTGAAAATTAAACCCTTCACTGCAAAGTATGAATCCTCAGCCTGACAATTTAAAGGGAAAAATAAATGTGTTTTTGGTTCATTAAGTAATAAGAGTTGGTGGCGCTAGCCAGCAGCCGATTTAAATGGTACAGCCATATCCATCCATCCATCCACCCATTCATCCATCCATCCATCCATCCAACCATCCATCCATCCATACAGCTAAGGTTCCTAAATGAAACAAGTTTCCAAGGTAGCGTCACTCATTGTTCTCCAGCTATCCTCCTCACTCTTTCAAGTACCCCTCTTTTTATCTGCCATCCGCGTCTGTATATGGTTCATTCCTTGCATGTGATCTTGCAAATAGATGGTTGTATTATTTATTATTATGCAAAAGGTTCAAAACGAGTATGCATGCACACATGGCTCCAGCCTAATTCTCGCCATGACAAAGACGAAGTAGTAGCCATGACATAAACTGAATAGGAGGAGCGTTTCAGTGAGCGCCAAGTTGACCTAGATTGTTTCACGGTGCTCATTCAATGCAACATCTGCGTTTTTCAGCAATGCTGCGTTGCCGTAAAACAACAGAAAACGGTTTTACTCTCTTCAACTTACCTCGTGCTTTCCAAAATGAAACATACCGTGAATTGTGGCTATCAAATATTCCACGCGAATTCTTTCGTGCAACTCCATTGACGAACTTTCACGCAGATCTGCGAAGCGAGTTTATTTCTTGGTTTTATTTGAACGCCAGGCCCGCGTCTAATGCGCGCCTAGTGCTTGCTAGTTGGCACAAGTACTTGTGCACGTGTAGAGAGCAGCTTAATGCTGTTATCAACGCACCTTTAGAAACATTTCACCTTGACCAGTTCACGCTTGAGCCAAAACACGCTACTTCGAGACACCTTACCAGTAGAACTCTCAGTTTTCAAGAAGTTCCGAGCACCCCATCAGAATCACGAGGCATCACGATTGTTCGAATGGCCACATAAAAAAAATGTGCCATGTGAACGAAACCACCGCAAGAACTTCAGGACGATGAAATGTATATTAAGACATTGATGACATGCATATCATAAGTTTCATGTTATGACTAGTCATATATGCTCTTCATACAGTCATGTTATGCCATATCAAGTTTAGTATTGATACCATTATCAAAACGGCCTGGAGAGCTAAAAGTCATAGGCGGCGAGATAGATAGATAGATAGATAGATAGATAGATAGATAGATAGATAGATAGATAGATAGATAGATAGATAGATAGATAGATAGATAGATAGATAGATAGATAGATACACTCAAAGTTGCTGAAGTTCGCTAACGAATGCTTCGCATTTAAAATGTCAGCGCAGTGCGGCTAGTCAGTCGTTCGTGCCAGTCTGTCCGTAGTTCTTCCTTGTGTGTGCACAAGCCGGCTGTAATCAATCACTCGTCACAACACCACCCCTCGTGGTCACTGAGAGGATCCAGCAAGAAGCGCGTTCACTGTGTCACAGCACGAATAAAACACATTCGGAGTAGTGGACTAGTTAAAACCGCACAAACTACGATGTACGACGTGAGACGCCATGGCTAGTGGTGTAAAATATAGAACTGCACAACGTTGCCGTTTGAGTAACGCACATCCCGCTTGCTCTTGTGTTGTACCGTTTGTGTTCATAAAGGTAACCGATTATTTTACGACTCATTTCGTTCTATTTTGTTTCATTTACATCTACTCACCGCAGTAACTGGACCCAAACATTCGCTGTTTCTTTCAAGTTTTGAACCTTCTAGGCGGTGCTCCAGGAACAAAGGCGAGGTGGTAAGGAAAAGGTGTCGCTACCTTGGAAACTTGTTTCATCTGGGGACCTTACACATTGCCCCGTCTCAAAGTCTTGGACATTCATCTTAGGGGCGCGCAGAAATCAGACGAGTGCGCGTGACCCCCTTGTATCCCAGCCACAATCTGCCGACAGATCCAGGGCGCGTGAAGCGCTCGTCGCTTTCAATTTCCACCAACGCCGTCTCAAGGTTGCTTTTTTGTATGCTAGGCCATGTATTCTGGCGCTGCAGTCACGCGGGAAAACCTTACTCAATGGTGCCTATTCGAACGCGATCGGTGTTCTTGCATGGCTGCTGGATGACACCATTGGCACCGTATCTGCATAATAATCCACAAATGCCATCGAAAAACGATAGCTTTGCGTGTGGAGAGAGTGAACAAAACATTTATCTGTTATTCTGCGCAAGAAATTGGAGAATGGTATTCTGGAAGTGCTGCGTTAGAGTGCCTCGAGCATGCAGCGGAGGTGAGCGAGTGCATTAACTCACGTCATACGTGCGACATTAGCGCTATGTGGCAGTTTTTCTGGAAACCGAAGCGCATCGCTCTGAGATGGACGTGCGCGCCCGTCTCAGAGGTGATAAGGTGTAGAACGCAAGGCGACGGATAAGTGCCAACACCGTGTCGTCTTAGCAAAGCGTTGGAAACACTCTCCTTTTCGTTCAAGCATTACATGGCCAGCGCAGCGTTTTAATCGCTACGGTCCTTAGAGTTAGTTATATATGCCTTTTCTAGTAAAAGCCGCCCATACAGAATATATACGTGTTGTTGAGGTGCCTCAGATATGCGCAATAATTTCTTTTTAATTGACAAACGCACAAGTATGAACGCGAAATCTTGAGCAATATCGGTAGGTGCTGCGGATGGCGTCGGCTGTTTGGAGTATTGGCTGGGCCGTTCAGAGTACCCGGTACAATTAGGCGCGGACAAACAGACAAATGTACGTACAGACAGACACACCAAAATTTTTACGTCGAAGGTCCCCAAGAAAGACTCGAGAAAGTGTTTACCATGATAACTTCCCAACTCACGCTAAGCTATTACCTACAGGCATTTTGAAGAGTTTACTGCAGGACCATTTAAGTACTCTGCAACAAATGTCATTATTGCAAAGGACACATCGCAATTAGAAGAAAAATCAGGCGTTATAATACGTTGCCCTGTACTTGATTGGTCATTTTCACTTCGATTACCAGATTTTCTTCTTGTCTTTATAGCTGACTTTATGGCAATAGTGTTAGCTTTGCGAAAGGTAAATACTTCCATTCCAGACGTAGCAGTCATAACTGATTCATTATCAGTGTGCTCTTCTCTCTCCACATCCGGTCGCTCACCCATACTGAAACTTTTTAAATCATTGGCTCCCTGTCATCTCCAAAGTATTCATGTATTCTGGGCACTAGGGCACAAAGGTTTGTTGTTAAACGAAATAGCTGATTCTCTTGCTAAGGCATCGCTTTCGCCGTCCATCACTCCTATTTTCCCCTATACAGTACATATCACGGTGGCGTGATTTCGCACAACTAAACTAAGGCAAAATTTATCAGACCCTGCACTGACGGCTTCTCCGAAGTACAACCACTTGTTATTTTCCTGGCGCAGTGAACTGTCTAATTCAAGGATGATGGAAGTAGTCATCACAAATTTCGTTGCCACGTTACCTCCCTCAATTTTTACTTGCATAGATCAGGTATATTTAATTACCCTATGTGCATTTACTGTAATCAAGTGAAAACGATCAGTCATTTTTATTACATTGTCGCCGTTTCAATTTACTCAGGCAAAGCATACTAGCACCACCTCTTCAAAAACTGGGCTTGCAATTATCACAGCGTGATCTTTTATTTGGAGTCTCTATACTGGGTTTCAGCCACAGGGATGTTTTGTTTGCCGTTCAGGAAAACATCACTGCGACTAAACAATTTTCTGTCTAAATTATGGTCTCAATATTTTTTTATTTTTTTGCTAACTTGCAATGAACATTTCATATATCACAGTTAAAGAACAAAAGATTTTTTTAAATAACGCAATGCTGAAAGTATAAGGCAAATTCACCTTATAATCAGCCAATACCATCCTTTGAGTACGAGCCATTTGCTCAGGAAAACAACAACAACAACAGCTGGTCGGCTTTACCTCTGCGTTTCCCCCAATAAAAGTGGATTCGGCTCACTGCTAAAGGCGTACTAACAAGTGGTGGAGAGTGCTGGATCAATTTCCCATCCTGTAACTCCGCGACCGAACTCTACCTAACAATGTCCACCGACATTGCACAGCAGACCACTCCTACGCCCACACCTGCCCGCTGTCCCGGTGTCCCGAGAGAGCGAGACCCAGTCATCTTCAGCGGCACCGATGAGCAGGATTTCCAGGACTGGCTGTCTTCGTACGAGAAAGTAAGCGTCAATAATAGGTGGGACGAAAACGACAAACTTGGCCGCGTCCACTTTACCTGAGAGGAGTAGCGGAGCTCACGTTCAACTACCATGAAGCTGAGCTTGCCGACTGGGCCAATTTCAATATCACCTTCGCGGACGTGTTTGGCCGACCAACAGTGCCCCTGGTTGTTTCCTTGTTACTAGCTATCCTGGACCCCGAAGTGCCCACTTGCCCCCCCCCCCCCCCCCCCAAAAAAAAAAGCTACTACGCGCCCTGCAAGTTGTCAACCTACCTGATGGCCTAGCCTCCCACAAAGTGAACTATGCCTCGTTGAAAACCACCCCACCTATGCGCCTGCCTGTTTATTTCCACCACCTCAAAGCCATTCGCTCAACTCATCTGCCGTATTTTTTGGCTTAGGTTTATAATCGCTCTTTGCAGGTTGCCGTCACGCACTGGTACCTCCAGTATCGCGCATATCCCTACCTCTATCTGAGGAGAATCTCAATATGCGCCCACCGGTGGCACCACAGCGGTGGTTTACTACACCTGTCACGCCAGTTTTGCAGCCCGCGATGGGCCGTACCCGTGCGCTTTTTCAACCAGCGGCCGTGGTTCTTAACTCGCGCCCCATCGCTGTCGCTGGTATATAAGAAAAGCCAAGGGAAGCCAAACGCGTGCGTCTGGCTTCCCTCGGTCGCGCCTCATCGGTGTTGACGACACCATTTGCGAACGCGATTGGCTTCGCTAACCCTCGCAACGCCGGTGACCGCTGCGAAAGGTTCGCACACACCAGCGGGAAGCATGCCGTGTTGCAGCGTCCCGCCCATCGGCGCGATCGCGCACGGGTGCGAAGCCCGCGGGGCGTGCACCCACCGGCTCGCGGCTCCTTCTAGCCGACAGGTGGAAAGACGCGGCGCGGGAGAGATAATGCCTTTAACTGAGCGAATGTATGGGCGGAAGTATCTCAGCCACGAAGAGGTATTTAGTCCCATACAGTTTCATACAGTAATACCTAGAGAGTAATCTGGCGCTGCGATCGTGTACCTTCTTGGGAACTATGGAAAGTACAGGCTTCGGATGGAATCGGGTTAGCTAGCGAACTGTCTACGGACTTTTTTCTAAAGTTTCAGTTTCGCTCTTCACGCAGCTCGTGTAGTGGGGTGTAGTGAAAAAGGCTGAAGCCGTGCCTTTGTCACAAGCCTGAGCCAAGTGCCAAATCCGATATATCCAGTTCTTTCGGCATCGCCGAACTAATAGCGGCTATTGAACCTTCTCGCCAAAAAATGACACCTGGTCTCGACAGTATTTCTTACAAAGTTGCAAGAACATGGAAGATGAAGCTCTCGATGCACTTCCGCAGTCTAATAATAAAATATGGGAGACTAGGGAGATCCCATCTGATTGGAAACACTCAGTTGTCGTCCCAATTCCGTAACCTGGAAAGTCTCCAAATACCCTGCAATTCTTGCGCCCAATTTTATTGAATGCTTCTGTCTGTGAGCTTGCTGATACGTTGCTGGCCACACGTGTTTTCTGGTGGCATGAACAACACAACGAGTACCTTCCGGCTCAAATCGGGTTCCGTTTTCATGTAGGGACTGAAGACTGTTCATCTTGTCGGATGACATTTTACAAGTTTCTTCACTCAGCCACGCATTGCGCACTGTAGTAGCAACGGACGTAACGAAAGCTTACGACAACATGAACCATGACGTCATTTTATCCAACCTAATCGAGCTCGGATTTCCACTGCGGGTAGTAAGATTTATTTACTCTTTTTTTCACAACCACACATTTACGATAAGAGTAGATGGAAAGCCGGAAGGCTGCTTTATGTCCAACAGAGGTTTCCCGCAAGGACCCGTTTTGGCTCCTCTCTCGATCAGCATTGCTCTAGTACCTCTAGCATGGCAACTACACCAAGATTCAAACTTGAGATGTCTCAAATACGCTGATGATGTGACTTTATGATCTGTGCATAAAGACGTCTCAAGACAAGCACAACATCCTCAGAAAGCCCTTGGTGTTCTTCCGAGCCGCACTCGGAATGCAGGTTGAGACACGTCCGCCCAAAAATCAAGCTATGTTCAGGTGGCTAACAAGTCAGGATGCAGAAAAATCAAGCAGTGCCCTTTTACATTTACACTAGGGGCAGTGACCATTCCTGAGGTATCGGAGGTCCACATACTAGGTCTTGATATTCACCAGTCCAGCAGTGAAGTGCACTGGCCTCGCACAGTCAGACAAAGTTCTACAAAAACACTTCATCTGATTTGCCGCATTGCATCGAAAGCAGCTGGTGCTCGTACACATTAGCTCGACAGCTTGTCCGCACAGTTCTGCAGCCAAGATTTATATACCAGGCGCGATTTCAATGGTGAGCTTTGGCCCAGTTGGCACAGTTGGAGACTATTAACCGTGATGCCATGTGCACAATAACAGCGTTACCTCGCATCACTTCCTACCAACTTTACAGGAGCACGCCCGGCTTAACACAATTGCAGAGCTCAATTCGCAAAGAGAAAAAGCTCGTGAAATCAAAAGGCATCATGTGCCAGTTTTTGCTGTGTTGCCTGCTCACTTTCAAGGTGGCTCTCGCATTCACAACCAGCCTGAGTCAATGCTTCCCTGGGAATATAACAAAACAACAAAGTTACGGCACTCTGATACATCATCTACAATTTTCTAACGCTTCATCATCGAGGCCTTATGCATGAATACCTGCGAAATATATACAGATGCTGCTATTCTAGAAGACAGTGGAAGGACATCGTTCCTGAATACTACGCTTGATTTTGTGAGTGGCTACTCTTCTTGTGATGAAACTTCAAGCCATCCATGACGCTAACCAGGATGCTACCTCTAAGCTGCCGTCAATCAAGCAGATCGGCGTATACATTGATTTATTGGGAGCTAATAAGGAGCTCAAGAAAGTACACAAGGCGATGGAGATCTACGAGGCGAATCATAAGCTGAACCTTATTACGGCTACTTCCGTAAAAGTACATTAGATTCAAGGCCATGCTTCGAACCCACACAACATTGCTGCTGACTAAAAGGTGCACTGCCTTCCAGACATAGATTTTCTAGTCATTCCCCTTCCTCCTCTGCCCCTAAACTTACTCCACAACCGTAAAAATTTTTTCCGGCAGGATAAACGTGCTCTAATTTTACTGTGTCTGTTCTCTCCCCCCCCCCCCCCTTTACAGGGTGGTAGAAGTTGCGCTTAGGAGGCTTCAGGCAGTGGTGGCTGTTTTACCGGCCGTTATATTGTCATGGACCTCGTCACATTAACGAGTTGGTGATAAGTGTCCGTTTTACCCCACTCCAGCGATGCAAGCAGCCACGTGCCACCTTTTATAGACATGTAAATAGTTGCAGCCAGAACACTCCCGTCCCCTCCTTCAATCCGGCCTACTCTACAGCGACACAGACAGTTACAACCACTGGATACATGAAAGCAGATTCCACAAGACACTACATCACTTCATACACAACACCGGCCTTACAGCACACATTTAACAAAAAATATTATGCCCTAAAGGCAAGTCTTTGTCGCAATAAACAAATAATCTCAAGAGCGTAGTCAATTATAAATGAATCCAAAGCCTGTACTTCTAATATTTCCCCTGGGCGTGCAAGCGCCGCTGAAAAAGCGCGCATATACACTAGTGCCAGATTCTCCTCTAGGTTATATTGTATTAAAGGGTATCTTTAGTCCCTGCAACGTAGACAATCTTTGTTGTTTGTTTGAATATAGGTGAAGGAAGGGATGATGCCTACGGGAGGAGTGGGCTCAAAGGTTATGAGCAGTGTAGAGGGTGAAACGAGAGAGAGCTGAAATGCGGTGAGCGGACTGAAAGTGAGGGAGCGAGACGTCACCACGCACTGCTAGAAGGGCGTGGGCTACGTGGCACCACTCCAACACCTGTGGCGAGAGGAGCGATGCGGGTGAACGAACAGCGTTACACAGCCTACTTGAAGAGCTGCTACGGATCTAAAAACGTAAAGCTACTTATTACGAGAAAATAAAATGGTGTTAGTCTAGGTAAAAGTGACGCACAATGTTTTGATAGCTAAAGTGATATTTTATAATCTTAGCAGTTGTAGGTCCTTCAAAAAAATAATTCGGACCCATGTAGTTTGACTTACATTTTACTGACACAAGTGAACCCTTTTCCTCCAATGTTAATTGCTTCTACTCTCTGCCTCGCCGTTTAATCTCGCGTGAAATGTGACCCATATAAGCCCGATTTAACATGCATCGAAAGATGTGCTCCATATCTTTTAAATTCGAAGCATCGTAGAACGCATTCTAATGTAGTGTGCCACGTGGTAACGCTTACTGCGCTTGCGTATGCCTTTCTTTTGTCTTTCTCTCCTTCGCTTGCCTCTCTGTCACCTCACGACGACGGCGCAGGCAGCGTCTCCTAGCCAGCCTCTTAAAATTTGTGTGATTTCCACGGAGTGAATGATGATGAGTGGGACGAATCAGTGTCTGTCTGTCTGTCTGTCTGTCTGTCTGTCTGTCTGTCTGTCTGTCTGTCTGTCTGTCTGTCTGTCTGTCTGTCTGTCCATTCGTCCATCCATTCGTCCATCTGTCTGTCTGCTTTTTCTTCCACCCATCTGTCCGTTTCTCCGCCAACTATACGAAATCGTCTACTATACAAAAACCACTTACGCCGTCTATAGTCGGGTACTACTTAAGAAGGCAGGAGAGGTCCCGCCCAGATGACCAAAGTACAGCAGCCAATTCGCTCCGCGACTAAAAAAATATTCCCGCTTGAAAAATTGTGACTGCTTCTAAAACAAGTATTTGTTGGTATGAAAAAGATTTGTGTATTCTGACTAGTGCTTTGGTAAGACTGTAAGATTGAAACGTTACAGCGCATGCCCCATTGCCAGATAAAAATAACTGCGTGCTTTCTACAACGCTGCACGTCGTCTGTTATGGAGCAAGATCGATGGTACCGAGATTGTAATTATAAAGCAGTCGCTGGTTTCGTAGCACAAGATTCATGTGTACTTTTTGTGTGTTTGCAATCTTTTTTTTTATGTCAGTCTTTTTTTTTCGGTTGCAAACCTGCAATCTCGTGAGTTCGCGTACGTCGGTGCAAGGCGTTCTGTGCCAGAGTTATTCAATTACACGAGTTGCGAAACTGCATTCCGAAATCCGGACACGCAGTTGGTTCAATTTTTTTGGCAGTTAGCTGCCGTTCACGCTACTTAGGAGCGGTAACACAAAAACACAACTAATACGTTTAGTAGTGGGCGTGAAAATGAACAGGTGGCGCGACAATCTGCTCACTCCCGAGAAAGGGGCCAATGACGGGTCTGGATTTCGATACATGAAGGCTATGGAGAGAGAGAGAGAGAGAATTAACTTTAATAAAGGTCCTGAAGGGGACTGGGCACTCCTTACGGGGGCCAGCCCGGTGGCTTCGCGCATGTGGGGACTGGGAGTAGGAGCTCGCCAGCCACCTTTTGGGCCTTTTTGACGGCCTGGTGTTGAAGGGCCCTGTCGGGGCTCCTGAGGTGGTTGAACCAGTCGTCCTCGGTGGCAGGGGACCCGAAGCTAGCGTTTAGCACGGGACACTGCCACAGCTTGTGACTTAAATCGCACCTTATATTTTGGCATTTGGGCATTCTGGCCTTATATCTGGTAGGTATTTGTTGCAGATATAGGGGCTGGAGTAACTGTGCGTTTGCAGCTGTCGAAGCGTTAATTGTTGTGCTTTATTCAGTGTTGAGTGAGGTGAGGGGAATTCCTTTCTAAATAACTTATAGTGCGAGCAAATTTCATTGTATGATAGGAGTGGCTCCCGGTGCGTGTTGGTGTCCCGTGCCAGTGAGCCGGACCGCGACCCCCCGCGGCACGTAAGATCACGCGCGAGGTTATGGGCCAGCTCATTACCGTGGTGGACCCTCGTTGAACGTTAATCCCTTCATGACCAGGGAACCAGTGGATATGCTTGTCTACAGTTATGAACAGATACTAGAACTCTTAATGCCGCCTGGCAAAGTGTACCGCGGCTGTATGCCAGTGCAGCGGGTTTAGAGTCGGTAGATATTGTGTCACGCTGAGGGAGTGCTAGAGCAAGAGCAATGGCCACTTGTTCAGCCTCGCAGCTTTCTGTGTTTTTACGTTAAGAGCATTAAGAGCTTTTCCGTCCGGGGCGACCGCCACAGCTGCAAAGTAGGGTTTGTCCACGTATTTAGCAGCGTCTACGAATACGACGTCCCTCGCGTGTAGGTTTGCCGCTTTTAGTAAGGATTGAGCTCGTACCCTTCTTCGAGCCTGATTGTGCACCGGGTGCATGTTCCTGGGGAAGGGTAGCACTGTGATTTTAGCGTGAAGGTGTTGCGGTAATGGTTCTGGTTCGTTGACCTGAGTTGGGATAGGAATACTTATGTGTGAGAGGAGTTCCTGACCCGCAGCTGTCGAAGACAGGCGTATGAGTTGGGACATTCTTTGTGCTTCGATGATAGCTAGTAACATAGAGGAATACTATAGCATTCATTAAAGGGTGGTAGGTATGGTAATATTCTGAATAAGGGATACAAGTTGAAGGTGGTACAGGCTTACACGCCTGCATCCAGCCATGATGACGCTTCAGTTGAAAGCTTTTATGAAGACGTAGAATCGGCAATGAGTAAAGTAAAAACACAGTAAACTATAGTGATCTGAGACTTCAATGCAAAAGTATGAAAGAAGTAGGCTGGAGACAAGGCAGTAGGAGATTATGGCATCGGCACTAGAAACGCTAGAGGAGAGCTACTGGTAGAATTCGCAGATCGCAATAATTTACGGATTTTGAATACCTTCTACCGAAAACGAGGAAACTGCAAGTGGACACTGAGGAGCCCTAATGGCGAAAATAAGAACGAAGTAGACTTTAAAATGAGTGCACACCCAGGCATCGTGCAGGATGTGAAAGCGGTTAGCAAGGTACGATGCAGTGACCTTAGAATGGTACGGTCTCGAATTCACCTAGACTTGAAGAAAGAACGACAGAAATTGATACGCAAAAACTAATCAATGAGCCAGCACTGAGTGGGAAAGTACAGGAATTCAGTCTCGCTTCAGAACAGGTACTAAGCTCTTAGTGAAGAAAACAACCTTAGCGTAGATAGAATGAACGATAATCTGACGAGTATTATTACGGAGTGTGCAGTGGAAGTTTGAGGAAAGGTAGTGAGACAGGACATTGGCAAGCTTTCCCAGGAAACGAAGAATCTCACTAAGAAGCGTCGAATGATGAAAGTGTCAAGTACAACAGACAAATAAGAACTGGCAGAGCTTTCGAAGTTGATTAATAGGCGTACGGTATGCGATGTATGAAGGTATAACATGGAGAGAATTGAACACGCTCTGAGAAACGGAGGAAGCGTCAAAGCAGTGAAGAGGAAACTTGGGATAAGCGAAAATCGGATATATGCATAAGGAACCAAGAAGGTAAAATAACTACCAATATGGATAGGATAGTTAAAATAGCGGAAAAGTTTTACAGAGATCTGTACACTAGCCGGGACAACCCCGACCTTAGTACTATGAGAACTAGCAGTAACCAGGATGGCACCCCACAAGTAATGATAGAAGAAGTCACAAAAGCTTTAGAGAGCATGCAAAAAGGCAAAGCTGCTGCTGTGGATCAGGTAACATCAGATCTGCTGAAAGATGGAGGACAGATTGTGTTAGAAAAAATAGCTACCCTGTTTACGAGGTGTCTCCTGACGGGAAGAGTACCAGAGCCTTGGAAGAATGCTAACATCATCTTAATACAACAGAAAGGAGATGACAACCCTATCGGAAAAATTGCCATGGTGGATACTGGAAAACATGGTGGGCATGGTGGAAATAATAGTGGGCATGGTGGAAATAATAGTGGGCATGGTGGAAATTATGATGGCTATGGTGGGACGTAGTGGAAAATATGGTGGTTATGCCGGGACATACTGGGTGGTATGGTGTAGAGATGATGGGTAAAGTGGAAACGATGGTGGAAAGCAGAGGCTAGATAGTGGGCAATAATGGGACACTCTGCCCACCATTGCGATAATGCTGGGAAGCCCTAAGCATATGGTGGGTGTGCTTATTATGGTGGGCTAAATGGTGTACCAAGCTGAGAAACTCTTCCCACCATTGCGATAATGCTGGGAAGCACTAAGCAGATGATGGGTGCTGGTTGTTATGGTGGGCCACATGGTGTACCAAGCTGAGAAGCTCTGCCCACCATCGCGATAATGCTGGGAAGCAGTAAGCAGATGATGGGTGGGCTTACAATTGCGGGCAATTTATATAGTATACCAAGCTGGGATCTGTACACTACATGTTCTACCACCATGATTTCCACCAAAGGTTAGGCCTACCAACTGAGCCCGTACAATTGTGTTATCCGTGCTTCCGGGTTTCAGAATACACGATTTTGACGATTAAGTATGACAATACAGCGCAGCCATGGCATCAATTAACCTAAATGAAGCATTTTTCATTGTGTATGGTGTCCGCTCAAGAAGCAACAAACATCGATGCAACGCGATTAAAGCACTCCCAGAGAACGTAATTAAGTGTCTTCTCACCGACAGCCGCCGGTCTCACTCGCCGGCACTTCTCTAGCTGATGTACGAGAACTCAGACGTGGCAATTCGTATGCTTGGTGAACCAGTATGATAGCGTAATTTTTCCGGCACACTGCATTCGTTTTGGCCAAGCCGTTATGTAGTTGTTGCTTTAGCGAAAGAGCTACAGCATTGCGCTGGCGCGACCGCCCTCTACATTGCGCGAAAAGCATCCCAATACTCAATCAAATAAATTAGGCGGGCGTATCTATGGAGTGAGCCTAGAAGCGTCATAAAGCGTGAGCAGATGTCGCCCTTTAGAACGAGCGCGAAACGGATATTAAACTTGGCAGACCTCGCCGGTAAACTGTTGCTGCTCCCCAGTCCACTTGGTTTTTTTTTCTTGAACTTGTAAATTGTAAAAAAATAGCACTAGTGTCGTTAACATAGTGGCAATCGTTACAGGCCGCAGTTGCTTGTCTTTAATAAATGTGCAATTTTTAGTAGCAGGTGTAGATATTGTCTATGTTGCGTACACGACAAACATAACTTAAGTTGAACCGTAAGTTTGTATGCTAACTGAGTATTTAACACACAATCAACGTCATGTTGGTATGGCGCAGTGGTTAGCGTTTTCGATTGGAAGTCCACAGGTTGCACGTTCGATCCTCCGTGGCGCCTTGTTTTTTTTTTTACGGGACGGGTGTTTCTTATATCGTTTTTATACAATTCTTTTTTACTTTTGTGGCAGCTCGTCACGGTGATGCTGACGTCATTTCGCGCTCAAGTGTTGCCGGCACTGCAGCACCCACCATACCCACCATGCGCCATGGTGGGCGTTTCCCACCATTCACCCACTACATTAATCCACTATAATGGTGGGTGGTGGTTTACACCATGCCCACCATTCGTTTTTTTTTCCGATAGGGAAGGACTTGAAGAATTACAGGCCGATCAGCTTGCTCTCTGTAGTATACAAGCTATTTACAAAGGTAATTGCTAACAGAGTAAAGAAAACATTAGAATTCAATCAACCAAAGGAACAAGCAGGGTTTCGAACAGGCTACTCAACAATTGACCACATTCATACTATCAATCAGGTAATAGAAAAATGCTCAGAGTATAACCAACCACTATATATAGCCTTCATAGATTACGAGAAGGCGTTTGATTCAGTAGAAATATCAGCCGTCATGCAGACACTGTGGAATCAGGGCGTCGATGAAGTATATATAAACATCTTGGAATAAATCTTCAGGGGATCAACTGCTATCATAGTGCTTCATAAAGAAAGCAACAGAATACCAATCACGAAGGGTGTAAAGCAGGAGGACACAATCTCCCCAATGCTATTTACCGCGTGCTTACAGAAGTTTTTCAGAAGCCTGAGAATCGGCACAGTTAGGGATAAGAGTTAATGGAGAGTAGTTTAGTAACCTGCGCTTCGCCAATCCATTGCTGAGTAACTCAGGGGACGAATTTCCACTCATGATTACGGAGTTAGACAAGAAAAGCAGAAAGGTTGGCCTTAAAATTAATGTGGTGAAAACGAAAATAATGTACAACAACCTTGGAAAAGAGCAGTGCTTCGAGATATGTAATAGTTTACTTCAATTTGAAAAAGACTATGTCTACTTAGGGCAGGTAATAACCGCGAAGCCGAACCACGAGATTGAAATAACTAGAAGAATAAGAATGGGGTGGAGCACATTTGGCAAGCACTCTCAAATTACGACAGGTAGATTACCACTATCCCTCAAGAGGAAGGTGTATAACAGCTGTATCTTGCCGGTACTTAGCTACGGAGCAGAAACATGGAGACTTACAAAGAAAGTTCAGCTTAAATTGAGGACGACGTAGCGAGCAATGAAAAGAAAAATGATACGTGTAACCTTAGGAGACAAGAAGAGAGCAGAGTAGATAAGGAAACAAACGGGGAATAAGGATTTCATAGTTGAAATCAAGAATAGAAAATGAACATGGGCCGGACATGTGGCGCGTAGACATGATAACCGCTAGTCATTAAGGGTAACTAACTAGATTCCCAGAGAAGGCAAGCGAGTTAGGGGGACACAGAAGTTTAGGTGGGCAGATGAGATTAAGAAGTTTGCGGGTATAAATTGGCAGCAGCAAGCACAAGACAGGGTTAACTGGCGGAACATGGGAGAAGCATTTGTCCTGCAGTGTACGTTGTCAGGCTGATTATGATGATCATGATGATGATGATGATGATGATGATGACAACGTGTAAAACGACAATATCATCAACCACAGTGCCCTACTTACCGAGAAATTAGGGTAAACTCACAAAAACACACGCGCCGCAGTAGGACATTTTGAAGAATATCCTGTTGACATCAGATGGACCGCCTACATTTATTCACTAGTAATCGATCTAACTGCACTAAATAAAGAACCTTCCGTGGATCAGGCGACGCAATAAAATGCTGCTTGTTCGTTACTGTTTGATTCATGGAGAAAAGAACAGCCGCATGTTACTACGCGGAAAGGCGCGAGCAGTTCAACAAAATTAACAGCATATCCACGGAGTGAATGATGGAGTGAGGGGCAAAGCATTCGTCCGTCCATTCGTTCTTGCTTCCATGCGTCCATGCGTCCGTCTGTGTGACCATCCATGCGTCCATCCACCCGTCCGTGCGTGCATCTGTTTGTGCGTCCGTCCCTGCGTTCATCCATGCATCCGCCCCATCGTCCGTTAATGCGCCTATCCATGCATCTGTCTGTGTGTCCGTTCGTCCATCTATTCAACACTTCAAGTACCACCATCTCGCATCTTTTCTTCATATATTTTCCATATAGAAACACCGCCATCCAGCGGACATTCCAAGGACTAAACGAGAGGTGGCACACGCACACTTTCTTACGGCTTGCGCTTCGGGTCTACTTCCCACCTTTAACCACCTCGAGTTCATGGTATATACTAGTTCACTGTATTCATGGCACTGCGGCTCAACGCTCGCTAAACCTTTCAAAAACCAAGGAAGTTACACCAAACGAGTATAACGTAGCAACCTTTTCCTGACAGATAGTGGTCAAAGTATATGCCAATGGCTGCTAATGGGAAATGAGAGACAGGAGAATTCGGCTTTCACTTTCTTACGGCTTGCGCTTCGTATCTACTTCCCACCTTTAACCACCTCGAGTTCATGGTGTATACTTATTTATTTTCATTTTATTTTATATATACATACTGTCAATTCCAGAGGGATTATAACAGGTGGACGATCTAAGGCAGTGATTAAGTAGAGTCAATAAAAAGGAAAAAATAATACAAAAAATAACAAAACAACAACAAAAAAACATATAAATACTTTTGTCAAAGTACAATCATATTGGCACTTTACTTAAATAACAAGAAAGATCACATAGCACCATATTATATTTGCGAGGCTATCAAGTCACTTTCTACTAGTTTTGTGAAGGTGGCTAAGGATATGCCACCGGTAATGCAGGGGGACAGGTTATTCCATTCTCTGATCGCAAGCGGGAGGAACGAGAACTTGAAGGCATTTGTATGAAATCTGTAAGGAGAATGGGTATGAGAGTATTTTTGGTGGGTAGTTCTAGCTGCGGATAGCTTTATGTAGCGGGACTTGTCTATGTTTAGTTGACCATGTAACAGTGGGTACATCAGCTTTAAGTGTGCCAATATCGCCCGGTTTTTTATGATTAGTAATCCAGCCTTTTTACACAGCTCCGTAGGTGAATCTGTTCGGTTAAATTTGTTAAAGATGACCCTAAGCGCTTTTCGTTGGACATCTTCGAGCTTGCTGGATAGTTGTTTTTTGTGTACGGGAGCCAGGCAGTGTTTGCGTACTCCAGGATGGGTCGTATAAGTGTATTGTAGGCCAGTAACTTTGTTTGTGGTGGGGCTTGCTTTTATTGCCTTTTTATAAATAACAGTCTCTTCAGTGCAGATGATGTGATGTAATGATTATGAGCGTCCCACCGTAGGTCATGTGACAGAATGACCCCTAGATACTTATGTTTTGTGATTTTAGAAAGGGTAGCCGAATCGATGACGTAATTGAAATTGGATGGATTCTTTTTTTTTAGATATAGATAAGAGCGCGGACTTTTTTTCGTTGATGTTCATTTACCAATACATGCACCAGGCTGAAACGGCGTCTAGCGTTAGGTTTAATGCGATATGGTCATCGTGTGAGTGAATTTATTTGTACAGGATGCAGTCATGCTTGTTAATAGCGGACATGCTTGTTAATAGCGTACGACTATATTCGTGTCTGTGAACTGCTTGTTTGTGGTGACATTGAACTTAACCCCGGTCCGCCTGTCGATGAAATGTTCGCGTCACTTCAACCTGGCCAGGCCACAATCTTGTCTGAACTAGCCGACATTCGAGAACGTCTTTTAACAACAGAAAAAACCGTGTCATCCCTAAATGCAAAATGGGTAGAAGTTAATGAACGGTTAATAGAAATTCGTGAAAAAACTTCAGAAATTGAATCACTTCAGACTGAAGTTCAAAGCTTAAAAGAAGTAATTCAACAACAAAACACTAAGCTGGCGGATCTTGAGGATCGCAGTCGGCGTTGCAACATCATTATTCATGGAATTAGTGAACAGGAAGGCGAAAATGAAAAATCGCTGCGACGTGAAGTGGTCGACGAGCTCTTCTCACAGAAGCTAAGGGAAACCGTCCGTTCTGTTGCCAGAATTCACCGTCTTGGGCAAAAATCTGGCAAAAGGCCTGTAATATATCGTTTACTTCCAGGACTTCCTAGAAAAAGAAGCAGTCATGCGGAAAGCTAAAATGCTCAAAGGCACTAAAATTTATTTGCAGAACGACTACAGTCAATACACCCTGCGCAAAAGGCGCCTTCTCTGGGAAACCGCCCAGGATGAAAAATCTCGAGGAAAACGTGTTTTCCTTGCTAACGAGAAGCTAAGCATTGATGGTAGCCCTTACGTATGGGACGAGACTAGAAACCAGCGTGTCCTTTTCCGAGAAGCTCGTAGGCCACGCGATAATCAATGACCTCACACGCACACTCGTTCAAAGGAACTTAGACTGCTTAGTTTCAATGCTCGAAGTTCAGTGAATAAGACTGAACAGCTTGAACAACTTATTTTCAGATATGATCCGCATATAACGATGGTGTCTGAAACATGGTTACATAGTGATATCAGTGATGTGGATGTAATTCCTCCGTCTTATCAGATCTTTCGACGCGATCGCACAAGTAGGGGTGGAGGCGTGGCGATAATATTGAAAAACAGTTTTGCCGCCAGCGCACTTGCGCAAATAGATGACCACGAAAGCCTTTTTCTAAATGTAAACTGCTGGGGCCACGTGTTTGTTTTATGTGCTGTCTATCGGCCCCCGTCTTCTCCTCCCGAATTCTTATCACTGCTACGCGATCACATGTCGTCGTTAAAGTGTCCTCGTATTTTAATGGCTGGGGATTTCAACTTGCCCTCCATTAAGTGGTCGCAAAAGCTGACTGCCAATGTAATTGATAGCCCTCTGTATGACATTGTGCTTTCTTGCGACTTGCAACAAGTGGTACTTGAAAACACGCGCGTAATTGGTAATCATGGTTCGATATTAGATCTTGTATTTCTTAACAGAGATATTCCGTCGTACTACGTAGCCATTGAAGAGGGTATATCAGACCACAAGCTAGTACTGGTGACTTGTAAACTTGCTGAGAGTAGGCAACACCCCAAAACAGTTACAAAAACCGTAAAAGATATGGCAAAGGCTGATGATCAGTCTATTCTTGATGTATTATGGCAGATTGTAGACCAGGAACCCCGCAGTGATGTCATTTCTTTGTGGCTATCCTTTAAGCATGCTGTACTGCACTGTTTAGAATCTTTTGTTCCTGACCGCCAAGTTAAAACAAGGAGGGCTAATCCCTGGGTAACCCGCGACATTGTACACATTAAGCGAAAACTAAAGCGCGCCAAAAAGAAATCAAACAGAAATCCCAATGGTATTCAAAAAATTCAAGCTGAACTTTCTTGCGCACTAACAGCATCCCGAGATAAATATTTTTCATCGACCTTACCGAGTTTCTTAAAGAATAATCCGGAAAAATTTTGGCAATACTTGGGAAATAAGGCTCCAACTTTAGAAAAATTAAGGGAGAATGACTTAGTAGTTACTGACTTAACAGAAATTTTCAACATTATGAATGATTATCTTCATTCCGTGTTTTCTTCAAAAGATACTACAACTCTCGAACTTGTTCCATCCTTGCCTGATTCGGATTTTATCAGCTTTGAGGGCGTGTTGTCACTGTTACTTGGCGTAAAAGAAAAATCCTCTGGTGGCCCTGACGGCATACCGAATTCTTTGTTGCGTCGATACGCTGAACCAATATCGCATATTTTAACCACTGTTTTCTCTGAATCACTCAAAACGGCAACATTAACAGATGACTGGCGTCTCGCCAGGGTTGTAGCTGTGCATAAGAAAGGGGATCGCCTGCTGAAGGAAAACTACCGCCCAATTTCCCTAACGTCTACATGCTGCAAGGTACTTGAACACATTATTGCTCACTTTATTACCGATTTTCTTGAAAATAATAACCTGTTGTCTCCAGCCCAGCATGGCTTTCAGAAAAAATTATCAACGTGCACGCAGCTAGTTGCAACAGTTCATGATATCGCACAAATACTTGATTTTTCAGGCCAGGTTGATTTAATTTTTTTAGACTTTAGCAAGGCATTTGACCGCGTTACCCATGGCAAACTTCTCATAAAGCACCGAAACCTGAATGTTCCATCTTTCATCATAAGTTGGATAGAGGCTTATCTTTCAAACCGCGCTCAGTACGTTGACGTGGGGGGACATATTTCTAACACGTTACCGCTATTATCAGGTGTCCCACAGGGAAGTGTTTTAGGGCCGATTCTTTTTCTTATATACATAAATGATATAGCTGACAAGGTTGAGTCTAACATTAGTATCCGATTGTTCGCTGACGACTGCGTAGTATATAAAAAAGTGACATGCCAACAAGATCAGGTTGATCTAAGTCTTGCATTAACACAAGTTAGTGAGTGGTGTACTCGGTCGTCAATGACATTAAACTCTGACAAAACGGTACTCCTACGTGTGACAAGAAAAAAAACAGCCATTCACGTTTACCTACAACGTCCAAGGAACACCAGTACGTGAAGTCAATGAATATAAATACCTAGGAGTAACCATTACAAACACACTTTCTTGGTCCGCACATATAACAAATGTCTCCGCATCAGCTTCTCGTAAGCTTGGTTTTCTGAGGCACAAACTGAAAAAAGCCCCTCCGAAATTAAAAATGCTCGCGTACAAAGCGTATATTTTGCCTAAACTTGAATATGCATCAAAGGTTTGGGACCCTTTCTACAAAAAAGACATTCAAAAACTTGAAATGGTTCAAAGACGCGCTGTACGTTTTATTTTTTCTAAGTTTAAATCATCTGATTTTCCGAAAAAATTAATGAAAGACAACGATATTCCTGTGCTTGAAGATCGCCGCAGAATCGCACGCCTGAAATTCTTGCATTCTATTTATAATAGTAAGCTGAATATTCCTGCCCATAAATACATACAACCATTCTCTCCTCGCGCATCTAGGCATCGTCATATGCATAACCTGCTCCCATACACCACGCGGACTAACACCTTTAAAAATTCTTTCTTTCCCCGAACAATTATTCAGTGGAATAGCTTACCACCTGATGTCATTTCATCTGATGACTTCGAGAAAGCGTTGCTCGGAGCATCTCAACCGTGACATAAGCGCATCTTCTCTGTACTGCTAGTGCTTAATATAATGTTTATACTCTGTATTCATGCGATATCACTTTTTCGGATTGTTGGGTGCTCAGTACTTGTAATAGTTGACGCGTTTCCATGTGTATAAATTTGTCTGTACGTATGTGTATATTCTTTTTTTTGTGTGCTTTAAGACATCACTCCATTTTCGCCATTATTTATTATTTATTTTTATATGGTCTGTTATATTTTTTCTTAAATTTATTGTATCATCCATTTTGTATTCTTGCAAATTTGATTATTCCTTTAATTTTTTCTCGATGTTTGCATATTTGTTTATTGTAATGTTCCCCACCTGCTTGGTCTTCAGTGACCGCAGTATTTTCTAAATAAAATAATAAATAAATCATCTGCAATTAATTTGTATCCAACAATAACAGATGAAGCAAGATCGTTCACAAAAATTAAGAATAATACCGGCCCCAAAACACTGCCTTGCGGTACTCCAGAGGTCGCTGGTACGATTGAAGATTGGACATGGTTTAAATCCATTAACTGCGACCTGTCTGTTCGGAAGTTAGTAATCCAGTCAATAGCAATCCAGTTCATTGTATTCAAGGCACTGCGGCTCATCGCTCGCTAAACCTGACGTCACACCCAGCGAGTATAACGTAGCAACCCTTTCTTGTCAGATAGTGCTCAATGTACATCACAATGGCTGCTAATGAGGAATGAGGAGGAGGAGGAGGAGGAGGAGGAAAGAACTTTATTCAGATGAGGAATGAGAGACAGGAGCATTCGGCTTTCATTTAACGCGCACGCCACGAACTTTTTATTGTTCAACAAAGCACAGGAGAAATCTCCCACCGACACCACCTTGCAGGTCAAAATGTAACACTTGTTACACACTACGACTACGACTACGAGGGACGAACGGGTGCCGCTTTATCGAGCTTCGCCCCTATAATTCAATTTTTGTGTCGTTGGATGGATGGATATGGCTGTACCTTTTAGATCGGGCGGTGGCTAGCGCCACCAAGCCGTAATACTTAATGAACTCAAAACTATAGTTATTTATTTTTTCCTTAAAAAGTGAGTTTGAGGATTCGTACTTTGCAGTGAAGAGTTTAATTTTCACTCGTGCCTTGACTTTAGCCACCAATCAGATAACCTCTTTCTAGTTAAGTCTACTTGCTTAAAGTCTATTTTGCCCTCCCGGTCCCTAAACCCCAGTGCTTTGAAAAACTCTGCGCCATCATCCTGAACTATAGGGTGAAGCCCTTTGCAGAACATTATCAAGTGTTCAACAGTTTCTTCTTCCTCTCCACACGCACTGCATACTGTGTCTACCCCTTCGTATTTGGCCCTGGTCGTTACACGGGACAGGTAATGCCATCTAGCGGGGCAAAGTTGAAACAAAAGCGTATGCAATCTCGAAGCCAATGGCGGGAAATCGATCAATGGCCGTTGTTGCTGCTAAGGCTCCCAGTGCTTTCGGTTTGCTGCTACTAGCGCAGTAAAGCCGGAAAACGCTGTGCATCGCAACAGTGACGTGAGTCGGTCCAGTTAGTCCGCTTCTTGAGGTTAGCAGTTTGAAGTGCGCTAGCCCGATGTGGAGCACTAAACGTGATTTATTTCAAAATAGTCTCTTCCTTGGCACAAAAGTAACACTACGAGGTTTCTGAAACGCCATTTTAACAATCAACTTTGACTCAATAGATAACTTCAGTGTCCCTTCAACGAGCCACGCACCAGGCCGCATGGCGAATTTTCGTTAACCGTGGAAAGTGTTGGGTGTTTGATGAGGAACATTTTGCCAAAAATATTTTCTTAATCGGTTCATTGCGAGCTGAGAAAACATTTTTTTTAATTGGCACGAAACGAGACTGAGAGGAGGCGAGCTCGAAACCCTTGCCGCTCCCCTGCGCAGCCTTCACAAGCCAATTCTCTTTCACACCCTCTCCAGCATCCGACGAAGAGGGGACGTGCGCATGACGTGCCCAAACAAGTACGACCCCCGAGCACGCGAGCGGCATTGCTTTGTTGATCAGTGTTACTTTGTGGTGTTCTGCCTGTTTCTGAGGGTTGTTTGGAAACGCTGGCTTAGACGCGGTAGAATAGATGAACACAATGGGTGCGCGAACGCATAGGAGCGTTCTACGGGCTTCGTCTGCTCGTTACGCTGACCACGGAACAGTGAAGACACGAAAGCATGCGAAACGCCGGCACATTAGCCCCGCATCTCTATGTAATCTACGAGATGAAAAACAGAAAAAAACGCTCAACTATTGCGTCTCATGATTCATCTAGATATATATTAATCTCGTCAGGCAACAAATACATAAACTACGCATGTCGTGCTAAATTATTTTCGCCATGTCACTTGCCACTGTTTACAGCGTCAGAGCATAGTCGTCTACGTAGAGGACCAACGTCACTGCACTGCCGTGTACGTAGGGCCATTCATACGTGCACCTCATGCCCTCAATATCTAGGTGCGCGGCCGCAAGAAGAAGGGGGAGCAGCGTTCGTCTTGAAATTTGACCCATTTCCGCGGGGCGTAGCGTTGCTAATTTCGGCAGCCGTGATCAAGAACGCGTCAAGCACGTATCTCACTTGTCAGCTCAAAATTGACAGACCTGGTGAGTGTCAATTTAAACAATATAAACTCGCAGCGTGCGCGCTAACCAAAAACGAACTGTGGTTCTCCTGAATCAGAGTCTCCTGCCACTCATCGCCCTTTAGCCAGGGTACAGTGTACTAGATTACATTGGACAGTAGGTTAAGGGAACGATCGTAAGCGAGTCCAGTTGACGACATGGGATGGCGCCACCGGAGCGTGGGCTGTATGAAATTGGCGACACGCGCTGACAAAAGCATGGAATCGTCGTTCTGTGTTGCGATGCATGTCCTGTAAGTAGTTACCACTGGTCACCGCAGTTTCATGGCTCATTTGGCATACGTATATGTGTATACTCACGGACAATTTTTCTTGACAATGAAAGGAAAGCTAGATGAGCGGAGCTTCTGCACATGTACGATTGTGCGAGGTAGTCCGGTATGTCATACGTGCGCCGGTACCAAAATTGCCGGCGGTGGCGTGTCAACTGCGCGGAAATGGGGGGGGGGGATCACAATTCAAGGGCTGTTGGGAAGAGCAACTTGATCTTTGCATTAAAAATTAGAACATGTTTCCCCGAAAGGGCGAAGCAGTTGAAGTGGCAGCAGCATGTGTTAATGTTATTTATTTACAAATACTGCTGTTTCTGTTTTCGAGATAGAGCTGGTGTAAATACAATTGTTCAGCACCGTCACGGGTATATGTAAAACGAAGAGGCAATATCTTAACTGAAAAGGTCGTGACTAGAGTAATTTTGAAGTTACCAGACAATCGCCATGTTTTGCTCCTATTAGAAAACGAAGAACAAAACAGTAATCAGCGCATCTTGATCTTCAGTATTAGAGATGATTTTACAGGTAACACAGTCGTCTGCATACATTTCCAGTTTAATTTGAATGTGACTGATAATCTTGTCTAGGTCATTTACATAAACGAAAGCGGCCCAAGCACTGAGCCTAGAGGCCCCCTGATGTGATTTGTATGTGAGATGTCTTCGCACGCTTGAACTTACAAAATTTTGAATGTCATCGCAAGTCATCAGCTATGCAACCAACCAGCTTTTTGTCGTGAAACATTTGTGAAGACGGTAAAAGTTTCGCATGGCAAATCATGTCAGTATCTTTAGAATGGCCAATAAATATGGTATAAATCTGTCTTTGGTCGTTAAGGAGAGCGACAGTGAGGTTCGTAAACTCAAGCAACTCTGTAGCCAGCACAAAAGCCGAGCAGTGATTGGAAAATAATGTTGTGTGCGTTCTGGTATTCTACATAGTGTTTGCTGATTATATGTTCCAAAAGTGTGGAGCACGATCGTATGGAAAGCGTAGATATTGGTGTATAATACTAGCCATAGTTGAGAAACCGTTGCAAAAATTTACTTGTTAAATATTATGGTAAGTTAATTAGCACACGAGAATACTACTGAAGAAATATATTTGGCATGCCGTCTGTGTCAAAGGGTTTCGTAACTTCAGAAACACTATTGGACTTCAGAGGAGCTTAATTTAAGATTACGAAGAGACCGTAGTTTGGTGCGCGTGTAAAATGAAGGAGCGATGCCATTATCGGTAGGAATAGAAGATTCGAAGTAATTATTAAAGACATTTGCTATAGCTTCAGGATTTTAGGAGGATTAGGGCATAGACGACCCATACTAATAGGCCTCTTGAACCTGGATAGATTTTTTATCATTAGTGGAGTGAAGGCATTGCTAAAGTAGTAGTTCTTAGCATGGTTGCCACTGGTGGCTACTTTTTTTCAAATCGTCCACTTCCAGAGGCTCGTGGTGACCTGAAATTATGAATGGCGACATGGCAAATTTTCGGCACTTTTTGGCTCAGGTCTCGACTGAGTTATGCATTCTATATTCAATGTCTTCTAAATAAAATGAACAAAACAACTTTTGGAATTTTTGATAGTTTTAGACCCTCCAGTAGAACACGCACTTTACGCGCGATTTAGTACGTATGTTCTGTTTCTCCATTCACCTATATCTTTGATGAACTGTCGCGGTGAGGCCGCAAGTAACGTTTTAACTAGCCGCCAGCAACCTCCCAGTGAAATTCGCGTCAACGGATTGCTTCCGTGCCGCAAAGCGGTGGTACAAGTTTTTTAGGTGCTTCAAGAGTTCTAAGCTTCTTTAAGGTTTCTCTTCTCAAGTGGCTGTTCGCGGTTAGACCACGTGTTCCAACCACAGTTCCAACTGTGCTCAATAGCTTGCCGACTACTTCACTAAGGAGCCATTTGGTATGCAGAGTGTATACTTAACATGCATTTCGGACAGGCCAAGAAGTTGATTTAGTTGAGCAGCTTTCAGAAACTGCTTTCAGGCAAATGGGTAGCGTAAGTATGACTGCACAGAAAGCGGGAGAAGGGCATTGCTGCAGTTATGCAGTCCTTTCGATTTTATTTCTGTTGCTTTGTAATTAATTTGTTCGATTATCGGACACATAATGCCACTGCAATGAGATTGCCTGAAACTGCAGGAAGGCTACGCACGTGGTCTCTCTCTTGTTGTAGTGACTATTTCAGCCTGTATTCCGTACAACTGAAGCTATCACAAACTTTGGTTAAGAGCGAACCATCAAGGACGCTGCTGCTACAACCATGCCATAGACTTTCCTAAAGATACAGTAATGGGAATTCTGGCGCTAGTGTCTATTGGAGATGCAACGCATGCTGCTTCAGTGAGCATTGGAATCATGAGCAGTACAAGCATTTGCCTAGACTTCGTACTTCACAATCTATCTGGCTTCGCGTGGCTTGAAGCTGCTTTGTCAAGAAACAACAATCCGCAAATACTTGGCAGTTATGCTTTATCTCACCAATCTTTTAGGCTCACCACTTCGGATCGGGTCACGAAGTGAAAATAGGCTTGTTCTTTTTTTCGAAACAAAACCAATACACAGCAATAAACGAAGCTGCACGTGCGATTCACCGCCCACAAGAACGAAGACTAGGGAAATTTATGTTACACCCACAATTCGCATAATCACTGAACGATCGCAGCGCCAGAGTCCGCCCTATTTAATTTTAGGAAACTCTCTTATCCATGCCCTATCTAACTAACCCCACAGTGAAGCGGATGATGAGACTCTAAGGCTACATCCAACCCCCTGAGCCCTCCCATGGGGCGATTCAACTTTGATTAAAAAACGTCCGTATAATTTAAGGGTTATAAATGTGGCTGAACTACCAGTAGCTGTACCTAATTAGCAATATTTATTGCTGCATGCCCACAACATATTGCCACGTTCCATTTCACAAGTTTTTGTTATCGTTCCGAAACACCACACGATTCTCGCCGCAAACCGCGCCTGCAGGTTTCGAGAAGGTTCCGGACTGTAGTAGATCATTTCGATAAGATCACGCCCACTGTGCGAACGGTACAGATTGTTCTGGAACCTATGCCACCGCCAGCGATAACGCTAGAACATTCGACGGCAAGGGTAGAAATGCCGACGCGCTTCGCCGCTTGTCAGTTGTTGATCGAAGGCCGACGCTGCGTTCGCCGATATCAGTCCGAGACTGCTATCTGTGCAAGACTGCTGCTGTAATTAGACTTTCCCTTTACCGGGCACAGGTTCGCCCAAATAAACAGTTAAATCCCAACAAGAAGTTTCCTGTGTTTGGCCACGTCACGACCCCGTGACATCTGGTGTAGGTGCCGCTTCGTTCATGTACCGGACGCCCCCGTCAAGCCGTGAACCCAGCCCCCGTCGCGGAGAAGACACCGACGCCAACCAAGAACAGAGAACGAGCCGCCGACAGCAAGGTTTCCCACCGGAGTACGGCCTTCTACAAGACAAGGCGCGGAAGACCAAGACCATGACCTTGACTGCAGCGACAATGACAACCGGAGCGTCCCAGCCCGCGATCGTAATTCATCAACCCAGGGAACCACCAATGTTCCATGGCTCATCGTTTGAAGACCCGGAAACCTGGCTAGAAACAAACGACCGTGTGGCCGCCCTCAACCACCGAGACAACGAAGAAAAGCTCCGTCGTGTGTACTTCTACCTGGAAGACACCGCAAGGACCTGGCTAGAGAATCGGGAGTCCACGCTCCGAACGTGGGATGTCTTCTGCGGCGCATTTCTGCAAACGTTCGCAAGCGTCGCTCACAAAGAGAGGGCCGCTGCTCTACTCGAGACCCGGCTTCAGCTACCAAATGAAAAGGTTGGAATTTTCACAGAGGAGATGACCCACCAATTCCGTCACGCTGACCCAGACATGCCTGAGGAAAAGAAAGTTCGTTTCCTCATGTGAGGGGTCAAACAGGAGCTCTTCGCGGGACTAATGAGGAATCCACCGAACACCGTCCAAGAATTTGTATCCGAGGCGACCACCATGGAAAACGCTGGACATGCGCACCAGACAGTATATTCGTCGCCTGACTCCAGAATGCGCTGCTGCTCAAGCCAGTGACTCCGACGACCTGCGTGAAACGATCCGAGCGATCGTGCGGGAAGAGCTGCGCAAACTGTTGCCTTCGGCGCAACCTCAAGTGGATTCGATCGCCGACATTGTGCGAGAAGAAGTTCGGCAATCATTTCGAATTCCCCATACACCGCCGCCGAGCCAGAAACTATGAGCTACGCCGCTGCAGTGCGCCACAACGCTCCTCCCCGTCCACGCCAAAACGCCGCCCCGTCACACTTCCGTCGCCAGACGCCACCGCCGCCACCACCCCAACCGACGTCCTACCGTTCCCCAGCCGGCCAGCGCAGTGCACCGAGGAAAACGGACGTTTGGCGTGCACCTGACAACCGCCCGCTCTGCTACCACTGCGACGAGGCCGGGCACACATACCGCCGTTGCCAGTACCGACAGATGGGACTACGTGGCTTCGCCGTCAATGCACCGCGTCCGCAGCCAGGAGATCGGCCACGTGACATCGCCGACTACCTGACAGGAACTCAATGGACACCACGAAGTCCTTCCCGTTCGCCGTCGCCCAGCCACCGCATGTCACCGCACCCCCGGCAGTACTCTGGCCCAACGCGGGGCCGGTCTCCTAGCCCGTATCCGGGAAACTGAGGGCAGCAACCGATGGAGGTGCGGTTGCTGTGCGACGAACTACCGAAGATCCTCCGACGACGACGCCGACGCGACGGAGCTTTTTGAACGCAACACCAACCAGGCAAAGCCCTGAAGGCAAAAGCTCCCTTACCAAAGGTGGCCGGACGACGCAACATGGAAGCAGCGGAACAAGCCGACGCAGCCGTGGCCCGACGCCACGCCCTAACTGTAATGCGAGACGGCGAACTAGTGACCTCGACGTTCTTATCGACGGCCACAGTGTGACTGCTCTCGTCAATATTGGAGCCGACTATTCTGTCATCAGTGGGTCGTTCGCCGCGAAGTTAAAGAAAATTAGGACAGCTTGGAAAGGCCCTGAAATCCGCACAGCCAGAGGTCATCTCGTAACGCCTGCAGGAATCTGCACAGTGAGAGTCACCATTAACGGCCGTATTTATCCTACAGACTTCGTAGTCCTGCAGCGTTGCTCGAGAGATGTCATCCTTGGCATGGACTTCTTATGCCTCCATGGTGCTGTCATCAACCTAAAAACAAGGTCGATAACGTTATCCACAGAAGAAGCACTACCGCCGCGCACACCGTCAGGACACCATGCCTTGAATGTGCTGGAAGAACAAGTCACCATTCCGCCTCGCTCAAGCGCCATTATTTCAGTCGGCGCTCCTTAATCACCTGACTTGGAAGGCGTCGTTGAAGGCAGTCAGCATCTGTTGGTCACCCGAAATATTTGCGTCGCAAGAGGAATTGCAGAGCTGCGGGGAGGCAAAGCAACGGTTATGCTCACAAATTTCAGCAATGAGTACAAACATGTGAACAAAGGAACAACGGTCGCATACATCGAAGAAATTGTCGAAGCCACCAGTGCTTTCGCCCTCGCCGATTCTGCGGAACCTGCTCAGAGGAACCAAGCCCCTCCCATAGCTTTCGACGTCAATCTCAGACTTCCGAACGATAAGCAAGAACAGCTCAAGGCCCTGCTCCTGCAATACGAAGATTGCGTTTCGTCGTCATCGAAAATTCGGCAGACCCCAATCACGAAACATCGAATCATAACCGAAGAAAATGCCAGACCACTCCGTCAGAGTCCGTAAAGGGTTTCGACGCGAGAACGTGAGGCCATCAAGAGACAAGTTGATGAAATGCTGCGAGATGAGATTATCCAGCCGTCCAAGAGTCCGTGGGCATCCCCCGTGGTGTTAGTGAAGAAAAAGGATGGGACCCTACGTTTTTGCGTCGATTATCGCCGCCTGAACAAAATCACAAGAAAGGACGTGTATCCTCTCCCACGAATAGACGACGCACTTGATCGGCTCCATAACGCCAAGTACTTCTCGTCAATGGACCTCAAGACTGGCTATTGGCAAATCGAAGTCGACGAAAGAGACCGAGAGAAGACGGCGTTTATAACACCGGACGGCCTCTTCGAGTTTAAGGTGATGCCCTTCGGCCTTTGCTCAGCGCCTGCAACTTTTCAACGCGTTATGGATGCAGTACTGGCAGGATTGAAGTGGCAGACTTGCCTTGTGTACTTGGACGACGTCGTCGTGTTTTCCTCGAGTTTCGACGAGCATCTTCGGCGCCTTGAAGCTGTACTTCAAGCCATCAAGACGTCCGGACTCACACTGAAGCCAGAAAAGTGCAGATTTGCGTATGAGGAGCTCTGGTTTCTGGAACACGTTATCAGCAATCTGGAGTTCGTCCCGGTCCACGGAAAACAGCCGCCATCGCCGACTTCCCGCCGCCCACTGACAAGAAGGCCTGGCGCCGATTTCTGGGCCTGTGCGCCTATTATAGGCGGTTCGTGAAAAATTTCGCCCGCATCGCCGATCCTCTCACTAACCTTACCAAGGCCGACTCAGAGTTCAAGTGGGAAACGCCACAGGAACACGCTTTCCAGGAGCTTAAACATCGCCTCCAGATGCCCCCGTTACTTGCCCATTTCGACGAATTCGCCGAGACAGAAATACATACTGACGCAAGCAGCGTAGGTCTTGGCGCCGTTCTTGTGCAGAGGGCTGACGGACTTGAAAGGGTTATTAGTTACACTAGCCGATCGCTATCCAAAGCAGAAGCAAATTATTTCACAACAGAAAAGGAGTGCCTCGCCATCATCTGGGCTACGTTGAAATTTCGCCCCTACCTCTACGGCAGGCCCTTCAAAGTTGTGAGCGACCACCACGCCTTGTGTTGGCTAGCCACCCTGAAGGACCCTTCAGGTCGCCTCGCACGATGGAGCCTGAGACTTCAAGAATATGACATTACTGTCATTTACAAGTCCGGCAAAAAACACTCCGACGCTGACTGTCTCTCTCGTGCGCCTGTCGACCAACCGCTACCCGACGACTCGGATGACGACTACTTCTTGGGAACGATAACTACCGACGACTTCGCTGAACGACAGCGGGCCGACCCGGAACTTAAAGCCCTAATAGAATACCTCGAAGGCAGGACCGCCGAAGTCCCGAAGGTATTCAAGCGCGCACTTGCGTCATTATTTCTACGAAACGGTCTTCTACAAAAGAAAAACTTTTCACCGCTTCGAGCTAAGTACCTCCTTGTGGTGCCTTCAGCTCTGCGACCAGAACTCCTGCAGGCCCTGCACGACGATCCGACGGCAGGGCACCTCGGTGTTTCCCGCACGCTCGCGAGGATACAAGAAAGGTACTACTGGCCACGTCTTACCACCGACGTCACTCGTTATGTGAGGACATGCCGGGACTGTCAGCGACGCAAGACACCGCCGACAAGGCCAGCGGGACTTCTGCAGCCAATTGATCCACCTTGCCGACCATTCCAGCAAATTGGTATGGACCTACTGGGGCCGTTCCCGACGTCGGCTTTCGGAAACAAGTGGATCGTGGTAGCTACCGACTACCTCACCCGCTACGCCGAGACAAAAGCCCTGCCAAAAGGCAGTGCATCCGAGGTAGCTAAGTTCTTCGTCGAACGTCACGGCGCCCCGGAGGTCCTTATCACCGACAGAGGAACGGCATGCACTGCCGACTTAACTCAAGTGATCTTGGCATAAAGCCAAACAAACCACCGCCCGACGACAGCGTACCACCCACAGACCAACGGCCTCACCGAGCGGCTTAACAAGACGATCGCCCACATGCTGTCAATGTACGTCGATGTCGAACACAAGACGTGGGACGCCATTCTTCCGTATGTGACCTTCGCATACAACACGGCGGTGCAGGAGACGACGCAGATATCTCCATACAAGTTGGTCTACGGAAGGAGCCCGGCAACGACGCTCGATGCCATGTTACTGAACGTCACCGAAGAAGAAAACCTCGATGTGAGCGAGTACCTTCAACGCGCCGAAGAATCCCGACAACTTGCGCGTCTCCGTATCAAGAATCAACAGACGACCAACAGCCACCGTTACATCCTTCGACGACGCTTCGTGGAATACCAGCCCGGTGAACGTGTTTGGGTGTACACGCCGATACGCCGACGTGGACTAAGTCAAAAGCTTCTGCGACGGTACTTCGGACCGTACTGGGTGGTTCGACGTCTCGGCCCACTTGATTACGAGGTTGTCCCCGACGGCATCACGAACTCTCAACGACGCCGATCGCGACCTGAAGTCGTCCATGTCGCGCGCCTCAAGCCGTTTCATGCACGTTAACAAACTGAAACAGTGTTTTTTGTATTATTGTTGTATTGTAATTTATTCATTGTACTTTCTTGCATTATTCTTGTACCTTCATCTTTAGTTAAAACATCGGGACGATGCCTTTTTTCAGAGGGGGGCAATGCCACGTTCCATTTCACAAGTTTTTGTTATCGTTCCGAAACACCACACGATTCTCGCCGCAAACCGCGCCTGCAGGTTTCGAGAAGGTTCCTGACTGTAGTAGATCATTTCGATAAGATCACGCCCACCGTGCGAACGGTACAGATTGTTCTGGAACCTACGCCACCGCCAGCGATAACGCTAGAACATTCGACGGCAAGGGTATAAATGCCGACGCGCTTCGCCGCTTGTCAGTTGTTGATCGAAGGCCCACGCTGCGTTCGCCGCTATCAGTCCGAGACTGCTATCTGTGCAAGACTGCTGCTGTAATTAGACTTTCCCTTTACCGGGCACAGGTTCGCCCAAATAAACAGTTAAATCCCAACACGAAGTTTCCTGTCTTTGGCCACGTCACGACACCGTGACAGTATGTTGAATGGCAACGTTTTGTGGCGAAATTTGAAAAAAATGGCGACATTTAGTTACCTTCTGCTCGTCATTAGGCGACTTCTACTGAAAAGTCAGTGGTAACCCTGGTTCTTAGTCTCCTTGTTTTAGCTTCTGTTTACTTCTCACTGCCTCATCTTAAAAAAAAACATTGTAATCACACTTGGAATGACGGTTTTTACGTAAGTGCTTTATGCGACAAGTCAAACGGATTACATCTTTATGGTAGCATGGGCGCATTGGGTTCTCTGTAATATATTCTTGTGGCACATACTGTGATAGGCATTACCATAAAACTTATGAAGGAGCGAATCTAAATTGTTAAGTTTGCTACATGATTCCTAGAAAGGTGAGGCTGAAGTGTGCAGTACCGAAGTGTCATCAAATTTTAGGAAGTTCAAAGAAGTTTTTGATCTGAGGTCCTTGTGTAGAACACGCTAAGTTTGAGGCGAGTTCAACAATAAAGAGGTCAGAAAACCCTTCAACGACTCAACATTTTGCACCTTCCTATAAGAGCTCGTAGCCCCATAACAAAGTTAGGCTGCAGATAACTCTTTTTCAGTGATCTCGCGTAACTATAAAAACGCTAGTGTATGGGAATACGCCTGTTTCAGAAAAAGAAAGCGCTGTTTGTACAGTGATATCACGGCATGTGAAAAGATAATCGATACGTTGATTGATGCCTGCTGAAATAGCGAACGCGCTAGCGCGTGCTTGCACTCGCGACCACGCCCTTATTTTCAAAGTTCACAGTTGCGGATCGAGCCATGCAGCCTCCTACCTCGTATCGGTTCATACTCCTTTGTCCAGCAAGAGACAGACAGCGCTTCCTTTACGGTTGAGAAGCAATCGACGTAACCATTTCGCACGCAGTGATGTTATTGCGTGCGCCCTCTGTGCGATAGAGATGGGCAGCTTGTTTCATCTATGCTTCAGCAGTGTTCCTAGCTAAAGCACTTGCGAAATTTTATCCATGGTAACAGCATACAGTGTGAGTCCAGAAGTAATTTGTTTGGACTTCATATACGCAACTTGACAGGGATGATGAAAGCCTGTGAAGAGTGTCCATAAAATTCTTCTCGCAATGAAAAAAAATATATAGAAGAACCGTCGAAGCAGGCTGTGCTTTGTTATAGAGAACTTTGTTCTCTTCACTGTAAAAAATGCGTCCATTGTGAGAATGAATAAGTCAGTGCCCTTTGCTTTGCTTTTGTTTTCAATTACACTGCACTACGCTCTGTTACTACGATTCTTAGAGGCTCTTCGACATTTATGTCTTCATAAAGCATGTGTGCAATGTAGCGATAAGCGTTAAGCCTATCACTATTTCAAACATCTCGGCTACCCTCTTCTTATTCCCACTTGTGCAATCGAAAACATAAAATGGAGCAAAATCACAAGTTCATCTCACACGCTATAATTCTGCGAGACACGAGGAAAAATAGTGGCGGTTGGTAGAAAATGCATGTCAAAGTAGCGTAGAAAACAATTTACAACTGATATTTCTCGTTTATGGATCATTTCAGAGTATGTGCACTAGTGATGTCACAATAATCAATGTTCGAGCGTCCCGAATGGCGCCAAAAGACCGGCAAACACCTAGAGAGAACAATACACTCGACTGTGCATTTTCACAAGCTGTTTCAGGGCCCTTATATCGGCAGGGCATACTGTTGCGGATCCCAGCGCTCTTCACCACTAGTCGCTTCTAATCCCAGCGCTGATCACCAGTTGTAGCGGACCGGGGTCTACCCGGTCTTTTGTGGTAGCACGGCACAACTTCGGGTGAAGGTAACGAACGCTTACAAGATGAGGATACGAAAAAACTAGGTTTATGAAATTATTTACACTTATTTACAGCATAGAAACATTAGGACTTTCACAAACCACGAGCGTGGTGGTTGAACCGTTACATGGTTCTGTGAATCCAGCACTTTGCAGCGTCGTTATAAACCCTGTCGGGCTCTTCTTCCTTGATTGGAACACCAATCACACACACAAGACACCGTTCACAGGGCATCAGTCAGTAACACGCGGTCCGCCGAATAGTTATGGCACCTCTTGACGCAATGCTCTGAGGAGAAGAGAAACGGGGTTCCTTCCCGGAACAATTTGGCGGTGGGTAGCTTCTTCTGCCTTTCACAGGAAGTGCAGCCAAGAAGTGGATACTTCAATCGCATAGACACGACCTTTGTGGTCGGTCTGCTTCGCTAAATAAGCCGGCTAAATAAGCCGGCCCGGACGAATCGCTTGCAGGGAGATAGGCTTACGGACTGTCTTCTAATTCTTTTGTCGCTCCCCACCGCTGGACGCTGGTTCCGAGAGAACTGGAGTTTCGGGCGCGGGAGCGCTGCCCGGCTATGTTTCTCAGCGACAGCATGGCGCCTACGGACGCGAGTCATATCAGCTTCCCCCTCGCCAGATAAGTGACGGAGGGTAGCAGTCGCCGCTGCTGCCTTGAAGTGGCCACAGAAAGGTCCGTAGTTGAATGCCAGGAACTCGCCTTCGCTTGTCGCATGTTCTGGGTAATTGGCGAAAACTCTGACAGCGTCTCTGAAACTTGACCACATGCACAAGCAAGCACTCGACCCCCTTCCAACAAACCAAGCCAAAAGAGGGATGGCAAACCAATTTTCTTTACTAGCTTTAAACAAAAAGCTCACACTCAAAACTCTCAGTACTCCCTTCTGCTAAGAAACTAGGCGTGCTACCTCACACATTCATATAGTACGTTGCACGAAAAAAGAAAACTGAAATAATAATTTTGACACATTATCAAGAGTGCCTCTGAATAGCTTAGAAAGAGCGGCTGAGCGCGTCAGCCGCTCTTTCTAAGCTATTCAATTCGCCCTTATATCTAATCTCAAAATGATATTTTTAAAGAATGAAGCTTCACCTCACGAGGCGACTGTTCTTTGATGTCACGGTTTGCAACCACGTAAGGGGGCGATGGTCTGTCTCTACTTTAAATTTAGCACTCCTGAGATAACACTGCAACTGATGAATGGCCTACACAATGCAAGCGCACTCCTTTCCCGAAGCGCAGTACGTCATCTCTCGAGAGCCTAATTTCTGGCTTAAGTAGAGCGCAGCTTTGCTTGTTAGCACTGTCGTCCTGACATAGAACGGCCCCTAGGCCTCGATCTCTCGCATAACACTGAACCGTCAATTCTCGGTCGCAACAGGGAACTCTCAATACCGTGCGACGATCAGTAGTGCACTTTGCTTTTAAGAGTGCTGCCTGCTCCTTTTGATCACTGACCACTTTTATCGGCTCTGTACCGCTGAGAGCCTCGGTCGTGTACGCGAACGCTGAGTAAACTTGAGTTCAGCGAGCGCTACAGTCGTCTTAACATCATTCTTTGTTCACGGCCGCTAATAACCGTCTACTAAACAATAAGGTGACCAGCCTCCCAAAACCCTAACCTACACTTTGACCTATAGCCCATGGTCTACCTCAACGTTAAAGGAAAGCTTTACATTCCGCTCATATGATGATCGATCATTCTTCAAAAAAAAACAATGAAATCGAGGGAGCAACCACTGCCTTCTGCAGCTTCATTCCGTTAAAGTTACTTGCCTATGCTAACACCTCTCAATAAAAACCGCTGGGCTCTCCTGAGCGTTTCAATTACTTTCATTTCTACAGCGCGGCGAATTACACGACACTATTACCCAAACGCCTCCCTGACAGTTTCTCCTCCCTGACAGTTTCTCTAAATGCTCATTCATACCTTACGTTGTAACACACCGCGTACAACAGAAAAATAATCCCAGGTGCAATACTCACGTAAAACACTGCACAACAATCGCATAGGTTTTATGCGAAAACCGTGCACTAGAAGGTTCTCAATACTCATAGTGCGTAATGACAACTCTACCATGTCGCGCAAAACCTAATCTGTACACTAAATAATTGTGTCTATGCCAACATCTTCCTCAAAGGCTCATTCATGTCACATTTCCATGGCAGTGAAGGCATAAGACATTACAAACCTTGGAAACAGTAGAAAAATAACACATTTCTCTCGGTTTTCACCTTATGCAAATTTTCGTACTAATGAATAAATCACTTCAATGCTAACTTTCAGCGTTTGGTTCTATAGTTTTCCTTCTGAAAACCTTACACCGTCTTTCGTAACTTACACAAAATTGAAATGACGAAGATCTGCATCTACCAAGTGATACTGAGGAAACATACCCAAGAACAATTGTGCAACAATTGTTCAAACTGACCGCCTCCTTTTCTCAACTAGATTCACTTCAATCACACCCAATGGTGTCGCGGTCCTGGTGGTTTTTGAAGACGCCAGAGGCTACAAAACGCGCGAACGCTAGGCTGTGTCCAGCTGTCACGCCTCATTCCGCACTTCGGCCAGCTTTTCTCGGGAATGTAAAAGGGTCGCCAGCAACAGGGAGGAAGTTGGGGCTGTAATGATGATTGTAGTGGGTCATGCAAATCTCGGCACACACATTGTCAGTGCTAAGCACGAGACACTCGGCCCGGACTGTCGCTGATTTTGATAGCTAGGCCTACGCTCCTACCTGGTCTCGGATAACAGTTTTGACTGTCTCCGTTCTATATTATAATTGGTGGAGTTTACTGGGTCTCCTTGCAATCCTGGAGTTGCGAAGCCGGACTCTACCTGCTGTCATGACCACTGCATCTGCCACAAGCCCTCCTCCTATGGCTTCCCAGGCCATCGTGTGCTCCGGCGCGGTCCGTCAGCGGGATCCTCCCATATTCAGCGGCACTGACGACCACGACGTCGACGACTGGCTGGCTACTTCTGAACTCGTGAGTGTCTTGAACAAATGGGACGAAGCCACGAGACGGGCCACTGTCGGTATTTACTTCAGTGGCATTGCCCACTTATGGCTTCGGAACCATGAGACCGACGTTCGCACCTGGACAGCATTCAAAGCAAAGTTCAGCGAAGTCTTTGGTCGTCCTTCTGTCCGCAAACTTCGTGCGGAGCAGCGCCTTCAGTCGAGATCTCAACTGCCTGGTGAGAACTTTACAAGTTATATAGAAGACGTCATTGACTTGTGCAAGCGCGTCGATGTGAACATGACAGAGGTGGACCGCATCAAGCATATTTTTAAGGGTATTGACGAGGACGCTTTCCAGATGCTCATTTCGAAAAGCCCTGCTACTGTCGCCCAAGTTACCGAGCTCTGCCAAAGCTATGATGAGCTCCGCCGGCAACGTCTCGTCACCCGGCGTGCTGTCCCACATCAGGAATCGATGTCCGGCTTAACTCCCTCGCAAGACCCCGTCCTCCTCTCGCAGATCAAAGATTTCGTGCGCGAAGAAGTTGCCCGCCAACTCTCGCTCATCTCTGGCCTACCGGAGCGCAGTGCACCGCTTAGCCCTACTCTACGGACTATTATACGAGATCAAGTGTCTGAGGTCCTTCCTCCACAGCTGGTGCCACCAGTCAATGCACCATTGACGTACGCCGAAGCAGCAGCACGACCACGACCACAGACGTTCCAAGCGCCGCCTCCACAGCCTGCTCCTGTTTATGCCGCCCTGCCGCCACGACCTCCACTTCGCCGAGTCCCTAATCCATGGCGCACTGCCGACAACCGACCGATCGGCTTTTCGTGTGGTCTACCTGGGCACGTCGCACGTCTGTGCCGCCGCCGTCCACTCCACTCACGTGAAAACCTACGTCCATACGAAAACGATTACACGTACACTCAATACACCCCAGACCCCGAATTGTACGCTCCTCGTCCAAGCCACCGACCAGCTCCTGATCGCCGATCTCCTTCTCCACGTCGACGCTCGCCCTCCCCCATGCGCCGACGCCCCCATACAATCGACGCGGAAAACTAAATGACGCAGTTCCCGAGGCAAGAACTGCGTCCTCGTCGCAAAGCACAAGCCCTCTTCGTTCGCCGCCGAATGTAATTAATGCCGTTCTTGAAGGTGTACCCGTACTTGCCCTTATTGATACTGGTGCCGCAATTTCTGTCATCGCCGAAAAAGTTTGCCGTTCAATTCGAAAAGTGACAACGCCTTACTTGGGTTCATGTCTTCATACTGCCACTGCACAGCCTGTGCAGCCTGTGGCCGCGTGTACTGCCAGACTTGTAATTCAAGGAGTGCCCTACACAGTCCAGTTCGTAGTACTCCCGCACTGTTCTCATGACATCATTTTAGGTTGGGATTTTCTCTCCCATCACCAAGCCGTCATTGATTGCGCCCGTGCCGAAGTCGCCTTTTGTCCCCTTGGTGATGCGCTACCAGTGCACGATCGCCCTTCCGACGCGAAGTTGGTCATTAGTGACGACACCCAAATCCCTCCACGCGCTACTGTCTTCGCACCTGTGTCGTGTTCCACCGTCGTCGACGCTACCGCATTCTTCACGCCTTCCGCTGCTTTCGTTCATCGCCACCTATCACCGCTCCCAACCGCTCTCGTTACTCTTCAAGGTGGTGCGACCAACGTGCCTGTGAAGAATCCGTTGCCATTCACGATTACGCTACTTCGAGGCGAATGTATTGGTTCGATAGAATCATTCGAAACCATCGCTACACTTGACGTTCCTGATGAATCATCGGAAGTCAGTGCCCTCTCCTGTAGTTCCGTGAATGACCCTCCCACTACCGACATTTTCAACCGTGTCATCGACGAAGGCCTAAACCCACAACAGAGGTGTGAGCTTTTGAGCCTCCTTGACGAGTTTCGACAATCTTTTGACAGTCACAGCGCTACTTTAGGTCGCACATCTACCGTATGCCACCAGATCGACACAGGTAATCACCCACCACTACGGCAGCGACCATACCGTGTTTCGCCAACTGAACGCCGTATCATCGATGAACAAGTAGGTGACATGCTAAAGCGAGGCGTCGTTCAACTGTCAAACAGTCCTTGGGCGTCGCCGGTTGTTTTAGTTAAAAAGAAGGATGGCAAGATACGCTTTTGCGTAGATTATCGTCGCCTAAACAAAATAACACGAAAGGATGTTTATCCTTTGCCTCGAATTGATGACGCCCTCGACTCTTTACAAGGCGCAGAGTTCTTTTCCTCCCTTGATCTACGCTCTGGGTACTGGCAAGTGCCCATGAATCCGGATGATAGGCCAAAAACTGCATTTGTTACACCAGACGGCTTATACGAATTTAACGTGATGCCATTCGGGCTATGCAATGCGCCGGCAACATTTGAGCGCATGATGGACACTATCCTACGAGGCCTCAAATGGAACACGTGTTTGTGCTACTTAGACGATGTAGTGGTATTCTCACCCGATTTTCCCACGCACCTTCGTCGCTTGGAACAGGTTCTACGCTGCCTCTCGGCAGCCGGCCTCCAACTCAACTTGAAGAAGTGTCACTTTGGAGCGCGCAAGCTGACCATTCTCGGACACGTCCTGTCGAAGGATGGCGTTCTTCCTGACCCCGCTAAGCTACGTGCTGTTCGCGATTTCCCGAGGCCCGCGTCTCTCAAGCAGCTGCGTAGTTTCATTGGCCTTTGCTCATACTTCCGCTGCTTCGTCCGAGATTTCGCCTCGATCATGGCGCCTCTGACAGACCTACTTCAGGGAGACCGCAATTTATCTGCGTGGTCTCCAGCTTGCGACAGTGCCTTTGCGAAGCTCCGTGAACTGCTTACAACACCACCCATACTGCGTCATTTCGATTCAAGCGCTCCCACAGAAATCCACACAGATGCTAGCGGTGTCGGTCTTGGCGCTGTACTCGCCCAACGAAAGCCTGGTTACCAAGAGTATGTTGTTGCGTACGCGAGCCGCACTCTTACAAGAACAGAAGCAAATTATTCGGTAACTGAGAAAGAATGCCTAGCGATTATCTGGGCCATTACAAAATTTCGGCCTTATCTGTACGGCCGCCCTTTCGATGTTGTTGCCGACCACCACGCGCTCTGCTGGTTATCCTCCCTCAAAGATCCCTCAGGACGCTTGGCACGATGGGCTTTACGGCTCCAAGAGTACGACATCCGCGTCATTTATCGCTCAGGCCAGAAGCACACCGATGCCGACGCTCTTTCGCGTTCGCCTGTTTCTACTGATATTGCGAGTGTCTCCATCCAAGACAACTTCCTTCCACTATCAGGACCCATCAACATGGCTGCGGAGCAGCGCAAAGATTCGTGGATTGCGTCTCTGATGGATTACCTATCTGAAACACTCGCCCACCCGCCATCTCGAGCGCTACACCGACAAGCCTCTCACTTCGCCATCCGTGATGGAATACTTTATCGCCGCAACTACCACCCTGACGGTCGCAAATGGCTACTCGTAATACCCAGGCATCTCCGCGCCAGCATATGTGCTGCTTTCCATGCCGATCCGCAGTGTGCGCACGCCGGTTTGTTTAAAACCTACGCCAGGCTACGTTTTCGGTTTTATTGGCGCGGCATGTACACATTCGTTTAAAAGTACATTCGATCTTGCACAGAGTGCCAACGCCGCAAGCACGATCCTAGCCGTCCTACTGCACCAATGCAGCCGTTACCGTGCCCACTGCGACCATTCGACCGGGTTGGAATAGACCTTTATGGTCCTCTACCATATACATCAGCTGGGAATCGCTGGATTATTGGAGCGATCGACCATCTCACGAGATATGCAGAAACGGCCGCTCTACCAGCCGCGACGGCACGTGACGTTGCGTCTTTCCTGCTGCAACGTTTTGTTCTGCGTCATGGCGCTCCACGTGAACTTTTGAGCGACCGAGGCCGCGTCTTTCTCGCGGATGTTATTCAAGAACTTCTTGCAGAATGCCATGTAATTCACCGCTGTACTACCGCATATCGCCCACAAACAAATGGCTTGACCGAGCGGTTCAACCGTACTCTTGGCGACATGCTTTCTATGTATGTCGCCTCCGACCACACCAACTGGGATCTCATCCTTCCTTACGTAACGTACGCTTACAACACGGCACCTCAAGCGACGACAGGCTTTTCTCCATTCTTTTTACTTTATGGTCGAGAACCATCGTCTCCAATTGACACCATTCTCCCCTACCGACCCGACTCCTCCGAAGGCACACCACTTTCCGAAGCCGCGCGGTATGCGGAAGAATGTCGGCAATTAGCTCGCACCCTTACAACCCAAGAACAAGGGCTACAGAAATTTCGTCACGACGATGGACGGTCCAACTACCAATTTTCACCCAACTCTCTTGTTTGGCTGTGGGTGCCCCCCAGTGCTGCTCCTGGTACCTCTACAAAGTTTGTCAGCAGGTACCATGGACCTTATCGCGTCATAGAACAAACTTCCGCTGTTAACTACCTCATCGAACCCCTCACGGCCACTGTGGACATGCGTCGCCGAGGCCGCGAAATCGTACATGTGAATCGCCTCAAACCATATCACGAACCACTTATCCTCACGACACCTTAGAACACTTACTTGGCATTATCTTCAGCGAGGGGGAAATATGTAATGATGATTGTAGTGGGTCATGCAAATCTCGGCACACACATTGTCAGTGCTAAGCACGAGACGCTCGGCCCGGACTGTCGCTGATTTTGATAGCTAGGCCTACGCTCCTACCTGGTCTCGGATAACAGTTTTGACTGTCTCCGTTCTATATTATAGGGCCATTGTCTCTTTGTGCTCACGCCGACGCGATTCTTAGCCACTGTGCTTTTTTGAACTTCACCTTTCGGACAAGGTCGCTTTCCTAAAGTTGTCTAACGGAATTGTGCATTTCGTTGGGATGACGCATCACGTTTTCCCCCTCCACACCTGTCTCGCCGCTTGCGCCTCTTTGAACACCACCATTGACGTTTGCTGAAAACGGATTGATGACTACCCCTCCGCCTTTCTCGTGACAAGGTAGGACCTGTCATAGGCTTACGCAGTGCCGAACGCTGCTGCTTTTTTTCATTCATTCATTCATTTTTATTCTCTTAAGGACCCCACTGGGGGGTGTTGCATGAGGGGTGCATACAAAGGAAAAGAGAACTTTTAAACACGTTAGTTTTTGCAGCACAGGTGATTTGTAATATTTGTCATGAAGGATGATGGGCAGGTGGTTGAAACAATGGAGCAGAAAAGTTCATTCCAATCCTTGACGGCGCGCGGAAAAAAAGAAGCGGAAAAGTGGGAGTTCTGTTGCGATAACGGGACACTTGAAGTGGGTGGCTTGTGCGGTGGGAATTGTATATTGGGGGAAGGATGTAAGGAGCTGCATTGAGGCAAGAATGAAAAAAAATATATAAAAGGGAGAAAGGATGGCGATACGGCGGCGAACAAAGAGGGGTGATAAACCGGATTGTGCTTTCAAGGATGTAAATGCTGATGTCGTATGAGTACTGGGAGTGAAGGAATCAGGCAGCCCGATTTTGGGCAGACTCGAGGTCGTTAATCAGGTATGTTTGGGGTGGGTTCCATATGGGGGAAGCATATTCGAGTTTAGATCTGATGAGGGACTGATATGCCAGCAACTTCACATGTTTTGGCGCATGACGTAGGTGACGCTTCAAGAAGCCCAGAGTTTTATTTGCCGATGAAATGACGTTAGTAATATGCGCATTCCAAGTGAGATCACGATACAATGTGACACCTAGATACTTGTAGGATGGTTGTGATTGTACAGGGACGTTGGCGATATGATATGTAAAAATGAAAAGATTCTTACGGCGGGAACACGTTACAAGTTTGCAATTGTTAGGCTTAAAAGGCAGAAGCCAATTATCACACCATTCTTGAATGTGGTGACCATCGTTCTGTAGAAGATTTTGGTCGTGAGTGTTAGTTACTGTCCGATAGATTACACAGTCATCTGCAAACATGCGGATTTCGGATGATACACTAAGGGGTAAGTCACTAATATATATCAGAAACAGGAGGGGGCCAAGAACTGAACCTTGAGGTACGGCTGATGTTACTTTGAGGTGCGCAGAAGATTTGTTATTGACATGCACAAACTGAGAACGGTTAGTTGGAAATGCTTTGAATAGATTTTGTACACTGGGATCTAAGTTTAACTGGGATAGTTTTAGCATTAGTCTTTGGTGGGGTACTGTGTCGAATGCCTTTGCGTAATCTAGAAAAATTGCGTCAGATTGTAAGCTGTTGTGCAAGTTAGCATGCAGATCATTAGGAATATTGCTAGTTTTGTTTCGCAGGAGAGTCCTTCTCTAAAACCAAGCTGGCTGGTGTGAAATAAGTTGCTAAAATCTAGAAAGCTTACAATCTGAGAGTAGATGACCTGTTTCAAGATTTCGCACGACACGCCTGTCAAAGAAGTGGGATGGTAGTTCAATGAACAGTTCTTATCACCTGATTTGTAGATGGCAACGACCTTGCCCATGTTCCAGTCATCTGGAGGAATGCCTGTGGAAAGTGACTGCGCATACATCAAGCACTGGAATGGGGCGATGGTGTCATGGATATTTTTTAACACTTCTGAGTTATTATCGTCGACGCCACCTGATGAGGACACTTTCATGTTTTCAATAACACTTGAAATATCACCTGCGCAAAAAACAATTGAGCACATAGAGGATGTCAACAGCACCGGAATCATTAGTAAGGTGGATGGTGCTGATAGATCGAGGGTTCACGATCTGCCAGAATTTACGTGTGTTATCGGTTAGCATGCTTGGTAAATCCTGGTTCAAAAACTTGTAATTTGCGTTACTAATAGTGGTAGTATATTCTTTTTTGGCTGCGTTGTATTTTGCCCAAGCTTCCGGCGTCTATTTTGCTTTTGCTGCGCAAAAAGACGATTTTTCTATTCGACAGTCTCTTTGGTTTGTTTGTAAGCCAGGGTTTCTGCGGCGTGCTACGGAATGATGTTCTGTGGGGATAAATTTGCTAATTAATTCATTCATCTTATTTTAAAAATCTTCCAATTATTGTTCACAGATCGGCAGTGAAAGTTATGTTCGAAGACTGGAAAGAAGTTGTCGAGTTCTTTGTTTGTGGCCTCATAGTTACCTTTATCGTATAAGGTAATTGTTTTCTTGAATTTTTCACGCCGCTCAAAAGGAAAGAAAAAACCTGCATGTATTATTTGTGGTCACTAATTTCGGGTAGGTATGAAATGAATGATAAAGAAGCCGGGTGGTCGGTTAGTATTAAATCTACGATGTTAGCACAGCCGCCTGATATGCGCGTGGGCTCTGACACAAGTTGAGATAAGTTAAAGTTCAAACAAACGTCTATAAAATCTTTCGCTTCGACATCGCATGCCTATGAGGGTGCAGGGTTAATCTAATCAATTTTTGGGAAAAAGTCCCCAAAAAGTAAAATGTGAGCGTCAGGGTAGGTGGTCGCGAGTGTTCTGGTTATATTGTTTAAATCACGTGAAAAACCTGTATTGGTGCTCGGTGGCCTGTAGCACACCCCGAGTAGAAATGTTTTAGGGGAAACGTGGCAAACCAGCCACAGAATTTCAAAGGCCGAATTCATGTTCACAGCAAAACAGGGTATTCGGGGCCAACAGCGATTAGCACAACCCTGCCCCGGCCGCATTTGCGGTCGGTGCGGAATAACTGATAGTCGGCCAAGTCCGAGAGCACTTCGGCGTTAGTAACTTCATCGGTTAGCCAAGTTTCTGCTAGTACCAAAATGTTACTGTTGGAAGACGCCACAGCGTTCGACACGAGTTGGCACTTCGGCATGAGACTACGAACATTAGTAAAAATAACAGAAAAAGAAAGTTCATTTCGCGTTGGGATTTGGCAGTGGTGCGGTTTAGTCTACGGGCGTGGTGATCGCTATGCGACTTCTATGACTGATTGTGATCCGTGGTCTAAAATGCATTGTTTGGAACTCATATACAAAGTTTTGAAGCGGATCTGAAATTGACCTGATTTTTGCTTGGCGAAAGCAACGAGATGACGGCGGGCAGTATGAACTGAGAGGGAATAATCTTCGCCAATGCTGAAATATGTTCCTTTCAACTTTTTGGCAATTGAGAGGGTGTTTTCTTTGGTTTTGTAGAATGTGAACCTGACAATTATTGGGCGGCAACAATCATTGGTGCGGCGGCCGAGGCGATGCGCTTGGTCTAGTTCTTTCAAGTCAATTTTTATTTCTTTCAAGACAGTGGTTAATCATAAGTTCTTCTGTATCAATATTTGCTTCTTTGGCGTTAATATCTGGAAGGTTATAGGAGATTAGGTTGTTGCGGCGTGACCGGTTTTCTGCGTCATCCATCCGTTTTTCAAGTTCGGAAACTAAGTGTGTGGTTGCGGTAGTGTCGGCTTGAATTGCGGCACTGTCAGCTCGTATTGGCAAAATATTTTGGTAATGGCGTTCTAGTTCGGTCATACGCTTTCCCAGATCCGACAGTGTTTTGTCGGTTGGGAGGAGTTGCTGTTTTACTTCTTCAAAATCGGATATTAGTTTGTTTTGTCCAGCGCTAATCTTTCCGAGTTCTGCGAGAATTTCGTTCATTTCCGGACCAGGGTTGGTTTCAATGTCACCAGATCACAACAAGAGTACAGAGTAAACAGCATATAAACACTAGGCAATGATAGCGACAAGACACTGTGGGCCCGGCAGGGGCACTAGGAAGTAATCACTTTATTTTTCGCGTAAAGACTGCTGTGCTTACTAACCTGCATTGTTGGGAGGAACGGGTAAGCGAAATGCATTGTGTCACAGTTGCCAAGCACGCAAGCTGATACCAGTGACCGTTCGCGATATATAGGTGATTGGAGTGATGATGTTGACTTCGATGGGGCTGTCCAAGGTGAAGTGGGGGAGGAGTAGTATTCTAGAATCCATCAAGGTGGAGTATGCTGAGAACAAGTCCTTGGCTTGTCTGGAGGTAGGAACGATGTCGAAAGACGCTCCTTGCGTGGATGAGGAAAGAGCCTGCAGCCCTGATGGGCACAGTAAGGACCTGGAAACCTTCTTCGTGCCTCAAGAGAGCGTTTCGACATCAACAAATGTAGGCAAGGTTAGCGCAGTGGCTGATGAGAGCCAGAACGTCACGCTTCAGCATTGCAGTGATATCATCGAGGTGCTCCCCAAACATCGCAGAAAAGGGAAGCAGTCTAAGATACAGGCCCATATCCCATGATACCTCATATGGCTGCATGTACCTAGACATCTCGAACTCTGCCTCCTTGTCGAGAAGTACTCCTTGCCGGAGTCCAAACCTCTTACTCAACTCCATATCTTGTTCGTAAAACTTCATCATGAGCTCTTTTCTTTCGTTTCCTCCCTTTCCTTTCATCTGAGCTGCTCTTAACTTTCTTTCAATGATGAGCTCCCATTCTTCGCTTAGTTCCTCATCATCAGCCCCTAAATTATTACTTGCTTGAAATGTTTATGGGTTTTCGTTCCGAACCCTTTGTATTGATCCCCAATTCCTCACACAATAGCAACAAGTCTGACTTCTGCAGCTCTCGTAAGTCCATGATCTTACTGAGTGCTCGCTAATTCCAAAAAATAACTTCCCGAAACGGCGAAACGAAGTCTTTCGCAAAGTTAACCAGTGGTTCTAAAATTTACCCTCTTTTAGAACGTGGTTCACTCATAGGAAAAGCCAAGAACTCACCCATACATGATCCATGTCTCGAGACAGCTGCTTCCCGTGGATCGACAGCTGTTGTCACTTGTAGCTTCGTATCCCGCCGCTGCCACCAGTTGCTGCGAATCCCAGCGCTGTTCACCAGTAGTCGCTTCAAATCCCAGCGCTGATCACCAGTTGTTGTGGACCGGGGTCTACCCGGCCTTTCGTGGTAGCGTGGCGCAACTTCGAGTAGGGGAAACGAACGCTGACAAGATGATGCAAAAAACAAACAGTTTTAGGCACTTTTTACACTTATTTATAGCATAGAAAGGTTAGAAGTTTCACGAACCACGAGCGTGGTGGTTGATCAGTTACGTGGTTCAGAGGGACGTCCAGCACTTGGCAGCGTCGTTATAAACCCTGTCGGGCTCCTCCTCCTTGATTGGAACACCAATCACACTCACAAGACACCACCCACAGGGCATCAGTCAGTAACACGCGGTCCGTTATTGCACCTCTTCACGCAATGCTCTGAGGAGAAGGGAAACGAAGTTCTTTCCTGGAACAATTCGGCAGTGAATTGCTTCTTCCACCTTTCCCAGGAAGGGCAGCCAAGTAGCGAATACTTCAATCGCGTAGACACGACCTGTGCGGTCGGTCTGCTTCGCCGTTTCGCTAATGAAGCCTTCCCGGGGGAATTGCTTGCAGAGACGTTTGCTCACGGACTATATTTTAATCGTTTTGTCACTCCCCGCCGCTTGACGCGGGTTCCGAAGAACTAGGGTTCCGGGCGTGGGAGCGCTGCTCGGCTATGTTTGTCAGCTGCAGCATGGCGCCTATGGACGCGAGTCACAACAATGCTTACACAGAAACTAGAGAGCAGTCAAGACACCGAAATTGTCACTCTCAGAATTTTCAAAGCTGCAGAAAGGATTGTGAAGTGATGTATTTTATGCCTAGATTCCCATTCGAGCAAAAACAAGACCAAAGGCGGTGCGCTGAAAATTATTGTGCGGCGGCAACGGCGGCGTGGTCTCTCCGGGAACTTCGGCGGCGGTGCGAACGGCGTGAGCAAAAACGGGCTGCGGCGGCACACAGCTCTAGTCTTATGCGCTCCATGTCGCTGTAGAAAGTGCTGGCTGTGCGTGATCAGCGTTTTTTTTTGGCGAAGATGCCACTTGGCATTGGAGATACACGTAAAAGACGCGGCTTTCTAATGGGTTCAAATACCGCAAAGTGACCACAACTAGGTTTAAACAGATCTTCCTGATGTGAGCTGCGTCCTGTGGCAAGAAGCTAAAGGCAAAAAATGAAGAATTTATTTTCCATATGTCACCTAGAAAATAAGGACACAAATAAAGGACTACATTCAGTAGCGGTAAGATACGCGCGTTATGGTTCTGTGGCTTTTGCTGCATTGCCAAGAAAAGTTGTCCGCGAGTACATAGTGGCTTGAGAAGTCGTCCCGCATGCAACAACGCGTCTTGAGAATGGGACTGTATACACTTCAGGTGCATCGATCACAATGCTGGTATGCCCAAGTTTAGCGTGACCTGTGTCAAATGATCAATACGTTACGCAGCGAACGTTACTGAGATTTCTTGCAGCATCAGCGCATACAAAGGGGGGTGCCTCCATTAATTATCTATACAGTGACTATGGTGACGGGGCCCGTCACCTCAGTACTATCGTTTGATTGAGGGGACACGTCAGTGCAGTGTAGTCATTACTACAGTTACGGGGCCCGCCAGCCGCAGTACTATTGCAAGAGTGAGGGGGCTAGTCATCGTAGCGATATAGTGACGGGGCCCGTCACGGTATAGCAATAAATACAGTGAGAGGGTCCGTCCCCGTGCGGTAATGATAAAAATGAGGGGGCCCATTGCCGTGAACTTGTAGTCGTTTAGACGCCACCGCCTTGCTGTTCTGGTGGCGTTGTGACTTGACGTGCAGTTGGAGCAGCGGTCGTGCCGTGACGCAGGTCGTAATTTCGAAATCCCGTTTTCGAATGCTTTAGTTGTTTTCCCTTTTTTTTCAATGTAATGAAGCAAGAAAATTATATTGCTGTGTGGCGGTTGTTAGATTTTGTGACGCAGTGTCGTTGGTGCCCGACTTCAGCACGAATCGTGCTCTTTTTTATTTTCTTCTGTCAATATATTGTTTTCTTACTTACTTTTCTTATAAAAAGTATTCTCACTTGTCTTTTCATGATGATCGTGTTCATTCATCGGGCATATAACTATCAATCTTCTGTTACGCCCAAAAAAGATTGAAGACATTTTTTAATGATTTCCGATTAATACAGCACTGGGCAAGCAGATTTCGTTGTAAGTGTGTGAAATAATTTCATTATCACATTGAAGAACCACCCTCGGTGGCGTTTCCTTTCGTTTGCATTGATACCGTATGGGTGATAATAATATCACTGACTAATAATTTGCTATACATATTGTGATGTTCCCAAATGCATCCGCTCCGCGTATTTTTCGTGTCACTGTATAAAGGCGACATGTGGACTGATGCCCAACTTTGTGCTGGTCAACATAGAATGTGTTCTAACCCTGAGGTCAGTGTAGTTCCAAAACCATAATACATACGACTACAATACATGCAGCTCCAACTTGAGGCCTTCTTCGCCTGAAATCACATACACAGATTTTTGAATGTGGTTGAATCGGCTCATTCAAACAAGGGGATTTGCACATCGCTTTCGTCCCATGAATGTGTGTCCTTGCTACGTAGGTAGACAGTCGAGCTCTCTACGGTGCGGTAGATACTCGCTCGGTGGAGTGCTCTCTGTAGCTGTCTTCCCATCCTGAGATGACGCTTGTCCTGCGGGAGCAAAAGATGTTCGGTATCATTCTCGGCGATTAAAATGCGAGCGCGCCAAAGTCGTGGCCGTGATAAGTTGTCTGGATGTTTTAATTTGCAAGCGCTGGCTGGTGCGGCGGCGGGCTTGTATAAACCACAAGGTGTGACCTAGTCTATGAAACAAATACGGCAAAATAAACGTGCATCTAGCAGTGTCAATGTATCATACGGTGCGCTTACAAAAATGTTTAGTAACACTATGTTGACTGTCTAAAGACGATTGTTGCTAGAACCTACGAAAGCTCAAAAAAGTGTCTACCAACTTTTTTAAGAATGCTTTACTAACAATCTGTCAACGTTTTGGCTACAATTAGACACCAACTTTGAAAAGAATCGTGTTGATAGGCTGTCTGGTGTCCAAGTAGTAATGCCCTATCAACAATGTTAATTGGACGCCCTAGTAACATTCTATAATTAGAAAAACTGTACGTGAGCAGTCTGTTAACCATCTCGAAACCTGTGTTTTAATTCAGTCTGTTGACAGTTGGTTACAACCATAATAATCATGCTCGTAGACACTTTGTAAACGGTTTGTTGGTACGTCTCTGTTGTTTAGTGTCTAACAGCGTCTCAGGACGCCGCATGCCCAATTTATGCGACTCCAGCATCTCTTCTCCGCCGAAATACGACCACCGCGCCCAAGGTCGAACCCTTTTCCGATCGCACGGTAAACGCCGAGTCTCCCCGACGGGTACGAACACTGCCTACCAGCCCATGCTTTTCGGCAATATGCGTATGTTTATATAAGTGAATGCATGTGAACGAGTTTCTAGTAGAGGCCAACGCAATCTGGAAAATGCATGAGCGGGTAGAAAATGGGCGGAAGGTTGCACTAAAGGTTTTTATTGAAAGTACTTTTCACTACAGTGCTTTGAAGAACATTATTGTCTAATAATAGTCACATAATTTACCCGCGGAACACGCGAAAGAACATGGAGCGAGCACATTTCAAATGCACTTATGTTTTACAGAACATAGTAAACCAGCATTACAAGTCCGACACTGTCGATATTACTGTAAACTGATATATAAACCTCTGAAAAAAATTGAATAACCAATAATAAATCAAGATACTATAGCAAAATTAGCTTATCCAAATGAACTCGCTACATCTGCATTAAAGAATATGAAGGTAAACTTTAGAAATACATTGTTGTAAAACACCGTCTAAAATAAAGCGTGTAGCCAGGTATACAGTTGATGAGATGTCATCCCTCAGTAGCCCAAACTACAAATTGTTACTGTAGGTGAAATAAAAAAAAACTACTCTCTCGATATAACCGAGGCAGAAACACGCACTTCTAAGTTCGAGGTATTATTCTAACGAGCATAAACAATCCCACAAATTGTGGATGAAAATTCACCACGTGTGACTGTTCGATCAGTAAGATATTGAAAAGATGAGAGCAAATAAAAGTGTAAGCACACAATATTAGCAGAATTAACGCAAAAGGGTGATCAATACTTATTTTCCACAAAACATTGGATGAGGTAAAAAAAGTCAGGTGAGACGTAAGAGCAGTCGACAGGTGAGCTTATCAGTTGCGTGCGATTGGTGTGTCTACTTCGAAGCAGAGGGCTGATGGTGGTCTCTAGCCACATGTCTATGTTCTTGCAAGGGAGCATTTCCTTGGTAGTTTTACTTCACCTTGCGGCTGCTCACGTTCGAAAGCGGTCACATTTGAAGACTTTTGCCGTTAGGAATGAAATGGTCATACTGGCACTTGCCGCAACCCAGATCGCAGGGAGTGCACAACCTTGCGTGGCTTGCACGAGGAAACTTTCTGGGCGCTTCCTTTCACAACACTCGATGAAATTGGTATCACAAACCCACAATTACGTAGAATGACGTTCAATCAAATCAATCCGCAAACAAAATTAACTGTTCTAAAAGAGCACTGGAGAGACCGAGAAATGGGCGAGCCCCGTGTAACTTTCCGTGCTGACTGGTTGTGTCCTCGCGATCTCCGGCGTCAGCGTAGCTCTGGCTGACTGGGCTGGCCCTAGGCCAACTCCTGACGCTGGTCTTCGTTGACAGCGTAGTTCTGGCCTACTGGACTTGCCATACGCCATCTCTTGATGCCAAGAAAATCACTGACAGTGGCGCCCCGTCCTCGGACTCCTGCAAACGCATTCATCTTTCCTGTCTTCTCCTTACTTCCGCCGTTCGCTCTCCATGCGCCTCGCTTTCTCCTTCTTCTCTCTCTATCTCTTTACCTTTTAATTCTATCATTTAATCCCTTCTCTACCCCCATCCCTCGTGAGCTACTGTTGAGGTGTCTTCCCCCTGAGAGACAGTTACGGGGCTCTTTTTTCTGTTTTTTTTTTTCACTTAAAATGACCCCCTCCCCAACCTGCGCGACGACTAGGCGTAAAGGAAAAAGATGGACATGTCGGAGCAGGTTGTTGGACTCGGCACCTCGCTGACAGAGAGAGGGCTGAGAATACACTGTATGGTCAGTTTCGGGACAATGAGCGTGTGTTTTCCAACAGCACGGCCACTGCGCAGAAAATCATTTTAGGCGTCTTGTGAACCTCACCATAGCCTCTCTTTCAAAAAAAGAAGAGAAAAAAACACGAAAATGAGTGAAAAAAAAAAGCTCGATGCTCCAGGCGTTGAGAAAAGCAGCAGGTAGACGTCTGTTGGAACCACATTTTTGTATTGTGGGCCAACTTCTGTACATTTTTCGTCAATAAACTCTTTCTCTCTGCGTATTGTGATTCACTCTAAATAAAATAACAGTAATAATATTAGTTATAATATTATAATAATAAAATACTAATAATATAAAATTAGTAATAATAATAAGCACACTGCTTCTAAAAGCAGCCGAGAAATGCTGAATGAAATAGGTGTTTACTGCTTTCAGAAGGCAAAATATTTTGACATCATGTCAGCTAATGCGCATATTACAGTTCGCTGGCGTGTTTGGTTTATGAGCACGTGCATTACATATTCTGTCCTAAAAACACGTATGAGACGTACTGCTGTAAATATGTCGGATTCGTTTTATGCCTCACGGAGTTTGTATTCAGAACAACCTCTTACGCTAAAAGCGAAAAGAATACTTTGGTGAGTCCGGCATACATACCAAACGCGAGGCATTACTTTTCGTACTGCAGGCACTCTTGGTGTCTGTCTGCGTATCTGCGCATCTGCCTTTCCATTTATCTATTTACCCTATTGCAAAAACAGCGTGATGCCAGTACGTCTTTCGGCACTGGTACGCGCTGGAGACATGGTACATGCTTGTAATCACAGAAACTTCGCTGGGCGGACTGGGAAAAAGCTGTTTCGCAATGGTAGGGACGCTGGCTCAACTGCTGTGATGCTGGTGTGCACTGCGAAGCGCTGGAAGCGCTGGAATTTTCACTGGAAAGCGCGAGGGAACACTGGAGCACGCACTGTTTCTACCAGCCCAGCGTGCACGTTACTGTAGCGTGTGCCGTGGTATGTTTCGGTGTTCTTGGATATAAAACGCTTAATTTGACGGCACGGAGAGATGCTACCCTAACAGATACCGAGCATGCGTAATTTTTGCTACGCAGTGCGTATCGCAGCAATTACAATGCACCTTTTTCGCACATGCCCCAGCGTATACCGGCCAAATTCGCATCATCCGTGTATTGCTGTAACGATTCCAAGTTGCAGTGTTTGTAAGCCTGGAGCTTCTCGCCACTCTCAACAGAAACAAGAAATTGTTTTTGCCGCAAAGTTGACGAAACGTAAATAAGTTCTCTCGATCACTTCGCAAGAATTCCCAGTGGAGGCGAGAAAAAAGCTGTTGTTCGATTCCGCCACACCACGTAAAGGTATGTCTGGACATGCTTATCCTTCTACTTACTTCAGGTAAAAGTTAGAAATGTTCCAAAGCTGAAATGCAGAATCTTCAACCATCCTAACTTACCGCGTCGATAGCGGTCTTACCCAGTGCCCGGCCCAGCGAGCATTAAACCTATCGTGCCGGCCGCGTTAGTATATATGTTACCGGTGCTTCTTGCTTCATGTACACACAACTTTCAAGTGTGAGAATTACTGTAAAGTATAGTTTAGACATCCATGAACCTAAATCAACTATTTTGTCTTGTGTCGAAGTTCGCACAAGGAGCGTTTACGTTCGAACGTCGCGCTTTCCGCTACGCAGGCTGTCACCGAAAGCTGCCGGCCGCACTTTGCGTGTTGTTACATATCAGTCAGAGAAGTACCGGCTAAGTTGGTAATTTCATTTGGTAATTTGGTACGCCTTCGTGAACTGAGTCCCGGCCATACGCCATCAGCGGATCGCATTGGTAGTTCTATGGGTGTTTTTTTTAATTGTTGCTATTGATATAATTCCATGCTTCTGTACACTGGCACGCCCGCTGTATACTGCCAGCGGAGGCCAGAAAAACGGCTGTCGCTCGGCATCGCCACTCCGTGAGTGCATTTTTGGCGTTGAGTGACCTCATACTTACTTCAGGTACAGTTTAAGTAACAGTTGAAAATGTTGCAAAGCTCAAATGCGGAAACTTAAAGCATCGCAACTCAGCTGCTTCGAGAACAGCCTTACACAGTGCCCCGTCCAAGCGAAGCCTATCATGCCTGCCGCGTCGGTGTACATCCTGCCGGTGCTTTTTACTTAAAAAGGCACAATTCCAAAGTGTAAGAATGACTGTAATGTACAGTGTAGACATCCCTGAGCCTAAATCAACGATTTATTCACGTGTGTGGTGCCTGCACAAGGAGCGGTGATGATCGATGTGTCGTGCTTTCAGCAACGTAGGCTGTCATCGAAAGCTGCCTTCTTAGCACAGGAGCTGGTTCTTTGACTCGTATGCAAGAGCACGCAATTTTGAGTTGTTAATTTGGTATGCGTTAGTGAACAAGCATACTGGCATACTTTTTCAGCGGATTGCATTAGTAATTTCTTCGGCGGTTTCTTAGTTGCAGGTATCGATATAACTTCAAATATGTAATCTGGCACGCCGGATGTGTACTGCTACATTGCCGCTTGCGCAAAAAAAAAAACTCAATATTCACTCATGTGCGCGGATATCTACCGAACAAGAAATTTAAATCATCTGTACATGTTAACCAGTAGCAAGTGCGAGAATGGACGATCAAAGAAAGAAGCTATCGGCAGCAATAGCTGACAATCTGTAGCTGCTCCTCTAGCCAATTTGAGATTTTTCAGAGTTAAGATGTGGATGCATCAAAAACTTTGCGCTCTTGCTGATATCCGCACTTCATTCGGTGCCCGTAAGCTGTTCGCCACTGTCAAATCAAGACGCAATTGTTACTTGAAAAGAATTATTGTGTCAATCTTAACTGTGCGACTTGTAAATATGAAGTTGAACGGTGCGTTCTTCAGATAGATAGCCGTTTTACAACCACATTCGCAAGTTTTGGCGTGGTGTAGTGGGTATACTCAGCTCAAAATCAGGAAGTAGCGAGTTTGATTACCGTCGGAAGGCATTTTATTTCATTTATTCTTTTAATTTCAATGTGAATGCGCGTTACTTTACTTATATATTTATTTATTTAGGGTGAATGGGCACCCCCATTTTAACCCTGTGAAGGCATTTTGCGCAGAGTACTGGGACGCTGGCGCTACAGCGTCCCAGTGCCTGCGCTTGGGGGCGCTCGTACCAGCACCATACACTGGGCTCATGCTCAAGCTTGGCGCTGGACGCTGGTACCCAGTGGCGCTCATTTTTGAAATAGTAATCTATCTATATATCTATCTATTTATCTATCCGCCTACGTCTGGGTGCTCTCAGTTACACCCTTATCTTGCAGGGAACCAAAACTAGTATGAAAGGTCAAAATGGTTGGACGAAAGTGACGCGCTGGTCGGGGCATGAGTGTCACAAAGCCGTCCAAAACGTTGTCAAACACTTTCCACTAAACAATGGTACACACCCGTGGGTGGGTACGTGCTACTGGAATACAGGCACCCACCACAGGTGATGGACAGTTTATATGTGCCCAGGAATGGCGACAGCATAGATCAGTAAAATTAAATTCGAGGGCACCAAGAAAAGCTGACATCGGCAGCGTTGACCCGTCGAACAGCATGGTCCCAGAGGGAATCGAACCCAACCATACTCTGTGGCATGCAAGCATTTTACCGCAGAGCTATACGCCACGTGTCGGCACTGCTTTGGAAAAAATACTCTTACCAGGTGCAATGTTGGTGAAACGTCCATCGTGGTCGCACTGCTGGAGCTATCAAATTTTATAAACATTGCATACACTGTAAGCAAAAATTAGCCGAGATGAGAGTTCTCTATCATATTAATCCTCAAAACTCTCCTGCTTCTGTTATTTACTCCCTGGTATGGAGTGAACTCAGCAAATGCCGTCGTAAAACACCCCCTGATTATTGACTTAGTTTATGAGTGACATGACATTGTTTCACGTCACGTGGTTACAAACTTCCTATGGGAGTTTTAAAAACCCTCTTTGGTCGGGACGCGCGTGTGTGTGTGTATGTAAGGGATCTGTTTGCCCGTCGGTGTGAAACCGCGATGTTTTGTGTGGCTGACCATGTCAGCATCTGTTGACAGGCAAGGAAATCAGTTCAGCGAAGATTTGCCGCCACCAGTTGGTGTTTAGTGTGAAAATTTCATTATGTTTCGCACCGTTGAACAACGCTGGACATCAGTCCGATTCCACAACCGTGATTATCTCTCTTCAAAGTGCCGAGTTACAAAACTTTGTAGGATAATTTATAGGTGACAAAAGTAAGCTACTGCGATCATCAGCGATTGCTTCTGAAGTTTCACGCTCAAAACCTTCGGAGTGGTCCGAAGTAGGATTCGCTCGACAACGGCAGGCTGACCGGTAACCGGTTTGATAGTTTCGCCGGCGACACGCTCGCTTCGACTTCGCCGACGGTGGCTTCTCGGAGTGCCACCAGTATTTAACCGGCTGCAACTTCTAAGCGGTAAGAAGGCCTCGCTATGCCATCAGTATCAAGCCGGCGTCGTAGCAAGCTCGCACTGCGCGCCGGTCGCCATGGCGAGCTCTACGAGCTAGCCTCGACCACCGGCGAGGCAAAAAAACATGTGTTTCACAAAAAATAAAGGCTACTGGCATGACTAATAGTCTTCTGCGCTTTACCACCACAGCTGTCAAATGACTAACATGAAGGCGAGTGCCGAACGAGGCGGAAACACACGGAAACGGCGTAGGGCATGCATGCCCCTGCAATGCATGTCAGCAACAAGAACCGCGACTGCGAACCGTCTCGTTCGTTTAAGTCCATCGCTTCGTAGCTTTAAATGCGTGGATAGCGGACACCTATGTGTGTGCATGGTAAAAATAACGAGACCAAAACTGCCCAGCAGCAAGCATTTTGAGATCACCAGCTGTCATTCATCGTATAACCGTGCCGTACTTCTGAGTGAGGCCTAGTAGACGAATGTGGTAGAGACCAACGTTTATAGACACTTCAGTATTATCTATAAGCGTTGGTAGCGATGGTGCATCTCGGGTCATCGCTGGAGCTGCTGAGTGTGCGTCATTGAACTGTTCATGCGCGACCGCTCTGGCTTTGTGTACGATTCATGCATTTTACGGATTCACACGCAGTACTGATAATGCAAATGCAGCCCATGCAACAAAGCACCAACTCATAAAATTCATTGGCTGTAGTTGAAAACATAATAAATATTTGGCAGTCTTAGGATAAAAGGCATGTGTGCTGAAGTGCTTACATTAGCCTATCGCGAAGTTATACCTACGCCGTGCATGTTTGTTGCTTTATTATTGGTAAAATAAGGATCCCTCCAGAGCTACATGGGAGGTCAGAATTTGGTGCCTCTATAACCCGGCGACTGAAGAATGGGCGTTTGGCGGGAGCGGCAAGCTGTGGTCAGTGTAAGTGTGTTAGTATTACGTGAACTTTGTGTTCGAACTTGTCTGCTGTGATCAATGTTGGGCGAAGATATTTAAATTAAAGTCACGCTTGCGAATAGTAATGCAGCGGACGTGTTTTTTTCTCAGCGGAGGTGAAAATTTACTCCCACACGAATCTGAAAAAGATCTCGGATAAATGTGTAATGAAAACTATTCTAACTCCATCCAAAAAAGCCCTCCGGTTGGGAAGTAAATTTTTTACTCCCTCCAGACGATGTTTATAAAAACGCCATCGGGGCATGCGCTAGAATACAAGTCATTTACTCTCATCTCGTCTTATTTTTTGTCACAGCGTATTTACTCCTATAATACAGTGGTCTCGTCAGTTTAACGTCAGTTCTATATTAGGTGCCATCTATATTAAGCCAGTTCTATATTAAGTACCATCCATAGAATTCATGCTGCTGTGTCGAGGGCAACCATTCTCTGGAACGCAAGCGTTGCATTTGAGCTTACATATTCTCGTATTGCTATAATACTCGTTTCCTGTTGGAATTGTTGGGCAAGTGTAAACAAATGGTTAAACAAAACACGCGCGAATGTTTGGCATGAAGTGACTTTTTTTAAAGAGGAAAAGAAAAAAAAAAGCGCAGTTCCGTTACTGTCTTTCTCAAGAGAGGGAACCTCCACAGTTCTGCGCAGGGAACGCGGGCTGGGAAATAAAGAGCCAGAAGAAAGGTGTAAGAGAAGGGTAGTGAAAAGCATTCCATCAGCCGCGACACGCACGCGCGTAAGAAACCTGACGCGGTACACGCAATTTACCGAAAGATCGCCGTGAAGACGGGTGTGAAGCGCTGCGCCCGTGAAGGGTAAGAAAAAAAACTAGAAAAAAACCCACTCGACAAGTGGAAAGAAGTTAGGGCGCTCCCCGACTAACAGAGTAGGAGAAAGAGTATCTGCTCCGACGGCGCAACACGCCCGCGAAGGAGAGGGAATGAAAAAAAAAGCCGATTGGTAGCTCGGAGCGGCGAACGTAAACAATGTCAAGTGGGACTCCGAGGAGGCGCGCGGCGCGATGCGATGTATACAACTCTTGTGTAACGGGTCCCTTTAGAGGCGCTAATTAGGTCAGCCTCGCGAAAAAAATTCCAGGAGCGCATGGAACGTGCGCCGGAGTGTCGCAACGTTAGCCTTGGGGGACAAGAGTTCTGAACTAACATGTGGGAGTCCCAGTTGTGCGTAGACATTGAGAGACGGCGACGAATATCCGCGTATCAAGCGCACTGACACAAAATAAGTTCGTCCGTCTCGTCTGCCGGACACTGCACACATGAAGGACTGCCACTGCCACGCTGTCTGAAGAGCCGGGTAGTGGTTCGGCTGCATCCAGAGCGATGACGGAGCAAGAATGCACGAGCATGCCGACCGATTCTTGTTGACGGCAGGCATGCAACTGGATTGCCGGATGCGTTGCGGGGGTCCGGGTGAAGAGCCCGGACGTGGCGGGCGATAATCTGCCGCACCACATCAAAACTGCGCACGAAGTTCGTGGTTGGTGTAGACAGGTCGTGGGTGTCCTTTGAAAGCGCGTTGGCTGCTTAATTGCCGCGCACTCCAACGTGTCAGGGCACCCACTGGAACGACACAGCACACCCACTTCACACAAACACTGTAAACTTGTGCGTGAGGCGCTGCGTGATCGAAGGACCATTTTCCCCTTTCGCGAAGGTGAGGAGCGCCACCCGAAAGTCGGAGAAGAGCACTGCCGATTGCGGCAGTAGCTCGGCCAGCTGATAAGCCGCTAAGTTTCATGCCGCGAACTCAGTGATCTTCGATGACGCTGGAAAGGGAAGGCGGCACTTCCTCTCGTCTCGGAGCGCCGGAATGATGCTGGCAGCAGCAGCCGAGCCATCTCTGTTCATCGAGCCGTTGGTGTACAGATGGATGTGGTCGGAGTACCACTCCTCGATCAGAGCGCAGGTTTCCTGTAGTAGGGCATCCCGAGGGGTGTGCCCCTCGCGGCGTATTCCCGGAACTCTGGTCGATATGGCAAGCCGTGAGTCCCAGTGAGGTGGAATGGGCACGAGTGCGGCGACAGGAGCTGCGGTAATAGGGCCGACATACTCCAGCGCGCTGCGGCCCATGCCAAGGTGCGACAGCGACAGGAGCCGATTAACCAACGCCTTGCCCCCTCGCATCATGTGCATGCGCTTCGCAAGGCGCAGAGCACAGGCCTTGGATCTGAGCGAGAGGGGAAACTGGTTGGTTTTGGCGTAAGTCATGCCCACAGGTTAAGTTCGAGGCATTCCAAAGAGGTGGCATATGACGCCGCGATGGTCCTCTCGAGAATCTCCCATTGAGACGCTCGCAATGCGACCAAGGAGAACGCATAGAGGGCCCTGGCTCTGGCGACAACGTTATACGTCCTGAAAGCGATGTCAGGCGAACAGCCTTTGCCCCGCGAGAGGAGAAAGGAAGCCACTCCTGCAACTCCGGTGGCTGGCAACTGCTGGCTTCCAGCTCAAGCGGTGATCCAGTGTGATTCCGAGGTATACCGTTGATGTGGCCGAGGGTCTGCCTTTAGGACCAGAGCCAGCCAGAGTCTCGGGGAGTTGTCGAGGATAGGAGCCCGGAGCTGTTAACAGTAACTTTATTTACATCATATACAAGAAGCGTTATTATTATATTGTCGCGACGTGAAGATACAGGTCGTATTTGAAGACGCTGAGAAAGCAGCAGCGGGTCGGTCTTTTTATTTACCGTGCGCGAGAGTGTTCTTCGTCTTTCTCGTTGTTGCGTTCTGCATAAAAGCGTGCAGATGCGCGTATGCACCGTCGCCTTTGTCTTTCTCGCAGGAGGCACGTGACATTTGCCTCCCTCCAAAAATGGCACCGTCCCGATGCGCATCCAAGGCGCTCTAAAAAAAGGCACATAAGCACCGGAATCCACAGGACAAACGGGAGTTAGCTGGACAAGTAGGGCTTCATCCGTATGAAATGCACGATCTCGGGTGAGCGGTTTCAGCGACTGGAACTGCAATCGCCGTCGGGAATAACTTCGTAGTTGATGTCGTTCAATTGTCGTGTGACTCGAGATCGGCGGAAGCCTCGTTGTTACAAGCTGCCACTCTAGCGTCTCCAGCGCGAAGTCGGCGACGGGAATGACAGCAGGTTGGTTCGTTCCGTACGCAAGCAGAGACAGTGAAGAGATCAGAGACGTGAGAAAACAAAACAAACTTTACCCTAGTGTGTTGCTGCACACGGGATCTAGTACAACACTTCAATACAACTAACAAAATACTTCAACACTTGATACAACAAAAAACGTATAAAAACAATAAATCAGCTTACGCGAGAAAACTATTACAAACTACGCAAACTACCACAATAGAACTACGGGGGAGAAAGTTCGAAGATATAAACAGGTGAATGCATACGTGTGATGACCGGCAGCGTTGCGTCCCCGACGATCGGATGCGAGAAGTCGAAGAGAGTTCTCGCACGACTACGATGTCGGTGGTGTTGCAACGCTGGTGGCTCAGGGAAGCTTGTGCTTGCAGGTGACTTCGAGCAGGTTGAGCTAACTCGAGGCGAAGTCCCGATGTCTACGTTGCAGACGTTAATATCACGTCACAACTACACGAACGGCTAAGTTTAGGTGGCCAGCCGATACAGAGCCACACTAAAAACTTCTAGAAGAGATGCTTGTTGATCTGTTTCTACACCATGTTGGTCAGCGACTAGTCTGCCTCTGCCTAGCAGGGCAAAATCCTGCGCTTAAATCCCCCTCGTGTCTCCTCGCTCTCTTCCTTGGGGACAAGAGACCTCGACATGGGTCCAATCATGCGCGTTTGATTGATGGAAACTCCGCCCCAAAAATATTGTGACCCCACCCCTTTTTAATTGGGAGAGGGCCCTCAACTAGCGAGAGTGACAACCTGTTGGGTTGTTGTCATACGGCTTGGCCACCAGAGGGTTTCCCACGCTTTTGCCCGTGGGAAACGGTCAGACTGTTTGGCTCTCAGCTGGTGCGTCTCGTAGCCTAATCCTTGTTCGGGGTACATCGCGGCCTTCCACGACTTTGCAGACGCCCCCACAGTTACAAAAGGATCAATAGTTGACGGCGACGTTCCAAGAAGAGCACCCCATTCTGCACTTCTCGGCTCCCTTTCATGCGCCCGCCGTTCCCATGGTCAGTGGGGAAGTACGGCGCCCATTAATTGCCGTGACGCGGGGCCGCAAAAGTGGCCGTCCGTGACAATCGTCGTAATAGCTTCTCCGAAACTCGGCGTCGACGTATTGAGATCCAGACCCATAGCTTGTCGCCTGTTATGTAGTTTACCAATTTATGTCGTAGGTCCTACCGTTTCGCATCAATGTGTTGCTGGTGACAAATACGCACGCGGGCTAGCTGTCGGTCTTCTTCAGCACCCTGACCAAATTCTTTGGCGTCAGCATGAGTGTCGTCACACTCGTGCGGCAGTATAGCGTCCAACGTTGTAGTGACGTCATGCCCGTGTATTAAACTAAACGGCGCCAATGCGGTAGTTTCCTGCCGCGCGCTATCATCGGCTAAGGTCACATAAAGCAGGATTTTATCCCAGTTCTTGTGTTTTGTATCGACATACATGCAGAGCATGTCTGCGAGAGTCTTAATAGGCCGCTCTGTTAGTCCGTTCGTTTTTGAATGGTACCCCGTTATTCTCTGGTGAGCTTTACCGCTGAGCCTGAGAACCGTCTCCAAAGGTTCTGCCATGAACGCAGTTTCTCTATCCCTGATTAGAACTGTTGGAGCACCGTGCCGAAGGACGACGTTTTCTATAAAAAAATGACCCGCTTCTGCTGCTGTGGCCCTCGGCATTGCTTTAGTTTCTGCGTAGCGAGACAAGTAATCGGCGGCGACAATGATCCATCTGTTCCCTGTAGTAGAAGTTGAGAATGGGCCAGGAAATACATTCCTAATTGGGCGAATGGCTTTGCTGGTACTTGGACGGAATGTAATAAGCCTGCTAGCCTGCCGGGGGGTGCTTTGTGTCTTTGACAGTGACCACAGGTTTGGACGTGATGTTTTACAGCAGCAGGTAGGTTCGGCCAGTAGTAACTGTTTTGCAGACAGGACAATCTTCAAGTGTCGCCGAGATGACCAGAGGTGACTTCATCATGGCAGGCATCCAGAATTTCTTTTCGCAGTGATGCAGGGACGACGAGCAAGTATAAGCTGCCGGTGGGAGAAAAGTTTTTCTTGTATATGACGTCGTTTCTTAAACAAGATGGCAGTCTTCTCGCAAAAACTGGCGGAACGTCTTCACGTCATCCTTCTAAGAAGTCGATAAACGGAAGCAGGTCAGGGTCACTGCAATGCTCTTTTGAAATTGTGGCCCGTTGATGACTCTCTAGAATGCGGCGTCCATAGACTCGTCATAGCGGCAGGCTCGACGGGTGACCGTGAGAGACAGTCTGTGTCGGTGTGCTTCTTCCCTGATTTAAAAATTATGGTCATATCAAACTCTTGAAGCCGAAGTCTCCAGCGTGCTAAGCGGCCGGATGGGTATTTCAAGTTAGTGAGCCAGCAAAACGAGTGGTGGTTGTTCACGACATTCAATGAGCGGCCGTACAGATACGGTCTAAATTTCAGAACCGCCCAAACCACGGCGAGGCACTCTTTCTTGGTAGTCGAGTAGTTCTCTTTCATGCGAGAGAGAGCTCTGCTGGCGTAGGCTATCAATTTCTCGAAGTTATCTTGCCATTGTATCAGTACGGCGCCCAGGCCTACATTGCTTTCGTCGGTGTGAAGTGCTGTAGGCGCTCCGTGGTCAAAGTGCGCAAGAACCGGAGGTGTTTGGAGGCGTTGGCTTAAGTTGTTGAATGAAGTTTGTTCCTTTTTTCCTCAAAGAAAGGGGACATCCTCTTGGTGAACCACGTCAAAGGCGCCGCAATAGACGAAAAGTTGGCGATGAATCGTCGATAATAAGCGCAGAGGCCTAAGAAGCGTCTCACTGCTATTTTGTCATGCGGTTCGGGAAAGATTGCGACAGCGTCGATTTTGCCCGGGTCAGGTCGAACACCTTCGTGGCTGACCACGTGACCTAAGAATCAAAGTTCGCTGAAACCGAAATGACATTTCTCTGGTTTTAAAATTAGGCCAGCCGAACGTATAGCTTGTAGAACTGTGAATAATCGACTTAGGTGTTCCTCGAATGTAGCCGAGAAGACAATAACGTCGTCTAGAAAGACCAAGCATGTCTGCCACTTTAGTACTGATAGTACAGTGTCCATTAAACGCTGAAAAGTGGCTGGCGCTGAGCATAGCCCGAATGAAAGCACTTTGAATTCATAAAGACCGCCGGGCGTCACGAAGAGAGTTTTCTCACGGTCTCTCTCGTCGACCTCTATTTGCCAATAGCCACTTCGCAGGTCCATCGATGAGAAATAGCGTGCATGCCACAGCCGATCAAGAGAGTCTTCTATGCATGGCAGTGGGTAAACGTCTTTCTGCGTAACTTGGTTTAACTTGCGGTAATCTATACAGAAACGCAAGCTGCGGTCTTGGATGCCCAGGGACTTTTGGAAGGCTGTATTACGTCTTCTTGGAGCATCTTCTGAACTTGCTTTTTGATCTCCTCGCGTTCTTTCGGAGCCACGCGGTATGGGTTTTGTCGGATTGGTCTCATATATTCTTCAACGATGATTCGGTGCTGGGTCAGTGGTGTTTGCTTGACTTTCGACGTGCACGAAAAACAATTTTTGAACTGGTGTATCAGCTCTAGTAGGCGCTGTTTATCTGGTGGTGACAGGGTTGAGCAAATATTGACACACAAAGGTGTCGAGGCTGGGATGGTGGCGTCGTCCGGTTGCAAAGTGAAGCAATCTCTGGCTTGGTCCACCTCGTCGTAGTAGGAAATCTCGGTGCCCTTCTGGGTGTGACGACGCTCGTTGCTGAAGTTGGTGAGAAGCGCTTCTGCCCACCCATCAGTTAGTGCTAGAACGCCTCTCGCTATTGAAACACCTTGCATAAGCAAGAGCATGTCTATTCGCTCCTCTATCACCTCATTACGGCACGGCCGTTCACATAACACCGACGCAAGGCAGCAAGATCTCGACAGGAGCATCACATCATCGGCTACACGTAAACGTTGCGCTTGTTCTTCAGTGGTGGCGTCGACGTAAGGCTGGGCGGAAAAGGGGACGATACGTTCTGGAATGTTGATGACAGCACCGTACTCTCGCAGAAAATCCATACCGAAAATCACCTCTTTACAACAGTCCGGTAAAATGAAAAAGTGGCGACGAAGCTCGAATCACCGAGTACGAGCCGAGTGGTGCATTTGCATTTACTGGGTGGCGTCAATAGCTGTCCACTAGCACTTTTTATGCTCGGCCCACTCGACGGCGTCTTGACTTTCTTAAGGCGGTCGGCGAGCTCTTGTCTCATAATAGAGAATTCTTCACCAGTGTGAACCAGTGCTCTTACGTAGTGTCCATCTATAATAACGCTAAGGTCGGCCCGTACAAATTCATCGGCATTAGTACTCGCGGTTGTCGTCACCTTTGTCATCACCGTCGTCACGTCGTCTTTGAGTAGAGGCAAGGGAGTCGTTTCGGCGTCTCGGCAATCGGCAACCTTGCCCTCGGAGATCGCGGCAGATAGTTTCCCTGGCACGGGCTTTGAGAGTGGTTTCTGACGGCGTCAGCGTAGCTTTGGTGATTTTGGAAAGTGTGACCTCGTGCAGGTAAGGGAGACCGCCAGCGACAACTTGGTGAAGACGCTTGGTTAGTCACCATGGCCACGAGGGTCTTGAAAATGAAATGAAGCGGGACGAGAAAAGTTTCCAAACCGGGCTTCTCGATGACGGCAGTAGCGCGAGATGTGGCCTGGTTCGCCGCTGTTGAAACAAAGGAGTCGACGGTTGGCAGTGCGCCACAAGTCGGTTCGGCGTACTGGTGGTCGCCGCACAGGTTCCCGCTGCCACCAAGGCAAGCTAAAGGGCCATTGCTGAAAGAGTGCTTCTTGTGGGGCAGGCGGAAGATGGCGGACGGCATCAGCATATATCAGTGGACATGGTTCAGGTGGTGGCGCCGGTGATGGAAAGGCTTGCCGTAGTTTGTGGCGCACGATTTTCGCAACAGAAGCAACTGGAGACTCAGTAGACGGAAGGCCAACGGCCCGCAGCTCTTACCGAAAGATTCGCCTTATCATTTGCCGTAAACAGCTTTCGGAAACGGCAGCGTTTTCAGCGGCGGCACCAACAGGCGTTCGGTCGGACAGGCGGTCAAAGTTGCGGCATCGTTGCCGGAGCACCCGCTCACTGACAGCCGCCTCTTCGATAAATTCATCCACTGTTGGCAGATTTCGTACAAGGCTGGCGAAAAACGATGCCTTAACTCCCCGCATAAGGGGACAAACTTTCCTCGCCTCGGGCTTGTCAGGGTCAGTGCGGCGAAATAGACGGGCCATATACTCCGCGAACACAGCGACGCTTTCATTCGGCTTTTTCACATGGCTTTCAATCACCTGTTGTGCAAGATCCCATCGATCCGCACTCAGAAACGTCTCAAGAAGCTTTTGGCGGAAATTGTCTCTGGTTTGGAAAGTAGGCTCCCTGTTCTTGTACCATGTTCGCGCGCTATTTTTCATTGCGAAATAGGCACGGCCAAGTTTCTCTTGCACGCTCCAACGATTCACCACAGCGGTCCGTTCGAACTGGTCTAGCCAGTCCTCGACATCTTCATACGATTCCCCACGGAAGACTTCGGGAAAACGAGGAGTCTCAAATTTTTCCTGGTAAGGATGAGTCGTCTGGGCCGGACGAAGATTCGCAGACGTTTAAGAGCCAACATGTTGGTAAGAGGAGATGCAGTCAAGATTTCTAAACTTAGGCCTAGTAGGCGCCGGCTGAACCGGTGTACTGGAGTCGTGACAAGTAGCCGAGGCTCCGGACCGAATGTGCGGTCCCGAACAACGCTTTCCTGCATCAGGCTGCAGGCCCCAGCACCTCCACCAGTGTCACGTTGTGAAGACAGAGGTCGTATTCGAAGACGCTGGATAAGCAGCAGCCGGTCGGTCTTTTCATTTACCGCGCGCCAGAGAGTTCCTCGTCTATCTCGATGTTGCGTTCTGCATAAAAGCGTGCAGAGGTGCGTATGCACTGTCGCCTTTGTCTTTCTCGCGGGACGCCCGTGACAATATGATGAGGGCAGTATCATGGAAGTTCTCGACGGAAGCATGATGAGAGCTTCTGCGAGTTTGTGAGAGCTTGTCGGGAGCACCTCGACGCTCGCATTTTATGTCGGGACCTGGCCTTCCCAAGATTTCCTGCAGAAAAACAAAAATAATGCAGGCAAGGACAGTCCAATAAACTTTGGCATCTTCACCCCCACCCCCGAAAGGGGAAGATGAAATGCCGCCTCATTCCCAACCCATGAAAAGGGGAAGAGCCACGCCCAGTTTAGCCCATGGCGACGAAGAAAACACTGCACGTGGTGCTTGACACAGCACAGCACGAAGACATTCAGTCCCACGAGGAACTGAACCCTGTAGACCATCGCAGTGTTGAGTACGTGTTGCCAGGCAGACCACAACTTGTGGTAACAGCTGTATTAGGCACCACAAAGAACGTGGGAAATGCATCCACATGCGATTCTCAGTCGCTTGGCTTATTGTCCGCGGCACGCTGACGAACATAGACGTACAGAGAGAACCACCCTCATTAAGTCGTTTTGACTGAAGGGTCGCCAGTCTGTCGGACAAGTTCAAATGGCTCTACGGCGGGAGGTGGCTGCGCTACAAAATTCCAAGTACGGCTTGCGTGTTGTTGTCACTCGTGGTTCGCCTCCGGGAGCGCTGTCCCACAACTGTCTCAAGTCCAAGCTGCACCGTGTCAGGTAAGACGATCACAACAGCGCACTGATCGTCGCCACGGTAGAACGCGACCCCGGAACGTGAGGCGGCCAACTTCGTATCGCCCCCTGAGGGTGCGACAGACTGGCGACCCTTCATAGGCCGCCAGTCTGTCGGACAAGATCAAATGGCTCTACGGTGGGAGATGGCTGCGCTACGAAATTCCAAGTACGGCTTGCGTGTCGTCGCTCGTGGTTCGCCTCTGGGAGCGCTGTCCCACAACCGTCTCAAGTCCAAGCTGCACCATGTCAGGTAAGACGATCACAACAGCGCACTGATCGTCGCCACGGTAGAACGCGACCCCGGAACGTGAGACAGCCAACTTCGTATCGCCCCCTGACGGTGGGGTGGATGAGAAGCGCTTCCGTCTTAGCAGTGGATTGCTGAAGCCCGATGCTCGATATCAAAGCATCCACGGCCTCGAGAGTGCGCTTGATGCTCTGTTGCACCTGCTTCCCGCACGAAGTGGGTCCACTCGCGAAGAGGGCGACGTCGCCCGCATAGATCTCCACGCGCACCACGTACGTCGGGTCACGAGGGAGGTAGTCCACGATGCATGCGAGGGCGAGATTGAAGAGCATGGTGCCCAAAATACTGCCCTGCAGAACTCCAGCAGTGGACGGGCGATGCCAGCTGAGGTCACCACCAATGCGGACGCGGAAGGTTCTGCCACCAAGGAACTCCTCGCAAAACAGCCGCATGAGGCAGGCAATTGAAGGCACTCTTGATGTCGAGAAGAACCAAGTATCCGGTGTCACCCTGGAGCTTTGCATCCTCTAGGGTGGTGACAACGTCGGAGATCCGCGGTGGAGCGGTGGCTGCTGAAGCCGCTCTGCTCGTCCGCCAGGAAGTTTAGGGCAGCAGCTATCCATACGAGATGCTTGAGAGCCATGGTCTTCATCACCATCCAAGCAGCTGACGTAAGCGAGACTGGCCTGTAGGAGCTAGGTTCCGCCGAGGGCTTGCTCTTCTTGCGAACGGGAACGACAATCGCGTCCTTCCGCGTCGCAGGAAACGCGCCAGAGCGCCAGGCGCTGTTGTATCCCTCTAGCAGGCCAAGAAGTTGGTTATCGTCGAGGTTTCGCAGCATCTGGTACGTGATGCCATCACTGCCAGGCGCTGCAGAGTTCCTCCGCGTCACTACGACGTGACGAAGCTCGCCGAGGGTGAAATATTCAGTACACAGCGCCTCGATCTGCCGCGAAATCTCCCACGTGAGGAAAAACCACTCCGGAGCAAACAGTTCGGGCCGGTAATGCGCTGACACAGGGGGTGCCGGCACTGTGTCAGGGACGAGCACAAGGGCACGGAGATTGTCCGCGAGTACCTCCGTAAGCTGGGCCATAGTTAAACGCAGGGTGATAGCGATGAAGAGGACCGCAGCCTGCGGAATCTATGGTCACAACGTCACCCCAAACACCCGCCAGGCGCACTGGTTGTAGCGCTGCTGATCGAAGAAGCGGCAGAGGCTGGATCAGCTTTCGGCGCAGGGATGGTGGGCCTGGCTCCTACACACCACGTCGACGAACCGTCCAATCCTCGACCCTCTCAAAGCGTTCAGCTCAGCGTTGAATCTGACGACGGGCGGCCCAGAGGTTGAGTTGTTTGACATCCGGAGCTGGTGTGTTGGCAGGAACACGACACCTCACTGTAGCCTCGCGCGCACACTCGGCAATGTGTGTAAACACGTCTCGCGCGACTGGCTCTGAAGCACACAGTTCGCGAAGCCGTGAGAAGTTCACCACCGAGTAGGGGTGCGTCTGATCAGGCCGGGCACAGAAGGGCTTGAGGCAGATGGGGTAGTGATGCGACCCCTCCATGTCAGTGTTTCGGGACCACCGGTAGCGGCAGTCTTTCGTGACGAAGAAGAGGTCAATCGCACTAGGAGCCGATCCGCGCCTCAGAAAGGTATGCGTGCCATCGTTCAGAAAATGGAGGCCAACGGCAAGACACGCGTCCAACACTTTCCGGCCAGGATTGTTCACCCCCGCACTTCTCCACGCCGCGTGGTGACAGTTGAAATGACCGCAGACAACTTTCGAGGCACCCAGATTGTCCACCAGTCGCACGATAAACTGGGGGTCTCTGAGTCGAGGGAAGCGCACATAAACACTGGCTATTACCGTGTCTGTCGCACCAACACGCACTCTCATGGACAAGATCTCCAGACAGAGGAGATCGCTGATATAAACTGGTGACTGAAGTAATGGCGCGCACACATAGAAGCACGGGAGAATCCCGGCGAATGAAAAAGTTGCGTGCAGTAGGGGCTCACACAGTCGGTGCGTTAACACTCAGTTGCACAGTGGTAAGCCACGTAGCCAGGCAGATTGAGCTCCCCAGCACGAACGTGCGTTTCCTGAATAGCCAGGACATCGAGTTCACGCTGGGGAAGTCAGCAAACTCATTGCGACGGCAGCGGAGGGAACGTGTTTTCCACTGGCGAATACGTGGCCGTGGCTTCTTCGACGCACTATCTATGGTGTTATCAATCTTGATGGACAGTTAGGGTCACGACGTAAAGCTCGCGGATCATCGGGCAGCACACCGCGGTCTCGAAAAGCGCGCGAAGAGTCGCAACCAGTGCGCCATCACCTGATCCATTGAATCTTTTGAGGAGGGGGAGGGGGGACGATTTGACTGCGTGGCTGTCTGTGCTGGTGCTGCGTTAGCGTTGCCTTTGAGGGCATCGCGAAAGGGGCAGCCAGAGCGTGTGGTAGCTGGCGCTGGAGCTTCCCATTTAGATGCAGCCTTCACTTGCTGCATTTCTTCGCGGCGCGTCAGGAAGAAAGTTTAAGCGGTGAGACAGGGAGGTTAGCCAGTTCTTAGAACGGCTGGCTACACTTTGCTGGTGAAAGGGGTGAGGCGAATGAAAGATGTTAAAAAGAAATGTTGCGAAGAGAGAGAGAAATTACAAAAAAATTATGACAGAAGGAAGGCAACGTCAAAGAATATAAGACACTAAAGTCTGTCTCTGAGGACAGTTGTCCGCAAAAAACACAGCAAAGCTTTCAAAGCCTTCTGGGCTGAGGATGAGCTCGGCCACTGACCCAGAATCTTTTGTTCCGACAAAGGCCGATCGTCTAGTCTATCCAGAGCTGCAGTGAGTTCTTGTCTTTGCACGTTGAAATGGGTGCGCTCACACAGAAGGTGCGCGATGGTTTCTTCGCAACTGCATCTAGGAGAGCTGGCCATCCCAATGAGATAAGAGTGAGCGTTCGTGAAGGCCACTCCAAGCCACAGGCGGCTTAGAGGAGTCTCCTCAGCTCGAGATATCTTTGGGGGAAGACGAAGCTGCAGATATGGATCCAAGTTATGCAGGCGCGCGTTTGTGAAGTCTGTTGAGTTCCACTTTACCAGTGTGAGGTCACGTGCAAGCGAACGAAGTATTGTAGCAGCGTCGGTTCTTGAGAACGGGATGGCTGTGTATTGGGTACCATCGTGTGCAGATCTAGCGCCCTCATCTGCGTGGTCATTGCCATATATACCGCAATGACCTGGTATCCACAGATACACTATGCGGTGATGTTTTTCGATTGCTTGGTGATGAAGAAGCCTTATTTCAGCAACTAACAGGTCATTAGATCCATGACAAAAGGGTTACATAAGACATTGAAGAGATGCCTTCGAGTCCGAGAAGATAGACCAAATTCCCGAAGGTTCTTTCACTATAAACTCCAGAGCTTCACGTATGGCGGCGAGTTTTGCAGCTGTCGACGACGTCAAATGCGATGTCATGAATGAAATTGTGATGTGCCTCGCGGGAATAACCACCGCCCCTGCAGAGCTTACTGAAGACACCGAGCCATCCGTGTAAATGTGAAAGCGTCCGTTTTCCTTCTCTTGCACGAAGGGTAATGTGACCTGTTTCAGGGCTAGATGCGACGACTCTTTCTTATTTTGGAAGCCAGGAATTGTAAGAAGGACTTTGAGTGGGTGTAGGCACCATATCGGTATCGGCGGCTGTGCTGCATGCGTGAAGTGCAATGGAAGCACTGCGCAATGCTGAGCTACAATTGCGCTGAACGCTGAGCGGGCCTGGAAGTTCGAAGTGAGGCGAGGTGATGAGATGGAAGCCGAGCGAAATGTTTTATGTGCATTCTCAAAGCGTCTACGCGGATGTATGCGTTGACTTGATAATCACGCGCAATGATGACTGTCGCTGCTGTAGACGCGCATCTCGGGAGACCAAGGCATATTCTGAGTGCTTGAGCTTGGATCGACTGGAGGACGTGCAAGTTTGTTCTTCAGATCCCGCAAAGCACGGGTAAGCTGTATCGCATATAACCGAGGAACAGAACAGTGTAGAGTTGGAGCATTGCTCGTACCGATGCACCCCACGTTTTTCCAGCAAGAAACCTTAGTACGTGAGTGTTCATGGTGAGTTTAGTTTTCATGTGGGCGATGTGAGGGCTCCAGGAGAGGTCGCGATCAACTATGACTCCAAGGAATCGGTGGGTTTTCACGTAGTTGATCGTGTGTCCGTTGATTTTAATAACATATGGGCTCATCGTCTTATGCGTGAATGCTATAAGCGAGCATTTCTCTGATGACATCTCTAGTCCTCGTTCTTCCAGGTACTTTGTCGCTATTGTAGCTGCTCTCTGAAGCCGGGCATGCAAATGAAGGCGTGTTACGCCTGGCGCCCAGATGCAGATGTCATCTGCATATATTGATAGATGGACAGATTCTGGAAGTGCGTCAACCAGGCCTAGTAGCGCTAGATTGAAAAGTGTGGGGCTAAGAACACCGCCTTGAGGCACATCATCATGACGGTTGCAATGGTGCGTTGTTGTGCCATTTTCTGTCTGTACAAAGAAAAATCTGCCTTTCAGATAGCTGTGGATCCATTGGTAAACCCGACCCCCTAATCGAACATTTTCCATGACATCCAGAATGGCTTCTTGTGATACGTTTTCGTATGCACCTTTCACATCCAAGAACAACGCCGCAGATAAACGTTTCAGTCTTTTTTGATGCTGAACAGATGAGAGCATGTCTATAACGTTATCAATTGCGGACCGCCCACGCCGAAAGCCCGTCATAGCATGAGGGTATACCTCGTGGTGCTCCAGGTACCACTCTAGGCGAGTCAAAATCATCCTCTCCATCACTTTCCCGAAGCAGCTGGTAAGCGCGATGGGGCGATAAGGGGTCAAGTGCAGAGGAGATTTACCTGGTTTAAGCACACGGATGAGGCGGCTGGATTTCCATGAATGAGAGATAAATTCGCTGCTCCACGGCTCGTTGTACATGGATAGAAGGGCCCGCCGAGCTGCTTCTCCTAGGTTGCAAAGAGCCATGTTCGTGATCCTATCCGGACCAGGCGATGAAGATCGTTTGCACGCCGTCAAGGCCGCTTGAAGTTCCTCTAGAGAGAAAAAGGTGTCCATTCTTGAATCTCTGGAAACTGGGGCGTTTTCTAGGTGGCGCGTGGGGCACGCGGACGCCTGACCGGAAACTTTCATGCAGAAATCTTCTGCTACTTCAATTTCGGTGCGGCCTTGGTGGAGAGAAAGACACTTGAAGGGGCGATGTTGATGTGGCGATGTTCGTAGGTCACGAACAATCCTTCATGTCTGCGTCAAAGGCTTGTGTGATTCAAAGATTCGCACAGATATTTCCAGCGAAAGAACTGAAGTGAAATGATTCGCCGCTGAATTTTTTTTTCTCTAGGCGCTTGCCTTCCTCAAGTCGTGAATGGACTTAGTGCGCCTATATCTTCTTTCTGTGCAACGACGGATTGCTCTGAGCCCTTCCAATTCCGCTTGATGTTGACAATATTTTGAAGTATGTTGAATATCATGGGTCGCTTCTTGAGTAGCGCCTGTAATCATATCCTCGAGGGTGTCAAGAGGAGGCACTTTATTTTCTTGACACCTCTTTTCCGTCAGTGACCTAAACTTTTCCAGTCGATGCGAGTCGAAGTGTGGCAGTTTGGCAATATTTCCAGGCCCTTGATCTTCAAATAAGTTGGTATGTGGTCGCTTTCATGAGTTTCATAGTCTGCGAACCACTTGACCATTTCATTTAGGCTTCGTGACACAACTGTCAAGTCAAGGCAGCTGCTGTATGTCGTGCCCCGTAGAAACGTTGGGCTTCTGTCGTTTACACAAACCAGCTGCTGCTCGAGAGCTAAGGAGAATACTTGCCTTCCGCGACTGTCTGTCTTCTGACCTCCCCATAGTGGGTGGTGAGCGTTGAAATCTCCGGTGATGATACATGGTCCAGGTGTAGCTGTTAACAGTGCACGTAGTCTTTCATGTTCAAAACGGTTTGAAAGAGATATATATGTGCCTACAAGCGTGAAATGGAGGTCTCTACGTTTAACTGTCAAGCAGACATACTGGTTGTCTTCGTGAGGTGCTACGCGGTTCTCTATATAAGTAAGGTCGCATCTGATATATACTGTCACGTAAGAGTGAGGGTAGCCCGAAGACAGGAGACCGGGAGGTCAGTAGAAATAGAAGGACATCCGTTTATTTGGCGGACTTGCGCCCACTAAAAAGGAAAACAGACACACCGGCTTAGCGGGAGGCGAATAGCGCGTTCGACGGCCGTTGGGTAACAGAAATGTCCCACTGGAACGCAAGGCGCGTTCACCATCCGAGATACAGTCGCCGTAGCGTCTGGCGCTATCTAGTTATCAACGAATGGTCGACGTGCCGGCCATGATCTTCGCAGATGAGTCGCGGTGCATCCTGGACCATGATAAGGCCGCGTGCCGGCGGTATCGGCATGCGCAACACTATCCGCAATACGCCTCGCGGCATTGCTCCCCTCCTCAACGTAAGCATCGACCCGATGCTTTGTTTAAAATAAAACCAAAACAAAAGGACAGCCTGTGCGAAAGTAAATGGCAAATAAGCACGAATCACGCACACATAAACAAAACAAGAGATGCAAACAGGGAGCCTCCTTTAGCGCGCATGATAGGGCTTCAAACGGGCGACGTGTACCACTTCTTGTCGTGCGCGGCGTCGTTGGGATGAGGTAGCCTCATCAGGGACCACTTCATAGTCCACTTCACCCACTTGACCGATGACTTTGTATGGGCCGAAATAACGGCGCATGAGTTTTTCGCTTAATCCTTGGCGACGAACGGGCGTCCAAACCCAGACTTGGTCACCTGGCCTGTATGTTGAATCGCGTCTCCACAGATTGTAGCGTCTTGCGTTGTTTCGCTGTTGGTCTTTTATGCGCAGACGAGCAAGCTGCCAGGCTTCTTCTCCGCGCTGAAGGTAGGCGGCCACGTCTAGGTTGTTTTCATCGGTGACATTAGGCAGCATGGCGTCCAGGGTAGTAACGGCATCCCTCCCATGGACGAGATTAAATGGTGTCATTTTAGTGGTCTCCTGCACCGCGGTGTTGTAGGCGAAGACCACGTAAGGCAGAATTAAGTCCCAGGTCTTGTGTTCGGTGTCCACGTACATAGCGAGCATATCGGCAATGGTCTTGCTCAAGCGTTCCGTGAGACCATTTGTCTGCGGATGGTACGCAGTTGTTCTTCGGTGATCTGTATGACTGTAATGTAAGATTACCTGGGTAAGATCAGCCGTAAACGCTGTTCCCCTGTCTGTTATTAGTACCTCAGGTGCGCCATGACGGAGGAGAATTGATTCGACAAAAATTTGGCAACTTCTACGGCTGTGCCGTTCGGGAGAGCCTTAGCTTCAGCGTATCGGGTAAGGTAATCAGTGGCCACTATGATCCACTTGTTACCGGATGTTGACGTGGGGGAAGGTCCAAGCAGGTCCATACCAATCTGATAGAATGGTCTCGACGGGGGTTCAATTGGCTTGAGAAATCCAGCTAGTTTTGTTGGAGGTCTCTTCCGGCGCTGACATTCGTGGCAACTCTTGACGTACCGCGCAACATCTGAGGAGAGGCGGGGCCAGTATTATCGTTCTTGATTTCTGTGGAGTGTGCGTGTAAAACCGAGGTGGCCTGCAGTGGTTTCGTCATGTAACGCTTGTAAAATTTCTTCTCTGAGGCTGCTTGGGACGACAAGAAGGTAAGCTGCCTTATTTGGTGCGAAGTTCTTTTTAACTACCACCCCGTTTTGCAAACAGAAGGAGGATATCCCACCCTTGAACAGTGCAGGCGGTATGGAGGCCTTTCCTTCGATGTAGTTGATCAACTGTTGTAGGATCGGGTCTGAGCGCTGCTGTAATGCAAAGGTGCTGCTGCTGATAGGCCCAATAAAGGCATCGTCGTCTTCATGGCTTGGTGGTGCGCCGACAGGGGCTCTTGAGAGGCAGTCTGCGTCGGAGTGCTTACGACCAGATGTGTAGACTACCTTCACGTCAAACTCTTGAAGCCGTAGGCTCCATCGAGCGAGGTGGCCAGAAGGGTCTTTCAAACTGGCCAACCAGCACAACGCATGATGGTCCGTTACGACCTTGAAGGGTCTGCCATATAAGTATGGGCGGAATTTCAAGGTGGCCCATACTATCGCAAGACACTCCTTCTCAGACGTGGAATAGTTCACTTCCACTTTCGACAGTGAGCGGCTTGCATACGCGATGACGCGCTCGCAGCCCTTGTGCTTCTGAACGAGAACGGCACCTAAGCCGATGCTGCTGGCGTCTGTATGTATCTCAGTTTCGGCATTTTCATCAAAGTGACCCAGCAGAGGCGGCGACTGTAAACGTTGTTGAAGTTCTTTGAATGCCTCACGTTGCTCAGCTTTCCATTCGAAAGGGGCGTCCGACTTGGTGAGCTGCGTTAAAGGGGCAGCAATGTGTGAGAAGTTCTTGACGAACCGTCACTGATTGGCGCACAGTCCTAAAAATCGGCGCACTGCTCCCTTATCTTGCGGTTGAGGAAACTGTGCGATAGCGGCTGTCTTCACGGGATCTGGTCTTACGCCATCTTTGCTTATACCATGGCCAAAGAACTGTAGTTCTTCATAGGCAAAATGGCATTTTTTTTGCTTCAGTGTCAGCCCTGATGATTTAATTGCGTCTAGTACCGTCCGGAGCCTTTTCAGGTGGTCACTAAAGTTGGAGGCGAAGACGACCACATCGTCCAGGTATACGAGCCATTTTTGCCACATGAGACCTGCCAGTACTGTGTCCATTAGACGCTGGAAGGTTGCTGGAGCGGAACAAAGTCCAAATGGCATCATTTTGAACTCATACAATCCATCCGGCGTGATGAAGGCGGTCTTTTCTCGGTCTCTTTCATCAACCTGAATTTGCCAATACCCTGTCTTCAGATCAATGGACGAGAAGTACCTTGCATCACTAAGACGATCTAGGGTATCGTCGATCCTTGGTAAAGGGTACACGTCCTTCTTGGTTACACTATTCAACCGTCGGTAATCGACGCAAAACCAAAGACTTCCGTCTTTCTTTTTGACAAGGACGACTGGTGCCGCCCATGGGCTTTTCGATGGCTGAATTACATCGTCGTGTAACTTTTCCTCAAATTGCTCTCGGATGGCTTGACGTTCACGTGCCGACACACGATAAGGGCTTTGATGGAGAGGGCGGATGTTTTCTTGTGGTATGATTCGATGCTTTGCCAGAGAAGTGTGTCGGACCTGTGAAGAAGTGGGGAAACAGTCGTCATAACGTCGAAGGAGGTTCTGCAGTAGTTGCTGCTTGCATTGAGGCAAGGAAGGGTTAATGTCGAATGACAGCTGTGAGTTGTGGGTCTGCGGGGTGATAGTCACTGGATTCGAGAGGGCGAGGGTGTCACTGACTTCCGCGATTTCATCGAGAAAGGCAATGGTCGTGCCTTTGGCCAGGTGACGGTGTTCTTGGCTGAAATTCGTTAGCAGCACTGGGCCCTGTCCATTCCGGAAGTCCGCAATGCCTCTTGCGATTGCGATATCACGGCCAAGCAAAAGCTGTATGTTACCTTCGACGACGCCATGAGCATTTTCGGCAGTACCAGTGGTTACGGGGATTAGGGTCATTGATCGGGGTGGGACGCTCACGTCATTCTCGAGCACATGGAGGGCTGCGCGATTATGTGGTGCCGAGTATGAATTTATGGCTTCATCCGAGGAAAGTTTGATGGATCTGGACGCCAGGTCAATAACCGCATGATGTTGAGTCAAGAAGTCCATGCCGAGAATGACGTCACGGGAGCACTGTGGGAGCACCAAGAAAGTGGAAAGGTATGTGTTACCAACGAATGTCATCCTTGCAGTACATCGCCTCGATGGGGTGAGGAGGTGGCCTCCCGCTGAGCGGATCTGCGGGCCGTCCCAAGCCGTCTTAACCTTCTTCAGTTGTGCTGTCAATGGCCCGCTGATGACCGAGTAGTCAGCTCCTGTGTCAATCAAGGCAGTTACCGGGTGGCCGTCAATAGAAACTTCAAAATCGGTGGCACGTGGGCTGGAGTTGAGCGTTGGTTTTGGGTTCGGATCACGGCTTCGTCTTGTCGCTTCGTTTTGCTTCGTCTCGCAGCTTGGGTTGTTGTGCGTAGTCGTCGTCGCAGATGATGTGCTGTCGTCATATATGGTCGTCGGTGGAGGGTCTTCAGCTTTTCCTCTTGAAGCAACCTCACCTCCAAAGGTTGCTGGCTTTAGTTTCCCCTACGGGGGCTTGGGGACCTTCTTCGTTCGTTGTTGCTGCGGTTCGGTGACGTGAAGCGTGGGGATGGCGGTGATGTAGAACGGCTGCACAAGTACTCTGTATGGCACAAGTAGTCTTCGATTGCCGGAGGTCGTTGTCCTGGGCGTGGCCGTGATGCCTGAGATGAGAAGCCATGCAGTCCAATCCGCCTGTAGGGGCAGTGTCGAAGAATGTGGCCGGCCTCACCGCAGTGAAAGCTAGGGGACGGTCGTTGGGAGTTCTCCAGGTGTCGCATTTTCTTTGGCTCGGGCGTCTCTCGTATGTAGGGTGGGCGGGTAAGGGCGGACGGCTACTTGGGGCTGCAGCGTACCGTCGTGGACTGGGCTCATTTTGTCGGGGTGGCCTAGTGTTCACTGCAGCGGCGTAAGTCATTGCTTCGGCCTCTGTTCGAGTCGTCGCTGATCAAGAGCCAAGCGCCTGCTGGACTTCATCACGAACTATGTCCAAGAGAGATGCTCCATGGGGGGGGGGGCTGGTGGGTAGGAGGTAGCGATCGGCGTAGTTCTTCCTTAACCACTTCTCGAATAGCTTCCCGAAGATCGTTGGTGGTTAGCTCACCTCGAATCGGTTCCGAGTAGAGCGAGCTGAGCTGAAACGGGCGGTTGTATTGCCGAGTCCGCGCGTCCAGGGTTCTTTCTATGGCGTGCGCTTCTTCAGTAAATTCGGCGACTGTTTTAGGAGGGTTCCTTATGAGACCAGCGAAAAGCGACTCCTTCACCCCTCGCATTAGGTATTCGACCTTTTTGTCTTCGGTCATGTCTTGGTCCGCTCGCCTAAAAACCCGTTTCATTTCTTCGACGTACACGTTTAGGGTCTCATTGGGCTGATGGGTCCTCGATTCTAGCAGCAGCTGGGCCCTTTCTTTTCGCATGATGCTGCTGAAAGTCCTGAGCAACTCATTCTTCAGAAATTCCCAGGTGGTCAGTGTGGTCTCATGGTTTTCATACCACGTTTGGGCGGGGCCATTCAGAGAAAAGTAAACGTATCGCAGCTTCATTTCTTCATCCCACCTATTTATGGTAGCCACGTGCTCGAATTGGTCGAGCCATTCTTCTGGGTCTTCAGCGGCATAACCATGGAAAGTTGGGGGCACCCGCGGCTGCTGCAGCATGACAGGGGTAGGTGATTGCGGAGTGCACATGGTGGCTGTGGAAGCGTCCTTTCGTGGTCGCGTGGGGTCTGGTAGCGGTCTCAGCTCAGGTGGCAGGTTTCGGAGGTGGCGACTGCTTCGAGTATCTGTGTCTTCAGCGTCCTCGTTCTCTGCAGTGGCTGTTTTAAGGTCGTTTTTGTGCATACCCCGCACCTCCACCAGATGTCACGTAAGAGTGAGGGTAGCCCAAAGACAGGAGACCGGGAGGTTAGTAGAAATAGATAGAGATCCGTTTATTTGGCGCACTTGCGCCCACTAAAAAGGAAAACAGACACACCAGCTTAGCGGGAGGCGAACAGCGCGTTCGACGGCCGCCATCGAGTAACAGAAATGTCCCAGTGGAACGCAAGGCGCGTTCACCATCCGAAATACAGTCGCCGTAGCGTCTGGCGCTATCTCGTTATCAACGAATGGTCGACGTGCGGGCCATGATCTTTGCTGATGAGTCGTGGTGCATCCTGGACCACGATAAGGCCGCGTGCCGCCGGTATCGGCATGCGCAGCACTATCCGCAATGCGCCTCACGGCAATACAATGACTTCACTCTGTTTGTTGCAGGTAGCGGACTTGAAGGCTTCGTACCTGGATAGTCGTATTGCATTGTGTAGCCTTGGCTCACAGATAACAATAATTGGAAACTGGTTTTTAAACACAAATTGTCGGATATCAGAAATGCGGGGCTTGAGGCCTCGGGCATTCCACTGAAATATCGAAGCTCCTTTGACCTCTTTACGAAAGGCTTGCAGAGGTGGAGCCATGGTGCCTTTCCAGACTTGATAGCACCGGCTTCAGCGCATCCACTAACTGAAGTGCACTCTTAGCAGCCGGACTGTCAATGCTAGTGAGGAGCATACGAATGGTATTCATAAGGGCCTTTAACCTGGCTACGATTTTTTTGTCGCGACTATCACCACAGTCTCGTTCCGAAGTGATTGTAAACGAGCAATGCGGCGGCTCAAACGGCTGGTCTATCGTTGGCAGCGCTGGTCTTGCTTAAGCGAGCCGGTGATGCTCTTGTCTTGCTTGGAAAATTTGTTGTCGGCGTGTCTGGACGCTTGAGGTGGTATGCCGGCGGTCATTTGGTGAGGTTCAATCCTTGCTTCAGCACTGGGTCTCCTCAGGGGCCTGTGGCGACGAGACCACCGCCGTCGTACTTGGGCAGTGGCCTCCCTGTGAGTTGAGCCATCCCGGACCATTTGCCTCTGCACTTGCATTTCCTTTTTCATGATTGGGCAATCTTTTGACGATGTTTCGTGAGGGCCATGACAGTTTCGACATTTTCGAAGTTCTGCCTGGCAAGCGTCTGCGCTATGTGATTCGTAGCATAACGAGCACACAGCCAGGTTTGTACAAACAGCACTGGCATGTCCCAGTCTATAACATTTCCGGAATTGAAGGGGCTTCGGTACAAATGGTCGCACTGTGTGTCGAAAATGGCCGACCTTGACTTGCGATGAAAGGCTGTCACCCTTGAACACGAGCTTCACGCAGCGTGATTTTCCAAGGCGACGAGCTTGCAGTATAGTAAGTTCTGCAGACACCGGTTTGATGACAGAAGCAAAGTCACTTTCACTGATGGAAAGGTCGACGTCGTAAATGACGCCTGTCGTAGAGTCGCGGCCATCAGCTATATATGAGCGAACATTGATGTTATCCAACATCTTGACGTTGCTCAGCACTTCTAATGTGCTTCGTTGAGTGACGTCTACGGCGATGATATTCTTACGGCCATTGATCCTCACGTCCGCGATCTCTCCCTTGGCGAGTTCCTCAAGAGACCTAGACGTGATTTGACGATTGAGCCGGTTGAGACTATGAGCCGCATCGACCGGCACAAACAGAATTGTGTATATCGTGGGCTCTCACGTCGTCGTCGCGTTCTTACTTGTTGTTGGAGACGGCATCACTAGTCTTCTTTTTCGCTGCCGCCTTGTCACAGGCTCGAAGTCGCCTTCATCAGAGTTTTCGTCGCTGGCCATTGAGTAAATCAGCGTGTCCTCACTGTCGGCATCACTCGGGTGGCCCGTACGCTTTCTCGTGGTAGCTGCAGACAACGTCGATGGCTGCGTCGGAAGCCCAGGCCAATCGACGTCCATCGCCGCAGTCACTGGAATGGTGTCTTCCAGAGAGTCGCAGAAAAACTGAAAAATTACAGATAGTGACAGCAGTGTTCTACGCCAGAATCACTTAGTCGTCGTCCCGCGTGTCAGTTTTCTGCTTGAGGAGGCGAGGAGAAAGGCGGCCTGGAGTTGGAGCTGCCAAGATGACCACCGCGGTTCATTGGCAGCGGGTTCTGTCAGAGGTACAGGGGCCCTCGGAGTGGCTCTTCCCACCAACGGAGGCAGCGCCTGTCACGGGAGCATTTCTCTGTGGCGTGCCCAAATAATCCTCAGCGCGCACGCTGTAGTGGACGTGGGAGGCGCACCCGAACCGGCCTCCGCTGTTTCAAAAGCGAGAACTCCACTGGGATCACCGTTCCCTCGAAGGTGATCGCCATCGTTGAGCCGCGCCGTGCACAAGAGAGGATCCGCACCAGGGAGGCAATGTTCGAAGCAATGTTGTCCAGCGAGATGTGCGGGTCAAAATTTAAATGTTCCCCCACGCACGAGTTGAGGTCCAGGACCTTAGCTTTGACCCAGAAATCAACGATTGTGCTGATGTGGAGCAGGGCATCGACGTACTAGTTGGGCGTGGTGCCGACCACCACAAGGGTGCGGCGGTGATTTACCCGGACCCACTGGGTGGCTGGAAATCCGGTGAGAAATGCTGCAATAGGTTCCCTCGACGCGGCGAGGAAGTGAGACCTGCGGCCACTCGGTCGGAAGATGAGTGTCTGGCCAATTGGGTTAGCTGGGGAGCTCTTGGAAGCTTGGTTTAGAGGGGCGGACCGCGACCACCGCCTGTGAGGAGCTTGGGCGTGCTGCTATTTTTGGGCTTGCTTTTGGGGCGCCTTCCCCTTTCTCTTTCCACCCGATTTCTGAACGGAGGGGTTGATCGACGCGGAGAGTGTCAGTCAGAAGGCCTGGGCGGATACTTCCATGGCAGGGAGAGGAGTGAAACTGCTGGAGGGTTTCTCGGCCGAGGAGAGGTCACTGCACTGGTGCTGAGCAGGGACTCCTCGCTCTGTGGCCCGCGCGTGTGAGTTTGCGCAACCACGGCGGGAAGAGAGAAGGTTCAGTCAGAAGTGGGGGAAGTGATTTTAAATGAAAATAAGAGAAAGTGAGCCACACAACTGTCTCTCAGGATGAGGACACCTCAACAGTAGCTCACGAAGGATGGGGTAGAGAAGGGAGTAAAAGGATGGGATTAAAATGTAAAGAGATAGAGAGAGAGGAAGGAGACATCCAGGCGCAGGGACAGCAAACTATGGATGTAAGAAGACGACAGGAAAGATGGACATGGTTGCAGGAGTCCGAGGACGGGCACCACTGGAGAAAGCTCTTGCCGGCGTCAGTAGATGGTTTAGGGCACGTCTAGTAGTTTAGAGCTACGCTGTCGTCGAAGATCGGCATCAGGAGATGGCGTAGCGCCAGCGCAGTAGGCCAGAGCTGCGCTATCGTCAGAGATCGCGAGGGCACAACCGGTCGGCACGGAATCCAGTGAGCGAGTGGTGGTGGTTGAGATTAAAGGAAAGAAAAGACGCCTAAATTCTGCAGCCCGTTAAGAAGCACGGCGCAGTCAGAAGGGCAGTCCGGCTGGCGTATTTGAAACCGCTGGTCCTGCATCGCATGAACCAGAGAAAATAAAGAGTTAGAGGAGGATGCCAGCATCAGGATTGCTCGCGCGCTATTGGTTCGCCTGTTGAGGTGACGCGCTGGGGACGCGTGCACTGGTGACGCAGTGACGCCGACGAAACTTGCACACCTGCACCCCATTTTCAGCCATGCTCCTAGCTCTGCCATTGTCCCTCTTCAGCTAAACAGCGCAGCTCACGCCATGATCCATGGTAATTAATCAGAGACGGGGTAAGGAATACAGAATATGGCAGCGAAGTAAAGACTTCCGTTGGGCGCTCGAGCTGCCTATTCAGACGCATCGGAAGCCTCAGAGAGGGCAATGTTAACTCCCGCAAGATGGCCTGCTTCATGGTCGTTTGAAGCAAAGACATGAAGCGAATTTTCACTCAGTCACCAATCTCCCGAAGACACGCCAACAGTTACTGTCATCGTCGCTGAATCACTGAAACACAGAGAAATGTGTACGTCTGTTTCATCGTGTGGAAGCACCCTCGCCTTTTCAGTGCCTTGGATGGATCGCTACCATGCGGCGACGGCGCGAGCGAATGGATTTTGATAAGATGGCAATAGCACGGTGATGGTTTCAATGAGCGAAAAGGTTCTGACTGTCAACATGAAGTGTCTCCGCGACACCTTGAGCACAGACAGTAGCAAGAAACTAATACGACGTGGATTGTCCTATTAGTTTCTTTGCTGTAGCTGCTGAGTTACTCGTGCGCATCCGTCCGTGCAGAGGTCGAGGAGGAGGCACTTCACGTAAGATGGGCTGGCTGAACTATTGTCTATTCCGCGCGTAAATGTGCGCGCGGCTGCCATGTCATTCGAAAGCGCGTCGTTGACTGAAACACGCTTCACGTTTGATGTGCTGGCGTCTAATTCAGACGTAAACGTCTGGGCATCTGCCGTTGCCTTCGGAATCGCGCTTCTGCCAGGGCAGTTGCAACTGGTACATTGTGACAGAAGTGCGATGCACGTGACCAAACGTTAGATGGTAATTTCGAACTTTAATTCGCATATGAGCGTCGACTTAAGGCCACTAAGGACCTTATGTCAACCACGCCAGCAGTGTCGCATACGTAGTAGTGGTTGATTGATTAAAATAAAAAAACGGCCCGTATCTGCGTTTTATATGTAAATGTCGTCGAAAGACGTTAGTCTTGCTTTTGAAGAGATTGAACAAAACGTTTATTTGATGTTCTGCGCAGAAACAATGGTTAATAGTATTCTGGAAGCGCTGAGTTAGTGTGCCTCGAGCGTGCAGCCGAGGCCAACGAGCGCACGCTCCAAGTCACGTCACACGTGAGACATGAGCGCTATCTGGTACTTTTCTTGGAAAATAAAACGGGCGGCTCCAAGAAAGGCGTGTGCGCCCGTCTCAGAGGTGATAAGGTGCAGAACGCAAGGCGACAGGTTGGTGCCACCACCGTGTCGTCTTAGCAAAGCAAAGAGTTGGAAACACTTCCCTTTTCGTGCAAGCGTTGCATGGTCAGCGCCGCGGTATAAACGGTATGGTCCTTAGAATAACTCATGTATGCCTTTTCTAGTAAACGACGCACATACAGAATATATACGTGTTGTAATGGTGCCTCAGATATGCGCGATAATTGCTTTTTAATTGACAATCGCACAAGTATGAAAGCAGAATTTTGAGGAACATTGGTGGGCGCTGCAAATGGGGTCGGCCGTTTGGGGTCGGCCGTTTGGGGTCGGCCGTTTGGGGTATCCGCTGATGACGTCTAAATTCCCGGTACCAATACGAGTGCATAAACAGGCAAATGAACAGATAGACAGACCAAGATTTTTGGTCCCCACGAAAGACTATCGTCTTTAAAAACAGTCACTCTTCTGCAACTCTTGCGGGTAGCACATGTCAGCACAGCTCTTACAGGGAGAGGGAAAGAGGGACGCCGAAAAGCAGAAAGAAAAGGTAGAGAAAGTGTTCCGGCAGGTTGTCGGTGCTTCCCTACGATGAAACAGCCGGAAAAACTCGACATGTTTCATTGCGGGCGCGTGCGTGCGTCACCTGCACGTCACCTACAGGCTTGCAGGTTACCTAAAGTGAGGAACCAATAGCGCGCGAGCAATGCCGACGCTGGCTCTGGCGTCCTCCTCGCACTCTTTCTTTCCCTCTTTCGTGCGATGCGGGACCAGCAATTCCACATACGCCGGCTCCCCAAAAGGTTACCGGCGTTCTCCTTCCTGTCCAGTGGCGTCAGGATCGCGCTCGTCTGGGACGACCAGGAAGGCGAAGAAACTGGAGCTCTTCGATTTTCAACTTCTGACTACCCGCGGGCTGCCAGAGCCAGCCAGAGCGCGCTCGTTTTTCTCGGGCTGCTTCGTCCCCCCCGTGGTGCACTTCCGGTAGGCGTTCGTTTTTCTCGGGTTGAAAGTTCTGGCGCCAGAGCCCGAGGGTGGCCAGACGCTTACAGGACAATTTAGCCGTGGAAGCTTTCTGAAAGGTTTTGGGAGTGTTTCGGGCTAGCAGACGCCGAAAAGGTACGATGCACGCTCGGTGCCATCTAAGTGATGACTCGATGGATTGTCTTATGGGCGCTTGAGGACTGCGCCTTTGCTTTTACGTAATCTTCTAAAGTCTGTTCCACATTGCGAGATGATGTGATTATGAGGGGTGGCGAGTGTTTGAAGCTACTGTTCATTGCATTTGTTATGTTTCCCGTGAAGCTTCCTCCTGAGAACAACGGGGTGAACTGTTGCCTGTTGACTGCGCCGTGCACATGCCTTAAAAGTTGTGTACGTAGTACACGTTCGTACGCACGCATGGAGACAACTTCGGAGTTAATTTTTTTTCATAGTAATAGTTTGTGAAGCTGTACCTGCTTTCTGTGCACTCAGCGAAGACGATTGTGATCAAACTAGCTCGATCCGTCGTGTGTTTGCGTGCGTGAACCACTTAGAACCTCTGTCGTAACTACACGATCGATCTTCGATGGGGATAGAAGGCCCTAGATCGTGACTATTCGTGATGCTCGTAGGGTGCGAATGGTGTGCGAACCCATTTCCATCTATGAGTCAGCATATGTGGTATGATATTATACGATACGGTACGAGAAAAAAAAAACGAAGAATGAAATCGGAAATGTATACATCCTTTCGTGTACCAGTTCATTATTGTCTTTGTCTTTTTTCACCTCTTCGTAATAATGCCGCGCAGTACGTACTATGACCTAGTGGTCGCATCAAAGCTGATATACATGACATTGGCTAGGTGCCACTAAGGACTGAAAAACAGGCCAAAGCAAGTTCTAAAATTGGGTCGAGAACGTCTCATGCAAATGTGTATTTTATATACGACGCGCACTCGTGGTACCGCTACCTGCGCATATCATAAACTTTAGACAAAAACGCAAGTTGGTCAACGCGTGTTTGCGACGTATGATACGCGATAGCTGAGCAGTGTTGGGACTCCGGGTCCCGCCGGTCTCGTTTTCGGTAGCTGGCCCCGTCGCAGGATCCATCGTCTGACGATTCAGCGAAAAGAAGCGCCCGAACGAACAACAGAGATTTATTTACATGTGGAGAAGTGATCATCTGATCAAAAGAGAGAAGAGTGGGCGTGATACAAAACGTCTTCGGCATTTTATAGCGCCGCGTTGTTGACACTAGGCGCCTTGTCCGCATCGTCAGCCAATACGGTGTCCCCGGCACCTCGGCCACGAGGAAGGAGGAAACACCTCTCACAACACATGGAGTGGCACAACCTAACACGATGTCCATATATAGTCACGGCGCCCTAAAATGTTGCCAAACATGGTCACGAACGCACAGCAGATTCCGGAGTTCTCCCGGCGAGAGGAGGAACCTGAATGGGGAGGTGGGGGTGGACGACACCGTCTGTCAAGAACCGGTTCTCCCCCAAACTCTTCTTGCTTGGTTCCCTAGGGCCAGTTGTAACAGTCTTTCGCGCGAGGGGGTGAAGATCTCGATGGGCTGAGGTTTGCAGCCACTGTCCGGAGAGATCAGCGCCGGCAGTTGGTTTGGTGACGACCGTCTTTGATGAAGTAGAGGGCAACACCTGCTTCATTGTGGGCTCAACAGACATCACATACGCACATGAAAACACAACTACTCAGCCGGTGAGCGCCGGACAATTCCGCCAAACTCCACCAGGCAATTTTCCCCTTTAACTGATATTAAAGGAAATACACAATTTATTCAAAATGTTACTCACACTTTAAGGTGACACAAAACAACAACACTGGAAGCACACCGAACCTGAAACCCTGGATAGCCGTGTCTTCAACGTTTTCAAACAAGTACACCTAAAAGAGTAAAAAAACAATCACTAGCTCTTATCTCGGTCCGGAAAAAAAATGCCAGAGTTCTCGAGACATCCTCTCGCGTCAGGGACATCGACTTAAGCCATCAGCGTTGCCATGGAGTACACCCTTTTTGTAGCGTATTTCAAACGTATATTGTTGCAAAACGAGCCTCCAACGCAGCAGGCGGCCGTTCTTAGAGGACATGGTCTGTAGCCAGGTGAGAGGACAGTGGTCCACTTCCACAATGAACTTGCTTCCGGCAATATAACAAACCAGTTTCTGGATGCCCAAACCAAGCACGCACATTCCTTTTCGCTAGCGCTGTAAACCTGCTCGCGAAGGGTGAGTTTCCGGCTAACATAGAGGACGGGATGCTCTTGATCCCCCTCATCCCTTTGACTAAGAACTGCCCCCATGCCTTTATCACTAGCGTCGCATTGGACTATGAAAGGCCTCAAGTAGTCCGGTGAACTAAGCAAAGGTTGGCTCGACAAGGCCGCTTTCAAAACGCGGAAAGCCTTTTCTTTCTCCTCATCCCAGTCGACCATTTGGGGCTCGGTCTTGCGCAACGCGTCACTAAGATTGCTGGCAATGTCGGAATATCTAGGGATGTACTTACGATAGTAACCAGCTATTCCAAGAAAAGACCGAATATCGGTTTTCGTTCGGGGCCGGGGAAAGTCTCGGATAGCTGCCACTTTCATTTCAGAGGGACGGCGATGCACTCGACCGATAACATGCCCGAGATAGAGTACCTCTGCTTGTGCTAGCTGACACTTGGGCGCCTTTACCGTTAAACCTGCTTCGCGTAGGCGTGTCAGTACTGCTCTCAAATGCGCCAAGTGTTCTGGCCAGGACGAGGAAAACACGGCGACGTCGTCCAAGTAAGGCAATGCGAAGTCCTCTTGACCCCGCAAAACCTTATCCATTAAGTTTGAAAAACAGTAAGGCGCGTTCTTTAGGCCGAAACTCAACACTTTAGGGCGGAATGTCCCCAATGGTGAAATAAATGCAGCATACCGGCTCGCCCTCTCGGTGAGCGGCACCTGCCAGTAACCTCTCACTAGGTCTAGCATTGAGATAAATTGCGCGCTGCTTACCCTCTCGACGCGTTCCTCAATGTGGGGAATTGGGTATGTCTGATCCTTGGTGATGAGGTTTAACTTACGATAGTCTACGCAAGGACGTGGATCTTTGCCGGGTACCTCCACAAGAATTAACGGGGAAGTGTAATCACTTTCACACGGTTCAATCACGCCCAATTCCAGCATCCTGTTAACCTCTGCTTTTATTAGCTCAAGCCGGCGAGGTGACACCCGATACGTCTTAGATCTTACCGGTTCCGACGAGGTAAGCTCTATGTCATGAGTGAGGACGGATGTCCGGCCTGGCTCGCTTACAAATCTGTCCTGAAACTCGGTCAAAAGACCACGCAATTCCTGCTTCTGCTTCGTTGTCAGTTGTGACTTTCATACTAAATCCTCAACTCTTTTCTCGATCGGGACTTCGTCCGATTCGGGAGCTAATTCAGGGATTTCTGCCGGAACCTCTTCCGGAACATTTAAAGTCATGTTCACGATGGCTTCCCTTTCTTTGTAGGGTTTGAGTAAGTTGCTATGATACACCTGGTGTGCCTTACGACTTCCTGGTAATTTTACCACATAGTTGGTGTCAGACAATTTTCGAGTAATTTCGGCCGGGCCGACCCATTGCACTTCAAGCTTATTCTTTTAGGAGGGCCTCAACAACATGACCCTGTGTCCTACAGCAAAGTGTCGTGCTTTAGCTGTCCGATCGTAGTAAAGCTTAGCCTTTTGCTGTGCTTTGGTCATCGCACTCTCGGTCAGTTCTTGGGCTTTTGTTAGACGATCCAATAATGTGAGGACATATACCACTACTACAGGATCATCACCCTGACCTTCCCACGACTCTCTCAGCACACGAAGAGGAGACCGCAGTCTGCAGCCGTAAACAAGTTCCGCTGGCGTAAACCCTGTTGTCTCATGTGGTGCAGTTCTTAGTGCAAACATCGTTGCAGGTAAGCACATTTCGCAGTCAGTTTTTCGTTCAAAACATAAGGCTCTTAACACTCGCTTCATCACGGAGTGAAGCTTTTCTATCGAGTTCGACTGCGGATGGTAGACTGAACTATGCAATAATTTCACGCCACACCGCTCAAGAAAGGTTGTCATTGAGGCACTCGTGAAAATGGTGCCCTGGTCTGATTGTATCTCGGCAGGAAAGCCTACCCGGGCAAACACGGACAGAAGTGCGTTCACTACTTCCACGGAACTTAGCTCTTTTAGCGGGACCGCCTCTGGAAATTTAGTAGCTGGGCAGATTAAGGTCAGGATGTGACGGTAGCCTGAAGTTGTCTTGGGCAAAAGACCTACTGTGTCAATTACCAACCGACGAAAGGGCTCCGTGATTACGGGTACCAGCTTCATTGGAAATTTCGCCTTATCTCCCAGCTTACCCACTCGCTGACACACATCGCAAGATTTTACAAACCTCTCTACATCTTTAAAGCATCCAGGCCAGTAGTATTCCTGTAAAAGACGATTTTTCGTCTTCTTTACGCCTAAGTGGCCTGACCATGATTCTCCATGCACCAAACTAAACAAATCCTCACGATACGCCTGAGGTACGACTACCTGGTCAAACTCTACTCCTCGCCTATCTAGATATTTTCGATAGAGTATGCCGCTTCTCTCTTGGAATTTCACATTTCGTTTGGCGATTCCCTCTTTCGAACTGTCTTAGAATTGCTTAAGCGTCGGGTCCCCCTTTTGTTCGGTTATTAATGAAGCGGGGCTCACCTGCAGCAGCCGACTGAAATTATCCGAAGTAGGCATGACACACAACTCTTTTGTAGTTCCTAGTACCTGGAATGTGTCACCCTCTGGGCTATCCTCTGTACTACCAGGAAGCGGCTGGGGAGCAACGGCATTTTCTTTTTGCTCGGTCAACGAGGCGTAATTTACCCCTTCCAATTCGGGAGGAGGTTCATCGTCGCTTTTAGGAATGGTTGCCTCCGCGACTACGGCTTCTGCAGCCTGTTCTCGCACAAGTCGATTTGTTACCGTGGTGTCCAGCTCGCAACCAGGCCCGTTGTCGATTTGAGGCTTGTTTGCCTCAGTGAATGTTGCTCTCGCAGCCAGCGCACATGCCTTTGATCTAGTCAGTGCCTGCCCTATGCCTTCTCCCAACGTTAGACCTTTCTCCTTCAGCATTTGATCTGACTTATTTGAAAATAAGTAAGGATACTGAGGGGGTAGATATGGCGATACCGCGGCTTTCGTTTCCAACGTTCCAAATGCGCCTTTAAGGACAACTTTAGCTACGGGAAGGCACTGACTGTTTGCTTCTACGGCTTGTCTAATCCAGGCACAGTCTCCTGAATACTGTCCGGACTGAGCAAAGGACGGATGAACTACGTTCATAGTGGCTGCGGAGTCTCTAAGAACCCGACACTGCTTGCTGTTCACGGTAAGGTCGTACATATAGGGCTCTAACAACTTCATGTTCGCGTCGGCTTCATTTATAGATAAAAAGGCCACCTTTTCTTTCGGGCAATGTTTCGCGAAGTGCCCTGTTTCGTGGCAATTGAAACAAGCCGCCGGTTTTTTTGCCTCAAATTTTCTTTTGCTTGCCTCTGCCGATGCCTCATGGTTAGATGCCTTGTTTTCCTCACCCTTTTGTGCGAGACTTGTCGGTTGTTTTCTAAACGGCGCCTTATTCGGTAGTAGGAATTTTTACCTTTTAGGCTCGCTGCTTGCCCCGAGGGCGCGGCGCGTAACGAATTCTTCAGCGAGCTCTGCGGCTTTCGTTACGGTGTTCACGTCCGGTCTATCCTGCACCCAGAACCTCACCTTTTCTGGTAACCTTTGATAGAATTGTTCCAGACCGATACACTCGAGCACCTTGTCGTGATTCCCATACGCCTTTGCCTCTTTGAGCCACTCCCCCATGTTGGCCATTAACTTGTAAGCAAACTCCGGGTATGAATCATTGTTCTCTTTTACGGCGTTGCGAAATTTTTGTCTAAAACCTTCCGCTGACAACCTGTATTTCTTGAGAAGGCTCGACTTTACCTCACTGTACTCGTCAGCCTCCTCTTTCGTGAGGCGCGCGATTACTTCTGAGGCCTCCCCCGGAAGTAGGGACAACAAGCGTTGAGGCCATGTATCCTGGCTGAAACCTTGCCTTTCACAAGTTCTCTCAAAGTTGACGAGGAACAGCCCAATGTCCTCCCCTAGCTTGTACGATCTCATTAGGTCCGTCATTTTGAACCTGACCCGCTCTGCTGTACCGGATGCCTCGCTGCCTCCTGCTCTACTATTATGGCTAATCTCTAGCTCGAGGCGCTTCATTTCAAGTTCATGCTTTCACATCTTATCTGCCTCGGCTTCTGCGGCCTCGGCTGCCTTTCTTTCGGCCTCTGCCGCTTGCCTCTCCTGAATCTCCTCGACACATTCTGACAGCTCGTCATCCTCCGCCCCCAATGCGAGAATCGCCTCAATCAGCTATGGCTTTCTTTGAGAGTCCGACACCTCCAGATTCAACTCCCTTGCAAATGCAACAACATGGACTTTCGCAGAGATTTCAGATTCATGGCTGCCTCCAGTACCGCTGTCTCTGTTCCACAAAGATTCCTGCCCTGCAACTAATTAACCTTGACGGCAACGACAGCTCTAGGTTCCTGCCTTGCCTCAAGTTTTCCGTTAACTTAGTCTACAAATAAAGCTTCAAAAAGCTTTTATACGGAATCCTGCCCTGCCACTGTTAACCTTGACGCCACTGACAGAAAGAGCTTAACCAAGCTATCACACAATTTCTGCCTGACGCAAGTTACCTGTTAACCCAATGACCAAGACAGCCCCTCTCTACCAGCTTTTACTTAACACATAGAGTAAATGCCTGGTAAAATTTAACAGAGAAAGCCGGCACTCACCCAGTTCGCAGTCATGTCTCCGGCGTCGTGCCTCTCAGAAGTGCCGTTCGATTCCCTTTGGAAGTCGATGAGCTCGTGTCATCCTTCTCCTGTCGTCCCGTTGTTGAACTTCGGGCTCACTCCGTCCAGTGGTCGCTTTCGGGGTTATCGGCATCCCACCGCTGCCATCCAGCTGTTGGGACTCCGGGTCCTGCCGGTCTCGTTTTCGGTAGCTGGCCCCGTCGCAGGATCCATCGTCCGACACTTCAGCGAGAAGAAGCGCCCGAACGAACAACAGAGATTTATTTACATGTGGAGAAGTGATCAACTGATCCAAAGAGAGAAGAGTGAGCGTGATACAAAACGTCTTCGGCATTTTATAGCGCCGCGTTGTTGACACTGGGCGCCTTGTCCGCATCGTCAGCCAATACGGTGTCCCCGGCACCTCGGCCACGAGGGAGGGGGAAACACCTCTCACAACACATGGAGTGACACAACCTAACACGATGTCCATATATGGTCACGGCGCTGTAAAATGTTGCCAAACATGGTCACGAACGCACAGCAGATTCCGCAGTTCTCCCGGCGAGAGGAGGAACCTGAATGGGGAGGTGGGGGTGGACGACACCGTCAGTCAAGACCGGTTCTCCCCCAAACTCTTCTTGCTTGGTTCCCTAGGGCTGGTTGTAACAGCAGGTATACATCTTCAGGCTCTTTTGGGGACACGATCACTTTCGTGTGACTTCTCGTCTTGCTGTGCAGTGATTGATGCATGTAATTAAAAAGACGTGAGCTTGTCAAGCCGTCCCCATCACGGCAGCTCACCTTGCATCATTCTCAAGAAAGCGTGCGCCAGCTGGCTGTTTCGTTCGCGGACGTGGCGAGAGATTGTGCGAGCGTACGAAGTAGTTCCCCAAATGCGTGCGCTCGAGGATATTATTTCAGCTTTTTGGCGAGCTTAGATACGTATTTCCAAGCGGACAATGCAGAAAAAAAAACAACTTACACGCGGTGCATTGTTTTGTTTGCTGCCATGACGGTAGGGTTTGTTTACGTTTACGCTGGCTCTCCCGCACCAATTTTGCGACCTTCGGGCTTTCGTCGGGCGGGCGCGTAGACAGCTTACGCCTTTTTTTATCAGAACTGGATGCAGCGGTAGCTTTCGGGGAGCCCGCGGGCAGCCCGCGGTTCACCAGAACCAAACCAGGAATCCGAAAAGCGAAGAGCACCACCGGTTTCCGGCTCCATGGAAAACATGCGCGCCGGCTCGTTGCTGGCCTTTGCTGCTGACGATTCCTTCCCCTGCTCGGGTTGTTCGTGACCGGTTTTCTCGCCCTCACTTTCGTTTACCGAGCTAGGTGAGGAGGAGGGAGGCATCTCGTGCTCCCAGGAGGACGATGTTGTAGGAGAGGCGGAAGTACTTTCGCATTCCTCGCTCTTTTGTGGCGACTGCTGTTTAATCTCGAATTCGTCTGTCAGTGTGGTCGTCGAGACCAACGTTTCTAGAACTAGGTAAGTGGCAAAACTCCTCGCGTCAGACGACCCCTCACAAGGCGCCGGGTCAGCTTTAGGTTTGGTGGCACTGGCGGCGCAACAAGCTTCCGCAAGCAGACGAAAACGCATAGCTGTCGTGGCAAGACGCCGGGGCGGGTCGTTCTGAAAGAGCTTTGCCAAAGTATATTATCAGAATCTGTTGTTGTGCTACCGCAGAAACTTACTACTTCGTAATATTTAGCGGTGTAAGGAAAATACAGTATAAGGCAGTATAAATACTGCCCATTAGTTGCTAGTTGGTGTACGTTCGCAATTATTTTTAGGCACCAATAACCTAATCACAATGTCTTGTACCTTCTCTTGCGACTGTGGTTTTGAACCTGATTTTTGAACCTTCTAAAACTATGTGGCGCGATCTCGTGGCTTCCTTCTGGTTGTGTAGTCATGCAGCTTTTTTTTCATGTCAGTCACATTTTTTAGCAACATACACAGCCAAAAAGCTGTGAGTGCGGCCCTTTTCTCGTGCATGTCTTTCCTCTGCTTCTTCTCGAGTTCTTCTAATGAAATCTGTTAACGCAGCTGAAGCCAAAACGTCGAGCATGAGACCGCACTTTGAGGTATCGGTGTGCACTTCGTAGTCACCCATTACTCACGAGGGTGCCGGCCGAGGCATTCGGATGAACACACTACCAGCTTTCCTATGTCCTCTATAAGTTCGGTCGATTGGCTGATGGTATCTGCATTGCCCGGTGACTTGGCTAAGTGATGGTGCCGGTTTTTAATAGTGACTGTAATGTCTTCGGCGATGACTACGCATTTCTCCACAAATAGCGCTCTTTGTTTCTTGTTTCAGCCCTAGAAACACCACAAGACGCCCTATCTCGTCATTCTCAAGAACTTTTCACCAGCATTCTGCAGAAAAACAAAAGTTTTCTAAGTCTTGAAGCGAAATTACGCCACTCGTTCATGGCATGTAGGGACTTTTTTCGCTGTTTGGAGGTCAGTTCTATTCTTTTTCGCCGATAATACTCTGGTAAGTACCGCTCTCCTATCAGGCAGCTTTCACTTTTTGTCACGGGTTTTGAAATGTAAGTGGGCGAATTCGGGAACCACCGTGGAACGCATTTTTCGACAAGGTCCCACACTTCTCTGGCCATTTTTACCTTCTTACCATTGATGACGTGAGTGAAATTCTTCTAAATGTCTTCTTCATGAAAAGAGCATATCACACACATGCCATGTGTTGGGCAGTTTCTTATCAGCACAACCAATAGACATGCCACGTGTTGGGCAGTTTTTTATCAGCACAAGCAATAGCTTGGTCACATGCCTCTCGCAGCTCAGGGCACCCGCCGCGGTGGTCTAGTGGCTAAGGTACTCGGCTGCTGACCCTCAGGGCGCGGCTTCGAATCTCGGCTGCGGCGGCTGCATTTCCGATGGAGGCGGAAATGTTGTAGGCCTGTGTGCTCAGATTTGGGTGCATGTTAAAGAACCCCAGGTGGTCTAAATTTCCGGAGCCCTCCACTACAGCGTCTCTCATAATCATATAGTGGTTTTGGGACGTTAAACTCCACATATCTATCTATCTATCGCAGCTCAGGTACACGCGGGTACAAAAGGAATGTCGTGATGTCTCTCATTTCCTGTAGTCACTCGTACAGCAGGGAACGCAACATGCGGGCATGATGAAAACAGGCAACACAAACAAAGCAGAGCAGGGCAAGCTGAAGCACAAAAGCGTTCACGCAGAATGAAGCCTCCACGGATAGCGACCCACTTCAACACGCACAGCCGATGGAGGTTACGGGAGTGGAACTAGCGAGCATGCAGTGAGTGAATCCGGATGCGACAGCAGCGACACATTTGTCGTTGACAGTGGCGGCGCCACGCTACATCGCTCAGTTTTGCAACTTACCTCGTTCTAGAAACGTTGGTCGAGATGGAGGTCCGCTTGATAATTGCCGCCACGGTGACTCATTTGGGTATGGCGGCTATAGCGTGGTTTTCAGCGCAGCGCCTTTCTTCCTCGGTGTTTGGCGGCGGCGCAGTGCGGGACGCTTTCTGGTGTCTTGGTCCCGTGGCCGAGACGTTGGTGTCACCGATTTCTTTTCAGAGAGGCTGTCCTTACTACACTCTATGGTGAAGGGGTGTTAAAAGGGTGTGTGGTTCGCCCTTTTGGGGACTAATGGGGCTGCCACAACCATTATTCCCTTCAAGGACTAACGGCACCGGGTCCCACAGTTAGTCGCCACAAACGAGCTCAAGGGACTAACATTTAGTCCTCACAGTTACACCTTAGTGAGTAATCGTTAGTCCTACAATTCACCTCGAAGGACTAACGTTTAGTCTTCACATTTTCACCTTATAGGGCAACTGTTAATCGCCATATTTACACCTTACTGGGCAACCGTTAGTCCTCACAGTTACACCTTGACGAACGAACGGTCGATCCACTCAAATATTCCAATGGGATGAACTATTTGTCCTCAGTTCAAACATTGGTTTTTGTTTATTTTCCGCCAGGCCTAATACTTTTTTCGCCTGTTTTTCTGCGCAGTGAGCACCAAATAGCGCAGAAAAGAACACGCGAAAAAGTAGTTAGCCCCCAATGTGTAACTGCTTTAGCAGTCACGGCCGAAACGAAAGACAAAAGTGAGACATTGAAATCTGTCATTTTTCTACTTACACAGGAAATTTATCCATTATTTTACTTGAATTCATGGTGAAGCGTACAGGACCAGTCTCATTGTCACATCTTGTTCACTCCTTGTGGAGCTCCTCCGACGGAAGCAATAGATGACAGGCATTGCAGCCGCCAGCCCACGTAGCCTTCTACCTGTTGTGTTCCCACGGCTGTACGTACAATAAGATAGTAAAAATTGTTAGACACAGGTGTCAGAACATTAAGATGCACGCATTTGAGAAGTACGTGCAAGTTAATCAAAAACATGCATGTAAAATAAGACACACAAATAACTTTACCTTCACATTTCGCGCAGTCCTTATGAAGCTGCTGAGAAGAAAGAGATGGATGACAGGTATCACAGACGCCAGCGCACACAGCCTTAAGCACGGCGTGTGCCCATGGCTGCACAATAAGTATGTAAATTGGTAGTCACACGTGACAGAGGATGAATACGAATGCATATGAGAAATATGTACAAGGTGAAATAAAAACATACGTGAGATATGACATGCTGATATTTTCACCGTGATGTCACTCATCGTCAAAGTCTCATTTCGATCCCCGTAGCGCAACAGCTTAGAAGAGGCGGCCATAGCCACAACTCTGCGAACCACGGTGCCGCCAACAAGTCGGAGAGCCCTAAGCGAGCAACGTCGTTCACCTCGAGCAAGCGAACGCGAGACCAAACACGGCGCTGCGCGCGGAGTGTCTGCCGCCAGTGAACTTTGAACAGGAGAGCGAGCGTACGCTTGGCAACCGCCACGAACAGCGCCGAGCTGGTTTGGAGATAGCGCTGAAGAAATCGACGGCAATGCGGCCCTTTTCCACAAACTCGAGCGAGTGCAGTGCGCAAACGCGAGTCTGCCGTCACGGCCAACGGACGGCGCCGAGCTGCTTGCGACCGACTGACGAGAAAGCCAACTTTAATGACGACCAATTTTCACTGAGTTTCGACGCTAGTGAAAGCTCCGCTAGCCGGTACTGGTGCACTTACAGCCCGTGATATACTACAATCAAGCTCGTTACGAGAACCCGCAATGTGTTTTTGACGTCTCCCAACACAGCGACGAGGTCTCAGCCTAATATCGCCAGCCCGGAGTTCATCGTGGTGGCGAAGACAGGTGAGCCCTCGATGAGCGAGCGTACGGGAGGCTGACGGCAATGGCGGGCATTTCCAGGTGGTCGCAAAGCACAGGCGAACTGTAGACGCCCAAGCTGACCTTCACGGTGCATTTCGTGCGTGAGATATACAACATGACCGAGCCCGTGCCGGCAAGCGTGATCTGTATCGCACACGTGACAAGGAGAGTAGAATAAAGAATGATAACCTACTTGCAAAAGAATCCAGCCCTGATTTCTGCCCTGAGTTGGACTGAAGTGTATATCCGATAGACCTGCTCTCTTCTCGGCCGCTATGTTGGCCTTCCCAACTGTTGCTGCCGTGTGTTGGTCGTGACTATCTTGAAGCCAGAAATATACAGCGCGGCGTGGTAACGTGTCGAGATTTGCTCCAGACTTCATGGGTGCAGCGAAACGTAAAAGCAGCAGCCCACTCTCACCCAAGCGTACACACAAGCACCACGTCGAGATTCCCAGATCTTCGAATTCAGGCGGCCGTGGTCGAGCACTCCAAGCGCGACGCAACGCGAACTGTTTGAATGGAAGGAAGATGTCGCGGCAGTATAGTCTTTATACAGTAGTTAGAAGGAGTCTTTTAGGCTGTCAAGTTATTACAGTATGCATAAAATAGTAAGAAGGAGGTCTGTAGACTGTCTACATAATATATTCTTTAAAAATGAGTAAGATCGAAGCCTTTAGATTGTCTAATAACTATTGCTATTAGAGCGCGAATCTTAATAGATGATTACCAATCTTACTAAATGGTTACTAGGGGGTTTAATCGATGTTACCAGCCGTATTTGTAAGGGATGACGGTAGCCACAGGAAGCTTGAACGCAGTCCCCTCACACAGCAGTAAAGAAAACAAAAACAAATAGGAGCTTCTCTAATCACTTCAGTAAAAGCACCCCGGCTGCTGACCCGCATGTCGCGGGTTCGAATCCCGGCTGCGGCGGCTGCATTTCCGATGGAGGCGGAAATGTTGTAGGCCCGTGTGCTCAGATTTGGGTGCACGTTAAAGAACCCCAGGTGGTCGAAATTTCCGGAGCCCTCCACTACGGCGTCTCTCATAATCATATGGTGGTTTTGGGACGTTAAACCCCACATATCAATCAATCAGTAAAAGCACCAACAGCAGCACTATGTCGAGCCCTGTCACTATAAACAGCGTTGTTAAAATGAACCACCATATAGTTACATCATTACGGCGCTCTATTAGTTGCCTCGACGCGGGAGTGTCTGTGCACGCGCTTTTATTGGTGGTGGTGAAAAACTGCTACACTTACTGTACTGCTGTGCATTTCGCTTGCGGTGAGGGGAGCTGAGAGCATGGCTCTGTGGCAGCTGCCATACAACGAGCCGGGTGCGTCAGCGAGAACCTCGACTCAGCCGATTGTCCAGGTTTTCGCTCGCTAGCGGCTCCTACAATCGCTCTACTGTAAGACACTCCCTATAAGTTAAGCAACTATACTTGAAGCAGTTATGAGCAGAAAAGAAAGAGAGAAGTTCAGTTGGTCAGCATGACACGTATTGAAGTCGCACGAAAACAACGCATCATGTCGCACACCAACAACGTACCCACTGTGCCGTGAACAATCAACGTGGTCGGGCTACCAACTGGCACAAGCAGCGGCACAATTTTATTGGGAAAAATTTTTGACTTCTTCAGAGGAGTAATGTCAATATTGACGCACTTCTACAAAAAATGAAGAATAACGAAACAGTATTCAAACTCTACACATGTGGCACAACCGCATTCTTATGTGCACGCCAAGCCCCTGCGCCACCAGAACAGCTAGTCCATGGCGGCTAAAACGACTACAAATTTGTGGTAACTGGGTTTCACACGACTTTGAGCCTTTCCCTCGTCATTTCATTAAAACAAACAGCCACATATGTGGCTTCTAATTGCCCATTTCTACTGCTGCCGCCCAGTACCGGGCATACCAAGTTTGCTTGCAGCCCGCGCCAACACAGCGGCATCACACACCTGCGAAAACTGTCGACAGTCGAAGCTTCAAGCGACCACACGGGGCATGCCTTCTCCTGAACCCACTGCCCAATATATTCTGGTACACTGTAGCCAGGGAGCGGAAACTCCCAGTTAAGTTTTCCTTCTTGTTCGTTGATCTCCTTGATGTGGATTGAGGCCCCGTCAAGGAGATGATCGGCGTCTATGAAGCAGGAGGCAGGTTAGAGGTAATGAAAACTTGAAGGTATATTACAGCGAAATATTTACAGTCATATATACATCTTGCCGAAGCACACTCATGATAACACATACATTACAGCGTCTTACTCTTCTGCTTAACTTTTCTTAAGTTAGAGACTACAACACTGTTACTACATACAACGTACTTAGTCTCACTGTTCGACCACCAAGTGGTTACGGCCCAGACAAAAGTTGCATCGTACGGAGTCGTACTGACCTATCAGTTAAGTGATTGCAGCCTCGACTCAAGAGAAACGGATTCCATCCAGTCTTAAGTATCTTGCGGTAACAAAGAAAAAGGGGAGGTGGCCACTGCTGGTCCGCTTCAACATTCTTTCATCCAATCCGTTTCCACTCAGATTAAGTCAATCCCTACTGGGCTGACCTTATTCTCGACAGCAGCGCTTCAACAATTCAAACAGGCGTTTTGGTACTCTTTCCCATCATGTGTCTCTCTCTCCACCTCCCACGCGCTCAGGAATTCTCTCGCTCGGGAAATATCGGTATTGTAGACCTGGTACATTCATGCCCTTTCCCACATCCAGCGAGCCGAGACGAACCTCCAAAGCCGGAAATTGAATGATCGCGCGTGGAACATTATTGCCCCCGCAGGTAGCAAGCGGCCTTTGATTTCCTCCGCTTTCCTTGTGCTCGGGTCGTGCATCGCTGCGACTTCGAGCCGGTCGCCAGGGCAGAGCGTGTCGCCTACTCCCACTGAGCTCGCGCCCGGCAGCGGAGGCAGGACGGGGTCGCTTAATCCCATTGTGCGTTTGCCCCCGGCAGTGGCGACTTGTCTCTAAACCACAAACATTCCAAGCTGGTTGGCAGAGCGGGTTCGTTTAACATTGTATGTTTGCCCCCGGCAGCGGAGGAGACGGACGTAGTTTGCATTCCAGAGGATAAGTTGTGTACAGTCACACGGTGATACCGAGAGAGAGCGGAGAAAGAAGCTTTGTATAACGTAGCTTCCCGCGCTGTCGCCCCATGCTCAAAGGAAGCAATTTGCGACCTTGCCGAGAGAGATCCGAGAAAGAAGCTTTGAATAACGTAGCTTCTGGTGCTGTCCCATCCGCACGATCAACTTATGAGCGGCAAAACATAACACGTCCCCCCTAAAGAGTTTACTGGGCTGTCTTACGCTCAGTGATACGATAAAGCACTGCCGCGATTAAGTCACTGGACTTTCTAACCACACAACAGTTTTACACAAGCATCAAACACAATTGCAAGTCAACACTACAGGGGAATACACTAAACGAAAACAAATACATGCTAAACAATCAAGTACGGCATTGCTGCTTCAAGCAGTGAGATCACTAGTGTCTGTTTCTTGAATTGTCAATCACACAGTCCACAATATACAGCAGCACGTGGGCAGGAACATTCACGTCCCCCCCAGTTGGCATGGCACTGTTATTCTGATGGCTTCCATGAACTATTCTGAAGCCTAGATAACGCATCCGCATTACCGTTACATACTCCCTTCCGATGTTGTTCCGACACATGATATCGTGGTAAAGCCAGCGCCCATCTTGTTAATTTCGCCCCGTGCGGAGTCGAAGTTGTAAGGTACGACAGCGGATTGTGGTCGGAAATTATGTTTACTATGGCACCGAAAAGCCAATAGTCAAACTTCTTTAAGGCCCATATTATTGCGAACGCTTCCCTCTCAATTGTCGACCAACGCATCTGGGTCGGTGAGAAGCAGTGGCTTGCAAAGGCGATACATTTCTCTTCTCCCTCAGCTGACATTTGTGCCAAACATGCTCCCGCCGCCGTAGCTGATGCGTCTGTGAAAAGCCAGTAGGGCTGAGATGGCTCACGGGTGTTTAGCGCCACGGCCTCGCACAAAGATCGTTTGAGAGTCTCAAATGCCGCCTGAGCTTCCTCCGGCCAGGGTATCTTATTAGGTACCGCTTTCTTAGTTAACAGCGTGAGCGGGCTCGTCACCTCTGCCTATCCTCGGACGTACTCTCGATAATAGCCGCAAAGTCCTAACAGGCTGCGTAGTTCCTTCTTGGTGCGCGGTGGTACCAAGTTCTTAACTGCTGCTATCTTTTCTGGGTCTGGTGCGTGTGTCCCTGAACCGACAATATGCCCCAGGTAATGTATGTGGGATTGCGCAATCTGACACTTCTCCGGGCTGGCTTTCAGTCCCGCCTTCTCTAAGACCTTAAGAATAATGTCGAGATGCCTTAGGTGCTCCTCCCAAGTGCTAGAAAAACTAGCAATATCATCTAGGTATGCCGTGGCATACACTTGATGTTGCGACAAGAGTTTGTTCACCATTCTCAGAAAAGTTGCCGCGGAATTTTTCAGCCCGAAAGGCATCACTTTCCATGCGTACTGACCTTCATGCGTTACAAATGCGGTGAATTTCTGACTTTTCTTCCATCGGTACCTGCCAGTACCCGCGCCTAAGGTTCACTACCGTAATGAACTGCGCTCTGCCTACTCGGAAAATCCATTCCTGAGGATTCATCATAGGGAACGCATCCGCTTTGGTGACGGCATTTAGCGCTCTGTAGTCCACACACATGCGGATAGTCCCATCTTTTTTTCCGACGCATACTACCGGGTGTGCAAACTCACTCTCCGTGGGGTAGATCAACTTCCAAGTCAAAAGTTTGTCAACTTGCCGGCTGACTTCTTTCTTTAATAGTTCCGGCACCCGATACATGGAAACGCCTTTTTTGGCCGGTGACCCGGTTCTATTTCTATCTTATGTTTATCTACCTTTGCTATACCTGGAGTGCCGTCAAAGAGGGTGTAATGTCTTTGAAACACCGCCTGTATTTCCGCCTGCGCGTCAGCATCAAGGTGAGCAACCTTTTCGCTCGTTACCACTTCCCGCTTACAGTGGCTGGCCGTGGGGCATATTCCACCTCCCCAAAATCATGGTGCTCATTGAAGACGACCCCAATATGACTGACTCTTGCATAGTAAGGTCGAATGTTGTTGGCGTGGACAATTTTCACCTTTCCCTCAGATGTTTCGACGCGGTAAGAATGTTCGCGCTCACGTCCAACCACTGTGAATGGGCCTAGCCATTTAGGTGACATTTTACCACTCAGATCAATGTCAAAAACCACAACTTGGTCGCCAACGTTGAAAGCTTTGAGCCTGCTGCTGCGATTATAAGCGCTGGCGTAACTCTTCTGATGAGTTGCAATAGTTAGCTCAGCTATATTAGCGGCCGCCTTGAGCTGCTCCTTAAGTTGCTGTAAACACTTAGCGGGGTTTTCTCTCAATGTTGCGGGCACCGGCATTTCTCCCGTTCAAGTCTTCTGCAGTACTAGAAGCGGTCCCGTGGGATTCCTTCCATACAATGGACGAACCGGAGCTACTCCGGTTACCTCATGGGGGACTTCCCGATAAGCCCATAAAACCATTGGGATCATATTGTCCCAATTCTTGGAGTCTCTTTGAATGACATACTACAACATGTTTTTGAGTACTCGGTTCCACTTTTCTACAACTCCATTACTCTCTGGGTGTTCTGGGGTTGAAAATCTTGGCATGCAACCTAATTTCTCCAGCATCGTTTGCGTGAGCTGCGATTTGAAATTAGTGCCCTGACCGGAGCAGATCATCTCCGGAACGCCTGTGCGACTGAATATCTCAATCAGTGCATCACAAGTCGCCTTAGCTGTCAAAGAGCGCAGTGGGATCACCTCTGGCCACCTCGTGCAAAGGTCCACTAAGCACAGCGCGTACTTATGCCCTCTCGCTAACTGTGTGTCTAGGGGTCCAATCACATCTACATTGACAACTTGGAAAGGGTGCTCGGGTCTAGTGAGCGGAGTTATAGGCACTTTATCTGTGTGATGCTTGTCTGAACGAATTTGACATTCATGGCACGAACGACAATGCTCTAATATCTCCTTCGCCATACCCGGCCAAAAAAAATTATACCTAATGCGAGCTCTTGTTCTCTTTGACCCTAGGTGCCCCCCGCATAGTGACTCGTGTGCTAAGTGCATCACCTCAGTGCGCTTATCTTTGGGGACAACTAGCTGACTCACTCGAGTGCCTGCTATTGAGTCGCAGTGGTATAATAGTCCGTCTGAAATGAACATGCCGGATTTCCCACTACGCGCATCTTCCCAACATTTCTTTAGCGTAGTGTCGCCCAACTGCACATTGCGGAACTCTACTCTTTGGCCTAATGACGCCTCCCTTTCTTCATTAGTTTGCGCCTCTTCCCCGGAATCATCTTTCTCCTTCAAGGTAAGATTGCAGGCAACTACCTTTTGTTTCTTTCTGCTTGTTCCGCCTCGTGAGCAGGCTCGGCCGGCACTAGACAGGATGCCAGAGGGCTGCTGTCCTTCAACAAAAGTTTCCAATCGTCCTTGGTCAACAAACAATCTGTGCCCTCGACGAGCTCATCAGTTAACGCGCAGAGTAGGTCGACGTTCTTGAGGCTCCGTAACCTCTCGCGGGCTATTTAATTTGACCGGTAACGTAGCTAGACTTGCCTCGATAGTTTTACCGAAAGCGGACACCAATCTTACCGTGCCAGATGGCTCTACAACACTTCGCGGAAGCAGACTCTCCCGGATGACGGTTATCTCACTCCCCGTACACAAAATCGCATCTGCTGATATGCCTGCACATGATACAGGAATTAACTGCAGTTTATCTGTGCCTTCATCCTCGTGTTTCAGAGACTTCACCTTTGCGCTAAGTACTCCAGTAGGTATTTCAGTATCCGTCTTGTGGGATAACGTTACCTTTTGAACCTTCCGCTTTGGCTCGGTAGCCTTCTTGGGGTTGTTCTCCTTATCACTAGCCTTCGGGCACTCTTTAGCGAAATAGACTGAGCCGTGACATAAGTGGCATTTAAGAGCCCCTTTCTCAACTCGTGTCGCCGGCTTCTGCCCCATTTCTACAGTTGGTTGCTTTGAAGCACGCCCTTTCTCCTTCGCTTGTTCGAAAGTTTGGAGCACTTTCGCGATCTCACTTGGCCTAAGCCATCCCTTGCCTTCCCTTAATCTCACATACTCAAGACCCTCCGTACTAACGCCCGATTTTATGCGGTCAGCAACCATCCGTTCTGCCATCACTTCTACCGTGTCGGCTTCTCTCACTTGGAGGTAGTATGAGAAATAGGTTTTCACGCGGGACGCGAACTGCGCCCACGTCTCTTCCTTACGCTTTACTGCTCTTTCGAACCTCTGCAGATACTCTGCCGGAGAAAGCTTCAGTTCCGTCAGCACTGCTGCTTTAACTGACTCATAATCTGCACTCGCTTCAGGGTTGAGGTTACGCAGTAGGTAACGGACTCGCTCAGTTAGCGCTGGCATAACGAAATGCACGCGGCTCTCGTTCGGTACCTGGTAAGTAGCAAAAAGTTTTTCTACTTCCTCAAACCATAACGGGACATCCGCGTCACTCGGCAGGTGGAACCCTTTTAGCACTTTTGCACATTGCTGAACAGAATCGAAACCCCGGCGCTTCTGATCACCCGTCACCGACCCAGAGTTGGACAACGTGCCATTGAGACGTTCCGCGTTCATTCTAGCCTGCAATAGCCTTTCATACTGAATCTGAAGATTGAGCTTTTGAATTTCAAGCTCGAGCGTTCTCGCTTCACTTGATTTCGACAAAACCTGAGATGCCTGCTGCATCGATTCTTGCCTCTGAGTAGACACTGTCGCCTCATTTGACTGATCAGAATTTCGAATACAGTCATTGGATGGTTCTCGACTGCGATTCACATCTGCCGTACTCGTACCCTCATCTTCATTAGACTCGATTGTTTTAGCACCCCCGCGTGTTCTCACCATGTGCTCTACACATAAACTGCCATGCCAACTAGAGAAGCACGCAAGAAATCCTGCTCACCCTCTGCTGTATGCACTGTCGTTCCCGGATCTCCTCCACGGTGCCGGAGTTGGCTGCTGTGGGAGCGTCTCGACTTTGCCGCTGGTGGCTGTTGGATGCCTTGCCCCTCAGTCCTCTCAGCGCTGGTACAGTGTATGGTGCTACAGAGCTCGCCGATCCTGTCGACTGCGCCAGTTAAGTTTTCTTTCTTGTTCGTTGATCTCCTTGATGTGGATCGAATCCCCGTCAAGGAGATGATCGGCGTCGATGAAGCAGGAGGCAGGTTGGAAGTAATGAAAACTTGAAGGTATATTACAGCGAAATATTTACAGTCATATGTACATCTTGCCGAAGCACACTCATGATAACACAGACATCAACAGCGTCTTACTCTTCTACTTAACTTTTCTAAAGTTAGAGCCTAGAACACAGTTACTACATACAACGTACTTAGTCTCACTGTTCGACCACCAAGTGGTTACGGCCCAGACAAAAGTTGCATCGTACGGAGTCGTACTGACCTATCAGTTAAGTGATTGCGGTCTCGACTGAAGAGAAACGGATTCCATCCAGTCTTAAGTATCTTGCGGTAACAAAGAAAAAGGGAAGGTGGCCACTGCTGGTCCGCCTCAACATTCTTTCATCCAATCTGTTTCCACTCAGATTAAGTCACTCTCTACTGGGCTGACCTTATTCTGGACAGCAGCGCTTCTACAGTTTAAACAGGCGTTTTGGTACTCTTTCCCATCATGTCTCTCTCTCTCCACCTCCCACGCGCTCAGGAATTCTCTCGCTCGGGAGATATCGGTATTGTAGACCTGGTACATTCATGCCCTTTCCCACACCCAGCGAGCCGAGACGAACCTCCAAAGTCGGAAATTGAATGATCGCGCGCGGAACGTTATTTCCCCGCAGGTAGCAAGCGGCCTTTGACTTTCTCCGCTTTTCTTGTGCTCGGGTCGTGCATCGCTGCGACTTCGAGCCGATCGCCAGGGCAGAGCGTGTCGCCTACTCCCACTGAGCTCGCGCCCGGCAGCGGAGGCAGGACGGGGTCGCTTAATTCCATTGTGCGTTTCCCCCGGCAGCGGCGACTTGTCTCTAAACCACAAACATTCCAAGCCGGTTGGCAGAGCGGGTTCGTTTCACATTGTATGTTTGCCCCCGGCAGCGGAGGAGACGGACGTAGTTTGCATTCCAGAGGATAAGTGGTTTACAGTCACACGGGCATACCGAGAGAGAGCCGAGAAAGAAGCTTTGTATAACGTAGCTTCCCGCGCTGTCGTCCCATGCTCAAAGGAAGCAATTCGCGATCTTGCCGAGAGAGATCCGAGAAAGAAGCTTTGAATAACGTAGCTCCGGTGCTGTCCCATCCGCACGATCAACTTATGAGCGGCAAAACATAACACTCCGTATACTTTCCATTTATTCGTTCTCGGCCGTGACCTCGGTGCCTGTATTTTCGGCGGAGGTGGAAATGCTGTAGGACCGTGTGCTCAGATTGGGTGCACGTAAAAGAACCCCAGGTGGTTGATATTTCCGGAGTCCTCGACGACGGTGTCTCTCAATCACACGGGGGTTTTGGGACGTTAAACCTCACAAATCAAATCACGGCCGTGACAGCACCGCTTTTATCAATGTCAGTTGCCTTGCATCCTACGAGAAATAAATCACGAACAGAAAATCTCTTTCATGAAGTCACTAGTGAGGTCCGAAAATAGAGGGAAAGGACAAAAAATATAGAGGAGGAGGGTCGCTGCGGGAGCCCCTGTTTTCCAGTTTGCATGCAAGTGGAATGTGCTTATGCCTTCTTTCAAGTACGCTGGCTGCTTGGGTGATGCGGCCATTCAGAAAATTTTGTTAACTTTTTTTTATTATTGTTCTTGTTTTCTGAAGAGGCGAAGGTTAAGATGCCTGAATTCCAGAAAAATGAAACTCGATCAGCAATAGAAGAACCCTTTTTTACCGTTTTGTATAAAAAACAGACATAGACGTGGTGTGAAATTGTTAATGTATTATTTATTTATTTATTTATTTACAAAATACTGTCAACCCTCCTTGAGGGTTATTACAGGAGTGGAAAGGATACAAACATTATACAAGCAAGGCAATATAGTGGCAATACAAGAAGAGTACATGTATAAAATCAGCTTTACCTTAAAAGCAACATAAGAACATATTGAGTAAACGTTTAACGCAGAATACTGAAACTGATGCAGAAACTATAAAAATCGCAAGTAGGACACGTCGTATTTCACTCAATCACGTTTGTTATTGCGGCACGCTTAGTTTTTTTACAGAACTTCAGTACCAAACGACGGAGACACGGAGAGGCTTGAAGCAATCAGAATTTTTCGGGAAAAACGCCGCTTTTACAGTGTTTCGGTAAGTTAACTTATCTTCGTCAGGGCAACAGCATTGCGTTGGACGAAAAATTCACTTTTCAAAACGTTGGTTCCATCAATATTTTCTGCATTATTTTTTGAAAGCACAAGTGCATCACGTGTATTTCAGTGACTTTATTAGAAGTAAATATTTGCAAAATTTCAAACTCTGCCTACAAGAACTTCATGAGCAGAAAGCATACCTATGATTACTTGACATCATTTCAACTACAAGCCAAAAGTGAAAGAAACTTGAACGATGTAACCAAGCCAACTCCAATTCAAGCTTTCCAATAAACGTAATATCCCGAAAAGAGCTTGGCTGGCACCTTCCCCGATAAGTCAAGCGACACTGCACTTCTATGGGTCCAGTCAGGCTTGCAGGGAACTGGGTTTACTCGTATATACTCATGCAAGGTCAATACCTCCTCAAATAATAGATGCAAGTTCTTCTGCTTACCCGTTGCCTTTAGGAAACGCTGACAAACTTTCGTCAAACTAGAAGTCCCCGGATTAGCACACACCAGAGACGCCGAAAACGTGTGTTGCCCGAATAAGTCATCTTTGATGAATGCATGGTTGACTTGTTTGGCGTAGCTCACTGCAGCTTACATTTATTTATTTATTTACAGGTACCTCAAAGACCCCAATGAGTGGGGTTTTACATGAGGGGTGTTGAAACACGAAAATTACACAACTGATCAACAAACACAAAAAAAGAAAACAAAAAAAGGAAACAAAAACTGCACGAGCGTATCACGAAAGGGTATCAAGCACGCTCTGTTAATAAAAAGCTTACAATGCCAACCAACGAAGCATACCAACGAAGCATAAAAAGCATACAAAGCCAACCAGCGAAGCAGATAACACCACTAAGGATAATCGCATACATGACACAAAAATAATCAGTACAGAAGTTTTTCAACGGCAGCTTTGAACAGAGTCGGGTTTGTTTTGGTGACGAAACTTTCAGGAAGGCTGTTCCATTCGGTGGCTGTCAGAACAGGAAATGAATTTAGATAGGCGGTCGTGCGTGCACGAGGTGGGTATACTGCTTTTGAGTGGTTGAGGCGATTCGATGGGTGGTGAGCAGTTTTATGTGGAGGCTTTCGCATGATAACGAGTTGTAGAATTTGTGGAAGAGGCAAAATCGTGATACTGTACGTCATGTTTTGAGACTTGGCAATTTAGCTTTACGTTTAAGAAGTGTTACGCTTGTGCGGTATGAATTATCGGAAAAGATGAATCTGGCCGCACGGTTCTGAACGGATTCAAGGATGGTACTTGAGTTAGCTTGTGGTAAGTCCCAGACTGCACACGCGAATTCCAGCTTTGGGCGAACAAGCGTTTCGTAGGCCAATAATTTAACTGTGGACGGAGCCAGGTTTTAATGTTACGTCGGAGGAAGCCCAGCGCGCGATTCGCGTCACTGGTAATGCGATTTATGTGGGATGACCATGTAAGGTCATGAGAAATAAGAAGACCTAGATATTTAGTGGACGAGACAGGAAATATAGCGGAGCCACCTAAAAATTATTTGTACGTGGAATAGGAGTGACGCCTGTGGAATGACATGATGGATGTTTTGTGAACGTTTAGCACCATGAGCCATTTGTTGCACCATTCGTCTATCTTCCTTAGGTCTTGCTGGAGTGCTGCGTTATCACTGTGATCGATAATGGGGCGATAAATGACGCAGTCGTCCGCGAACAACCGAATGCTTGAAGAAATATTGTCTGGTAGGTCGTTAATGTATATGAGAAAAAGTAAGAGCCCGAGGACCGTCCCTTGAGGAACACCTGATAGGACAGGAGATAAGGATGAAGAACTGTTGTTAGCGTAGACAAACTGCTGTCGGTTAGTTAAAAAGTTTGAAAGCCATGCAAATACATGTTCGTCAAGGTTCAAATGTGAAAGTTTAGATAGCAAACGCTTGTGGGGAACTTTGTCGAAGGCCTTCTCGAAATATATGAAAATAGCATCGACGGGGACGTTAATGTCTAATTTAGAATTAATGTCACTTAGGAAGAGTGCCAATTGAGTGTCGCAGGAGAGACCTTTTTCGAAGCCATGTTGATTGGGATGAAAGAACTTTGCGGATTTCAGAAAGCTAGCTATGTGCGTGTAAATGACATGTTCCATTATTTTAGAGCAAACACATGTAAGAGAGATTGGACGAAACGCGTTATCTGAGGCTTTCTTGGGGACAGGTACCACTTTTCCTGTTTTCCAATCTTGGGGAACAGAACCTGTTGAGAGGGACTGCTGGAAGATATGGCTGAGAATGATGCTAGAGAGGTGGTGTTTTTAAGAATTTTCGCATTTATGCCGTCGACGCCTGAGGCCGAAGATAGCTTCAGGGAGTCGATTACGTTTGAGATGCCGTGTGGTTGGAATGTAATGCTGGGCATGATGGAGTGCAATTTAGTGGAAAGAGACGCAGGGCCGTCGTCTGGCTCGCGGGTGAATACTGAGCAGAATGTGGAGTTAAGGGACTCGGCAACCTTGCAGTCAGGAATAGCAGTTCCTGAGGAGTTAAGCAAGGAAACTGTAGGGTTTACGTGTTTGGGGTTAATGGTCCTCCAGAACTGCTTAGGGTTAGTGCGAATCAGAGCTGGCAGTGTCGACGAGAAAAAGGTGCATTTGGATTTAGACAGGAGTGAATCGAACTTTTTCGATGTTGCTCGATATTTATCCCACGTGCGTGGGTCGGTGGATGTTTTTGCCGCTCTAAATTGCCTATTTCTTTTTCTTTTGAGCCGTTTTAAAGTAACGCTGAACCATGGGGATGCGATCCGCTCTGTTATCGTTTTTGTAGGTATGTATTTTGCAATCGAACGTTGCGTTTCATACTTAAAGATTGACCAATTTGTTTCAACCGAGCGGGTTTCGAAATCCAACAAGAACGAATCGCAAAAGTGGCTCAGTTCAGCGTTCATATCGAGATATTTACCTTTATCGTAAAGTGTTATTGTTTTCGATAATTCCGGTGGGCGTTTGTGTAGGCAATGAAACGTACCATGAATGATAGCATGGTCACTGATACCATCCAGATAGGTGAGTGGGGAGGAACTATTGGGGTGAGAAGCAAGAACCAGGTCAAGTAGATTGTTCGAGTGGTTTGTAGTTCTTGTGGGTGATGTGACCAACTGCGAAAGCCCGAACAAAAGACACGTGTTTATGAAATCGCTTTCGACGCTTTTGTGCGCCGGCGTGATAGCGGGGCTGCACCAGTCAATAGCCGGAAGGTTAAAATCACCAAAAATTGCAATACGCGTGTTGGGGTGTAGGGTTGAGACCAACTGCAACGCGTCGTGGAAATTGGGTACGAAGGAGGTGTCGGCATCTGGGGGGCGATAGCATACGCCAATTATGACAGGAGGATACGCAGCTGTGCATCGAATAAACACTATTTCGAGTGGGGAACTAATGACAACACGACAGCACTGCAAACTACGATGGGCACCCAACAGGACACCACCGCCTCGCCTGTTTACCCGATCACATCGGAAGACGTCGAAATCTGGGAAATAGAGCTGTACGTCTGCATTACTTGTAGAAGAGTTTAGCCATGTTTCCATAAGAATTACAAAATTGGAGTCGGTTGAGGTAACGACGTTGCTTAGTTGGTCCCTTTTGGGAATCAGGCTACGGATGTTAGTAAAAATGAATGATATGATACTGTTATTGAAAGTGGGAGTTGTGTTTGCTAACCGCTACGCATCGCGCTGCACAACCTTTTCGCTACTGTGGTCATAGAAGTAGGTGACGTCACCTATCTTTAATTTATCATGTCGTAGCTTGTAGGAGGTCCCTTGTGCTTTGCCAAATTCAACCAACTTCTTGCGGGCCACGCGTGTATTAGGCGAAAAATCTTCAGAGATAGCAACATCCGACTCCTTAAACTTCCAGCTGGCACTAAGAACCTTATCCTTACCCTTGAAATAGGCGAATTTCACAATTATCGGACTTATTTTAGCCGGGTGAAATGTGCCCAGCCTGTGCGCACGCTCGATGTCCCGTGGTTGGATGTTTAACTTTAGTACGGCTGAACAGTGACTAATAACCTTTTTTTTCAGACTGCGCCCACGTTTCGCCTGCACGGTCGACTAGCCCAAAAAACAGCAGGTTTTGGCGATGAGCCTTGTCTTCGGAATCGTCGAGGCGGGACGACAAATGGGAAATTTGTTTTGCGTTCATCTCGGCTAGATGCTCGATTTCCTCTACCTGGGTTTTAATGCTCACAAGGGACGCGCAGTCTCCTTCGATTTTAGTTAGACGTACCTTAATGCCCGCGAACATGGTATCGGTTTCGTCGAGTTTGGCTTTCATGAATCTCATTTCGCTTAACAGTGTTGACTGGCCGTTTTTGAGTTCATTAAGAATTGCGGCTATATCACATGGTTCATCAGCGGAAGGGGCACCTTTTTTTGGAGGACCGGGGTTCTGTTCTACATCTCCGCATAACATCAATAAATCTAACAAAACAAGACCGCAATCAGAAGCGATAGAACAACAACACTGTGGGCTTGGTAGCACAAGCAAGGCAGGATAACGCGTGCGTCGCGCGAACAAAGAACAATTGTTGGGTACCTGCATGAGAAAGATGGTATTCCGGTGAGCCCAAGCCATGGCTCGCGTGCCGTCGAGCCCACTGAAATGGGCGCAGGTCCGGGGATGCTTTTTATAGGCTTCGGGCGTTGTCGATGGCGATCCGATCTACATTCTCCGCCCGCCACAACTTGCTGTATTCATTTTTCCCGAAGTTTACACGCCAACCGGCTGAGATAACTGAACGTGATCTTACTTTTGATATTGCTGAGCGTGGGGTGAGAAGGTGCAAAGGCAAATGCTATTAACGCGATTAAATCACTTCCCGCGCTTCGCTTTATTTAAAATTCACAAAATTAGGAATAAGAAAAACAACATGGAAGCAAAAGAGACGTTTTTTGAAAGGAGTATCGAATTTATTTTGTAGAAGTTAGTAAATGCGAACATTCCTATCAACCTCTGTCTTTTATGCGGGATCTTAAGATGCCCGGCAACCACTACGAGCGTGCATGTTCCTTGAAACCAAAACTAGCACTGAGTTTCCGAGACCTGCCTTAGCGGTGATTGGCATGCTTCAGTAGAAAACACCGGTCCATCACTGCATTCTTTGCAGCTCCAAGGTTTCTCTCACGCGTAAAGGCCATAAGTGCGAAAAAGCACGCGACAGCGACGAGCCGTGGTATGAGCTGCGAAACAGAACTTTCGCGCGACGTATATTTTTCGCGCGATCACTCGGTTTTCCACATTTGGAAACCATCGCCCTTCGCCTTGAAGTGCTGTGCTCAAATAGGCGGAACAGGATGTACATGAGCGACGTATTGCCAGTTCTCTTCATGTGCCGCGAGAAACCACCACCTCCTCTCATGCTCCTCTTCACCCGAGTAACGGGCACACGACGAAGACATAACGTAATGTTTATGCATGTGCATATAAAGAAGTGCTGCAACAATAATTACCTTCCGTTCCAATATCCAAAAACACATTTTGTTTTTACATGGCATATTGCCAACGAGCGGCATTTTTACACTGTAAGCAAAAACTATCCGAGTTTGGGGTTTTCGCGGCTCATGACCTCTGAAAACTCTTTTGCGTTTAAAATTACTACCTCGTGTAGGAGTAAAAGATGGTACATGACATAGTTTTACCACCACCTCTCAGGCAAGTAGTAAAAGAATGTCAAAATCCAGTTTTACCACGTAGGGAGTTTTCTATCACGTGATTTTTAACCTGCGTTTCAGAGTTTATTACCACGTGATTTCAAGGTGCAGCTGCTCCGGCGGCTTTTGCCCCATACCCCCCTTGTGACGCTCTCAGTGAATCCGGAAGGTACGCGAGCACCACAGATGTTTTTTGTTTGTTTGTTTTTGGCATCGCCGTGCCTCAGGACTGACCTCGAGTCAACGCACTTTTACTGAGAGTGGGGGCAGCATAAGCACAACAAGCGAGAACAGCATTCTGTGAACGAAAAAAATAGAAGGGGGGGGGGGGGGGGCTCTCAAAAAAGAAAAAAACGAGAAAGAAAACCGGCTGTGGAAAGTTGTCCTGCATATTTTCGCAAATTGGCTTTTGCTCGGCGGTGGCCTCGGAGACAGACCGTGCAAGAAGCTCGGTATCTGTGTGTCTGGTTAGGATAATGGATTCCACGTGTTTTCTACATCATCGAGCAACTGTGCGCTTCCGAGCGCCTCCGAACCTGCACGTCGCGGATATCTCGCTTCCGAGCCAAATCGCGAAGATCTGCCAGTGGTAACAAAACCAATCTGATGTCGTCGTCCGTGTTTGCCTATTGGATAAGCAATAAGCAAAATGCTTCACTCTTTCGTCGGCACCGAGCCGCGGCCGCTAGTGACCAGTGGGAGTGTGTCGCCGGGGCAGGTGAAAGAAGCAACACATATATTTTATTCCACAGTAGGCGATGTCGGCATGAGTAAAGTACTGCCCGCATTGCCCGCCTCATGCACCAACTGTTCTCAAACTTGTAGCACGAAGCCGATAAGAGGCAGACGGAACTAACAAGCGCCTGCCGGTGAGCGCGATCGAAAACCCGGATGGTAGTCTTTCGTCGGAAGTATGCATACACCGCCCCGTCCCCGTAAGATAGCGGTCACGTGTTCATTTGCGTCTGAAATGACGACGAAATTCGCACAGGATATGTGTTCTATGATCGCCAGATGTGTTTCATCGGATAGCCGTGCTCCTCAAAAAGGCCTAGCACACCGTCGGTAAGCAGCTTGTATGCAGGCGTGGACCGCTCTTCTACGCCCGTTGTGATGAATACGTGCTGGTACCGTGTTTGTGCACCGTCGCTCAATGAAAATCATTGAGCTGCCATAGACTGTGCGTACTTAGGTATATTTTATGGACTTGTGCATCAGCAGTGCTAACACGCGTGGGGCCATCAGCTCGGTGTGTCAAGTAATTATTGGATAATCAAAAAGGTGAGATCGGGTAAATTTATAATGAAAGGTCGGTGAGACATTAAGTGCACTGCAGCCCACCTTAAGTTTACGCTTGCACCTTCAACCATTGTTGTTAATCGATGCGAAAAAGGAGCTCTCCTACCGGTACTGCACGGCTGGTCCAAAAGTCGTGCCTGTATATACCGGATTGTCGAAGTGTAGTCGAGCAACGCGTGCAGTCTGTTCGAGTGGTGTATTATTCTACATTTGTTGTGTGTGCGTGTTTGTCTGTATGTGAATCTATGTGTCACCAATTTGGCCGTGTAATAAATTCAATCAATTCTGCTAATTAATCAATTTGTCGACTGTGGGCGAATGCACCCGCCATTTTTTTATTTTTTGCCACCAAAATATCTCCCAGAAATCACCTCAAAAACATTGTGAAGTCAGTAAAAAGTTACTCTCTCTATACTCGCTCAAAACTTCACTGGGAAATAATTATTAGTCTCCCTACGTTCAAAAACTCAGTTAGCACGAGAGTAAATGTTTACCTCGATAGTAGGTAGTAAAAAAAAAAACAGGAAAGGTAGTGCGCTAGAGAACAAATGGTTTACCCAGTTTTTGAGGTTATGTCAGGTCATTTTCGTTTAGTGTGTAGTACGAGGAGAAGTAATCGTGCCTACAACAGTGGAGTTCATGCGCCGAAGCCAGGCACTCTAGTGAAGCTGTCGCCTGAATGAGTCACTTGCCTGCACAAGCGACTGTTCGCGCGAAGGCGATCTACGTAGCATCGCTCGTCGCTCTCGCGAGCATATTCGTGGTTATGGGGTTTCGGAGGTGCTTCACATGTTTTCCTTCAGCGGGAGATGATTAACTTTTTTTCCTATGCTGTCGAAATGCTTCCTCAAGTGGTTAATAATACAAACCTTCGTAACATATGCGACGTCACTTGTCTTATGCATATGGCATTCTCGGAAGTCTTCTGGACTTGCAGCAAAGTTTACTAGGGAATCATCGCACGTAGACAAGGCACAAAATGAAAAGAAAAGACCCTGTTGCTCTCACAACTCGGTTATTTCACAGAAAATATGTTTTATATACATGATGGCGTACCTCGTGTGGCAATACGTTCAAGTTACGACATTTGTCGGTGATATTTGAATGATCGCTTAGAATAACGGATGCTTGGATGATGCAACCATGTTTTTTTAGTAAGAATAAGAGGCCCCACGAACTTCCCTGTCAGCAAGTTGCCTTGTCCTTTTCATTCCTTTTGGGCCTTGTCCCCATGCGCTCCTTCACAAGTGAGCGTGAACTATCGACATCTCGCCCAATTTTCAACGTTATTCAAGCTGCAGCCTTTGGATTAAATAACTGATTGATATGTGGGGCTTATAACCGTCCCAAAAACACCATATGATTATGAGAGACACCGTAGTGGAAGGTTCCGGTAATTTCGATCAACTAAAGTTCTTTAACTTTCTTTCCGCCTCCATCAAAAATGCAGCCGCCGCAGCCAAGATTCGAGCCCACGACCTGCGGGTCAGCAGCCGAGTACCTTAGCCACTAGACCACAGCGGGGGTTTGTTTTAAATAAAAAAATAAAAACAGTTGGAATTTGGCGTTCACTTGTCCTTCTTTCTTTCTCGCCATCATTTTCTAAGCCTTGTGCCGCAAATATGTTCAGAAAAAAAAAGTAAGTGTGAGATGAACAATATTTGCAGGCCACGACATGAATAACGTAACCTGCCTGTTGCGTACGTCATGACGTCATTTTCATCACGCACGTGCATTGAATTACGACCCGTGGTACTTGGACACACGCCCGATATATCAACCCAGACATAGGAAATCTTACATACAAACGACCACTAAGGGCTCGAATTTACGTAACATTACTATGGAAAAAATTGATGCCGGATTGACTTAAACAAGTCCTGGTTTTCTATTTAGACACGGCTATATTGTTTTATTTCTTCGCTGAATTGACGTTGTGGTACCGCACACGGCCAGTGAAAGGAATGTATTTGAAGTCGATCTAGAGTTGCCACCTGACCACTATAGAAACAAATTCTCTCTTCGGGAGGGGCACATTTAGAGGTTATTTAAATAAAGCTGCAAAAACAACAAAAACACTGTATTCAGTGTAAGAAAAGAGCGTGAAACAAAAGCAGCAGACAGAGAAAGGGGACGCGCACAGCGCCGACTTCCACCAATTCGCTCATTTATTCAAGCATTCAGTTTTTCACCCACAACGTCCGGTATTGTAACATTCTTTTCGCATAAAACAACCTAATGTATATGGACAAAAAAAAACAGAACAAAGCAAACGCACAATTGTGCCAGTAAAATAGGCATACATACCGTTTGTTTAAGATGTACAGTCGCAGCAATTGTTATGTTGGCATAAGATAGCAAACAGTGTACAATTTAATTTAAATACTTCTTGGTGGAGTTTGTTTAAGGACATCCTACAATTAAATGACGTCATTGCAGCTCATGAAGCAAGGTTTGTTTTTTTCAGGTTTTCACGGGTCCCTTTAATTAGGGAGGCGAACGCCGGGATAATTCTAAGGGCCGAAGTATCGGCCCCCTGAACTGCTCCATGAAAGCGCGGACAATTTAGATGTGGTCCTATTTGGCGCGCCAGCGGACGTCAGCTGTGGTCCAAAGAACGAGTCAGAGCCGAGAGTTGATAAACAACAAAATTATATTCTCAAATAGGGCAAATCAAACGATACAGAAATATGCACATTCGACTATAGTTCAATACGATAGGTCACCAATAAAACAACGCACTACACAGTACAATCAGCTACACTAGAAACAACGGACACAAACAAGAATACGCGCTACAATGCAATCACATGCATCGAACAACCAAGAAACTTGAATACTAAAGAGTTCGAAAACTTATTCAGTCCAAAGTCTTTGGAACATCGTGTGAATGATACTCTTCCAAGAATCACTCACTCATAGTCCAGCGCTGTTGTCGTTCCGCTGCCCACGAAGTTTCTCTTCCAGAAAACCTCGCGTCTTCGATTGGCCGCTCTCCAAGCACCAACTCCTTCGCTGGTAACATGACGGCTGCCCACGCGCAGATGTTGCAATGCGTCTTCGCTCGCTGGCGGTAGACACACTCTTCTGCTTGTAGCACGAGTCTTCACCCTTCTGGTGGAAATCCTTTTGATTACTTGCTTTGTCACTGAAGACAGAAGCCTTCGCCGTCAAGGCGGTACACCCTACGCACCCTGGCGCAAACTTTCTTCTTCTCCTGTTTTCCCTTCTTCGCTGCTCGCTTAAATACCTTTCGCGCTAGATTCCTGAAAATTCTCATTGTTTCGTCAGCGCGATGCAAAACCAAAGGAAATAGCGATACGCTTCGAGGGCCGTCCGTGACACGTGACCCAACTCTTGCTCCTCAAATCGGCGGCTTGCTCAGCCGCCGATATGAGGAGTTTAGTCGGCGAAACTACGCTTATGGGGGGGGGGGGGGCGAGATGGCGCGCCCGGGGAGTTTTTGAATGCTTGTTTTCTTCTTTATCGTTGACCTTGAGGCACCTCTCTGGCGCCTGGCCGCCAGAGTTCGGAGGCGCACCTTTTTTTGAGCGCTCGTTTGTGAAACCGCACCGCACTTTAAGATTATCATTGCATAATATTCAAAACCACACAAACGAGTGCGAACAGTCACTACACACCTAAAGTCTATAACATAATCCGTCGCTCATGGCACGTCACATTCACAATAAAACCCTCAATACAATTTCACATTGCAATTCAATCTCACAACACATGGAATACAACCAAAGGTACATCAGTACAAAACTCTCTCACACACTTCAAACAATACAAACGTACAAGGGTCTGCCTTTACAACACTGTACAATCTTGCGGACCACGTCACGTACCCGCAACAAACATTTTGACTCGCTTGACATACGCTTTAGACACAGGATAAAAACAACACATTTAGGCTCAACACTGCCAAACACATTTTGATTCGACCTCAGCGCCTATCTTGTGTACTTCAAGCTGCGCTTGCGCTCTTTTTTGCGGTGTTCGCTCGATGTCTTCTTATTTTTTCTCGTTCTGTTCTGGCGAGCCCTTCCAATTACCGGTATCTGAGGTGGCGTCTCAGCCATCGTTGACACTTTCGACACCATTACCGGGTCATAACGTTCAACCGATATTGGCGGGTTATTCACCAGCTCGTTACCGTCACGACATTGTGTCTGGCTGGCCGACTCCGTCAACTTTTCACTGTTGGTCGGTTGAGGTCGTTCCGCCGCAAGACCAGCTGCATGGCACGTTCTCTTGTTCAACACAATCATCTCCTGGTTCACTGTCTCTTGAACCCGGGCTTCACCTTGAGGTTGGGTTAAATCCTGCACGGGATGCTCCTCTCCTGTATCTCGCGGTCTCTGGGTCGGCAAGGACTCCATCTTCGGGTCTTCCCCCAAACGTTCGGAATCGCTTGGCCCTCGCGCACCCTCGATGTTTCCGATGATTAGGTCGTACAGGGGGTCATCATACACAGGGCAGTAACCTTCCCGCTGAAGTAAGGGGTTTCAACATCAATCTCTGCTTAAGGAAGCACCCGAATCGTACTGTCAATTAAGCAAACCGGTTTTGTTTTGCCTGTTAGCCCACTTTCCCGAACCAAGATTCTCCGCACGATAACAGTAAAGCTACCGGTGACTCTTAACACTGCAACCTCCTTAACCGCAACTTTTCCAGGCAGCGTTGGCATTCCCTTCGTAACACTAGTTGGCCGTTTGATCATTACATCACCCACAAAAAGAAGCTTCTTCCCATTTTTCAACTCCACCAATTCGTCGGTGACGTCATCATCATCGGCTTTCGGTGCCACCTGCGCACAGGCTACTTGTTGAGTTTGACTCACTCTGTTATGACATGCGTCTGTCTTGTGCCCGGTCTGAGCACATTTGAAACATTTTACAACCGTAGGGCTCGTCAAGTGAATTCGACAGCTATTAGCGCGATGACCCACTCGGTTACGCAAAAAACATCGCGGGAAACTCTCCGGGGCATGCTTATTTTGTTCGGGTGCCGATTTCTTCGAATCTTTGGGACACTCCTTCTTGACTTTGGCCAAATTCGTGCCACATTGCACTTCCAAGTATTGGTCAGCCAATTCAAGCATTTCTTCAAGTCACTCAAGTTTCCTCTCTTTCAAGTACAGCGTCATGCTTGGGTGGCAACTGGTAAGGAATTGCTCTCTAATAAGGAGCTCTCTAAGCTCACCATAGTCCTGCTTTGTGCCTAAAAGTTCGATCCATCTGTCAAAATAATGGCTAAGTCGAGCGGCGTACTGCGTAGTCGTCTCACCATCAGCTGGCTTTCCTGTCTGAAACTGCACCGGAAACCTTCCGCAGTAAATCTAAATCACTTCAGTAAAGCCGCTTTACCCTTTGCATAGTTGGCTGCATCGGTCGACGTCAGCCTACTGTACACACTGAGCGCTTCACCACTCAAACAGGTACTCAAAGCAGTTGCCCATTGATATTCTGGCCAATTCTGGCTCCTTGCTATTGTCTCAAATCTGTAAAGGTAGGCGTCAAGGTCGTTCTTTCTTTTATCAAACGCTACGAGCAGCTTGCTTGGGTTCAAACGGAAGCCATGATCTTCCCATTCGCTGCTTTCAACTATAGTTTGGACGGGTGTTTCACTTCACTGTTGAAAACGGAGCCAGCCGTTCGAGTTCCATCTCGTGCTGGCGCTGCCGTTGCCTTTCAGCCATCTCCGCCTCTCTTTCTTCTTTCACCCTTTCAGCTGCCAACCGTTCTCTCTCTAGCTCCAACTTCAATTGCCGCTCTCTTTCTTCTTTCAACCTCTCGGCTGCCAAGCTCTCTCTCTCTCTCTCTCTCCAATTCAGGTGCTTTTTCAGCTTTGGCTCTTAAACCGCCAACCTTTCTTTTTCCAGCTCAGCTGCCTTTTCTTCTTTGGTTCTCTCTTTTTCATCTTTTTCCTTCTGGGTGACTCAATTCCGCAGTTCGGCGCCAAAAAGACACATCTTCTCACAAAGAGCTACTAACTTCTCGAGATCCATGGTTTCTCACAAATAAAACTTCCCCGCGTGCACAAAATATCTGCCTAACTCAGTCTATCGAAACACTCTCTGAACACTAGTTAACGAGAACACTGAGAAACACACCAAAATTATTCCGATAGCACTATCAACGACTTGAGGCTCTTTAACAATACTTTAGACCCACTGGGCACCAAAAGGTCCTTGTGGCAGACGCCAGTATAATTGTCACGGGTCCGTTACTAAAGGAGGCCATCGCCAGGCTAATTACATGGGCCGACGTATCGGCCCCCCGAACTGCTCCACGAGAGCGCGGGCACTTTAGAAGGGGTCCTATTTGGCTCACCAGCGGACGCGGGCTGTGGTCCGCAGAACGAGTCAGACCCGAGAGTTGATAAACAAAACAAAATTATATTCTCAAATAGGGCAGATCAAACGATACACACATATGCACACTCGACAATAGTTGAATACGTTATGTCACCAATCAAACAACGTACTACACAGTACAATCACCTACACTCGAAACAATGGACACAAACCACAATACGCGCTACAATGCAATCACATGCATAGAACAACCAAGACATATAAAGACTAAAGTGTTCGAAAACTTATTCAAACCAAACTCCTTGGAACAAAGTCTGAATGATGCTCTTCCAAGAATCACTTACGCAAAGTTCAGCACTGTTTTCGTTCCGCTGCCCCCGAAGTTTCTCTTCCAAAAAACCTCGCGTCTTCAATTGGCCGCTCTCCAAGCACCAACTTCTTTGCCGCTCACACGTCAGCTTCTCACGCGCACCTGTTGCAACGCGTCTTCGCTCGCTGGCGGTAGACACACTCTTCTGCTTGTAGCACGAGTCTTCACCCCTCAGGTGGAAAGCCTCTTCATTACCTGCTCTGTCACTGAGAACAGTAGCCTTCGACAAGGCGGAACACCCTACGCACCCTGGTGCGAATTTCTTCTTCTCCTGTTTTCCCTTCTTCGCTGCTCGCCTAAATAGCTTTCGGGATAGATTCCAGAAAATTAACGTTTCGTCGGCGCGATGCACAACCAAGGCTGGGAAAAGAGCGAGGCGTTTTGAGGGCCGTCCACGACACGTAACGCAACCCTGCATCACCACGCCCCTTCCCACCGAGAACCTTCCAGGGCTTGCTCGGCCACCGATGTGAGGAGGTTGCTCGGCGAAACTACGCTTCTGAGGGGGGAGAGACGGCGCGCCCGGGGAGTCTTTGGATGCTTGTTTTCTGCTTTATCGTTGACCTTGAGGCGCCTCTCTGGCGCTTGGTCGCCCGATTTCGGCGGCACACCCTTTTTTGAGCGCTTGTTTGTGACACAGGTTCACCACAGAGGCAGACGTGTATACTAACCATCGAGCAAAATATACGTTTTCTTTGTGCAAAGTTTTCACGAACAGTGTTTCAGCATGAAGTTTATAACAGATTGTTTTTCAATTGGGAAATGTATACATTTTGTACACCCGTACCAACCCATCGTGGCTTCGAAGATCCAAGTATATTGAGCGGTACAGCGGAGAAGAGAAGAGAACATACAGTATGAGTATTGCGTGAAGCTTTATAAAAAATTTTCATTGAAAAGCGGGTTTTAAGAAGCCGAACAGCAAAATAGGCTCCCTCTATAAATGCACACAAAAACGAGCTCGTGGAGAAATTTGAAAAAATAAGGCGAGAGAGTGAGTATTCATCTTGGTGACGTGCCTCATCACTTTTTTTGTGGAACATATGCTGAAGTTACTCGCAACAATCGCAACTAAATTTATTTTCAAAAAAATACTTCATATATGGGCACCATGCTCCCCCGAATGCTACAGAGATGAAATAACAGTCAACAAAAACTTATCCGACATCTTTATTTGGACCCTTCGCTGCACATGTAGAGAAAATATTCGCTTCACGTGTAGAAATGAGACTTGTAATTAATGCAATATTAACCACGAAATAATTTCGGCGCATACTTAGGTGACAAAAAAAGAAGCATGTATACAGATTATTCACTTAAAAATACTAACATAAACCAAAAAATATGCAGAATTGGAAGACGTTCAAGTAAAACTTACATGCGAGGGAACGTATGCATGAAGAATTTTTAAAAAATAAATTCAGTTGCGATTGTAACTATTGTTATGTCTTTCTTGTACCTGTAAAATTTGCGATAATAAACCACACGGTATACTGAGCTTTTTAACGCTAGCGCTGTAAAATCCTCCACGTCATTGCTTATCAGGCACAGTGTAAACTTTTTGCGCGCAACAATGAATGCAAACTCATTAAGAAAGAATAAAAACGTAGAGCCTGCGCGGAAGGCGCATCAAAGTCACTCTGAAAGCCAGAGGAGCGGCCTTTCAGAACCTTTTCATAACACTTATTGGGTAAATACTGCAAGTACACTTGCTTGATACCCACTTGGGCGTTAGTAATAAATTTGTGAATAGTAGGCTCGCAGTTTTTATGCTATTTCTCGTCGTTTTTCTGAGAACAGGGTATCTGCGACAGACTTGCAAGAAATTGTGTGCCAATCGTTCATGCAGTGGCTGACGATGTTGAGAACGTTTGACTGGTGGGTAAGCGGCACAGTTATTAGGGGAACAAAAAGAAGCTTTTGTACTGAGTTGGAGCATCGGACGGCCCACTCGTTGTGCTATTCACATTGTGCGACGATGGGTTGTTCTTTCGCTTTTCTAAAACACTTCATAAGTCACATTACCGTGATCGCTTTCCCGAAATCACGTCTTCTTAACGAAGTCTGCCGACAGTTGTCACAAACGAGCGCTCAAGAAGGCGCGCGCCTCGGGATTTCGGTGACGGCGACGATACCGGGCGCCACAATGTCGCCCTCCAAAGCCAGCGTTAAGGAAGAAAACAAACATCAAAGGACTCCTCGGGTGCACCGACTCTACCCCTTGGACGCGCCGCTACGGCGACCAACCTCCTCGCATTGGTCGGCGAGAGATCGCCGGGAAACTCTCGAAGGAAACAGACGTCGTGATGCAGAGTTGCATCCCTTGTCGTGGACTTTTCTCGAAACGTCTCGCGCTTTCTCAAGCCTTGGCTGTGCACCGCACCAACGAAACCATTAGAAACGTCTTGAACCTCGCGTGAAGATATTTATGAAGTGACACAAAGGCCGCTATTAAGTCGACGTTGATTGTTGAAATAGCGGCCCAAATACCTCGTAGTGTTACTGCTGTGCCAAGGATGTAACTCTTTTGAAATAAAATCACGTTTAAGTGGTTCGCATCTAGTTAGTGCACTACAAATGAACCGCCTCAAGAAGCGGACCGACCAGACCGACTCACGTCACTGTTGCCGTGCACAAAGTCCCGGCTTTACTACGCTAGTCATAGCAGTTCGGAAGCAGAGGTAAATACAGTAGCAACAATGGCTATTGATCAATTTGGTCGCTCGCTGGATTCCGTGCCGACAGGTTAATTGTGCCCTCGCGATCTCTGAAGTCAGCGTAGCTCTGGCCGGCTGCATGGGCTGGCTCTACGTCATCTCCTGACGCCGATCTCCGACGACAGCGTAGCTCTGAACTGCTGAACTTCCCCTACGCCATCTCTTGACGCCGACAAGAGCCCTCGCAAGTGGTGCCCTGTCCTCGGACGCCTGTGAACGTGTTTCCATCTTTCCTATCTCTCCTATCTCTCATATGTCCTCGCTCGCTGTCCTAGCTCATCTCTCTATCTCTCTACCTTTAATCCTATCATTTTAATCCCTCCTCAACCCCATACCTTGTGAGCCACTGTTGAGGTGTCGCACCCTAATGCAAACAGTTACGGGGCTCACTTTTCGCTTCTTTTCCCTCTTACAACCACTTCTCTCTCTGATCAATTTGCGACCCTAGGCTTCGAAACTGCAGACGTTTTGCGTTTGAACTGCGCCCCGCTAGATGGCACCACCTGTCCGTTTTAAAACGCGAGAAATAAATATTTGAATCACTGACGCCATTCCTCATAGTAACGTCCAGCGGTTCTCTTTTCCACGAATGAAACAAAAACGAACAAGCAGCACTTCATTGCGTCTCTTAATGCACGGAAGGTTCTTTGTTTGGTGCAGTTAAATCGATGACTAGTGAATAATTGTAGGTGGTCCGTCTGATGTCATAAGATCATTTTCAAAATGTCCTACTGCGGTGCTTGTGTTCTTGTGCATTTGCCTTAATTTCTCGGTAAGTGGGACACTGTTGTTGATAATGTAGTGGTTTTAGCTGTGATATATTCAGATTTTCCTCTCACCTAATTTGCTATCTGACTTTAGTGTCCTTTTATTTGACCAGCAGAGCAGTAGAGAAGAGATGAAGACAGTTCATGCCAGTGTGCGTAGGGTCATTCTGTCGTGACGCTGGAGGGTTTTGTCCACAGTGACAAATCAGGAGATAAAGGAAGTTCGCGCCGGTGTGTGTATAAGGGCTGGTCAAAACAGAACGAAGAAAAATAGAAAGAGAGAAGGAGATTGAATGAGCACTCCAAGCAAGAGCGTAAGGGCAGCACAAAGTGCACGAGATAGGAGTCTGGGTTGGATCTGCATGCGTGTTGCAGTGTTGTGTGCAATGTGTTCTGTTGATATTGTTGTTATCCTGTGTCACAAGTGTGTGTCGAGTGAGTCAAAGTGTTCGTTGCGTTGACGTGGTGTATTGATGTAATTGTACAATTGTGGTAAATACACAGACCATTGTACGTCTGAATTGCTTGAAATGTGTGATGGAGTGTTGTACTCCTGTACCTGTCGTTAGATTTCATGTGATGAGAAATTGAATTGCGATGTGAATCTGTAAAGAGTGTGCTATTGTGAATGTGACGCCCATGGGCGATGGTCTATGTTACGTACTTTTGTATTAGACTGTAGCGTCGCGGCAGTCTTGCCAGCTGGCACACTAAAGAAGAGGAGAGCGCGTGGCTCGTGATGCGCCAGCCACAAAGAACTGTTGCGAAATTTTATTCCAAAAACTAGGAATATCACTAACTACTCTTAATATTTTGTCTTTTTGGGCTGCTTCATTTGCTCACAGCGGCAGAAGCATCTGTGGGGCTCTCTGCGAATTCCTATGTAACACAAGAAGATTACCTGGCTGAGCCATTGATCAGCTCTCGATTTTCACTAGCAATTCTAACATTTATAATTTTAACTATTACACTGTAATCATTTATTCTTCAGAGGAACAATTACTCCTAAAATATTCAACAAATTCTATTATTTTTCTTCATTCCTTTTTTTCCCAGTGTACCAGATTAGTCCCACCAAGTCATAACAAAGTAGTCCTATTTGCTTAGCCTGGATAACCTAAAGGTATTGACTTGCATTACCCACCGGATTCTTGGCTGATCCCCCTTAGTGGGTGAGAGTCACAAAAATAGGGATCAAACAAGCAAGAAAGAATTCAGAACGGCTGAGCTCCTCGGCGGGCTGAGCGCTGCAGCAGCGACTCTGTCAACGCCTGCGTCCCAAATAAAAGCTGTGACTTCAGCACGGGCTCGTTGCCGCCATCTCGCCTCTCCTTCCTCAACATTTGGTTACCATGAACCAACGAACAAGCGATCGGCGCTGCACCGCTGCCACTGAGCTTCACGGCCTTGTTCCAGCCAGCTCAAACCTTGCAGCCACACTTTGATCCTCTACCTCCATTTCGGCTCTCCTGCATCGAGCCAAGGTTCCAAAAGTTTGAGGCTGCCTTGGAGTTCAACAGCATCTGGCTCCAAAAATTTACGTTCGAGGTCTTGGAATACGTTCTTATCCTTGACCTCAAGCGACGCTTCACCTATTTCTCTTGGAGTCTCCGCCGATATGAGGGACTACGGGACGCCGTCCTGCGGTTTTGAGGCGCTCAACACCGCCTCCGACAAGGAACTAACCACACGGAAAGTGCTTCTTCGTCTACGATGATCAAAACGTCTTCGTGGTTACCATCTAAAACATCTCGTCTAGTGCTATATCACAACACGGTAGGCGCCTTCCTACCACAGCTGACTCCACTGACGTATCGCAGCGCACGCCACCCGAAAATCGGCCTTTGGTTGGCCGGTCGGCACCTGTGGACACACACGTCGGTGAAAACGACGGCTTCAGCGCCTACAGACGCAGCGTGCGACACCCAAACTGGCACTACCTGTCACCTGTTCGCTGACACCACGTGCGGCACCATAACCGAACCAGCTGCCGTCTGCCACGCAAGCAGCAAAGCTACCGCCAGCGTGGCAACCACTGTGGATGACGCTCCAATCATGCCTATAGTGACGTTACCCGATTGTGACTCACCGGCTATGCAAGCATACGGTCAGCATGCCGTCCCAGAACCAAGTTTTCCTGTGCCGGCTGCATGAGGTGGTTCTGTATCAACATATATGCCGCACCATGCCTGAGAACAGCCTGAGCCTTCTGCGATGCGCGACTTGCTGCCGAACACTTCCGAAGACAGCGTAGAGGAGCTTAAGTCAGTTCAGCAATTTTCACACAAACTTCAACTACGCAGTCTTTATGACGAGTGCTGCAATGCCAGGTGACAGAGATGTGCCAGCGTCGGTTCCATCCATGTGTATCATGAGCTTCTGCCACCGAGTCAACTCTGTTCAACGTGTCTGCCTGCCACTTCCTCTACAGCCCGTCGGAAATCACAGTGTGCATTGCAGAGCCTTTCTTCCAGCATGCCGTTCCATGGACCATCGACCAGCATGCTCTTGCCCGCACCTGATGTAGACAGCATCGATTTATTAAGGACGCTCGTGCTTACAGCGACCATGCAACACTTGCGACAACTGCCCTCACGAGGCATCCTCACACTCCGCACTATCCTTCCAAAAGAATTATCTAAAAAGCGACCGGTGGTGCTGCCTATGCCCACGGTCACAAGGGCCTCGGCAGTTCTTGCCAGTGCTGCCTACCCCACCTGTTCGGCGCACACCTCACCCACTTCGCGGCTACCAGAGCCCGCCGAAACTCTCAGATACCCAACGTTTTTCACGGTAACAACTCGGACTTCTCCACAGGCAAACTATGAACTACCGCTCATGTACATACTGTTCGTTCCTCTTGATTTTTTTGTGCATGTTTGAAACCACGCAAAGTGATAGGGGGGAGGGGAGCTGATGTAGCGTAGCGCCAGTCTTTGCCAGCTGCCACACTAAAGAAGAAGAGAGCCGCGTGGCTCGTGATGCGCGAACCACAAGGAATTGCGATCGGCCTAGCTCCTGGCCCGGCAGGACACTGCAGCTGTGACCTCGTCTACGCCCGCGTCCCAAAATGAAGCCCGCCACCACAGCAAGGCCTGATCGCCACTGTCCCATCTCTCCTTCTTTAACACTATGTTTGTTTAGCGCTCGTTTATGTGGTTTTGAATATTAGAAGATAAAATTTTTAAAAGTTAGGGGTGGTGTCAAAGCGAGCACTCAAGAAAGCGCGTGCCTCTGAATTTCGCTGTTGGTGACAATACCGGGCACTACACGATCGCTTTCCGAAGCCAGCGTTAAGGAAGAAAATAAACAACAAAGGAATCCTCGGGAGCGCCCGCTCTCCTCATCGGACGCGCCGCTACGCCAATCAACCTCCTCGCATCGGTCAGCCAGAGGCCGCTGGAAAAATCTCGAAGGAAAGGGGCGTGACGAAGCAGAGTTGCGTCACGTGTCGCGGATTGTTCTCGCAACGTCTCACTCTTTCCCCAGCTTTGGCTGTGCAGCACGCCGACCAAACGATTAGAAACGCTTAGAACCTCGCGCGGAGGTATTTAAGCGAGCAGCAGAGAGGAGATGAAGACAGTTTACGCCAGTGTGCGTAGGCTGGAGATGAAGTACGTTTTGCGCAAGTGTGCGTGGGGTCATTCCGCCGTTGGGCGAAGGCTTTTGTCGTCAGTGAGAAAGCAGGCGATGAAGAGGATTTCCACCTGAAGGGTAAAGGCTTGTGCTACAAGCGGAAGAAGATAGTGTGTCTTCCGCCAGTGAGCGCAGACGCGTTTGCAGCAGCACGTGAGAAGTCGACGAATTACCGGCGAAGAAGTTTAGCGCTTGGAGAGCGGACATTTGAACACGCGAAGTTTCCTGGAAGAGAAAATTCGCGGGCAGCGGATCGACAACAGCGCTGGACTTTGAGTGAGTGATTCCTGGAAGAGTATCATTCAAGCTTTGTTCTAAGAACTTTGTACTATAAAAGTTCGCGAACTATTTAGTCTTTAGGTGTCTTGGTTGTTTGATGCGTGTGATGGCAATTTAGCGCATATTGTTGTTTTTGTGCGTTGCTTTGAGTGTATCGAATTGCATTGTGTATCCCGTTGTTTGTGTGGTGGCACATTGTATTGGACTATTGCCGTGAGTTCATATTGGTGTATTGTTTGATCTGCCATGTTTGAGAATATATTTCTGTTTTGTTTATCTCTCGTTCTGACTCGTTCTTTCGACCACAGCGGGCGTCCACTGGCCCGCCGATTTGGACAATTTCTAAATTGTTCGTGCTTTCGTGGTGCAGCTCTAGGGGCCGATATTTCAGCCCTTGGAATTAGCCAGGCGTTCCCTCCTCAATTTGCGAGACCAGTGACACAGGTCACAAGCACTGGCGTAGCTCATTGGTAGAATACTGGGTTGTGCGGGAACCAGTGGACTCGAGTTCGAGCCCCACTGTGTCACTGGTGCAAGGTTTTTATTCTAATTTCGCATGATGTGGTTACGGGCAACGGTAGTGGCGACGGCGGCGGACAACTGCGTGTGTCGTGATCCATGTTGTTATCTCATAACAGTAAAAATGGGACAAGCTCGTGTTTCGCCATTTTTTTGTTTTTTCATCGATGTCTTTTATTGTAGATCGCCATATATTCAAACTAATAAGCCCTGGCTCTCAGTAGCCAACGGAGACAGTCCGCACGAGCCGAGCGACGCGAGGTGGGCACTCCATCACGAGCCATCAGCTTGGCACGTTCTTGCACGCTCTGCGAGAGCCTGTCTCCTTCGCGAAGGAATGCGTCAGTCAAGAAGACCACGTTAAGACAACCAGCTTCAAGAGTAGCCACGGGATGAAAAAAAAATTCCTGCTTCAAGAACAAATGCTTACCAACTCTTTCACATAGCCGCCACACATCCTGCAGCCTGCATTGCAATAACACACCAATCCCGAGCGCATGCGCAGTATTGCAGGAAGATGGCCAGTTGGTTAGGACTCATCGTGAACTTATTTACAGCGCAGCACCAGAAAACACAGGCTGGGAAGGAGCAAAAGAAAAAGGAATGACGGCACTGACTCAAAACAGTTGTTTTTTGCAAAAAAAACGGGCGAAATGTATATTTCTAGGTATTGGCAGCTTACATCACGACATGCGCAGAACAAGATGTGCACCGACGTAGCGTTGTCACACTTATGGCGATAATAAAGATTGACCTAAATACCCTAATTATTTTTCATGCAGTGTGTCGGATGGTTCACTAATGCACTTGCTAGCCCTAATCCTAATATGATATGCCTCAGCGATTTGTCGTGTTAGTTGGTTAGGACGCTTGAAGATGATAATGGTTCTTTCAAAAATAAGATGACAACAACTGAGCTACCGTCCCATTTTTTAGAGAACCACCATCATCTTCAAGCCTCCTAATTGACTAACAAGAGAAATCGCTGTGGCATATCATATTAAGATCAGGGGTAGCAAGTGCATTAGTGAACCATCTGTCACACTGTATAAAAAAGAATCAGGGTATTTACGCCAATCTTGATTACCCCCATAAGTGTGACAACGCTACTTCGGTGCACCTCTTGGTCTGCGCATGTCGTGATGTAAGCTAGCAGTAGCTATATACATACATATATATATATATATATATATATATACATATATATATATATATATATATATATATATATATATATATATATATATATATATATATATATATATATATATATATATATATATATATATATATATATATATATATATATATGTACATTTCGCCCCGTTTTTTCCAATGAACAACAGTTGTGAGACGTTCTCTTTTGCTCCTTCCCTGTCTGTCTTTTGTGGTGTTGCGCTGTAAATGAGTTCATGATGGATGCGCAGTATTGCCGGGCCACACGCAGACCATCGTACCTGGCCTGACCCGACTCGTATGGGCCACGCGCTCGGCACTTCTCGGGGAGAGCAAGACATCTTTAATGGTCAACTGACTGGGACCACGGTCATACTGAGTTGTGGGCACAGGTTCACTCCTTAACAAATACGTTCATTCTAATAGACTCTAAGCTTCAGCATCGCTACAATATGGGATGATACACTTCTCCCTTGCTTTTTAAGACAGCTTACTAACATTCATTCAAGTATTTTATTTGATCTTGCACGTCGCTGCCCATAGAGTTTCCCAATATACACTAGAGGTAACTCTGGCGCTAGTGTCTAAGGGAGATGCAATGCACGGCGCATCAGCGAGCATGGGAACGATGGGTAGTACGCAAATTTGTCTAAAATTAGTACTTATGGTGTCCTTTTGGCTCCGTGTGTGTTCGTGTGGCTTGAAGATGTTTTATCACGAAACAAAAATCAGCGAATGTTCAGCGATTGCGCTTCACAAACGTATTTTTTTCAAATTGCCTTTCCAAATGGGGTCACGAAGTTCAAAAGAGTTTAATCTTTCTTTCAAAACAAAATAGAAACACAGCAATAAACGAAGCCGCAAGTACGATTCACCGCCCGCAAGTACGAAGACTAGGCAAATGTGTGTACTACCCATCATTCCCATGGTCGCTGAACGATCGCAGTGCCAGAGTGCCCACTAGTTATATTGGGAAACTCTATGTCACTGCTCCCCTTCCCTGCTTTCTCATACTCCAGTGTGGCTCCTCCCGCTCCTTTGTTTTGATGCAGGAGATGGTGCGTAGCGTAAACACGCAAGCGCTAAAGCAATCAGTTCTGTTCCAGCCCTGTGGAAGACAAGACCGCTTGTCGGAGCATCAGCTGGGCACAACCCCTGCTTTCAGATTTTGTCATCGCAAGCTTCAGTATTCCCCTTCCTATACACCATTTTCGACGTTTGGAGTTCGTATACCATCTTAGAAAAGAGAGTAAAAAGTTGTCCCTTGTCATGTTCCCCAGTTATCACTATTTAAACTGATTTTGTTTCGACATTGGTGGTTCGCGTTTCATTTGTTTATGCCTGTATTCACCATTCTGTACACTGCTATAAAAAAGCCTTTACTTTTCTGCGCTCAACGTTATTAGTGCTTCATGCAAGCACGCTGAACTGTGTATAGTTCTTGTCAACGATGGTGCGAGCGTACGGGGTATGCTGTTTCAGATCACAACCGCGGTCACGAAGTTATTACCTAACTGAAGTAATATAAATCACTCATCGTGATATGACTAGGCGGGCTAGTTAAGCCCGCCTAGCCATAACGGGCTTGCATGAAAGCTTTTGCAAGCACAGGAATGAAGAAGCGCGCGTGTTGAGGCGTGGCATACTGCCTGAGCAGATCAGTTCTTGGGTGGTAAGTTATCTGTTGTGCCTCGGCTCCTCTATTTTGTCGGTATTTGCATGACTACCTAAGAACTAGCAAAGCTCTCTCTTAATAGTGAAAGGCGCTTGAATGAAAACATAGGGTGCATAGTATACGCTGAACGTGTTTGAAGTTTGGAGTTCCAGCTGGTTTGCTTGTTGTTCACGAGGTTTGCCCCGTCGTTCTCCTTGCAGGAATATTTCTTTGCTTGAAGTCCATGTTCCACGACATTATAGACCAGGACTTGACGCTCTCTTTTCATGGCCCAATGCCCATTCTCATCACTGTTACGCCTTCAGTTGCCGAGGTAAGTGTTCTGGTTTGAAGGGGTGAAGCTTCCTTGACCAAAAGATTCGGCTGATTCCACGTACCTGGATATCGACTTTGTGTGAAGCGTGTGGAAGGAAGGAGGCCGTGTTGCAATTTTTGATTGGGCAACATTTGTTTATTTCTTTATTAGTACCTCAAGGGTCCTGAGGGACATTATATGAAAAGTGGGCAAAAAGAAAACATAACACGTCATGAAATGATGCTGTATATAGGTACAAAGGTTGTGCGCACAGACCCCTGTTGAAGAGTTGATGACGTGGCTTAATGCCCATTCTCATCACTGTTACGCCCTCAGTTGCCGAGGTAAGTGTTCTGGTTTGAAGGGGTGAAGCTTCCCTGACCAAAACAATCGGCTGATTCCACGTACCTGGACATCGACTTTGTGTGAAGCGTGTGGAAGGAAGGTGGCCGTGTTGCAATTTTTGATTGGGCGACATTTGTTTATTTTTTTATTAGTACCTCAAGGGTTCCTAGGGACATTATATGAAAGGTGGGCAAAAAGAAAACATAACACGTCATGAAATGATGCTGAATATAGGTACAAAGGTTGTGCGCACAGACACCTGTTGAAGAGTTGATGACGTGGCTTAATGCCCATTCTCATCACTGTTACGCCCTCAGTTGCCGAGGTAAGTGTTCTGGTTTGAAGGGGTGAAGCTTCCCTGACCAAAACAATCGGCTGATTCCACGTACCTGGACATCGACTTTGTGTGAAGCGTGTGGAAGGAAGGTGGCCGTGTTGCAATTTTTGATTGGGCGACATTTGTTTATTTTTTTATTAGTACCTCAAGGGTTCCTAGGGACATTATATGAAAGGTGGGCAAAAAGAAAACATAACACGTCATGAAATGATGCTGAATATAGGTACAAAGGTTGTGCGCACAGACCCCTGTTGAAGAGTTGATGACGTGGCTTAATGCCCATTCTCATCACTGTTACGCCCTCAGTTGCCGAGGTAAGTCTTCTGGTTTGAAGGGGTGAAGCTTCCCTGACCAAAACAATCGGCTGATTCCACGTACCTGGACATCGACTTTGTGTGAAGCGTGTGGAAGGAAGGTGGCCGTGTTGCAATTTTTTATTGGGCGACATTTGTTTATTTTTTTATTAGTACCTCAAGGGTTCCTAGGGACAGTATATGAAAGGTGGGCAAAAAGAAAACATAACACGTCATGAAATGATGCTGAATATAGGTACAAAGGTTGTGCGCACAGACACCTGTTGAAGAGTTGATGACGTTTATATAACCAACTGGGGCATCCGTATTAGCAACACCAGAAGCTGATATAAAGCGCGGATGCTCGCGAGGATGCTGGCCCTTGACACTGCTACATAAATAAATTTCAGCGCATGGCAACTAACCACAATTGACGTTAACCCGACGTGATGGGTGTATTAAAGGAGTACATATGTATTATTTATAAAATTTGGTAGGCAGCACTGCTGCCACTATTGACGTTTATTGAAGATTAGCGTCTATTTGAAAAGTAGTTCTGAGACCTGGCGTAGCTCTGTGGCAAAATGCGTCGTTGCCACGCAGAATGCTTGGGTTTGATTGCAACTGGGACCCTTACTTTTATTTTTTGCATTCGTTGGGTCGACGCTACTGATGTCAGTTATTTCTTAACGATTGCACAATAAAATTGCCCATAAGTGTTCTTGTCATTCCTGTGCAGTGTCAGTCACATGTGGCACATATTCGCATACCAGCAACACATGCCCGCTCGCGGGTATGTCTCACTGTCTCACGGGAAGTGTTTGACGACTTACGCGACGGAATTGTGACATTATTTATGTCTTGACCAGTGCGTCACATTTGTCAAAACATCTTACCCTACTATGCTAATTTTGGGTCCACGCCAAGTTAAGGGGGTGACCACAAAAGCACCCAAACGTAAGCGGCTAGATTCTAAGATATAGATAGATAGATAGATAGATAGATAGATAGATAGATAGATAAATAGATAGATAGATAGATAGATACGTTCAAAGTCGCCGAAATTCGCTAAGAAATGCTTTTCGTTTAATAATTTGGCTTAACAAATGCTGCTCAATGGCACATTTTGGCGCTATATGAAGCTTGCAATAAATTAAGTGTGCTGCACATAATGGAGCTGGCCTGTTGTGTGCTGTCATCGTACCTTGACAAAACGCTTCGTGTGGGACATATCGAGCGCGCGCTCTTGTTATGGGGAAGTCTGCTTCATCTTGTTTTTCCAGTGCCTCGATAATTAAACTCTACTAATAGGCTTCACGCAACGCCTGCAAAACCTCGTGCAACATTCGTAAAAAACAAAGAGCATGCATGCGCGAAATAGAAAGAAAAAAAAATAAGTAGAAAATATTGGCCCTGTATCTGCATGTTAATTTGCAAATGTCGTCGAAGACGATAGTCTTGGGTGTGGAGAGTGTGACCAAAACGTTTATTTGATGTTCTGCGCAAGAAAACAGGTGAATGGTATTCTTGAGGCGCTGCGTTAGAGTGCCTCGAGCGTACAGCGCAGGCGAACGAGTGCAAGTCACGTCACACGTGAGGCATCAGCGCCATCTGGCAGTTTTCTTAGAAAATAAAGTGCGTCGCTCTGAGATGGGTGTGCGCGCCCGTCTCAGAAGTGATAAGGTGTAGAACGCAAGGTGACGGGTAGGTTACACCACCGTCTCGTCTTTGAAAAGCGTTTGAAACACTCGCCTTTTTGTGCAAGCGTTGCATGGTCAGCGCAGCGTCATAAGTGCTATGGTCCTCAAAGGTACTTAGGTATGCCTTTTCTAGTAAAACACGCACATGAAGAATATATACGTGTTGTTATGGTGCTCCAAACATGCGCAATAATCGCTTTTCAAATGACTATTCCAGAAGTATGAATGCTATACCTTGCGCAAGATTGGTGGGCGCTGCGGACGGGGTGGGCCATCTCAAGTAGCCGATGCGGTTAAGAGTGGACCAACAGACAATTGTACAGACAGACAGACGAAAACTTTTGCGTTAAGGTCCCCAAGAAATACTATCGTGTTTTAGAAAAGCAGAAAGCGAACAGCGAAATAAGGGGATCCTTATGCTTCGCCTTTAAGAGTTCAACGCAATAGCGTCCCTAGTGCCTACTGAGTTCAAAGTGGCTTGTGTCTGTGAAACTTTCGGATACGGCTGCATTCTGTGTAATGGGCATTTGTGCGCGTGAAATATATTTTAGTTTGCTATACACCCTCTACGTGGCCTTAAGGGAAAAGGCGAGGTAATGTGTGTGCCTTTTGTAGTGGTGGGCCCACTTTAAACCTTGACTTTATTATATTCGCATGTTCTGACGCGTGATAAGAGTGTGCGCTTGTAGCATACATTATTACTGCGATATTACGTGTCGCATTGGATGCATGTATACAGTACGCGTGTGTTGGTAAAGCGAGGAATATACTTTCACTTGACTAGCATGTGACAAAGTTATCATCAAAATATCTACAAGGAGACGCGTGACTATATTGCAGGAGACCTTATTGCCACCCAAACTACCCCAGTTTGATCCTCACTCCGACCGCAAAATGTTTATGATTCATTTCATTAGCATCTTTCTCAATTTTTAGGAGACGTTGATCACTTTTCGGTCACAAAAAAATGACGTCGACATTGACGCCAACACTAAACTTTCTGCAAAGCGAGCTCCTTAACGCTCTGGCGTTAAAAATGAAGAGATAAAAAAAGAAAATAAAATTGAAGAGGAGAAGAAAGAAAAAGAGACCAGGGAGAAGGAAAAAAACCCGAAGAGAAACAAAAAAGGTGATACGCCTCCATTTCAGTTTCATAAGCCCTAGTGCGATGCTGCCATAAGTTTTCAGTCTATTGCTGCTGGCTCTCTCAGCTCACTCAGTGATTGTTAGAAAACGTTTATAGATACTTTTTTAGTTTCCGAACGACTTTTCACGAGGCTAGCGCGATTTGCTCCTAGGGAGTGTGGGTCACTGCAGTCCAACTTCGCGCCAAAAAACCGGCTGCTCCTAGCTGACTTCACTGCCGCTGCAGTTTCGTATGTTCCGTGCCATTGTTGAGTGGCACTTTTTATTGCTATAGCAATTATATGGACACTCTCGGCTGGATTTTAGCGTTACCAACGCGGTCGTCATCAACCGTATACGTATATGCATCTATATATAGAAAAACTCAAGAAGAAAAGGCGCCCGCGCTTGGCAGTCAGCTCGTCGTGATGCGCCAACGCACGCATATCCTTCACGCTTACTTTGCCACGCGCATTGGGAAGGATGAGGGGTGGAATGGGGATAAGTACTTGTGCGCTCACGCTCATCCCTTACCTTTCACCGGAATGATCGCATTCGTTACCTGGGCCACAAAGGTAAACTACGCTCGATGGGCAGGCCCCAATTGCGAAAACAGCGCGCTTTTTAAACACAGCGAAGTAATAACTGGAACGCTCACTAGTTCGTACTCAAATCTGTACCACTGATTATGTTTGGTGCGACAATTTGCTTAAAAAGCGCGTAGAGCGTCTAGTTGTCAACGTTGTTGGTTAGCTCTCGTCCTGTGTGTGTTGTTTTCGTGCGTCATTTGTGAGTGAGCAGCGCGCTGCACGTTTTGATCGGCTGGCCGTTCTCAGCGTCACATTCCCAGTTATTGCTATCGCATTCATTTCTTCATCCTTGCGCTGAAATTGACTTTTTTTTTAGTATGTAGATCTCATCGCTTTTTGTACACGTGGCATGTTTCCATGGTCTTCTGAAGACAACTAAATGCCTATGTTCACGAAGATACTCAAACATCTACTACGTAAGAAACTCACCGAATTTTGACACCGCGGGCATGATCTAAGCAATGACCACGTGTTCACGCACCGAGCACGTATGTAGGTCTCCCTAGGTCAGTTCTAGTGTTGCTGCTTTCCCGTGCGCCATAGCTGAGACGTTCCGGAAACCATGACGATGTGTTTTCTGACCGGGTGCACTAGCAGGTATAGAAAAAGCTCCGAGAAAGAGGCCGTCACTCTGCTATCTGACCCGCTGCAGAAGTGGAAAAGATTTGCGGGAATGTTTGTGAAAGACATGTGAGGTAGACGATGCTCACTTTCAAGGAGCCCTGCCGCGGTGGTCTAGTGGCTAAGGTACTCGGGGTCTGCCCCGCAGGTCGCGGGTTCGAATCCCGGTGGCAGCGGCTGCATTTCCGATGGAGGCGGAAATGTTGTAGGCCTTGGGTGCACGTTAAAGAACCCCAGGGGGTCCAAATTTCTGGAGCCCTCCTCTACGGCGTCTCTCATAAGCATATGGTGGTTTTGGGACGTTAAACTCCACATATCAATCACTTTCAAGGAAGTAACATCCTGAAGACGTATGAGCATATCAAAAACTTGAAGTATGTCATGATGCGTGCAGATTGAGAAGTGACGCAGCTCCTTGTTTATTTCCGAACCCCCCTGTGTACTTGTCATGAATCCGCATAAGATAGATTACCTGCACATTACCTGCACAGCAAACATCTGCTGCTGCCTTGCGACCAACCAGAAGAATCCCGGCAAGAAGTATCCGCTCCTTCGGAGGACTCCAGTTTTTCTCAGCGACTGGAAAAAAATGTGCTTCAACACACCTGCGACTAGAGTTCGGTGGTCCCTGAGGAGGCAGAAAAACTTCCGCTAATAGTCTTCTATATTGCAGAACTCAAAGAATACATCTACTGGCACAGTGAAAGGAGTAAGTACGTCGCGAAGAAATATTCATTACAAGGTCATTGTGGGCATACCTTATCGCAAAAACCAGTGGCTCTGGCCCAGCGCCATACCTGATTACTGGACCAGTGTCCAGTGTGGCGTTGACACTGGGACAGCACCACGCTGTATGAGGCACGCGGGCGCTGTACACTGGGACACTCATTATCGGCCGAAATGTGGTTTTTGAATTGTGTTTAAAATTTGTGGTCATGCGCACATTGTAATTAGGGCTGAAACACGCACGCAGTGAAAAAAAAAAATGAAAAAAAAACGAGTTAGCTAGAGCCGAACTTATTACCTTTACACATCACATATTCTGAGCCAGACACGCTGCCCACAGCTCCACAACTGAAACATGACTATGTGCTTATTTTTCTTCATCCTAAAAGTAATTCAGGTATCTAATATTTTGAATTTGTCGTTTGCATACGCAGTGCTTCGTCTCTTCGTGCTTGGGATTGTTAGCTCATTTTTTTGCGGGTTGCCTTGGATCACATCCATCTGGCACGTTTTGCCGCAAAGCTTGTTAGCGTATAGCGGCAGATGTGCTACGGCAAACGTAATGACTCGCTATGCAGTTACTCATACCTATGTATAAAATGGCGTTCATCTTAACTGCTCACTGAACACCGTAGATTTCGTCCCTCGATAGTTTGGAAGTACTTTCTGTCTTCCTCGTTTACGTTCCGCGAACGACAGCCGCAGCAGTTCACTCTAGCCGAAACGACCACTAGGCTTAGGGCCGTACTTCTTGTGCCACGGTTGCTGAGAAGATCGTAGATAATCAGTTAGAAAGAGTCTAATTTATTTATTTATTTATTATACCCTCAGGGTTTTCACATTACAGAAGGGAGGTCATTTACATGTCAAAAATGGTAAACAACACTTAATAAATATATATCATGCGTCTATCCATGAATTTGTCTGTGTGTCCGTTCGTCCATCTATTCAACACTCCAAGTACCACCATCTCGCATGTTTTCATCACATATTCCCCATATAGAAGCACCGCCATACAGCGGACATTCCAAGAGCTCAACGAGAGGTGGCACATGCACACTTTCTTACCGCTCGCGCTTCGGGTCTACTTCCCACGTTTAACCACCTCGAGTTCATGATATATGCTAGTTCACTGTATTCATGGCACTACGGCCCAACGCTCGCTAAACCTTTCTAATACCAAGGAGGTTACGCCAAGCGAGTATAATGTAGCAACCTTTTCCTTTCATATAGTGCCTAATTGTCATGTCAATGACTGCTAATGGGAAATGAGAGACAGGAGAATTCGGCTTTTACTTTCCTACGGCTTGCGCTTCGTATCTACTTTCCACCTTTCACCACCTCGAGTTCATGGTATATACTAGTTCGTTGTATTCATGGCACTGCGTCTCAACGCTCGCAAAACCTTCCTAAAACTAAGGAGGTTACAACCAGCGAGTATAACGTAGCAACCTTTTCTTTTCACATAGTGCTCAATGTACAAGCCAATGGCTGCTAATGGGAATCGCAGCGTGCGCGTTAACTAAAAGCCGAATTCTCTTAACTCTCATTCCCCCTTAGCAGCTATTGGCATGTACATTAAGCACTATCTTTTATTGTTCAACAACGCACAGAAGAAACCTCTCACCGGCACCACCTTGAAGATCAAAATTTTATACTTGCTACATACTACAACGGCTACGAGGGACGAACAGGGGCCGCTAGAAGGAGCTTCGCCCCTTAAAAAAAAACCTTAAAATGTGACGTATCGCTGATTGCGATAGCTCATCGTGGGAGTAGATTCCATTGAGATGTATTTTTTTTGGAATGAAAGCGGGCAAATGAGTTGTGGTTCTGCATTAAGGAACAGCCCCGCCGCGGTGGTCTAGTGGCTAAGGTATGCGGCTGCTGACCCGCGGGTCGCGGGTTCGATTCCCGGCTGCGACGGCTGCAATTCCGATGGAGGGGGAAATGTTGTAGGCCCGTGTGCTCAGAGTTGGGTGCACGTTAAAGAACCCCAGGTGGTCGAAATTTCCGGAGCCCCCCACTACGGCGTCTCTCATAATCATATGGTGGTTTTGGGACGTTAAACCCCACAAATCAAAGCATTAGGAACATGAAATTTTTGTGGATGGTCGATTCTGGGTGATATGAATGAGGGTGATTTAACAAAATGTTCGCGAAGGCTATTGTTATGATAATAAAGCTTACGAAAGAGACTTAGCCAGGTTTTTTTACGCCGAATGGCGAGTTCAGGAAGGTTGAGCTGAGATTTCATTAGTGTAACACTGGCCGTGTGGGTAAAATTGCACAAGATGAAGCGAATTGAACGATTCTAGACTGCTTCCAATAATCGTTATAGTGTTGTTTTGATCATAACTGACGCATGAATGGTCATAGTTTCGCCTTTGATTACACAAATCGGAAGCTAAAAACACGAAGATTCAGCATTGGAGTGGATAACTGCTGCCGGGGACTTGCGGCTTTCTACGGTACGAGCCGCAACGCCTCACTGCTAGAGTACGTTGATATTCAATATCAGACTGATACTGCTGTGATATTGTGTGGCGAATTCTTAGTTCTACCGATGCCATTTATAACATACATTGACGAAGCTCTATCAAACTTCAAGGAAAGCGCAACCGTGCCAAGAGGGGCATCCATGGGTGGGCTGGAACCTTTTCCCCCGAATTTCTTGCATGCCCCCCTTTGCGCACCACCCCCAGAAGCAAGCATAGGTAAAACAAAACGTATAAGTTCTGCGCTCCTTGCCCCCCTGAAGGAACAAAGTTGTAGTTTTTCCCCCTCAGCGAAATCCTGGCAGCGCCCCTGACCCACACATATCATAATCGCATTCATTGGCGAAGTAAACTGAAGCTATATATGTGTAGCACATACGTGAGAATACCATCATATTCGTTAAATTTTACGATCGACATTTCGCGATTCAAATGAAGTCTAACAAAAAGTGCGCCGATCGCGCCTAGTTCTTTCCAGTGTGCCACTAACGATATCAGTGTGCAGTAGAGACTGTACAGCGTCACCAATGTCTCCCAGTGCACTTTACTGAGCAGTGGGCTACGCTGTACAATGTAGCCCAGTGCGTTTCAGCGCACTGGGTGAAACTGGCCACGCTGTACAGTGTGTTCCAGTGACTCGCAGCGCGCTGTAGTACACTGGGACACTTTGAACAGTGTTTACAGTGCCACCCAGCGCGCTGAAACGCACTGGGGGATACTGGAAACGCTGTTTTTTTTTTTATAGGCTGGTGCTAGCAGAGGTATGTCTGTCTTGTGTCATTATAGAGAGAGCACTTGAAAAAAAAAAACACAACGGCAAAAACAACCAACAACAATCTGCAGATTGCAACAAGCGAATTAGGGAAACGCTTGATCTGTGCCACTGCCGCTGGAGGCCAGAGAAAACTTGAGATACGCCGGATGAGTGAAAGAAAATTTAAATTTCATCTCCAACGACTCTCAATGATTTAGTTGAAGATTTACCTGAAGTGGAGAAAGTGTCTATTCATTGAAAAAGCCATCATGCAACAAGAAGCAAAATCACCGACTCACACAACAGAGTGTCTTACGCTTTGTTTGCTGCTCTGAATCCTGAATTGTTACGAGAATTCAGCTTGCACTCGTTTGAAATTCGAATGCTTGTGGCTAGCGTGTGACTTTGGCAAGAGTCCTTGTGTCAATGCACTGATGTTTTTGTTTTCAGAGAAATTGCATTTTTTGTTAGAATGATCCCAAGTATAACCCACTGATAGACACCTATAAATCTGATTACTTCAGAAGAAGAAAGCGCCTTCCTTTACCTCATCTGAACAAAAAAATAGCACTGATTCAGTGGTATTTTAAACGTGACTGATACCTTACAGCAATGACTCTGTCTCAACTTTCTTTAGGGTATGGCCTGCCGAGGTGCTTATCCCTGCGCAAAACAGATGTGCACAGCGTCGAAGATGCCAATGCTAATACTACCCAAAATAGCTTCTAAACAAAAAAACCGTAACAAGATGAGGCACAGCTTTTACCGAGGATTGGTCGAGACATGGCTAATAAAACTGAGCTCCAAATTTTGCATCGATTACCTGGAAAAAGTTACAGGGAGATGAAACCTATATTTAATCAAAAAACTCTTGCAGACCACCACGCTTACACGAGCTATTATTTTTACCAAGGGCCGGGAAAGACGCCGCACATGCATCTAGGTTTGACATTACACTCTTCGTGCCTACACCAAGAAGTTGAGGTGCGGCGCTCTTAACATGAAATTGTTGGGTAAACGCTGAACAGCGGATACACCGCGTCTAGCTGTAGCACACGAACCTCGTTTGCTTCGCGCCAAGTTGAACTACAGTGCCACAGTGGTGAAAACTGCAGCTGGCCACCTGCTCCCCGAAGGAGAAGCGGGGAGTTCCAGAACTGAACAAGTATCTGTAAACTTTAGCTGCAAGACAGAGACACTAGGAGGGTGAGCAAGGATGCTAGAAGTAAGGGCAACAAAAAAGCCCCGCTTGTGTAGTCCTAGTGGCTCCCTTTTGTCCGTGTTTGCACCACCACCTCGGTCTTTTGTCCCGAATTTCTACCAGAATTCATTAAAACTCTAGAGTACAATTACACACCGTCTCCTTCTTCAGCACAATGAATAATTTCTTGTCACTAAGCAGCATTCAGTGCACACTGTGTACTGTGCTTTTCGTGCTCTGTGGCTCCCCAGATGAGCCACTACAGCATTCCTCGCAGACCAATGAAAAGTTTAAGAAACTATAAAAAGCTGAATACCCCATTTTTACCAGATGGTCAACATAATGACACAAAAAATACGCTAAATTCAAACTACGCGTGCAACTTCGGGCGCTTCCCAAGAGGCCAGCGGCCTGATGATTAAACTAGAAAATGCCGTGACGGCGCGCGTTCTCCTCAGCACGAAATTTTGAGGAAAAAGAAGTGGGGCACCACTCCAGGACTTCTCTAAGATTGATTTCTTTTCCTAGTGCAGCCGATGCAGCCCGCAGTCTCGTACGCTGAGGTGCTGAGAGGCCCCTCTGGACCTTCTTACGTCGCCCCTGTACGCTACTTTGCCACAGCACCCATTTATCTACTGAAACCTCAATTTACGCCGTCCCCACCGAAGACGAGAGTCCGAAAAGCTGACGCATGGAGCACTCCTGATGAAGCTCTGCTTTTTTATCACTACGGCGAAGCTGGTAAACATCGGTTGCGTGGATATCGCCGAGTGGGAGTTCAGGGTCTTCCCGTAAATGCTGCTTGTGCAAATAATGGTGTACGACTTTTTGAAATCAACGACAAGTATTTGCCAACGCTTCAACGTACTCGCTCTTCGCAACAGCATCAATATCGGTCGACAGCTCAACTGAGGTATCGCTCACCGAGTCCGCGCCCATCTTCAAATTCTCCAAGGCGACTTCCCCAAGGCCCAATTCAGGAAAACTTGAATCAGCGACCTGTGGAGGTAAAAACCTCCAGCGCCGATTCAAAACGTGATGATGGATACGAGACTACACGTGGAAATGATAAAGGCACTTGTGATTTCCTTGTGCTCATAGACCGCTAGGAAACTAATTCTTTGATACACACTAGTGCAGGCTATTCCGTCATGAACAGGGAACGTGCCAGAACGCTGAAAGAAGTGCTGACCCTTGATAGAACCGAAAGTGCGAACGACAAGAGGACACCTTATTGACCTGGCAGGCACGTGTACACCCACAGTCAGAATACGCGGCTTCACCTACGTTGCCAATTTCATTGTCCTATCAGAGAGTTCAAAAGATAGAATAGACATTATTCGGGCCAATGGTGCAGTGATAAACTTGCCGGGAACGCGCGTTTCATTCTTGACAAATCACGCCATCGTGACGTTTGTGAGTGAAAAACAGTTTGATGCGCCCCTAATTGCAGGTGACGATGTAACTGTGTATCTTCAAGATCCAATACCGTTGTCGCCGTAAGAAGCACTGTATTCAATTTCTATAAAAGAATGCCAAAAGGCATTACTAGGCTATTACTTGAGAAAGGAACTTGTGCAGCAACCTCTCCTTATATACGTTTGATTTTAAAAAAAGATGTATTGTACGGCTGCGTGAGGGGTGCGCGAATGTGTTTCTAACAAATTTCGAAAATTAGCTGAAACGTTTTGCGAAGGCAACTGCATCTTGTTGGTTGCCTGCACGATTACGCTTCAATTACAGATTTGAACTATTCCGAGACGGCACCACTACACTCTGGCAGCATAGATTCCATACTAGCATCTATACACAACGAAGCACTCTCATCACTGAATCTGAAAAAGAGAATCGAGAGCCTTGTATGGAAGTACGCCTCGTGTTTTTCTGCGTCATCGAAAGTCCAAAGAATATCTGTTGCCAAACACCACATCATAATCTGTATATCTATTTGGCAGCACCCATACCAAGTGTCAATAAAAAAGAGAGAAGTCATCAGAGGCCAAGTTTAAGAAATGCTTCGAGACGATGTATTTCAACCATCACCCAGCCGATGGGCTTCATCTGTGGTGCTACTAAAGAAAAAACGACCAGACTTTGGGCTTCAGTGTGGACTACCGAAAATCGAACGTCGCCACAAAACAGGATGTCTATCCTTTTTTAATGATCAATGACACCCTTGACAGACTACGAGACACGAAATTATTTTGCTTTTTAGACCTCAAGAGCGCATACTGGCAGATAGGATTAACGAGATCGCGAGATCACTGTTTTTGTCAGCCCAAATAGGCTATACGAGTTCAAGGCACTCCCATTTGGCCTGTGTTCCGCAACCACCACATTTCAGCGGACGACGGACATTGTGCTGTCTGGGTGAAAAACGACAGTCCTGCTTTGTTTATCTCAATGACATCTTAACCTTTTCGACCATCTTAGATCAACAAGTGGAACGACTACGGACTGTGCTCGAAGCTATTAGTTCAGAAGGGCTGACGTTAAAATCCAAAAAGTGTCACTTTGGTTTTTATGAACTGCTTTTCCTCAGCCCTGTGGTTAGCTCTGAAAGCATTAGACCTTACCTCGAAAAAACGGCAACTGTAAAAACATTTCCTTCACCGACAGATAAAAGGGCTGCGTGAAACAACTTTTAGGACTTTTTGCCTATTACGGACGATTCGTCAAAGATGTTTCGAATATTGCGGAACCCCTTTCCTGACTGACAAAGAAGACACGCCTTTCACCTGGACAAGCGAGCAAGACGACGCGTCCAATGAGCTACGGGTGACTCCTAAACCACCAAGTCCTTACACACTTCGACGCCGAAATGTATTGTCAGATGGCTTATTTCTATATACTAGAATGTCTGATTTCGTGGGGAAGCACTTCATACCACTCTTGCTTCCTATTTTGGAGTGGACTGTTGGAAGGCTTCTTCTATTTGACCCAAGTTGCTAGAACAGCTCCAGATCATGACGTCATCAGCATATATGGCGTGGCGTACTTGCAAAATTTCATGTAGGGCCTCCGAGAAGTGCATGAGGGAGATATTGACGAGGAGCGGGGAAAGGACAGCAGCTTGAGTACCGAATTCACCCATGGTGATGGATTGAGAATTTAAGGTCCCCTACGCGGATAGTGACTTGTCTGTATGTAAAGAATTCCCACACATATGCATATTGCCACTTGGCTGCTAGTTACGGCGGGCGAAAGCCATGGCTGCCAGCGAAAATGGAAGACGATATCTTTCATTCTCGAGAATGAACGACATCGCGAGAATAGAATGCTAGTTGTTGATTAATGAAGCAGCCATCTTGCCAGTTTTTGGTGCGTCTCCCCGTCGGCTCAGTTCTTCCAAGTTGAAGACCTTTTGCAGCACGTGACAACTGGTGGAACTGCTGGGTAACCCCCAGCTGATGTTCAAAACACCTCCAGGCATCCCTTTACCTGCAGGGACAACACCTGTTCACCGCTCAAGCCTGAGACTTCGAGGACTACCTCCTGCGCATGAACCTCTTTCCGAGATGACGTCTGGCACACCCCCGAATGCAAGGGAAGGGGCTGCAGCTACGCCTCATACGCTGTGGAAGCCACGTCTGCCGAAGGTGTTCCACGGTTCCGTCTTGAAGGATGTCGAAGACTGACAGGCTCAGTTCGAACGAGTCTCAGATTACAATAGTTGCCCTGACTTCGACAAGACGAGGAACGTGTATTTCAGCTTGGAGGACGGCGCTCGTACTTTGTACGAAAACCGTTAGCCTTTTCCTTCGTGCAGCATTTTTCGTCGATACTTTCTGGCAAGTTGGACCAGCGAGCAATTCAGTCGCGCCTCCATATGCCGAATGAAAGTGTCATGATGTACGTCGAGGACATGACGAGCATCTTTCGTTGAGACGACCCCGACATGGCAGAGGAAGGTCCGCCATTTAATGCGAGAAGTGAAGGAGCAGCTTTTCACTGGCCTCGTTGGCTGTCCCCCAAAGACCGTGGCGGAATTTTTTGACCAAAGCCACAAACATAGAGCAAGTGCTGGAGCAGCGCTCTACTGTGTACGACCGGCAAGTGAGTGCCGCTTCGTCAATAGGTTAGATCGGAGGTGCGGCAAGCAACATCAACATCGAGTCTTTCTGCGACCTCATTCGATCGGTGATGTGTGACGAACTACAAAATATCTAATGCCATTCCCAACCTACCGCAGGGTCTATTTGCAGCCTTGTCAGAAACAAAGTACGACAGGCTAAGTGCCGCCTTCCAGCTATGTCCCGCCTGTCCCGACGGAGCCACATCGCGCCTCATACGCAGAAACTGTCAGCCGATATATTCCTGCTTTGCCACGCTTCATTAATCCTATGCCTCAGGATGTACTTCTTTCGCTGCAGCCAATTCAGCACTGAAAATCGACAGCCGCTTCCCAGAAAATTCGACGTATGGTGAACACCTGACAGACGACCACAGTGTTATCACTGTGATGAAGCTGGACATGTGTACCGGGAATGTCTCCATCGTCGCCTCGGACTACAAGGTTTGCCGTCGACGCACCACGGCCGGGATTCGGCGAAAGACCGAGAGCTGTTGAAGATTACCTCTCACAGCAGCGCATCCCAATGCGGCGGCAGTCGCGGTCTCCATCCCCAAGGCGATCTTCTCCAAGTTTTGGAGCTTCCCAGGGGTGGCGCCAGCGCGCTCGCCCAGCCCTAGGCGGGAAACCTAAGGACAGCGACCTTCTGGAGCGAGGCCGCTGACACTCGACGCAAGCAAGGCCTCCCATCGACGTAAGTACGGACATGGAGTGATCCCCCGACGACAGCAACGAAAACCAGAAGCAGATTTTCTTTGGATATACAATCAATCAATCAAAAGTTTTTTGTTTTCATCATTTTATACAAAGGTGAAAAAGGGAGAACTGGAGAAAAAGCCGATAGTTTTTTGGCCTGACAAAGCTTTGGTCCCCCAGACAGACAGTGGTGAAGTTTGTTTCAAGACAATAGAAGAAAGCATGTTACCAAGTATAAAGCATTAAAGCGATAATAACTTTTCAACTGAATATAAAATAAACATTGCAATGAAGGAAGAGAAATGTTAAGTATAAAAACAACTATAAAGCAACTACAAAGTACAACCGAGAAACACTTTTTTTATAACATAGAAAATTACTATACAGGAGCATGCCATGAACAACAGTTGGGATTTTTTTTTCTAATCCTATGTTAATGAGCCGTTACAGGAACAGGTCCAACATTTTAGTTTTGTTTAGCGGTAACACATCATAACTTTGTCTGCTGAAATGGATAAGTAGGGAAGGCAGTGTATGACAAAGGCGCCGTTGTCCATAATTTGTACGAGAAAAAGAAATTTGTCATGGGTCCTGACGGCGAAATGAATATGTACTTTTGTTTTCTTGTAGATCAGCGAGGGTTAAAAATGAATCTAGCTTTTCAAGTATAGCACTCTTGTAGCATTGTACAGTTTTAAGTTTCCAAATATCACCAGCTTATATTAGTTTAATTTGCCGAAAATCTCTTCCGTATGTTTGAAGAAAGAAACATTCGCGATAGCTCAAACTGCCTTCTTTTGAAGTGTTTCCATCATCTCAATATTTTGTGCGGTGGTGTTTTCCCATATGAGTGAGCAATAAGTGAGGTGTGAGTGAAAGAGAGCATGATAAATGAGACGCTTACTTGTATAGGGCAATGTATTTCGATAGCGATTTAAAATACCAATAACTTTTCGCACTTTCGCACACACATTGTCAACATGAGCACTCCAGGACATATGCTTGGTGAATATAACTCCGAGTGTTCTCATGGAGGACGTAATGGTAATCTTATATGGACCCAGAACAATGTTATCTGGTAATGTAGTAGAACTTCCTTGGGCACGAAAAATGACACATTTTGTTTTGGCTTCATTAAGAATCAAGCAGTTTGCCTTTTACCAGCGTTGAATTTTGTTACACAGAGTGCTAGCTATAAGCATGATTTCTTCAAAGTCTTTTCCCGTAAAGAAAATTGAGAATCATCTGCATAAGCGACAACCTTACACATATTACTAATTTGTACGATGTCATTAATGTAATAAAGAAAAAAATATAGGGCCAAGGATGCTACCTTGAGGCACACCCGCTGTTAGAGGTTTTGTTTGTGACCTATTCTCATTAATTTCAACAAATTGATGTCAACTTTTTAAATAAGATCGAATAAGTTCAAGTGTTATTCCTCGGAAGCCACATCTTTAGAGTATCGTAAGCAACAGTTGGTGGTTGACTTTATCAAACGCTTTGCTGAAGTCCAAGTATAACCCTAACGTTAGAAGCTTTTTTTCAATGTTCTGAAGAAGAAGATCCTTTTGTATATTTAATGCACTTTCCGTAGACCGTCTTTTTCGAAAACCGTGCTGAAACTCGGTTAGCAAGTTATGTTTCTGCGAAAAATCATCAATACGAACGTTGATAATTTTTTCGAGGCCCTTCAATAATATAGGAAGAATAGAAACTGCTCTATAGTTGTCAATATTGTTTTTATCACCCCCTTTATGTAAAACTATTACACGGGCTACTTGCATATTGAAAGGGAAAACTCCAGTAGACTAGGATGCGTTAAAAATGTGCGTTATAACAGGATCAATAAGGTCTATGGCATACTTATTTGGTCTGATTTCTAAATCGTCCATATCCCTACTGCGGCTATTTTTCAGACATGAAAATGTTGCAATGACCTCAGAAGTGTTAGTAGGCTTTAGAAATATAGACTCCCTTGACGAGGTTTGATGCAGAGTGGGCTGAATGCCGTGATCTACGCATCCCACTTTCACAAAGAAATCATTGAATAGGTCCGCAAATTCTCTGCCGCCTATAGAAATACCATCGATATTCAGTGTATCTATTCGTGTAGTGGCTGGCCTGCAATTTAGTGTATCGTTTATTTTTTCCCATACCTTGTTAGTTCCGCGATACAATCATTATTGAATATACGCGTGTAGTAGTTATTTTTCGCCTTTTCTTTTTCTTTGTTCAATTTATTTCTAAGTTGTTTATATTCTTTCCACTTTGACAAGTCCTTCCACTCGACAAAACACTGGTAAAGTTTATTTTTTTGTTGATTTGTCTTATGAATTCTTTCGAAATCCAAGGCTTGCGCGATGACTTTTGATTTCGGTAGCGCTGAAGTGGAGATGATTTACAGTAAAGCATTTTCAGTTTGTTCTTAAACTTGTCATATGACTCATTGGCATACCTAATGGAAAGTATTCCATTCCAGTCTGTTTCGCGCACAGCTTCTCGGAATTTATCAAGTGACTTAGCCGATATCTTGCGGTATGTTGCATTACTAGTAAACGTGCTTTTAGTTGACGTCTTTCGTTCGAGGAAAAGATATATGGGCATGTGATCACTGATGTCATGGCTTATGATTCCAGATTTTGAATTATCGGTAGTCGAGTTTATTATGAAAGTGTCTAGTAATGATGACGTCGTAGCGGTTACACGTATTGGTGCTTTGATTACACTGTAAAAGTCATTGCACTCCAGGATTGACAAAAACTGTGTAGTATCTGCTGTACTGGTCGTCATGTCGAGAATAAAGTCCCCACCAAGTGTAAGTAGGTAGCCGTTTTCATCTACAAATAACAGCAGATTGTCTAAAAACTGCAGAGGGCAGAGGGGCTGGCATTACGGGGTCGATATAAGACCGCAAATACTGTATTTTCTTTTTTAATGCATAGAACTTTGTAATCTTCGGTAGCGACGCTATATTCTTGAAGAATATCATAACCATTTAAAGAAGTTGAAATCGCAACGCCGCCATCTCTGCCCTCCTTGCGATATACATTGAAATGTTCGTATCTTTGAAGTGCATAGTACTCTGAATCATCTTTATACCAGGTTTCCGTAAACATCAAAACATCGAAATTGAGGTTACATGATTCGATTAGCACAGTGACCTTATCCGTTTTGTTCAACAGCGACCCTGCATTTAGATGCATTATTTTTAGCAGTTTGTCTTTGTTAGTAATGTTGTGCTTCGTAATAATGTCGCCTGGACTTACATAGCCTGAAGGCTCCATCTCTATTCTGGGCATGAATATATATTGTAGTGTCTCTTAATTATGTGTTCGTTATCTTGTTCAACTCGCTTTCACGCATTATGCGAACAACAGGCGAAGTCTCCGTGCGGCGTGCATGAACAGTGCCATTTTTCGTCCACACAAATTTCCAGCTGTGTTCCCGTTTGTGCGCTACTGCCGTTGCGAGCATTTTCTTCACTTCAGGGCAAAGGTGTTCATTTACGAACACAGGAGATTCAGCAGGTTGGTCGAGGGAGGCATTTGCTAGCCTTTTGTTGCGCGACATCTGAAGCAGTTGATCACGTTTGTCCCTCCGCTGAAATTGAACAAATATATTGGTTTGACCAACCTGCATTGTTAGAACCTTGTGGCAAACGTCAATGTCCTCAAAGGTTATAGTCTCGCCAACTACCTCTCCAATTTTTTGGAGTACTTCAACAAGGTTCTCATTCGGTTTTCCGGTTATTCCTTTTATTTCCAAATTTCGACTTCGCGAGTACTGCTCAGACTGCAAGAGGCCTACTTGGCAGTCCGCCAGTTTCTTTTCCAAGGAAGAAACTTTGTGCTGTAGCACACCGTTTTATTTCTTGAGCGCATTATTTTCCTTTAATGTTGCCACTAGTTTTTCATTGTTGTCATCTAGGGTCTTGCTAAAGAAATACGCTCTTCTTCATTTCATCAATTTCAGTGCGCAGATTTCTTTTTTCTGATCGGAAGCCTCAGTCTAGCGCTTCTTTCATTTGCTTCCACTCATTTCTGATTTCATCTTTGAAATCATGGATCAGTCTTGAAACTTCCTTGTTCCAGTTAGTTACTACCGACAACAAAACAAAATCACATAAAAATCACATATATTAAACACCGGGCAGTAGTGGCAGCTATTCAAGACTAGAACCAATTTTATGCTCTGAGAAGAGCGCCACTAACCTGCAAAACGGAGAAGAAATTGTTCAGCTTGTGCCTAGAACGCCGGTACTGCTGCCGAATGCAATCCTCGGTGAAGGGGCAGTCTTTATATATGCAGATGGCCACACGTTGTCCCGGAGATCACGCGGTCCCGGAATCAGTCGCCTCCTGGTGTTCTGCAGATTGTGCTTGCTTCTGTGGGGCAGTCGATAATATTGGCACGTGTGTGATGATGCGCAGTGGTTCCAGTTGCTCCCAGCTGCACGGCGAAACTGCATAACACAGAAGAAATTGTTCAGCTTGTGCCTAAAACGCCGCCACTGCTGCCGAATGCAATCCTCGGTGAAGGGACAGTCTTTATATATGCAGATGGCCACGTGATCCCGGCGATCTCACGGTCCCGCAATCAGTCGCCTCCTGGTGTTTTGCAGATTGTGCTTGCTTCTGTGGGGCAGTCGATAATATTGGCACGTGTGTGATGATGCGCAGTGGTTCCAGTTGCTCCCAGCTGCACGGCGAAACTGCATAACACAGAAGAAATTGTTCAGCTAGTGCCTAAAACGCCGCCACTGATGCCGAATGCAATCCTCGGTGAAGGGACAGTCTTTATATATGCAGATGGCCACGTGATCCCGGAGATCACACGGTCCCGGAATCAGTCGCCTCCTGGTGTTCTGCAAATTGTGCTTGCTTCTGTGGGGCAGTCGATAATAATGGCAGGTGTGTGATGATTCGCAGTGGTTCCAGTTGCTCCCAGCTGCACGGCGAAACTGCAAAACACAGAAGAAATTGTTCAGCTTGTGCCTAAAACGCCGCCACTGCTTCCGAATGCAATCCTCGGTGAAGGGACAGTCTTTATATATGCAGATGGCCACGTGATCCCGGAGATCACACGGTCCCGGAATCAGTCACCTCCTGGTGTTCTGCAGATTGTGCATGCTTCTGTGGGGCAGTCGATAATATTGGCACGTGTGTGATGATGCACAGTGATTTCAGTTGCTCCCTGCTGCACGGCGAAACTGCAAAACGCAGAAGAAATTGTTCAGCTCGTGCCTAAAACGCCGCCACTGCTGCTGAATGTGGTAGTTGACGGTCACCACGACGTTGGTGCATTATTGGACGCAGGTGCGGACTACTCGGTCATAAGCGGGAAACTAGCAGCGCACATAAGGGAAGTTGTTACGCTTTGGTACGAAGCACAAATTTGTACTGCCGGCGAGCACGTAGTCACCCTAATCGACATGTGCACTATCATAGTGAGCATTCGGGGACGTACGTTTCTCGCGAGCTGCCTCATACTTCGTGACTGTTAACGAGACTTGATCCTGGGAGTCGACGTTTTGCGGGAGCACGGCGCTATTATCAATCTTCGAGAGCGTACCGTGACATTTTCGACAGGTGGATCCTCCGACATACCTGACGACATCCGTGACAGCACGCTTCGCATTTCTGCCGACAGCATCACGTTGCCTCTACGTTCGAGCGTCCTAGTTTATGTGGTGTCTGACAAGTTTCGGGATGGTGAGGTTGTCGCCGAAGGCAGCTTGACGCTTCTGTTCGCACTAGGTGTCTTCGCAGCACGCAGCCTCGTCACAGTTTTATTTATTTATTTATTTATTTATTTATTTATTTACAGAGTACCTACATCAGTATTAAGGCATTACGTAGGGGGGAAACAGTCAGTACAAAGGTATTTGTAGCAAAATACATGATAAAAATAAAAAAAGAACCACCGCCATATTTATCAGAACGTAATAATGCATCACAAAATACATTTTCACACACACAGAACATACATAATGCAAGAAGAGTTTCATAGCATAGAAAAAATAAATCAATATTTGTTATAATAAACAAGTCGTCACTTAAGCTGTTCCACTCTCTTATTGTTTTAGGAAAGAATGAGTGGAAAAAAGTGTTTGATCTGCATTTGAAAGTAGATATCTTTTTGCTTTTGCCACAGCGAGTGGATGTGGAGGGGGGTTGAACAAGGTAGCTATGGTGATTAATTCCTGTGTTAGAGTATTATATCTGGTGCAACAGTTTAAGCCATAGTTTCTGTCAACGTACACGTAGCAGATCTCATCCCAAAGTGGCCTTCATTTGTGAAACGCTGGCGTAGGGGCTATATTTATTTAAAACAAACCTTGCCGCTTGATTCTGAAGTTTTTCTATTTTATTTATAAGATAGTCTTGGTGGGGATCCTATACTACGCATGCATAATCAAGTATGGACCTGACCTGCAAAAAATATAAAGTTTCCTTGATTTCGCGCATCGCCTGTTCAAATTCCTTCGAATAAAGTATAACATCCTACTAGCTTTTGCTATGGCCGTGTCAATGTGTTTGTTCCATGTAAACGATTCAGTAAAATGAACACCGAGATACTTATAATCGCAGTGTGTGTTAATAAGTAGGCCATAGATGTTATATTGATGAAATGATTTGGATATTGTCCTTGAGAAGCTTACACTGCAACACTTTAATGTTTAAATTCTTTTTCCATTCTTTATACTAGTCCGCTATGTGATCTAGGTCGGTTTGCAAAACGCAAGCATCAGATTCAGTCGTGATTTCTCTGTATATGACGCAGTCGTCAGCAAATATTTTATGGGTGATGTAATGTTTTCAACTATGTTGTTTATGTAAATTAGGAACAGTAAGGGTCCTGAAACACTCCCTTGGGGAACGCCCGAAGTTACTGCTATGGACTAAGATCTGACATTATTTAAGACAACGGACTGGGTTCTACCATTCAAATAATTAGGTATCCACTTTTGATCTTTTTTATTTATGCCCAATTCAGCAAGCCTTACATCCAAGAGCTTATAGTACACAGTGTCAAATGCTTTTTGGAAATCTGTAAAAACCGCGTCTACGCGACTATTGTTATCAATAGCTTCGGTTGCGAAATGCTGAAATTCTATTAGTTGTGTGTTACAGGAATAAACCTTTATGAAAACCGTGCTGGGAGGGAGTAAAGAAAGCGTCTGAATCAAGTAATTGAAATATATTGGTATGTAAAATGTGTTCAAATATTTTGCAACATACCGACGTTAATGAGATCGGTCTGTAATTTTCTCTGAGTTTTTTGTCTACAGATTTGAAAACGGGTGTAACATTTGCTGTCTTCCAATCTTGGGGAATAAGACCAGCTTCGAGGGAGAGTTCATAGATGATACCTAAATATGGAGCAATAACGTCCTGACGCTCTTTGAGAACTACTGGGGACAGTCCATCAGGTCCAATGGCTTTTGTTGCATCCAAGCGGCGTGATAATGAATCGACGCCACTAACATCAATTTGAATGTCTGGCATAATATTGCTCTGGGCGGCATTGTTTAGAAGCGATGCCTGATCGGCAGTTTCATGCAAAAAAAAACTGATTGAAAATATTGATTAATACATTCTGCCCTCCGGTAGTCTGACGTCACGGCTTCTCCATCGACAGTTAAGGCTGCTATAAATATATCTTCTTTTTGGTTCTGATTTACATACTTCCAGAATGCCTTCGGGTTTTCTTTAAGGTCTTTGCCTAATTTAACAAAGAAAAAATCTTTCGCAGATTTATTTGTCACTTTTAATAAATTATTTATTTCATCTAAGTGATTATGGTTTACCAAACTAGAATTAGCAGAAAATATTTTATAAGCGCGCCTAGCTTTCCTGACAAGTTTGCGTATTTCTGCGTTAAACCAACGTTAATGCGTTTTCTTTTTACGCAAGAACCTACATGGAACATGACTTTCAGCCAATCCAAGCATTTTGTCACGAAATGTTGACCGCAAGACCAACGGACAGCGTGCTTTTGACAAATGCTGGAAAGTAGGAAAGAAATTTTCTAGTTCAGTTCTAATAGCAACATGCGAAAACAGCCCTGTGGTCGCTAATACCTGGGCACACGGTAATCTCTGACAACTAAGTTTTGTTCATTGCAAAGCACCAAGTCTAAGATTGAGTTTTCTCGTGTAGGTTCCAGCGCGTCCTGTTGTAGGTAATACAATCCGAGCAGTTCTTCAAACTCTAAGTAGATACGAGAACCGTCACCAATACAACATCCAGCACTCCATCTAAAATTCGGCAAGTTAAAATCTCCCCCAAGAAACACGCTGTTAGGCATAACAGATAGCACATCAGACAGCAAACTGAACGACTGGCTTCTGCACACCGGATACAATGTCCCGAACGCGACATTGTTTCCCTTGAGTAAATTCACGAGGCACCAGACAGATTCAGAGTCGTTTTCAAAAAAAAAATCAGTGCTTGGCCATGTATTTGATAATAAAAGAAACACTCCCCCGCCATTCTCATGTCTATCTTTCCGATATACAGTAAAACCTGGCGGAAAGATTTCCACATTACACAAAGAGTCGTTCAACCATGATTCAGTGCCCATTACAATTTGGGGCTTAATGGTAGCTATCAAGGACATGAAGCTATCGACTTTATTTTTTATGCTGCGACAATTTACTAGCAGAACAGAAAGCCGTTCAGGCAGTGAGAAACCCTCTGTATTTTCGTTGAGGGAAACAGAATTTAGTGTAGGTCATTTGCCTCTATCCATTTCCGCATGCGCCCTCACTGGAACCGCCATCTGCGTGTCGCTATCCCAGACAAAAGCTTGCCCATTGATAATCAATTTATCGTAACTCAGACGAACACGGTTTTCTTTGCATTCTCTTTTATCTTTCGCATAGTTCCACAGCTTTCGCCTTTTTTCTTGCACGGCCTGGTTAAAATCCTCGAAAATACTGTACGAAGTACCCTTTTGCGTGAAAGCATTTTTAAAGAGAGTTTCTCTAGCCTTTCACTACGAAAAGCACGCTACAATGGCCGGTTCTTGGTTTCCTTAAAAGCCCCTGTGCGTCGAGCCCGCTCAATTGATATGGCATCGAGTTTCTTCGCATCCTTGCATATTCCTTTAATTAAGTTTTCTGACGTTTCCCAAGTCTGATTTCTTTCCGTATCAGGCACTCCAAAAAAAAAAAACCAAGTTCTGTCTATGGGTTCTATTCTCTGATTCGTCCATTTTCGCCCATAATTTTCTTCAATTTTTTCCACACGAGTGATGCGACATTTCACAAGGTTTGTTTTCTGTATTAAATTCATTATTTTAGATTCCAGTTCACTTTGTTTAGTTGTAATTTCTGTTAACTTTGCAAGCGCAGTTTCCTGGCCCGTTTGCATTTCTCGAAGAATCCTTTCGATGTTCTTTATTTGCTCACGCTCTGCCGCACTCATGGGTCCTGTATTTAACTCTACATCTTCAGATAAAACTATCGAAAATTGAGAAAGCTTCAAGCATCCATCGCAAAGCAAAAAGAGCCCAGCATCAATAAAACACACGCTCACATAATTAAGACAACATAAAAGTTGTCGCTTGTTGATGGGGCACGACACTCTTAAAAACATAGGATTGTTGGAGCGATAACATTTAGTTCCACCTAGGTAACTAACCTGGTACATGTATAAGGGTGAGCATGGGCCAAGAAAAGGGTCGTGCCCCAGTTGTTGCAGGCGAGGTTGACCCTTTTTATGGCCACTACGCAGCGGAAACGGAAACCTTTCACGATGGGCAGAAATGGTCTCGGTGTGCCGGAGATCACACGCAGGTTGCAGCAAATCATTCCGTGGTCCATGGAAAGCACGATTCCATGACTGCAGATCAGTTGCAATAGGTCCTGGTCAAGATTCGGTGATACCGTGTTTCACCACCCAAGCGATGTTCGCCGCGACAGTGAGGAATCCGAGCAGGAACTGGTACATGTGTAAGGGTGAGCATGGGCCGAGAAAAGTTTCGTGCCCCAGTTGTTGCAGGCGAGGTTGACCCTTTTTATGGCCACTACGCAGCGAAAACAGAAACGTTCCACGATGCGCAGAATTGGTCTCGGTGTGCCGGAGATCACACGCAGGTTGCAGCAAATCATCCCGTGGTCCATGGAAAGCACGATTCGATGACTGCAGATAAGTTGCGATAGGTCCTGGCCAAGATTCGGTGATGCCGTGTTACACCACCCCGGCGATGTTCACCGCGACAGTGAGGAATCCGAGCAGCAACTGGTACATGTATAAGGGTGAGCAAGGGCCGAGAAAAGTTTCATGCCCCAGTTGTTGCAGGCGAGGTTGACCCTTTTTATGGCCACTACGCAGCGAAAATGGAAACGTTCCACGATGCGCAGAATTGGTCTCGGTGTGCCGGAGCTCACACGCAGGTTGCAGCAAATCATCCCGTGGTCCATGGAAAGCACGATTCGATGACTGCAGATCAGTTGCGATAGGTCCTGGCCAAGTTTCGGTGATGCCGTGTTCCACCACCCCGGCGATGTTCGCCGCGACAGTGAAGAATCCGAGCAGCAACTGGTACATGTATAAGGGTGAGCATGGGCCGAGAAAAGTGTCGTGGCCCAGTTGTTGTAGGCCAGGTTGACCCTTTTTATGGCCACTATGCAGCGGAAACGGAAACGTTTCACGATGGGCAGAATTGGTCTCGGTGTGCCGGAGATCACACGCAGGTTGCAGTAAATCATCCCGTGGTCCATGGAAAGCACGATTCGATGACTGCAGATCAGTTGCGATAGGTCCTGGCCAAGATTCGGTGATGCCGTGTTCCAACACCCCGGCGATGTTCGCCGCGACAGTGAGGGATTCGAGCAGCACCTGGTACATGTATAAGGGTGAGCATGGGCCGAGAAAATTGTCGTGCCCCAGTTGTTGTAGCCCAGGTTGACCCTTTTTATGGCCACTACACAGCGGAAACGGAAACGTTTCACGATGGGCAGAATTGGTCTCGGTGTGCCGGAGATCACACGCAGGTTGCAGTAAATCATCCCGCGGTCCATGGAAAGCACGATTCGATGACTGCAGATCAGTTGCGATGGGTCCTGGCCAAGATTCGGTGATGCCGTGTTCCACCACCCCGCCGATGTTCGCCGTGACAGTGAGGAATCCAAGCAGCACCTAATACATGTATAAGGGTGAGCGTGGGCCGAGAAAAATGTCGTGCCCCAGTTGTTGTAGGCCAGGTTGACCTTTTTTATGGCCACTACGCATCGGAAACGGAAACGTTTAACGATGGGCAGAATTGGTCTCGGTGTGCTGGAGATCACACGCAGGTTGCAGTAAATCATCCCGCGGTCCATGGAAAGCACGATTCGATGACTGCAGATCCGTTGCGATGGGTCCTGGCCAAGATTCGGTGATGCCGTGTTCCACCACCCCGCCGATGTTCGCCGTGACAGTGAGGAATCCAAGCAGCACCTAATACATGTATAAGGGTGAGCATGGGCCGAGAAAAATGTCGTGCCCCAGTTGTTGTAGGCCAGGTTGACCTTTTTTATGACCACTACGCAGGGGAAACGGAAACGTTTAACGATGGGCAGAATTGGTCTCGGTGTGCCGGAGATCACACGCAGGTTGCAGTAAATCATCCCGCGGTCCATGGAAAGCACGATTCGATGACTGCAGATCAGTTGCGATGGGTCCTGGCCAAGATTAGGTGATGCCGTGTTCCACCACCCCGCCGATGTTCGCCGTGACAGTGAGGAATCCAAGCAGCACCTAATACATGTAAAGGGTGAGCATGGGCCGAGAAAAATGTCGTGCCCCAGTTGTTGTAGGCCAGGTTGACCTTTTTTATGGCCACTACGCAGCGGAAACGGAAACGTTTCACGATGGGCAGAATTGGTCTCGGTGTGCCGGAGATCACACGCAGGTTGCAGCAAATTATCCCGTGGTCCATGGAAAGCACGATTCGATGACTGCAGATCAGTTGCGATAGGTCCTGGCCAAGTTTCGGTGATGCCGTGTTCCACCACCCCGGCGATGTTCGCCGCGACAGTGAAGAATCCGAGCAGCAACTGGTACATGTATAAGGGTGAGCATGGGCCGAGAAAAGTGTCGTGGCCCAGTTGTTGTAGGCCAGGTTGACCCTTTTTATGGCCACTATGCAGCGGAAACGGAAACGTTTCACGATGGGCAGAATTGGTCTCGGTGTGCCGGAGATCACACGCAGGTTGCAGTAAATCATCCCGTGGTCCATGGAAAGCACGATTCGATGACTGCAGATCAGTTGCGATAGGTCCTGGCCAAGATTCGGTGATGCCGTGTTCCAACACCCCGGCGATGTTCGCCGCGACAGTGAGGGATTCGAGCAGCACCTGGTACATGTATAAGGGTGAGCATGGGCCGAGAAAATTGTCGTGCCCCAGTTGTTGTAGCCCAGGTTGACCCTTTTTATGGCCACTACACAGCGGAAACGGAAACGTTTCACGATGGGCAGAATTGGTCTCGGTGTGCCGGAGATCACACGCAGGTTGCAGTAAATCATCCCGCGGTCCATGGAAAGCACGATTCGATGACTGCAGATCAGTTGCGATGGGTCCTGGCCAAGATTCGGTGATGCCGTGTTCCACCACCCCGCCGATGTTCGCCGTGACAGTGAGGAATCCAAGCAGCACCTAATACATGTATAAGGGTGAGCGTGGGCCGAGAAAAATGTCGTGCCCCAGTTGTTGTAGGCCAGGTTGACCTTTTTTATGGCCACTACGCATCGGAAACGGAAACGTTTAACGATGGGCAGAATTGGTCTCGGTGTGCTGGAGATCACACGCAGGTTGCAGTAAATCATCCCGCGGTCCATGGAAAGCACGATTCGATGACTGCAGATCCGTTGCGATGGGTCCTGGCCAAGATTCGGTGATGCCGTGTTCCACCACCCCGCCGATGTTCGCCGTGACAGTGAGGAATCCAAGCAGCACCTAATACATGTATAAGGGTGAGCATGGGCCGAGAAAAATGTCGTGCCCCAGTTGTTGTAGGCCAGGTTGACCTTTTTTATGACCACTACGCAGGGGAAACGGAAACGTTTAACGATGGGCAGAATTGGTCTCGGTGTGCCGGAGATCACACGCAGGTTGCAGTAAATCATCCCGCGGTCCATGGAAAGCACGATTCGATGACTGCAGATCAGTTGCGATGGGTCCTGGCCAAGATTAGGTGATGCCGTGTTCCACCACCCCGCCGATGTTCGCCGTGACAGTGAGGAATCCAAGCAGCACCTAATACATGTAAAGGGTGAGCATGGGCCGAGAAAAATGTCGTGCCCCAGTTGTTGTAGGCCAGGTTGACCTTTTTTATGGCCACTACGCAGCGGAAACGGAAACGTTTCACGATGGGCAGAATTGGTCTCGGTGTGCCGGAGATCACACGCAGGTTGCAGCAAATTATCCCGTGGTCCATGGAAAGCACAATTCGATGACTGCAGATCAGTTGCGATAGGTCCTGGCCAAGATTCGGTGATGCCGTGTTCCACCGCCCCGGCGATGTCTGCTGCGACAGCTAGGAATCCTAGAAGCACCTGGTACATGTATAAGGGTGAGCATGGGCCGAGAAAAGTGTCGTGCCCATGCTCACGCATGGGCACGACACGACACTATGACGCACACACTGCCCTTCTTGTGACTAATTTCAGGAACGAGTACCGGCACGTGTTTCGTGACACCGCCATCGCTTTTGACTACCCTACCGCAGACGGTTCTGAATGCTTCTCATCCAAATCAGCCGACGACGGGCTTCACCGCCGCCAAGCGACGTAACTTCACTACTTGCAAAGTTGATGTCAACTCTACCCTCCGGAATAACAACAGACCGAGCTACGTGAACTGCTATATCAATTTAAAGAGTGCTTCGCGTGCACCGCGAATGTTCGTCAGACACCGATCACAAAACACCGAATAACTACGTATAACGACGCCTCACTCATAAAAAACACCCTCATCGCGTGTCGGCATAGGAGCGTGACGTGATAAATACTCAATTCGAAGAGATGTTGCAACATGACATTATCCAACTTTCGAAGAGTGCCTGGTCATCTCAGGTAATGCTCGTAAAGAAAAAAGATGGATCACTGTGCTTCTGCGTGGACTACAGGAAACTTAACAGCGTGATAAATAGGACGTCTATCCACTGCCCTGCATCAACGATTCCCTCGACAAACTGCGGCGGGCCAAGTATTTTTCATCAATAGACTTGAAAAGTGACTACTGGCAGATCGAAGTTGATGAACGAGATTGTGAAAAAACCACCTTCTTTACACCAGATGTCCATATGAATTCAAAGTGCCTTCAGCATCTGTTGTGCACCTTCGACATTTCAGAGAATGATGGACACTGTTCTTACCGGTCTAAAGTGGCCCACGCGCCCAGCTTATCTGGATGGTGTTGTCGTGTTTTCTGTCACCTTTGAGGAGCATATGAAGCGTCTGCAGAGTGTGCTGGAAGCACTTCGCTCTGCTATTCTCACACTGAAGCCAGAAAAATGCCACTTCTGTCACAAGGCCCTTAAGTTTCTCGCCATGTTGTCAGTGCGAATGGCATCCGACCAGACCCTGAAAAAAGTACCGACATGGCCTCGTTTCCTGTTCCACGTGATAAGAAGGCAGTACGTCGCTTGCTAGGGCTCTGCGCGTACTATCGCCGCTTTATCGCCAATTTTTCTAGGATCGCTGAACCACTCACTCGACTCACTCGTGAAGATGTTTAATTCGTCGGGGAGAAAGAACAGGACGCAGCTTTACCTGAACTACGGGAGCATTTACAGACGTCACCAGTCCTCGCTCACTTTGACCAAGCCGCTGATACTGAAATTCATACTGACCCCATCAACGTGGGTTTTGGTGCTGTCCTCGTATAACAAGAGGGCACAGAGCGAGTGATAGTGTACGCTAGCCGCACTCTTTCCCATACCGAGATTAACTACTCCACGTCAGAGAAAAAGTACCTTGCTACTGTATGAACCACGATGAAATTTAGGCCTTACTTTTACTAACGCCACTTCGAGGTGGAGACCGACCATCATTTGTTGTGCTTGTTAGCCTAGCTACGGCACCCGCGTGGGCGACTGGCAAGATGGAGCCTTCGTCTGCAGGAATACGACTTCACGATCCCTTACAAATCGAGCCGCAAGCACGCAGATACTGATTCATTATCCCGTGCACCTGTCGAAGTTTGTGGCCACGACAACGAGGATGACGGTGGTTTCCCTGGGGCCCTTATTACAACAGATGTGGTTGCGCGACAGCGGGTGGACAATGAAATTCGCACAGTTATCGAAAGCCTTGAAGGACGCAACTCTTCCATACCGCAATGTATTTTTCGAAGTCTTTCATCACTCAGTCTGCGAGATGGCATCCTTTATAAGAAAAACTCTGAAGGCAATGAGAGAACCTACTGTCTAGTTGTGCTAACTGACATGCGTTACGACGTTCTGCTTGCCTGCCATGATGAGCCCAGATGTGGTCACTTAGATTCTTCTCGAACTCTCGCTCGAGTTCGACAAGCATACTGCTAGCCTTAGCTTTCTGCATCAGTTAAGCGATACGTGAAAAGCTGCCGAAAATGTCAACGCCACAAATTCCCGCCACTAAAGCCGGCGGGGCTTCTTCACCCAACAGAACCACCCAGAGCGCAATTACATCAAATAGGAATGAATTTTCTGGTGCCCTTTCTGCTATCATCTGCCGGCAACAAGTGGATCGTAGTAGCCACCGATTATTTGACGAAGTACGCCAAAACAAAGGCCCTACAACGCGCTACGGCTTCCGACGTTGCCCAATTCTTTATAGAAACATATTGTTCTTCGACGTTGCGCCCCGCCTTGCGTAATCAAAAACAGAGGAACAGCATTCACGGCCCTGCTCACTTATGTCGTATTCAAGCACAGCTACACGAGCCATCGCAAGACCACGGCATATTATCCGCAGAGCAACGGCTTGACAGAACGACTCAACAAGATCATCGCTGACATGTTATCCATGTACGTGAATGTCCAGCACGAGACCTGGAACCAGGTGCTACCGTACGTCACATTCGCGTACAATACTGCCGCCCAGAAAACTACGCAATTCACGCCTTTCCGTCTTCTAGATGGACGTGAGATCCAGACGATGCTGGATGCAATGCTTCCACACTATTGTGACGCTGTCATCACTCCTGATGCTGTGGAGCTTGCCCAGTACGCCGAAGAAGCACGCCAGTTAGCACGCCTACACATTACGCACCAGCAGAGTACCGACGCATGTCGCTACAACGCTCGCCATCGACAAGGTGAATACCATCCAGGCGATCAAGTTTTGGTGTGGACTCCAGTTCGACGCAAAGTGATTATCAGAAAAACTGCTCAGTCGCTACTTCGGACGATACAAAAGTTGCGACGCGTGAGCGATGTAAACTATCAGGTAGTCCCTGACGGCGCCTGCTCGCCACGGCGGTGAAGGCACTCCTCGGAGATTGTGTACGTAGTACGACTGAAGCCGTACTACACGCGATAGTGTGACTGCGCATGAACCTTATCGCTGTTTTTGTGTATGCGCGTATTTTCTATTGGTTTGCCCCGACTTGGCTTTTGCAATTTCCAAGCATCAGAGCGATGCCCTTTCCCCGAGGGGAAATAATGCCACTCGGCCGCTAGAGACGGCGAGTGCAATCTATGGCTGCCCGCGAGAATGGAAGATAATGTTCTTGGGCAGCACGTGCTCTGGCTGGTGGTTGGTAATTATTGAAGCAGCCATCTTGCCAGTTTTCAGTGCGTCTTCCCACCGGCTCAGTTCTTCGAACTTGAAGGCCTTTTGTAGCACGTGACAATTTTATTTTGGACGGTACTTGAGTTCCCGTAAGTTTTCCAAGATAGTAAAGTGCCGAACATTGTAAAACGCATCCTTGAAATCAATTGCAAGATTGGCCCTTTCAACTTGAGTGGCACCTCAGAGTAGGTTAACAATCTCGTGTTTTAGTCGGAGGAGGTTGTCCTGCGCTGACAAATGGAAACGAAAGCCGTACATAGTGTCAGGCAAGATGTTCTGTTCTTCTAGATATTCTGTTAGCCTTATTTGTATAGCCTTCTCCATTACCTTACCGGCGCATAACGTGAGGGATATGGGACGGAGGTTATCAATATTCAGCGCTTTGTCGGCTTTCGGGATGGAAGTGGCATCCCTACCAGAGTCATAGGTGTGACTCTCAAGAGGGCTCTGAACCTTCCGCCGGTGACACTCACGAAACGTCTGCTTCAAATGGGGCTCCACAATACCGTATCAGAACAATTCCATGCAAACCATACGAATCAAGTCATGCACCTAGCCATCACTAAAGCAGGACGGAAAACACTACAAGGGCTTGGCATCGAAGCCTCCATTGAGAGAAGAGGAAAACAACGTATACCACATAAATGGAGGCAGAACCTCATTATAAAACCACTACTACGCAACGTGCATCCTCAGTTTCATGAACATCGGCGTTGGGCATGGGCAAAAGTTCACGACAACTACTCAGATATTGGTGGCACTTTCTTTGTCGATGCAGCTGGACCAGTGAACGGCAAATATACAGCAAGCGTCACTCATTGTGGAAAACAGGTCGATTGTATATCAGCCCAAGATATGACACAACCACTATGGAAGAAAAAGAAACTGCTCTCACCCTACGAAACCCGAAGTCCACCTTAGTTCTAACAGATTCCAAGGCAGCCTACCACAGTTTTTGTAAAGGCCCCTTTGCGCATGACTTCTTACACAACTCTCGTCCTCGCGCTCAGAGGGAGAATGGAAACAGCTGATATGAATACCCGGCCACTGTGGAGTCAGAGGCAATGAGCACGTCCATGCATCGGCCTAAGAATTACACTTCCGGACCTACACACTGGCATGTCGCAACCACCCTCAGCTATGCGTATGGACCCGCTCCTAACATAGACAGATATTCTAGGACACCGAAGACTCGAAAAACAGAAACTTCCACCCCTGGGGCCAAAGCTCACTCTGAAATCTCAGGTATTGCGACATCGCCTGCAGACCTTCTGTTCTCCAATGCATACATACTGTCCAAGATTCATCCCGACACATAAGCACCACAGTGCAGGTTCTGCGTCAATGAAACAGCCACCCTGTACCACGTGGCATGCGAATGCCCACACAATCAACCTCTGCAACCGAGAGCACAACACAACACTGTGGGGTGAGAGGCAGCTCTGTCCAGCTCGGATCTGAAGACCCATGAGGCCCTCGTGAGACAAGCGAGGACAGGTGCCAGTGCCATTGCGATCCCGGACTAAGGATCCCTCTCACCGATATTCCCTCCTTGGTCGCAAATATTTGCTCATTCTGTCTCTCCTGGGGATGAAAAAGCCGAAACAGAGATTCATGTGGACGCAACCAATTAGGAACTAGGCGCCGTCCTCGTTCAGATGCAAAACGGAGAAGAACGAGTGGTCGCTCATGCTATCCGCACTATTTCGAGAGCTGGAATGAATTACTAGCTGGCTAGTAGCTCAAGGCACGTATCTGTGAATCTATATCCACCTAGGAATTCGCACAATTCGAAAAAGATCAGGTAGATGTGAAAGTGGTTTTCTCCGCCCCATAAAAGCTTTCAGCGCTCTGAAAACGGTTGAATGTGCAGTCCGCACGAAGGAGCTGCTGCACAATCAAACATAAAAGGATATTCGCAGCATGTGTGATAGCCGTCATTTATTTGCTCCCGTTGTCATGCTGCAAAATGTATGTTGGGCAAGCGGGCCAGTGCCTGAATGAGCGTTTAAGGAAGCATCTTTACTATCTATACTCGGCTGTGCAAGGTCATTTGGGTATCCATTGTAGAGATTGTTGTTACATACCGGAATTTGAAAAGTGCACTGTTGTAGACAAACAATGTCAGCAGCTAACACGAGAGATTATTGAGGCCAATCAAATGCGAATTTTGAGTAATCGATGCATCGGCATGCCTTCGCTTGCTCTGAGTAAAAAAGAAATCGAGTTTCTGGCTTTGACACAACAGATTGTGAATTTGCGCTGAGGTGTGGTGTTGTATCCATATATTGAGATGATGAATGTCTTGCTGTGATGCAATAGGTTGCGCGATTGCGCGGAGATGATCTGTCACGAGTTCCAGCGTTTTCGCTAAAAAAAATTTTAGATGAAGACAGTGCTCATTTTGACCTTGTCTCTTCTGTACTTACGTCGTAACTACTCGTTTCTAGCACTGTGCAAATATTTTGATTCCCAATCACCAACTAGCCCAAGCATCTGCCTGATCAAGCCTCCATTAAAACCTGCCGACTTTCTTGAACCAACAGAATTTTCGTTTGAACAAGTAGCAACGGATGTACTTGGTTCATTTCCTAGACTGTGATTGGGGAAACGATGGATAGGAGAGGCAACGAATTATTTCACCCAGTATGCCGACACAATTCGCGGAAAATCATTGCTGCCAAAGAAAGCTGATATAACTCTGAGAATGGTGGTACGTTCAGATATTTATACAGAGAGTCAGTTGATGGGGGAGGATGAGAAGAAATGATTTTTAGGTTCCTTTTTTGTATAGAGGAAACACGTTCAGCATCCGTCTTGTTGCACGTACCCCAGACCAGGTGACAATATGTTAAGTGGGAATTAATAAAAGCGAAGTACAATTGTTTTCTAACACGCAGCGGCAATAAATATTTTAGCTTGTATAACATAGTAAAAGATCTAGATAGCTTAGCACGAACATAATTTATGTGCTCAGACCAGCTGAGGTCAAACCTAAAAACGACTTCCAATAAGCGGCAAGAGTTGACAGGCGTTATAATATTGTTATTGATACTCAATGCTACGTTATGAAGAATTGCCTAACGCCGTGAAATGGATGCATTGCACGGCTATGCATCCATTGTACACTCATACACAGCTGCAACACCATGACTTAATTTCAACTTTGTGTTAGTTTGGAATCTCTTTGTAGTGGAAAACTAAAGATATCTGCATTTAATGGACACATAACAGGACATAGCTATAGTGGTATGGTGATCTCATTTATAATGCACGTATTATGGCTTTATTGTAAAAATGGCCATGAATAACTCTGGCTGCAAAGCAACATGGCACAGCCTAAACAGACGTCACCGACAGCTTCAATCAGAGCATGCGTTTGCTACTTGCCCATTACCATTATCGCTACAAATAAACAGTCAAATTAACTATAGCCATCTGCCAGCTTATGCTAAGAACAAAGTATAAAGGGCGTTTTTTTCCTTATTGAGATCAGTTATTTGTTCAGGAACACTTGCTGTCAAAGAATCAAGACCTAAATAAAAGACAAAAAGAAGTGTCGCTTTAAAAAAAACAGGCCACACAGTAAAAAACAAATATTTGATATACTTGGGATGTAAGGCATGCGCAATAGATGCTGCCATATTAATGTTTTTCCTGCGTTGCAACCTGCTTGCTTTACTCACCAAACATATGCAAAGATGCCATGAAAACACCAAGCAGCTGATGCAGCATGGATAAACACGTGCAGAGATTTCAACCATTCATATTGGTTCAGCAGGCCTGCAGCATCCATAGTACAGCAACAAATTTGTAAGACAATTATGGTTTTACCCACCAATTTGGTTTACCTTATATACATGCAAGACGCAGAACCACTCTATAGAAAGCTTGCATGATAAATTACTAATAAGCAAAACAGATGCCAATATCAATTAAGCCTCCCAGCCTGCCACTTTTTTTCGCCGTTCTTAAAATATAACCAATTCATAGTTAATGTTGCCACCAACCTGAACTGGCAGTGTGGTGAGGAGTTTGAATGCGTTGCAAACACATTCCAATGAGTGGCAAGTAATTGAGGTGTTCAAGAAAACAGCATGGTGGTTGTATTGCTAAAACCTATGTTTTTATATGTACCATTTATTTCAATAATTACAGTTGCGAGCATTATGGAAAAGAACACGGATTCATGGTTAATCAATAGTTACTTGTAATATATATTGACAGGAATGCAACCTATGAAATCAAACGATAATTTTCTCCTTGAGAATTTAGTGCTATAAACACTATTGCACTTGCCAACCGCGTTTTGCACAAAACAATGACAATCTAGGCTAGTTTGAATAGATGAGCAGTAATGAACAGTGCAAAGTAAGAACTAGGGACATCAGTAAGAACAATGTGGGAGAAGCACAGACATCCAACTCATTGCACAATAGTTTGCTTGAATAGTATCAGCCACACACTTCACGCAAAGGAAGGTCCAGTTGAGATTGAACAAGTCACGAAATCAACAATGCCTGCTTTTTATAACCTGCCCCTCATTTTAATGATGTGTGCAGCAATAGGCCTCTACCGGGGTACGTCACAGCGTGACCTCACTGGCGCACGTGCAAAGTGTGGCTGGCAAAATACTCCTGCTGGCAGCTCAGCATGGGACAGATTTTCTTTCGTTTCTCAAAGCCTAAACTACAAGTTACATTGGTGTCACCAGCCGTAGTATGTCTCAGCAAACTTCTAGCAAGGTGGTAAACTGCTTTATGAAATGGCTATTTATCTTGAAGTGAACACACGTGGCAGCCTGTGCGATGAACACTGGCATCGTCTTGGAAAATGTGCACAGTTTATTGTGGCATGTAGTGCGCGTGTTGTGTGCAGTGTGAATAACAATATGTCTTACTTGCGAAGGCACTAGCTGTTGCTGTGGCAGCGATCGGCTGTCGACAAAACTTGATTTGACATTTTAGTCAACGTAAATATGCATTTGACGAGATCATTAGCGAGTGGGTGGGTCTGAGCGTTTGCGCTGCGTGCAGAAAAAAAAATTCATGATCACCGGGCTAAAACACACCATTGATGAAGCTGCACGTACGCCTCGGACCACTACACAGACCAAATAAAATATAACTCGTTTTATCGAAGGCCTCGTGTCTATATTGTCACGGAGTCGTGACGCGACCGAAGACAGGAGACTTCTTGTTGGGATTTAACTGTTTATTTGGGCGAACCTGTGCCCGGTAAACAGAAAGTCCAATTACAGCAGCAGTCTCGCAGAGATAGCAGTCTCAGACTGATAGCGGCGAACAGAGCGTCGGCCTTCGATCAACAACTGACAAGCGGCGAAGCGCGTCGGCATTTATACTCCCGCCGTCGAATGTTCTAAGACTATCGCTGGCGGCGGCGTACGTTCCAGAACAATCTGTACCATTCGCACAGTGGGCGTGATCTTATCGAAATGATCTACTACAGTCCGGAACCCTCTCGAAAACTGCAGGCGCGGTTTGCGCTGAGAATCGTGTGGTGTTTTGGGACGATAACAAAAACTTGGGAAATGGAACGTGGCATTGCCCCCCTCTGAAAAAGGTATCGTCTCGATGCTTTAACTAAAGATGAAGGTAGAATAATAATGCAAAAAAGTACAATGAATAAATTACGATACAACAATAATATAAAAAAACACTGTTTCAGTTTGTTAACGCGCATGAAACGGCTTGAGGCGTGCGACATGGACGACCTCAGGTCGCGATCGGCGTCGTTGAGAGTTCGTGATGCCGTCGGGGACAACCTCGTAATCAAGTGGGCCGAGACGTCGAACCACCCAGTACGGTCCGAAGTACCGTCGCAGAAGCTTTTCACACATGCCCCACCGCGGTGGTCTAGTGGCTAAGGTACTCGGCTGCTGACCCGCATGTCGCGGGTTCGAATCCCGGCTGCGGCGGCTGCATTTCCGATGGAGGCGGAAATGTCGTAGGCCCGTGTGCTCAGATTTGGGTGCACGTTAAAGAACCCTAGGTGGTCAAAATTTCTGGAGCCCTCCACTACGGCGTCTCTCATAATCATATGGTGGTTTTGGGACGTTAAACCCCACAAATCAATCAATCAATCAAGCAGAAGCTTTTCACTTAGTCCACGTCGGCGTATCGGCGTCCACACCCAAACACGTTCACCGGGCTGGTATTCCACGAAGCGTCGTCGAAGGTTGTAACGGTGGCTGTCGGTCATCTGTTGATTCTTGATACGGAGCCGCGCAAGTTGTCGGGCTTCTTCGGTGCGATGAAGGTACTCGCTCACATCGAGGTTTCCTTCGTCGGTGACGTTGGGTAACATGGCATCGAGCGTCGTTGCCGGGTTCCTTCTGTAGACCAATTTGTATGGAGATATCTGCGTCGTCTCCTGCACCGCCGTGTTGTATGCGAAGGTCACATACGGAAGAATGGCATCCCACGTCCTGTGTTCGACATCGACGTACATTGACAGCATGTCGGCGATCGTCTTGTTAAGCCGCTCGGTGAGGCCGTTGGTCTGTGGGTGGTACGTTGTCGTCCAGCGGTGGTTTGTTTGGCTGTATGCCAAGATCGCTTGAGTTAAGTCGGCAGTGAATGCCGTTCCTCTGTCGGTGATAAGGACCTCCGGGGCGCCGTGACGTGGGACGATATTTTTGACGAAGAACTTAGCTACCTCGGATGCACTGCCTTTTGGCAGGGCTTTTGTCTCGGCGTAGCGGGTGAGGTAGTCGGTAGCTACCACGATCCACTTGTTTCCGAAAGCCGACGTCGGGAACGGCCCCAGTAGGTCCATACCAATCTGCTGGAAAGGTCGGCAAGGTGGATCAATTGGCTGCAGAAGTCCCGCTGGCCTTGTCGGTGGGGTCTTGCGTCGCTGACAGTCCCGGCATGTCCTCACATAACGAGTGACGTCGGTGGTAAGACGCGGCCAGTAGTACCTTTCTTGTATCCTCGCGAGCGTGCGAGAAACACCGAGGTGCCCTGCCGTCGGATCGTCGTGCAGGGCCTGCAGGAGTTCTGGTCGCAGAGCTGAAGGCACCACAAGGAGATACTTAGCCCGAAGCGGTGAATAGTTTTTCTTTCGTAGAAGACCGTTTCGTAGAAAAAACAACGCAAGTGCGCGCTTGAATAACTTCGGGATTTGGGCGGTCCTACCTTCGAGGTATTCTATTAGGGCCTTAAGTTCCGGGTCGGCCCGCTGTTGTTCAGCGAAGTCGTCGGTAGTTATCGTTCCCAAGAAGTAGTCGTCATCCGGGTCGTCGGGTAGCGGTTGGTCGACAGGCGCACGAGAGAGACAGTCGGCGTCGGAGTGTTTTTTGCCGGACTTGTAAATGACAGTAATGTCATATTCTTGAAGTCTCAGGCTCCATCGTGCGAGGCGACCTGAAGGGTCCTTCAAAGTGGCTAGCCAACACAAGGCGTGGTGGTCGCTCACAACTTTGAAGGGCCTGCCGTAGAGGTATGGACGAAATTTCGACGTAGCCCAGATGATGGCGAGGCACTCCTTTTCTGTTGTGGAATAATTTGCTTCTGCTTTGGATAGCGATCGGCTGGCGTAACTAATAACCCGTTCAAGTCCGCCAGCCCTCTGCACAAGAACGGCGCCAAGACCTATGCTGCTTGCGTCAGTATGTATTTATGTCTCGGCGAATTCGTCGAAATGGGCAAGTAACGGAGGCGTCTGGAGGCGATGTTTAAGCTCCTGGAAAGCGTGTTCCTGTGGCGTTTCCCACTTGAACTCGACGTCGGCCTCGGTAAGGTTAGTGAGAGGATCGGCGATGCGGGCGAAGTTTTTCACGAACCGCCTATAATAGGCGCACAGGCCCAGAAATCGGCGCACGGCTTTCTTGTCAGTGGGCGGCGGGAATTCGGCGATGGCGGCTGTTTTCCGTGGATCAGGACGAACTCCAGACTTGCTGATAACGTGCCCCAGAAACAAGAGCTCTTCATACGCAAATCTGCACTTTTCTGGCTTCAGTGTGAGTCCGGAAGTCTTGAAGGCTTGAAGTACAGCTTCAAGGCGCCGAAGATGCTCGTCGAAACTCGAGAAAAACACGACGACGTCGTCCAAGTACACAAGGCAAGTTTCCACTTCAAACCTGCCAGTACTGTATCCATAACGCGTTGAAAAGTGGCAGGCGCTGAGCAAAGGCCGAAGGGCATCACCTTAAACTCGAAGAGGCCGTCCGGTGTTATAAACGCCGTCTTCTCTCGGTCTCTTTTGTCGACTTCGATTTGCCAATAGCCAGTCTTGAGGTTCATTGACGAAAAGTACTTGGCGTTATGGAGCTGATCAAGTGCGTCGTCTATTCGTGGGAGAGGATATACGTCCTTTCTTGTGATTTTGTTCAGGCGGCGATAATCGACGCAGAAACGTAGGGTCCCATCCTTTTTCTTCACTAACACCACGGGGGATGCCCATGGGCTCTTGGACGGCTGGATAATGTCATCCCGCAGCATTTCATCAACTTGTCTCTTGATGGCCTCACGTTCTCGCGTCGAAACCCTGTACGGACTCTGACGGTGTGGTCTGGCATTTTCTTCGGTTATGATGCGATGTTTCGTGATTGGGGTCTGCCGAATTTTCGATGACGATGAAAAGCAATCTTCGTATTGCAGGAGCAGGGCCTTGAGCTGTTCTTGCTTATCGTTCGGAAGTCTCGGATTGACGTCGAAAGCTATGGGAGGGGCTTGGTTCCTCTGAGCAGGTTCCGCAGAATCGGCGAGGGCGAAAGCACTCATGGCTTCGACAATTTCTTCGATGTATGCGACCGTTGTTCCTTTGTTCACATGTTTGTACTCATTGCTGAAATTTGTGAGCATAACCGTTGCTTTGCCTCCCCGCAACTCTGCAATTCCTCTTGCGACGCAAATATTTCAGGTGACCAACAGATGCTGACTGCCTTCAACGACGCCTTCGAAGTCAGGTGATTCAGGAGCGCCGACTGAAATAATGACGCTTGAGCGAGGCGGAATGGTGACTTGTTCTTCCAGCACATTCAAGGCATGGTGTCCAGACGGCGTGCGCGGCGGTAGTGCTTGTTCTGTGGATAACGTTATCGACTTTGTTTTTAGGTTGATGACAACACCATGGAGCCATAAGAAGTCCATGCCAAGGATGACATCTCTCGAGCAACGCTGTAGGACTACGAAGTCTGTAGGATAAATACGGCCGTTAATGGTGACTCTCGCTGTGCAGACTCCTCCAGGCGTTACGAGATGACCTCCGGCTGTGCGGATTTCAGGGCCTTTCCAAGTTGTCTTAACTTTCTTTAACTTCGCGGCGAACGACCCACTGATGACAGAATAGTCGGCTCCTGTATCGACGAGAGCGCTCACACTGTGGCCGTCGATAAGAACGTCGAGGTCGCTAGTTCGCCGTCTCGCATTACAGTTAGGGCGTGGCGTCCAGTCACGGCTGCGTCAGCTTGTTTCACTGCTTCCATGTTGCGTCGTCAGGCCACCTTCGGTAAGTGAGCTTTCGCCGTCAGGGCTTTGCCTGGTTGGCGTTATGTTGGGAAATCTCCGTCGTGGCGTCGTCGTCGGAGGAGGATCTTCGGTAGTTCGTCGCACAGCAACCGCACCTCCATCGGTTGCTGCCCTTAGTTTCCCGGATACGGGCTAGGAGACCGGCCCCGCGTAGGGCCAGAGTACTGTCGGTGGTGCGGTGACGTGCGGCGGCTGGGCGACGGCGAACGCGAAGGGCTTCGTGGTGTCCACCGAGTTCCTGTCAGGTAGTCGGCGATGTCACGTGGTCGTTCTCCTGGCTGTGGGCGTGGTGCATTGACGGCGAAGCCACGCAATCCCATCTGTCGGTACTGGCAACGGCGGTATGTGTGTCCGGCCTCGCTGCAGTGGTAGCAGAGCGGGCGATGGTCAGGGGTGCGCCAGACGTCAGTCTTCCTCGGTGCACTGCGCTGGGCCGCTGGCGAACGGTATGACGTCGGTGGGGGTGGTGGCGGCGGTGGCGTCTGTCGACGGAAGTGCGATGGGGCGGCGTTTTGGCGTGGACGGGGAGGAGCGTTGTGGCGCAGTGCAGCGGCGTAGCTCATAGCTTCCGGTTCGGGCAGCGGTGCGTGGGGAATTTGAAGCGATTGCCGAACTTCTTCTCGCACAATGTCGGCGATCGAATCCACTTGAGGCTGCGCCGAAGGCAACAGCTTGCGCAGCTCTTCCCGCACGATCGCTCGGATCGTTTCACGCAGGTCTCCGGAGTTACTGGCTTGAGCATCAGCGCAGTCTTCAGTCAGGCGACGATTATACTGTCTGGTGCGCATGTCCAGGGTCTTTTCAATAGTGGTCGCTTCGGCTACAAATTCTTGGACGGTTTTCGGTGGGTTTCTCATCAGCCCTGCGAAGAGCTCCTGTTTGACCCCTCGCATGAGGAAACGAACTTTTTTCTCCTCAGGCATGTCTGGGTCAGCGTGACGGAATAGTCGGGTCATTTCTTCTGTGAAAATGGCGACATTTTCATTTGGTAGCTGAACCCGGGTCTCTAATAAAGCAGCGGCCCTCTCTTTTCGAGCGACGCTCGCGAACGTTTGCAGGAATGCGCCGCAGAAAACATCCCACGTTCGGAGCGTGGACTCCCGATTTTCGAGCCAGGTCCTTGCGGTGTCTTCTAAATAGAAGAACACACGACGCAGCTTTTCGTCATGGTCCCAGTGGTTGAGGGCGGCCACACGGTCGTACGTCTCTAGCCAGGACTCCGGGTCTTCGAACGATGACCCATGGAAAATTGGTGGTTCCCTAGGTTGATGCATGACCATCGTGGGCTGGGACGCTGCGGTTGTCAATGTCGCTGCAGTCGCGGTCATGGCCTTAGTCTTCCGCGGCTTGTCGTGTAGAAGCCCGTACTCCGGTGGTAGCCCTTGCTGTCGGCGGCTTGTTCGCTGCTCCTGGTTGGCGTCGGTGTCTTCTCCGCGACGTGGGCTGGGTTCACGGCTTGACGGGGGCGTCCGGTACATGAACGAAGCAGCACCTCCACCAAATGTCACGGGGTCGTGACGTGGCCGAAGACAGGAGACTTCTTGTTGGGATTTAACTGTTTATTTGGGCGAACCTGTGCCCGGTAAACAGAAAGTCCAATTACAGCAGCAGTCTCGCAGAGATAGCAGTCTCAGACTGATAGCGGCGAACGGAGCGTCGGCCTTCGATCAACAACTGACAAGCGGCGAAGCGCGTCGTTATTTATACTCCCGCCGTCGAATGTTCTAGCGCTATCGCTGGCGGTGGCGTACGTTCCAGAACAATCTGTACCATTCGCACAGTGGGCGTGATCTTATCGAAATGATCTACTACAGTCCGGAACCCTCTCGAAAACTGCAGGCGCGGTTTGCGTTGAGAATCGTGTGGTGTTTTGGGACGATAACAAAAACTTGGGAAATGGAACGTGGCAATATGAAGAGCAGAAATTTTAGTTCCACATATACTTAGTACCTCTACTGCTTGATAATTATTAAGTGACAATGCAAACTACGAGTTTGTGTGTTGGATCTTAAGGGAACATTGTAACTATGCAAATGCGTTGTAGAGGTCAAATGCAGCGATGTAACTGCACAAAACATTTCCTAACAATTTAGTTATAGTGTTTAGGATCGCGCGAATTCTCAGTGGGCTATGAGAAACGTCTCCGACAACTTCGCTTGAATATTCACGAGAATTTTTTAACATCAGCCTCACGCACGACAAAAAAGTCTCTTGTTTCTCTTTTTCATTCAGCTTCGATGAGAACATTGCAACGTGAGTGAGAATCTTGTCCGTAACCTATCGCACGGTAGCTGAAAACCTTTCTTCAACCAATGCGGTGCCTCGTTTAAAGGCGCAGCACACATGTCGCAACAATAATTAGGTACGTTTACGTCCATACCATGCCAACATTTCTCAAAACATTCGCACAGTCAATGTGCAGAATGTTCGCTTTCTGAGAGGAAAAGAAATTTTAAATGGCTGTCATCTATGACGAGCAATTCACTGCATGTCATCCCAACAGAATCGTGCAATATAGGCAGGGACCCTTGCTCTTAGTGGCTCTTAAAAAATAGCAAATTTTTTTGTTTGAAGAATGCAGACACACGCGGCCCTGCTATGAAGAAAAATCCCGCTGGCGGAACTTTCTTGACAACCATCCCCTGCACCGAGGGAGGGAATGGTGGGTGATGCGCTTGTGGTGACATCACAGCATTTGCAAACAGGGAGAAGCCTATTAGGCAACATTTTGAGCAATACCTTTTTCAGATAGCATTTGATGGCTTTGTGCTGCGCATTACTAGGCATCACTATGATCTTTAAAAGCTAATGTCAGTGTTACCTCTTGTATTGCTGACAACTGTGGTGCAATAGCATAAATTGGGTAAAAAAGCTCCAAAGAAAGGCAGTATTCTAGTGCAAACAAGAGTCGGCACTGGTCCTGCCTTTACCCATCTTCCAGTCCTATATTTGCCTTTTTTGTGCTGAAACAGCCAAACGCCCGATGAATTAGTCAGATGAAAAATATTATTGCATCAAAACTCTAAATATTTGCACCAGCAACTACACAACGTGATAATCACACTACTCCTCACAGCATCGAAACATATTTTAAACATGCTGGCAGTACATTGTTGTATAAAACGCAGCTTTGACAGATTACAAAATCTCACCTTGTGTGTGCAAGATTTCTTGACAGTCAGACGTACAATATAGATGCTGGCTGGTGTAATATTAGTTACAAGCGAAGGCGCTATGCAGGCATATATAGATTGCGCGAACACCTCTCTCTGCCTACAATAGGCACACATTATAACGTTTAACAAGCAAAGGCCACTGTTCAGTGGCCTAATAACGCTCCACCATGTACGTATGCTTATCATACCAACTTGGCGGTTGACTTGGTGAATATAACCAAACTAAATATTGTATCACCAGCGAACGTGAACGAAATGCTGCCTTGAATCAAATGGCATTGTAGGCTTTGTTTAATCAACAACGTAGCAACCACCATGTGCATTCTGCTCACTACAATGCACATATAAAAAACTTGATCACCACAGACATGCACGTTGCCGCAGTTTCCGCGATATAGCTCCAGTATGACATGCCCATGTGCCATGAGAAATAATGTCAGCGTTGTAAAGCGAGTTGGTAACTACACTCGTGAAGGCGCTTAAGGCTGCCGTTTCACTACGCCTCGTTCGAGTGCGGCAACACCCAATTACACTGATTGGCACACTTAGACTGCGTGATAACGTGTCTCACTTACCTTAGTTTCTTTCACACTGTCCTGAGGCATGCGACCACAAGCGTCAGCCATCACCATGGAGTCCTTAATGCACCCACACATTCCGCAGATTCGTTGAACGACTCACACTTGATCCGCACTCGAAACACGACGGGAGTAGCGCGCAATCTATGCACATCGCACGAACGAGGAACGATGTTTCATTGCGTAAATTTAATGCTTCTACGTTCAATCTTATTTTGGACGTAGCGCGCACACATTAGAGACGCACGGAAATGGCCGGGCGTGCCAACAGAAACAGACAAGACAAGCAACATTTGGCTTTAGCAGTGGATGACTTTGACGTAAATATCTGTTTGCAAACAAAAAACCCTTGTAATTCTATTAAACATAGGTATGTTATCTGGAAAAATTATTCTAAAAAGTATAAAAGCTTATGCAAAAGAACAATTTACAAAACTTACGTTGTTTTCCGCAAATTTTTTTATTTCGTTTTTTTTTTTTTATAGCAGACGACAGGTTTCTACTGCTTACGACAGGCGTAGTGCGGTTTTACGTTCGATGCTCTAAAGTAGTTGTATTTGCGTTCTCAATGTATCAGAGGATGACTACAAAGCAGTAAAGTTTCGACAGTGCAGTACGTTATCTTCATGGCATGATATTTCTTTTCTCTGAAGCAAAGCAAACAAACCATCCTGCACGATCAGGTGATGTCCCCACTACGCGTGGCACGGCCATGCTCATTAGCGTGGCGCCCCACGCTCAATTTATGATCGAGCGAGGGAGCTACTAAGTGAAACACAGCTAGAATAAGGGTTCATTGACGTATCACTCTGATTTCATGCGGTGGCTGGCTCAATCGCAAGAGAGCCCCGAGAAACCAGCTTTAACTGCTCAAGCTTTTGTGTAAGTGTAAAAATACGTGTTTTTTTCCGCGAGTGACCGGCAATATATACGCGAAAAGCGTGCGGCATACACAAAATCACAAAACATATGGACGCACTAATAAGTACGGTCGCATATCGTAAATGATTATGCGAACACTTATTTTGTTGATAGTGCATGAGAAATTTAACATATTGTTGCGACCGGAGTTTCGGGTACCGGAGATTCGAGATCAAGATGTCGAGACAGGAGTAGGTCGAACATCGTAGAGAGGGTTTGTTTACAATATTTACATGGCACGGGCTCTCTGACCCGAAGCTCTACAGTGAAAAGGGCTGTCAAGCAAACAAACTCCATAAACTACACTAAGCAGCCCGCGAGAGCTGAATAAATACAGTCTCATCTCCCCAGACACCTAGATCGGAGAATCGGTCCATACGGCACTGTCCAAGAACATATCCCGCAGCACACACGAGTGTCATTATGCTGGCACCACCCACAACAAACACATATACACAAAGCAAACACGTGTATGGTCCCGGCGATGCTGCCTCCTTCGGAGAAGCTTGTTTGAGCGGGGTGAAATGAGTCTGTCATCTCGCCACTCGGGCTGACCACCCATGCTTTGACGACTAGCAGTTGCGGTCTAGGGGCCTCCGAGTGGCCATGCCTGGACATCTGGTGCTGATTTGAGCGACGGCGGCTCAACAGTCAGAGACGCACAGCATTATTGTTCGACGTCCGTAATCGGCCGAAGCTCGGCATTGTGGCTTCTACCGCGGCACGAAGACACCTCGTGTTGCATCTCTGCGCAGACCCGAAGGACAGCGGTGATCCGCACAATAACTGCAGCCATGCAGCACCCAGCACATGGAAACAGCAAAGTGTTTTGGGGCTGCTCCTTATCTCCACAAAATTAGGTGGCTCTCTTTCTTCCGTTGTGCGGTGGCGGCAAAAGGGTGGCCCCCCAAACGCAACAGCTCGTCCACCGGCGGAAAACTAGCAACCTGAGGGTGATCAGCCGTATAGGTTGCCCGAAGTGTCTTTGTTTGTTGGCCTCATCCAGGCCACTGCCGATGACGCAATACGGCAATCTTCAATCATCCATGGGCTTTTTTCCCTGGGATTACACAAACATACACAAAACCACAAACACGGGAGAGTACATTGCCCACACTTGAGACACATCGAGTCTGAAAATATTCTAAAACAAACCTTCCTTAAATATTATAATCAAAGACAAAGCAGCAATCGAAGCGTTTTTGTGAGATTTCGCCTAAGCTACCAATCTGTATTCGAAATAATTGTCTCATTCAACTGCTCTCAAGAAAATAACTCCAAATTGATGCGCTCTCCGAGACATACTTGTGTGCCAGCGTTAGTAATCCGTTGTAACCTACCAGGCCTCATACTCCTAAAGTAAAGCCTCTTGCTTCACGCTGTCTTTTGGTAACCCAAATTTTGTGCCGCCAAAGTTAGTCATCCATTTCCTTTGAGCAGACGAAAAAAAATAATTGTCGGGCTGCACCAGAATCAGGACATCCGCATCAAAACCCGAAATCGCACGCTATAGTGCTACTGCACGGATGAACTACTGACTCTGCCTTGCGGTTACCATTCTCCTAAATCATACACGTAAACTCGCGAACTAGCTTTCATTACTGACGTCCACACCGGACACATGCGAACGAAACAAAGTATAACATAAAAATCTTTCAGAGGAACCCTGAAAAAAAAAACTGACAAGGAATATCTTTGCGTCTCCTCGCTCACTCAAAATTTGTTTCTAACGTTGCTCTTACTCGACAAACGCTCCTAGGCGTGTTGTTATGCAACCGCGCAGCGCTTGCCTTTAAAACAAAACATGCAAAACTTGGAAAATAAATACAACCTAGCACTTCTTACTTAAACGCTAGCTCCCATAGCCGAAATGCTTAAAACACTTTCCAAAAAGCACAACCAACTTAAACAGTCAAACGAAACCTAAAAGCAAAATAAACAAGTCCGCTGGTTGCCATTTTTCAATGCTTATGGCTTTTACTCAATTTTGAGACGAATGCTTGGTGGTCGAGCCCTCGGGGCCTATCTTGGCGAACGGGGAACAGAACAACGGCAAAACCCATTCCCTTCGTCTCCGAACCCCGCTAAGCTCATCGCTGGTGACCTGCATAGCTCCCCTTGATAGGCTGCGTTTTCAAGACCACTGACTTTGTACTCCCGTGCCCCATCAAACCTGCCGTGAATAGAATTACGGGAAGTCGACTGCCCCATTCCTTCTTTCTGCATTTTGGCCCAACGCACTTATCTTTTTCACTTCATCTGGCAGCTCAGACGCGTGCAAGCCAACTTTGGCGTGGATGACAGAGGCCTCATTCTGCTTACCTTGCGCCTTCTTTCTGTTTGCATGATGGCCCAGCGCACTGTTCTTTTCCCTTTTGTCCGGTGGCTTGGGCACATGCAAAGCAACTCTGGTGCCGACTACAAACGCCTAATTTGGATTTCTATGGTTGGACATTTACTGCTTTTCTTCAAGTGCTTGCTCTGTGTCACTTTTCTGCTTTTTCGACGCTTCTACCGTCCATGCTTCTTAAGGCCAATTTCTGACACTTCCACTCGCCGCTCTTGTTCGCCAGTACTCGGGCTGATTTCGTTAACTGTCTTGCCCCCACAGACTAAATGATTTGCGCACAAATCATCTTCTCCCTCATTTACCCGACTGGCGGACAGCTTAACGCATCTCGAAACGTTGCAGCTGTTTTCTTCCAACAAAGCTAGTTCACATTCCAGGGAGCTGTCCACAACTGCATTGCACTTCCGAATCTCTGCCTTTGCTTCCTTTCCTGAAATCCCTCCTGTGTTCCTGCCTAGCGGGTCAAAATCCTTTTGGACAGTGTATTCAGAATCCACCGTAGCGATGCTTTTACGTGGACCAAGCTGACATGCTTGGGAGCTGTCCACAACCACTCCACCGTGCGCTACCTTCTCACACTCTGCAGGCCTAATGCCGATGTTTTTTTTCTAGCGGGTCGAAATCTCTCTGGACTCCGCAGCCGAGATTCGACATTGGGACACCCTCACTTTGCGTCTGTGCCAGGTAGTCTATAACTATCTTAGCTGCTTCGCTTGAATTCCCCTAGGACAGCACCTTGCCGCATTTACTCTGACCTTCGTCAGCCTCTCCTCTTAGCACAGCTTCTTTCGCTGCTGTCAGCCTCGGTTCATTCGTGAACCTACTGCTACTCTCGTAGGTGCTAAATTTTTCTGTGGCTCCGATTCACACCGATTCACACCGATTCTCTATGTATTCCTTTTCCAATAAATAAGTATTCCCCAAGTCCTCAATATCAGCCTTGCTACATTTACTTTCGAGAATGGGAAAGGAAGGAATAAACTTTATTTTGTATCTGGCACCTTAGTGGGCTGGGCTCCCGCGTAGGTGTCGGCTAGAAGTTCTTGGCTCTTAGCGGCTTCCTCGGCCCGCTGGATTGCCCATAGCTGAGAGTCCTGGGCTGAACTGAGCAACACGGCCAGCCAACGCGCGCGGAGGCTGTCGGTGGAGGCTGCGTTTTCATTACTGTGTTTTAACCACTGGCATTCCCATAGTATATTGACACAATGTGACTTTAAATTACGTGCGCTAGACGATACTTGTGCCCTCTAGATGGTTTGCAACGCACGAGCCTGCGGGACCCAGCTGCGCGCGAACCGTGTTGGAAGAAACGAAGAAAGTAGAAGAAGAGGCAGAAGTGAATCCTCGAGACAATCTAGCTGTGTTATTATTCTCGGGCACAAGTTCACCCTGCCTAGGTTAGACTATTAAAAGAGTTCATTGAGAAGTGCGTTACAAATCTGGTGGAGGTGTTGGGTGTGATGCCAAGCCCCTCTCGAGTGACGGAGCACAGTCCAGAACCACAGCGATTTTCAACCCAACGAGCTGACGCCTGTTCATCAGCGCTGCAGTCGACGCCTACGTGGTGAGGGTCCTAAATTTTCACTTTTATCGACTTCCCTTCGAACATCAACAGCTGCGAACGGGTACGCAACCAACATGACAGCTCAGGTCACTCCAGCCAGCATTGTAGTGAACCAGCCAATGCAACCAATGTCTTTCCACGGCGAAAGCTACGAGGACGCAGAGGACTGGCTTGAAGACCTTGAACGCGTCGCATAGGCTTACGGATATTGGGAAGAGCGCGAACTTGGAAATGTTTAATTCGCACTGGAAGATAGCGCACAAACGTGGCATGAAAACCACGAAGCTACCTTCTGGTCGTGGAATGATTTTTGACGGGAGCTGCTCGCTGCTTTCCCGAACACAGACCACAAGAGAGAGCTGAAGCTGTGCTCCAGACAAGAAATCTGCGAAATAACGAAACTGTCGCCATGTATCTGGAAGATATGTCTCGCCTATTTCGCCGAGTGGATTCAGATATGAGCGCAAACAGGAAGCTACGCCATCTGATACGAGGCATGAAGCAAGAACTCTATGCCGGACTAATTCGAAGCCCACCGCGCACCATCGCCGAATGTCGTTCTGAGGAGACTACAATGGAAAGGACGCTACAACAGCGAGCAAGGTTATAGAACCGGGATGTGATCGTCACTTCATTGGACATGTTGCCACCAGTCTTCGGTAACGGCATGAAAGCACTACGCGAGCTGGTGCGGTCTGTTGTGCGAGAAGAGCCGCAGAAGCAGCGTCTTGACCAGAACGCTCCAATGCTTTCGTCTCTGACCGATATGATGCGTGAGGAGGTCAGGCAGGTGGTACGCGAACCTTCGAGCAACGCACAGCCAGGGCCACCACTACAACAGAAGACGAGAATGACGTATGCTGATGTGCTACTACGAGGACCTCCAGGACGTGCAGACGTCGCGGCAGCTACACCTATGCAGTATCCGATGTCGCCGAGCACCCTGCAGCCAACGCCAGAGAGGAGACTAAGGAAGAGCGATGTTTGGCGCCCTCCCGACAGGATACCGCTGTGTTACCACTGTGGGGAGCCTGGTCATCTCTACCGAACGTACCACTACCGCCAGGCAGGACTACGTGGTTTTCCTGTTAATGCACCTCGATCACGAAATGATGAACGTCCCTTCGAAATTGAAGAATACCTGTCAGGTCGTCAAACCTCAAGTGACTTCTAACGACACCAACCTCAAGCAACGACAACGGGAAGGTATAGATTGCCTTGCCCCCGACCTTCAGCAAGCTCCCCAAGGTTTCGTTCCCCAAGCCCGCGTCGGGAAAACTAAAGTCAGCGATCTGTGGAGGCGAGTCCGCTGTCGACGCTAATGCAGAAAAACCTCCATGGCTGACTCTGAAAGATGACCGATTCAGAAACCGGTGCTTCGATAGTGACGTTGCTTCCGATTTACGTGTGTTCGTTGATGGCTACGAAGTGATCGGACTGGTAGATACCGGCGCAGAATCTTCAGTGATGAGTAGCGTACTTTCTAAAATATTGAAGAAAGTGCTGACTCCTTGGAAGGGACCACAAGTTCGCACAGCAGGAGGGCACCTTATCGACCCTACTGGAATATGCACAGCGAGAATCGGAATACGGGGTGTCACGGACGTCGCCAGTTTTTTTGTGCTGCCGGAATGCTCAACAGACTTGATTATCGGCATGGATTGCTTACGAGCCAATGGCGCTGTAATTAACTTGCGAGAATCTCCCGTCTCATTCTCGACTAGGCACGCGATTGTTACCTTTGAAACGGAAGAAAACGTATATGACCTTTGTATTGCAGATGATGGCGTCATGGTGCCGCCAACATAGAGCATATTTGTCACAGTAACCTACAAAGCATTCAGTAAATTCGAAGGATTTGCTGACAACCACACTGCCTTACTACTCCAAAAAGGGATCTGTATTGCACGAGGCCTTGTTAAGTTACGTGACGGATGTGCAAGTGTTTTACTCACAAGCTTTGAAAATGAGGTGCAGCACGTTGCAAAAGGAACCGTCATCGCCAGTCTGAATGATTTCGTCCAGGTTACGGAGCTGCGCACTTTCGAAACCAATGAGTTTGATTTAGAAGACGTGGAGTCTGTCCTTGCAGCCATGAACATTGAGCCAGGCCTACTACCAAGCGAAAAAGAGCAAATAGAGGATATTTTAAGGGAATTCGCCGAATGTTTCTCGTTGTCATCCAAGGTTCGATGCACTCCTATCGCCAAACATCGCATCATTGTCGACGAGTCAGTGAGGCCAATACACCAGCATTCCTACCGAGTGTCACCAAAAATAGAGAAGCATTCGTAATCAGGTTAAAGAAATGCTTAAAGACGATGTAATCCAGCCTTCATCAAGTCCATTGGCGTCGCCTGTTGTTCTTGTGAAGAAAGAAGACCAAACCTTACGTTTCTGCGTTGATTATTGGAAGCTGAATGCCGTCACCAAACGACATGTTTATCCTCTGCCGAGAATTGATGACACTCTGGATAGGCTGCGAAATGCCAGGTATTTTTCCTCACTGGATCTTGAAAGTGGGTATTGGCAGATAGAAGTTGACGAAATAGATCACGAAAAAACAGCGTTTGTGACACCGGACGGTTTATACGAGTTCAAAGTACTCCCTTGTGGCCTTTGTTCTGCACCCGCAACATTCCACCAGATGATGGACACAGTGATTTGTGGTCTTAGCTGGCAGTTATGCCTGGTTTACCTCTACGATGTTGTAGTCTTCTCTGCTACTTTTGAGCAACATTTGGAAAGGCTCCGGGCCGTGCTCACAGCGATCAAATCAGCGGACTTGACGATAAAACTGCATAAATGTCATTTCGACTTCCGTGAGCTCTCTTTTCTCGGTCATGTCATCAGTGCAAAAGGCGTCCGCCCAAACACTGCAAAAACTGAGGCCATAGCAAGATTTCCGAAGCCAACAGACAAAAAGGCTGTTAGGCGATTTTTAGGTCTCTGTGCCTATTACCGATGGTTCGTTAAAATTGTTCACGAACTGCTGAACCACTGACGCGGCTGACAAAACAGGAAATGTCTTTCGTATGGCTTGCCGAACAAGAGGATGCTTTCAATGAACTACGAAAGTGCCTTCAAAGCCATCCTGTTCTGGCGCATTTTGACAAGGAAGCGGAAACCGATATCCACACGGATGCAAGCAATTTAGGTCTTGGGGCCGTGCTCATCCAATGGCCAAATGGACAAGCACGAGTCATTGCGTATGCCAGTCGCACTCTTTCGGAAGCTGAGGGGAACTACTCAGCGACCGAGAAAGAATGCCTTGCCGTGGTATGGGCTATCAGCAAGTTTCGACCATAGTTATATGGTAGGCTTTTTTAGCTACAAGCGACCATCATGCGCTATGCTGGCTGGCTAATCTCAAGGACCCACGTGGACGGCTTGCACGATGGAGCTTGCGATTACAGGAGTATGATATCACGCTTGTGTACAAGTCAGGTTGCAAGCACAGTGATGCGGACTGCTTGTCCTGTGCTCCGATTCAACCTGCTGCTTCTGCTTCCACCGAGGATGGCGAAGATTTTATTTTCTTGGGAGCTGTGACACCATCAGAGATGGCACGTCAGCAGGGATCCGATCCTGAGATACTCCTCTTGATCAAGTACCTACAAGGACAGTCTGTCGATGTTCCATGAACTTTTGTCGGCGGCTTGTCAGCGTTCGTCCTACGAAACAACATCCTGTATAAAGGGAGCTTTGACAACAATACAGCGAAATTCCTGCTTGTAGTCCCTCCACCTCTGCGACCAGAGATTTTGGAGGCTTGCCACGACGATCCATCAGCCGGACACTTAGGTGTAAGCAGAACGTTAGCACGCATCTGCACTAAACACTACTGGCCGAAATTGCCCCTACTGAAACGTTCCGTAAGATGCGGAGACCTCAAGTGCGGGATTATTGGAATATGGATGACGTATGATGCAGACTCCGCATAAGACGTATGATGCAGACTCCGCATAAGACGTATGATGCGGACTCCGCATCTTATGGAAAGAGGTATCATGCGGAAATTACTGAAGTGTGTGCATGTTACGTCTCAATCTAATGCAAAGCAATATAATGTGTAAATAGAATAGACGTCCACATCTTGAGTACATGCAATACTGTGTACAAATCACAATATTTCATAAATGTGCATGATGAGGGATTGAATCATCGGCATCTTTCTAATTGTTGTGATGCGGAAGCAAAATTACCTTTTAAATAAAATACATTACAACACTACTAAATTAACATGCTAGCGATCATATATGGTGGTTACATTGCAACACAATAATGCAGTGTTCTATGCAAGACTTAAAGAACTTATAAAGTTATTATTATCAATAGAGAAGCATTACCATACACATCAGCCCTGCTACAATCAATATATTTTTTTATTTGTCTGTATGCTCCAGCTGTGAATAGTGACATTGCAGTGTTGATCGTACACAAATTAGGTGACTGCACCGTAATTTCACGAGCTCCACCTAAGCCACAGGATGGTGGAACAATGTAACAGCAATTTTAGAACAAAATGTTTAAACATAAATAATAATCATAGCACTGTGAAAGTGTGGCGCTGTGTTTGTCTCATGAATGCCTTGTGGTGATCGGCGAAATGCTGCTTGAGGCTCCGGCACCACTGTAAATTTCGAAGGTCACTGTCATAGAACTTATGTGTCCTTCATAGGCACCTGGAAATGAAAATAATTAGCACAAATAATGTCAGAGACACATGTTAGCACAATAGTTTACATGCACAAGAAATATAACACACAGAATAAAACTGAAAATGTAAGGCACACAATCCTTCATGTTATGCATATGTGAATAATAGAAGGAATGAGTGTATAAATTAGTTCTGCCACATCAAAAAAACAGCACGCTTATCACAGTGAAAATAACTAGGTTGTCACGATTTTAAATGGTAGAGATAATCGAATAATATGTCCTTATGAAATTATGATTTAAATGCTTCCTGCAAAGTAAAACTTTAGGAACTGCAAGTGAAAGCTCTCAATGTACATTTAATAGTGTGTGCATGTACATCAGCTGCCTTTATACTATACAGTTTGTGCACAAAATTGGCATCTTGAACAATTTTGAGAGTTAAACCTATGCAACTTATGAAGGTTAAAATCACCACGAAAGTAAGCAGGACCAGGCAGGTGCCATTAGAAATCTGTGAAAGCCAGATAACTATAACCGAACTGCACACATATAGGGGAGCAAAAGTAACAGAAATTCGGCTGCTGACCCGCATGTCGCGGCATCAAACCCCGGCTCCATTTCCGATGGAGGCAGAAATGCTGTAGGCACGTGTGCTCAGATTTGGGTGTACGTTAAAGAACCCCAAGTGGTCGAAGTTTCCAGTGCCCTCCACTACGGCGTCTCTCATAATCATATAGTGGTTTTCGGACGTGAAACCCCACATATAAATCAAGAATAACAGAAATAAACTGCCAACAGAAAACTTGGGTGCATGTGCTATCTGTAAGTGCTTACACCTTACTACATACAGCATGCTCATTCCATTTTAAATACCGATATTGAAAATAACTGCTCTACTAGGCATGTAAAAGGTAAGGTAGAACTGAATGACTCTACAAAAAGTGACCCTATTATGACATCACGTTTTCTTATAACAAAATTGACTAAGACTCTCAAATATCATTATGCAAGGAAAAAATCTTCAAAAGAACAATCAAGTTTGAAGTCATTATTTTTAATATGGCTACTATAACTATAACCAAGAAATCGACCTCAACATGGATAATGTTAGTTTTTAAGGCCTATGTTCACTAGACAATGAACTATACGACAAAAAGCACAGCGTTCAGGCAAAGCACCACACAAAAAAAGAAAGCAGTCCTTTTTGTTATTACCTACAATGCCTTTAAAATGGTATTTATACCTCTACTTTCCGCTTTTTATCTAAGTAACTGGTGTGAAACAAGTTAGCTGAAAATGCACTGTGCCTCCAGAACCTGTTGGTTGAATCTGAATTTTTAAAAAATGGTGAACTTGCACTAAATTAGGCTCCACAAGCCTTGGAACAGCGAGACTACATGACTCTTAGGACTGCTTTGGTTACTTGTGTTTTGTTTCTGGGCCTCTGCATAAAGACAAGGGCTTAACTGAATTGCTGCTAACAAACAAATGCTTTCGAAATTGCCCGAGCCTCAAAGGATGCTCAGCCACTTGTTGTTTTTCGCACTGGCTATTCTACACCAAACATACAAACCATACTGCCTGGCGACCATCACAGATGTATAGTTTAAAAAATGATGGTAATTTACTCTTCTGAAAATAGTTATTTGCAGAAATGTTTTGAAAAAAAACGTAGTAGTCAAGTGGGTACCTTCAGAATTTCGCAGAATGTCGTGTGGGTGTTATTTGTGAGAAAAATTTCAAAGTACCGCTTTTTCTTGCCATATCAAATTTGATCTACATATTAAGTAAAGATGCTTCCTAAAGTATTTGAAGCCAAGTAACATTAGTGCAATTTTTCCGCTACATAGGCTTTGAAGCATTCAGCCAAACTGTTTATCTTTTGCATTTCTTGCATGGCAATACTGCATTTTGTATGAATATTTGAGCCACAAATACTCACTGCACAGAAGTTATATTTCACGAAAAAAAAATAATGTTAGGTCCAGATAAAAATAATCGTGTTTGTCCACATTGAGATGCAATTTGAGCTCTGTGTTTGTCTAATTGAAAATTACCTTTATGTGTAAGTTGAAAGCAAATAAACAGTTCTTGTTACATGGCAAGTGTTATCATTACAATTTTTGTTTAAATGAGGAAAATGATTTTTGAATTCTCCTATTGAGGGCCATGGGGAACTTCGGAACGGAAGCTGTCGTATATCAAATGCAGCAGGCAGCCATCATAAGAAAACTTCAAAAATTCATTTCTACATTAGGACAAAGTGTAATCATATAACTTGCCATATAAAAAGAACTGCTTCCTTGGTTTTGATGTGGCGAAAAAATTGCACTAATATTACTGAGCTTCATGCACTACACACAAACACCTTTACCTAATACCTAGACCGAATTTGGTGTAGAAGAGGCAGTATTTTTGAAACACTTTTTACTTTTTACAAACAACACCCAGACGACATCCCGGGAAGTCCAGAAGGCACCAACGTGGCCTGATATTTTGTTCTCTGCGATATACTTTAGCATTTTGCTGTTTTCAGAAAAATACAGCAAACGAGCACAATAATTTTTTTTCAAAACACATTCAAGACGGTTGGCGAAATGGCTGGGATGTTTGATGCCTAATTGCCTCACTGCCAGCATTTATTCTTCCGAAGCTCAAGCTATCACCTCTCTGTTACTGCCTCCCTCACATGCAATGCCTGCATAGGAAAGAAAAAGAAAGGCAGGTCCGACAAAGTTCACAAGGCAAGATATTTTCATGTTGGATAAATTAATTACCATAAACAGCAGCAAAATAACATTCATTTTGAGTAGTCCAAAACACAAGCTACATACCAGCATACTAAGAGCCAAGCACAAACTTTTCATTTGAACATGTGTGGTGATAGACAGGAAGCACTTATTGCAAGACTGATCAGTCTGTAATTAACTAAATGAAGTACAATGCACTGTTCAATCCAACACCACATAGGCATCTTTGCTATAGCGAAGCCATGTGTCATTAATTCATGCACTAGATGGGACAATGCAAATGTAACAAAAAAGGTGAAAAAAGAAAACAAAGAAAAAAAAGAAGAAAAGGGGGGATGCAAAGTAGGAGCAGTGTAGCACTACTTTTACTTTGCATTCCCCTTTTCTTTCTTCTTTTTCTTCTTTTCTATTATTCATCTTTTTTTTTTTTTTGCTTCCCTTACCCCCAACCTCCGACAGGAGAACACTTTGTATCAGCGCAACCTAACTTGAAAAGAAGCAAGGGCTGCACTCTTCTGCGTTATAGGTTTTTTTTTCAGACAAACATTTCCACAAGGCACACACGCCTACACCAAAAGATGATGTCATTACTGACCTCATTTAAACTAACACGTCAAGGATGACAAGGTGACTTCTAAAAAATAGGTCCTCCTATCGCAACATCGGCCAGCCTGTCTGAAGCACTTCTACTGTTCACCCTGATTACCCCACTAGATGTTTCCATCTGTCGACTCACATCTTCATTTTGGATAACCCTAACACGAGCTTACATTGATGAATACCCACGAAAGTTTAGTGATGTATCATGTATCAGATTAAGCCACTCTGTTAAAAAATTATTGATAGCTTGCTTCCAGGCTTTTTACACTGTAGCCTGAAACTACGTAATGTCTTCTATGCACATGAACCAGATTGACAACGCAATGCACAACATGCTTAAGAATACTGCGAGGAACAAGATAACGACAAAACGACCAGCCACCCAAAATTTTCGCTGTACATGTTTATAAAATGTTCATGTACCCCAAACGAGGTGCTTATGATACAAGCTGAAAAAACCTACAAGTAGGGCCTTGGAGTCTTCTGGAAGTAGACGTGTTGCATTTTTTTGTAGAGGGCTTTACACCCATAAGTGAGGAACAAAACTCCTGTATAATGAAGAATGTTGGCAGCTATCAGCTATAGAAAAACCTAATGCAGCTAATCTTCCCCGACACATCTGTACATTTAGAGAGGTGACGTAGCTTCTTTGATAGTGGCAATAACTCCAACAGGACCAGTGCGAAAATTGGCACTACTTGGCTAGACAAATGTCCAAACATGCCTGCCCGACTCCCTCTAGCCATCCTGGCAGAATCTGACACATGATTTCTTAACTGCTGGCTGGACAAAAACAAAACCACTGAAGCACTCACAATACACAGCGTGAAGTTCCTCTGGAGTGGTCAACTTCGTCTTGTGCGATGAAAGAGCAGCACAGTGTACTGATAAGGCACTCCTTGCAATGGTTTTCAATGCCACACAGTGACCTTGCTGTTCCTGTCAAAGAGAGCTTCGGGAGCTTGGAGGGTGCTTGCTCTTTTCTGGGGGCTGCTGCCACTCCTCGTTTTCTGCTCAAGGTCAACCTGCATAAAGTTGTAGACGAGGCTTTAAGAGTTGTATATAATGATATACAAATTTTCACTGAACACACATTTCCTCGTGGCACACTGAGGAATTTCTTATAAAACTTAAGGCCTCGCATATGCAAAAATTTACAATCGATCCGAAGATGCACTCGACTCTAAAGGAGCAAGTTTGTTATGTAGTGTATATAAAGAAAGGTCATTCAGCACAACCACAACTACAGTTGCACACGAAAACGACATTTTACGCAATCCTGTTTATTTACATGGTCCATTTTATTTTATTTACATGGTCCAGTTTAAACAGTCCTGTTTTACACGACCTGGTCTGCATGAACTCTTGAACCGGGCACCATATAGGTTGAAAGACACACACAGAGTTTGAGACAAACCCAGTTTCCCGTGGAGCATCCTCTTGTACTATAACAACACATCTCAATCTAGTTAGTTGGTCAGAACGAGTTGAAAACAGCTCGCACTTGAAAAGCACGGGCAGAAGGAATGACGCCTGCACCCTGTGCTTTCTGTACATTCTCGTTGAAGGTGCAGTTTTCACCTTATCCTTATGCAATTTCGCATTTATAACATTGTTCGCTGCATAATCTTTGTGGCGTTCAAGTGTGTGATACCGTCATGTGTATCCCATGTAATTTATAAAAATAGAATACAAGATAGCTTGATTCAAAAATAACAAAGTGCATCCAGCGCTATGTCCTGTAGCCATTCTTTAGGCAAGTGGCAGAATGACTTATTCTTCAAAACATATATTACTTGTAACCACTACAAGAGCTAACTTGTACACTGGCACATTCTGTTTGCTTCTTCAGAATATAAGGTACCTTTTTTACACCAGAAAATCTTCAAGAGGAATAGAAGTGTTGTAATTGTGAAGAAAGAAAAGTAGAAGAAAAAAAATATAACCTGCCCTGTACAGGGACCGAGCCTGCGAACTTCGAATAACATGTCCGATGCTCTATCAACTGAGCTACCATGGCGGCTATCCCTCTTCCATTTTGTACGGTATATATGCGCATTTATACATGGAAGAGTCAGTCAGCGCTGCCTGTTACCATTATGGCGAGTGTGGGACACCTTTTTTTGCCTACTGGCAATTACATTACGATTGCAATTACGTTACGATTACTTCCAATATCCCTATACTTCTTTGGCAGCATTATGCATCTGTCAGTTCTCAGAAAATCTGCTAGTCACAGGAGGAGGCAATAGTTCGCCCTCCCACCCAAATGCATGTACTTGAACACATGCACAACTGATAAAAAAAACAAGTCACACACCGCTAAGATTACTGAGATTCACTGTTTCAGATTCATGAGTAAAGGAAAGAACTATAAGTTTAAGGGTTTGTTGTCTTTGTTGAACACATTATAATGAGAACTAGCAGACAATGATGCCAAACAAACTATAGGGGATGTTATGAAAAGTAACTTTAACAAAATTGTGAAAAGAAAAGTGAACAAAAACGTAACTTGGCAACCTTTTTTGACAATTAAATTGATATTACTTTTGATAACATCCCTTTATTTTACTGGTAATGTTGTCGGGTAATTCTCATTATTAGAGTGGTGAGTAGGCTGACAAAGAAAGTATATAGCATTGATACTTCTTTTGAACACCTCAACGTTTGAGGAACTTAAAAGAGCGAAAGCTACTTTGAGTAGACCAGAATATTTAGTTGGAGTGGAAAAAAAACGTACACACATTTTTACCAGGCTTTTTCACCTATTTTGAGACATAAAAGTGTATGCTGTCAGTAATATTAGGTGCCATTACTTTTGTCACACTATGCACTGTAGCAAGTGTAGTTAGAGGAGTGATAGTGAAGGATTAATCAAGCACGCCACCAACTGCGTTCACATCAATGGTCACGTATTTTAAAAATAAACCAGCTGTATAGTAAAAAAATTTTAGAGCATTTATGATTTTATCCAAATCAAGTTAAACCGACTGGGTAAGCAAACCACTTGCATAAAATCAAAAGGCATAAAGTGATTCATGTATTATAACTATGTGAACAATTTCAGCAATGCAGGGCAAAGTGACAACAGTTCTATTAAAAACCCCTCTCAATATAACATGCAGGAAAAGCACCACACCAGAATATTTTATAGTGCATGTAATATCGAGACTACTGGACTGTCTATTGACCTTTTAGAAGAAGGGTATCTCCTTCACATTCAAGGGGCAACCACTTAGCCTTTTCCTGAGCTTTTCTGTGAATATTTCCTGAATTTCAGATATCATTAGGATTGATTTAGAGTGAACAGATTTTGCTTACGCATTGAAACCTAGTTCTGAATGTAACTGCAATTATGGGTGCCAAACCATCTCAAAATAATTTTTAACATTTAACTTATTTTTTAACTGCAGCAGCACAACTAGCTATGTGTGCCCAAAAAGGAGCTAGAAACAATACCTTTACCTCTTTGAGCCTTTTGGAAGTGTTCAGCTTCTCAGTGCTCACCTTACAACATTTTTTTTAAATACGTGTTTGTGTGCCCACTGCTCTTGCTCCTTGTACAGTGAGGAGGAGCACATGGCAAGAAGAGACAAGAAAGAAGCATAGCGAAAAAAAGCGAGGACCTCTTTTGTATCGTACAATGTGTGTAACATTACTATTGCGACAACATATAGACAAATTATCCCGGCTATGCATCCATTGTAGAGTCATACACAGCTGCAACACCACGACTAAATTTCAACCTTGTGTTGGTTTAGGATCCCTTTATAGTGGCAAGCTAATGATATCTGCATTTGTTTGGCACATACTAAGATGCTGTGAAATGTCATAGGGTAATCTCATTTAGAATGCACGTCATGTGGCTTCATTGTATATGTGGCCACAAGTAGCTCTGGTTGCAAAGCAATATGGCAGACCCTAAACAGACGTCACCGACCACTCCAATCTGAACTTGCCTTTGCTACTTGCCCATTATCATCCCAGCAAAAAATGAATAATTGAATCTGCTTCAGATAAGTGCTAGCTTATGCTAAGGAGCAAGTATAAAGGGTGTTTTGTCATTATTGAGATCAGTTATTTGTTCAAGAACACTTGCTGTCAAACACAAATACATTGCTGTCGAAGCATTAAGACTCAAATATAAAGCAAAAAGGAGTGTCTCTTTAATAATTACAGGCCACAAGGCAAGATAAATATTTGATATACTTGGGATGTAAGGCAAGCACAAGAGGTGCTGCCATATTATACTTTTCCTTGTATTGTAACCTGCTTGCTTTACTCACCCAACACATCTGTAAAGATGCCGTGAAAACACCAAGGAGCTGATGCAGCAAGGTTGAACACATGTCCAGGGATTCCACCATTCCTAAGCAGCCCTACAGCCTCCACAGTCCTGCAACCATTTGTAAGATAAATATAGTTCTACCCAAAGTTCTTGGTTTACAGACACACGTGCAAGACGCATAACCACTCTATAGGAAGTTCGCATGATAATGCGCTGGGTAGCAAAACGGATGCCAATATCAAGTATCCCGGCCTGCCGCTTCTTTCTTTCCGTTCTTAATTAATCAATCCATAGTTAATAAATGTTCCCCCAATGTGAAGTGTACTGGCAGTGCGGTGAAGAATTGCAATGTATTTCGAACACAGTCCAATTCATGGCAAGTAAGCATGCAATAGCGTTTTGTCAGCTCTTCGAGAAAAGAGCATGAAGTTTAGCTAAAACCCATGTTTTTTATAAACACCATTCAATTTGATATAAAAGTTGTGAGCATTATGTAAAGGAACACGAATTCATGTTTCATCAATGATTTCTTATAATGTACTGATATGAATGCAACTAACTGAATATGAAACGATAATTTTTGCTCGAGAATTTAGAGTTATGAACACTATCGCACTTGCCAGCTGCATCTTGTCCAAAACAGCGGCAAGATAGGCTAGTTTCTGTAGGTGAGTAGTAATGAGCAGTGCAAAGTAACAACAGGAAACACCAGTAACAACAGTATGGGGCAAGCACAGACTGCCAACTGTATAATTTATTACACAAAAGTTCGCCTGAATATCAGTAAGACAACTTGTGCAAATGAATGTCCAGTTGGGCATGAACAAGTTACGAAATCAACAATGCCTGCTTTCACTAACAGGAGCCTCATTCACATAAAGTATGCAGCGATAGGCCCCTACCGAGGTACGTCACAGCATGATGTCACTGGCACATGTAAAAGGTGTGGCTGGAAAAACTCCCGCTGGTGGCTCAGCCCGGTACAGTCGTACGGTGTTTGGGGCAAGTTTTAATTTTTCAAAGCTTACACTTCACGTTACAATGTCGACATTAGCTGTAGTATGTGTCAGCAAACATCCAGCTGTGTGGTACACTGTGTGGTAAAATATTTGCCACGCTGTCTGTTTATCTTGAAGAAGTGAGCACACGTGGTGGCCTGTGCGAGCAACAGCGGCATAGCCTTCAAAAATGTGCACTGTTGATTGCGGCATGTAGTGTGCATTGAAAGGTATTGAGAATATCGGTTCAACTGAGAATACTGTGTGTGGTGTGTGCAGTGTCAATAACGATGTGTCTTGTTTGCGAAGACGTTAGCACTCATGGCAGGGATCGGTCGATGAAAAAACTTGATTCTACATTTTAGTCAAGGTAAATATGCACTTGACGTGACTATCTGCGAGTGGGTACATCTCGGTGTTTGCGCTGTGTGCAGAAAAAAATTGTAAGGTCACCGGGCAGGAAGATACCATTTGCTGAAGCTGCATGTATGAATCGCCCCGACGAGTACGCAAGCTCAATAAAGGTATAACTCGTTTTATCGAAGGCCTCATATTTCTTCATGTAATAAGCAGAGATTCTTGTTTCACATATACTCAGTACCTTTACCGCTCGATATTCATGAAGTGACAATGCAAACAACAAGTTTGTGTGTTAGGTCCCAAGGGAGCAATGTAAATATGCAAATAAGTTGTGGGTGTCAGATGCAGCGATGTAACTGCACAAAAGATTACGTATATATTAGGCTACAGGTTTAGAATCGCATACATCTCAGTGGTCTATCAGGAACGTCACACTATTTGCAAACATAGAGAGGTTTCTTACTTAGGCAACATTTTGCACAATATAATTTTTAAATGCAAGACTGTACTCATCCACATTGATCATACTGATGTCTTTTGTTGTTACTTTGTGCTGTGAGTTACTAGGCATTTAGTCACCATGATCTTTAAAAGCTAATTTCAGTGTTCTCTCTCATATTGCTGACAACTGTGTTGTTGCATAAATTGGGCAAAAAAGCAACACAGGAAGGCTGTCACAATAAATACACCAACATGGGTATTCTCCTGCAAACAAAAGTCGGCACTGGTCCTGTCATTACCCGTCTTTCTTCTCGCTTTGCCTTGTTTGTGCTGAAACAGCCAAACGCCTGATGAGTTAGATGAGAAATATTAACGCATCAAAACTATAAGTGCTTGGGAGGGGGGGGTAAACAACAAGAAGGAAAGGCAGGGAGGTTAACCAGGCACATGCCCGGTTTGCTTTCATCAGCAACTACACAACAGCGTGATAACCGCACCCCTGCCACACAGCAGCGAAACATATTTTGAACATGCTGGCAGTGTATTATTTTATAAAAAGCAACTCTGGCAGATTACAAAATCTCACAATGTGCATGCAAGTTTTCTTCGAAGTCAGGCGTACAATGTAGGTGCTGGCCGGTCCATTATTAGTTACAAGCAAAGACGTCTTGAAGGTACACATGCAGATTGCACGAACACCTCTCTCTCTCTCTACACTAGGCACACACATTATACCTTTGAACTAGCACACGCCACCGTTTAGGGGCATAATAACGCTCTACCGTGAACGTATGCTAATCAACCCACTTAGGCGGTTGGCTAGGTGAATCGAGCGAAGTTACAAATTGTATCGCCCGCGAACGTAAACAAAATGCTGCTTTGCATCAACTGGCACTGCAGGCTTCGTTTAATCAACAACGTAGCAAGCGCCGTGTGCGTCTTCCTCACTACAATGCACATATGAAAAAATCGATCACCATACACATGCATGTTGGCGCAGTTGTCTCGAATTAGCTCCAGTAAGGCCGCGCCGATGCGCCATGGCTCTGCTGGCGTTAGCGTTGTCAAAGCGAATCGGCAACCGCACTCGCAAAGGCGCGTAAGGTTGCCGTTTCACGACGCCTCGTTCGAGTGCAGCAACACACACTTGCACTGAGTGGCATACTTGGTCTACATAAAAAAGTGTCCCCCTTACCTTTAGTTTCTTTCACACTGTCCTGAGGGAAGCGACCACAGGCGTCAGCCGTCACCTCGGAGTCCTTCGAGCGCCCGCCCAACCCGCCGATTCCTTGGACGACTCGCACTTGATCCGCACTCGAACAACCGCGGGAATAGGGCGCAATCTTAGCACATCACACGAACGAGGAACGGCGCTTCCTTGCGTAAATTTAACATTTCGTGCTCTCGTGTGTAGCAGCGCGAACACATGAGCGACACACCCAAACGGCATGCCCACAGAAACAAAGAAGACAAACAACATGTGGCTTTAGCTGTGAATGAATTTGACTTGGATATCTGTGTGAGGAAAATAAAAAAAAACATCTGTCGCTGCTATAAACTTAAAAAAAATGTATGTTATCTGGCAAAATAACTTTAAAAGTGATAAACGGTTATTCAAAAAACAAGTTACAACTTATGAATATTTTCGCAGGTCTTTGTTTTGTTTTTGTTCTAGCAGACGACAGCCTCCTACTGCTTCTACGACAGACGTAGTGCGGTTTCACGTTCGGTGCGTGTCGCCGACGCAAAGCTCTACAGTAGTGATATCAGAGTTATCAATTCTCAATGAATCACAGGATGGCTACAAAGCAGTAACATTTTGACATAGTGCAGTACGCAATCTTTCAAGGTATGACATTTCTTTGATCTGAAGCAAATCGAAGCAAGCCGGCCGGCGCAATTAGCTGATGTCGCCACTACGCGAGGCATGGTCGTGCGCAATAGCGTCGCGCCCCGTGCTCGATTTGTCATCAAGCGATAGAGCTACTAAGTGGAATACAGCTAGATGCAGGGATTATTGGCGTATCACTCTAATTCCTTGTGGTGGCAGACTCGTTCGCAAGAGAGCCCCGGGAAACAACCTTCAACTGCTCAAGCTTGTGTGTGGGTGTAAAAATACTTGTTTTCATCCGCGGCGGGGCAGCAATCTATAGTTGAAAGACATGCGAAAAGCATGTGACGTATATACAATCCCAAAACATATGCACACAACAATAGATACGATCGCATATCCTACATAAATATGCAAACACATAGCGTGTAAAAAGCAAATTTATATACACAACTTAAACACAGCTACCTTCAGCGCGAATAGCTTAGCAAGCTAACGCACTCTGTTCACGTACGCGAGCACAACTGAGCGGCGCAGGTTCGAGTCCCGCCAAGAATAATTTTTTTTCGTTTTTTTTTCAACGTTTTTATTGTACTGCTATCATTTCTAATGCCTTCGGTTCTAAAACAAAATAAAAGCAATATTGCATTCAAGTACGTATGTTAGACTGTGTTTTTTGCGCGACAGTTATTAGTATTTTTATTTTCATTATTAATTTTTTTATTTATTTCATAATATAACAAAACTAAGGAATAAGGGGAACATTGGGTCTGCTTGATTGTGAAGGGACTCGAGAAGTGAGAAAACTCAAACCAAAGAATTTATTTGAGAAAAAACTGAGCATTTCACAGCCGGACCAGTTTCTTCAAGGGTAGGCCCTAGGTATGCGCGAGACTTGCTATATGACTCATCTCAAGCTGTGGCAGTTGAGGGAAGTTAATATCACCGAGAAGCAGTTCCAAAATATATGTTGGTTGATGTTTTTTGATTCCTCCAAAATAAGGGCTGCACAATTCTGATCAAGCCAAACCAAGAATTGGGGCACGAAGTCATGAGACAGAAAATTAATAATGTTGATTGTTTGGAAAATTGCCCTTAATAAAAGGAAGAGTTATGGAGTGCTACGTAGCTTAACTCGCAGTATGAATTTTATATATATATATATATATATATATATATATATATATATATATATATATATATATATATATATATATATATATATATATATATATAGTTTGAAATGGACAATGTTGATTGATTGATATGTGGGGTTTAACGTCCCAAAACCACTATATGATTATGAGAGACGCCGTAGTGGAGGGCTCCGGAAATTTAGACCACCTGGGGTTCTTTAACGTGCACCCAAATCTGAGCACACGGGCCTACAACATTTCCGCCTCTATCGGAAATGCAGCCGCCACAGCCGGGATACGAACCCGCGCCCTGCGGGTCAGCAGCCGAGTACCTTAGCCACTAGACCCCCGCGGCGGGGCAAAAAATGGACAATGTTGCACACACAGACATTGGCTAAATTTCTTTGCAGCACAGTTGAAGCATCTATGTAGAACTGAAGCATCAAGAGAAGCTCATGCGTCCTCACTTTATTGCGCTTTACATAGCTTGTATGCGTCCATGCAGCCATGATATGATATATTTTAAAGCATTTGTTTAACCTATAATCTTCTTATTCATTAAAGCTCGCCCATAAGTTGTGTCTTATGTAGCACTACAATTGAAGCGTAATCTGCATGGTGATCTGAAACAATGCTTTTGAAAATCTCAAAACGACCCAGCTCTATACACGACCATCCGTGCATCAATGATAAGCACCATTATGTGTTTGTACATATCAGTTGTGCTCTCATACTTAATTATTTTTCTGACACTCCCTCTGCCCCTACCTCGTTTCTGTCGTGAAGCTGTGGCAAGTTGTGTATAGCTGTATTTATATTGTTGGAGCACATACTATCAATTAAAATTATCTTTAGGCTACATGCAATTAGTTTTCATAGATTTTCATTTCTTTTGTCGGTGCTCAGGAGAGCTAAGCTCATGGTCGATATTTTAAAATGACATTTCTCTTTCCCAATGTTAATGAGAACAATTTCATTAATATTGACAAGTTCATTCACATTGAATTTAGTTCTCATTATTATTGTTTCTACCAAAAAACGAGCCCTTGAAGTTATGCTTTTTTGCTTGATTTGTTTTCGTGTGACAGCATGCATGTAAAATGACAGTTATTGTCATTCCTTGTGAACGACACATTTTTCGTGTGACAGACTTTAGCACCTGGTCAGCTGTAGAAGTTGTATTCATTCTGGAAAAGGGCGAACAGCGGTGACAGACAACACAGACTAGCCTGCGTTATTCTTTTGTACTATATATGTCACTGTGCATTCATTTATAACTTTATTGAGCTCGGATTTCCTGCTGAAAATGTGACAACAACTGTAGAGTTTCCACATTTTTGCAACAATCCACATGCCTTTCATACACTATTGCACATTTTCGTAAGCACCTTACAAAAACTGTATATTTCCGTAAGACCTTACATTCTGCATTTTCCTTATGAAAGCTTCTGTACACTCCATACACTTTCCTTATCCTTCCATATCTTCCATCACGAACTCTCCGTATGCTCCATAAGTTTCCTTATATTTCCTCATCCTTCCATATACTCCATAAAAAGCCTTCCATATATGCCATACATTTTCCTTATCTTTCCGTATACTCCATAAAAAGCTTTCCGTATACGCCATACAATTTCCTTATCCTTCCTTATACTCCATATGAAGCTTTCCGTAAATGCCATACAACTTCCGTATATTTCCATAAAACTTCATATTTTTTTCGTATGTAGCATAAGGAAATGTTACGGAGTCCATATATTTTCCGTAAGATTTCATAAGGAACGTTTCAGTAGGGGCCTAGCTCTGTACGACACTATGTCAGAACCTACTGGGACTGCCAAAGACGTAAAACGCCACCACGAAAACCAGCAGGTCTCCTTCAACCGATAGAACCACCAGAAGCCCCATTCACGCAAGTGGGAATGGACTTACTGGGCCCATTTCCTACGTCGTCATCGGGAAAATGGTGGATAATAGTTGCGACCGACTATTTAACCAGATATGCCGAGACAGCGACTCTTGTTAAAGGATCAGCCGTTGAAGGAGCTGAATTCTTCGTCTCCAACATCGTACTGTGGCACGGAGCTCCAAAAGCGTTGATAACGGACCGAGGGACTGCATTTACGGCCGACCTGATGAAATGTATTATGAAATTGACGCACACCAGTCATAGGAAAACAGCGGAATATCATCCTCAAGCAAATGGTCTTACGGAACGACTCAAAAGAACGCTGGCTGATATGTTGTCAATGTACGTTGATATAGAACACCGTACTTGGGATAAAATATTACCCTACGCAACATTCGCATGTTACACTGCGATGCAAGAGACAACACGGATGACGCCATTCCAACTTGTTTTTGGCCGTACGGTAACGACACCCTTAGATGCAATGTTACCTATTGACGAGACGCCCGAGAATTACTATGACGTTCACAACTACATACAAAGAGCAGAAGAATCCATACAGCTGGCACGGTATCGCTATCTCCAACAGCAGAAAATCGACACGCATCGATACAATCTGCAAAAAAGAGACGTCTAGTACGCACCAGAAGACAGAATATGGGTGTGGATTCCTGTACGAATACGTGGCCTGTCAGAAAAACGGCTTCGCCGCTATTTTGGTCCGTACAGAGTGCTCCGCCGCGTCGGCTCGCTTAACTACGAAGTTATGCCAGAGGGACAGGATATTTCATCCCGACGGTGGAATCGCACGAAAACTGTGCATGTCATCAGGATGAAACCATATCACGACAGGCAATAAAACGCCGAAGATACAACGTTCTTTAACGTTAACGACATCCCCGACGAGTGTTTGTGAATGACTGCCATGGAACCAGCTCGACACAAGCATCGGGACGATGCACTCTGGAAAGAGGGGCAATGACACAATGTGACTTCAAATTACGCGCGCTAGCCGATATTTGTGCCCTCTAGATGGTTTGCGATGCACGAGCCTGCGGGACCCAGCTGCGCGCGAACCGCGTTGGAAGAAAAGAAGAACGTATAAGAAGAGGCAGAAGTGAATCCTCGAGACAATCTAGCTGTGTTATTATTCTCGGGCACAAGTTCGCCCTGCCTAGGTTAGCCTACTAAAAAAGTTCATTGAAGAGTGCTCTACAGTATGTTTTAAGGAAGCTCGTGCCTGACAATCTATGCATTGAGCGGTCGTGAGGGTCACTGGATATATAGCATGTAGTAGCGCTGAATTCCTATAGGATCTGGTTTGTAATTGTCGCCATTGGACAGACTGTGCCCTGTCGAGTTTATGGTGACGAGGGGGCTAAACACGCCTCTGTTATTATTAATATTTGTGGTTAACTACAGCCGCGATGAAACAGCTTTTGTGGTTGTAACAAGCGGCATCTACGAAGACCGCTTTTTTGTTGTTTCCGTAGCTCTTTGTCATCGTCTTGGCTCTTCTCAGTCTTCTACCTGCGTTGTGCTCGAGATGCATGTTTTTAAGTAACGGAGGCACTGTGAGCTTAGCCCGCACGTCACGAGGATGGTCGAATTATGTGCCAAATTCTGTGGGGTAAGTGATGCCTAAGTTTTTCAGGATGTATCTACCAGTCTTGGTTTTAGAGAGGCGCTCGTACTGTGCAATACGTTGCGCCTCTATTAATTCCTCAAGTGTATTATGTAAACCTAGCTCTAACAGCGTCTGTGTACTTGTGCTTTGCGTAAGCTCCAGCGTTTGTGTGTATATTTTTCTTATGAGACTGTTTGATTTTATTTTTTCTGCTGTGAACCATCTATGGTACACAGAAACATATGTAATGTGGCTGATTACAAACGCGTGAATGAGCCTTATGGCATTTGTCTCCTTCATGCCGCTATGCTTATTCGTAATTCTTTTGATTAGGCGCATCGTTTGAGAAACCTTCGCTTCGATATTGCGTGCCGTGTCCCCGTTGATGCCTTTGACTTTTATTACTAACCCCAGTACTGTTATCTTGTTGACAATGGGTATGGTGTGCCAATCTCGTGTTTTAAGTGGTATGTCTGTGTAGGTATGTGTGTTGTGGTTCTTGGGAGGTCGGCCATTTAATGTTGGTCAATATAGTAGCTGCTCAGATTTTTCTTCTGAGCACGTGAGACCAGTTTCTTCTAGGTATTGCTCTACGGTGTCGATCGCTTCTTGCAAACGTTGTTCAATTGACCCATCGCTGCCGTTGCTTACTCACAAAGTAATACCATCTACATATATTGTGAGGTGCAAACCTTCTACCTTTTCTAATCTGCTTGGGAGGCCAGTTGGGACCAAGTTAAAACTGATCCTTGGGGTGTACCTGCACCACTCATAGATATTTCCTCGGATGTGAGGCCTCCTACAACGATTTTGGCTTGTGTATCCTTTAGGAAGTTCCGTATGTAATTATACGTCCACTCCCCTAAGCCTGAGTTACTGACATGATTCAGTATGGCTTGGTGGGTGACATTATCAAATGCCGTTTTTACATCAAGCCAGAGGATGGCACGAGTTTATCTGCTAGGGTCACCTATGATCTCGTGTTTTATTGAAGCATGGCGTCTTGTGTACAGAGGCTTTTCGAAAATCCTATCATTGTACAAGGGAGTACGTTGTTGTGTTCTAGGTAGTTAGTCAGTTGGGTCAGTAGGGCGTATTCTATTACCTTACCTAGGCAGGAAGTTAAAGAAATAAGTCTTATGTTTTCAAGCTGTAAGCGTTTTGCCAGGCTTGGGTATAAGGACGACGTGCGCCGTTTTTCATTGCTGAGGTATTGGCCTTGTCTCCAGCATTCATTAATAAAGTCTGTTAATTTGCCAATGGGTGTATCGTCTAAGTTTCGCAGTTTGCTTGTAATTGCGTCAGGAAGAGGCACCGACTTAGTATTTAGTTTGTGTAGAACTGCTCGTATCTCAGCTTCCTTGAATTCTCCATCAAGGTCAGGATTCGGCACTCTCACGTAATTGGCGTGAGCACATGGTGGTCTCAGGAATATGTATTTGAGGGCGACCTTTTTGAGAAAGTCTTTTTCTGTGCTTTTTGTTCATATTTTGTTTGTGTACCGTTTAGTGTCTTCTGGGTTTTGGAGGTGTCGAAGTATATTCCACGTTTTGCTAAGCTAAGTTGGTTTTCCATGGTGGTACAAGTTTCTTCCCATTGTTGGCAACAAAGCTGTTGTGCGTATTGTTCGATTTTCTTGTTAAGTGCGGCTATCTTTCTTTCTTAGTGTTCTGTTATCTTTATGCATATTCCAGCGTTTTTGCATCCCCTGTTTGGCTTCTCACTTACGTAATGGCCTAATGTCTGGAATTTCAAGCTTAGCTTCTGTTGTAACTATTTCTGTCGCCTCTGAAATATCCTTCTTTATATTAGCTGTTAATCGGTCCATGTTTGTAATGCTTTCTGTGATGCCCTCTCGTATTTTTGTGAACTTAACCCAGTCAACTAGCATAAGCTATTTGCTATTGTGTTTGGTGCCCCCCACCCCAATTAAGCTGGATTTCAATGATAGAATGATCACTTCCAAAGTCTTGCTGTGTGTTCCATCACGCAGATTGCGTGTTCTTTATAAAATTAAGGTCGGGCGTCGTATCACCAAAGACACTATTTTCTTGCCAAGTGGGTATTGTGGGGTTAGTGATTAGTGTTAGACCTCCCTGTTGCGAGTCAGCCAAAGATTCCTGCCCTTATGGTGGACGTGTTCATAGCCCCATGTACAATGAAGGGCATCATCATCATCATTAGCCTGACTACGTCCACTGCAGGACAAAGGCCTCTCCCATGTTCCGCCAGTTAACCCGGTCCTGTGCTTGCTGCTGCCAATTTATACCCGCAAACTTCTTAATCTCATCTGCCCACCTAACCTTCTGTCTCCCCCTAAGCCGCTTCCCTTCTCTGGGAATCCAGTCAGTTACCCTTAATGACCAGCGGTTATCCTGTCTACGCGCTACATGCCCTGCCCATGTCCATTTCTTCATCTTGATTTCAGCTATGATATCCTTAACCCCCGTTTGTTCCCTAATCCACTCTGCTCTCTTCTTGTCTCTTAAGGTTACACCTACCATTTTTCTTTCCATTGCTCGCTGCGTCGTCCTCAATTTAAGCTGAACCCTCTTTGTAAGTCTCCAGGTTTCTGCTCCGTAGCTAAGTACCGGCAAGATACAGCTGTTATATACCTTCCTCTTGAGGGATAGTGGCAATCTACCTGTCATAATTTGAGAGTGCTTGCCGAATGTGCTCCACCCCATTCTTATTCTTCTAGTTACTTCAATCTCGTGGTTCGGCTCTGCGGTTATTACCTGCCCTAAGTAGACATAGTCTTTTACAACTTCAAGTGCACTATTACCTATCTCGAAGCGCTGCTCCTTGCCGAGGTTGTTGTACATTACTTTCGTTTTCTGCAGATTAATTTTAAGACCCACCTTTCTGCTCTCCTTGTCTAACTCCGTAATCATGAGTTGCAATTCGTCCCCCGAGTTACTCAGCAATGCAATGTCATCGGCGAAGCGCAGGTTACTAAGGTATTCTCCATTGACTCTTATCCCTAACTGCTCCCATTCTAGGCTTCTGAAAACCTCGTGTAAGCACGCGGTAAATAGCATTGGGGAAATTGTGTCCCCCTGCCTTACACCCTTCTTGATTGGTATTCTGTTGCTTTCTTTATGAAGCACTATGGTAGCAGATTATCCCCTGTAGATTTCTTCCAGAATGTTTATATATACTTCATCTACGCCCTGATTCCGCAGTGTTTGCATGACGGCTGATATTTATACTGAATCAAACGCCTTCTCGTAATCTATGAAGGCTATGTATAGTGGTTGGTTATACTCTGAGCATTTCTCTATTACCTGATTGATAGTATGAATGTGGTCAATTGTTGAGTAGCCTGTTCGAAATCCTGCTTGTTCCTTTGGTTGATTGAATTCTAATGTTTTCTTTACTCTGTTAGCAATTACCTTTGTAAATAGCTTGTATACTACAGAGAGCAAGCTGATCGGCCTGTAATTCTTCAAGTCCTTGTCATCTCCTTTCTTATGTATTAAGATGATGTTAGCGTTCTTCCAAGACTCTGGTACTCTTCCCGTCAGGAGACACCTCGTAAACAGGGTGGCTAGTTTTTCTAACACAATCTGTCCTCCATCTTTCAGCAAATCTGATGTTACCTGATCCTCACCAGCAGCTTTGCCCCTTTGCATGCTCTCCAAAGCTTTTCTGACTTCTTCTATCATTACTGGTGGGGTGTAATCTGGGTTACTGCTAGTTCTTATAGTATTAAGGTCGTGGTTGTCTCGGCTACTGTACAGATCTCTGTAAAACTCCTCCGCTATTTTAACTATCCTATCCATATTGGTAGTTAAAGGAAGGGCATTAAAGTCCCCTCCAATTATTACAACTCGGTCACCCGCTATGGTAAGCGTGCGCCTAAAGAGAGAAACAAAAAAAACATGGGCTGCGTGAGTTTTGGGTTGAAGTACACGTTTAGGATGAACACATTCTCCCCTGTTTTTTTGTGGGTATGATTTCAATTAGCATATTTTTATATTGGTAACCTGTGTTCTGTGTTGCACTGCCATGTGATCCCACCGCACTAAAGGTCTAAGGGATTTAGTCTCCCCCTTGTTGCGACGCCGGGTCCCGCGGGCCTCACTTTGGTAGCGGGCCCCCGTCCGAGGACCCATCGTCTTACAAGTCACATGAGGCGCTCGTAATAACGACACCAATTTATTGACATGGTTAGTAACTGAGAACTAGAAAGGAGGTGATCAAGTGATCAGAAGTGTAGAGGAGAGCTGTTGAACTGTAGAAATTCAAATACACAAAAGTCTTCCGCTTATATAGCACCACGTTGCCAACTTTGGGCGCATTTTCCGCGGCTTCCGCCAATAATGCGCTCTATGGTGTAAGTGCTCCACCCACGAAGGAGAGAAAAGACACCACACAATGTATGTGGAGAGGGCACAGTCTACACGATGCCCAAATAAAGTCACAAACGCTCTGCACCGAAGTTTTCGCACACGTCCGATGATCTTGGTTTCCAAGATTCTTCTGGTAGCTGGGTAAGGTTCGGAAAACCGGCTGCCAGTACACGTGTCAAACTTGCCTGACTGTTTGGGTAGGGCAATGTAGTGGTGGGCCAGCATATCGCCAAAACATGTCAACCCATTCAGCCAATCCTATGGAAAAAGGGGGAGGGGAAGGAGGAGTAGTTAGCTAATCCCTCGTCGCCGAGGTGGGCTCCAGCAAGGGCTGCAGCAGATAGTGCATTATCCTTTTCTTCAACGCCACATTCCATTTCTCGTTGTTTGCTAGAAGTTGCGGCTTAGCTGCGCATATCCGGGGCTCCGCTTCTCCACGCAAGATGCAGCAACAATCAGTTTGGCTTTAGCTTTCAGCCTGAACTTCAAATACCATGCTGGTTCCGAGATTTCCAGATGCTCGGTGGCGTCGAAAATGGCCCAGCTGTCTCCTTGTCTGCCACGAAAGCATTGCACGCAGCAAACACAAGGCCTTTCTTGAGTCGAACTCACAATGGCCTTTCTTGGCTCGTGGGTTTCCTTTGCGCGAACCAGTCCCGAACACCTCGTTCAGGCTTCGCCGAGAGGAAATCAACCTGTCTTGACAGCACACCCTTGTTTGAAATGCGTCGAAATATTTTTGTCCCGTTCACAAAGGCCGAAAAACTTCAATAATAATGACGGTCGTAACTGTCTCTCGCGTGGTGGGGTGAAGATCTCATGGACTGAGGCTTGCAGCCACAGTTCGGAGAGATCAGCGCTGACGTCTGGCCTGGTGAAGACTGTCCTTGATGAAGTAGTGACCATCTGCTTTATTTTGGCTCAACAGACATCACATACACATATAAAACACAACCACTCACCTAGTGAGCGCCAGACAATTCCGTCAAACCCCACCAGGCATATTTACCCTTTTACAACTAATTAAAGTAAGTACACTAGTTATTCTGAATTCCTCTTTTACGTTTGAGTGAAACAGAATAACAGTACTGGAAGCACACCCAACCTAAAACCTTGAATAGTGGCGTCTTCAATGTACTCACCATGAGTTCAGCGAATTCTAAAACGCAACAAAACAACAACAAAACTTAATCAATGGTCCTCGTCTAGGTCAGGAAAAAATATTTCAGAACTCTCGAGAATGCCGTTCGCGTCAGACACAGCGAACTAAACACTCAGCGTTGCCATGGGGTATCCCTCTTTTTGAAACGTATGTCAAACGTATACTGTGTCAAAACGAGGCTTCAACGCAGAAGGCGGCCATTCCTAGAGAACAAAAACACCAGCCCCGAGAGAGGACAATGCTTCACCTCTAAAAAACTTACTTGGTAATCTAGTAAGCTAGTTTTCGAGCTGCCCTCAATAGGCTTTTTCACCACCTAAACAGGACACTTGCAAAACAACAAAAAGCTCCAAACGGAGATTTCTCGAATGAGTTCCTTTTACGCACAACAAAAAACTTTGATTCTTCGCGCAAGCTCTCTGCGGACGTTATAATCCAAGCTCAAACGTTACCGTTATTCACATCTCTAGTAGGAGACACCTTGATTGACTCAAATCTTTCAGATTAGATTATTATGCATCTTATAACTGCCCGAAATGTTGCTCTAACCTCGACTTTCGGTAACGCGTAACCCTTCGCTTAAACTATCGCACAATACCTGAGCATTCTATCAAAACCTAAGGATTGGAACTAAACCTTGCGTAATGGTCTTGTTTGGTAAATGTTACATTATCATGCCAGTCACTTGGATAAAGAGTGCGCTGGGTTCCTTTGGGTGCTTTAGCTCTATTCGCACCTATAGAGTGTTCTAACGTCTCCAGACCAAACTTACGCTTCCGTACCATCTAAAAATCTTCTAACTACGCGTTTGTTTGTATATGTTTACAAAAACATTACACCGCGTTTAGCACGAACCTTTTGAAACCATTCTGTTTTCTCATCAAACCTTACATACATAAGAAAACTTTACTTCAAAAGTTCAAAACTGGAAGAATATTCAAATGATTTTCTTCCAGAAACTCTGGGTAGCATTCTGCGAAAAGCTTGCAGCTGGCCTTCATGCATTTAGTCTTGCACGTGGCGGTCGTGTTATCTGCCGCTTTCGCGATCGCACGAGGCCACAATGAGCGCGAGCTGCTAGCCCAACTTTGCTATCTCGCCTCATTCGTGATATTGAGCGGCTTTCTTCGTAACACCGAAGATTCCCGGAGTGCGGGTGAAAGACTCGCCATTGTCCTTTGGCAATTGGTTCGCCCCTGAACTTAGGACCAGAAGCCTTTCTTTTAAGAGCCTCTCGACCTTGTTGTCTGTGCAAACCTGTTTCTTTCAGCCACGCCTTCCTTTTTGGGGACGCGTGTCCCTATCCGCTACTGCTCTCTCGCCAATTTTGCCTGACCCTACGCGTCAAAGGACCTTTTATTGACTTGGCCGATGGCCAAACTTTCTGTTTCCGCTGCGGCGTGCCTTCTGCCTCCACCTTTTGTGGTGCCGCACGTCCCCGCTTCATTCTATTGCGGTGACGCTTACGTACAACCTTTCTTTGGTTGTTAAAAACTTCCCTGGTTGCGTCATCGGCAAACATACAGTTCAGATGTGCCTGTGCACCACCCTTTCTGCAATCTCTTCCCTTCGATATCTCCGCTCCGTTGCTCTGTCGGGCTAATTTATCTGTGCTACCCCTCGCAAAACCTGACGCTTGGCACTCCACAGATCTGTACTCTTGGAAGTTCACGTCCTTCTCAATTTCGGGGTAGTTTTTATAACCCGGTCGATCGCTTGCGTGCCACTGCATGAGGCATGTCTCTAACACCTCACAAGCTCCGTCCATGCAGCTGGGAATAGACGTTTCCTCGAAACGATCCTCCACCGAACTTGTGCCTGTTTGTACACCTACGACAACCTCGCAATGCATCTTCTCACCCTCTTAGACATTTCTCACTCTAACTGCAGGAAATACTTTCAACAGTAGCTCACCCTCGCTGCCAGTACTGTCGGGTTTCAGTAGCGTTATGTCTTCGCTATATTTAGGACTACCTTCGTCGTCCTCTCTTTCAACATCCGAAAGGTCATTTCCTTGCCGAGGCTCGAGCGTGGTCTCTAGCTCATAAATCTGTTCAAATACCCCACCAGAGCGACTGGAACCAGCCTCGGTCTCACATGGAACACCTTTCGAACTTGCTACAGTTTGAATACCAGCCACCGTCCCGCTCTCTACATGCACTACCTTCGCACCATCGGAGAGTCGCGTACTTTCCCAAGGCGCAATTTCCTTAACAACGACCTGTCGCTCTGTCCTCTCCGCTGAAGGGTCACTTTGCATGTCGCACTCCTAGAAACGCGTATCTTTTTTGGTTGGTACCTCGCAAACAGTGGCTTTCTCGGTGACTTCACACTGCACCATACTTGCCACTACATCGCACCTTTTGGACTCTACACATACTTCACATATACAGAACGGGCGACGATCCTGATGCAGTTCCCGAATGCGTTTATTTGACGTTTCTATCCTCTCAGACAAGGCCTGCATCGTAGCCTCGTGTATACGTATCCTTTCGCCTTCTGCCTCTTTTCTCTGGGTTTCTGCCCTTCTCTCTGGGCTTCTGGCTCTTTTCTCCGGACTTCTGCCTGTTGAATGCTCTCGACATGCTCTGAGAGGTCCCCATCGCTTGTCCCTGTCCCGACGATTCGCTCGATCAGTTCTGTTCTGTTTGGGGAGTCCAAGACATCCAGCTTCAACTCCTCTGCGATCGCTAGCAATACGGGTTTTCGCAGGCCTTTCAGATCATCACTGCTTACGGTACCGTTCTCTGTTTGATAAATGATTCCTGTCTTGCAGCTAATTAACCCAGACAACAACGACAACCCTAGATTTTTGCCTTGACTCAAGTTACCTGTTAACTTAGTCTGCAAAAGCTTCCTTAAGCTCTTCCACGGAATCCTGTTCTGTCACTGTTAACCTTGCCGTCACCCACAGACTATAGTAACCAAGCTATCTTACAATTGTCTGCCTGACACAAGTTATTTGTTAACCCAATGACTAAAATAGCTCTGTCGCTATTAACCTTGCCGTCACCCACAGAGTTTAGCTTAATCAAGCTATCTCACAATCTACCTGACGCCAGTTACACAATGACCAAAAAAGCTATTCTGCCTACCAACTTTTACTTACACATTAGTAAATGCCTGGTAAAGGTTAACCGAGAAAGTCGGAACTCACCCGGCTCGCAGTTATGCCTCTAGCGTCGTGCATCTCAGCAGCGCCTTCCGGTTGCTTCTCACAGTTGATGACCTCGTGTCATCCCAGAAGCGCTGTTCGGCTGCCTTTCAAGTCGATGAGCTCGGAGCATCCGACCGTTGTCGTCCAATTGCCTCTTGAAGTTGATGGGGTCGTAGCATCTGACTGCCGTCGTCGAGTCGTTGCTACCTGGGTTGACGCCATCTCTCCGCTGAATCTAGTGGTTGCGACCTGGGTTGACGCAATTCCACCACTGCCATCCAGTGGTTGGACCTGGGTTCACGCTATTCCACTACTGCCATCCAGTTGTTGCGACTCCAGGTCCCGTGGGTCTCAGTTTGGTAGCGGGCCTCCGTCCAAGGACCAATCGTCGAACAAGTCAGATGAGGCGCTCGTAATAACGATAACAATTTATTTACATAGTTAGTAACTCAGAATTACAAAAGGGGTGATCAAGTGATCAGAACTGTACAGGAGAGCTGTTGAACTGTAGAACTTCAAATACACAAAAGTCTTCCGCTTATGTAGCGTTACGTTACCAACCCTGGGCGCATCGTCCGTGGCTACCGCCAATAGGGCGCTCCATGGTCTAAGTGCTCCACCCACGAAGGAGGGGAAAGACACCACACAATGCATGTGGAGAGGGCACAGCCTACACGATGCCCAAATATGGTCACAAACGCACTGCACCGACGTTTTCGCACAAGTAACCAAGTTTCACGCACGTCTGATGTTCTTGGTTTCCAAGATTCTTCTGGCAGCTGGGTGAGGTTCAAAAACCCGGCTGCCAGTACACGTGTCAAACTTGCCTGACTGTTTGGGTAGGGCAATGTAGTGGTGGGCCAGCATATCGTCAAAATATGCCACCCCATTCCGCCGATCCTATGGAGAAAGGAGGAAAGGAGGAGTAGTCAACTAATCCCTCGTCGCCGAGGCGGGCTCCGGCAAGGGCTGCAGCAGATAGTGAATTATCTTTTTCTTCAACCCCTCATTTCATTCCTCATTTGCTAGAAGCTGCGGCTTAGCTGCGCATATCCGGGGCTCCGCTTCTCCTTGCAAGATGAAGCCGCAACTAGTTTGGCTTTAGCTTTCAGTCTGAACTGCAAATACCATGCTAGTTCCGAGATTTCCATATCTTCGGTGACCTCGAAAATGGCCCAGCTGCCTTCTTGTCTGCCTCGAAAGCCTTGATCGCAACAAACACAATGGCTTTTCTTGAGTCGAGCTCGCAATGGCCTCTCTTGGCTCGTGCGTTTTCTTTGCGCGAACCAGTCCCGAATACCTCGTTCAGGTTTTGCCGAGAGGAAATCAACCCATATTAACGACACACCCTTGCTTGGAATGCGTCGAAATATTTTCGTACTGTTCACAAAGGTCGAAAAACTTCAATAATGATGACGGTCGTAACACCATCGGCACTGCCGATAGAGCGGTAGCCAGACAACTTAGCGAGGCCATGCGTCTCTTGTAAGATAATGGTATATAGTTTTTCTTTATCTTTGAGATAATGGTGTAGGATGGCTTTCTTGTTTTTGTAACTTCTACAATTCCATTGCCACAAAACGTATTCGTTGCGTCTCTCCATAGCGGCAATTATTGCTGAGGAGGCGCCCGGTTCATAATAGCCAGCTTTAGTGGTGGAGGTTTGATTGTTTTAAGTGGCGCTACTTCATTGGATTGTAGGCCTGTAGCAGATGGGTAATTTTCAAGTTCTGTTACCCTAGTAGATAAGCTTAGTTGCTGCTGGAAAACCTGCTGTTGTTGTATAACTGTGTTACTTGCTGCATCATGGCCGTTCCCCACTTTTTTATTTGCGTTTCCATGGTTTCCCTATAGTCGTTTATTGCCTGATTATGAACTGTCGCAGCTTTTTCGACTTCGCTTATTCGTAAATTTACGCATTCTTCAGATTCCTCTTGACCTTTGCGCAACATGTTCGCAGTCTTGGTTTTCTTGTGCTTGCTAGTACCATCGTCCTTGTTCTCTAAATCCTTGCGTTTTGAGAGACAGGAATCAGTGCTCTCCTCCATACTGGTTACACTATCCTGTGTTATAATAATTGCGTCATTGCACTGTACCAAGTATGTTCTCTAGTCATAAAGTTGTCTTAAATTTTTATTCTCCTTCCACATAGAGGTAATTATCTGATTGTTTTGCAGAATCAATTGTTTCTGTTGTGCTAACACTGCCTCGAGTTTGGTGACTTCTTAGTCATAAGCAGCCTCCACCTCAACGCGCGTCCCCTTGACCCTGTCTGCCCAGCTCACCTTGAACGATGTATCGACGCCGGGGTTTTCTGGTTCCTTGGCCCTTGACTGGGAGCGTGACTTCGATCTGGAGCGGTTCCTAGACTATGAATGGCTTTTCCTCTCGTGCGGCAAACTGGCAGGAGACAGCGATATGTTGTCCCTTGCTGCGCTGGCGTGAGATGGTCTGTCTTGTGGGGCGAAGGACGCGTTCTCTTGTTCTTGCCTGGCTCTTTCCCAGCGGCGTTTTCGCACAAGGATTGGTGTCTTGTATCTTGATTTGCAGGTTCGGTCTGCTGCTGGGTTGTCTTCGTCGCACAGCTCGCATTTGGCATTGCATTCGTGGCTTTCGGGAGGATTTGGTATCCTGCAGCCTCGGCAAATCTTGTCTTTAGGGTTGGGGCAAACATCCGTCCTATGCCCCAAGCTTCCACAGTGGCAGCACACGTCCAGTTGTTTTCTGTAAAACGAACATCGTAGCCATGCCCCGCCATATTTCACGTAGCTTGACACACGGTAGTCGTTAAATAGTACAATCACCATGGTGGTATTGCCCATTCACTTGGTCACGAGCGCAGATGAGTTCCTGAGGATTGCGACGTTTTCAGTTATATCTCGGGCAGTGTCTTCTAGCGGTATCCCCAGATCACTCCCTTGGAGGTGCTTTGTGGTGCTTCTTCATAAGCACTGCCTTCAAATGCTTGCGTGCCTATTTTGATACAGGCAATTCTCTGGTATCTGTTGGTATGTTCTTCGACAGGAGTGCTGAGCACAACAATGTTTTGTTGGTAGTTGAGTCAGATTGTGTCTTGCTCTCGAACTTCCCTTGGTATATTGGCCACTGCCTAGACGCTGTTGGCAATGGGGGTGTGGGATATCATTAGTTTATTGCTTCCGCACTGAATGTTCTACAATGTTTGCCCCTGAATTGGTGCACACACACAATTTTCTTGCTTATTGCGGGTGAGAGTGTTCTTATTGCTGCCGCCCGTGTTTGGAGGCAACGCCGCAACGCGCAGGTGCAGAAACGGCACCGACCCGTTTCGCCACACCACCCCCTCCCCCACGCAAATAGGAGCTGTAAGGGTTGAAGAGGTTTGAAGACCCGTACCTGGCGTTCAAGGCGGGTGGTGTAGGGTGCTATCCTAGGCGTTGCGGGCTGTTGGCGAATGACGGGAGGCGTGCGCGTGTTGGTAGGCTCCTGGGAAAGGATGTATGATGACTTTAGGCGGTCGATGGAAACACTACCATGCTTTCCACTGATTTGCAGGTTGAATGTTTTCTCGTCGCGACAGATGACTTTGTAAGGTCCGGAGTAAGGCGGCTGGAAAGGTGCGCGTACGGTGTTGTCGCGGAGGAAGGCATGCGAGCATGTTGCCAGGTACTTGAACACGAACGGGGTCGGCTTGGTGTGGCGAGCCGCTGGTGAGGAGCGCAGCGTGCCCATTGTGCGACGCAGTCGAGCGACGAAGTCTGCAGGGTCCGAGCTGGTTACATAAGAGGTCGGAGCGGAGAGGAGTTCTCCAGGTATGCGAAGCGGCTCCCCGTAGATGAGTTTTGCGGTCGTGGCTTGAATGTCTGGCTTGAAAGTTGCGTGCAGACCAAGAGTGACGGCGGGGAGACCTTCGAGCCAGGTTGAGTGAGAGTGGCACATGATGGCTGCCTTGAACTGCCGGTGAAACCGTTCAATCATCCCGTTGGCTCAAGGGTGGTAGCTAGTTGTCCGTGAACGCTCAAACCCAGTGGAGAGCCCGTAAAGCCTGAAGAGTTGAGATTCGAATTGCCTTCCTTGATCGGTGGTGACTCGACGAAGAGTGCCGAAGCGTGAAACCCAGCCAGGGAAGAAGGCTGATGCGACGTCTTCTGCGGTGATCCTTTCGAGCGGCCACACCTCGGGCCAACGAGTGTAACGATCGATGGCGGTATGGCAATAGCGGTAAGGTCCGGCTGGTGGGAGGGGGTCAGTGATGTCGATGTGGACGTGCTGGAACCGTTCCGTCGCGAGGGGGAATTCTCTGAGTGGCGACGTGACATGCCGGGTGATCTTAGCGCGCTGGCATAGAATGCATGTGCGTGCCCAGGTACGGCAGTCCTGTTGCATTGAAAACCACGCGTACCGGTCAGTCACGAGGCGTGTAGAAGCTCGGAAGCCGGGATGACTGAAATTGTGTAACTGGTTGAAGAGGCTTTGGCGATGCAAAGAAGGGACGTATGGTCTCACTCGTCCTGTTGATGTGTCACAGTAGAGAGCTTCCGTTAACCCAGGGATGGTAACTTCTTGAAGTTGAAGGAAAGAGCCGTTGTCGAGGAGCTGCTGGATTTCGGTGTCTGTTTTCTGAGCTTCGGCGATGGCGTCTGTTGTAACGGTTGGCAGTTCGACAGCCGAGACGCGAGAGAGTGTGTCGGCGACCACGTTTTCCTTTACGCTGATGTGGCGGATATCTGTGGTGAATTGAGCGATGAAGGACAGGTGGTTCTGCTGGACCGGTTAAAGTTTTTCGCGGTGTTGGGAGAAGGCGTAAGTGATTGGTTAATGGTCGGTATATATGGTGCATTGCTGTGCCTCGAGGATGTGGCGAAAGTGTTGGACTGCTTCGTAGATGGCAAGGAGCTCTCGGTAGTAGGCTGGCCAGGTTGTCTCTGCAGGGGGCGAGGTTGCATCGCCGATGCTGCCGGAAGGCGTGGGCGGGTTCGGCGAAGGGAGTTTCTTCGAGAAGAACGCCAAGGGGTGCCAGTTGTTTTCCACACGCTGCATGAGAGAGGCTGCGAAAGCGGTGCTAGAAGCATCTGTGAAAAGACTCAGGGGGGCCTCTGGCTCGGGATGGAAGAGCAGCGTAGCGTTGCGGACGGCACTTTGGCAGTCTTCGAACGCTTGCATTAAGGCTGGGGTTCAAGTGACAGGATGGTTGCCACGTTGGCCGGCCAACGCATCATGGAGAGGGGCCTGATATGTGGCCGATTTAGGCACGAAGCACCTGTGAAAGTTTAACATGCCCAGGAAACGGTGGAGGTCCTTCGCTGTTGCATGCAGCGCGTAATTTTGCAGGGCCAGGATGCGGTCAGGCAAGAGTCTAGTTCCTTCTGAAGAGATTTCATGACCAAGAAACGTGACGACGGGGGCGCCGAGTATGCTTTTCTGAACGTTTATGAGTAAGCCATGTTCATTGAGACGCTGGAACAGTTGGCGAAGGTGTTGGCGATGTTCCGTTTCGTTGCTGGATAAGATCAAGATGGCGTCTAGGTAGACAAAACAGAAGTCCAGGCCGCGGACGATGTCATTGATGAAGCGTTGAAAGGTTTGCCCCGCGTTGCGGAGACCAAAACACATGAAAGAGAATTCGAATACACCAAAAAGCGTGATCATTGCGGTCTTTGGAGCGTCATCCGGGTTTACAGGAATTTGTGTGCAGACGTTTACGAAGTACACCACTGAAAAGATAGTGCTGCCGTCTAAGCGGTGTGCTAAGTCCTGTATATGACGGACGGGGTACCTGTCGGGGACGGTGCGGGTGTTGAGGGCGCGATAATCTCCGCAGAAGCGTCAGCGATTGGTCTTCTTTGCTACCGGACGAAGCGGTGAGGCGTAAGGTCTCTCCAAGCGGCGGGCAGTACCTTCGCAAAGCATGGCTTCGAATTCGGCCTGTGCGATTCGTAGGCGGTCCGGGGCTAACCAACAGGCGCGGCATGAGACCGGGGGGCCGGAAGTCGTACGAATGTAGTGCACGGTTGAGTGGCGCACCTCTCGCGGACGCCCGCTAGGTCGAGTCAGGTCGGGAAATTCTGCAAGAACGTCATGATATGGCGACTGGTTCCGAATGGTGAGTGTCTTACGTTAGGCTGTTGGGTGGTCGCGCGTTGGCCCGGCGTAAAGAGGCCTGTTGTAGCGTCGATAAGTCGCTCATATCGGAAGTCAGGTAGAAGATTGTAGTACGCCAAGAAGTCGGACCTGATGATTGGCTCTGCGACGTCGACGATGACGACATTTTATGGAAAATCTCGACACAGGTTTTTGAAGTTGATGTTAAGGTGGAGCGAGCCGTAGGTCTTGATGGTCGAATGGTTCGCCGCGCTGAGCTCAAAGGACTGCAAGGATGCTTCTCCCGCAGGAAGGTTCGGGGAAAGCAACAGATGTCGGAGCCACAGTCGACGAGGAACCACCGCTTTGTGACTTGGTCGGTGACGAATATGCGACGACCTTTAATTTGGCAGCTCCCGGCCGTCTCTACGAGATGCCTTTGAAGTTTCCCTGACGTTCAGCTGAGCAAGGTTGTTGACATTTCCAGGCTTTGTCCCCGAAGCGGCGATGGTAGTAGCAGGGGCCGTTATTTCCGTGTGATGAAGCGGCGTTGTTGTCTTGGCTTTGGGAGCGTTTTTGTGGACGCAGCTTCAAGCTTTGATCCAGGCGCCTTTGAATTGAGTCCAGCTGACGGGTGATTTTGTCCACAAGGCGCGCGAGCTCGCTGATGGACTGTCGGGTGTCAATGGAGTTGACGGTGAGAGGCGATGCTGGCAACGAAATCTCGACGACTTGATCAGCGATGTGAGAGAGCTGGTCCAGTGGCAGATTCAGCTGCACCTGGAGGATGGCCTGCGCATGTGAGGGTAGATGCTGAAGCCAGATGATACGGAGGAGCGAGTCGTCGACCGGTGTGCTGCCCAAGAGGTCACGCATGAAACGCAGGAGCTGCGATGGCTTGCGGTCACCGAGTTCATTGTGCTGATGTAGGTGACGCACCTTCTCGTCTTGTGAAGGTGAAAGTCGGCGGATAAGTTCCCTCTTCAGGTGTAGGTAATGGTCATCAGCCGGGGGATTTGCAAGTATATCGCGAACCTCAGCCGCATAGTGAGAGTCTAAATGGGCGACGAGGTTGTCATAGCGCGTCCGGTCCTAGGTGATGCGTGCCGTGAAAAACTGCGCCTCGACTTGAGCGAACCACACGTCAGGCGCCTCTGCCCAAAACGGCGGAAGTTTGACGGCGACGCGACAAACGTCCGTGTTGGTGGCGGCCGCAGCAATGGCGGCGCCCGAGGTGGCAGGGACCGCTGGAGCGAAGTTTAGGGGGGCGTCACCCAAGTGGGGTGGTGCACGGTCGTCGGACGAGAGTGCTTCATTTTCATTGTGCTGCTTCTGTTCCCGGAGCTGCTGCTCTCGGTTCTGGATCACTTGCTGCGGGGCCTGTAGTTGTTGTTGCAGTTGTTCTACTTGTTGTTTAAGGTCAACAAGGGTTTCCTCGTGAGCCATGGCGGTGCGGTACGTTCGTTTTCCGGGTCACCAGATGTGGAATACCATACCTTTAATGTTTCCGCACCGACGGTTCTACAACGACTGCCCCTGAATCGGGGCACACACACAGTTTTCTTGCTTATTTCGGGCGAGAGTGTTCTTATCGCTAGCGCCCGTGTTTGGAGGCATCCCCGCGACGCGCAGGCGCAGAAGCGGCGTCGACCCGTTTTGCCACAGGGCAACACCGTGGTCACTGACACAAAGTCTCCACGAGGTTGAACAATTATCTTGTAGTCTTCCCTTCGAAGGGGTGGCATTTTGCTACCTGCGGCAATTTGGCAAAGCCGTTGTTCTCTCAGTTTTGTCAGCTTCTTGTCCTTCTGCCCGGTCGATTGCTGCTCGCTTGGTTGGTCTAACATTTGTTCTTGTAATTTTTTGCTGTCCTTCCGGCCGCCATCCGGTATTATCCTCCAATTCTTCTTTCGAAATGCTTTCTTCACGGAGTTTAGATGCAGGCATATCATCCTCGAATTTAAGGTAGACATCACAACAAATCTTTAGCAGGTTATCTCTGGCCAATCTCATCAGGTCCACGGCGACTACTTTGCTTTGGCTCAGCTGTGATAAAACACAAACCCACCAGCGTTTCAATTGAGGGTCTGGAGAAGTTGAAGCCTGATAATTCCCACAGCGGAGACCAAAAGCGTAAGCACACAAGTAGCCCTATGTGGCCAACCGCCCTCTCTAACTTTTTTCATTTCTTGTTCACTCCTATGCTCTTCAACATACCAAAAATGGCCCCGCAACGTACCCTTACGATTTCCGCAAAACGTTCAAACCTACTGAATTACCTTGGCTTTCCTACTCAAGATACTTGCTCACATAATCATCAGGTGCTACGCTGTGCTCAAATAACAACCACGGGGCTAAGAAGTTGTTTGTTAAATATATCTTTTAGTGGGTCTAGGCTGAAAGACTCGATACATGTCAAGCACAAAGCCAGGCACTCACTCGAATATGCGTGGTTGTGGTACGCTGCGTCTATCCCGCCGAATTCCAGGGCTAGGGCTTTCAGCTGACCTCCGGTCCATGTCACTCTCCGTCGCCGAGTCTCATCCCACTGCTGCTATCCAGTTGCTGCGACCGAGGTTTGCGGCACTGGTGACTCGGGAACAAGATGTCGAGGCAGGACGAGCTCGAACTTTGTAGAGAGGGTTCATTTACAATATTTACATGGCACGGGCTTACTGGCCCGAAGCTCTACATTGAAAGGTCTATATTCAAAATGGCTGTCTAATAAAAAAGCTCCGTAAACCACAATAAGCAGCCAACGAGAGCTGAATTAATACAGTTTCATCTCCGCAGGTCTCTAGATCGGGGAATAGGTCCGTATGGCATTGTCGAATAACATGTCCAGAAGCACACAAGAGTTTCATTATGGCAGCACTGCCCCCAACAAAGACACATACACAAAACAAACATTTGCATGGTTCCGGTGATGCTGCTTCGTTCGTCGAATCTTGCTTGAGCGGGTGAAACGAGTCTGTCATCTTGCCGCTCGGGCTGCCCACCCATGCTTTGATGACCGGCCGTCGCGGTCTATGGGCCTCCGCGGGGCCATGCCTGGACATCTGGTGCTGATTTGAGCGTCGGCGGCTCATCAGTCAGAGAGACGCACAGTGTGATGATTCGACGTCTGTAATCGGTGGAAGCTCAGCATTCTGGCTTTTACCGCGGCGCGAAGACGCCTCGTGTCGCATCTCCGCGCGGACCGGAAGGACAGCGGCGCTCCGTAGAGTAATTTCAGCCACGCAGCGCCCAGCATATGGAAACAGCAAGGCGTCTTGGCGCTGCTCCTTATTTAATTAGTTATTTATTCATTTATTTATTTATTCACAATACCTTACACGGTCTTTATCGGAGCATCGTGTAAAGGGGGCGATACAAGGTAAAATATGACATCTGATAAATATACAAAAAGATGAAACGAAAACGGTGCAATCAAAAAGTGCACTGTGATGTAAACGAGTGCCGGAAAAGCGAGAGTAACACCCCAGTAGATAAACTGAACAGAGGGAAAGCGCTTAAGAAACAAGAACCTAATCAACTTAAACAGTCAGCGGTTGAAAAATGAAGAACATTTTGGCAGCGTTTACAATACTACAATGTGGCATAATACAGCGTTAAAAAAATTTAAACATACAATAGCACAAGCAGAGAGAATAAATGAGAAATACCTACGTAAGCATAAAGTGCTCAAGTAGGCGGTAGTAAAACGCTTTGCGATTCGGGATCGAAGTGATATCGCCAAGGAGATCGTTCCAAAGCTGGATGACGTGTGACAGAGCAGAACAATTAAATGCCCTTGTACTGCTGAAGATGCGCTCGAAACTGCCCTGATTATGAAGCCGCCTAGACATGTACAGTGGGGTTTTTAAAGGAAAAGAATGAGGCCTGGTGTTTTGAACATATCCATGAAACAGGCATAAAAGCGAAACACACTGGCGAACCTGAAGAGGGTGCAGCAAAAGTTCGAGTTTTACTTTAGTAATACTGAATTTTCGTTCGTAATTTTCAGTGATAAAACCAGTGGCACAGTTTCGAATAAGCTCTAAGTTAGTAATTCCGTATTCTTGATAAAGAGACCAAATAGGTGACGCGAATTCCAACTGCAGGCGAATGAAGATTAGGTACGCTAAGTTGCGAATGAAGATTAGGTACGCTAAGTTGCGAATGTTAGGTGGCGATTTACGGAGGTTACGACGAGTGTATCTAAGCGTTTGTGATTCTTTAGCACAGAGAGCGGTAATGTGGGGGCGCCATGAAATATTCTGAGCAAGTTTGTCCGTAGATACTTGAATTACTGAACACGAGTTATGACAGAGTTGTTATTGACGTAGGAAAAGTCAGAGTTCTATTTTTTTATGGTGAAACAAATGAAATTACATTTTCCACAGTTCAATACCATAAGCCATTTTGGACCCCACACATTCATAAGGTTAATGTCATTTTGCAGGATGTGGTGATCATCGGGAGATGTTATGTTTCTATAAATGATGTAGTCATCGGCGAATAATTTGATGATTGAGGAAATATTATTGGGCATGTCATTAATTTAAATAAGGAAGAGTAAACGGCCTACAATGCTACCTTGGGGGACTCCGGATGTTACATCAGCTAGGGGAGAAACACAGTTATTATTTACGGTGAATTGTTGGCGAGATGATCGGAAATTTCTAATCGAAGATAAGCTAGCAGTGTCCAGCCCAACGAAATTTAATTCGGAAAGCAATCGACAATAAGCCACGCGGTGAAAAAAATTGGAAAAGTAAAAAAAAAACGCTATCGGTCTGGTGGGCTCGGCGGCTGTGCCACGGGACAGTTGCCTAAGCTGCTACTTTTCAATATGCAGGTCGTCGCCATCGCACTGATCTGCGCAGCTCTGCCCGCTACCATACTGGCCATCCCGCACGCACCCTCAACCTGTGTGGAACCATGCATTGGCCGTATATCGGTTGCTTTCTCATATGATAAGCTAACCGCCCCTGACACGGATTTCGTCACCATTGCCACCTGGGATACGCCTATGTCAGCAACATCAATCGCCTCTTCGGCTATAAAGGAGCGACACCCTCGCGCGCCCAACTGTGGGCTCGGCGGCTGTGCCACGGGACAGTTGCCTAAGCTGCTACTTTTCAATATGCAGGTCGTCGCCATCGCAGTGATCTGCGCAGCTCTGCCCGCTACCATACTGGCCATCCCGCACGCACCCTCAACCTGTGTGGAACCATGCATTGGCCGTATATCGGTTGCTTTCTCATATGATAAGCTAACCGCCCCTGACACGGATTTCGTCACCATTGCCACCTGGGATACGCCTATGTCAGCAACATCAATCGCCTCTTCGGCTATAAAGGAGCGACACCCTCGCGCGCCCAACTGTGGGCTCGGCGGCTGTGCCACGGGACAGTTGCCTAAGCTGCTACTTTTCAATATGCAGGTCGTCGCCATCGCAGTGATCTGCGCAGCTCTGCCCGCTACCATACTGGCCATCCCGCACGCACCCTCAACCTGTGTGGAACCATGCATTGGCCGTATATCGGTTGCTTTCTTATATGATAAGCTAACCGCCCCTGACACGGATTTCGTCACCATTGCCACCTGGGATACGCCTATGTCAGCAACATCAATCGCCTCTTCGGCTATAAAGGAGCGACACCCTCGCGCGCCCAACTGTGGGCTCGGCGGCTGTGCCACGGGACAGTTGCCTAAGCTGCTACTTTTCAATATGCAGGTTAGTCGACCTTTGAGTCTTTACGCTAAGAAATCGAGCGACTTGTTTCTGGTACTGCTGCCGAGCCCCCAGTGTTTGTTATCCATTATTGTAGAGTGTATTGATGTCTTGTGTGCCTTGCTATTGCTGTCAGGCGACATTGAAACTAACCCCGGCCCGGAATCTAACGCTATACTAACCGAATTGCAAAAACTGTCAGCAGGGCAATCACAGCTAATAATCGAACTGAAGGGTTTAAAAACCGAACTCGCCGAAAATAGCAGCATAATAGGTGAACTTAGCAGAAGAATCAATATCGTTGAGAGCCACTGTCAACGCATCCAATCCCTGCAACAACAGGTCAAAACCATCACGTCTACTACTGCCGAGACAACCCAGGCAATCTCAGACATAGAAGCACGAATTGATGACGCCGAAAATCGAGCCCGCCGCAACAATCTAATCTTTTTCGGTATTCCCGACCCTGGCGCATCGGAATCTGCCTCTCAGATAGAAGAAAAAATCATTCGCCTTTGCTCAGATCAGTTGGGCTTAACTGTGAATCCCGACGAGATTGAGCGTGCGCATCGTCTCGGCCGCCACAATACTAGCCGTAACCGCCCCATAATTGCGAAATTTGCTCGCTTTAAAACCAAAGAAAAAATCCTGTCTAATGGACCCAAGCTCAAAGGCAGTAACTGCAGAATTGGTCAGGACTACTCCCGCGCAGTACAAAATGCCCGGAAACACCTTCTTGCTTTTGCAAAGGCGAAAGCTGTCGCCTTTTCTCTACGTTATAAAACCCTGTACATAGGATCCGCGAAGTATATGTACGATGACGCAGCGAAGCGTGTTAAAGAAATCAGATAGCAATTGCCACATCATCGACAGCCATCACAGCGCTCGATAACAATACGCCCAAGCACTGCTATTTCAGCAATTTTTACTAACATACGGAGTTTTCTTCCTAAACGCGACGTCGTATGTAATATTGCCCTATCGTCTGGGTGTAATTTGTTAATACTTACCGAAACATGGCTTACTGCCGACGTATCTGACGCAGAGGTTATGGATGACCTACCGGGCTTTCATGTTTTCCGCAAAGATCGTCAGAACTCCAGAGGTGGTGGTGTGCTCATTGCCGTCAGTGATACCTTGCCTTGCACCATTGTTCATACACCCAGTGATCTTGAAATACTATGGCTACTTTTCCGTTCCTCTCCTCATACTATTTTACTTGGTGTATGCTACCGCCCGCCGCGAACAGATACGGACTTCATTGAAAAGCTTAGCTGCGTCTTGAACACACTCACGACAAAATACATTAACGCTCAGATATTGTTCTTTGGGGATTTTAACTTCCCTCACATAAATTGGAATAGTAATCCGCCTTCATCAATGAGTAAAGCCGATAATGATTTCCTCGATCTCTGTTTTAACTTCAATTTAAGTCAGCTTGTGTTACAACCAACACGCGTTGCGCATGGCTCAGCCAGCGTTTTAGATCTTATACTAACCAATAGTCCAAATAGCCTATCTTCGATGTCTTACCTCCGCGAAATTAGCGACCATAAAATAATCCACGCAGTCTTTAGCTTTACCTTGCTGAAACGAGAATCGTGGAGAAAAACAATACGCTTATACGGCAAAGGCAACTACGATGCCATAAACAACGAACTTATCGCTTTTTACTCGACTTTTTGCACCGATTTTTACAGCCGCACACTTCATGCAAACTGGTCGATCTTCCAACAAAAGTTTACTGAGCTCGCCACCAACCACATTCCAGTTACTTCAGTACAAGCTAACCGCAATAAACCTTGGTTCAATAGGAAATTAAAATCTCTAGAAAATAAGAAAAAACGACTTTACCGATTCGCAAGGCAACAAAATTGTACCACGGCCTGGGAAAAATATTACGTAGCTGAGAAAGTTTACTTATCAGCTATACGTCATGACAAGCACTCCTTCTTTTATGACACCTTACCCTGTGTACTCAAGAGCAACCCCCAAAAATTCTGGCAAATTTTAAACCCCAAGCCACCTACTGCTGTTGTCATTACCGACCATAACGACATTGCGATTCCTGAGCAAGAATGTGCTGATGTATTTAACCTTGCTTTTTCATCTGTATTTACCACTGAACCTGATGCTCCTCTACCAGTGCCCCCACCCCCTGTCCAAGGTGTCATGCCAGCAATCCAATTCAGCGAACAAGGAATAATTGCCATAATTGAAAATCTTAAACTTTCATCAACTTCAGGGGCAGATGATATCAATACAAAACTGTTAAAAAACACCAAGAACATCTGCGCAGCCTATTTCAGAATTATTTTTGAGCAGTCCTTATCATCCGGTAGCATCCCCCTCTCCTGGAAGGAAGGGCAGGTCGTTCCAATCTTCAAATCAGGCAACAAAAGCTCTCCTCTCAACTATCGACCGATTTCCCTGACTAGTGTACCTTGCAAGATAATGGAGCACGTCATCTACACGCAAATCATGCAGTTTCTTGACAGGCACAACTTTTTTCACGCATCTCAACATGGATTCCGGAAGGGCCTCTCATGCGAAACGCAACTTGCCATGTTCATCTACGACTTGCACATCAACCTCGATACTAACAAACAGGTAGATGCCATTTTTCTTGATTACGCAAAGGCTTTTGATAAGTTACCCCACCAACGGCTGTTACTTAAGCTCTCTCAGTTGAATCTACATCCCGATATTTTCCATTGGATTAAGGAATTTCTTGCTAGCCGATCACAGTCAGTACATATCAATAATTCCATTTCCGCCCCCCTCCCTGTAACATCTGGCGTTCCACAGGGCAGCGTCTTAGGCCCTCTGCTGTTTCTTATTTATATAAATGACCTCCCTCTACATGTTTCCTCTCAAATCCGAATGTTCGCAGATGATTGTGTCATCTACCGTACAATCACTAACAACGCTGACCACGCTATTCTGCAAGAAGATCTCAACAATATTCAGGATTGGTGCAACGAATGGCTGATGACCCTCAACCCCAACAAATGCAAGGTAGTATGTTTCACTCGCCGTCTTCAGCCATTATACAGACCTTACACTATTGCTAACACTTCATTAGAAACAGTGGATACATTCAAGTACCTTGGTGTCACACTCTCACATGACTTAAACTGGTCGCCTCATATAGCATGCATTACCGCCTCGGCCAACCAAACCCTGGGATTTCTAAAACGCCACCTGCGTGATGCACCACGCCACGTAAAACTTCTAGCATATAAGTCACTCGTACTCCCGAAACTAGAATACGCTTCTCCCATATGGTCACCTCATCAAGCATGTCTTATCAATACCTTAGAAGCCATTCAGAATCGCGCAGTAAGGTTTATTCAATCGTCATATTCCTATAACATCAGCATATCATTACTAAAAACACAGTCTGGTTTAAACACGCTATCATACCGGCGCCGCATTGATTCATTAATCCTTTTTCACAAGTTTTTCTACAGCTCGCTTCATCATGCCCCATATATTTTGGCCCCGCCACCGCGCACATCGCTGCGCACAGGGCACCACTTGCAAGTTTCTCGTCCACGCAGCCGCACTACAACATTTTCTGCATCTTTCTTTTGTCGATCATCAGTTGACTGGAACGGCCTGCCCCGCCATATCGTCGAAACCACCTGCTCATCATCATTTTCGGTAAAACTAAAATCTGCTGTTTTTCAATAAATGTATGTAGCCACTATTTTGTAAAAAAAAAAATGTGTGTTAACCCCACCCCTTATGTAATACCTCCAGTGCGAGGTCTTTAAGGAAAATAAAGTGAAGTAAAGTGAAGATTGTTGTCTATGGTGAATTGCAAGTAAGTAGGAAGTTCAAGCAATTGCGTATCACACGACATATTTTTGATGAAATCCATGTTGATTTATAAAAAAGCAATCATTAGTCACCAGGTGGCAGTAGAAGTGCGACGCAATTATGTGCTTCAGCATTTTACAGGAAACGCAAGTTAGGGAAATGGGGGGGCAGTTGTCTGGCTGATTTTTTCCCAGCTTTGAAAACCGGAATAACGCTGGCAACCTTCCAGTTTTAGGTAGTCGTCCTGTCGACAATGATTGAATAAATATTCTGCACGGTATTTCACTTGAAAACGGTAGGGTATCGTTCAATATCTTAGCGTTTAAATTATCAACACCCACCGATGTTGATAGAATAAGGTTATTTATGAGACATGAAACTCCATCCTCAGTGACCGTTATTGGTGTCATATAAGGTAACCCAAATCTGGAAACTGAGGCATGTTTAGGTGATATTTTTTAGTAAATACCAACAAGAAATTTGTTGAACTCGTGTGTGCATTGCTAATCTGTTAGTGGTGTGTTGTCGTCATTAAAAAGACAGATTTGTCGCGATTCATTTCCAAGGGATATGGTATGCCAGAACTTCCGGCAGTTAGAGTGCAAGAAGGAGGGTAGGTGATGTAGATAGTGCTTGTTTTAGGCGGAACCTTTAGCTGATGAATATTCTTTCAAGCATGTCTTGCACCTTTGCCAGGAAAACGCGCTGGGTGAATGTTTGGCTGCAGTGTAGAACCGCTATTTTTATTTCGCAGTTTGCGTAGTGATGAACTGAACCAGGGATTTTCATTATCGTGAGCAATATAGATAAGAGGCACATACCTCTCCACTACATCTGACATTTCGTTCTTAAATGCAAGCCAATTTTTAGCCACAGACTGCTGAGAGAAAGATTGTTTAAAATACTAATGGAAGAAGACTGCTAAATTGTTGTTCATTCCTCTGTAGTCCGCTTTATTGTAGGTGCGAATGAACTACGTAGCCATGGAACCTATACTTGGTACCGATTTGTGGATGGCGAGTTGTAGGAGATTATGGTCACTAAATCCATCACAGTATTAGAATGTGCCTATTGTATTAGGGGCGGTAGGTAGCACCAAGTCTAGAATATTTGGACCAAGTGTGGATTTATTTACCACTTGTGAGAAGCTAAAATCCAACGAAAGGTTGATAAAATCTGTTGAAATCTGGCAAGGCGATGATAAAGTGGTCCAGCCAATATTGGGTAAGTTAAAGTCACCGAAAAGGTACACGTGATTCGTAGGACATTCCTTGATTGCGGCCGAGATGCTCTTCTTCAAATCATATTGGAATAGCGAACTAGCACCGGGTGGACAATAGCACACGCTTTTTAGTATTTTCTTGGTGTGAGCCCTACATACTGCCCATATTATTTCCAGATCAGAGAACGTATCAATTACGAATGATGCGATGTCGTTCTTATTTACCAGCAGTACCCCTCCACTTCTCTTTAATGTGCGGTCACGCCTATGAATGGTGTAGTGCTTATCGAACAGGAATTCTTTGTCACTGATATTAGGGCACAACTAAGTCTCTGTAAGTGCTACGATCTTTGGGAAGCTGTCATCAAGAAAGGATGAAACTAGCTCGCATTTGGGTAGAAGACTTCTGATGTTGGTGAATAAAACTGATAGCAGAAAAGTGAAGGTAGGTTTCTAGGTTTCGAAGGTTTACTACGACCACACTTATTCCTCTTTCTCTCTGGCTATCGTGAAGATAAAACAACAGAGTTCGTGAGGAGTCACAAAAGTATGTCTTTATATCTATTCGGAGCTTATCAACCGATAATCTATAAGGTTTAGCCTTTCCCCTGGCAAAATTCTGCAATTTCCTTCTTGCTTGATGTGTTGAGCGTGAAAAGTTTTCGCTTATTATAAATTTTCACCCTTTTAGTTTGCGGGCAGAAGCCAGAATGCTTTGTTGTTCCTTGAAGGCGGTCGTCTTTGCTAATATAAACTTACACTTGTTTGGAGCAAAGCGACTTATTCTATGTACCCTATCAAATTGTGAACCAGTCATTGTGGTGTCAAGATTTTGGGAAGAGGAAGTTGTGATCTTTAATTGAGTCGCCATCCAATTTTTCCTCTCATCATCTTCATGCTAAAAAATATATTGGAACGTCGCATTCTGTTTTCAGTTTCTTCGCACGATGACGTTATGCTATTTAGTTTATTGGCAGTATCAGAAACATTTGAGGCGTTTATTTCACTTGGAGCGACCGGAGAGTAGGCTGCCTCCCGTGTCCCGATCCTTTCATTTAAATTCTTGATTTCAAGGTGAGTCACGACCTGTTTTTTTACGCCCTGAAGTTCCCGCAGTATAGCGTTCTGACCTTCCTCGATTCTGCGAACTGACTCCAAAACCGAAGCCAGGGGCGCCCCAGATTGGCAATAGCGGGACCTGGGTATAGTTCTACGTCTTCAGCGAATAAAAATAGCAGATCAACTATTCTAAAGTACGCCAAGGAAGGAACGATTAACAATTTCTCAGTGACGTCAAAAACATAAGTTGGGCACGACACCGCAATCAAACAACGGTCAGAAGTCCTAACACAATAGGCAGGTTTCAAATAACCAACGTGCGTTAGCAGTACCAGAAAGCGAACCATCGTAGCAGTGGTGTCGAGCCGAACCGCGAGAGTCAGAGGTAGGTGGTTATATCATACGCCGTTATTTTGGATGATAGCCATTGTCGACCCACGTGACCAAGCCTGGTCAAAACGACAAGCAGCGCCAAGCGAGATGATGCCCGCCGAGGTAGACAGTGTCGAACCGTACAGCTTAGTGCAGGAATGGCACACCGAAAGCCATGATCCAGATCCGAGAAAGAATGCAACCTGCGTTAGCAGTACCAGTAAGTTAATCATCGTGGCAGCGGTGTCGTGCGCCTCCACAAAATGAGGCTACTGCTTTTCTTCCGTTCTGGCAGCCGCGGCAGAAGGGTGGCCCACCAAACGAAACAATATCAAATAACACGCAGCCTATTCGGGTGTCTTCTAAGCTTCATTCTCTTTCTGGAAGCCGGTTGAATCAGACGCAGAAGAAAAAGCTCATCCCAAGCAGCCACAGCGGCGACGCCGGCCGTGGTATAGCATTTCCCCTCGTTCCGAAGAACTATTGCCTTATTCTGCCTTCGTTACCATCAGGTGAAGCGATGCGTCCAGCAATAGCTCTAAGCTGCGACGTCAGCGGCAGACCGTTTCGCATTGACGACTTCAGGAAACCTCTCAAAGACTTAAGCATCATACAGCAAGCAAATCGCATCAGGGCATATCAGATGTCGCAAGTGTGGGTTTTGAACATGAAGACCGAGCGAGTGAAGAAAGCGCTGACAGATGCCGGCGTTCTCAAAGTTCAAGATTACGCCTGTCTCGTCATTGACCTTACGCGGCAAAAGGTTCAGATGAAATTGCACTGGCTAGCGTTTGATGTTACAAAAGACGCTATTCGACGTGCCTTCTATGAATAAGGCGACGTCAAAAAGGTAACCGCGGGAGAGTCGATATATAGCTTTGAAGGTGTTAAAACGACAACACAAGCAATACGCATGCAACTACGAGACGGCATTTCTATAGATCAACTGCCCTATCAAATGCGTATTGGCAGTAGTATGGCACTGGTCGTAGTGCCAGCAAGACTTCCTTTGTGCTTGCGGTGCCGAAGCACGGGGTACATGCGACGCGATTGCAAAGTCCCATGGTGCAGTGAATGCCACTCTTTCGGTCATGAGCAAGATGAGTGTAACCGCTCGTACGCCCGAGCTGCAGTGCGACAATCAGAGGCTGAACAGATTGAACTTCTCATGGATGAAGTGGAATCTGAACAACCATCTTTGTCCGCAACACTACAGTAGCAAACGACATTGCACTGCGGCCGGTGGTGAACAAAAGCAAGCAACTTTTAGGGGCGAGCTCTTTATAGCGGCACCCGTTCATCCCTCGTAGCCGTTGTAGTATGTAACAAGTATAACATTTTGACCTCCAAGGTGGTGCCGGTCAGAGATTTCTTCTGTGCGTTGTTGAACAATAAGAAACAGTGCTCAATGTACATGTCAATAGCTGCTAATGCGGAACTAGAGACAGGATCATTCGGGTTTTAGTTAACGCTCACGCTGCAATACCTATTAGCAGCCATTGGCATGTACATGGAGGACTATCTGACAAGAAAGGGTTGCTACGTTATACTCACTTGGTTTTGACCTCCTTAGTTTTGAAAGATTTAGCGAGCGTTGAGCCACAGTGCCATGAATACAATGAACTACTATATACCATGAACTCGAGGTGGTTAAAGGTGTGAAGTAGATACGAAGCGCAAGCCGTAAGAAAGTAAAAGCCGAGTTCTACACTCTCTCATTTCCCATTAGCAGTCGTTGGCATGTACATTGAGCACTATCTGACAGGAAAATGTTGCTACGTTATACTCGTTGGGCGTAACCTCCTTGGTTTTAGAAAGGTTTAGCGAACGCTGGGCCGCAGTGCCATGAATACAGTGAACTAGTATATACCATGAACTCGAAGTGGTTAAAGGTGGGAAGTAGACCCGAAGCGCAAGCCGTAAGAAAGTGTGCGTGTGCTACCTCTCGTTTAGTCCTTGAAATGTCCACTGGATGGTGCTGCTTCTATATGGTAAATATATGATGAAAAGATGCGAGATGGTGGTACTTGGAGTGTAGAATAGATAGACGAACGGACACACAGACAGATGCATGGATGGACGCATGAACGGTCGCATGGGCGGTTACATGGATGAATGCAGGTACGGACGCACGAACAGACGCACGCACAGACGGGCGGATGGACGCATGGATGGTCACACAGACGAACGCATGGACAGACAAGCAAGAACGAAAAGACGAACGAATGCTTCGCCCCACTCTCCATCATTCACTCCGTGGATATGCTGCCAATTTTTTTTTCATCCCTTGACACAAACGCCGAGCAGAGGATGGGAAGTTTAGCGGCCGCGGACTGTACCCCAACGACGAGCAGACCGCGGAAACTCTCAAGTTCAAGTGCTCACCTGTCGGGGGTGAAAAAGCAACCGTGGTGCGTTTCTGCTTCAAACACCTAGAGTGGATTTACTGACCTCTCTCGCCACTCGCGCTATTGCACTTTCTTGTAGAGGCACCCTCGTCGGGGCGAAGTTTTAATTTTAAAATGATCAAGTACTACATCTTTGAGTACCACTACACATAAAAAAAAAACTTAGCAAGTAGTTTTTCTTGAACATGTGCTGCGTCATTTATTTTTAGTAATAGTTTTGGCTCCAGCTGTCTCGAGGTCAGCAGCAGCCTATTGACATCATTATTCTCATTTCAAAGGTTGCGGTGGCCAATGGTTGCGAGGGCAGGGTAACGGCTCGCGGTGCGTTCGGATGTGTTTCGGACTGTTTCGTTTCGCTGTAAATATTTCGAGCCTCTGTCGACCAACACACTCTTTCATGTTCAGTTTATTTTGACTCGTTCTAATGCTTTCGCGAAGGGAATTCAAGTGACTTCCGGATAACGAAGCGACCGTTGAAGCTTTCATCGGATGCACACCTGTTCCAAGCCCGGGCCGGTGAGTAGAAACAACTTCAGTTTTTTAAAGGACGTTTGCTTGTAACGCTAGTTGGGTTCATTTCAACATATGTAGTTTTTTTGCCAATGACTGCGTAGGCGTCACACGGTGGCAGCGCATCGCAATATTAATTTTAAAACTGTTTAACGTCTTAATCTGTAACATAAAAAACGTGCGTTACTTGCGGCGTGGCTTCACGTGGGAACGAGTCGCTGACTCGATAGTTAATTCTCAAAATTATTCTATTACCAGGTAACACTAATCAGGCCGTTGCGATGAAAGAAGACAAATAAACTAAATCGCTGTCGCCTCGCATGTGTCTTCGTAGTTAGCCAATATATTGTTGCAAAAAAACCTTCTAGTTTATATTTTACTGCAGTAGCGTTTGAGAAACGTCACATAAATATGGGTCTGGTTTTGCTATTGTGGGACCAAGAAAGTGTCACATAAATGAGAAATACTTCATTTACTGCCACAGCCTCCTGGCTCACCTGACATGGAAGCAGCTGTGTACATCGGGCAAGGCACCTGCTACATGAAATGCCTTGTAAAGAAGCAGACCTGAGTGATACACGTGTTATGAGGTACCTACCACTCATATATGTATAAAATACTGCTCTTTACTAGTTAACTGAGTTTATTTGTGTTCTTTGGAAAATTTCATGCATTGATTTTATGCATTGATATCTGGTGATGTTACTTGTTCTTCCAGACTGCCATGCAACGACAGGATGACTACCCCCGAATATCCACTCTGCAAGCACGTTGACACATCTGAATGTCTATTAGAACAGGTCATTTCAAACCTCACACATTTAATGCTGTACTTGTGAATATTCCACCGCGCATATAGTGAAGGGGTGCTTTAGATGGGCCATAAGCACTGGCTGTCTACCGAGGCATGGAATCTACACTTCAATAGTGTTGAAACTGTAGCACTATTAGATTGTGTGGCACTGCTGAGTTCAACAGCACACTGTTTGATCCCAGCCCAAGTGGCCACATTTTGATGGCAATGGCATCTTCGAAATCGTGTCATTCATTTCAAAAGCACAGGAGAGGTACATCACCAAAACTAGTTCATGATTTTTATGTACCTTCTGCTCTGACGATACTGGTTTGGTGCAGTCGCACGCACTGCTTAACAAAGAACATCACATTCGACGTAGGTACCGTACCGACCTCTACAAATGCGGCACGTATTGCCAAGATATTTGCACCTGATTCAATTAGGCGAACAAATCTAAGGATTCACCTTGTCGGTACCTTGTCATTCACTTGTTATGCTACACTGCTAAACTCATGCTGCACAAGTGATGAACATCTCGTGCACAATTGTGAACCATGTCTCATAGGTGCAGGTGAACTAAACTAACGCTTAAAAGATGGAAGCTTGAAATATGAAAAAATCTCTTAACACAAGGTGCCAAAGCAAATGTTTCGACAAGTAGTATTGTCTCCTGTGAGGCTACAATGTCATTTGTTTGAACCCCTGGAAGCCAAAATCGTTATAAATTTGCCCACAACAGTACGACTCATGATCACTTCATATTCGGCATGTGAATCGTCCGAAATTATCATTGCAAAATGAACAACCCGGCAGTGAGGGGCATTAGCAGGCTTTATGGCATTTTAGTTGTGCCTTGTGACAGTTTACGAACAACACCCAGAACTGTTTTGTCCTAATTAACTGTGTTTAGCTCATACAAGGTTACAAAAAGAAGCGCCAAAGCTCATAAGGCTGCACTCAATTGCTTTCGCTTTGCACATATGTTCAATGGGCTTCTAAAAAATTAAATCATAAAGGTAATCAGCATTTGCAGCACAGCTTCCTCAAAAACGTGAATGCTGTCGTGAAGAGCAAGATTGTGTTCAATGCATGGGGTACTTTCTTTTTCGTATAGCAGAGAAACGTCGCAGATATTTTCGAGCACATCTGCTTTTGTTTAAACTAAGTTTTCATAACTATAGTGTCTACCACTACGGAGTGAAGTTCTGTGCATTACGGTCATGAAATAATCTAGGAAATTGCACAGGTAGTTGAAGTATAAATGATCTCGACTAATTCACAGCCACACTGCAAGATAGTACGTATTTCAAGTCCTAACTTCTAAAAGTAGCACGGAGAAAACAACTTCAGCTTTCAAGCACAAGTATACTGAAAAAGCAAACACAATAACAAGTGTGTAATAAATGTCACCTTTATGGATCCAGTATCCGGATAGATTCACATCATGTACCACCATTTGATTTAAGGAGTGATTGCTTGCAAAAAAGTGCTCAAGTTCTGTCGATCTGTCTCTGCAAAAGAGTTTGTGCTCAGAGCTGAGCAGACAGTGTACAGTGAGAGCACCAATAAAGATGTACAAACAACAAAATGTACAATGCATGCCGAAAGCTCATTTTCTTAGAATTGGGCATTTTCGATCTGTAATAACACACCTCATAACTCTGTTTCTATAGCATGAATGTTCGCTGCACACGCAGCAGACCGGTCATTACCTGCGACGATAAATCTATATGTAGTAACTGTGTAACTTAACTCCAACAATAAATGCAGCAAGCCTGAAATATTTTTTAGGCCCATCACCTAAATACATATTACCTTTGATATCGGCTCACGGCTGAGAATTAAAACAAGTGCCTACCCTGTTGACACGACGTGACATTGCACAATTGTGAAGGACTCAATTTAGCACTGCAGAGCGAAAAAAAAATCAGAAGTGCACGCATCCGCAATTGCTAATTTAACAAATTAAACAAAACTACATTGCTCTCGCTGCGCGAGCTATCTATCGGCAATGTGCAAGTTTACTTCCCGATTCCACATCATGCATTCACTCCACTTCAAAATCAACACTACAGAGCAAGCGTCGGATCTGAAGACAGAATCGGACCCTTTTCCTGAAGCCACGCTATTTAACTCGAGTGCCGCAACACAATCAGAGTGATGTTCATTCAGCGATCTCGATGTTCAGTTATATGCATATGCTTGTTAGCTTTCAAGAGTCTGCACACATTGGTTGAAAGCTTTCGATATGTCTGAGCGACTTCCTTTGTTCGGACCCGACCGTATACATTGATTTTACTGGCTTGGGCACTCGCAATAAACGATAGAAACCTTACTTGATTGACGTTCTTTTTGCCAGTCGAAGCCAGCTAGGTAACCTGGCGATAATTACAGACGCGAAGCGCAATTTAGCAACAAAAAAAAAAAACAGAGGAAGCGATTAGCGCGAACCAGCCACCCTCCGCCCACCTGCAGCAAAAATGCGTCTGTTTATTGATGACGATAGTTCTATCAGCTCCACCTCGCCTCGCGGTATTGCTGTTTAGTACGCCGCCACTACGTATTTGCATGCTATTTTGATACAACAGTCCAAAGGTACAGTTTCTGTTCTCTAAACTGGTAGGTGTTCTGTGCGACGAGCGAACAGAGGCGTCCTGTGCCTGCAAAGCACGCCGCGTCGCAGCTGCAACAACGCGCACTAAAATGCCGGTGTCCCAGGCCAACGCCACATCGACTTCTCTAAACTCGGCTTCACAGTATTCTTTAGCAAACGGAACACACGAAAATGAAGGTTTGCTTAGTGACCTGGATAGCCCAAGGATGGAATTACAATCGGCGTCTGCAAAACGTTGTCGCGACTCAGATGACGGCGCTCAAGTAGACAAAAACACAAGTGAAGTCGGAAGTGCAGTGAAAGGTGGTCAGTGGAGGCAAGAAACGAAACGCTGCGCGACAATGATCGTCGTCGGTCAAATACGATGATGGCAACGCAAACTAGAGGTGTACTACATGCATTCATCCTATAGGACGAGAGCCGAACAAGTGAAAGTGCAGGGCTCTCAGCCTGGACTCACTCACCGATCTCGTCGCTGAGTGGGTTCGTGAAAGCAGTGACGCTCAACGTACGAGGACTGGGTTCCAGAAATAAACACACTCAGCTCTACAGACTAGCCATGAACCAAGACCTGAACAGTATTGCAGCTCAGGAAACCAAACGTGAGATCGTGGACGCCACCAAGAGTCTACTGCAACATTTCACCGGACGCTATAGCCCCCCATCAGGTATGTCGGCAGGGTGTGTGAACCTTGTGCGGGATAGCTTAGGTGCCACAGTTAAAGTGTCAAGTATGATTCATCCGGAGGTTTGTTGTTTGTGATTCTGACTTCTTTTCTCTTGATTGGCGAGTGATTTGTTTACATGCACCTTTTAAAGTTGATGAACGGTGTGAAACATTTGAAGAAATTCGTGCTTATTGTGAATGCGATCGCAGTTATCGTAATGAGAGAGTTTATTTGTGTGATCAGTGCCGAAGATAAAAGAAGTACATCGAATTTCAACGAGTCAAGCACAGTTGCGTTAATGAATTTAATGTTTTACTTAGACCTTGAAGATTTTGCAGAGTGTATTGGTAAAGAACCAACACTGCATACGCAATTTCAAGGCTCCAGTCATGCGCGCCCAGATAGAGCCCACGTTTCACTGGAATTAGTTTCCCTTATCAGTGAGTACAATGTTCTCCCTATTTCATTAATTGATCACTGCTTACTATCATTCGTAATAGGTAAAAGAAACAGACGTAGACGAGTATTTAACTGGGACACGTGGAAGCCTCATTCTAATCTCTTGGGAGATGAAATATTTATGGATAGTGTTCGAGAGGCATAGACAGTTGAAACCAAAGTATGGAGTGAAGTGGGAACAACTTAAACAAGCTATAAAATTGAAAGGTATAGAGCGCTCAAATGTAATGAAACACGCAAAGAGTGACGAAGAAAGAATTCTACGCTTAAATCTGAAAGAGGGCATGGTGGCACCGCAGCAATGTGGATCGTTGACAAACATTTTCTTCTTGCCGTGTAGTTACTTGGTGTCCTGCGTGCTGAGGGCTGCTTAAACCTTGTCACGCTGAACGCTTCTACGTTTGTGACACCGCTGTTTCCCTCTGACATCTGCAATCGCGGCACCGGAAATCTGCTCTCGCAACCGTTCAGCAGACTGCCACGTCATTCTACGTCATCGGGCGCAAAGGACTACGCGCATGAACAGCGCGGAGCGACACCTTTGATTTGTGAGGTTTAACGTCCCAAAACCACTATTTCATTATGAGAGACGCCGTAGTTGAGGGCTCCGGAAATTTCGACCACCTGGGGTTCTTTAACGTGCACCCAAATCTGAGTACACGCGCCTACAACATTTCCGCCTCCATCGGAAATGCAGCCGCCGCAGCCGGGAATCGAACCGGGAACCCGCGACCTGCGGGTCAGCAGCCGAGAGAGCGACACCTTTCAGGGAGCATATAAAGAGACACCCGTTCAACGACTCGGTCACAAGGCACGGTGGCACCACAACAATGTGGATCACTCACAACCCCTTTTTTTCTTCCGTGCAGGTGAGAAAACACTATGGCATATGTGTTCGTTCAAGAGATCCCTTTTTATTGGTGCTGCCGTGCCCACGGCTGAGTTGTTTGCTGCATGCTGTTCGTTTCTCACTGACAAGGTTGCTACTTCTGGGGGGGGGGGGGGGGGACATTGAATCGAACCCTGGCCCTGATCTTACTCAGATTTCAAAGGAGCTGAAGGAAAGCTCCAGTGACATTAAGGATAATAAAGAGAAGCAGGTGGTTGAAATTGAAAAGCATCTAGGCGCACTTTCTAATCTGGACGACGAGATAAACACTTACCAGGAAGAACTGCATAGCATTCGCAGTGTAGTTCAGTCACTCGAAAAGAAAGTAGATGAAGTAGAAAACTACAGCTGCCGAAATAACCTAATCATTTATAAACTAACTGAAAGAAAAGTTGAAAATTCTGAAAAATTCTAAATGACCGTTGATAAAGATATTTTTCAGTCTTCTTGAACTAGAAAATGTACCTATAGAACGAATACATAGATTAGGCAAGCCGGCAAGTAACAAAAACAACGCAGTTATCGTAAGGCTTTTGAACTCGAGAGACACGTCCAATATTCTAAAACAGGTATATAAATTGGAGAACTGGAATGTTTCAATCGGTGAAGATATTTCTCGGAACATTCAGGACATCAGACAAAAACTGTGGGCAAGTGCGAAGCCAAACCAGGAAAAGCATGAGAAGGTTACGGTGTCATTTGACAAGTTGTACATTGGCGGGGTGGCGCGTGTCTGGGATGAAGAAAAAAATGATAAACGTAACGGTTGAAAAAATGAGGCCGGAAGCCGAATTCGCCCAATGACAAGAAGTCACACGAAGGTGTTGTCTTAGTTGGAGAAGGTAGCAAGGCTTCAAGCAGAGCGAGAAGTTCTCCTTCACAGGTAACGACAATATTATTGCTCACACGTGTTCACCACAAACAAAGCAGTAGCGTATCACCAATTCAAACGCCCGTGGTGTTATCAATAAGGCAGATCCGTTAGAAATTCAGTTGCTCATACACGACCCTCATGTCACTATCATTACGGAGACATGGTTGCATAGTCAGGTAACAGATGATCTTGTATTCCTACCATGTTGTAAAGTTTTTCGTAGGGACAGAGCACATAGGGGTGGAGGTGTGGCTGTCCTTACTAAAGAACCAATTGATGCAACACTTATTGATGAAAATCCTTACATTGAGTGCCTATGCATTCAATCGTCATGCTGGGGGCATTCTTTCGTATTGTTCGCATGTTACAGACCACCAGACGCTACACCTGATTACATGACAAAACTAAAAGAATACATGTCTCCTTTTCGGGATATAATTTTTTCTGGTAGGCGATTTGAAACTGGGAACGTCTTCAGGCAGACCTAAAGAAGGACAGAAATGAGAACATTACCGTCGACCGTGCTAGAACACGGTTTAATTCAAACAGTTAATGAACCTACCCGTGTACACGGTTTTTCTAGCAATATAATTGCCCGGCTATTTGTGGATCGTGACTTTTTGGAATGCGTCGTTTCGGTTGATGAAAGTCCTGTCCGATTACATGCTTGCAAATGTTTTCTTGACCATACTTACGCCTGTTGTCTCTAAACGTACTAAGAAATGTTGCTTCAAAAACTTTGCTAAAGCCGATAATGCAGGCATAATAGATTACATGGAAACGTGCCTCAGTGACTTCGCTGATGCTGAGAACAACGTATTCACGCTCTGGGCATCGTTCCTCAAAATGTGTCGTCACTGCATAAATACATTTGTGCCTAACAAAACAAAGGCGGTCAATAAACAAACGCCGTGGATGATGCGTAACATATTGCAACTGAAGCGCCAACTAAAAAGAATAAAAAAAGGGCGTCCCATCCCAACTTATCAGTGTTATAAAAAGCAAATTGTCATCAGCGCTTTGAAGTTCAAATGATTACTATTTCAACATGCGGCTACCTGGTTTAAAAAAAAGTGCACTCGAAAACTTTAGGGATATTTAGGTGAAGCTAAGAGACCTGTCTGTGAGATAGTGGTCGATGAAACCACTACAAAAGACGTGAATAAAATCGCCGAACATTTTAACAATTGCTTCACACAGCGTTTTTTTCCAGGCAGGTATAGGTAACTTGTTTCTTTTTACTGTTTTTGAGGCCCACGAGGTAGACTTTATTTCACTCAATGGTATTTTGTTATAGTGTCAATGCTTTTGTACTTGAAGACAACGAAACCACGTGGCCTAGATGGCATCGCAAATATATTTCTTAAGCTCTAAGTGCAATGTATTGGCAGATTTCTTTTTATGCTGTTCAGAGCTTCTTTGTTGCCTGCTCAGGTGTCCAAAGACTGGAGGACAGCTCGGACAGTGCCAGTTTTTAAAAAGGGCAACCATTTATCTGTAGAAAATTATCGACCAGTATCTTTAGCTTCATCCTGCTGTAAACTAGTCCAGCATATCATCGCCAACCACATGACAAATTTTTTAGGCACAGATTCAGTGTTAACGAACTGCCAGCATGACTTCAGAAAAGGCTACTTCACTACGACAGAACTCGTAACTGTAATTCATAGTTTTGCAAGAACATTGGATAATTATTGTCAAATTGACGCTCTCTTTTTATACTTTAGCAAAGCGTTCGACACAGTAGCTCACTGTAAACTTATACAAAAACTCACAGATTACAATCTTCCTAGCATTATAGTATCTGAGATAGGAGCTTATAATTCGGACCACGTGAAGTTTGTCACTGTTGAGGGCAACGACTCGAGCTATCTTCCAGTGACATCCGGAGTACCCCACGGTAGCGTTTTGGGGCCATTGTTGTTTTTGGTCAACATAAATGACATTGTCAACGTTGTTGCACCTGGCACGCAAATCAGATTGTTTGCAGACGATTGCGTTTTATATCAGGAAATATCTACAGTGCATAAGCAAACCGACCTCGAGATTACTTTGCACAGCATACGGGTGTGGTGTGACAGATCAGGCACATCTTTAAACAAAAAAAACTGTTTGTTTTCGTATCAAAAGGAAAAAAAGCCCGTTAAAATACACCTACACAGTAGCCGCCTCACTGCTGAAAGAAGTTGAAAACTGTACATATCTGGGGGTAACATTCTCAAGCAACCTTTTGTAGAATTTACATATCAGTAATTTATGTTCCTCAGCTTTCCGGAAACTTTGTTTCATGAAACGCAAGCTTCAAAATTCACCCGCTCACATTAAAATACTGAGTTACTTTACTTCCATTTGACCGAAATTCGAGCATGTTTGCTGATGTGGTGTTGTGGCACCATCCTTTAGAAGGATGTGCACTCTGTAGTATTGTTGTGTTCTTTATATATAGATGCCATTGCAAACCGGCACACGTGATAATCAGCAGCCAATTATGTGTGTACGCGTTATTTTGTAGTGTGGTTTTAACAAACGGCCGCTGGTCAGCCAAGCCGTTGTTGGGCTTCCGTGGAGTTCGTTTGACTCACTCCTGTCGGTGAGCTGATTGCCGGCGCGCACCGAGTTCCACGTCCCGTCGTCGGTGCCCTTGCTGTCGTTTGGACGTTGCCCACCGACACAACAACATGACGACTAGGATGTGGGATTTGTTTTCCGCAACTATCAAGAACCGTGAGTGAGTTTTCGTACTGCCCGTTTTGTGTTCTGCTTGGACTGACGCCTCTAGCGTCCGCGAGGAGCGCTAAGCCTTGTGCACTCTTTGTGGGCAGACCTTTTGATTAAGGCCTTTGCCCTCGTTGTGTTCTGTGACTCCCTTGCCTCTCCTATCAGCATGGCTCTTTTCGAACACCTTCCTATATTCCTTGAACTGCCGGGGCCACCCCCGATTCCCTGGCCTAATTGGAAAAAATGTTTCAGGCCATTTTGAGGTGGCTGGTGGCAGCCGCTGGCACGACGCGCGACGCGCGCTGGCACTGGTTAGCCTACTAGGAAGGGAGGGACAGAGAAGGTAATTTGCGGCAGTAGAACAAGAGGAAGCCCAAAACACTCAAGGAAATGCGGCGTCGATTACGCCAAGTTACGAGGCGTCCGTGTCGGCGTCTAAAAGTGATTCATCGTTTACGGCCTGGTTTAAATTCAAAACGCTCGTGGAACAACTCGATCGGCTTTTAGATGCGGAGCATCTAATACTCGAGGCTTGTAGTGCGGCACCGTCCGCAAGCTTCCCCCTCCTTCTTCCACCATCTGTGCATCCCTTCCTCCTCTACACACCGCGCGCGCTTCACTCCTCCACCATCTGTGCACCCTTCCTCCTCTACACACCGCGTGCGCTTCTCCTCTTCACGAACATTTGCTAGCTGTATAATGTAGCGCGCATGCGCCGTCACGCTTCGAGAACATCGGCAGCTGACGCGCGCGCATGCGCCGTCGCGCTTCGAGAACATCGGCAGCTGACGCGCGCGCATGCGCCGTTGCGCTTCTCCCCCTTCTCGAACATTCGACATCTGACAGAGCATGCGCCGTCGCGCTGTATATATACTCAAGGTCGGTGCTCGCTCGCTCAGTTGCCGCTCGTCGGTTGGTTTGTACGGCGCGTCGACGTCCGAGGTCGCAATGATCAACGTCCCTTCGACCAGCGCCGGCCAAAGTGGCATCTAAAAGCCATCGTGCTCAAAGTTCGTCGCAATAAATAAACACCGCCCTTTCGCATACGTGTCGTACGTGCTCAATCATTTAACACCCCTCCTACAACCACGTTAACCAATTTAGCCAGCGATCCAAGTAAGTCGCAATTTAACACCCCATTTCACAACCACGTTAACCAATTTAGCCATCGACCCAAGTAAGTCGCGCTTTAACACCCCGTTAACCAATTATATACTCTGCATCCTCCTCAGTGTTCCCCCGAGGGAAGCTGCGGGCAATTTTTTGCTGCGTCTCTCAACCCATTGGTAGAACGTCACGAATTCACAAGTCGGCGGCAACTGCCCGGAGAAAATTTCTTGGAATTTGTGACAGTTCTAAAAGAAAGGGCCATGAGATGTAAATTCGGCGTAACGTACGCGGAATGCGTCCGCACCCAAATCATTCACGGTACCTCCAACCCACGGGTGAGAAAAAAATTGCTTGCGCATGGGGAAGAGTTGTTATTAGAGAAGGCCGAAGAAATTGGGCGGACCTCAGAAGCGTTGTCCATGGCTAATCGAGCATTTGTTTCGGGTCAACCTGAAAGTGTTCAAGTGATAGGACATGGCGTGCAAGATGAGGGCACAAAAAACAAAAATGGCAATAATGGCTGAAGCAACTGGGGAAGATGCGGTGTTACCGGAAAGTATCCGGAAAGACGTGACGTCACAAATTTTTGGAAAGAACATATGAATACTTTCCCCCACAGTGATCGTTGGAATCCCGGTCTGCGGTTCAGAATGAAAAGTTTCGAGTAACTGCATCAAGCGTGTGGCCGTGGCGGAAGCAGATATCGTCGTTCGTTTTTCCGAAAAAGTTCAGGAAAGAATCAGCGTTGTCGCAGGTGTAACACTCTCAGACATTTCAAGAATATGTGTCGCAAGACGAGCCAGGTACAGAACAAATCTTCCGGGGAAGTTATCGGCGTCGTACCGGAACGTCAAGCTCGTAAACAAGCGTCAAGTTTACAGTTGGCGTGCTTACAGTTGGCGTTGCATCCAGAAGAGACTTATTCGTTCACGCCGTGGTCGTGTGTGTCAATCTGCAACTGTTAGTGGATACTGGCGCGTCTGTATCTTTGATGACTGTCGAAGACTTCGCGCGCCACTTCAGCAAACATGTCCTGTCCAAGGCTGCCGTAGACCTGCAGAATTTCTCGAAACAGAGCATCGGAGTCATCAGCTCTTTTCAAGTTTCCGTGATGGTGTTACACCGGTCCGGCATCATTGTTTTCTACGTCACCCACAAATGCACAAAGCCCTTGGGGCATGATGCCATCTAGCGACTGGGCATCCAGATCGACGGCGCGACGTTAACGTCTCATCTAGCATCATGTGCAGTGCAGCGTCCCTCCAACGCGCCTTCCCGCTTCGAGCATCTCTTCGGCAACGAGTTGGGTCTCGTCCAAGGCTTCATTCATCGATTTCAATGGCGGCCAGATGCAACTCTGCTTGCATGCAAGTTGCGAAGGTTGCCTCTAACTCTTCGGGACCAGGTGTCTACGAAGCCACGACGACTCGAGGACTGTGATGTAATCGAACGCGTTGACGCCTTGGAGTGGGTTTTGCCGCTCGTTGTCGTCCGCAAGAAGAATGGGAACATCCGGCTATCTCTGAGAACCCAATAAGGCAATTGTCATAGATGGGTATCCTTTAGCGCACGTTGAAGAGTTATTAGAACTGTTTCATAGAGATACTTAATTTTCCAAGTTAGACTTAGCGTATGAGTATCATCAGTTGTTGTTGGAAGAGAGCCGTAGAGATTTAACGACGTTCATAACACTTGATAGTTTGCTCAGGTTTAAGTGTGTGTGTTTTGGTCTGGCGACCGCGCCTGCAGTTTTTCAAAAAATGATTCCACAGATCTTATAAATTGCAAAAATGTAGTTTGCTATCTTGATGATATTCTTGTGCTGCGGAAGACTCAGTCTGAGCGTGACGCGAGCATCATTGCAGTTTTGACTTGTATAGCAAACAGTGGCATGAGGTTAAACGATAAATGTCTTTTTTTCTGTCAAAGAGCTCAATTTCTTGGGACACAAGATTTCAGTTGAGGGCCTTTGACCTTTAGACAGTAAAGTGAATGCTATCGTGAACGCTCTGACTCCTACAGACATTAGGCCATTGCACTCTATTTTGGGGCTGACAGGCTATTATGCCAAGTTTATAGATCGCTATGCAGATCAAGTCAAACCACTTCGTCTCATGCTCAGACGTTGGTATCTAGTATCTAGTTGGTATCTAGTATCTGACGTTGGTATCTGACGTTGGTATCTAGTATCTGACGTTGGCATCGGAGCAGTGTTACAGCAGCGGTATGGTCCTAAGCTTGAAACCGTAGCATTCGCGTCGAGAACCCTGTCAGAAACTAAGAGGAAATGCTGTGTGGGTGAACGCGAAGCGCTTGAATGCCTGTTCGCATGTGAAAAGTGGCACATTTATCTTTGGGGTAGGCGTTTGACTCTTAGGACTGACCATCAAGCTGTAGTTGCTTTGTTAGCAGCAGGCGATGCCGGTCGTCGACCCTTAAGAATTTCAAGGTAGTCAGCTAGACTGTTAAACTACAATTTGGATGTAGAGTATTATAAGAGCACGGAAAATGTGATGGCCGATGCGTTGTCTAGACTTCTATTACAGAACAGTCCAGAACTTAGCCAGGAGGAAGAAATAGTTTTGTTAATGACATCAGTAGTCGATAAAGAAACTGCAGCTTGCAACGAGTACGGATGAGACATTACAGAAATTGTGTGAGCATGTATCCAAGAGTTGGCCACCAAAAAAACCAAATAATGACCTAATGACACATTTTCATGTTAAAAATGATCTCTTCTTTGTAGACGGGTTACTTGTGCGTGGTGACCGTGTAGTCATTCCGAATATCCTTATACCTACATGAAAATCATCAAGGAATAGTACACAAAAAACAGCTCCTCCGTGGGAGATACTGGTGGCCACAAATGGATCATTCTGTAGAGGAATATGTAAAACATTGTCATGTCTGTCAGCTTGCATACGCGTCTGCCAAACCTCGTGCGGCGCCATTGCAGCTAGCCGAATGGTCAGACGGGCCATCGAAAAAATTGGGTAAGGATATTGTCGGCCCATTTGATGTGTCTTTCCCAAGGTATCTCGTAACATTGGTGGATTACTATTCTAAGTGCCCGAGGCTCTTGGAACGAATACAATATCAGCAGAGGACGTCCTTAAGCTGTTGGACTGGTCATTTACCAGTAAAAGGCTACCAGAGGTATTATTTACTGATAATGGTCCACGGTTTGTGTCACAGCAGTTTGAGAACTATCTTAAGAAAAAAGGCATTCGCCACGTGTTCTCGTCAAATTATTATTCCCAGTCCAACGGTCAAATAGAACACCTGAATAGTGTATTAGAGGAGCATATACAGGTAGCTAGACTGGAAGAGAAAGATCCAGCAAAAAGCATCACAGAATTTTTGAGTTCATACAGAGTCACTCCACAGGCAGTGACATGTCTTTTGCCAGCTTTTTTATTGTTGCATGGCCATCAACCTCGCTCTAAAATAGACATTAGCGACATTAGGATCCGTCCTCGGGTATCAGGGTTACAAGCTGATTTGCCTCAGGTGCTTATTAGAGTCTAGGCAAAACAGCGAAAGAGTAAAGAATATTTTCATAGAAGGAAAGGTGCGCAGAGACACCACCTGAAGGTAGGAGACTTGGTTAAAATAAGGTTCTATAGGGAATGAAATTAAAGGTATAGCAAGCCTCATAGGCTGCACGCTCGGGTATTGCCTTCCACTTTTCTGCTAAGTGATGGCAAGTAGTGAAACTCTTCCAAACTGAGAGTAATTCCTGAGGGTTCCTATGAGAATGCGACTCGTCCTACGCCACCTGAAGGATTTACTCTTATTCTAACATAGACAGTTCTGATAGCTAGCCCCCTAGTTCACCTGCTCTAGTTGGCTCCCCCCCCCTCCCAAATCCTCAAACAGACTTTCAATTGTCAAAGCTCTCGATTAATCAAAGGTCTGAATCAGTGGTTTCTCAGGGAACGTTGGAATGTCAAGGGGACCCTGTTGGGCAACGCTGAATAACTGTTCAAAATCATATCAATCCCGGCGAGGGGGAACATGAAGGGGCGATGGGGTTTTCGAAGTCGACCAGAAATGGTCGTAATCCACCAAGATCTTCTGCGGCTTCTTCGCGTCCGCACCGTAAGACAAAGCGCCCAGAGTGGTTTAAAAACTTTGTGACCTAAGTGCGGACATCATGGAGATTGACTGTGGCATTGTAGTGTGTGTTCTCTTGCATGATCGCGGAATGATCTTGTGTGTCGTGGTGCCACCCATGGATGTGCGGACAGATCATACATCTCGCGGTTGGTGTGAATTTAGTTGGATGTGTGGACACTCAAGGGACTGTGATGACTGTTTTCATCAACCGGGGGGGGGGGGGGATGATGTGGTGTTTTGGCGCCATCCTTGACAAGGACGCGCACTGTTTGTCGTGTTGTTGTCTGCTTTATTTATAGATGTCATTTCAGACCGGCACACGTGACATTCAGTAGCCAATTACGTGTGTACGCGTCACTTCGTGGTGTGGTTTTAATAAACAGCTGCTGGTCAGCCGCGTCATTGTTGAGCTTTCGTGGAGTTCGTTTGACTCACTCTGGTCGGTGGGCCGATTGCCGGCGCGCGCCGAGTTCCGCATCCAGTCGTCGGGCTCCTTGCCGTCGTTCGGACGCCGCCCGCCGACACAACACATAACATGGGATCCCTACACTAAACACAACATTAAAATAATAGAGAAAGTCCAGAGAAAATTTGTTCGCTTCATTTACTTTAAGTTCAAGCACACCGACTTCCCCACACAGCTGATGACGGAAAATGACATCCCCCTCCTCGAAACACGTAGGCAGATTCTCCACCTCAATTTCCTACAATCACTCATTAAACGCGAATTATTCATCGACCCCGCATTATATGTAGCACCTCTGTCCACAAGGCGTACATGTCACAATCACACACATGCTTTAACCTTTCGTTTCGCTAGGACAGATATTTACAAATACAAATTTCTTCCCAGGACAGTGTCGGAGTGGAATTCCAGGCATGAAATAATTACCTTTTTTTAAGTTACCACAATACCCGCGTTAGGTGTTTTGGTTTGATTTTGTATGTTTTTTGTATGTTGCGTTATGATCTTGTATGATTTTGTATGTCGGAGTGGAATTCTGGGCATATAATGAAAACCCTTTTTAGTTACCACGATACACGCATGAGGTGTTGTGTTTCCATTTCTTATGTTTTACTTCATTTTACTTACTTCTGTTGTAATTACAGTACTGCATTTTTTCTTTTTTTATCATACGCTATCTTAATGTCTTTACTAAGTTGAGTGCGGAAATGTGCGCATTCTGTGTACTCACTGTATTGATATTTTGGTATTGTATTTTTTTTAGTGAACTATGAGCGCCCTTCCGGGAAGGACCAAATTCTGGTCAGCTATATGTTATAAAAAATAACTGCTAGCAGAGGAAAGCAAAACGCCAGGCTTATTCATAAATGATAGGAGGTCAGTAAAGTCCGAATTGGAACAAATTCACGAAGAGAAGTATCGTGGTGCGGAGATAAGGGCATGGGCAGAGAAAATGACCGCAGGAGAGAAACGGATCAAATGAATGCTCGGTCTCGAAAAACAAAACGCTCAGCGGAATGCTATACATCAGATTGAATACATAGGTAATGTTACAAGTGAGCAGAGATCTATAAAAGATGCTTTCAATGAGTACTACACCACATTATTTGATAAATGTGAAGTAAATGTAGATCGATTCAAGAATGAATTTTTAAAATTTTTCACAGGTTGAAGACTGCAGAAAAGACAGCTTAGATTGTTCTATTTCTGAACAAGAAGTGACAAAAGCAATCATTGCCCTCCATTTGGGGAAGTCCTCAGGGCCTGATGGGTTAACGGCCGCATTCTATAAGGAATTAAAACACGAACTAGCACCGATGCTAGCACTGGTTTTAACGAATCTTTAGACATAAAGTTTCGGCCTCTTTCTTTTCTACTATCTCATGCTATATTATTTCGAAAAACTGAAGACGAAGTTAAATTACGTGTACTGAAGTCGTACAGACCAATCAGTCTATCAAATATCGACTACAATATTTTGATGAAAGTGTTAGGAGATTCCTGACAGTTGTTAATAACATTGTAGGCGGTCACCAGGCATGTGGAAATAAATGACGCACTATACTAAAAAACAATCACAAAACACAAAGTGTACTAGAGTGCTCCCATGCCACGAACGATCACATCGCGATGATCCAGATAGATTTAGTAAAAGCATTTGATCGAGTGCCTCACAAGATTCTTTTTCGTTTGTTAGCCTATGTCAATGTTGGTAAAGCCATTTGAGATACAGCTTGAATGGCATATACTGGATGTAAAACTCGGCTAATCATCAACAAAGTTCTTGGGAAACGAATTAATGTCAGACGTTCTGTACAACAAGGCTGTCCTTCGTCTTCTCGGCTATTTTAAATTTATATAGAGCCATTTTGCCGAAAAGTCATGAAAGGCAGTAACATAGGAGGGTACAAACTACAAGAAGCTGAGGTGCGGGTACTGGCATATGCAGATGATATAGCTGTGTTTTGTAAACATTTTGACAGTATCGCTGAAACCATAAAAATTGTCAAACTTTATTGTTAAACAAGTGGTAGTTTGGTAAATTGAAGAAAGTGCGCCGGTTAGTGGCTTGCCGAATGGCCTGTGACTTCACAATTAGTGGCTGGTATTTCATAAACTACTATTTCGTTACGATACCTAGATGTGCGATTAAAATATCATTGTGACAGTGAATCGCACTGGCGGCGTCACGCCATGGAGCTACGAAAAAAAAGCTGAACAACTCAAAGGTTTTCAGCTATCAGTTTTTGCCAGAGCAACCTTTTGTAACATTTTTAGTCTGTAAGCTCTGGTATGTCCTTCAAGTATTGCATTGGTCACGTGTGAATGTACAGAAGCTTCATCGAATATTTGCTGTTTTTTGTGGGGTTTTTCTTGGGCGCGAACAAGTAGAACGAACTTATTCAGACGGGTTCACTCTGGTGGGCTTGATCTGTGTCGCTCATACCTTCGTTAGTTAGTTAATCGGTTCATGTTTTTTTCTGAAATAATCGAGACCCATTCATACGTACTGTTACACAGCTTATGCTTAGAAGATGGTTGCCAGAATTTGTGGTAGCACCTGGTCACATGAAAGGAAGCATTAGAGGTTACCTAAAAGAAGTTGTTCCTTCATGTCTCTTTCTAAACACACGTTTTTATTGGAATAACTCACTACAGTTTCGTGCAAAAAGGTGTACAAAAATCTTGTAGAAACAGTTGTTCCTGTTCCCTATATAGAACATTATACTGTGTAGGCCAAGGCCAGATTGTCTTAAGCCACGTAAAAAAATATAGGTATCACCTGGAGTCAAATCCTTTTTCTTCAAATTGCACACTGGGACCTTGCCCATGAAAACGTGAATGCAAGAAAAAGGCTTATTCATCCCTTGTAGTATTAAGTGCCTCCTCTGCAAAAAGCCGGAAACAATCGAACATGTTTTCCTGGACTGCTGGCATGGAGTATGTTTATGAAATGTTCTCCAAAGAACTTTGAAAAAAGATCTGCCTCTTGATCCCTACGGCATCACATTTCTACCAGTATCAAATGAAGAAGAAATGCCCTTCGACCTAGTTGTGTTGCTGGGCCTGCACGGTGTATGGCAATCCAGAATGGCGGTGCGCCATGCTGGTGTTAATGCACGTCCGGATCGGCAATACTTTTTTCAATCTATCTGCTCATTCATGGAATCACGAAATGTTCAACAAGAGGTGTCCGAATGGTTTCATCAAGTAGAAAGCCTTCTACAGATGTAGGAATTTTAAAAAGCTGTTAACTGTGACGCTTTTTACCCGTTTTCTTTTGTCCATGTTTGTGCTTTGTTTGATTTACAATTGTTTGTGAATGTTGTATGTACACAGGCAATAAAAGAAAGTGTCTGTTTAGCTTAGCCGGCGAACGCCACCATTTCATGCACGCGTGCGCAGATCGTTGTCGCGGGTTCGGATCCAGTTGGATCTAAATTTGTCTTTTGTTTTTTTACTTTTTTCATGTACTGCTATTTCTTCTGTGTTAGGTACTAAAAGAAAAAAGCAATATTACGTTCGAGTATGCATGTGGGACTGTGTTTCTTGGACAATGGTTTTTTAATTATTAAACTTTTATTCTCTTCACAATATTACAAAAATAATGACTAAGGTGAAAATTTGGTGTACTTGATTGTAATGGGACCTGAGAAGTGAGAAAAATACAACCAAAAGCTTATTTGCGAAAAAACTAAGCACTTCACAGCCGGACCAGCTTGCAGTAGAGAAAGGAAAATGTCACCATGAAGCGGTTCTCAGATCAATTTTTTGAATTTTTTTCTTTTTGCAAAATAAGTACTGCACAATTTTGACCGAGCCAAACGAAGAACTGGGTGGCACGAAGTCAAGAGACGGAAAATTAACAATGTTCTTTGCTTAAAAAAATAACGCTTCGTGAAAGAAAGAGTTATGGCACATTATACAGCTCACTTGCAGTAGGCATTATAGATAGACAGTTTAAAATGGCTAATTTAACCAACGCATAGACATTGTTAAATTTTTTTGCAGCACCGTTGAATCATCCACGGAGAACTAAAGCGTCTAGAAAAACTCAAGCGCCCTCACTTTATTGTGCTTCACATTGCTTGTGTGTGTCCACGTAGCCATGACGTACAGTTTAAAGCATCCCTCAAACGGTTGCTTGGGCGAGTTGGTTCATGATTATTTAAACTTATTTATCAGATTAAAGCATCTGTTTCACCTCTAATCTTCTCAATCATTAAATCAGGTTCCTAAGTTGTGTGATATAAAGCACTACAATTGAAGAATACTCTGCACTGTGGGCTAAAACAGTGCTTTTGAAAACCTCAAAACAACACGACCATCCGTGCACCAACGATAAGCACAATGATGTGTCCGCACACATCAGGTGTGCTCTCATGCTTATTGATTCTTTTTTCTGACCACTCTTTCCAACTTCTATGGTGTACGGCAACAAATAAGTTCAACCTGGTTCATTCCCTGCCTTTATTTTGTATTTTTCTTCTCTTTTTTTTTCTTTTCCAATTTGTTATCCTGTGTATTTCACAGAGGCAATAATCAGGTGCATAAAGACTCACTGCCTATCGTAAAGTAGAGCAAAGAGGCAACTTTGCTTCATACATCTATATTTTCAATTCGATTACTTGATAACTTGGATGAAAGCTTATAACTCAGCAGCTCGACACGTGTTTTATGATTTTTAATGGGGAGCTTCTGTGTGGTGATGCACATGTGTTATTTGTCACCTGTTGTTTGAGCAAAGCCCAGCAAGGTTATTTATTCATTTACACATACTGCTGTCTCAATTTCGAGACATAGCAGGAGTGGGTACATATTTTAGCACAAACAACAAAAGAAATAAACCCTAAAATTATACAAACAGATGAAGATGTGGTGTGGTTACATTGCTGAACAACAAAATCTTTCATTAGGTGCGAGTACAGATGTTGATGGAAATACAGAAAAAAGACAACCGCTAAGAAAATGCCGACAGATTAAAACAAGATGGGTATTAGTAGTTTCTCAATGAACTCATCATGAGACAATGCACGAAGCGAACTATCGAAGTTGTTCCAGGTTTCTATAGTGAACTGAAAAAAACAAAAAATGTACAACAGTCAAGATGTGTGCTGAAAGGAATAATGTCCAGTCTGTGGGTTTTTCTAGTGACATGTGTATTGGTGGGTACAAAAAAGAAGGGTGCCTGAATACCGGATGGGGTGTGGATGATCTTGTGCAGCAGAATTACGCGTTCCAGTTTCCGCCTATACTCCAAAGTCTGCAATGATAGGATGTGAGCATGTGATGAAGGTGAGAAGCTGCGATCATAACGACCGAAGATGAATCTGATAGCTTTTTTCTGGATTGATTCTAGTTGCATTATGTCGCACGTGAGGTGAGGAGACCATACAGTTGAAGCGTAATCTAGTATCGGGGGAACTAGTCATTTGTAGGCAGTCAGCTTACATTCCAACGTTGCACTTTTTAAAGTTCGCTTTATGGAACCGAGTTTTCGAAGCGCTTTTGCAGAAATATGGTTGATACAGGCATGCCATTTTAGGTTATGTGAAAAAATGACACCCAGATATTTGAAATCACTAACTTTGGACAAGTAACTACCATTAACATTATAAGAGTATTTCAGCGGTTTCATTTTCTTACCGAAAGTCATGACAACTCTTTTGGTAAAATTTATTTTCATTTGCCACCTATTACTCCACTCGCAGAACATTGAAAATACCTTGTTCAGTTCTTGTTGATCACTAGCGTTAGTAACAGTGCGGTATAGGACACAGTCGTCTGCATATAGGCGCAACTTGAAGTTGGTGTTATTAATAACACTTACTACATCATTAATAAAAATGACAAACAATATAGGTCTGAGCACTGAACCCTGAGGCACTCCAGATGTGACTGTTACCGATGAAGAATGCGTGCAATTAAAAGTAATTAACTGAGATCTTAAGTGTATATAGTCCGTGATCCAGTCTATTATTTAGACCTTTTTAAGTTTGCTCGCAGTTTACATAGAAGCTTTCTGTGGCAGACCTTGTCAAAAGCTTTCGAATAATCAATGAAAATGGTGTCTAGTTTATCGTGACAATTGAGTGCAGAAGCTATGTCGTGTGTAAGCTCAATGAGTTTACACACGAAACTCAATGAGTTTACACATACAAGTAGACGTAAATAAGTGAGGCACTCGTTCAGCCATATAGTGTGGTGGTAGAGGCATAACAGCAGTAGGATCACAAGGGCAACATGGTCACTCTTGGCGATAGCTTTCACTCGAACAAATGTCAATATACGAATATTGCCTCTATGGCCTAACTTCTACACATATGTGTGCACTTTGACAATTTTTACTCAACTAATTAAGACAAAATGAAGATCTTCACCCAAAAGTGAATATGTGTCTCCACGTTTTGATACACAAGGCACTCGGCACATGCATAGCACATCATGATACCACTACTAGTTTATCAAATAAATACACATTCAACTTCAAATTTTTATTTGTGAGGATTTCATTTGGTCCTTTCAGCAGAAGTTTATATTGCATGCCAGTGACCTATAAAGGTGACTGAGAGCTTTCATGATGCACGTATAATGGATTATAATGAATTATTAGGTAGATGCCTAATACTTCTTAAAAAAGTGTTCCTTTATTGCGAATCTTCTCAATTTTCTGAGCCCAGAGGCCAGGGGGCTTTTTGGTTGAAGCCTTTGTTGTTTTGGTTTAGAAGTACAGAAAATACCAGAAGTTGAATAACAAATACTTAAAACAAAAGAAAATAATTTTGCCAGTATTCATTTCAAGGCAAACAGAATGCGTCTTTTTTCAGTGCCAACAGGCTGCTACAAGAACTACATCAGCAACTAGGGCTATGCCTAACTGTATGTAAATAATTTAGTTTCTGTAGGACATGTTCATGAACACAGACAAACATTTTCTTCAATAAAAAACTTGTTTGATTCAACTGCATCATTTGCAACCATTCTTGTGTACACAGCTCCATCACATACAGAAGATGCGACAGTTACGGTTTGGCGTACACTCACTCATAAGTCAGGAGTAAATATACTCAATTCAAAGACGCAAGTAAAATAAGGGGCATGAGTAAACCCGAGTATAAAGTGAGTGAGCACATATAAGAGTCACTTGGTGTGAGTATTAATGCGAGTGAGCATTCATGAGTCGGAGAAAGTATGAGTACTTATTAGTGCCATCAATAATTAATACTGTTAGTTGTCCATAAAGGTCAGCTGTGCACTGGTGTGTAATTCTTTTTCTGACCACCTCCACTAGTCAGCTAATAGTGGTTAATCTGCCTGTCTTACATTCACCTTTCTTTTCTTTTCTGTCCCCATATTGTATACTTTTGAAGCTTAAATGGGTATTATTGCATTCATCAAGCTTCTTAGTCTATAGGAAAGTAAAAGATGAGAGGGAAGATTGCTTCATATGTATATATCTTCGAATTGCCTACGTGATAACTTGCATGAACACAGATAACTAAGGAGCTATTCATCAATAGTGAACTTCTGTATGACAATATGTATTCAGTATTAATCACCAGAGACACATGCCACAACACGTGAAGAAATCGAGGAACTTATTCAGCTGTTTACCATGATATGCCACCGCAATTTAGAGCACAGGGCTTTCTCTTTCACAGATTTGAGTAAATTAGCACTTCCTTTGTGACGTGATTGTGTAAACAGATGCACGTGCGTTCTTAAATCCTTGTTCTTCAACCTAATGGAGAAAGTGAAGCTCTTGCAAAAAAAACTGATTTTGTGTTTGCAAATAAATTGTAGTGTGAAAACAGACAATGGGCACAGAACCACACACCACAAACATTTGTAGCGTGTGGTTCTGTGTGTTCATTGCGTCTTTTCACAGTACAATATGGTATTAGCAAGCACCAGCTAGCCCAAGAACAATTCCTGCTGCATGTGCTTGCTTCTTGAAGCTTTCAAAAGTACGACATGGTGCATATGCACATACGTTATGTTAAAAACGTATGTTATCAAGCCCAGTGTCTCAGAAAAAATAAAACTGCTATTTATGCAGGCCAAGCACGTACAGTGTCACTATATTATGAACACTCACACTTGTTAAGCTCAAACTAGCTCTGAGATATATTTCGTAAGTTCCTTTAGGCAGAATATTTGTGCGACCAAGTAACGTTAGGCGACTGAGTATGGTCTCATAACAAACATGTATTATTAGAGAAAATACTGCCTGTAGGGAACTATGCGAACGACGACGAAGCAGCAAGAAACGGCAAGCCACAGCGTTCGTGCACACGCGCGACCCGAGCTTGCGCTTGTTTGTATTTTCGGCCTGCTGACGTTCCTCGCTCTACTGGCGTTCCTCGACCTTCCAGTAGCTCTGTAAGTAAATGAACTACGTTGCATCTGTAGGAGGTGTGTGGATTCCCTTACAAACCTGGAACTTCGCTCCCGTAAGCTTCCCCCTCTACGTGACACGAACATTTCCACCGAAACGCCTCTCCAGGTTGGACCTTCGACCGTCCACGTCACTTATGGCGCCGTGTATCCTGAATTAGATCCTCCTATCTTTACGGGCTTCACTGAGTCGGACGTCGAAGATTGGTTGGCAAGGTACGACAAAGTCGGTGTAAGTAACAAATAGGAGGACCCAAGTAAGCTGAGCTACGTCACGTTCTACCTTGCGGACACCGCGCAAATATGGTTTATTAACCACGCAGCTGACATTCCTAAGTGGTCTGCATTGAAGACTTCTATTACGGACGTCTTTGGACGACCTGCGGCACGCAAGCTTCATGTGGAGCAGCGTTAACGTTACCGTGTGCTGCAACCAGGCGAGACCTACACGGGCTACATTGAAGATGTGTTGCATCTATGCAACCACGTCAACTCTACCATGCCTGAGGAAGAAAAAATCAGGCAAAATTTGAAAGGCATTGACGACGGCGCCTTTCAGATGTTGCTCACAAGAAATCCCCCACAATTGCTGTGCTCGTTTCCCTCTGTCAGACCTTCGATTAGTTGCGTAGGCAGCGCGCACTTGCTCGTCAAGCCCTCACAGCGCCCGACACGCTCGCAAGCTTGCACCTAGCTGCCCATCCTACCGATCAACAGCCGCTGCTTTCGACAATCGAGGACTTTGTCCGCGAAGAGGTAGCGCGCCAGTGGCGTCACTGCTGCCTCTTACACATGAGCCCGCGCAAGCTTTGGCACCGGACCTCCATCACGCTAATCGGACCCAAGTCGCTGATGCTCTTCCACCAATGCATTATCAAAAACCTGTCACTACCCCTCCCACGTACGCCGCCTTCGCTGCTAGGCCTACGCAACAGCGTATGCCGTATGCTCAACCTGCCATGCCGCCCTATGTCGTGCCTACAACTCTAATTGCTGCGCCGTATCCCTTCGCAAGATCTTCAGCTCCATTTTACAGTCGCTCAGACGCTTGGAGGACGCCGGATAATAGGCCCATCTGTTTCTCCTGTGGTATCGCTGGACACGTCGCTCGCTACTGTCGCCGAGATTCCCCTCCAGTTGACATCATGGGCAGGCTAATTGCATCGTCGTCTAGGACGCCATCAAGGTACACCACTGACGGTCATTGTGCCGACGCAAACCATCGGTCACCATCGCTCCGACGACGCTCCCTGTCACCTATGCGTCGCTGACCTGCTACGAAAGAGTAAAACTGATCGCTGCAGCTCCGGAGGCAACAGCTGCATACAATTAGAACTGCTTAAGGCCCCCATCTTTCCGCCGCAAAATGTTATTGACGTCAATGTTGAGGGGACCACCGCGCAAGCGCTTATCGACACAAGGGCCGCCGTTTCCATAATCTGTGAGACCTTATGCCGCAATTTGAAAAAGGCGACGACGCCTCTCTCGAGCCTGGTGCTCCGCACGGCCAACTCGCAGTGCATAGAACCTACAGCTGTGTGCACTGCACGTGTCTAATCCAAGGTGAACTTTATGCCATTGAATTTTTTGTGCTGGCATCATGCTCACACGAAGTCAGTCTTGGATGGGACTTTCTTTCGCGTCATCGGGCCATCATAGATTGCTCACGTGCAGAACTTGCCCTTACACCGCTGCGAACCTCTTTTTTGGTAGATTCTCTTTCTGAAGCTTACAAACTTGTTGCAGACACGGAAATGGCACCAAGAACATCCAACCTTGTAGCCCTAACCTGTACGGCCGCTCCTGCCGGAACTGTTTTGTTCACTCCGTCTGACGTATTTACGCGCTGCCGTAGCCTACACCTGCCGTTTGCCATACTCACCATAGAATCCGGTGCTACCGCCATGCTCGTTCCGAACTCGCTATCGTTGCAGTTACCTTACTTCGCGGAGAATGTTTGGGTAACATAAAAGACGTTGACCTCTTGCGCCCTCTGGAGTTTGCCGAACACCAACCTCTCCTCCAGCTAATTGCTATGACGCCACCTGTGGCCACACTGCCCGCGCAACACTCACTCTGCCCTCTGTGGCCGCTGAGCTACCACCGACACAAAGACGTGAACTCTTGTCCCTTCGAGAGATCCGTTCTGCCTTCGATTGTGCTCAACCATCTTTGAGTCGCACAGCGAACATCACGCAACACATTGACACCGGTAATCATTCCCCCTTACTCATTCCCCTTTACCATATCGAGTTTCAGCGGAAGAGCGCCGTAATAACAACGAAAAAGTCGACGATATGCTCAAGCGTGAAGTCATCCAGCCATCGCAGAGCCCTTGGTCGTCCCCTGTTGTACTTGTGCGCAAAAAGGATGGGTCTATCCGATTCTGTGTCGACTACCGCCAGCTCAATGAGATAACTCGGAAGGACGTGTACCCGTTGGCACGCATCGACATGGCTCTCGATTGCTTGTAAGGTGCAGAATAATTCTCCTCTTTAGATTTACGCTCAGGCTATTGGCAATTTCCAATGGCTGATCCTGACCGGTCGAAGACTGAGTTTGTAACACGTCATGGACTGTATGAGTTTAACGTCATGCCGTTTAGACTCTGCTACGCCCCAGCTACCTTCTAACGAATGATGGACACCATCCTTCGCGGCTACAAGTGGAACACATGCCTCTGCTACCTAGACGACATCGTCGTTCTTCTCGTGAATTTTCGACTCACCTTGTTCGTATTCGTGCTAATTTCACGTGTTTCACCTCTGATGACCTTCAACTTAACATCAAGAATTGCCATTTTGCCGCACGTCAGTTCATGCTGGGTCATGTCGTCTGCAAAGAGAGTGTTCTCCCGGATCCGGTGAAACTCTGCGCTGTGGCCGACTATCCGAAGCCCAATTTCATCAAGACGCTTCGAAGTTTTATCATTCTGGGCTCATACTTTCGTCGATTTGTGTGCAACTTCTCTTCCATCAATGTGCCTGTTACCAACCTGTTGACAACTTCCAAAGGCATTTCTGCTTGGTCAAAACAGTGCGACGAATCCTTCACCGTGCTTCGGCGGTTATTATTTTAACCTCCAATACTACGTCATTTCGACCCCGACGCGCCTACGCAGGTCCACACCGACGCCAGTGGTGTCATTCTTGGTGCTGTATTGGCTCAACGAAAACCAGGATACCGAGAATACGTGGTCGCTTACGCGAGTCGAACCCTCAAGAAAGCCGAGTGTAATTATTCCGTCACTGAGAAAGAGTGCCTCGCAATTTTCTGGGCTTTGACGAAGTTCCGCAAATACCTTTATGGCCGCCCTTTCGAAGTCGTCACGGACCACCACGCTCTATGCTGGCTATCATCGCTTAAAGACCCGTCGGGGAGCCTTGGTCGTTGGGCGCTTCGCCCACAGGAATACGACATTCGTGTTGTATACCGATCCGGCCGCAAGCACTCCGACGCTGATGCGCTATCCCGCTCGCCGCTACCGGCTGACCCAACTTCCTCGTCACCTTCTTCAGCTGTCTTAACCCCAATCGACTTCGCAGACATGACATCGGAACAATGCAAAGATGTGTGGATTTCCCATCTCCTCGCCTTTCTAACTGATCCGTTAGCTAATTTGGTTTCAAAAACTATCCGCCGTCAAGCCACACATTTCGCTATTCGAGACGACCTTCTCTATTGGCGGAATCACACGTCTGAAGGTCGGAGGTGGCTGTTAGTGCTACCCAACCACATCCGCTCGGAAATCTGTACTGCTTTTCACAACGACCCGCAAAGCGCTCACGCCGACACTCTCAAAACGTACAACCATCTACGTCTGTGGTACCACTGGCGCGGTATGTACATATTTATTCGCAAGTACGTACGTGCTTGTACTGCATGCCAGCGACGTAAAGCCCCACCTCAACGCCCTCCCGGCACACTTCACCCCCTGCCGTGCCCAGTGCGTCCATTTGACCACGCCGGTATTGACTTATACGGACCACTTCTCCCGTCGTCTTCTTGAAATAGATGGATGACTGTCAGCGTGGACTACCTCACGCGATACGCGGAGACGGCAGAACTACCCGCAGCAACCATGAGGGAAGTTGCGTTTTTCATCTTGCGCAAATTTGTTATTCGCCATGGTGCACATAACGAGCTTTTGAGCGACCGGGGGCATGTTTTCATGTCGGACGCCATTCAAGCCTTGCTCACCTCGTGCAACATGGTTCATCGCATGACGATATCACCCACAGACGAATGGCCTCACAGAACAATATAATCGCACTCTCGGTGATATCTTGACGACGTACACAGCTTCAGACCTGACCGATTGGGACACTGTCCTTCCATTTGTCACGTATGCGTATAACACCGCTACGCACGCGACAACAGGGTTTACCCCTTTCTTTCTGTTGTACGGACGCGAACAATCGTGCACGCTGGACACTATCCTCCCGTACACGCCCGACTCCTCTGAGTACACTGCAGTTTTTGATAGTACCAGGTACGCAGAAGATTGCAGACGATTGGCCTGTTCACTGACAACCGAGGACCAAGGCCACCAGAAGCTACAGCAAGACACCGACCGACATCTCTCTACTTTCACAACTGGTGCTCTTGTTTGGCTCTGGATTCCACCGAGTACTTTTGGCCTTTCGTCGAAAAAACTGGCACGATACCACAGGCCCTACCGCATTCTCGCCCGTTCGTCACCAGCCAATTATGAGATTGAGCTTTTGACACAGTGTGGTTACTTACGCCATCATGGCCAAGAAATTGTGCATGTGAGTCGCCAGAAGCTGCATTATGACCCCGCTATAGTGACTACGCCTTAAGTCGCCAGGTTGGCTACGCTATTCACCAGGGGCCAATATAAGGAACTATGCGAACGAAGACGAAGCAGCGAGAAACGGCAAGCCACAGCATTGGTGCATATGCGTGACCTGAGCTTGCGCTTGTTTGTGTTTTCGGCCTGTTGACGTTCATCGCTCTACTGGCGTTCCTCGGCCTTCCAGTAGGTCTGTACGTAAATTAACTACGTGACATGCCTAATAATTCTTAGGGAAAACTGATATTTCATTGTGATGTTTTGCAGTTAGCAAAGCCTACATAGTAATATTTGCTAAGAAACACTGCCAGGCTAGTAGATTGAGGGTTCATCATTTATAAGGATATAGCGCACCACGACAAGGACCGAAAAAAAGAGACGCACACAGAGAGCACTAACTTGCAACTATTGTTTTATTTGAGGTCACACATGCTATTTGTACAGTAACAGTAGACCAATAAAACCTGCAACATATCATGTGAAGATAGAGCACACCTCATGCACACGTCACCATCGATTGCGACAATCTACCCTCGCCAACGTCAAAATGAAAATTCTAGATACTTTTTGAGCTAACAGACTTATCGAAGCTACTCTCACACATTAATAATTCATTTTGTCAATTTCAAATTATTATTAATATTTGATTTGCATACCAGATACACAAGCACACAGAGAAAAAGGGGAGAGAGCAAGCTGGCAACTGCCACCTGGAGGAGCACAACGCCTGCTGTTTCTTTCGGGAAGAGGGAAGAAACAGAAGAAAAACAATAAAAGGGAGAAAAAGGAAAGAAGATGAAGAACAAAAATAGATGAAAACTTGAATGAGTATAAGTATAATAAACTTAAATAAAAATTAATAGAGCAAAGACCTTCTATAAACGTGTGGCCAGGTTCATTTGGTTCATGAATGTAAGGAGAGCTTGGTGGGCCTGGTCACGTCGGGAAGCACTACCACTCGAAAAAAAGTAGTCGTCTAGGGTCGCGCACTCAAGTCCTAAGCATTTTTATTCCTTAAACAGCAAAGACCACTGCGAAGCAAATGTGGTACAGTGCACTACGAGATGCTCAAGTGTTTCTCAGGAGCCACAAGCAGCGCACAACAGGCTGTCCACCCGTCCTTGACGGTGTAATCGTTCACGCACCAGCACGGAGCCCACTCTTAATTTGTACGACAGCGCTCGGGAACTACGAGGCAAGCCATGGCCACGAACATGGGGAAGGAACGATCCATTCGCCACACGCTTGTCTAGTTGCTGCTTTAGGAGGTATCGGCGTATAAGCAGACGAGCGTTGTCGATCGTACATAGGATTCCCGGACGGTCGCAGTCATCATGGTTGCATGACGAAGCAAGGCGATCCACTTCTTCATTGCCCGCAATACTAACGTGCGAAGGTACCCACTGTGAAGCTAGGCATACACAAAGTGATAGAATATTGCTAATAGAATCCATGATGCTGCTCATAATAGGGCTGTCGGTTTCTTTGCTGGTGAGTCTTGCTAAGAGCACCATGAAAGTCGGTGAGGTTGGCAACCTTCGATGGTGGTAACCCTTCTTGTACGTACTTAAGTGCGACGTCAATCACCACTAGCTCGGCCATCATCGATGATGAGGGGTGCGGTATTTTAAAGCACTGCCTGATATCGGTTGACGAGCAGAGAAAAAAGCTGCAGAAGTGCTCAGGCCATGGCTGCGTACAGAAGCGTTCGTAAATACTCTTGCATAGTCTTCGAAGTTTTCAAATAATTGTGAATGAGATAATTGGTATAGTTCAGAAGCAGGCTGGTCACACATTTTGCAAATTCCTAGAATGTACAGATGGGTAAAGAAGGCACATGGCCTGTGCTCTGTCGATGTTGCTAACCCAATTGTTTCACCGGAATTGCCAGTAATGTCATTGAACAAAGCCGCCATTTCACCCATCCGAGAAAGTGGGCGTTGTAACATCCTGTTAAGAAGTGTCTTGCCAAGTGAGGCTCGGTTCAGACGCTCAATATGATGTAGCGCTCTCTGCTAGAAGAGTTAAACTAGTAATTTTATGTTCCTGCTCAACCAGTGCTTAGAAACATACAATTCCCACCCTGACATGTCCCCTACAAACCACCTTGTAAGGTTTAAGGATTAGCAATAAATGCATATAAATCGGATACCCGCAAATATCTATCCACATAGATATTTCTTTGTACACAAACATCGTTCATCTTGATTTGAATAATTTGCAGCCATTACTACGCACCTGGAGAAAATATGGGAACTAGCTTGGCATACTCACTCATAAGCGCACTCACTCAATCCTTGAAAGGCATAAGCATGAATATGAGTGAGCGACAAGTGGCATGAGGGAACCCGAGTGGGAACATGATTGATTACTTACAGAAGTGCGCGAGATCACACGCAGCATGAACGTGAGTGTCGATGAGTGTGAGTCAGTGTAAGTTTGAATGCGAGAGACTACTCATGACTTCAGTGAGAGAGTGTGAGTATGAGTGAGTGACGAGTGATGTGAGTACATTTGAGCATGAACTTGTTTGAGCACTGATTGATGTGAGTTGGCATGAGGGGGCGAATGGGTGAGTACTGAAGGGTAAGTAGAGGGAATATGCGTGGATGTGAGTAAAGTGCGGGTATGAGTCAGATGAACACTAATCAGTTCAAAAAAAAAGTGCGCCCCCCCCCCCCTTATGGGGAATGATAACCTTACCCAATTTGAGAAGGGGGGCTCTTGCTCGGCCCCGACTAGTCACTGACGCTTATTTTAAAACCTGCCGCAAAGGGAGGGGGGAAGTTGCTTGGGGGGGGGGGGGGGGGGTGCTAGCTTGGCCTTTTACGCTAGGTTCTAATCTGACTATAGGTGAATGTCAAGGGGTGTGAGGAGGTGTAGTATGACAGATATATTGCATATGCAACTATGAAGCAATGTTGGTACTCACGCTTATATGTTACATATTTGTGCTAAAAATTTTATATGTGATTTATATTTTTGTGTATGCAACACTGGTATTCTTCCGATACCATAACCTGTTTGTTTACTCAAGCCTGTCTTTCTCGTAAACTGCACATACCCCAAATTATTAAAATTCCCTAAGACTGCAGTACTGAGGAAGAATGAAATATATATTCTAGATAGATATCTTGGTGTACCAACAGTTCTCTATCAGGAAGGTGCATATTGAGGTTCATCGCAACTTCCTTTCTTCTAGAAAGTAAAAATATGAGGCAGATTCTGCACATTTTTCTCTTAGATGGATCTTGTGTTTTAGCTAATAGCTGAAACCTGTTTCACCTCTTAGGCAAAACCTGTGACTGTATGTTCATGCGCGTTCCGTGCACTTAAGGTCATTTATCGTGTGCGGCTTACGACATCCGGTCATTTCCAAACAGTGTGTGTAATACTGTCACTCTATACATTTCAATGTCATTCGAATGGAATGAGACTTTCATCTAATAAGATTATGTGAATGCTACACAGAGATATATTATCGCATTAGTTTGGAATGAATTAGGTGATCGAAAGAGTTCGAGAATATTCGCCGACGCAGTTAAACCAAATGTATACCTTCTACCCCATTGACATAAAAAGAGGCATTCATCATTATCAATTAGACCTGCGTGCATGAAAACACGCTAATAATGCAGCTTTCTTTTTAGGGCATCTTTCATTTAACAAGAATGCTGTCACAATTGTCTTTACTCTCTATCTCGGTGGCGCTTGGCTGCCGGCAATGTCGGCCATGGTGTAAAAAACCAGCAGACACCTCTGGGCACGCGCATGCGTGTATCTGCAGTGATGGCATCAGCTGCACGAGTGCAATAAACCATAGCCTCCTCTATAACTTTGTGCCCGAGCGGTCGGTCCCTCAGCGCCGTCCCCCGAGCTATTATGGGATGCGAGCGCTCCTGGCGGAGCGCCGAGGCGCAAAACGAGAGAATGGATGGCAGCTATGGAGAAAAAACCGGCTTTGAGTAACTACCGAAAGGGCAAAAATGAAATAAGGAGGGAGGCATTTTACGATAATTCAAGGGGAAGCGCTTTACTGTTTGAAGCGAGATCGGGTTGCCTTAGAACGCGTAGTTATAAAGCAAGATTCAGTAAAGAAGAAGAACAATGCACATGCTGCGGGAAAGATAAGGAAACGGCGGAGCATGTTCTGATTGAATGTGGAGATATCCACCCAGGTGTACTCCTGTATCCGTCAACTGAGCTCGTAATGGTTCTAAATTCTCAAAAGAATTACGCGGAAGTTTTCCTCGCAAGAGCGAGAAAGATGAATCAGCCACTGAAGGCTGCCGTTGACAACGCCGCGCAAATACTACAGAAACGTGACAAACTCAAGTGCTCGACCCCGGGACATCATAAAAAACTTTTGGAGGTTGTGCTCGTGAAGTTTCTCCGCCCACTTTTTCTGAACTTCGCGACGAGTGTGACTGACAAACACGACTTGGCAAAAGATTTTCATGTCAAACCATTGTCTCGAAAAGTGCTCAAGCTTTGAGCGCGAAATCAAATAACAAAGCTCACATTGCATTCTGCATACAGTGCTTGTGTTAAAAATTTGGTGTGTGCGCACTTCTTAACGTATACGCATAATCCAATGCAATGTAGACGGTTTCTAGACCGTCATAAACGCAAGCGTGCATAGGCCGCGTCGTCTGCTGTTATTATGGGATCGGTGCGGCATCTGGCGGCGAGCGCCAAAACTATAAGGGACGGATGGCGCGTATGTATTTAGCGCTAATGCGCGGGCACAAAAAAATATAGGAGGCTATGAATAAACCCAGGCAGAAACGCTTGCAAAGCTAGGGCAGTTCCGTCACAAGCTGTTCGCCCACACGGGCACGTGCGAGACCGTGTTTTAAAGCGAACAAATGCGAAACGCTCTGGGTTTTGGTTATGTGTGTTGTCGCGCCACAAGATACCACGTGTGCATCTGTTATTTCGCGTTCTAAAAACCTGAACAGACGGGAGACGTTCATTTTGGAATTTTTTTTTGTCACGCCGCGCACGCCGCATTTCTTGTTGTGACCAAGAACTGCGGTATTCGACAAGTCACCTGAGTACTATCTTAGGGTAACTCCGATTAAAAAATCTTCGCAAACCATGGTTCCATAGGTTTTCACACTGCGCTTATCATAGCATCTGATGGCATGCCTCTTTTGCGTCGACGGCAGCTTGGCATGAGCACATACTGTTTTATATGCAGTTTTAGAACAGCACACGGAAAGCTTCGCGTTTGTGATGCGCGTGCGTTCTGAGCCTACCTCTCGCGGGCTCCCTCAACATAACACTTGCAGACCTGCACCTGCAAGCTTTGCGCACGGTATTCTATACGCAGGTCACATGTAGCGAGCGGCCAGCAAGCGCTCTTGAACATGACCTATTTGGTTAAACACGGCGTAGTTGAGTACATCGCAAGTACGGGGGTTTTTTCTTCTTGTACGAGGCTAGCGAGAAAAGACAATAAACATACGCACACAAAACGCGGACCATGTAATGAGGAATCACGAATTTTACTTTACCTGTTATATGCAAAAGTACGGTGTCATAATGGCAGCCTTTGGTCTTCTCATCAGTACTCCTTTTAAGCACTGTTGGCATCCCCTGGGGTGAAGTCGTCAACGTCCTTGTGGCTCAATCATCGCCGCAATAAGGTGGCTACTACAACCACACGCTCTTCGCATTTACAGCTTTATTGATCTTGTCAAACTAGTATATTATGTAAAAGAAGTGCGTCTCAGTAACAGTTGACATGCGAGCGATTGTTCACGAACACAAAATTTTTGTGGAAACCATGACAAAGAAAACACGTCAGTGTTGCCTACAAAGCCGTAAAAGTGATGGTTTTACTGCTAAGAAAAGGTATATTAGCACTAAATAATTTCAGTCTATCCACTTTGCTGTTTCAATTAAAAGAAACAGAGCTTCAAACCGTCATAATAGCAGTAACAATTAAGCGTAAAACCACTGTCAATATTTTATTATATTGTCATAATTTTTGTATATTCAGTTTTGGTTTCAAACGACACCAAAGCTAGAGACATTTTTATTAGTTCGCTAAAGATTTACACCATTTCTTTTTTTCTGGGCTCAAGACTATTTCTCCTGGGAAGAGATTACGCTGGCAAAATCATGCTGGTGCGTCATTCAAATGACGCACCAACAGCAAAAGCAATAATGACGTACGTGTCAGGCCTTTTAAATAAAACTTCAGCCTTTCGCCTGATTTTCTTCTAAAAAAAAACAACGTATTGTTTAAAGCAGTCAGGTTAACTCTCCTTCAATTCGACATTATAAAACTTGAAAAAAATGTACTAGCATCTGGGATTTGAACTTGCGACATGCGGAGTTGCGTACTTGGAGGCGGCGCTAACAAACTGAGCGATCGAAGCAAAGCGAAGAGGGATGTGCAATAACAGCACATGTAGTTATTGTACGACGAAATACTGCTATTTCACTGATATAGAATGTTGCATGTGTGTAAACGAATGTGTGGTTATACGTGCGTGCGCATGTATTATTTGTTGTTGCGTAAGTACCGTGCACCTGTTGAAATGATGGGCCCATGGTGGTACTGGCAGTGTTGGCCAGTCAGAATTGTCGGCGCGTAGCGACTCATCGAAATTCCTCTGCAGAATGTGTCGAACCAGAAAAAGGGTCGTCTGCTACCCTGGATGCCGATTAGGTAAGTTCTATTTTGAAGTAACTATTGTCATCTGGCAATGTCGATTCTCACATGGGGCCGTTACGTTTGCGCTGATGTGAGGACACCGCTTTTTTTGCCGTAGCTGGCAGCTTTGCTCTGCGGGACGATGCAGTAAGCTGTTTCTCATCTATGCATCAGCTGGGTGCCCAGCGCGAGGATGAGGAGGGAGGGGGGCTGTAGTATTGTAATAATAAGAATTCTAGTCTAATAATGGGAATTCTGCAGCCTATATACGGAGCTTTTAATGAAATTTGTTTTAATGATATGAATGAAGTAATTAATGCTGAGTGAATGCTGAGATAGGAAGCATTTCTCGTGTGGAATGTTTCTGTTTAAGCTACTGTGTACTTTGCATAAAAAAGCTAACCTATTAAGAAATCCTTTAAAAATATATAAATGAGCTGGGCTGTGATGTCTTTTTATTCGGTGTTGCTAGTTATTCAAAATGCTCAGCCTCTGTAAAGACAGTGATAGAGTAAATTGTATGAATAAGACTAATACTCTTTTTTACCAAAACCATGAATTGTATGTTGTCATGACTTGTCCGGTATTACAGCTTCTGTGATATCTTTATGATCACATCAATTTTCTGTCCTCATTTTCAGTTTCTTATCTGCAAGCTGTCAGGCTGGGAGTGCAATTGAAGCCCATTATGAAAGCTTTTTTGAACGCAAAAGTGGCTTGCAACAAAATGGGCTATTACATGACCTGATTCCTAGCTCGTTCCCCTTGCAAGATCGCTTAGGTGCAGAAATTAAGAATATATTGTTTGTTGCCAAGAATTGTTATAAGAGACCAGTCACTAGCATGAAGTTTGAATAGTATGTACGTTTTATTAACAAGGTATACTGATGGTCACATGGAAGGAGTGAAAAAACAAACAAACATGGTTAACTTGTTAGAGCATGTGTCATGCTAGCTTCAGTGTGTAGTGCTACCTTCATACCGACAACATCCGACAGCTGCTGTTGTCGTGGACTTCAGCTTCTATAGGTGACGGCTAACTTCGTCATGTCGCTGTCATGTGGTTTGTTGCTCTGTCTACAAATTCTCTTATGTGCTTACACGTCATGATCTAACATTTGAATGAATAAATCCCTAATATTATCTTACTGTTCTATTGTTTCTCTTTTTTTCTATGCAGGCACGTTTAAATGGGCTTGCTGAGAATATTGTTGGGCTCAAAGATGAACCAACTCTATTGGATGATTTTACTTTTTAACAGTCAGCGAAGTTCGCGGATCGGAAAGTAGTCAAAAAGGTCTTGAGAATGCTCAAGTCAACGATGAGGATGGTGATCTTGGATTTTATATTAGAAAATTCAGCAGTAGCGCCTTCTGGCCTCTCTGTAAGCAGATTGGAAGCTTTGTGCTAGTTGTTGATTTTGTTATAACAACTAGACTGCAATGGACACAGGTGGATGGCTTGCTGAAGCTGCATCATGCAATATTTTGAAAAAAAAAATTTGCATCTAATGAAAGGGGTACAAACACCAATTTTAAGAGCTGAAAAAACTCAGCCAGACAAACATCCTTTATATGGACATGACTCTGAGCTAGAGTGAAACAAGAGAAAGATAGAGAATATTAACTTATATTGGTTCACGTTGTGATGTTGACCCGATAGTGTGGTTCTAGTGGCCCAGTGCCCCAGTATGGCCAGTGTTGATGATGTCAGGGATAAAACCAACAAAATGGCTGCTTGTACGTCACTAACAGAGCCAATCGTAAAAATATGTACATATCTTGAGCTTGGGTGAATTTGTGATAAAAAGCTTGTATCACGTCGTGGTGTCAGGGTACATATTGTGAGAAGAGAAGAGCCTGCACCACTACTGTATCAAGGGTATCAGGGTACAGTAGGAACTGATACTAATGTGTACTTAGCTTTTCAAGGTGCACTGATACTTGCTAGTGCACTATCTAGGGCTCTTGAAGGCTTCGCCTTGCATTTGAAGCTAAACAAAGCAACTGGTAGTTCTTGCGTTATTACCATTGAATACTATTTCTCAAAACCTAAGCCAAAGCCTAAGCCATATTTTGTGCTACTTTTAAAGTTTTGACAAGCTTTGAAGCCCTGTACAAGTGAATAAAATTTATGAAACTATTTGTAATCTGCATCACCTGTCAACATTGCAGTTAGCAGAAGCTTGAGCGCATGGAAGTCAAGTGTTCACGTACAGAATTGAACTAATACATTTTTTAGAGTGATTGTATGGCTCTTCGCATTGTGGAATGTGCTGCACTGGTGAACACTATATAAAAAACTGTCATTGGACCTAAGATGCCATGTGAAATGTCCCTCACGCATATATACAGATATGTGTGTGCTGTGCACCAGACATACACACGAGCTTAGAACTAATGACCACTCCAAATATAGTTTTCTATTTATTGCTATGTGAAGGCTACAAAATATTACAATGCAGAATATAGGTGCTCCCCTATTGAATTACAGAATTCGCACAGTGTTTTGCTGAACTTTTGAATTACTTTATCACTGTTAGTATCGGTTAGGCAAGTATAATACGACATTATGTAGTCTCTCGTACATATCAACTGCTATAGAAAGTTTTGTGTAGTGTAAAAACTATGTATTCCGAAGTAAAGTATACACACTACTGCATGGCTTCGGTTTCTGTGCCTTTTGTTGGTCATCAGTTCCACAATGTATACAGACTTCATGTTCCCTGTAAATAGTAAGACTGTCTTGTGTTCTTTGATGATCTGGGAATCACCTGGCCCAGGCTAGCTGTGTTGCGCCACATGAAAATGTAGTTTTTGCAAAAGAATATGGCATACCAGAGACGGATACACATAAGTCAGTAAACTTACTCATAAATCAACTAACTCATATTAAGATCAAGCAGCAAGTTTGAGTCGGAGTAAGTGTGGGTTAGTAACATTTTGGGAAGTTTTAGCCGAAGGGTCCATTTCAGAAATATTTGGGGGATTAGTTCAATAAAGTAAAAAGTTGGGCGAGTTGGTGCTGGTTCATGATGATAAGGGGCGCGAAAAAAACGACACACAACAGAGAAGAAGTACACGGGACGACGCGCTATCCCGTGTCGTCCCGTGTACTTCTTCTCTGTTGTGTGTCGTTTTTTTCGCGCCCCTTATCATCATGATTAGTTCAAGTCAGCCACAAGCACAAAATTTTTTTCCTGAGTGAGCAGCTCCACTTTTCTGTCGACTTATGGTCCTATCTACTCAACGTCATTAGTTTCAATCTTATGTCAGCTTATGTTCATGCTTTACACCACATGCTTCAGTACATGACAGTTTATACTGCATCTGAATACTTGATATGAGAGGCGTAAGCCACAGTAGTGGGTCTTTGCCCTTAGCCGACAATCTGTTTCACAGGACGCTATTTTGATAAAAATATTGCGTGTGAGTTGCCTTTCAATAAGAATGTTTTTACTAAATTGCTACTGATAACTCATATTAAAAGCTACAAGGTCAAAATTGACTAAGGATGTCACCAATTATGGTAAATATTAGCAATGACGGAGTAATACTAATTTTAGCTGTTTTATAAAAATTGTTGCTTCTAAAAAAATTGAGGTGCGAAAAATTTATACTTGTTTGGAGTGCAGTGAATATATTTTTATGCCGCTACTTGAAGGAATTGTTTGGTTTCGATATCGAGGTAGTTGTATTTTAGCTATACGTAAACGGCGTGGTAAATGTCTAGGTCACAAGGGGATTGTAACAAGCACTGAGTAGATTGCTGGAGGTTAATTGTACGCGTTGCATGTAAACAGTGAAGGGTGAATAGACATGCAGGTGCTCTAAAAGCAATTTTGGTTGCACACAGACACATAGTTTGCAAATAAAATGAGCTGTTCTATCTCGATGCGATAAGCTCCATTACGGGGGTTGTCTTACGAATGTGGGCGATTTGACAAAGCTTGGGAAACAATGCCCGTATCCCACAATACAATAAAATAATAGTGCAAGAAGCATGACATTATGCTTTCATAATGCGGTGGTGCTTCAATAAGCTCCATGGGCCAAGATGACTTTGGTACTTGTTTGTCAAGGGCCTAGCGTACTACTAGTGTAACAGAAACTTTGAAATGAAACCACATTTTGTTATAAGTGTTGCCTAGCTTCATCATTATTTGTGAGTGCTAACAATAAATGCCAAAGAAACAGACGAGCATTAGTACCATGGTTAGAAGAGCTAACTATAAGTTAACGTACTCCTGAGTCAACTCAATGAAATTGATTGAGTCATGACTCGGCGAGTGACTGGCTGAATAATATTTTGATGCGTTTTAGTACAAGTGAGTCTGGTCGAGGAAAATATTATGGAATGTGAGTTCGAGTGCACTCGGTTGAACAAAGTGTTTGTGCAAGCCCCAAGAAAAAATTATATTTCTTGAGTTTATGACAACACATTCAACCAGAACACACCACACCGCTTTGGTCTTTCCACCAGAACACATCCTACTAGAACATGTTTCACCAGAACACACTTGTCTGGGTCGGCATTCCCGCCAAGACACATCACGCTGTGTCAACTTTCACACCAGTACACATCCCACCAGGACCCACCAAAGCGGGTCAGTCTTCCCACCAGAACCCCGCACACCAGGCTCGTGTATACACCACAACACACCAGTGTGTTCTGCTTTATCCTCCACAACATGCCAGAACACACCAGACGCATCCTGGTGGGATTTTCATCTGGCGTATCTCAGGGTTATTATGTTTGTAGCAGTCACATACCTTTGTCAACTATTCACGTCCCGTAATACCATATTTAGTATATGTGAAGCTAGCGAAACCACCACGAGCGCACAATGAGCCTGGCGTGTAGTCATGACCTAAATAACATGCTTGTCATGACTTCCACGAGGATCTGTCAATCATGTTCGCCATGCAGTCATGTCATACCATACGTGTTTTGAAATATGCCGTGTGAACAAAACCGCCGAAAAAAAGCAGGACCATGAAATGTAAATTTTGAGATTCATGACATACATGTAATGATTTTTATGTTGACTAGTCACTTATGCTCGTCATTCACTCATGTTACGCAATACCAACTTTGGTATCGATAATAATATTGAAACAGCCAGGAGAGCTAGAATTGGAGGGCGGCTAGATAGATAGATAGATAGATAGATAGATAGATAGATAGATAGATAGATAGATAGATAGATAGATAGATAGATAGATAGATAGATAGATAGATAGATAGTTAGATAGATAGATAGATAGATAGATAAATAGATAGGTAGATAGATAGATAGATAGATAGATAGGTAGATAGATAGATAGATATATAGATGGATAGATAGATGAATAGATAGATAGATAGATAGATAGATAGATAGATAGATAGATAGATAGATAGATAGATAGATAGATAGATAGATAGATAGATAGATAGATAGATAGATAGATAGATATATAGATAGATAGATAGATAGATAGAAACCCACACTGCTGTCAATAGAAAAATTCATTATTATCACTCCCATATATATTCACTAATTTGTTATTTTTATTTTTTCATGCAGAAGGTGCTGTCCGGCACAGAAAACGTAAACAAGTCTTTCTTGTACGCAATGATGAAGAGCTGGATCGGCAATGGACTCCTGACGAGGTACGTTCGGTTGCCTATTTTTTTCTCACGCTTGTGTGTATGTTAAATCATTATTCATAATTATGTTTATGGAATGATCTGCTCAATAAGAAACTAACTGTGACTCGGTGCCCTAACAAAAGCATTACATCGGCAATGGCATGTACAGGCGCGGCCACGTCTGTTTATAGCGAGCGAGCAGCCGGCCTTGCACTGCAGCGCGACACTTGGCAGCCGTTGCGCGTTGTGACGTCGCGTGCACAAAAGCATGCGCGGCCTTACATACACAGGCCTGCTATGCACGGGTGACAACGTTGGACGTTGTGCTTGTTAGACCGAACAGCTGCCCTTGCTCAGAGCACTTTCTTCATATCTATTTTAAGGTTCCAATATGAAATAAATTTCTAAGGTAGCGTCACTCAAGGTTCTCGATGCCGTCTTTCTCACTCTCTTACTTACCTCTCAGTTTCTTTGCAATTCGTATCTGTAATTAGTGAATTCTTTGGACGTGATCTTGTAAATGTCGGGTAATGTTGTTTATTAGTATGCAAAAGGTTCAAACGAGTACGCATGCACATATGATTTTAGCTGGATTCTCGCCGTGATGAAAGACTGAATTGTAGCCAGGACATAAACTGGAGAGGAGAAACATTTCAGTTGGCGCCACATCGGCCAATATTGTTTCGCCGTGCTCATTCAATGCGACATCCAAGTCTTTTAACAATACTGGGTTGCCGAAAAAAAAAACAGAAAGCGGTTTCGGTCTCGTCAACTTACCTCATGCTATCCGAAATGAAGCACACCGTGAACATTCTACACGAATGCTTTCGTGCAGATCCGTCGAAGTACGTTTACGCAGATCTGCGAAGCGAGTTTATTTGTACGTTTTCTTTAAAACGCCAGCGGCGCGTCTAATGTGCGTCTATACTCTGTTTCACTCGTTTCGTTCAGCACTACTAAAGCTACCGGGTGTAACAAAGCCACACACTTACGCAGCGTAACATAGTACCAGACATACCAAGAACATAAAGATTAACGGTTTGACTAAAATTCGCGTTTGTTTAGAGTGTGTTACGCCATATCGATATTTCATACGTTTATTCTTCGTATTTCGTTCATACGCACGAAATTATTTTTGTCACCGACGGTGACTGTGTTTACAAAACTACATGGCAGCACCCATGTAGAAGCGATCACCTGCTTTTACCCGAATTAGTCCGTCCCATACACCCACTTCGCTGACAGCAACAAATGAATGTATAAATCCGCCATCGATTTGTATTGTCTTATTCTGAGGATAAAAATTCAGGTACGTCTTGTCGTTATTAGCGAGATATGCTGCTTGCTTAGCCGCACCTGCTAAGACTAACGCGCTGAGGCAGGGTTTGCGCTTCGTCATCAGACCAAGAACGCAGCTTCTCCTATACGGACATGCATCATGGCACAACGTCTCGCACGCGTCGGATTCTCCTTCTATGCAAAAAAAAAAATGACAGCATATCCATGGAGTGAATGATGAAGAGTGGGTCGAAGCATTCGTCCATCCATTCGTTCTTGCTTCCGTCCGTGCATGTGTCCGTCTGTGTGACCATTCATGCGTCCATCCGCCCGTCCATGCGTGCGTCTGTTCGTGCGTCCGTCCCTGCGTTCGTCCATGCATCCTCCCTTGCGTCCATCCATGCATATGTCTGTGTGTCCGTTAGTCCATATATTCAACACTCCAAGTACCACCATCTCGCATCTTTTCATCATATATTCCCCATATAGAAGCACCGCCATCCAGCGGACATTGCAAGGACTAAACGAGAAGTGGCACACGCACACTTTCTTACGGCTTGCACTTCGGGTCTACTTCCCACCTTTAACCACCTCGAGTTCATGGTATATAATAGTTCACTGTATTCATGGCACTGTGGCCCAACACTCGCTAAACCTTTCTAAAACCAAGGAGGTTACACCTAGCGAGTAGAACGTAGCAACCTTTTTCTGTCAGGTAGTGTTCAATGTACATGACAATGGCTGCTGATGGGAAATGAAAGACAGAATTCGGCTTTTACTTTCCTACGGGTTGCGCTCCGTATCTACTTCCCACCTTAAACCACCTCGAGTTCATGGTATAGACTAGTTCATTGTATTCATGGCACTGCGACTCAACGCTCGCTAAACCTTTCTAAAACTAAAGAGGTTACACCCAGGAAGTATAACGTAGCAACCCTTTCTTCTCAGATAGTGCTCAATGTACATGCCAATGGCTGCTGATGGGGATCGCAGCGTGCGTGTTAACTAAAAGCCGAATCCTCTTGTCTCTCATTCCCCATTAGCAGCCATTGGCATGTAAATTGATCACTATCTTTTGTTCTTAAACAACGCACAGAAGAAATCTCTCACCGGCACCACCTTGAAGGACAATATGTTATACTTGTTACACACTACAACGGCTACGAGGGATGAACGGGTGCCGCTATAAGGAGCTTCGCCCCTAAAAATAGAGAAAAGAAGCATTGCAACAGAAGACGCGAAGGAATGCGTCGATGTAGAAGCAGTTATACGTGAACCAAATAAGCGTCGGAGAGAAATTGGCACAAAGTGAAGTTATCCGTCGACATAGGCGCCGCATGCTGACCAGAGGGAGCTGCGTCGCTTGCACTACCCCGTCTCAAAGTTTTTGACATTCGCCATTTGAGGCACGTAGAAAGTAGACGCGTGCGCGTGTCTCCCATGTATCCCGGTCAGTGTAGGTAGGTAAAAAAATTGGCAGCATATCCACGGAGTGAATGATAGAGAGTGGGACGAAGCATTCGACCGTCCATTTGTTCTTGCTTCCGTCCGTCCAAGCGTCCGTCTGTGTGACCGTCCATGCATCCATCCGCCCGTCCGTGCGTGCGTCTGTTCGTGTGCCCGTCCCTGCGTTCGTCCATGCATCCGCCCATGCGTCCGTTCATGCGTCCATCCATGTATCTCTCTGTGTGTCCGTTCCTCTGTTTACTCAACACTTCAAGTACCACCATCTAGGATCTTTTCATCATATTCGCCATAAACGCCTCCCTGGGCGCCACCATAGCCCTCCTTTGGCTGTGCAAATTGGCGCGTCCCCTCGAAAATGCTCTGGCAACGCTGCGCTCTTAGCCTTTGTACTCCCGCGCACAGCCCATCATGGTGGTGTTTTTTTTTTCTTCCTGTGCAAAGGTGTACATTCCCCATATAGAAACACTGCCATCCAGCGGACATTCCATGGACTAAACGAAAGGTAGCACACGCACACTTTCTTACGGCTTGCGCTTCGGGTCTACTTCCCACCTTTAACCACCTCGACATCATAGTATATACTAGTTCACTGTATTTATGGCACTGCGGCCCAACGCTCGCTAAACCTCTCTAAAACCGAAGACGTTACGCCCAGCGAGTATAACGTAGCAACCTTTTCCTGTCACATAGTGCTCAATGTACATGCCTCTGGCTGCTATTGGGGATCGCAGCATGCGCGTTAACTAAAAGCTGAAAGCTCCTGTCTCTCATTCCTCATTAGCAGCCACTGGCATGTACATTGAGCACTATTTTTTTTTGTTCAACAACGCACAGAAAAAATCTCCCACCGACACCACCTTGGAGGTCAAAATGTAACGATTGTTACACACTACGACTACGAGGGACGAACGGGTGTCGCTATAAAAAGCATCGCCCCTAAAACTTTATTTTTTCTTTGTAAAGGAAAGGGGCACAGGTACAGAGATGAGGAGGGATCGCTACACTCAGTAATTCTCCGCAACCTTCTCTGCCCAACCGATGATGGCCTCTTGGACGTCGAATTTGAAGCTGCGCTAAGATCCGCCGACAGATGCAGAGCGCGAGGCACGAGGGTCACGTTTGCATTTTCAGTGCTGCCGTCTCAAGGTTGCTTCGTTTATCCGCTTGGCTATGTATTCTGGTGCTGCAGTCACACTTGAAAACTCGTCTTAGTGGTGCTTATAAGTGTCTACCGATCTTCAGCAGAGTAACAAATCCACGCTTCAAGTTCCTGGCGTGACTGCTTGTTTCAATGTTTTACTAGAATTTAGGTTAATAAACCAGCCTTATCTGCAATGAGCGTGTATAGATGATTCGGTGAGCAGATGCCGTGAAGACGGTGAGCAGACAACAAGACGTGGATGTGGAAGGGCTAATCACCTTTTTTATTGGTTGAGGGGCCCTGTAGCCTCCACAGTGTTGAACGGAACTTCTGAAACAGATTATAGTACATGCCAGTTCTTTCAAATAGTTGTGCGTATGCACGTATACAGAGCAGCTGGAGAGCGTAATCAACGCACTTTCAGTAACAATTCACGCTTCACCAGTTCAAGCCACTTTCTCTCGAAGGCGGCATAAATGAGCCTCGACGCGCTGCTTCGGGACGCCTCACCAGTAGAACTCTCACTTTTCAGAAAGTTCCACGCATCACACCGGAATTACCTGGCATCACGATTTTCAAAATGGAAAGAGAGAGAGAGAGAAGTAAACGATTATTTCAAAACAGTGCCCTGAGCAATGCCCGGTGTCAGCCTGAGGCGGAAGGGCTCCTTAGTCGAGGAACCCTCTGGCTTCTACTGCCCTCTTGGCCCTGGCGACGAGTTGTTGTTGGTCTTTTAGGTCCTCGAGGGCGAGCTTCGCCTCTATGTTTCGGTTAGGTCTTCGTTCGTCCGTCCTGCTTCGTTATCAGTCGTGTGTTGTTGCAGGTTAAATTTGGTGATACACTGATATGCAAAAAACAAGTGTGCCAGGGTGTCCGGTACGTTGCAAAGCAGGCACATAGAGCTATATCTCGTAGGGTAGAAACGGTGCATTAGGGCCCCATGTGCGTATATGCTGCTTTGCAGGCGTCTCAGTATCACTCTTTCCTTTTTTGTCAGTTTGGAGTGTGGTGGAGGGTATACTCGTCGCTCCGGCCTGCAATGCTGGAGTAACGACGAGTAGGTGTTTGCAAAACTTCCGTCTCTTCAACGACGGGTTGGCAGCCCGACTGACGTGCTCACGGGCAGGGGCGTGGGCCGCTTCATTTCCCTGCAGACCCTCGTGTCCTGACGCCCATAATATACAAGTGTATGGGAGTGGAGTGTCAAAATATTGATGGCATTGGCTGAGATACGGCCCTTATCAAAATTCTTACAGGCGGCTTGCGAGTCGGTGAAAATCACCGCGGCGTCTGTACATGTTGTGGTTGCTAGAGCGATTGCCAATTCTTCTGCGGCGTCTGAATTGAGTGCGTTGACCATGGCTGACGCTAATTCTCGGCCTTGAGAATCTACGACACTGACAGCATACGTGTTTCTATGCGGATACTTGGCCGCGTCAGTGTAGCGCGCGTCCGGGTGTTGCTTAAACTTTCATTGAATAGCGTTAGCTCTAGCCTTGCATCTATTTATGTAAAAAGTAGGACGTATGTTGCGTGGAATAGGTGCGATGAACAGTGACTCTCTACCGTACAGCGGGATGCGCTTTTTCCGGTCTGCTTCGGCGATGAACGTGTCGCTGTAGTTGAGGTACCGGAGCACCGACCTCCCCGTGGGCGTCAGCTTGAGCCTCTCCAGCTGACTGTTCCTATGCGCTTCGATGAGCTCTTTCCACGCGTTGTGGACGCCCATCTTTAGGAGACGTGTAGTAGAGGCCATTGGTGGAATGCCCAGGGCTATTTTAGTGGCGTTTCTTACCATAAAATGGACACATTAAAAAGCCGTCATCATAGTGCTGTTAGTCAAGTGTTCATACGATTTAGGATGACTGCCAGTTTGGCGTGTTGGTAAAGGTTCATGATGAAACAAGTGCTAAAAATTAAACCGAGATTATGGTATGCCATCGGATTGTGATAAGAGTTGTCAGGAAGTGAAAATACAATGATCAGCACACGCGACGAGGGGAGACGAGCTGAGCAAGAAAAAGAGCGGACAGTGGTCACCCCATATCTGTACAATATTTAACATCGGTTAAAAAAAGATCGACTGATCTTTTCAGATAAAAACAAATCACCGAACATTTGCCGAGCAGTAGAAAGGCTAGCCAACAAGGAATGAGCGGCAGAATTGGACAGAAGTAGCATAAAACAAGGCAGGAGGTACGTTGAGTGCAAAAAAGATGTATACGGAACTCATTTTACATGTGGAAAGGAATACGTCGGTGAGACGGGTCGGTGCCTGTATATGCGTCTTCGTGAACATGAGAGTTCACTAAATTGGGCCCCTTACTCACACTTAGCGATGCACTGGAAGGAGTGCAACTGCCAACCTAAATTTTTAGGCACACGAATAATTGACAGGCACAAGAAGTGAACGACGAGGGAAATAATGGAAGCGTATAGAATTAGAAAAGGAGGGGATAGTTGCGTCAGTCAAGCGGTGTTCTTCTAACAGATGCAGAATTCGCTTTTTTTGGAAGCTACATAACGCAGTGCATTTTCTTTGTCTTTTTACGTTTTCTATTTCTAGTTCTTCACACGTGTTTGTTTCCGGTTGAGTGCCATCGGTTATGGGTGTGATTATTTTGGTATATCACGTTGTTGATGATGAAAGCGGGAGGTTGAGAGGTACGTACACTCGTGTGCTATATTTATTGTTCACTTCGAAATAAAACTAAGTTGCTAGTAAGCGCTCGACTGTGTCCTCTCTGATTGAGTGTAATATTTTAGCGCTTGTTTAATCATGTTAATTCTAGTCTGCCCGCAGTTTTTTTTTCTTGATCGTGCACAAGCTCACTGTAATCACTCGTCACAACGTCATACTTTGTGGTCACTGACAGGAGCCAGCAAGAAGCGCTTTGATTGTGTCACAGCATGAACAAAGCACAATAAGGAGAATTAGACTGACTACTGAACGATTACAATTTAGAATAACCAAAAATTCATCCACGTATCTGAATAATTTAACGACATGCGAGCCCTTTATCTTTTTCTGCAGTTTATTGCCCATTTTTGCCAATAGTAAATCACTGAATAGAGGTGCTAGCATTAGCCAATTGAAACACCCTTTTTTCTGCAGATAAATGCAAACATTCTATTGAACGAAAGTAGAGGTAAGGTACATCAAAACCAGGTCAAGAACATCAGTGCGCGAGTTTTTCTTGACCTGGTTTTGCTGTACCTTACGTCTACTTTCGTTCAATGGAATATTTGCATTTATCGAGGGTAACAAACTGGATTCCCAGAGAAGGGAAGCGGGTTAGGGGGAGACGGAAGGTTAGGTGGGCAGATGTGAATAAGAAGTTAGCGGATATAAATTGGCAGCAGCAAGCACAGGACCGGGTTAACTGGCGGGACATGGGAGAGGCCTTTGTACTGCAGTGGACGTAGTCCGGCTGATGATGATGATAATGATGAAAGTAATTTTGAGATGAATTTTTATAATAACGTTGAATTGGAATGATTGTATTTTAGGTTGCACTGCTCGGGTAACATCCCAGTGACTCAGCACATAAATCAGGTGGTCGTCGTCGTCGTCGTCCAAGCTGCTAGCTACAATGCATTCGTCTACGAGCTGCTCCAACGACAGTACAGACGTTTCGGTCACCTTCACTAGCCGCCGTCTTTTTGACGTGGTGCATTCATGGCTTCGGAGACATGAAATCACGAGACACACGCTCTGAACTTCCTCGAACAACACAGGCGCACGAATCAATATGCGGTCAGCGTTATCTGCATCCGAAACCCGCGCTCACGCTGTCACCTGCCAGCAACCACATGTTTGCTGGTTTGTGTCGCATAAACCGTCCTCCCGGCCTAATCACACCACGCTGTTACGTTTGGCCGAAACGGGCTCCAAGCCGGGAGAGGAAGACGCTGAGAGAAGGAAGCATGTAAGTTTTGATGCGGTGTACTTGCCGTAAGAAGGTCTACAAAACAATGACCCACGGCGTGGTGCTTAGTCGAATATAAAGGCATGGCGTGAACGAAGAGGGCGGGAACGCACATCAGGGCACATGCATGATAACAGATTATCGTTCGGAGCAGATGAGCCAAATATTGGTGCTGGTTGATAAGTTGCGGGTGGCGCGTAAACGCAACAATGCTCTCACTTCGAAGTCATATAGGTCAAAAGCGGTCCCAGTGGAAGCTTAATTCTCCCAAAGAAGCCTCCGAAGGTAGCCCGAGTGCTTTAATTCAACCAAAGAAATGCCTGGCCACATTTCAGAGCCCTTCAGAGAACTGGCAAACGCCCAACCGAATATGCCATTAGATGCCTCATCAAAGCTAATTTTAACCGTCGAAAGTCGTCCCGCGGCGACAGCGTCAACATGCCTAATGTGAAAAACATCCTCACGTGACGACATGCATGACCATACGACAACACCGTGACGTCCTAGGCCGCTAATATTTACGACGTCATCATCTCACATCCTTTCTATATCGAATGTGGGCCGACCATAGAGATGAAGCAGAAATAACTACGGGGCACAAAGCTTTCGGAGAGGGGCAGGGCACGAAGAGTGCATCAACTGAGTATAAATGATAGCTTTCGATTTCGAGTCGTCTTACGCAAAAGCCTGAGATTTTTTTGCGTGAGAGTGTTTTCGGCCGGGGTTCATCAAGACTTATGTGACGTATTACTCTCACGGGAATGACGTAAAAAAATACGCCTGTTCAGGAGACAAAACCCAGGGCCTGTGCAGAAGGCGCAGCACAGTCACAACGAAAGCTAGAAGAGCGGCCTTTCAGAACATTTCTAAACACTCATAAGGCAACTGCTGCAAGAACACTTGCTTGATACCCACTAGGGTATTATTAATAAACTTTTGGGTAGTAGGCCGGAATTCGCTATGCTATTTTTCGTCATTCTTCTGTGAAGCGTGGTATCCGCTAAACACTTGCAACGAATTCCGTGCCAATTGTTCATGCAGCGGGTAATGACGATGGGGAATAATTCTTAAGTGAGTATGCGCCACAGTTCATAGTTGATCAAGAACGAGCTTTTGTAATGGGTTGGAACATTGCACAACCCACTCGTTATGCTATTCGTATTGTGTGACGCCTCGTTGTTCTTTTTCTGTTCTAAAATGCTTAATTACTCAAACTCACGTGATTCCTCTCCCGACATCAAGTTTGACCAGGGCAAGTTTGCGAAAGGCCCACAAAAAGAGCTCTTGATGATGAAAAGCGATACACACTCTTCAAGTAGATATTGCAAATTGAGTCAAATGACTCCATATGCAAAGGCACACAGCAAATAACAGCCGCATTTGGAGATCAATACAGAGGACTGTAAACCACAGCGGAGGTTACGGATGAGTATGAAAAACAAGCTAAACGATTCGTTGCTTTATCGCCACGTTTACATGAAAATGATCGGCTCACTATGGATGGACCCATAAATGAAGAAGAAATTAATGTTGCAATCAGATGTTTGCAAAGAAACAAAACTCCAGTCCCGGATGGCTTTAGCGCGAAGTTTTACATAACATAACAAGAACTTATAATATCTTTCCTTGAGGCACTTTTTACTGAAGCCTATGAACTCGGGGAATTTCCTCGTTCTTTTTATCAGAGCCACATTATTTTGGTCCCGAAAAGTACCGAAGGTGCAGTTTTAAAAGGAGTATCTGGATATAGGCCTATTTCTTCATGTAATGTTGATTATAAGATATTTCCGAAAATCCTCATGAATAAGTTGCAAACAGTGATTAATAAACGTGTAGGCGCCTATCAGACAGAGGCCACTCTATACAGATGAATATCTATTTGCTACCAGCCCTTGAGAGCATTGACAATAGCATCAATCAGGTAGCTCTCCTTCAGATTGACCTTGCTAAGGTTTTTAATAAGGTCTGACTTGACTTTTTGTTTCAACTACTCAGACAACTCGAGTTAGGCGATGTACGTACAATCACCCCTGAGGAAAGAACCAAGTCGGTTCTGAAACATCACGTTTCTTGAAAACTTTTGGTTGGAGTCTATATCATCTCACACGTACAATGGTATATGACCATGGTATAAAAAGTGCACAGCAAGATTATTTGTGAATCCCATGCCTTTGACCTATTACAGATATAAATTCTTCAGTGCGGCAGCGCTGCCCACTTGAGCCTTTACTTTTTTCAGTATACTTGGAACCACTTTGTTTAGGTGTACTGCTTAATTCATGTACTACATAATGTAAATTGGAGCCGAGGAAATCAAATTTCCAGCCTACGCAGATGACATTGCCTTCTTCTGCATGAATAAACCGAGTGTTCAAAAAGCAGTGAACACCGCAATGCGTTTCTGTGAAATTTTTGAAGCTAATATAAATTTTGATAAAACTAACGGATTCTGGCTAAGCGCTTGCATAACAACTCCCCCGGTTTTCGAAAATATACACTGGAACGGAGCTCCAGTACGCTATCTCGGTGTGTCTATGATAACCACCGTAAAAGTGGCCCTCATTGGACGTCCGCCATAACCACCATCATTCCAAAGGTGTTCACTTGACAAGCACGGGATCTTTCGAGAGCTAAAGCATGCAACGTATTTCTTGTATCACAGCTTGTCTACATAGTACTTGTCTACACTGCATTACTCTCGCGTACATATCCAGGAATTTCGCAGGATATTTGCCTGCTTCATTAGGAATTCTTCACGAGAGCCAGGCGACGAGACCTTTTTCTTTCACTTGACAAAAGTGGGCTTGGTCTTGTGCATTTGTCTGTACAACTGTTGATGCGATTGATTGACTGATTCGTGGGGTTTAACGTCCCAAAACCACTATTTGATTATGAGAGACGCCGTAGTGGAGGGCTTTGGAAATTTTGAACACCTGGGGTTCTTTAACATGCACCCAAATCTAAGTACATGGGCCTACAATATTTCCGCCTCCATCTGAAATGCAGCCACCACAGCCAGGATTTGATCCCGCGACCTGCGGGTCAGCATCCGAGTACCTTAGCCACTAGACCACCGTGGCGGGGCAAAACTATTGATGCGTTATTTTTACCTTAAGAATGCGTGTCACCCGTTTCTTTTGGCTGTTATCTGGAATCGACTTGCATACCACTTCGCTTTTCTTTTTTGTCGCGACTACAGTCGCTGCAAACTCGCAATTGTAGGGTTTCTTAAAAGAGATTGTTGGGGTCATACATTGTCTGAAAGCCAGATTCAGTTTAGGATATCTATAAAGTGTACACAGAACGATACTCACAGCTGCACATGTCAGCACCCCTTTCCCTGAACCTGTTTACCGATAGCAATATTTATATGAAACTGTTATAGATGTGTTCTACCATTTGCATATTTTTATCGCCAACACCGAAAACATCTTTCTTTGGGCTGCACACCTCCACATTACATGTAGAGACGTGGCTTCAAGAAAAAGTACATACATGCCCTGGTGTCTAGATTGCAAACTGTGAAACGAGCCTGAAAGAATCAAGCATGGTTTTATTATATGCGGTGACGCTTGTCGTTTTTGAGACATTCTTAAGGGAACCATCAGAAAATAATTTCCTGTTACAGCTGCTCAGATTTGGGCAAACGTTAAAAAACCCAGGTAATCAAAATTTTTGGAGCCCTACACTACGACGTCTCAAATAAACATATGGTGGTTTTGGGAATTTAAAGCCCACATATCAATCAATTCCTGTTAGAGCTCATGGCGTTAGGCTTCTATCGTTAAAGAAACTTTTAACAATAATTCGCCATAGGATTTATTTAACTTTTTTAGCGTTTTTTATTATGGAGGGGCCGCATGATTGACAGACATGCTGAGCCACCTTCGGCCGACAAAGTTCAGATAAGAGGCAGCGATTGTGTGTAGTGTTGTAAAGACTTCTGACCCTTTTGCGGAGTCAATTGAACTTCTGAACATAGCTGTTTCTTTACCACACCTTTGAAAGTTCGTTGGACAGTATGAAATCGTGTCTTGTGCATGTGTGCACGGGAGAAAAATTTCGAAACGATTGATTTTGTGGCTATATGTCACATCATTTGATTGCATGCGTTGTTTGTTTTCTATCCATTAACAGAAGCACTGGCGTTACTGAGTGGTATAATACTCGGCTGGCACGCAGCGAACCCGGGTTCAAGCACCACTATGTCCTTGATGCTAGGTCTTTTTTTTTTTCATTTCGCGATAGTCGTTATAGACACCGTCAGTGGCGGCGGCAAGCAACTACTGTGCCGAGCGTGACCCGAGTTTTTATCTCATAACAACGTTCACAGTGAAACAAAAAATTAACAACCTTGTCACAAAGGCGAGGCGGTGGCAACAGATTGTAAAGTAACGCAAAGAATGGCAAGCAGATCGAAACACGCCCGGCGTGCGTGTCTCACGCACAAATGACGCACGAAAGGTAATCACAGGTACAGGTAAGCGAAAGAACTCATGAGAAATGCTGCAAAACGTTCATAGCTGCTGGACACCTAGCTGTGTCTCACCTAGCTGCGTCTTTTCTCTAGCTGTGTCTCTAGAACACCTAGCTTTTCTCTAGCCGTGTCTTTTCTCTAGGACACCTAGCTGTGTCTTTTCTCGGTGGCTATGCTTACTGGTGCGCACGTTCTCAAGTGCAGTTCGTGACTGTGGCAGGTAGATTGCACAAAAAATTGGTAGCATATCTAAGGAGTGAATGATGGAGAGTGGGGCGAAGCATTCGTCCATCCATTCATTCTTGCTTCTGTCCGTCCATGCGTCCGTCTGTGTTGACCGTCCGCGCGTGCGTGCGTGTGTTCGTGCGTCCGTCCCTGCTTTCATCCATGCATCCGCCGCTGCGTCCGTTCATGCGTCCATCCATCTGTGTGTCCATTCGTCCATCTATTCAACCCTCCAAGTACCACCACCTCGCATCTTTTCATCATATATTCCCCATATGGAAGCACCGCCATCCAGAAAACATTCCAAGGATTAAATGAGAGGTGGCACACGCACACTTTCTTAAGACTTGCGCTTCGGGTCTACTTCCCACCTTTAACCACCACGAGTTCATGGTATATACTAGTTCACTGTATTCATGGCACTGTGGCCCAACGCTCGCTAAATCTTTTTAAAATCAAGGAAGTTACGCCCAGCGGGTATAACGTAGCAACATTTTCCTGACAGATAGTGGTCAATGTATATGCCAATGGCTGCTAATGGGAAATAAGAGACAGGAGAATTCGGCTTTCACTTTCTTACGTCTTGCGCTTCGTATCTAGTTCCAACCTTTAACCACCTCGTGTTCATGGTGTATAAAACCAAGGAGGTTACGCCCCACGAGTGTAAGGTAGCCACCTTTTCCTGTCAGATAGCGTTATATGTACATGCCAATGGCTGCTAATGGAAATTGAGAGACAGGAGAGTTCGGCTTTTACTTTCTTACGGCTTGCGCTTAGTATCTACTTTCCACCTTTAACCACCTCGAGTTCATTCATGGTATATACTAGTTCATTGTATTCATGGCACTGCGGCTCAACGCTCGCTAAACATTTCTAAAACTAAGGAGGTTACACCTACAAAGTATAACGTAGGAACCCTTTCTTGTCAGATAGGGCTCAATGTACATGCCAATGGCTGCTATCGGGGATCGCAGCGTGCGCGTTAACCAAAAGTCGAATCCTCCTGTCTCTCATTCCCTATTAGCAGCCACTGGCATGTACATTGAGCAATATTTTTTATTGTTCAACAATGCACAAAAAAAATCTCTCACCGGCACCACAATGGAAGTCAAAATGTTATACTTGTTACATACTACAACGAGGAACGAACGGGTGCCGTTATAAGATGCTTCGCCCCTAAAAATCAGTTTCACTGAAAAGGTGGAGCAATGAATGTGATAGCGACAAATTGCAATCTTATACGAAGTGAGGCTAGATGTCTACTTATTGAGATCCGATCTTACGTAACTCTACAAGACGCTGGTGTAAGAGAACACGGCTGCTCCTTATACACTCGCGGCACCACCTTTTCGTGTCAAGACCGCAGCCCGTAGAAGCTTCCGCCTCCTGTGGGGGCACAAGGCGCGCGTTGATTGTTGCCGTGAGAGCGCAGCAACCATAAGTGCCCCGCAGCACATTATTTTTCGCTTTCAAGTGAAGCGCACGCGCAGACCACCGCGACCGGAAAGGTGATGTTCGCTCCGCAGAAAGGTAACGCATCCTTCCACGTATATATATATATATATATATATATATATATATATATATATATATATATATATATATATATATATATAGGGAAAGAAGTGTATACCTAAGGGCTCGTTTTTCCGTGTTTTTACACAATATTATAGAGATCTAACAGACGATAATGCCAAGAAAAGTATAGGAGAAGATATTAGACCGAATTGTAATGTATATATGAAGAAAAGTGGGTGAAAAGGTAACTTGCCGTGGGCAGGATCTGAACCTGCGACCTTCGAATGACGCGTTAGGTGCTCCACCACTGAGCTACCACGACAGCTATCCCCCAGCCACTCTATAGGATATATATATATATATATATATATATATATATATATATATATATATATATATATATATATATATATATATATATATATATATATATATATATATATATGTGTGTGTGAATGGTGGTTGAGTGGCCGTAGCGTTGCAAGTAGTCAGATAAATCTTCCGTGAGTGGTCACAACGTGGTTTATTTTGACGTTTCGGCCTAGAGTCTGACCTTCATCAGGATCGAAGGTACAGTTTGCTGGTGCTCAGCTTTATACAATCTTGAATCAGAGGGGGAGAGAAAGAAAGAGAAAAAAACGAGAGAAAAAAATGGCAGATCCCACTTACATTAGGAATCTATGATATGAGAAGCACGAATGAGAAATCTTGATATGCCACTTTAAAATCAGCACAATACAACGAGGTGGAGGTAAATGATGCCGTACGTGACTTCCGTGCCATGGTTATCATGTTCGGATGTGTCGTATATCTTCGTCATCTATTCACGCCACGAGATACCAAATTTAGTATATGTGGAGCTAGCCGAATGGCCGCGAGCATGCTATGAGCGTGGCATGTTGTTATGTTCTTACATGACACGCGTGTCAGGATTATCATGTTTGCATCAGTCATATATTCCGTCATCTATTGACGTCACGTAACACCATATTTGTTATATGTGGAACTAGCGGAATGGCCGCGAGTGCATCATAAAGGGCTCATTATACTCCAATGTAGCGTTGACGTGCGCACACGCTTGGCACAGTGACGCTAAGTTAGCAAAACGCCAGCTCTCTGTAGCCTCACGCCAGGTGCGACCAGTGTCCATCGGCGCGGCCCGACGACCACCGGCGCGAAATGCAGCTTGTGGCATTTCGTGCCGATGCGTAACCCAGACAACACAGCGTCTCCCTCTTTTTGTGATGGAGGGACACTAGACGCACTGAAACGCGCATGCGTCAAAGCAACGCAGCACGGCGCGCGCCTGCGAGTAAATGGCAGGACCAGTGCCTGGCGTGGCAATACCGGCATGACGCGACCAAATGAACGCTGGTGAGCACGCGCAGCGCGTCACGTCGAAATGTATTGGGGCCTTGAGTGTGCCTAGTAGTCATGTTCTCACATGACAGGTATCTCATTATTATCATGTTTCCAGCATTCACATACCTTCGTCGTCCTTTGGCATCACGCAATACCAAATTTGGCATATGTCCAGCTAGCGTAATGGCTGCAAGCACATTATGAGCGTAGCATGTAGTCATGTTGTTACATGACACACATTTCATGTTAATCATGTTTGTACCAGTATCATGCCTTCGTAATCTATTCACTTACCGTAATACCAAATTTGGTATCAGTGAAGCTAGCGAAATGGCCACCAGTGCATCATGAGCGTGGCATGTAGTCATGTTACATGACACGCCTCTCATGATTATCATGGTTGCACCAGTCACATACCTTCGTCATCCACTCACGTGCTGCAATACCCAATTTGGTATATGTGACACTAGCGAAATAGCAGCGACCGCATCATCAACGTGGCATGCACTCATGTTGTTACATAACACGCATGTCGTGATTTTCATGTTAGTGTCTGTCGCTTGTGTTCGTCATGCAATCATGTCATACCATACCAGTTTTGCAACTTGCCTTGTGAACGGAACCACCGCAAGAGCTGAAGGACCATGAAATGCAAATCATGACTTTCAGGACATACATTATTGATTTTCATCTTTTTACTAGTCAAATATTCTCGCAATACAGTCATGTTATGCCACACCAAGTTTGGTATCGATACCACTACCCAAACGGCCAGGAGAGCTAAACGTCGTAGGCTGCTAGACATAGATAGATAGATAGATAGATAGATAGATAGATAGATAGATAGATAGATAGATAGATAGATAGATAGATAGATAGATAGATAGATAGATAGGAGGCTCAAAGTCGGTGAAGTTCGCCAAGAAATGCTTCGCATTTAAAAAGGAAGAAAAAAAGGAGAACTTAAGGTGGACTCCCCCGGGCGTCCCCTTTCACTTTTCCTTTCCCTTCCCCTCCATCACTCTCCCTCATCTCATTTTCACCTTAGGATGTCTGTGATCTGTGTATCCTTCCTTTCACTAGAGCATCGTTCCCGCCCAGACGGCGCCTCCTGGCTCTTGCAGTTTTGTGTGGGGGAAAAAGAGCTTTTTCAAGAATTTTAAGCCTTTAACTAATCAGCGCTCCGTCGACATCTCGTCGTAGAAAGAGGGGCGCCGCGTATTGCCGCAAAGGCTGGCAAGCGGGTGCAATGGCAATTCTTCCCGCTTCTGGATTACGCGTGCAGTAGAACCTACCAACTGTGCACAGGGCTGCTGTTGGGCATGGCATGTTTGGCACAATGAATTGAATAGTGAGGTAAAAACAGAAACAGATGACAGCTTTACTTAGGAAGAGTAGTTACACTTGGAATTATTTTGAGTTGTCCTGTGCCCTTCGCAGCTTCAGTGCCGTGCACTCAGTTATTTTTCTCATTATTGCCGTTATTGTTTTTAATGCTTTAATTGATGCAAGTGTACCCGGATTCTCAATTATTCATCTATCGAGGGTGTTAAATCGGTGGATAAGGTATGACTCTCGTTGTTCACGTTCTCGGTTTGATTTCCATCCCGTCTTGGAGAACGTTACTGATAGCTTGTCGAATGCATGAACTGGAATATTGAGATATTTTGATAAGGGTAGATTTGGGGCTGATTTTGTATGGGATCTGTGATTATTGAAGCGAATTTTAAATGGTGTTTCTGTTTGTCCGATGTAATGCATACTGCACACGTTGCATTCGAGTAGGTATACCACAATGGTGGAATCGCAGGTTAGGTTTCCTCGTTGGTTAATCGAAAACTTGGATTGTGTGTTGGTTGCTTTGTGTGTTTCTCGCATTGCTTTATATACAAGACATCGTGACTTTAAATAAGGTCGGCATGAATTATTAGGGGGTCACGTATTGATCGGAGAGTGGACAACTGTGTCTTTGAGGTTGCGTGGTTGTCGGTAAACGACGCCAGGAGCGGATGGGAATGCGCGTTTCGGACGTTCACTTTGTTCCAGAATGTTTTAATGTCGTTTAATGATTTTGTTTACGTTGGGGAAATTAGTGCTGTAAGTTAAGCAGAGGTTTCTTCGTTGTGGGTCTTCTTGCTTTGGGCGCTTCATAATTAAATCGTCACGCTTCAGTTTTCTCGCTTTTTGAACAGCGTCATCAATTACATGTGGGGGGTATTTTTGTTTATCGAGCGTAAGTTTTAGCCTCTGTGAGCTCGTGGCAGCATCAGTGTCTCTTGAGCAGATAGGCTTAAACCGGTGAGCCTGGCTGTGTAGAATACCGTTTTTACAGTGGCATGGGTGACCCACTTTCACCCACTTTTCTTCACATTTACATTACAATTCGGTTATGTCTTCCCTTGTACTTTCCTTGGCATTATTGTCTGTTAGATCTCATTATTATTGAGTAAAACACACAAAAATTAGCCCTTAGGTATACACTTATTTCTATATATATATATATATATATATATATATATATATATATATATATATATATATATATATATATATATATATATATATATTGCAACGCGGACTGAAAGAGCGAGAAAGAAAGAGAGATCGGACACTCTTGGGGAAGGTAATTCGGCAGTGATGGTAGAGTGCTGACATTTTTCAGTTTAAATAAACCCATCACATCCGCAACAGCTTTGGTGGAGCGGTGCTGGTTGACTTGCCATCCTGGACCCCGCAGCAGAAGTTCTTCGAAGAAGCAGACGCTTAGCTGACCTACCCCCGGACAACATCAGCATGAACGACGACACAACAATCCCATTGACATACCACGCTGCTGCATCCACCAGTGCCATCGACACGGCACAAGGTGGCCGTAGACCTCGACAACCAGACTACTGGGCACCTGAGCCACGAATATTCTTAGGTAAAACTGACAAAGACGTGGACGCTTGGCTAAGACACTTCGACAGATTGAGCCGCTACTACGAATGGGGTGCATCGGCGAAGCTCGTGAACGTAGTATTCTTCCTTGCCGGGACAGCCTTGCTTTGGTTTGACAACCATGAATATGTCCTCCCCACTTGGGATATATTTGTTAAAGAACTGAAGGCCTGCTTTGGGGACACGAGTTCCATGAAAAAGAAAGCTGAGCAAACGCTGTCGCGTAGGGCTCAGTTGCCCGGCGAGACGTGAACAACCTACATTGAAGAAGTATTGAAGCTTTGCGGGATTGTCAACGCAAATATGTCTGGCGAAGACAAATTCGGTCATTTGTTAAAAGGCATCGCTCGGCTCCGAACCCGTGCTCGCGCGAAAGACAGTTACGACGCAAAACACCCGCCCGTGACTTTCGCTACAGGTGATTTGGTCTGGCTGTGGACGCCCGTTCGAAAGAAGGGATTTTGCCAGAAGTTTCTTTCTAAGTATTCAGGACCATTCGTCATTACTCAGTGCCTAAGTCACTTACGCTGATGCGAAAGTGACAGCTCAGAACCGTCGTTCGCGCAAGACGCAACTTGTGCACATTGCCCGATTGAAGCCCTACAACAACCGATCACTTCTACTCGCTCGATGAGCTTCGTCTGGCCCGGAGGGAAATGTAACGCGGACTGAAAGAGCGAGGAAGGAGAGATCAGACGCTCTCGAGGGATGGTGATTCGGCAGTGACGGTAGAGCGCTGACATTTTTCAGTTTAAATAAACCCATCACATCCGTAACAATATATATATATATATATATATATATATATATATATATATATATATATATATATATATATATATATATATATATATATATATATATATATATATATATATATATATATATATAAAGAGTGTGCCACACTCGCCGCCAAGGCTACTGGTGGCACTGACTGATACTGCCACGTTAAATTCACATATAAACCCAATAAAGTGGCTGGGGGGATGGCTGTCGTGGTAGCTCAAGTGGTAGAGCATCGAACGCGTCGTTCGAAGGTTGCAGGTTCGGATCCTGCCCACGGCAAGTTATCTTTTCACCCACTTTTCTTCTTTCTTACATTACAATTCGGTTTAATATCTTCCCCTATACTTTCCTTGGCATTATTGTCTGTTAGATCTGAGTAATATTGTGTAAAACACGAAAAAAACGAGCCCTTAGGTATACAGTTCTTTCTTTAAGATATATATATATATATATATATATATATATATATATATATATATATATATATATATATATATATATATTATTGAAATAAAACGGTTCAGCTGACGCTTTATTCAAGCAACAGCAAGATGGCACCGATAATGGAGAGGAACGAGGCGAAGACTGATGATAGTTATTGACAGATGAGGAAGATGACGTCCAATGAATTCTTATACTAATTTCCCCCGTTGACGGAAGTGGCCAGCCAGCCGCGAATTACACTGGGGAACGCATACAATAGGGCTTTAGACGCGAAACGTGCACAATCTCTGTCCCGCGGCAGCGTTGGTCAGTGGGGACATGAACAGGTGTGACAAGGTAGTTCACCGGTGAGGTCTGTTTGAGAAGTTTGTAGGGGCCAAGATAGCGTGACTCAAGCTTCTCGCATAAGCCAGGCGTTCACGCTGGAGTCCATAGAAATACGTCGTCGCCAGGGCGGTAGAGAACGACGCGGTGAGTGGCATCGTAACGATGTTTGCGATCTTCTTGGCTCGCTTCGGTGTTTACACGAGCAAGACGACGGCATCGAGCCACACGGGACAGAAACTGGTCGCAAACGAATGGTGAAGAGTTGACGGGGCCAGAAAAGAATGAAACGTCGAGTGGTGATGTCAGTTGGCGTCCGCCTACTAGGAAAAATGGCGAATAGCCTGTGGGTCGTTGAACTGACGTATTATATGCATACGTTACAAAGGGAAGTATGGCATCCCAATGGCGAATGTCCGGTCGGATATACATGGACAGCATATCACACAGCATGCGATGAAATCTTTCCGTTAAGCCATTGGTTTGCGGGTGATAGCTATATGTTGTTTTATGAACTGTTTTTTATGCTTGAAGAACTTCACTGAGCGTGCTTAAAAGAAATGCCTTGCCCCGGTCGCTCAAAAGAACACGAGGGGCTCCGTGACGTAAGTAAATAGCATTCAAGAATAAAGTTGCTACTTCCGAAGCAGTTCTTGAAGTGATCGAAGCCGTCTCAGCGTACCAGGTCAAGTGATCAACCGCGGTGAGGATCCATCTCTCGCCGTCTGATGTAGTTGGGAGGGGCCCGAAGAGGTCAATTCCGACGACAGAGAACGGCTCTGATGGACAAGGAAGTGGTTGTAGGGTCCCAACTGGAGCAGTTGTGGGCCGCTTGCGGTGTTGGCAAAGTGCGTACGAGGCAATATATTTAGCTACCGTCGCGGAACAACCTAGCCAGAAGAATCGACTGCGGATGCGCTCACATGTTTTGTTGTAACCCAAGTGTCCAGACGTAGGGTCGTCGTGCGAAGCGCACAGAACTTCAGTGCGTAGTGCACGTGGTACGATGGAAACCCATCGGTGGCCTTTCGGGTGGAAAATGTATCGATATAGCACATTGTCCTCCAACTTTATTAGTCGGATGTGTTTCCGGAGCCTGGCATTAGGGCAAGATGAAGCGCCGGTAAGCCGACCAATGATGTCGGTGCAGTAAGAATCGGCTCGCTGGTGAGTAGTAAATACTGACGGACGGGTGGATGTAGGTAGGGAAGAAATGGCTGATATCGACGAGACGTCCTCCGTATAGCTAATTTGACAAGGGGATGTGACGTGTGCCGAAAACTGCAACAAAGGGCATCGTGACAAAGCGTCGGCATTTTGATGTTGTCTTCTAGTCTTGTAGATGACGTCAAAGTCATAAGATTGTAATCGGAGAGTTCAGCGGCCAAGTCGTCCCGACCAGTTTTTGATTGTGGAGAACCAGCAAAGAACATGGTGGTCTGTCACAACAGTAAAATGTCGACCATGTAGGTACGGACAAAATTTTTGGATGGACCAGACAACAGCCAAGCACTCTTGTTCGGTTATCGAGTACCTCTTCTCTGCAGAGGTCAGAGTGCGGCTTGCATACGCGACAACTTTCTCGTGAAAGGCATGGTCGCGCTAGAGGAGTACGGCGACGATTCCTTGTCCACTCGTGTCAGTGTGTAATATCGTAGCTGCCCTGTCATCGAAATAACCAAGCACCGGTGGGGATGTCAGTGCCTGCTTGAGTTCTTGAAATGAGGCTTCGCATTGATCATTCCATTCGAAGGAACCGGTGCTGGAAAGAAGCTTGTCGAGAGGAGCGGCAATAGTGGCAAAGTTGCGATTGAAGCGGCGAAAGTACGATGCGAGTCCAAGGAAACTGCGTAGTTCTTTGGAGCGAAAAGGTCGCGGAAAGTTGAGGACTGCAAAATTTTGTCAGGATCGGGCTGGATGCCATCTTTACTAACAAGATGTCCTAGAACTTTTATAGCTGTGTTGCCAAAATGGCACTTATTTGTGTTTAGTTGAAGTCCAGCATTGGAGAGACATGTGAGCACTTGATCTAGGCGTTGCAGGTGATCAGCAAAAGTGTAAGAAAACATGACGATATCATCGAGGTAGCATAGACAAGTTTTCCACTTGAGGCCACGAAGAACAGTGTCGATCATCCTTTCAAATGTGGCGGGAGCATTACATAGGCCGAAATGGCATTACGTTAAACTCGTAAAGACCGTCCGGAGTAGAAAAGGCGGTCTTTTCTTTGTCTGCTTCGTCCATTGGTATTTGCCAATACCCGAAACGAAGGTCAAAGGTGGAGAAGTATTGGGCGCCTTGCAATGAGTCAAGTGCATCATCTATACGGGGCATCAGATATACATGCTTTCGGGTAATCTTGTTGAGCGCGCGGTAATTAAAACAAAATCGTACCGATTCATCCTTCTTTTGTACCAACACAATGGGTGATGACCAAGAACTGGTAGAGGGTCGTGTGATGTTTCTTTTTAACATATTGGTCACGTTCTCCTCGATGATTTTGCGCTCGGCCAAGGAGACTCGGTAGGGACGACGGCGTACAACAGTCTGACCTTCAGTGTCGATGCGATGATGCGCAACGGTGGTCTGTCCTAGTGCCGAAGCATTGGCGTTGAAGAAGGCCTGGTGTTTTGTTAGCAAATTTACCAACGCCTCACGCTGAGAAGCAGAAAGGTCAAGATTTATCCCGGGAGCAAAGGAGGAGGAAGTAACAGACTGGGCCTGTTGTGGCTGAGCTGTCAAGGCGTCAAGAGAGACCAAAGATACCGGTTGGGTATCCACATAACATGACACAGCAGAACCTTGGGGTAGGAGGACAGGCTCTGGGGTAGGGTTCAGGCCAAGGGTTATAGCAGCACTGTCTTTGAACCACACCAGAATGGAGGGAACTACAACGCCGCGAGCTAGACAGCCGCTGGAAAGGGTGATAAGGACGTCAACATTGGCAATATTCGGAGAAGTGATGGTGATGAGTTACTGCTGACCCGGGAGCAGTATGGATTCGGAAGCTGTGAAGAAACGCAATGGTTTTTCGTCGACGCGTTCGCTGCAGTGATTGGTCTTGGTCATTTCGACTACACGTTGACGCAAGAAATTAATGCGATGCTGATGAGAGAAAGTCCCAACCTAAAATCAGTTCATGAGCACATGAAATTAAGACAGCGAAGGTGATGTGAAGACGAATACCATCATTCATTTCATTTCATTTATTTATACTGTTAGCCCAGAAGTGGGCCGTTACAGGGTGGAAGTACAAACAATTATTTGCAAAAAAGAAGTACCGTACAGGTCTCGAGATAATTTCTCGGTACTATTGTGACCAATGAATACACGCGCTGTACATGGGGCCGATGGCCTAATTATTGCTCCATTGGCCCCAATCAAAGATGATCCAAGGTAGGGTGTCTTCACTTTTCGCAATCGAGAACACAAGTCGGCACGCATAACTGAAATAGTTGCTCTCATGTCCACCAAAGACAACACGCACACACCTTGCACAGTTACCAATAACATGTTTGACGGTCGTTTAGGAGGACTTGGGTCATTTCGCCGCGATGCAGTTTTCCCTCCAAAAACTGCACTGTTTAGTTTTACGATCGCTGGGCAGCCAGTTGAGAGACAGGCCGAAGTGGTGAAACAGAGCGTCGGAGAGGCGAAGGGGAGCGCGGTCGGGATGCACGTGTATTGTTGGTCGTGTTGGAAACGCGCACAGGAGACGGTGATCGGTGGTTGGAACGACTGTCGGCATAACGGTAGTAACCTCGAGCATATGTATCGTCTCGTTCAAAAGCGGCATAACCATGACGTTCATCTTGCTGCCGACGTCGACAGACCCGGGAAATGTGTCCTCGAATTCCACAGTAGTAGCAAATAGGCCGCGGGGCCTGCCAGGAAGAATGGTAGGTTGGGTTCGGTGGACGGGCGACTAGAGGTGCGAGATGTTCATGATCAGGCACAGGTGGTGGTACTTGAAACAGCGAGGGTTGCATTGAAGCAATCTGTGTATACGAAACGGGTTGGGGGCATGGAGGAGCACGGTGGGTGCTTTGAAACGCTGACATTTCTTCCCTAATAATGTCACGCAGGTCGCTAGAGGCGGGTTGAGCGGGAACGTTGTTAGCAGGAGGTAAACTGTAGGCTTGCGATTCCTGACGAATTATGGCTCGAATTATGGATCGGAGCTCCATACTGTTTGCCAGGTGGTTCTCAGAGAAGTAGGGTCGCAGGCGAATTGACTGCAGGGTATCAAGACGCTGTCATCCAGAGACGACGTCGAAAACCGTCGAAGGCTTGTGCGCGACGAGGGCGTTGAAAGCGGTAGGTCTGATACCCTTCAGAAGGTGCTGGACTCAATCACCTTCTGGCATGGTGTCATCGCTACGGCGGCAAAGTGCACGCACATCCTCAATATAAGAAGTGTAGGACTCACCGCAATGTTGAACGCGTTCTGCCGGTTTCTTGAGGAGCAACTTCTGAACGAACGGTCGGTGTGCCGAAAATGCATCGGAGCTGGTCTTTGAAGGAAGACCAATCGCGGAAGTCGCTCTCAAGATTCAGGAAACACGTCTTGGCAACCTGAGAGACGTAAAACTGGACGCGTGCTAATTTCGATGCCTCGTTCCAGTTGTTGTAGACACCTACGCGGTCATAGTTGTCGAGTTAGTCTTCGACATCTTCGCCAGGCAGACCGGAGAAGATTGGAGGCTTCAGAGGGGGGTTGTTGACCGGGCTAGGGTTGGCGGCTGGTGGTTGCGCCGGCGGGTGGTTCGGTTGGGCTTGCTCTTGTGCCATGGTGCTCTGCTGGCGTAAGCGACGTCCCGAATCGAGCTCCAGGAGCTGGCTTTGAATGGAGAGAGGTCAAACAGATCGGGAAGCACCTTCCACCACTTTAAATACAATGGTTCAACTGACGCTTTATTCAAGCAACAGCAAGATGGCGCCGATGATGAAGAGGAACGCGGCAAAGACTGATAATGGTTACTGACAGATGAGGCAGATGACGTCCAATGAATTCTTACAATATATATATATATATATATATAAGGCTTATATGCAGAAGAATAACTTCGGTTGCCGCAAGGTTATAAAGATGAAAGTAGATGCGCTTTCACATAACAACTGTTTATTGTGCCGACGTTTCGACGAGAACCCCGAAAAAGACGGGGTTCTCGTCGAAACGTCGGCACAATAAACAGTTGTTATGTGAAAGCGCATCTACTTTCACATATATATATATATATATACGTATATATATATATATATATATATATATATATATATATATATATATATATATATATATATTGTGAGACGACGTCAGGTACGAAGGAGCGACCGTTTTATTGTCAACCCAGACGCGCGAGCCAGCAACCGAACAAGCAGCGAGCCGCTACGATGATGATGATCACGGTGCTTTGTATGCGCAGGTGAAAGTGAAAATGATAAGCAACACAATCAGCGCTCACACTATTTCCCCCCTACACGAAAGCGGTCTGCAAGACGTTCATTTAGTAAGTGTATGAGCGCTGGATATAAGGTTTCAGGCGAGACACATGGACGATCTCGGTCCCGCGACGACGGCGATCAGAAGCCGAAGTAACCGGCGCGACGCGATAATTTACGGCCGATGTTCGTTCAAGCACGGTGTAAGGACCCAGGTATCTGTGAATGAATTTTTCACAGAGGCCGGGTGTGCGAACAGGTGTCCAGAGGAGCACTTCGTCGCCTGGGTAGAATGACACAACTCGACGTGTCGCATCACAACGAACTTTTCGCTGGGCCTGAATGGTAGAGGTGTTGGCGCGGGCGATTGTGCGGCAGTGGTTGACACGGGCAGCGAATTCTTCCGGAAGGGACGCAGATGGGACAGAAGGCGTGGACAAAAAGCTGGTGTCTAGAACAAAAGATGGTGCACGGCCATACACAAGAAAAAACGGGCTGTAACTTGTAGTGCGTTGTATGGCAGTGTTATAGGCAAACGTGACGAAAGGTAGTATTGTGTCCCAGTTCTTGTGATCGGGTTGGACATACATAGAGATCATGTCTGACAAGGTTCTATGAAAACGCTCAGTAAGACCATTGGTTTGCGGATGATATGCCGAGGTGGTCTTATGGATTGTGTCAGAGGCCTGTAAAACTTCAGCGAGCACACGAGAAAGAAATGTCTTGCCACGGTCACTCAGGAGAACACGAGGGGCGCCGTGGCGCAGGATAATGGCACGCAGAACAAAGTCGGCTACTTCGCTGGCAGCTCCAGTAGGAAGAGCTGCCGTCTCAGCGTAGCGAGTAAGATGGTCTACGGCAGTAACAATCCAGCGGTGACCGGCGGCGGTAAGCGGAAGGGGTCCGTATAAGTCTATGCCGACGAACTCGAAGGGAGCGGATGGGCACGGGAGAGGCTGTAGAGGGCCGGCGGGAAGAGATGTCGAACGTTTTCGGTGCTGACATGATGAACAGGAAGTGACGTACCTGGAAACACTAGTGGAGAGGCCAGGCCAGAAGCAGCGAGTCTTAATGCGATCGTAGGTTTTATGAAAACCCAAGTGGCCAGCCGTCGGGTCGTCATGAAAGGCTTCTAAGACTTGGAGTCGAAGTGAGCGAGGTATGACCGGGACCCATCGGCTACCGAGAGGATGGTAAGTTTGTCGAAGTAGCGTTCCGTCATGAAGTTTGAAACGCGTGAGTTGTCGTCGCAAGCGGCTGTTGGGAGCACGAGATGAGCCGGTGAGCCGATCGATGATTGTACGGCAGTATGTGTCTGCACGTTGGAGCGAGGTGAGGTCTGCGGATTGAAGGAAGTCATCCGGTGCAGTGGGCTCGATGGGACTAAGACTGGTCATCTGCGTGGTCTCTTGGCTGGGAGGTGCTGCGCAGCAGGTAGATGCGTCATGATTTTGCAACAGCGGACAGCGTGACAAAGCGTCGGCATCTTGGTGTTTGCGGCCCGACCGGTATGTGACACTGTAGTCATACTCCTGCAGTCGGAGCACCCAACGACCGAGGCGTCCTGACAAGTTTTTTAATGATGACAACCAACAGAGCGCATGATGATCCGTGACGATCGTGAAGCGGCGGCCATACAAATAGGGGCGAAATTTTTGCACGGACCATACGATAGCGAGACATTCCTGTTCAGTGATGCTGTAATTGCGTTCCGCTGGGGAGAGAGTACGGCTCGCGTAAGCCACGACTTGCTCTTGTGAAGCCTGGTCACGCTGCAGCAGAACAGCGCCGATTCCGTGCCCACTTGCGTCAGTGTGTAATATAGTAGGGGCTGTGGGATCAAAATGGCGAAGAACTGGCCCTGACGTGAGGCATCGCTTCAGGGTCTGGAAAGCAGCTTCACAGTCATCTGTCCAAAGAAATGATGCACTTGTGGTCAGGAGTTTGTGAAGAGGAGCCGCGATAGTGGCAAAATCACGGACAAAACGGCGGAAGTAAGAGGCTAAGCCGAGGAAGCTGCGAAGGTCTTTGAGCGTGGTGGGCTTAGGAAAGTGCAGCACAGCGGCCACTTTGTCGGGATCAGGTTCGATGCCAAGCTTGCTGACAACGTGGCCTAACACTTTGATGCTGCGGCTCGCAAACCGACACTTCTTGGTATTTAGCTGGAGACCGGCTTTGGCTAGACATGTGAGCACCTCGTCTAGACGTTCTAGGTGTTGCGAGAAGCTGGATGAAAAGATGACGATGTCATCCAGGTAACAAAGACAGGTCTTCCATTTTAGGCCACGCAGCACCGTATCGATCATCCGCTCAAATGTGGCTGGGGCATTGCAGAGCCCAAAAGGCATCACATTGAATTCGAAGAGACCATCAGGAGTAGCAAACGCTGTCTTCTCTTTATCAGACTCATGCATCGGGATCTGCCAATACCCAGATCGTAGGTCGAGACTTGAGAAATATTCTGCACCCTGTAAGGTGTCAAGTGCATCGTCAATTCGAGGCATAGGATATACATCCTTGCGCGTAATTTTGTTTAGTGCCCTGTAATCAACGCAAAATCGCACTGATCCGTCCCTTTTCTTAACTAGGACAACAGGAGAAGACCAAGGGCTTGTGGAAGGTCTGATAACGTTGCGTGCGAGCATGTCATTGACTTGTTCCTCGATGACCTTGCGTTCTGAAGACGACACGCGGTAAGGGCGACGGCGGATAATACGAGAACCGTCTGTGGCGATGTGCTGAGAGGTCACCGTAGTTTGACCTAAGCCATCCGAACAAACGTCAAAACAAGTCTTGTGTTTTGTTAAAAGGGCCATTAAGTCATTAGTTTGCGTTGGAGTGAGATATGGACTCAAAGTGGCTTTAAGCGCATTAGATGAGCCTCCTGGTGGCGTACACTTAGCGACTGACGGCGGAGACGATACAGTGACGACACATACCGGTGCTATGTCGATAAGGCTGGCAACAGTGGACCCCTCTGGCAGTAGTTGTGGCTCTGTTGTCGTGTTGTAGGCGGTGAGACTGGCATGACCACGCGAAAACCGCACTAGACAACATGCGATGGCGATTCCTCGGAAAATGCAGCGCTGATCGGGGACAACCACTGCGTCACCGTCAATGGTATCGCTGGATCTAATGGTGAGGATACGTTCTTGGGCCGGGGGCAGTACAAAGTCTGCAGCTGCAACAAGGTGAGGCGACGAAAAATCGTAAGCACTAGAATTTTCAGTGTCCGTAATGCGAATAACGGGCGGACCACACGAAATGACAGCGGAAGCGGCTGACAGGAAGTCCCAGCCCAATATAATCGGATGAGCACATGAAGAAAGCACAGCCAATTGTATATGGTGACGAATTCCGTCGATCAGAACACGAACAGTGCATTGTCCAATAGGGTAAATTCTATTTTCATTAGCACCACATAACACCGGACCAACATATGGAGTTTGCACTTTTCGTAGACGATGACATAGTTCGCGATCAATGACCGAAATGGCTGCTCCAGTGTCCACGAGTGCGTCAACCGAAATGCCTTCTACACAAACAGTTAGTAAATTTGCAGGGCGCGCAGGAGGAATTGGGACAATTCGACGACAGGCAGTTTCTCCTCCAAAAACTGCAGCTGCTAGTTTTCCGAGTGGCTGTCGAGGGGCATCAGGGCAGAACGTAAAGGCGAAGTAGTACGGCGGAAGGGCGATGGTGAACGACGGCGGGGTGAGCGGGAAGAACGAGGTTCACCGTGGGACAAAGGAGGCGAAGGCGAACGTCGTGACGAGGGAATGTAGGTTCCTGGAACGTAGGGGTCAGACCGCGCAGCCCGGTCACTCTCGTACGAAGAATAACCTCGTCGTTCATCTTGCTGGCGCCGACGGCAAAAGCGGGAGATATGTCCTCTTATGCCACAGTAGTAACAGACGGGGCGCGTAGGGCGCCAGGCAGGGAAGTGTGGTTGTGGTGGTGCCTTGGCTGCCATCGCAGCCAAATGGTCGTATACGACGTCCGTAGTTACAGGTGGAGTAGGTGGAGGAGGCCGTGACACGACTTCGGCATACGTAGGCACATGTAAGGGCACAGGCGGCGGGGCACGTGCGACGCTCGTCATCGACGCCAATTCGTCCTTTATAATTTCCCGCAGGTTAGGAGGGGGTGAGCGGGCAGGTGAAGTCGGTGCGCTGGCAGGAACAAGGCTGTGAAGTTCCTCTCTCACTATGGTGCGAATTAGAGCTCGCAGCTCATGCTCGCCAGTAAGACGAGTGTCATAGGAGGCGTGTGGAAGGCGCATTGAGTAAAGTGCGTCCAGGCGCTGGCAGGTGGTAATAATGTCCTGAACTGTTGTCGGGCTCTGCATGACAAGAGCATTAAAGGCGACGGAGTTGATGCCTTTCATTACTTGCCGAATACGATCGGCCTCCGGCATGTCCTTTTGGGCGCGGCGGCAGAGGGCCAGAACGTCTTCAATGTACGATGTGTACGATTCGTCAGGCCCCTGGATGCGGGTAGCGAGCTTCTGTTTAGCTACCTCAGAGCGTCCTGTAGAAGTGCCGAATATTTGACGCAGCTGCACCGTGAATGCTGACCAATCAGGAAAGTCGCGTTCGTGGTTATGATACCACGTCTTAGCAACCTCCTTCAGATAAAAGGGTACATAGCGCAGCTTATGTGCCTCATCCCAGTAATTGCAAGCACTGGTACGGTCGTAACTGTCCAGCCATTCTTCTACGTCCTCACCGCGAAGGCCAGAAAACACTGGAGGGTCTCGTTGCGAGGTACTCACGGTGTGGTGAGGCCCAGCAGGCTGAGCGGGTGGTGCGAAGAAGGCGGTAGGGGGTGGGTCGTTTTGCGCCATCACTGTTGGCAAGCACAGCCGTCGACCTGATCGGAGCTCCAGGGGTGACCGGTAGTGCACGAGGACTTGGGAATCACAGCAGGCTCCACCACTTGTGAGACGACGTCAGGTACGAAGGAGCGACCGTTTTATTGTCAACCCAGACGCGCGAGCCAGCAACCGAACAAGCAGCGAGCCGCTACGATGATGATGATCACGGTGCTTTGTATGCGCAGGTGAAAGTGAAAATGATAAGCAACACAATCAGCGCTCACAATATATATATATATATATATATATATATATATATATATATATATATATATATATATATATATATATATATATATAGTCATGTAGACCCTCCGTGAGAACGGTAACAACGAAAACGTTTATTTCGACAGTTTGGCCAGAGTCTGGCCTTCGTGAGGAACGCTTCTTTTGTTCCCGTTTTCACGGAATATCGAATATCTGCTTGACGAGCCGCAGTCGTTTTATTGGCTACGCCACGTATGAAGAATGTTACTGTGCCACGGTCACATACTTCGTTGGTTTTTAAAATGTGGTCTCTATATTCACCATCCTAACGTTCTCGGTGAAGTGAGATAATGTATCAGGAATCGTGAATATGGAATCTTTGATTAGTTCCTGCAATGCGTCGTTTTCAGATGTCCGCTGAAGTCAGCGCGTTTCTACAATAGCAGTGTTATTTCATCGACGGCTTAACAACAGAAGAGGGCGACCTTACCCCAAGCATCGGTACATTCAAATAATGCATTCTTATGAAAAATAGCTCTTCCACACCATCTTGCTTCGCCCAGCTTTAACTTCACACTTCCCACTTAAGGCTGTTCTACATGTCGTGGTTTGAGCGAACGAAATCGTTCTGTTCGCAACCGCGCGCTAATGGCCGCTTTCATTTCACTTGGCAGCAAATGCTTTGCGATTTTCGCTCTGCGACTGGAGTGGCAAGCAACGTTTTTTTGTCACCGTTGTTTGTGGTAGAAACTTCAGAATTTTTCAGACCTAATGTAACGATCGGTGCGTTGTGGTATTAGTAGGTTACCATGACGAAGAGGACGTGTGCTGCGTCCTTTAAGAAGAGTCTCCAATCTAATTTAGTTTTACAATGCACAAGAGAGAACTTAGCCAAACAAACACGTCGAGAAATTTCAAGGCTTGGCCAGCCCGACCGTATTTCAACAAATTCCGTCCGAAATTCTCCACCGCTGCGATCAGAGCGAAACATTCCCAACATGTTGGTAGCTCGCCGCAGACCGCGCCGACGAGAGCGAACGGCCTTTCGTTTTCTTTTTGGCTTCGAGCAAACATGCAGCCAGAAAATCACAATTTTTGTCATCTGAAACGGCCTTTATACTTCCCCGCGAACGATTGCGGCCGACGAAAAAGACCCAACGAGGCGCGTTTCATTTACCTCTATTCGGGCATTGGTGTTGGATAACATGCCGCGACTAAGGGCGTCTGTTCACACGCCCAAGTTCAGCGTCTGTTCAGTCACGCTTTTTTGGGTGTCACATCATCTGGGTTCTGCTCTCACCGATAGCTACTACAGCTACCACAAGCGTCTACGACCCCGAGGGTTTCTTTATTCACGACGCCAGCCTCGGTGACAGGAAGATGGCTTTTACCTTATCATTACAAGACTTTTGTAATTTGCGTATATATTACCATTATCTAGATTACCTTATCACCAGTTTCATGGCGCAATTGCGCACGGGAAAGGGCAAACGTTTATAAAAAAAGCTACTCTTAACTGCAGGAGCCGCACTTCGGCCATGGCTTATTCATGCGATGTTGCAATTGTTGCCTGTACCGTGGGTTTTGGTCGTTCCAGTGCACTTGTTGTGGTCACAAAGGCGGTGTTTACATGACATTGCTGTCGCCGTCTCATTTCTGCGGCCAGGCAGTCAGACCCACGCTTCAGTACAGTATGTACTCAAGCCGCCCTTTCTTATTGTCCACCGTGTTTGTTTTGCGGTGGCTGTTTGGTTTTTACCTGACTTCGTTTGTGTCGTGCCGCTGTGGCGAGTGTTTATGTTTTAGGTGCACATTTTTTGTCATATAAATTTAGCTTTCTGAATACACGTTGGTGACATAGAAGTTTTAATAAATATTTATTTTTCCCAAAACCACAGCTCAGGGCGGCTGAGCTCATGCTTATCATTTTAAAGAATGACATTTTTTTCTTCATGTGACAGCACGCAGGTTAAGTGGCATTAATGTAATTTGTTGTATATGACATAAGTTTTGCCAAGTGACAGGGGCGTCAAGGGGAATTTATCCATGTTATGTGGTGCTATAGCTGCAAACACCTGTAGTGCCACGCCAGTTTTGGCCAACTGGTCGCGCAGAAAAAAAAGTGAGCCACGTGGCTCATGCAGCGCGAGCCACGATATACAGTACGGCTGAGCTATTGGCCTGGCTGGACGCTGCAACTGCGACACCGCCTACGCCTGCGTCCCAATAAAAGCTGTGACCTCGGCACGAGCTAGTCACCACTTCTTTTTCGTCAACAAGTGGTGACCACGGACCAACGGACAAGCGACTGGCCCTGCACCGCGGCCACTGACCTTCGCGACCATGTTCCATCCAGATCAAGCGTTGCAGCCGCACTTTGACCCACCTCTACCCCCGTTCCACACCTCCGATATCGAGTCATGAATCCGGCAATTCGAGGCTGCCTTGGAGCTAAACAGGATCTGGCTCGACAAATTCATGTTAGAGATCCTGGAGTATGTTCTTCCACCTGACCTCAAACGACGCCTCACCTATTTCTCTTAGAGCTCCCGCCCATATGACAGACTACGGGACGCTGTCCTGCAGTTTCGCGGTGCTAGCCATTGCCTCCGACAATGTATCGACCGAATAAAAGGCGCTTCTCCATCAAACGCAATCCAGCCTTTTTCGTAGTTCGCAGTTTCAAAAAGCAACACCACGGCGTCGACTACGATTCCCGCATTATGGCCAGTCCATTCTATCGTCCTGCCAACAACCACCGGCTACACATATGACGGAAATCTCCCTGCCACTTTAAGTGGCCCATAGACCAAAAGGCCCACCACCCTGGTGCCTCCATATCGCACTTCCTGTCTCCGAAGTGTTGGTTCTGCCACCGAAGGCACTTCCACCTCTCTCCTTGGGAGATTGGACGCTGGTTACAGCTTCGCACTCTGTCGGATTCCTAGCACAATCCTGTCCTGCTGCACCTACTCCCGAACTGCCCATGAGAGATGAGCCAGCTGATCCGCCTGATGAGTCCTCAGGCACAAATGCAGAGTCTCCCACAAAGAAGGTGAGGAAAGCGGACAAAGGACCGGGCCGGCCAGGCTTGGAACCACCCGTGCATGCTCCAACAGACACGCAAGCCGTCAATGAGCATGCTTCCCTGCCCACGTGCTGCTATTCCCCGGACTCTCAAAGAGCCACGACCACTGGTTCGAAGTGCAGTCTTACCGCAGGGTCTGCCTCTCCTCTGCGTGATATCCTCCTGGACGAGACCCGGACATGCCAGTGACCAGGCCCCGGAAATGCAAGCGCCCCAGCTCCTAATGCGTCAACACCTGGCCACGACATCGCACGTCACTGAGTTGTGACTCAAACATAGCGACCTCATTGTATCTAGAGCCAAACGCACGGAAAGCTTCCCACCCTCCCTTCCAAGGCACCCCAGGGTGCAGGCATTCACTGCAAGAAGGCGGAAGTACGGTAAAGGCACCTTATGACACATCGTGAAACGCGGAATACAGGCTGGTACCAGTGCTCACCATATCAGCAGTCGGCATTGTGCCGACGATGTCGTGCGCATAACCATCAACATGAACGCCGCATTTCCAGGGCCACCTCGTCATTTCAGGTGCAGCCCATCTTTACGGTAGGCGTCGTGGAAACATTACTACGCCACGTTGCAGCTAATGTCGGCCTGTGTCCGCATGCCTTCAGCATAAATGCCACGCAACGTGTTATTTGGCGTCAGGTCATCGTAGTCATGCCTGCGTCGTAGGCACGTTACTTGCATCACCCGCCCCTACTAACGACCACCCTTGCGTGCAGCAGTCTCAGTCCCCTGGAACCCTCGCCCATTCCGCTGCTCCCAGGGCAGCCCACCGGAACTGTGAAAGACCTAACGTTTTTTTTCCCCGATGATGACTCTGACTTCCATGTACCTCTCGATGGCTCTGTAGTTAACGACTCTGACTTCCGCACAGACAATCCACGGACTGTTGCTCATGTACATAGTATCTGTGACTTTTGCTTTAGCTTTTGTACACGCTTTTGAAATCGCACAAAGTGCTAGAGGGGAAGATTATGTAACGCCGCACGAGTTTTGGTCAGCTGGCCGCCAGAAAAAGAGACGAGTCACGTGGCTCGTGAAACGCGAGCCACAAAATATGGAACAGCTGAGCTCCTGGCCTGGCTGGACGCTGCAGCGGCGACTCCACCTATGCCTGCATCCTGAATAAAATCTGTGACCTCGGCACGGGCTCGTCGCCGCCTCTTCTTCCTCAACACACCAATAGACATTGCGCAAGCTAACCTATCAATGCACAGTAAACGAAAAACTACTTGTGTATGGTTACACGTTTATTTTTTGTGGTTTGTCGTCAATTGTTTTATGTGTCTGTATTATTGGTGTCTTTTGAAAGTAAATTAGTTTTGAGGGAGCGCTCTGTAGTGGTCCACTTTGTGTGTGCTTTCAGCATACGCCTCTCACATCCACCATAAGCTTAATATGCGTACGTTAAAACATCATTACGTTTTGTGCCTACGAAAGAAGCATACATAAGAATTACTGTGGTAAAAAAAGGGCTTAGCTAGAGACATGGAAACATCTGACCCGTTCAAGTGTTTCAGTGAGATGGTGTGAGCAGGCTGGGGGAAACCACGAATCATCACCACCGGGGGAAGTACTAAACAGGTTGTGACATTTTCCGGAGACAATATAGCACATGTTGACTAAGATCTCTCTTATCTCGCCAGCGATAAAGTGATCTGGAGGAAAAGAAGGAAAGCCCTGACTCCGGCGTTCCACTTCCGAATCCTGGACGAGTACGTTCCCATCATGAACCGACGGGCGGTGATGCTCACGGACAAGCTTGCACACCTGGGCAAAGAGCACTTCGATATCCTGCCCATCATCAGGCTGGCTGCCTTTGCCATCCTCTTCGGTAAGAGCCTGTTCTACACACATGACTTGTTATCGAGCCAGTTTGTCGTGAAGGACATTTCGAAGTCTTGGCCGCTGTCTTTTTCATTCTCATATATTTTTGTTTCCCTTCTCTTCCCTAAAAATGGTTTTGGTCGTGTACTATTTAGTTTCGACATATTTTTTTTCATTTCCTGTGCGCATGTTGATGTCCATGCAACCGGACATAATTCCACGCAAAAGATGACGTTAGCTTCTTAGATCCGTAAGGCTTAATCTCATTTGCACGGTGCCAAGCTGGGGAATGAAACTGCATGCTAATGTGATGCCCCTTAAGTTATTCCTCATGTAACGCCTTCGCTAGAACTCATTTGATTGAAAAATGGGTACTATGGACTCCAGAGCTTACTCAATATACTCTACATAAGACATTTAAAAGAGCACCTATGTGTAAAATATATCTTATACAAAATTTTGAACAGAAAGCCTATTATTTGACTTTTTTATCATACAGAAATTCACTTCGGAATTTCAATGATTCCGGCATGAGAGGTGCCGGATCGTGATCTAGGCTTGGGATTCAACATGACTTTGCTGAATTTGTTGTGGTCGAATGAAAAGCTGTAAAAGAGAAGTTCAAATAATGTCTGTTACGTTTTACTACTTTTGTGACCAAGTTAGAGTTGTTAGAATGCGTGTTTGTACATCTTATAACTACCATAAAATTTTCCCACTTCAAAACTTACTTTCATTGACATCGCCAAGTCAAATGCCTCTAAATGTAGACGTGTCACAGCTCGGCTAAGAATATGTCTTTCAGGATAATGGGCTACTGGGTTAAATATGACCACTGTTTCTGCGCGAAATTTACAAAAAATGAAAGAGAGAAACGAAAACAACGTTGTGTTCTGTACATTTTTCACCGCCGTCCCTCCAGCTTTCTTTATTGTTAAGCTTGCGCAAGAAACGTTCGGCATTCAGGAACCTAAGGGTTTGAAGCTGAATGTTATCACCTGTGACTGTGCGACCTAAGCTGGTCAGTCAGTAAAACGTAGTGTCACTGAAGGCACAGACTGTGGTCGCCCTGACGAAGCTAGCTCTCCGGACGAAAGCGTGGCTCTGCAAAGACCATCTTCGCTCGACGACGTGTCATATCGCAGTCCAATATTTCTTTTCCTGGATAAATCACGAGTTGGCTTTTATTTGTTCTCTAGTTACCAGTAGAAAGTACCTTAGTAAAATTGCAAAGGACTGCTGCGGAAACTCGCAAGTGGCGGAAGGAATAAGGAAGGTAAAGACGACAAACACCCATTCGTAGCACTAAGCCACAAAGAAATCCATACGAATTTCTACAAAAGAAAAGCGATTTAGTTGTCTAAAAAATCATCCTGACCGGGGGTATTAACACTCAACAAATGCCTTTACGGGCTGCTGATAGAGCTAACCAGAAGGAGGAGGAGGAAATTAAACGTTTATTTTTTTAAATGGTGTAGGTTCCGCATCCACCTTGGGTGGGAGGTCTCTTTATTCCATGAACTCTCTTGCCTTTGCTGCCTCATTGACCCTGGCAACGAGACATCATTGTTGGTCCAAGTCCTCCAAAGCGACCTTGGTCTCCGACGTTTAGAAAAGGGGTTCGTTTTCTCTGGCAGCGTCCCATGTGTTCGGCGTGGGCGATAGATCTGTACTTTTATTACATGACCGCTTAAGGATCAGGTGGGCCAACGTGTCCGGTATGGTGCAAACTGGGCAAACATATTCATGTAATGGTAAATACAATCGGTGCATTAGTATGCTGTGTGTGTATGTATTGCTCTGCAGTCTTCTCAGTATGATACTGTCCTCTTTGCTGAGCTTCGAGTGTGGTGGTGGATATTCTCTGCGCGCAAGCCTATGATGTTGCAGTGTTGCGGAGTGTTTGGTACAAACTCAGACTCCGCGGACCCAGGCCTGGCGTCTAAAACGCACGAAGAGGTAAGCTAGCAATATAGCGTGAGGGAGAATTCATTGACAACTTTAAGCACATGGGCATAGGATTGCAAGCGAGTTTCCTGGAAACCCACAAGGTGACAGGAGAGTTTCCGCCCTTTTACCGTACCTTTCTCTTCTAAAACCGCTAGCAACCATGCACTGCGCAAAAGCTGGCGCACAGGCCACACCACTGAAAGCAGTCGCCGTCCACCTGGAGTCTATCGAGTGTATCGTGCACTCTGTAGCTCGTTAGCGAGAAACTGGTGCTTTTATTTGCTTTAGTTTTATATCCTTAAGCTAGGACAGCAAAGTATTTGCGTGGATTCAGAACCACTATCCAAAAACATGCTGGCATAATCAGTGGAGCCTGCTTAACGGGGGCGCTTCTTAAATCTTGGATGGTCTATATTTTGTGCTGCTGAGTTGTTGCTTATCTTAAATAGCTGGCGCCACTAGACCATGCAGCAGTGGCGGCTCTCGTTATTTGGCACCGTGCTGTGCCTTTGCGCTTTGCGTTACTGGACAGACTAAAATCCTTTCTAACTCTCGTGGCACAGTCCCGAAAGCAGGTGTTTCTTTTTTCTTCGCCGGTCATCGAAGCTTCAGGCACGTCGACTGGCGATCAGTGACACTCTTACACAAGTCTACCGCAAAAACATATCATAGCTTCATCGCGTAATTAAGGTTTCTAACCGGGCAAGATGGTGACGGATGCGTTACTCTGCTCCCGTGGGGAGCATATAGAGGTATTTTACGTCTCTTATGAAAACGTCCTGATGTATTTGGCCCCTACATTGATGACAAACTTACGTCGGTACAGCGTTCCCAGCTTCTGGACCTGTTGCAAAAATACCGTTCTACTTTCGATGTCGGGTGAAGTTCTTTCGGTTGCGCGTGAACTGTTACGCATCGTATCGACACGGGTGCCCATCCACCAATATGGCAACGTCCATACGGCATGTCGCCTGCTGAACGTCGGGAAATCAACGAGCAGGTTGACAATATGCTCCGACGCGACGTTATTTGTCCCAAGGTAAGTCCCTGGGTGTCCTCTGTTTTTTTTTGTGGCGAAGAAATATGGTACTGTGCGGTTCTGTGTGAACTACAGGCGGCTAAATAAGATTACTCGCAAGGATGTTTACTCCCTGCCACGTATCGATGACGCAATTGCAGCCTTCATGAAGCCGCATTTTTTTCTTCTCTCGATCTGCACTCGAGGTACTGGCAAGTACCCATGGCTGATGAAACTCGACCGAAGACTGCCTTCATCACACCCGATGGCTTGTAAGAATTCAACGCCATTCCATTAGGTCTGTGTATTGCACCTGTGAGCTTTGAGCGTATGATGGACACCGTTCTGCGCAGGTTGAAATGGCAAATGTGCTTGTGTTACCTCGATGACGTTGTTTTCGCTCCAGATTTCTCCACGCACCTCTAATGTCTGAAAGAAGATTTCGCACGTTTGAACGATGCTGGCTTGCAAATGAATCTGAAGAAGTGCCGCTTTGCAGCACGGCAACTCACCACCTTAGAGTACGTCGTGTCTAAGAATGGCATTCTTCCTGACCCAGCCATGCTTCAGGCCGTGGCTAAATTCCCTAAACCCGGGTACGTCAAACAACTACGTAGTTTCGTGGGCCTGTGCTCATACTTTCGACGCTTCTTACGAAACGTTGCCACGATCATATCACCATTGATGAAGCTCCTTGAAAGTAACGGGCCCCTCAATTCTCGGTCATCCGAGTGCGATGACGTCTTCACGAATCTCTGCCATTTGTTGACATCTCCTGCCATTCTATGCCACTACAATCCTACGGCCCCAACGGAGGTGCACACGGATACCAGTGGTGTAGGCCTCGGCGTAGTCCTGGCGCTGCGTGAAACGAATTCCCTCAATATGTCATGGCATGCGCAAGCCGTACGCTCAGAGAGCCGAGACAAACTACACCGTCACTCGTCTGGCACTCGCCTGGGCCCTTACAATGTTTCGACCTTATTTGTGTGGTCTTCCATTCGATGCCGTCACCGACCATCATGCACTATGCTGTCTGTCATCTTTGAAGGATCCCTCAGGCCGTCTCGCCCATCAGGCTCTTCGCTTACAAGACTACGACATCCGCGTGCTGTGCCGCAATGAACGATAGCTTGCTGACGCCGACGCTCTCTCGCGCTCCCCTCTGCCTGAAGATGACATGTTTTGCTCAGTATCCTAGGTTGCTGTTTCTGCCATTGATGTTGATATCATGGCTACCGAACAGCGAAAGGATGATTGAATCGCGCCGCTGATCGAATTGCTCTCTGATCCGTCCGCAACGCCATCCATGCGTGCCTTGCGTCGTCGATCTGACCATTTCGCCAGTCTTGACGGCCTGCTACACCGACGCAATTATGACGCCAATGACCGCCAGCGGTTACTCATGATTCACCGCAGTCTGCGGTCGGAGATAAGTGAATCCTTTCATTCTGATCCGCAGTGCGTATACTCTGGGGTATTCAAAACCTACCATCACATTCGACAACGCTACTTCTTGCTCGGAATGTACCACTATGTGCAGCTGTTCGTTCGCTCCTGCCTCGCTTGCCAACGCGGCAAACTGTCAGCACACATGTCGCCAGCCGGTCTGCAACCGTTATCTTGCCCTGACCATCCGTTTCGGCACATAAGTATTGATTTCTATGTACCACTTCTCCTGACATTGGCTGGTAACCGCTAGGCCATCGTCGCCGTAGATCCTTTAACGCGATATGCCGAAACCACCGCTCTCCCTGCGGCTACTGCACGCGATGTTGCGTCTTCCTACTGCATTGATTCATACTGTGCCACGGTCAACGCCAAGAGCTTCACAGCGATCAAGGCCCTGTCTTCTTGTCAGAAGTCGTCTAAGCCATTCTCGCTCAGTGCCATTCTGTCCACCGCAAAACTACTTTTTACCACCGCAGACGAATGGTCTCACAAAACGCTTCAACCGCACCCTCGGCGAGATACTTTTGATGTACGTCACCGCCCAGCACATGAATTGGGATACTATACTGCCCTTCATCTCCTACGCCTATAACACCGCCCCTCAGAGCACAACCGGTTTTTCACGTTTCTTCTTGCTTTACGTGAGGCCCGCGTCATACACCATCGACAAGATACTACCATATACGCCGGATCCATCTGAGTGTGCACCTATTTCCGAGACAGCCAAGCTTGCTGAACAGTGTCGCGATTTTGCCAACACCTTTACGATGCATGAAAAATAGCGGCAGAAGAGTATTTGTGATGGCTCCGCCACTTCTGTGCCCACGTTCCTTCCTGGTTCCCTTGTATGACTCTCAATTCCAACCTCTGTAGCTGGCTTTTCTTCCAAACTACTCCCGAAATACGAAGGTCCCTACCATGTGATCGAGCGCACATCTCCGGTCAACTATCTGATTGAACCAATTGAAGAATCTTCGGACATGCGCTTTCGTGGGTACGACATAGTTAACGTGGAGCCCCAGAAGGCTTACTATGACCCACTCATAGTAAGAAGCTGTTAGGTCACCAGGTGGCTCCCTTTTCGACCCCGAGGTAATTGTAGAGAAGCCTCCGAACACTGAAATGGGTCAACTCCCAAGAGCTTTCTAGTGGGTCTACCCAAAAAGGACGCCGCTCGTGCTGAGAGTTGGTGCTTGGCCATTACTGTCGCCTTTGTGTATGCTCGTTGTTTGCCGGCTAATAAACGCCTCAACACTAGAGACATACGACCGCATGGCCGCCCTCAACTACTGGAACACTGAAAAAAAGCTCTGTCGTGTGTACTTCTACCTGCAAAACACCGCAAGGACCTAGTTCGAAAATTGGAATTCTGTAATTGAAAACGCAGGATGTCTTCTGCGGCGCATTCCTGCAAACGTTCGCGAGCGTCGCTCGCAAGGAGAGGGTTGCTTCTTTACTGGAAATTCGGGTTCAGCTACCAAATGAAAATGTTGCCATTCTCACAGAAGAAATGGCCCGCCTACTCTGTCACGATGACCCGGACATGCCTAAGGAGAAGAAAGTTCGTTTTCTCATGCGAGGGATTACACTGGAGCTCTTCGCGGGAGTGATGAGGAATCCACCGTACACCGTCAAAGAATTCGTATCAAAGGCGACCACTATCGAGAAGACCATGGACATGCGCACCAGACAGTATAATCGTCGCCTGAGTTCCGACTGTGCTGCTGCTCAAGCCATTGAATCCGAAGACCTGCGTGAAACGACCTGAGCGATCGGGTGGGAAGAACTGCGCAAGCTGTAGCCTTCGGCACAGCCTCAAGTGGATTCGATTGCATACAATGTGCGAGAAGATGATCGGCAATCGCTTCGAATTCCCCAAGGACTGCTGCCCGTGCCGGAAGCTATGAGCTACGCCACTGCAGTGCGCCATAACGCTCCTCCTAATCTACGTCGAAACGCGGCCCCCTGGTACTTGTGCCGCCAGACGCCACCGCCGCCACCATACTTTCCGACGTCCTTTTTTTCGCCAGCGGGCCAGCGCAGTTCGCCAAGAAAAACCGATGTTGGACGTGCACCTGACCTACTCCCGCTCTGCTATCAATGCTACGAGGCCGGACACACCTACCGCCGTTGCCAGTACCGACAGATAGGACTTCGTGGCTTCGACGTCAATGCACCACGTCCGCACTCAGGGGAACGGCCACATGACATCACCGACTACAAGACAGGATCTCAATGGACACCTTTAAGTCCTTGCCGTTCGCCGTCGCCCAGCCACCGCATGTCACCGCACCACCAGCAGTACTCTGGCCCAACGCGGGGCCGGTCTCCTATCCCGTATACGGGAAACTAGGGCAGCAACCAATGGAGGTGTGATTGGTGTGCGACAAACTACCGAAGATTCTCCTCCTCCGACGACGCCACGACGGAGCTTTCTGAACACGATGCCAACCAGGCAAAGTCCTGACGATGAAACCTCACTTACCGTTGGTGATCTGACCACGCAACTTGGAAGCAGCGGAACAAGCCGACGCAGCCGTGACCTGGCACCACGGCTTAACTGCAACATGAGACAGTGAACTAGCGACCTGGACGTTCTTGTTGACGGCCACAGTATGACCACTCTTCTCGATACTGAGGCCGACCATTCCGTCATTAGTGGGTCGTTCACCGCGAAGTTGAAGAACGGAGTGCTTGGGAAAGCCCTGAAATCCGCACAGCCGGAGGTCATCTCATAACTCCGGCAGGAATCTGCAAAGCAAGAGCCAGGATTAACAGCCGTATTTATCCTGCAGACATCGTAGTCCCACGGCGTTGCTCGAGAGATGTCATCCTTGGCATAGACTTTTTATGTCTCTATGGTGCAGTCATCAACCGAAAAAAACAGTCGATAACGTTATCCACAAAAGTAGCAATACCGCCGAGCACGCCGTCAACAAGCCACGCCTTGAGTGTGCTGGAACAACAAGTCACCATTCCGCCTCGCTCGAGCGTCATTTATACAGTCGGTGCTTCTAAATCGCCTGACTTGGAAGGCGTCATTTAAGGCAGTCAGCATCTGTTGGTCACCCACAATATTTGCGTCGCAAGAGGAATTGCAGAGCTGTGGGGAGGCAAAGCAACGGTTATGCTCACGGATAGGCATCCCCCTTCGTGTTAGTGAAAAAAAAGGACGGAACCCTACGTTTCTGCGTCGATTATCGCCGCCTAATCAAAATCACGAAAAAGAATGTGTATCCTCTCCCGCGAATAGACGACGCACTGGATCGGCTCTAGAACGCCTAGTACTTTTCGTCAATGAACATCGATTGATATGTGGGGTTTAACGTCCCAAAACAACTCTATGATTATGAGGGACGCCGTAGTGGAGGGCTACGAAAATTTAGACCACCTGGGGTTCTTTAACGTGCACCCAAATCTGAGCACACGGGCCTACAACGTTTCTGCCTCCATCAGAAATGCAGCCGCCGCAGCCGGGATTCGAACCCGCGCCCTGCGGGTCAGCAGCCGAGTACCTTAGCCACTAGACCACCGCGGCGGGGCCGTCAATGAACCTCAAGACTTGCGATTGCCAAATTGAAGACGAGAAAAGAGACCGAGAGAAGACACCGTTTATACAACCGGATGTCCTCTTCGAATTTAAGGTGATGCCCTTCGGTCTTTGCTCAGCGCCTGCCAGTTTTCAACGTGTTATAAATACAGTACTGGGAAGGTTGAAGTGGCAGAATTGCTTTGTGTACTTGGATGACATCGTTGTGTTTTCCTCGAGTTTCAACGATCATCTTCGGCGCCTTGAAGCTGTACTTCAAGTGATCAAGAATTTCGGGCTCACCCTGAATACAAAAAAGTGAAAATTTGCGTACGAAGACCTCTTGTTCCTCGGACATGTGATTAGCAAGTCTGGAGTTCATTCCGATTCACAAAAAATAGCCGCCATCACCGACTTTCTGCCGCCCACTGACAAGAAGGCAGTTCGCCATTTTCTGGGTCTATGCGCTTATAGGCGGTTCATGAAAAGGTTCACCCGCATCTTCCAATCCAGTCAATAATCTTACCAGGGCCAACGTAGACTTCAAGTGCGAAACGCGGCAGAAATACGCTTTCCAGGAGCTAAAACTTCGCCTCCGGACGCGTCGTTTACTTGCCCATTTCGACAAATTCACCGAGACAAAAATACACACTGACGGAAGCAGTGTATAGGTCTCGCCGCCGTTGTTGTGCAATGGGCTGACGGACTTGAAAGGGTTATTAGTTACGCCAGCCTATCACTATGCAAAGTAGACACCAATTATTCAACAACAGAAAAGAAGGGCCTCGCCATAATCTAGGCTACATCGAAATTTCGTCCCTAACTCTACGGCAGGTACATCAAACTTGTGAGCGACCACCACGCCTTGTATCAGCTAGCAACCTTGAAGGACCCTTCAGGGCGCCTGATAATTGTAGTCTGAAAGGTCAAAAATATATTACCGTCGTTTACAAGTGCGGCGAAAAAATACTCCGACTCCGACTGTCACATGCACCTCTTGACCAACCACCGCCCGACGACCCAGATGACGACTACTTTGTGGAAACGATAACTGTTGATGACTTCCCTGAACGACAGCGGGCCGACCTGGAACTAAGGGCCTTAATAAAATACCTCGAAGGCAGAACGACCGAAGTTCCGAAGGTATTCAAGCGCGCACTTGCATAGTTATTTCTGCGAAACAGTCTTCTCCAAAAGAAAAACTTCTCACCGCATCGAGCCAAGTGCATCTTTGTTGTGCGTTTAGCTCTGCGACCAAAACTCCGGCACGCCCTGCACGATGATTCGATGGCAGGGCACCTTGATGTTTCCCGAACGCTCACGAAGATTCAAGAAAGGTACTACTGGCCACGTCTTACCACCGACGTCACTCGTTATGTGAGGACATGTCGGGAATGCAAGCGATGCAAGACACCGCCGACAAGGCCAGCGGGATTTCTGCAGCCTATTGGACTACCTCGCTGACCATTCCAGCAGATTTATGTGGACATACTGGGGCCAATCTCGACGTTGGCTTTCGGAAACAAGTGGATCGTGGTAGCTACCTCACCCGCCGAGACAAAAGCTCTGCCCAAAGGCAGTGCATCTGAGGCAGCTAAGTTCTTCGTCGAAAATATTTTCCTACGTCACGACTCCCTGGAGGTCCTCATAACCGACAGAGGTACGGCATTTACTGCTGATCTAACTCAAGCGATCTTGGCGTACAGTCAGACAAACCACCACCGGACGACAGTGTACCACCTACAGACCAACGTCCTCACCGAGCGACTAAACAAGACGATCGCCGACGTGCTGGCAATGTACGCCGATGTCGAACACACGACGCTAGAACATTCCATGGGAAGTGTATAAATGCCGACGCGCTTCGCCGTTTGTCAGTTGATTGACGGCCGACGCTGCATGCACCGCTGTCAGTGTAAGTGTGCTACCGTAACCAGACTTTCCGTTTATCAGTTACAGGCTCTCCCAAATAAACAGTTCGATCTGATCATTCTGTGTCCTGCTTTCCACCGCGTCACGACCCCGTGAAAATATTAACACCTAGGGTCACTTTATTATCTAATCTTTCCTAGGACACTCACATCAATGATATCACAACCTTGAACCGATATCTCGGTTATGTAAAGCGGTATTTGCGTCACGCACCCCTATACATAAAACTTTTCGCATACAAATTCCTCATGCGATCCAAACTCGTTTACGTAGAGCACATCTAGAACCTGCACCAGGCATACTTAATTAAAGAGCTAGAACATGTAGAAAATTTTGCCACCAGGTTCACTCATTCTTCATACTTATATGATGTAAATATATCATCTCTAAAAGGTTTCATTCATGTTGCTAATCTTCGCGTGTGTCGACGCATCGCCAGTCTTTGTTTGTCTCACAAATTCATTCACAGTTCTCTCAGTCAAGCTGCTTACATCGTCCCAACATCGCACATATCTTACCGCACGACCCATTCTTTATCAGTCACACGTACACGTGCTCGCCTTGAGGCATCTCTCGGTGTTCCAGCTTAAACTCTTCCATGTGCTTGCTAGTTTTCTTCGAGCCAACTAGTCAAAAGAGGCATAGTGAGTACGTGTTTCACTAATGCAATTGACTGTTCTTGTGTTGATTCAATGGAAACCAGCTTCCACAATCAGGTTGCTAGGCTCAGGTCAGCTGGGTATCCCGAAGCGTTCTTGGTATCCGTGGCCGAAAGTATCCGCAGAAAACGGAGAGCTAAAGATGGCCAAATGAATGGTGCAGCAGGACGTGACAACAGCAGCCGAGAAAAAGAAAGAGAAAAAATTGACCCCGTATCGCCACATTAACCTGCAAACGTCTCAAAAGACGACAGTCTTGCGTGTGGAGAGAGTGAACAAAACATTTCTTTGATGTGCTGCGCAAAAAAAAAAAAATCGGTGAGTGATACTCTGGAGGCGCTGCGTTAGAGTGCCTCGAGCGTGCAGCGGAGGTGAACGAAAGCATCAAACTACGTCACACGTGAGACATAAGCGCCATTTGGCAGTTTTTTTTTAAAAACAAAGCGCGTGGCTCTGAGACGAGTGTGTGTGCCCTTCTCAGAGGTGATAACGTGTAGAACGCAAGGCGATGGGTAGGTGCCACCACCGTCAGTCTCAGCAAAGCTTTAGAAACAGTCTATTCGTAAGCGTTGCATGGTCAGTGCGGCGTGATAAGCGCTACGGTACTTAAAATTACTTATGTGTGCCTTTTCTAATAAAGGACGCACGTGTAGAATATATTGGCAATGTTATGGTGCCCGAGACATGAGCAATACTTGCTTTTCAATTGACAATTGCACAAGCATGAACACTGAATCTTGAGCAATATTGGTGGGCGCTGCGGATGAGGTCGGCCGTTTCGAGTACTCGATGCTGGTGAGTGTGGGAAAAAAAACAAATGTACAGACAGACAGACAGACAGACAGACAGACAGACAGACAGACAGACAGACAGACAGACAGACAGACAGACCAAGATTTTTGCGTCGAAGGTCCCCAAGAAAGACTATCATCTTCAAAAATAGCTGTTGTTCCTTACATTCAACAGGTTACCCACCGCCTGGAAATGGTAAAACAACGCATGGGAGTGCGTGTAGTTTCCTGTGTTCCACACAAGCTTTCTCAGCTGGCTAGGCTGACATGTGAAGTTAGACACAAAAGCAGCTGTGCAAAACAAAGCACAGAAGCCGTTTTGTCAATTGCATTGACAACGTTGTTTACATGATCAAAGTTTCGTGCGGTGCCTGTTATATTGGGAAAACTGAAAGATGTCTCAACGACAGATTGCGTGAGCATGCGTGAAATGTTCGCAGCGGCAACGATGATTTTTTGGTCCAGCATATCACTAGATGAGGCTGTGAAGTACAGTTTGATAACACAGTCGAACTTTACAAACATAGAGATGAGCGCACGAGGCTTATAATTGAGGCAGCATACATAGCGCGTGCACACCTGACTTGCATCAGGAAACCATCGATAGCTCTGTCCAATAAGAAGCTAGCATTTTTAGACAGTAGCAGATGTGATGGGAGGTAAGTAATCACTCGAAGGCACAGTAAACGTTGGTAGGGTGAATTTTCGATCACCTGGTGTTCTTTAACGTGCACCCCAATCTGACCACACGGGCCTAAAACATTTCCACCTCCAACGGAAATGCAGCAGCCGCCACTGGAATTCGATCCCGCGACCTGCGGGTCGGCAGCCTAGTAGCTTAGCCACTGGAAACCGTGGCGGGGCGGGCTCGCTGTGCTTTACAGAGAAAGCTAAGTTGGGCTACTTCAGAAAGCTTATTATTCCCTCTTTTCAATGACATCTGATTTTATTGCCTGGTTGGAAGTGTTACCTAGTAGTAATGAAAGTAGCGTGAGCAACCAACGCAATTTCGCTGTACAAGCCTCTGCTGTACTGCGAGTACGGCGAAACTATTCAACATAACAAAGCGGAATTTGTTTTACCTTTAGACGAAGTGCCATTCAAGGTTCCTATTAACATATATTGGACATTACTTTGTATTTTAGTTACGTTCCAATACGAATAGGCAAAATAATGAAGGTTTGTCTAGGAATATTTGTTTCTTTACATAGCAGAATTATAATATTTAGTGGCTATGTAGACTACATTAGACTTATTTTCCACGCGAAGTCGCTTAATGCTCTGACAAAAACTTGATGAAATATTATTGTGTCGATAGGGCAGTTTGTGGTTCTACTTGTTCGTGAATTACCCATGAAGCGACATAATCATACAAGCTGATACTCTGAGTTTCAATATAATAAAGCAGCAGACTCCTTTCTGTGATTTTATGAAGAGAAAATTATTTTAACTTTATTATAGGACCTACAAGAAAGCATTGGATATAGCTAGATTTTCGTCGGTCCAGTTCCGTAGAGAATCACTTTCTTTGCCATCTAGACGCTAACTTTCAACGAGCATTGCACATAAGTAGATGCATATTGTGTCTTGTATCTATTTGTGCTCACTAACCTGACCACTCATTGCTTCAAACTAAATATTTTCAATTAATGTTCAATCTCACAGGCGTTTTTTGGTGGTGCCATCATCTATTAAAGGAAAAAAATTGACGACAGATCCACGAGGTGAATGATGATGAGATTGGGCGCAGCTCCTGGAAATAGTACCGTGAAATTTTCTTCCGTTAATTCGCCTGGCGATATGCGCGCTTCCTCACCGCTTCCCATTGTCGAACGTTTACAAGATCTGCTTCGCGACGTTGACGTGCTGCCTCGGCCTCTCGTTCCCGTACATAAAGATGGTGCCGACGCTGACGTGCCGCTGCAGCTTCTTGTTCACGTACGGCGGGATCTTGCCGACGCTGCCTTGCTGATGGGGCTTCTTGTTCCGGTACAGCAGGATCTTGGCGGCGACGTCGTGCAGCTTCCCGGCGCGCTTCTGCCTCGCGTGCTCTCACTTAAGAGTCCTGTCTGCGAGCGCGCACCGCCGCTGCCCTGCGCGCCCGCCTTTCGGCATCCTTATTCATACGAGCACACACCGACGGCAACGAGCATCGGCCGCTACAAACCTCTATCGATATGGTTTTGATTATAAAATCATAGCTTAAGAAAACACCTGGCGTCTTTCGTTAAGCAGCCGGTGTCTTCTTTTTTGTTTTGCTTTAGAAACATCTGGCGTCTTTCATTGGTTTATTTCATCAATCAACGACATATTCAACAAAAAATTTTTATTGTTTATTCACGCACAGGAGAAATCTCACCAGGCACAATCTTGGAGGTAAATAATGGCTGCTACGGAGAATGAGAGACAGCAGAAGTCACCTTTTAACACTTCTACTTCTACTAATGTTTTCTACTGGAACATGCCAATGGCTGCTAATCGGGAATGGGAGACAGCAGAATTCTCCTTGCAGTTAACCCGCACTCTGCAATTTTTTTTGATTGTTCAACATCGCACAGGAGAAATCTTCCACCGCCACCATCATGGAGGTCAAAATGTAGGACTGGTTGCATACTACGACAACGACTACTAGGGACGAACGGGTGCCGCTACAAGGAGCTTCGCCCTTAAAATCAAGTTGTTTCATGTGAGTTGAAATGTCCGCCCAATGTTGCGCAACAAACATAACAAAACGGGCAAAACAGGTATGGATTATATCTCCAGCCTTCATAGTTTGGCTAACAAGGTAACTCTAGTTGCTGCGCGTAACAAACACCAGCCGTAAAAGGAGGAAGGCTGAGTAATAAATCCCTTCCACTCGCGCCAGGTTAGCAGGTGGGGCGGTGTCATCAAGTGGCCAGGTACGCCAAAACATTGCGCGTTCGTCAGGCGTTACCCGAACCAGCGTTCCCCGCCACTTGTTTAGTACTGTGCAACTCTTCGTGGTTCAGCTGCTCGTGTTTTGCGCGTTCCTTTGAGTTTTTTATGCCGGTGAGGTCAAAACTGTGAAAGGAAGGTCGCTGACATGCCATGTGAATGATATGAATGTAGTGCCACTTCAAAGGGGACCAGATTTTTCTGTGAAGCATGTCTTAGCGATTTTGAGCATATCTATCTATCTATCTATCTATCTATCTATCTATCTATCTATCTATCTATCTATCTATCTATCTATCTATCTATCTATCTATCTATCTATCTATCTATCTATCTATCTATCTATCTATCTTTTTTTCTATCTCTCTATCTATCTATCTATCTATCTATCTACCTATCTATCTATCTATCTATCTATCTATCTATCTATCTATCTATCTATCTATCTATCTATCTATCTATCTATCTATCTATCTATCTATCTAGCGGCCTAGGACTTTTAGCTCTCCTGGCCATTTGGGTAGTGTATCGATACCAAACTTGGTGTGGCATAACATGACTGTATTGCCAGCATATTTAACTAGTAATAAGATGAAAATCAATACATGCATGTCATTATTGTCATGTTCTACAATTCACGGTCCTGCCGCTCTTGCGGTGGCTTCGTTCACATTGCAAGTTGCAAAACTGGTATGGTATGGTATGATTGCACGGCAAACACAACCAAAGACCCTAGCATAAAAATCATAACATGCGTCTCATGTAACAACAAGACTACATGCCACGCCCATGATGCGCTCGCGGCCGTTTCGCTAGCGTCGCACACACCAAATTTGTTATTACAGTAGGTGAATAGATGACGAAGGTAACTGACTAATGCAAACATGATAACTATGAGATGCGTGTCATGTAACAACATGACTACATGCTACGCTCGTGGTGCGCTCGCGGCCGTTTCTCTAGCTTTCCATGTTCCAAACTCGGTATTACGCGACGTGAATGGAGGATATAGGTGAATGACACATCAAAACATGATATTCACGACATGCGTGTGATGTAACAACATGACTACACGCCACACTGACGATGCGTTCGCCGCCGTTTCGCTAGCAGGACATATGCCAAATTTGGTATTGCGTGACGTCAATTAATGACGAAGGTATGTGATTGCTGAAAACATGATAATCATGAGATACGTGTCATGTGAGAACATGACTACATGGTTCACTCAAGGCCCCATTATATTTAGACGTGACGGAGTTCCCGTGCTCGCTGGCGTTCATTTCGTTGCGTCATGCCGGCGTTGCCACGCCAGGCGCCGGTCCTTCCATATACTCGCAGGTGCGCGCCGCACTGCGTTGCTATGACGCATGCGTGTTTCAGCGCGTCTGGCGTCCCTCCGTCACGAAAAGGGCCCCGACGCGGTGGTCTAGTGGCTAAGGTACTCGGCTGCTGACCCGCAAGTCGCGAGGTGATCGAATCAAGGCTGTGGCGGCTGCATTTCCGATGGAGACGGAAATGTTGTAGGCCCGTGTACTCAAATTTGGGTGCACGTTAAAAAACCCCAGGTGGTCAAAATTTCCGGAGCCCTCCACTACGGTGTCTTTCATACTCATATGGTGGTTTTGGGACGTTAAACCCCACATATCAATCAAATCCGTCACGAAAAGAGGGAGACGCAGTGTTGTCTGGGTAACGCATCTGCGCGAAATGCAGCATGCCACATTTTGCGCCGGTTGCCGTCAGGCCGGGCCAAAGGAAGCTGGTCGCACCTGGCGTGAGACTATAGACTGCTCACGTTTTGCCAACGTAGTGTCGCTTTGCCCACCATGCGCACGCGTCAGTGCTACGTTGAGGTATATTGGGCCCTTCATGATGCGCTCGCAGCCGTTTTGCAAGCTTCATATATAAAAATTTGGTGGTACGTGACGTTAATTCATGACGAAATATATGAGTGCTGCAAACATGATAATCCTGAGACGCTTGTCATGTAAAAACACGACAAGATACCGTTCTCACAGCGTTCTCGCGGCCGTTTTGCTAGCTCCACATATACTAAATTCGGTATCACGTGACGTGAATGAATGACGAAGGTAAACGACTCATCCAAACATGATAATCATGACACTGAAGTCTGGTACGGCATCATTTACCTCCACGTCGTAACATTGTGGTGATTTTAAAGTGACATATCAACATTTCTCATTCGTGAAGTGCCCATGAACGTCCAGCCAGGGCCAAAACCAACAAAAACGAGAGCGCTAGAACAACCGGCCAATAACGAGGACACTGAATTCTAAAGACAGGTCAAGGATACCTTGAATGAGATCGAAAATTTTGTCAGTGCGGTGGTCGAGTCGTTTTGCAGGATTGCACAGCACAGCCACAAAGATCAAGGCTGACCTAGTCAAAGGTTCACAATCTCGAAAGGCTTCTCCGGCCCAAATAATGCCTAAGGTCAGGATCGTGCAGATGGTGGCAACCCATAGCGTCTCTCAGAGGGAAGCTTTTGAGGGGCCCAACAATGACGGGACACCTTAACAATTTTGTAATTTGGCAGTGGAACTACTGGAGCTTTCAATAAAAAAAACAGCTCTCCAGCAGTATGATAAATCCCAGCCAATTCGACCAGATGTTGTTATGCTACAGCAGGAAGACACAGAGAGATAGGTTTATTTACAGAAAGGCAGAGAGGTCAGCCTGAGCAATGGCTTGCTCTAGCCTGCTACTGTACACTTGGGGAGGGGAAAGGGAAAAGAAACTATAACAGATAATGATGGTGAGATAGACAGGTTAGTATGTCGTATTCTTTCTAGCTGAGACAAATTTTACAGCCGCGCATTTAGTCCAGTTACTTCCAAAATGCTACACGAGACGCTTAATGAAACAGTGAGCCTGTCAGGCTACACCCACCAAATCACGAAACTTCTAGATGACCGAGTTATCTGCACGTTTGCGTCCAAGAAGAACACTTACATTAAGCACATTTTGCACATGGCAAATAGCGAGATTGAACACTCTCTTTCAGAAATTATACCAAGCAGCAACCATAGAAATAGCATTTTCATGCTTCACACATATATAGCTATCTAAGAGGCAGGCACCATCGCTTCACCTCATTGTTATCGAAAGCCATTTCGATCGCTAAGAAAGTGGAGGCACTCAGTGTTATAGCAGAAAATTTCAATGCACACCATCATGCTTGGGGCTACCCTCGCACGACTGCCAAGGAAGCCGAGCTCTGGCAAACGGTATAGGATCTGAATCTGACTTTCGTCACTGAACCCACGTTTCCTACCCGCACTGAAAATTCTTGCTCTAGGTATACTAACCCAGACATCACCTTTGTGGCAACCACGGGGGACGTATCATAGTTAAACTTAGGAGAGGACTTGGAAAGCAACCATTGTATTCTGATTACGAAATTACAAATTCAGGCAAAGCCCCCTAAAGGTTTCAAATTCACAGATTGGAACCTCTTCCTTAAGATCAGAGCGGAGAGCGCACAGGAGATTAATGACTCACCGAATTTCTGCAAGTGGCTGTCTAAGCTGGTCGAAGACGTCAAGTCAGCCATCAAAACGATAGAAACTGATCTTCCGGCCAATAAAATAGATAGCAGGCTTGCTCATCTTCTTGAGGCTAAAAGCGCCCTCTTTGCCAGGTGGAAAGCACACCGTATGACTCGAAGACTGCGGAAACGCATCACAAGTCGTAATCAGGAAATAACCACTCACTCTCAGACGCTGGAAAAACAGCATTGGGACGAGATTTGCAAGACGGTGGATGGCCAAATGAGAGTTGAGGGAAAATGGAATCTCCTCAAACACCTGCTACAGGAGACCAAATCTATATCCAACCAGACGCACTTGGTAGACCGAATACTTCACTCAGAAAAGAAGGTTAAATCGGACACGGAAATAACGGACTGTCTGGCACAGAGACACCTCCCTTTAGAAAGAAGCCGGCCTCGTTCTGACTACGCGCAATACACGAGATCACCAGACTTCACATTGGACAAGCTCTTCCAGGAAGCAGAGGTCTGGACCATATTAAACACTCCTAATGGCAAATCTAGCCCAGGCCTGGATGGCATTACAAACAGGACACTACGCAATTCAGACGATGACTCTGTCACCTACCTCACCAAAGAAATCAATCGTATTTGGGAGACGGGGACTTTCTCTGAGCATTGGAAAATGACGTCGGTTATTCTCATACCTAAACCTGGCCGGAGCTCCAGTCTAAGCAACTTTCGACCCATTTTACTGACGTCCTGTATAGGCAAGGTTTTCGAGTGTGTCATCAACGATCGGATATCAAAGCACACCGAGAAGGCTAACTTGTTCCCGTACAGCATGGTATCTTTGACACCACATATATCTACTCAAGACGTCACGAAAATGCTGAAGCATCACATCCTGTATCAGGAGACGAAAGCAATTAGAGCTATTCTCGGTCTCAATCTTGAAAAGGCCTTTCACAATCTCTCGCACTCCCACATACTTGCCTGCATCTCCTCTCTCAACTTAAGAGCCAAGTTTCACAAGTTCACCAGCTAGCTCATCAGGAAGAGAAAAGCCACTATACAGCTTGGGGATCTCAAGTCTGAGCCCTACGATCTCGGTTTCTTCGGCACCCCGCAGGACTCAGTCGTCTCGCCACTGCTGTTTAACATTGCAATGTGTGGCCTTGCTTCCAAGCTCTCAAACCAAGAATGCATCGAGTTCGCCATCTACGCGGATGAATTCACTATATGGAGTGTCTGTGGCCTGGAGGGCTCTGTAGAGAGCTCTTTTCAAGAGGCCGTCGACTGTGTTGAAGTCTACGTAAAGGAAATGAGTCTCAATTTCTCGCCGACAAAGTGCTAACTTTTCTTATATCGACCCACGAGACGGGGACCCAAACCCAAAAATTGGCAACCACTGGTCGACATCGACATTAGGCTGCACACAGCATCAGGGCAGCGTATACCAAGAATGGACTTCATACGCGTTCTGGCATTGATTATCGAGGCTAATGGACAGAACGGCCGCATCATACACTGTCTGACTTCCAAGGCGGAAGGGGTCATCCGACTTATTTCACGCGTTTCCAACAGTCGGGGTGGTCTTCGAGAGCACAACCTCCGCAGACTGTTCCATGCATTTTCGAAGAACCACATAAGCGGTGTCGCATCTATGCACAGGTGACAACTCGATGAGAGAAATAAATTGAACATCCTAATAAGGAAACGCATCAAGAAAGTTCTTGGCTATCCTATGCAGTCTACAACACGCTTGAAGAAGTTATAGAGGCTTAACAAACGGCACAGGTTGCCAGGCTTTCGATCACACCAGCCGGGAGAAAGATTTTCGTTAACACTGGAGTCAACCCCTGACGCTCGAAGTGCAAAATACGCCACTTGATGCTTATATACGCTCTCGCATAAAAGTGTGCCTCCTTCCACAAAATATGCATCCACAGTACAACGTGGGCAGGCGTGCCATTTGAGAATTCTCTCGTTTAGCTCAAGATCACACCCACTCATCTGTTTCATGGTTTGTTGATGCCACCCACAACGGCGTTTCCGCTCACTTTGCAGTAGTATCCGGAGATACAAAGGGTAAGATTTTATAATCGGCGTCATTTTGAACCACTTCTTACAAAGCAGAACAGATGGCCATTGCACTAGCTTTCCTTGATCCACAAAAGACTGATATTTATATGTACTCTAAATCCGCTGCTAGGACATTCGCTTCTGGTTCCATGTGCAAGAAAGTTTTTAGAACTCTCGCTCACAAGGAACTCACCCACCACACTATGGTTTGGTTCCCTGCTCACTTTGGGTTCAGGGTCGGAGGCCTTCCCAATGTCAACGAGCTAGCTTACTCCAAGGCGTGAGGCCTCACTTACCACGCCGGGACTTGTGCTTCTCAGACTGACAAATAAGCCCCAAGCCTTCATTTTAGGAACATTTTGGCTACCTTCAACGAGATCTCGAAGCACTATAAATTAGGCCATAGGTCCTTTCCATTGCCACACGAAAAGTTGTCTAGGCCAGATACAATCTCTCTTCACATGCTTCATACGAAAACATACCCTAGCTTCGTGAATTATAGCCATTACTCCGATATTTATGAGCTTTGTCCGGACTGCCAAAATCACAGTGATTTTAACCACATGCTCTGAAGGTTCCCCTCTATACAAAGAAAAAAAATGAAGAATTTTTCGAAAAGTCCTTTCATTTATAGCTCATGAGTCCGGTTCTCAAAAGACAACTCAAGACCATCAAGAAAGCCCACGATGCGGCGGTGAAGCTGGGCCTCCCCGTCCCAAAGTGGAAGTGGCCCGCGATCCTACTCCTATAAAATGGGGGTGGAATCCTTCAGGGCCCTAATGAAACTTTTTCATCCGTCATTCGTCCATCTTGCCTTGCATATGAAGACTATTCAGATTTCGCATGCTCGACAAACTACAAAAGTACCACAAACTACAATAAAGAAAATGAAGAAGCGTTGCCTCTGAGATGGCTGTTGGTCAGCTCAGAGGCAATCGTACCAATGGTTCGATGCTCACAGTCAACTCTGGCACGTCCTCTTGTCCCTTCGCTTCTTCAAGAAAATGGCACGTTGGTTCGCAGAAATATTGTCAAACAGATCGCACTTTTACATCCGCATTTTTGGTGGACGTTCTCAAATCTTGTAATTGCCGAGAATATTAAAGTAAGCCTGCACGGTACACGAAGAATAATCTGACTTTGACGCCCATGAGAATGGCCGCATGAAAAAAATAGTGCTGATACATATACTGTAGCACTGACGAACACTTTTGATGCGAACCATTTCTTTGCGTGCAGCAAGCACTTTTGGCGTCTATCAGCGTATCTATCTATCTATCTATCTATCTATCTATCTATCTATCTATCTATCTATCTGTCTATCTATCTATCTATCTATCTATCTAATCTATCTATCTATCTATCTATCTATCTATCAATCTACCTATCTATCTAGCCGATTACGTCTGAGTGTTCGGGTGATTGCGTGAACCAAAATTAGTATAGGAGGATAAGATTATTTCATATATATGACGCGATAGTCAAGACTTGAATACTTTCATAATCCCATCAAGTATGCCGTCAAACACCTTCCATTAGAGTGTAGAACAAACTTGCGGGTTGTATGAACCCCTATGCGGGTATGAGCAACAGGTTATCGACACTTGGAATCTACTCAGAAACGACGAGGAGCAGTTTTAGGAGCGGTTTTAACACGTGAGCGTTAAGAAAAGCTTGGCATTGGCAACGCTGACCTGACAAATGCAAAGAATAAATGTCAAGGTCTCAGCAGGTATCGAACTCAAGCATTATAGATGGCAATCGAGCATTCTACCACAAACGCATGCCATGTCTCGAAACTACTTTTCAAAGAGACCCTAATGTTTTGAAACGTTAATTGTGGTTGCCATGCTGGCTATGCAATTATATCAAGATTGCATATGTACTCCTACGATACAGTCGTGAGGTCGGGTTAACTTCAAATGTAGTTAGCAGCCATGCGCTGAAGTCGATTCATGTAAGAGCGTTCAGGAAAACCATCCTCGCGAGCACCAGCACTTCATATCAGCTTACCACTTCTGGTGTTGCTAATACTCATGTTTCTCGTTGACATCATCGCCCAAGTGAAAGAAAACTGATTATACAATCATCCGCAGCGTGTGTCTATGCGTGCAAGATTGGACATATATTGAGCGTCATTTTATGAAGTATCGAGATATAAAAATTGCTACATAGTCCCCTTCCCAACGCATAGTTGGCGTAGCGTCGATTATTAGGATACGTAAGATAACCGATTTATTTTTGATGAACTGTTGCGGCAACCTATACAGCAAACTTGTTGACAGTGCCTCTAAGTCAATATAAAGAAAACCCACAACTTTCCAGAACAAATAAGTGTATTGCTGCTGATATAGCAGAAGCATAAAACAAAACTGGGTACTGTAACTCTGTCGCTCCCAGAAAAGTTATGCGTTCCAATTTCTTTAGAAATGCCGGCATGCTCGTGCTTGCTAAAAAAAATTGAAAATAAAAAATAAAACAACCATTTCGCATGGAACCTCTTCTCAAAAACGTTCCATATATAGCTTCTAACTCCTCTATATTAGCGTAAATCATCTTTTCAACTAATCAACAACCAGAGGTACTATATTTAAATAACCATTTTATTGTAGAGGGTGAAATTTACCGAATACCTGCAGGCTCCTCAGGTCATCTTCTGATGAAATCTGCCTGGCCGTTTTTATAGCGTAAACTACATTGACTGCGATTGAAAAATTGATTTGCTGCACAAGCTTGAAGGAAAACAAGGGAGACAGGAAAGAGCACAGACTACCAACTGTTTATTGTCGCTTCTTGAAGCCAATATGACGCTGCGCTTCCACGTTGCGCACAAAACCAAAGATGCCGCAAACAAAGCCGTCTCGAAACAAATCAATTCAAAAGTAACAGCCAACACAATGACAAATGCGAAAATTGGCAAAACACAAAAGTTATACCCACCACAATCTATAGGCTGCGTATTCCCAAGGTGTGCGCTTGTATTTAATCTAAAACTTATCTTTAATTATTTATTGCACCAAGCATCAACAAAGGCGTGAAAATACGAAAATGTACTCTAGAGACTTTTATAAAAACCCTTAAAATAGCGCTCAGCACCGAATAAAATAATAAAATAACAATTTTATAGTCACTCCAAGCAGCCCCAGGTGATCAAACCCGAAGAAGCAGTAGGCCGAGAGAGTGAAAAAAATAATAATAACAAACATAAAACCTTACAAAACATTACGTAGCTTCACATGGGAAATTAAACAGGAACACTCATGAACAAAACAAAAGAAGAGAAATGGAAGAGAACACAATGCAAGGCGTTACCCACAACATTACACGTGACCATGTAGGAAGACCATTTCCTTGTCCGAAAGCGAAATTGAAGGCATGCTTATGCACTTGTCATTAAATTGCCTCATGAAGTACGCTTCGATAATCTCCCTTTAGGTCTTTTCACGGGCCCTTGCCATGACTGACGCATTCTCAAACCGAGGGGGGGGGGGGTGCAACCGCATGTCCCACAGTGGAAATCTAAATCACCACCATTTTTTCCTTGTACGGCCAGACTGTGCTCACGCAAGCGTTCGTTGAGGCAACGCCCCGTCTGCCCTTTGTACATCCATCCACACGACAAAAGGATCAGATATACAACAGCAAACACACACCTAATGAACACGTTCGCATGCTTTTTTGTGCATTTTGCCTTCTTTTGTTTTGTCCTTAACGAACAGATCTGACATACCTTTGTAGGTGCTGAAAACAGTACATCGACACCGTACCTATTAGCCACCTTTTCTACATTGTGGGAAACACTATGTAAGTACAGCATAACATAAATAGGCCTCCTCTCCCTTCCTTCGACGCTTGGACCCGCGCCTTTGTATTTTTTAAGAAGGCTTTCGCAAGCACTAGCTAGAATCTGTGCCGGGTATTCAGCCACGCCCAGACGAGCTACCTGATTCTCGAAGTTTTCAAACATCAGATGAGGGCAAGACTTGTCGCACAGTCTATCTGCATGCCTCGATATCTGTCCTACTGCTTAAAGAAGAAATACGTTTCGATTGAAGTGAGAGTACTTTTTGGTGCTCTGGTGCGATCCTGGGGCCACGTCAAGAGAGTTTGTAAGCTGATGAAGTATGGATCGGGGAGACAACTGCGATTCTATCTTGACTGGCTCAGGGTAGTACTCCAAGAGGACTGTGGTGGTGATAAAGGCCAGCAACAGTTCGCAAAGCACAAAAGAAAGGCGGATCCGTTGGCAAAGTTCTTGTGGCAGAACGTCAGGTAAACCTTTACTTCAAAACCACGACTGGTTGCAACAAGCAGTAGTGTCACTTATTTGGGAGACGTAGGGATTCCTGCAACAGTGGAGCAAGTCCTCAAAAAGGGCCCAAATGCAGTTTCCAACCCCGTTCAACGCGTCCTTAAATGTTGTCCCATGTGCATCGATTTGGCCAACGTGTACAAGAGCAGGACTTGCAGAGGGCCATCGGGGATGAAATAGACTGCCTGGTGAAAACCCCGAGGGATCAGTGGGTTCCTAGGCCTCCTCTAAAATTCGTCGTCGAGGCACTCAAACAAAGGAATTTGATGTTTATAACCTCACACGAAGAGAGAGGATTCGTGGTTCTTCCTGAACGGATGTACGAGGACAAGACACTAGATGCAGCGTGCAAAAACTTCAAAGTGGTGCATTTCTGTCCAAATAATTGGAAGACCAAGGTACAAAAACTGTTGAAAGAAATGAACCTTGATGCGCTCTGCAGAGAAGTGGTGAAAGCAAGCAATGTGACGCTACAGCCACTTTTCACCTGCAAGACGCACAAGTCTGACTACCCACAAGAGTGGAAGCTTGGGCTAGTTGGTGCGTATTCATATTTGTAAGGTGTTTCAGCGCGCGAACAAAGGAAAAAAGGACAGGGTAGACAGAAAGAGCGCTGACTTCCAACTAACTTTATTTCGCAGAGTGGCAAGAATTTATACGTCTAAAAAGGAAGATTACAGAGCATAAATGTAAAAAACAAGCCCAATCTACACACCAGTAACAGCACGTGTGATAGGTCCTCTAATGCCTCAAAGCCCAGCCAGGTAATCGCGTTCAGCCTGGGATAAAGCAACCGATGAAGTGCTTACGCATTTATTTCCTAGCACGTGTATTCTTTCTGCTTCGATAATTTCTCGGGTAAGTTGCTCCCTGTGCCTTGCCAATATAGAGCCCTGATCAAAGAGGGGGGTGCACCCACAATCTCGGCAATGAATGCCAAGATGCCCTTGTACCACATTGTGCACATTGTTTCTGTGTTCTCGCAGGCGGTCGTTTATGCACCTGCCGCTTTGGCCGACATAGACGCACCCACATGTCAGTGGAATTAAGTATACGACTCCCACTGCGCATGGGACGTAGCATGTCCTGTGCGCGACAGAGCACGCGGCAGAAGTTGCGCGAGGTGTATTTACACGTTTGCAAAGCTTCTGCAATTTTTCAGGTGCTGAAAAAACAACAAGAACGTTGGCGTCTCGAGCAATCTTTTCAGCCTGTGTGAGATGTCGTGCACGTACGGTAGTACGACAGGCCGGCTCTTACTGACGCTGTTGCGCTTATCTGGTTTGTTGCCTCGCTTCACGACAGTGACAAGCTTTTCCGCCACTGAAACTAGAACGTGTGCGGGGTAACCGGCTTTGCTGAGGCGCTCCACTTGTAGAGCAAAGCTGCGGTGTACCATGTGGGGGCAAGACTTCTTTAAGGCGTTGGCAAGGCAGAGGTTAGCAATGCCCCGCTTGACCAATTTTGAGTGAGCTGAGCCGAAAGGCAGAAGTGGCTTGCCGCTTCTTGGTTCATACATCCAGCAAACATGTCGGGGTTCTACCAAAAGCTTCAAATCTAGAAATTTCAGGTTGTTATCATTGGGTGATTCATACGTTAAAACTAATGGTTTCAGGCACTCTCGGAAAACAGTCAACACGTCAGAGGAAATGGTCTGAAAATTTTGACTGTCACATTTAAACAACACTAAATAATCATCAACAAAACGGCAGACTTTAAAAACCACAGAGTCATCAAGTTTGTTTGACAAGACACGATCCTGATGTGCTAGAAATATGTCACTGAGAATGGGTGCCAAGCATGAACCAATACATACTCCACTTTTTTGTAAGTAGTTTTTTTCATCCCAAAATACAAAAGTGGCGTTCAAGTAGAAGCTGAGTAACTCTAATAGGCTGTTATTATGAATTCCAGTGCGCGTTTGGAACGCTGATGATTCGAAGTTGTCTATGGATTCCTCTACACATTTTAGTAGTTGATCGTGCGGCAAAGAGTAATACAAGTCCTTAATATCCACAGACATTGCCTGGAGTCCTGTGTTAGTTCGCCTAATAATGTCAATAACAGCGTCAGAGTTTTTTACCAAAAAAGGGTCGTCTATTGTTAAGTTTTTTAGCTTTTCTTGCAAGAAAAGTGCTACCGACTTTTGCCAGGTCCCCCTTTCTGTTACAATGACCCGAAAGGGGCAGTCAATTTTGTGCGTTTTCGCAGAAAACGCACAAAATTGTTATTGACATTGTTATTGACATTATTAGGCGAACGCTGTTATTGACGCTGTTATTTACATTATAAGGTGAACTAACACAGGACTCGAGGCAATGTCTGTGGATATTAAGGACTTGTATTACTCTTTGCCGCACGATCAACTACTAAAATGTGTAGAGGAATCCATAGACAACTTCAGATCATCAGCGCTCCAAACGCGCACTGGAATTCATAATAGCAGCCTATTAGAGTTACTCAGCTTCTACTTGAAGGCCACTTTTGTATCTTGGGATGAAAAAAAACTACTTACAAAAAAGTTGAGTATGTATTGGTTCATGCTTGGCACCCATTCTCAGTGACATATTTCTAGCACATCAGGATCGTGTCTTATCAAACAAACTTGATGACTCTGTGGTTTTTAAAGTCTGCCGTTTTGTTGATGATTATTTAGTGTTGTTTAAATGTGACAGTCAAAATTTTCAGACCATTTCCTCTGACGTGTTGACTGTTTTCCGAGAGTGCCTGAAACCATTAGTTTTAACGTATGAATCACCCACTGATAACAACCTGAAATTTCTAGATTTGAAGCTTTTGCTAGAACCCCGACATGTTTGCTGGATGTATGAACCAAGAAGCGGCAAGCCACTTCTGCCTTTCGGCTCAGCTCACTCAAAATTGGTCAAGCGGGGCATTGCTAACCTCTGCCTTGCCAACGCCTTAAAGAAGTCTTGCCCCCACATGGTACACCGCAGCTTTGCTCTACAAGTGGAGCGCCTCAGCAAAGCCGGTTACCCCGCACACGTTCTAGTTTCAGTGGCGGAAAAGCTTGTCACTGTCGTGAAGCGAGGCAACAAACCAGATAAGCGCAACAGCGTCAGTAAGAGCCGGCCTGTCGTACTACCGTACGTGCACGACATCTCACACAGGCTGAAAAGATTGCTCGAGACGCCAACGTTCTTGTTGTTTTTTCAGCACCTGAAAAATTGCAGAAGCTTTGCAAACGTGTAAATACACCTCGCGCAACTTCTGCCGCGTGCTCTGTCGCGCACAGGACATGCTACGTTCCATGCGCAGTGGGAGTCGTATACTTAATTCCACTGACATGTGGGTGCGTCTATGTCGGCCAAACCGGCAGGTGCATAAACGACCGCCTGCGAGAACACAGAAACAATGTGCACAATGTGGTACAAGGGCATCTTGGCATTCATTGCCGAGATTGTGGGTGCACCCACCTCTTTGATCAGTGCTCTATATTGGCAAGGCACAGGGAGCAACTTACCCGAGAAATTATTGAAGCAGAAAGAATACACGTGCTAGGAAATAAATGCGTAAGCACTTCATCGGTTGCTTTATCCCAGGCTGAACGCGATTACCTGGCTGGGCTTTGAGGCATTAGAGGACCTGTCACACGTGCTGTTACTGGTGTGTAGATTGGGCTTGTTTTTTACATTTATGCTCTGTAATCTTCCTTTTTAGACGTATAAATTCTTGCCACTCTGCGAAATAAAGTTAGTTGGAAGTCAGCGCTCTTTCTGTCTACCCTGTCCTTTTTTCCTTTGTTCGCGCGCTGAAACACCTTGACCTTGGAAATCTGACTACCCGCCACGCCTCTTTGTGTCCGAGAAGGGCAGCTGGCAAAGGATAGTGTCGCGGTACCTACAAGCCTTACTTAGTTCTCTTAACAGCGGTGACACTTTCTTAGTGCGAAGTTCTTTGGAAATCGTTTCTACTTTGAAGGAAGGCTTGCCAGTGGTGTTCACGGCTTCTTCCATTGGCTTCTTCCCTCTCCGAAGCTATTAAAAGTGACAAGAATTTTTATTTTACTGTCAAGTTACAAAACTTTATTAAAGAGGACCCTAAAAAATTCTGGTATTTTAATAAGGACCGTAAAAGCCCTGTAAACCGAATCAAGTTTAACGGCACTATAATTGACAATCCTGAAACGATCGCGAAAAATTTCAACGACTATTTTCATAGCGTTTTTTCAACTTCTACCCTGTCTGCCTCAATTAGCATTGACAATTTGGGTGCACGTTAAAGAACCCCAGGTGGTGTAAATTTCCGGAGCCCTCCACTACGGCGTCTCTCATAATCATATAGTGGTTTTGGGACGTTAAACCCCACATATAAATCAATTAGCATTGACGCTTCTGATTCAGATCCTAACCTCATTTCATTCGATGGTGTCCTAAAAGAAACTGCTGCGATTAAAAGGTAAATCCCTGGACCAGACAACATACCCAATGCATTTCTCCGGCGATATGCCGGAATATTGGCAAAGTACATTGTTGTGATCTTCCGAGCCTCAATAAGTTCAGCAACATTACCCATCGATTGGAAATCGGCACGCGTTCTGGCCTTTGTGAAAAAGGGGGACCCAGAGTGCATACCAAACTACCGTCCAATTTCTATGACTTCCGCATGTTGCAAAGTGCTAGAACATATAATTACCACTCGTATAAACAGCTTCTTAGATGATAACCACATTTTATCTCCCTTTCAGCATGGATTTAGAAAACGGTTTTCTACAGTCACCCAGTTGGTCTCAGTTATTCATCACATTGCTTCTATTTTAGACAAAGCTTGTCAGGTCGATGTACTGTTTTTAAATTTCAGTAAAGCCTTCGACCGTGTTCCCCATAACAAGCTCATCGAGAAATTTCAGACTATAGGGCTTCCAAACTACCTAGTATCCTGGGTGTCTGCTTACCTGAACGGCCGGAAACAGTATGTCGACGTCTGTGGACAGACATCACCTCATCTCCCAGTAGATTCCGGCGTACCGCAGGGTAGTGTTCTAGGTCCGCTGCTGTTTATAATTTATTGCAATGATATTGTTAATGCTATTACTGATCCGGTTAAAATAAGACTTTTTGCAGACGACTGCATTATTTTCACAGATGTACACTCACCAGATGACCAGGTCGCTCTCGACACTGCCCTTAAAAATATTCTTTCGAGGTGTAAGAAATAGGGCATTGTGCTCAATTTCAATAAATCTGTTTGCCTTCGAATTTCTAACAAGAAAAATCCTCTTCAGTCTTCCTATTCCTCCAAAAGCCAACCCTTAAAAGCAGTCAGTCAATACAAATACCTAGGTATAACGATAACGAATAAGTTGTCCTGGAATGCACACATTGCCGATGTTTCGTCATCGGCTTTCCGTAAACTGTGTCTTTTAAGGCACAAACTCAGAGACGCCCCGTCGCAAGTGAAACTATTAGCTTATAACACTTTAATACGTCCAAAACTTGAATACGCTTGTATTGTATGGGATCCGCATACTAATTCTAACATATATTCCCTCGAAAAGATTCAAAGACGAGCAGTGCGTTTTATTTACTCGAAGTATGGTCGTGGTACATCGGTTACTGAACTAATGCGAGATAACGAATTCCTGACGCTACAATCGCGGCGCCAGCTTCTCCATCTAAAATTATTGGACTCACTAATTAACAATAAACTTGGACTAGACCCATCACATAACGTTACCCCCGTTTCGACCAGGCAAACTCGTCATTCTCATTTCCGATCTTTAACTCCGTATTTTGCGCGGACAGATTTATTTAAGTTTTCCTTTTCTCCGAGAACTGTAACAGAATGGAATAACTTGCCTTCTGATTTCCTCCAAACCTTAGATATTGATGAACCCAATGTTTAATTCTGTGAATCTTGACCCATCCCCCTCCCAATATATCTTCGTTTTTTTATTTTGATGTTTCTCTCCTACTTGTTCTTCTCTTACACAGATGTATTTTAGTCAAGCTGTGTTACTCATTTACTGATCACGTGCTTTCTTTGTTTTGATGTTTCTCTTATACTCGCTCTCCTCTTACACAGATGTATTTTAGTGAAGCTGTCTCACTCATGTACTGATCTTGTGGTTGTGTTTGTGCCCCTCCTGCTTGGGCCTTTTTTGGCCTGCAGTATTCCACAAATAGAATAAATAAATAAATGTGGAAGAGCTTTTTTACCTAATTTCACACGCCGCGCTTTTCGATGCTGTCAGGAGTGCAATCAATGAACTCGGGGAAGTTAATTTCCAAAAGAAGCATGGTATCTTCGTGAATTACTTTTTGGAACTTATAAACTACCTATATATAAACTACCTATATATAGGCCAAGAATTCTAATTGTTTGAGCTTCAGCTACCGGCCTACCCCCTACCTTTACCTCTAACGGCGGTGGCGGAATATAGTGTCTTGCTGTAGCCCTCTGGGTTTGTCCCGAACCACAAAGAGCTCGGACTTGGGCTGAGAGCATGAAAGTCCCGCCTCCCCTGCCAACTCTTCGACAATATTAACTGCCTGTTGTAGTGTTTCTTCCAGATGCGCGTCACTACCCCTGGTTACCCATAGAGTAATATCATCTGCATAAAATGTGTGTTTGAGTCCCGGTATCTCCTCCAGCCTTGGCGGTATTTTATTGAGGCGATGTTAAACAGGAACGGTGACAAAACAACCCAGCGGCGTCCCTTTGCTTCCCAACGCGAATGAGTCTGATTTGATATCTCCTATTGAAATTTCTGCGGTTCGGCCCTCCAAGAATGATCTGATGTAGCGAAATGTCCTGACCCCTGGGCCGATTTTCGATAGGTTATTCAAGATTGCCTCATGCAAAACATTGTCGAAAGCTTTATTCAGGTCAAGCCCCAATATAGCTTTGGTGCCCGTGCCATGCCCGGGATCGACTACATCATGTTTTGACTGTATCATGACATCCTGTGTGGAAAAATTGGGCCTGAAACCTATCATGGTTGGGGAAAGATGGCCTTGTCCTCTGCATAATGCTGAAGCCTGTTGAGGACCACGTGCTCCATCAATTTACCCACGCATGATGTCAGCGATATGGGGCGCAGGTTTTCCAAGCAGAGTTTCTTGCCTGGCTTCGGAATAAATATAATCCTAGCATGCTTCTAATGCGCTGGGATCTCCCCGGCCACCCAATACTCATTTATCAAGTCAGTGATCGCCCCGACCGATTTGAAATCTAGGTTTCTCAGCATTTTATTAGTAACTCCATCCGGACCTGCGGCAGACGTAGTACGCAGCTGCCCCATGGCAAACTCCACCTCCGCAACTGTTAACTCTTCATCTAGGTCTGAGTTTTCCACCCCCGAGTAGTGTGGTAAGCAACCGTCTACTCCATCAGTTATGTACCGATTCCGGAGTTCCTGTATAAACTCTTCAATTGTGCCTTCATATTGATGCATTAACCGAGTCCTTTGTCCCCGTTGCGCTGATTTTGTTGCTGCCAGATCCAAAAGATGCCTTAACAGCTGCCATGTCTTTTTGAATCCAAACTGTCCATTCATGCGATCACAATTCTGGCCCCACTGCTTAGCTTGCAACTGAATTGTATAATTTTCAATTTTACGTTCTAACTTGGCAGTCCTTCTGCGAAGGATGCCATTATGTTTTCGCTTCTTCCACCTTCTCGAGAGACTCGCGTGCGCTTCCCACATGTGTAATAGTCTCGAGTCAGCGGTAAACTTCTCCTGCTCGACTGGCACTTCTACCGTGGTATTATTTACATCCTCCTTGAGCGCCTGTATCCATGCATCTAGGTCATTAATTTTCCTGTTCACCATGTCTGCTCTGTTTTTCCTAAATATGTCCCAATCTGTAATTTTATGCTCCCTCACTTTGTCTTTATGCTTCGCAGCACTAAACGTCGTGGAAAGGATATAGTGATCACTTCCTAGGGCTTGTCCCGTGTTAATCCACTTTGCATTACTGATGCCTCTAAGAAACGTAAGGTCTGAGGAGGTATCCATGCTTATACTGTTGCCTATCCTCGTATCATCTTGTGTATTGTTTAACAGCGTCCATCGCAGATCCCGGGCAAGTTGCCAATGCCGATTGCCCTTTGGGCTGGCTCGAATATAACCCCACTCCGGGTTAGGCGCATTGAAATCTCCCACCACTATAGGCGGAGCGCGAGCTGCTAACCGTTGAGTTTGAATCAGGAGTTGTGGCAAGCCCAATCCATTATCTTTTGGAGAACTATACACAATAATAAAAACACACTGTTCTCATACTTTGGTTTGGGCAAAATATCTAGCAGGACATAGTCTTCCCTGCTGCTATCTACGGATTGCTGAATGGCAGTGATGTTGCGATTGACTAGCACGGCTGTGAAGACGCGTGATACGCCCCTTGAATAAGCCCCTGCAGTTCAACTGCCAAACCTCGATTCGCTGGCGAGGCGCCATGATGAGGCACCAGGTTGACTAATGGCACTTGGCCACGTACGGGAGGCAGTCTTGCCTCCAACAGAGTATGAAGCTGCTGAAACATGCCCATGACCTGGGTTTGGGAATCCCTCAATTCAGTGGAGAGCATGCCGAGACGCTCCTCTATTGTGTCTAATCTGGCTTCAATCTTTTCGATTCGAGCCTCCAACCTATCCTGTCTTTTCCCTTGTTTGCCTACTTTATCCGCAAGTGTAGTTACATCCGACTTAAGACTAATGACCTTAAAAACAGGCTGTGACATGTCTACTGGTGACGTTTCGGCTAATCGTTTTGCGTTAGCTACCTCATCCCACGGCAGTGGTCTCTTCACTGTCCCCCGATTCTCCACTTCCATAGCTGCACTCTCCTGTACGCGAGCAGACGCCTCTTGCGTCGCTTTCTGTAGGCCTTGCACTTCTGATGCCTGTGTCCCCTGCCGTCGGTCGTTTCTAAGTGCGCGTTCCATCTCTGCAATTCTGTTTTCCATTCTTCTAATCAAGTCTCCCTGTCGCTGAACCAGCGCTGCTAACTCCCTCTCTCGAGCGGTTTCGTTCTGGAAGGCCGTGCTTAACAAGCTCACTTTTTTGTTGGTGTCGCGTGCGCAGCTGTTGGTACTGGATGCTCGTCCACCATCTTGGCCACCCCCGCGCCCTGGCAATGGCGGGAAGGAACTCGACCGGTCCCTGCTTTTGCTTGTGCCTTCTTTACCCATCGGTGACCGCTCCGTGGCCCTCGAGGACCGCTTATCGTTGCCAGCTACGCTCCCTCTTTCGATGCTCTGCTGCCGGGCTGTCGGTGGCTTGCGAGCCAGGCGAAACTTGCAGTTCTGGCTCCCTGTGTGATGCGCACCATGGCACACCATGCAGTCCGGCGTGCACGTAGGTGGCTCTCCTTCTGGCGGGGCAGGATGGCCCTTCCCGCAACGGTGACATAGGTTGCTCTTCGGACGATAGCAAACGTCCACTCGATGTCCAACTCGTCTGCAGTTGTAGCAGGTCTCGACTAAATTTTTGTACGGGATCACAGCATAATGACAGTTCCAGTAAGTAATCTGCCGGGGTATGCGTTTTCCCCCGAACGTAATCTCAATCGCCTTTGACTTTCCCAGAGTTCTCGCGTCCAGAATGTCTATGCCTTCATTCTTCTTCGGGAATCCCGCCCGAACTTCTTCCACTGGTCATCTATCATAAGCATTGTAAATCACTCTCCGCACGGAGTTCTCCAACGGCGCCACGAACGCCGAAACCGGCAGGTCATGATCACCCAGCTTGAGCGTCTTCACAGTCGCATATGCCCCACTGCGATTTATGCACGGTGTGCTCACCGTCAACGTGTTGTTTGGGCCATCCACCCACACAATGTCTTCTTCCGCGGCAATCGCACTCGTTAGACGCGCTGCTGCTCTCAGTGCACATCCGAGTTCTCTCGCTGTCACAACACTCAAGTCCCAGTTCTGGGGCCTGTACACAATCTTGAAATCCGTGGCTGCAACTTGAGAAACGGTCCGCGTTTCTTCCATACCGGCGCTTTCTCCCGCTTGACTTGCTGCGCTCCGTGCCTCTTGCGCCCATCGCTGCCGGCCTACGTCTCGCAAGGCTTACTCTTGGCGTTGTCGCCATGCTGAGTCTTCTTAAATCGGTCCTGTGCCTTGAGCACTCGAGCCCACTCTCCTGCTTCAAAATCTTCGGGTGTTATAGTCTCCCCTTCGACGTAGTATTCCACCTTCAGCCCAACAAGGCCCACGGTCACCGGGCGCAGGTCAGACGCCCGGTGACGCGGCCCAGGCTTGGCCTAGGAGATAGGCCTAGCCTTGCCACTGCGGGGTTGATAGGAAAATCTCGGAAACTCCAAGAAAGGGGACAAACTTGCCCAAACGAGTGGTGTCTGTAGGTACAGGGCCAACTCCTGCAGACGAGCCCACTGACAGCAAGTCGAGAAAAAAGCGCGTCCGCCGATAGTCGGGCTGGAGCTCATGCAAAACACGTCCGCACAGCTTCTCACTCCAGCCGCGTCCCTCAAGTAGATGGAGAAGACATCTCTCCAGAGGATTGCACGGAAGACATGGGTTAGAAGGAAGCCGAAGCAAGACGCTCAAGGAATAAGCAAGCCGTGGTTAGCGTTCCTGCTGCCAAGGGTTCGACCAAAGCTGGCGTTGCAGGAGACGCTCGAGCCAGTCGTAGTAGGTATAATACCAAGCATACAATTGTGCCAGCTGGATGCATGCCGCCACTACCCAAGGACTTCAGCAAAAATTTGCTACGACCACGTGGAGGATTAAATATCTCGAGAATTGGCACTGGAGCCGTGGCAGGAGCGATAGTACTGGTGGCCGGCATCAAAGAGAAGGAGGCCATGCAGGACATCATCTGTTCCAACTTGCAGCAGAACATTATGGTGGCAAGCACTCCGGACCAAGACAGAGCTTCAAGATACCTCAAGGTCAAGCAAATTGATATTGGAGGCAAAGTTTTAGAGGTTAGCGCGTACGCCACGGCACCCCACGATACTTGTAAAGGAGTGATTCGCGGGATAAGCGGCGATGGCGTAGTGGTTAGAGCTTCCGCCTCGCATGCAAGAGGTCCGTGGTTCAAATCCCGGTACCGCGCAGTTCCCAACCGGATTAAAAAAATATAAAAAAATCCGCGTGTTGATGGAACTGCTTAAGAGGCCTGGGGTGCGGCCTCACCGGCAAACACCGCCGAGAACGCACTCCCTCACCAGAGAAGGATTGGCCACCCTGGTGCAGTATCTGGCCACTACTTCCCACATGCTTACGTCAAATAACTCACGGCCCTCAGTCCCCAGCAGCTGCGAACCAACTGACCACGGCGGCGGTCAGATCTGCAACGTAGCAGAGGGTGCTAAGAATCTCTGGATCCGGACAGGCCGCCATTGGAACCTGAACTTGGCAACGTTTAACGCTAGAACCTTATCTAATGAGGGAAGTCTAGCTGTACTATTCGAGGAGCTAGAGGGTGTTAAATGGGATATAATAGGGCTCAGTGAGGTTAGGAGGACAGATGAGGCCTATATGGTGCTACAGAATGGGCACGTCCTTTGCTACAGGGGCTTGGCAGACAGAAGAGAACTGGGAGTGGGGTTCCTAATTCACAGAAACATAGCTGGCAACATAGAGGAATACTATAGCACTAATGAAAGCGTGGTAGGTATCGTAATTAAACTGAATAAAAAATACAAGATGAAGGTAGTACAGGCTTACGCGCCTACATCCAGCCATGATGACGCTTCAGTTGAAAGCTTTTATGAAGACGTGGAATCGGCAATGAGTAAGGTAAAAACACAGTATACTATAGTGATGGGCGACTTTAATGCAAAGGTAGGGAAGAAGCAGGCTGGAGACCAGGCAGTAGAAGATTATGGCATCGGCACTAGAAACGCCAGAGGAGAGCTACTAGTAGAATTCGCAGAACGCAATAATTTGCGGATTTTGAATACTTTTTACCGAAAACGAGAAAGCCGCAAGTGGACATGGAGGAGCCCTAATGGCGAAAATAAGAACGAAATAGACTTTATAATGAGTGCACACCCTGGAATGGTGCAGGATGTGGAAGTGATTGGCAAGGTACGATGCAGTGACCATAAAATAGTACGGTCTCGAATTCACCTAGACTTGAAGAAGGAACGACTGAAACTGATACGCAAGAAGCCAATCAATGAGCTATAACTGAGAGGAAAAGTACAGGAATTCAGAGTGTCGCTGTAGAACAGGTACTCGGCTCTTAGTGAGGAAACCAACCTTAGCATAGATACAATGAATGATAATCTGACGAGTATCATTACGGAGTGTGCAGTGGAAGTTGGAGGCAGGGTAGTTAGACGGGACACTGGCAAGCTTTCCCAGGAAACGAAGAACCTAATTAAGAAGCGTCAAATCACGAAAGTGTCAAGTACAACAGACAAAATAGAACTGGCAGAGCTTTCGAAGTTTATTAATAGACGTAAGGTATGCGATGTAAGAAGGTATAACATGGAGAGAACTGAACACGCTCTGAAAAACGGAGGAAGTGTCAAATCATTGAAGAGGAAACTTGGGATAGGCAAAAGTCGGATGTATGCACTAAGGGACAAAGAAGGCAAAATAACTACCAATATGGATAGGATAGTTAAAATAGCGGAGGCGTTTTACAGAGATCTGTACAGTAGCCGAAACAACCACGACCTTAATACTATAAGAACTAGCAGTAACCCAGATGACACCCCCCCAGTAATGATAGAAGAAGTCAGAAAAGCTTTGGAGAGCATGCAAAGGGGCAAAGGTGCTGGTGAGGATCAGGTAACATCAGATCTGCTGAAAGATTGAGGACAGATTGTGTTAAAAAAACTAGCCACCCTGTTTACGAAGTGTCTCCTGACGGAAAGAGTACCAGAGTCTTGGAAGAACGCTAACACCATCTTAATACATAATAAAGGAGATGACAAGGACTTGAAGAAGTACAGGCCGATCAGCTTGCTCTCTGTAGTATACAAGCTATTTACAAAGGTAATTGCTAACAGAGTAAAGAAAACATTAGAATTCAATCAACCAAAGGAACAAGCAGGATTTAGAACAGGCTACTCAACAATTGACCACATTCATACTATCAATCAGGTAATAGAGAAAAGCTCAGAGTATAACCAACCACTATACATAGCCTTCATAGATTACGAGAAGGCGTTTGATTCAGTAGAAATATCAGCCGTCATGCAAGCACTGCGAAATCAGGGCGTAGATGAAGTATATATAAACATTCTGGAAGAAATCTACAGGGGATCAACTGCTACCATAGTGCTTCAAAAAGAAAGCTACAGAATACCAATCAAGAAGGGTGTAAGGCAGGGGGACACAATTTCCCCAATGCTATATACTGCGTGCTTACAGGAGGTTTTCAGAAGCCTAGAATGGGAACAGTTAGGGATAAGAGTCAATGGAGAATACCTTAGTAACCTGCGCTTCGCCGATGACATTGTATTGCTGAGTAACTCGCGGAACGAATTGCAACTCATGATTACGGAGTTAGACAAGGAGAGCAGAAAGGTGGGTCTTAAAATTATTCTGCAGAAAACGAAAGTAATGTTTAACAACCTCGGAAAGGAGCAGCGCTTCGAGATAGGTGATCGTGCACTTGAAGTTGTAAAAGACTATGCCTACTTAGGGCAGGTAATAACCGCAGAGCCGAACCACGAGATTGAAGTAATTAGAAGAAGAAGATTGGGCTGGAGCACATTCAGCATGCACTCTCAAATTATGACAGGTAGATGGCCACTATCCCTCAAGAGGAAGGTATATAACAGCTGTATCTTGCCGGTACTTAGCTACGGAGCAGAAATCTGGAGACTTACAAAGAGGGTTCAGCTTAAATTGAAGACGACGCAGCGAGCAATGGAAAGAAAAATGGTAGGTGTAACCTTAAGAGACAAGAAGAGAGCAAAGTGGATTAGGGAACAAACGGGGGTTAAGGATATCATAGCTGAAATCAAGTAGAAGAAATGGACATGGGCAGGGCATGTAGCGCGTAGACAGAATAACCGCTGGTCATTAAGGGTAACTGACTGGATTCCCAGAGAAGGGAAGCGGGTCAGGGGGAGACAGAAAGTTAGGTGGGCAGATGAGATTAAGAAGTTTTGGGGTATAAATTGGCAGCAGCAAGCACAGGACCGGGTTAACTGGCGGAACATGGGAGAGGCCTTTGTCCTGCAGTGGACGTAGTCAGGCTGATGATGATGATAAACTACCTTGAGTCCACTGCAATCAGCCACCAGGAGGGTACCTACGTCCAAAAAGCTGGAATTTGTATCGGATCTGCTGTTCTGCCTGTCCTCAGTGACATAGTCTTGGCAGCCTTCGACCAACGCCTGAAGGATGAGCTGTCCTATTTGGATGTCGTTCGCACCTTCAGGTATGTGGACGACTACCTTATGCCTGGGAAGGTCCCATGTGAACGTGTACAGGGTGTTGTGAAAAGTGTCCTTGAGGTTTTCAACAGACACTCCAGTGGCCTGAAGATCACCCACGAAATGCCAGTCGAAAATGAGATCCAGTTTCTGGACCTATAGCTGTGATTTGCCAAGGATCACATCTGCTTCAAATACAATCCGCGATCGAAGAAAGGCTTGTTGCCTTTTGATAGCGCGCACTCGAAGTTGATTAAGAGGGGCATTGTACTGTCAGCTTGTGCGGAAGCCCTCGACAAGTCTTGCCCTCATCTGATGTTTGAAAGCTTCGAGAATCAGGTAGCTCGTCTGGGCGCGACTGGATACCCGGGACAGATTTTAGCTAGTGCTTGCGAAAACCTTTTTAAATATACAAGGGCGGGGGTCCAAGCATCGAAGAAAGGGAGAGGAGGCCTATTTATGTTATGCTGTACTTACATAGTGTTTCCCACAATGAAAAATGGTGGCTAATAGGTACGGTGCTCATGTACTGTTTTCAGCGCCTACAAAATTAGGTCAGATCTGTTCGTTAATGGCTAAACAAAATGAGGCGAAATGCACAAAAAAGCATGCGAACGTGTTCATTAGGTGTGTATTTGCTGTTGTATATCTGATCCCGTTGTCGCGTGGGAGGGTGCACATATGGCAGACGGGGCGTTGCCTCAACGAACGCTTGCGTGAGCAGTCTGGCCGTAAAAGGAAAAAATGGTGGTCATTTAGATTTTCGCTGTAGGACATTCGGTTGCACCCCCCGGTTTGAGAATGCGTCAGTCATGGCTAGGGCACGTGAAAAGACCGAAAGAGAGATTATCGAAGCGTACTTTATCAGGCGATTTAATGACAAGTGCATAAGCATGCCTTTAATTTCACTTTCGGACAGAAAAATGGTCTTCCTTCATGGTCATGTGTAATGTTGTGGGTGACGCTTTGCATTGTGTTCTCTTTCATTTCTCTTCTTTTGTTTTGTTTATGAGTGTTCCTGTTTTATTTTCCATGTGACGCTACGTAATGTTTTTTAAGGTTTTATGTTTGTTACTATTACTTTTTCACTCTCTCGGCCTACTGCTTCTTCGGGTTTGCTTACTGGGGCTGCTTGGAGTGACTATAAACCTGTTATTTTTATTTGTTATTTTATTTGGTGCTAAGCCCTATTTAAAGGGTTCTTAAACAAAAGTTTCTAGAATACGTTTTTGTATTTTCATGCCTTTGTTGATGCTTTGTGCCTCGGCTGCTGACCCGCAGGTCGCGGGTTCAAATCCCGGCTGCGGCGGCTGCATTTCCGATGGAGGCGGAAATGTCGAGGCCCGTGTGCTCAGATTTGGGTGCACGTTAAAGAACCCCAGGTGGTCAAAATTTCCGGAGCCCTCCACTACGGCGTCTCTCATAATCATATGGTGGTTTTGGGACGTTAAACCCCACAAATCAATCAATTGATGCTTTGTGCAATAAATAATAAAAGATACGTTTTAGATTAAATCAGAGCGCACACCTTGGAAATACGCAGTTTAGATTGTGGTGGGTATCACTTTTGTATTTTGCGATTTTCCGCATTTGTCAGTGTGGTGGCAGTCACTTTTGCACTGATTTGTTTTGGGACGGCTTTGTTTGCGGCATCTTTGATTTTGTGCGCATCGTGGAAGCGCAGCGTTGCATGCGTACACATTGGCTTCAAGAAATGACAATAAACAGTTGGTAGTCTGCGCTCTTTCCTGACTTCCTTTTTTTACTTCAAGCTTGTGCAGCAAGTATGAACTAACTAGTCTGCAAAAAGTATTGGCTGAGGTCGAGCAGTTTGATGTGACCGAAAAAAGCAATGCTACATCAAGCAAGTGCCAAGGTCGCTATTTAAAAAAAATCGGCAGATCCCATGTACATGGGAATTGACGTTATGCGAATCATGCACAGGGAAGGTGATCGTGTTGTATTTTTTTATTGAGCAAAACGTCATAAAATGACGCTAAATATATGTACACATGTTGCGTGCACAGACATGTTGAAGGGTCTCAGATGCTTGTATAACGAGTTGTTTGCACTTTAGCAACGATGCCAACTGGAACATGCGTATTAGCAACACCAGAAGCTGATATGAAGCTCGTGAGGATGCTGGTCCTGGGCATTGCTACATAAATCAACTACAGCGCATGAAAACTAATTACAATTGACGTTACCCTGACGTGAAGGCTGTGGCAAAGAAGTACATAAGTAATGTTTTTAAAATTCAGTAGGCAGCACTGGAACCACTATTGACGTTTCACGAAGATTAGTGTCTATTTTAAAGCTAGTTCTGAGACCTGGCGTAGCTCTGTGGTAAAATGCTTCATTGCCACGCAGAATGATTAGCTTCGACTCCAGCTGGGACCCTGACATTTATTCTTTGCATTCGTCGGGTCTATGCTACTGATGTGAGGTATTTCTTATAGCTCGCGCTCAAACATTACCCATGTGTGTTCTCGTCGTTCCTCGGTAGATACTGTCAATCATCTGTGGCACATACCCGCATACTAGCGGCACATAATCTCCCATAGGTGTGTGCCACTGCATGGCGGGAAGTGTTTGACGACGTACACGACGGGATTGTGACATTATTCATGTCTTGACCAGCGCGTCATACTCGTCAAACCATCTTATTCTCCCATACTAATTTTGGTTCACGCCAAGTTAAGGGGTTGACCACGAGAGCACCCAAACGTAAGCAGCTTATTGATAAATAGATACGCTCAAATTTGCCGTTGTTCGCAAACAAATGCTTCGCATAAAAAAAGTTTGTGGTGATGCCAGTGCACTCAAACGCTTCAAAGCGTTTGGTTGATGACATGTTCAATCGTTATTCAATGGACGTGAATAAGTCAGAAGAGTGTGTTCGTGCATTTGCGTGCGTACGCGCGTGTGTTTACACTTGAGTGACACGATGCCGGTTTCAGTCTACCAGCTCTCACTGGAGCACCTTTCGTCGTGTCTATGAAACGACGGACACAGTTGGTGGATTGTAGGTGATAGACACCATCTGCGTTTGTGCTCCTCAGTTTTCATTGACCGATTTCTGCCGCCTCGCGTGACATACAAGACACGCGTGAGGCGACGCTGACCGTACTTGCGTGAGCAATTATCTCGCTTTTTGCACGCGTGGATGAGTGGCGTCGTCTGGTTTCTTCTTTCGAACTATTGCGAGAAGGTGGGAGTAGTACCGCCACCTTAAAGCCTAGGTGACACTGCACGTGGACGGCGACCAGAAAAGAGCGCGTGCAGAGCGCGTGAACGTGCTGCGATAGCGCAGGCAGAAGGCGGGAGCGGGGTACCGAGTGACCGGCTTTTGCTAAAAAGGTGGCAAAGCCCGTGTGGTGCAGCGCCCCTGGCCAAGGTTGGGAGGCCTATACGCATATAGGTTCTTTCCTTCCACCTGCAGCAAGAAAATTTCCACTCTCGAAGGTAGCAAGGGCGCACACGCAGGACTTTTGTGCTGCTTGTTTCGCTTCTATGAAGTATTGCAGATAGCTCTAAGGACAGGGGGTCATAAGGGGCGCTCGAATCTTGTCGGCAATAGAGGTACTGTAGATGCTACCTTTAAGACAGCATGTAGAGTAAGTAGTCAGCAACGCGGCTGTGATTGGATATGTCGTGAGCGCTGTGAAGTTGAATGCGAGACATCGTAGGCGCGCGTTGGTCTCACTTATACTTCTGCGTCTGTGTGTGTGATAGTATGCGCGATAACGCTGACAGACTAATCATGCCGCTCGACGTGAGTACTGCTTCTCGGTAAGAGTTTATAAACGTGGTGAGCATACGCGACCTTCGCCGCGGGTGTCAGTCGATCAAACTGGTGGACATTGATTGATTGATTTTTGGGGTTTAACGTCCCAAAACCACAATATGATTATGAGAGACGCCGTAGTGGAGGGCTCCGGAAATTTCGACCACCTGGGGTTCTTTAACGTGCATCCAAATCTGAGCACACTGGCCTACAACATTTCCGCCTCTATCGGAAATGCAGCCGCCACAGCCAGGATTCGATCCCGCGACCTGCGGCTCAGCGGCCAAGTACCTTAGCCACTAGACCACCGTGGCGGGGCTCAAACTGATGGACAAGTGAACTTGAACTCGGATACAAACTCGTTGATGCTGAGAAGGCCCGAGTTCAACTCGTGACTATGATGGTGCCGGTGTGACTGTCAAGCGTTTGATGCCGTGAACGCTATAACCGGCAGAGTTAGAGATCAAAGCCAGGCTGATAGGAAGCTCAGAGTTTACCGCTACTTGGGATGCCTCTTATACAGCGAAAGCTGTGATGAGCTCACACCATGGGTTACGTGCATTTGCATGTTGTCTGCAGTTGCCACCGTTGCCACCGCCGCCAGTGTCCGTAACCACATTGTGCGAATTTAGAAGAACTTTGCACAAATGACACACTGAGGCTTGAGCTGGGGTCTGCTGGGTTTCAGCTTGATATTTTCTTACTGAGTGCCGGTGCTTATGACTTGTTGTCAAACTTGCCTTAGGCAGGCACGACCTAGCATCAATGGCGCAGTGGGCCTCGAACCCAGGTTCACTGGGTGCCAGCCAAGTATTTTACCTCGGAGCTACTCCAGTGCTTGTGACTTTTTGTCAAATTTGCCTTAGGCAGGCTTGATTTCGGGAAAGCAATCACGCTAATACGACTTATGGAGAGTTTTACAACAGCGAAAAAAAAACAGCCTGTCATCGCACAATGCGTTCAGCGTAACGACAGCACCATCCAATGCTCCGACCCATTACAAAAGCTTGTTCTTATTTCCCTATATCTGCGAAGCATACTCTTGTGAGCCATAATTCTTCATCGTCGTCAGCCACTGCATAGACAATTGGCACAAAATTCTTAGGAAGTGTTTAGCGGATACCCCGCTTCTCAGAATAATGACGAAAAATAGCATACCGAATGCAGGCCTACTAACCAGTAGTTTATTAATTATGCCCTAATGGGTACTAAGCAAGTGTGCTTACAGTTGTTACTCAATGGGTCTTTTGAAAAGACTCTGAAAGGCCACTCTTTTAGTTTTCGCTGTGACATGCTGCGCCTAGCACGCAGGCCTAGCACTTTTTGATCATCTGCTGACACCTTGCGACAAGAAAGTAAACTTCTAAAACAAAGCTGTTTATAACAGCAAAAGTCCAAGCAAAACCAGATCACGTAAACAAAGAATATTGCTCAGCTGCAGCCGATTGCCGCCTCACGCTCCCCGCATTCACACAGGCACGCCGTTTATAAGCAGTCATGATATGAGGTGCAACCACGCCTCGAATATCTCACTCTATTCCAACGAACGAGTGCATCACGTAATAATACCCCAAAAGAAGAGGACCTAATCCTGTCTACATCGTAGCCGCCCCCTTTAGAGCCCGCCTTCTACAATACATCTTCGGAGCAACACCGTGCGACCACTACAGCAGTGTCCCATATCCTTTTTGTTTACAACTTCCTTCTGTTTTCGTGTGGTCAGCCTGATGGGTCGACATTAGTCATCAGTCCCTCAGCTGGCTAGGATGTCACCAACCCCGAGCAAGTTAGCGTGCCCTTCGCCCCACGCAAATAAAAGCGAGATACCTCGTCAGTGTTGTCTTTTTGAAGTCATAGATGCGCACCACCGAGGGGTCCCCCTTGTCGGAATTCGAGCTTCCCCTCATTGAACGATGCCACCTGCCTCTTCAACGCCTGCCAACCCCCGGCGAATCGAGCATTCTTCTCTTGTTCACCACTTTAAATGAAGTTGGGCTGCCACGGCCAGATTTCTCACAAAACCACAAGCTGCCTCCGAGGGTTGCTCCCAATACAAAGCAAGCTCTGCTTTCCGTGCCGCGCCAGCTGTGGCTCCCGTCCCTGTTATCTCCCCGAAGTCGCAAACGACGCATCACCTCTGGGGAGGCTCTTTGTACACACACGGGCTCCTCCCGACGTACAAAGATGGTGGCTTGACCATACGTTCTTCAAAGAATGGTTCTTCTGCCGCAACGCAGTGAAACCAATGCCGGGGCACTGAAACGGGTGTGACAAAACCATCAAAAATTTCAAACACGTTTTTTGTGCGCTGCCTGTTGACTTATGAGCGACAGAGTTCAGATCAGTGAAGTTAAGAGGCAGCTTCTTTGCATATACAAAATATTTGGTGAGCAAAACTGAAGCTACTTGTGCAAAGCTGAAGCCATAGAGGAGTTTGTGATAACCTAGCTCCTTGCGGCTCTTTAGTTGGTTGTCTACTCATGTGCGTGGTCGGCTTCGAAGTGAAGACCACTTCAGTTGTGTCTTAACTTCGATTGGACTAATTGGCGGAGACCTAACGACCATTACAATGAGCTGTCTTGTCTTTATTGATAAGTCTTTAATTAGAAGACAATTATCTCAGGCCCAATTACCAAGGCCATGATCAGTGTCAAACTATTAAACGTCACAATGATAAGCAGGATACTAAATTCCATCATATTAGTAAGGGCTAATGAGCGGTTGCCTGCTCATGAATAGCATTACATTAATTATCATATTTCATCAACTAGCATGCTTTAGTTAGCACGTTTCTAGCTCTACATGGCTTCATTAGCACAGTCTTCTAAGTTGTGGCTGAATTACCTCAGTCTTACCATGACTTGGCGTAATTAGCTTAGTCATAGCATGTGCTGACCTAACTGGCCAGGTTTACCGTCCAGCCAGAAAAATCACAGCATATCTATGGAGTAAATGATGATGAGTGGGGCAAAGCTTCAGAGGGTTTATCGGTGAATCGTCTGTCTGTCTGTCTGTCCCTCGTTCACACCTGCTGAGTGATTTATTAACTAGGCGGTCACGTCCCACGAGCAAGGAGGGACTGACCCACGGCCTTAGGAGTTTCGCCCCTAATAGCTAATAAACCAGCAGCATGTGCTTCGGTGCTAGCGAGATATGGCAACAAAGACAACGCGCAGCGGCTGAGCAGAGCACTAGAATGTGGGGGCATGGCCTCCGAGATGAATGGCACGAGGTGGGTTTCTCCCCGACCGTCCCATTCGCACAGAGAAAGTGTGTTTCCAGAGGTGGGCGTGGGCCGCTCTTTTCTCCGCACTGCGGCACACCTTCGTATGGTCGAAAAAGCTGCCGCGCAGGTGGCGAAGCTTGTATGTGGCGAGAAAAAATAGTTTTGCGCTTTTACAAAAGTTCGCAACCATTTTGGAATATCGGGCCAAGGTGTAAGAGAGGCAAAGTGAATGCTTCAGCGTATATATTCTCAAATGGGCTTTTTTGCTTTAGATTTGCACCGTTCATATGAGAACACTTATAAATGCGATGCCTCTGAAAGAGATCCGCATGCGCTAGAAACGTACTCTACTTCAGAGCATATTGAGGTTGTATAGTATGGAGGGCACTGGCGAAGGAAAAAAATGACAGCTAGATCAACAAGCGAAGTTAGAAGAGTGCCGCATTCAACGCTCACGGGTTAAACTCGATTAGAAGAGTAGCTTTTTTGCTTTCCTTTCATAAAACTAGCACTACTTTTTATTGTAACGCCGCTTCAAGCGACCTTTGGGTGAGCCGCAGAAGCAGGTTACAGGGAGAAGGGTGCAAGCGGTTGCCATGCTTCTAGAGTCTGTATAGACTGAACGTCGCCACTTCAGCAACAACAATGGGCTGGTTACAGGCACGTTTTGGTCACTTGTGGTCCGCAATTCGTATTGCGAATTTAACGGTGTTGAGTGGGGACGTTGGGCAATGTAAAAACAAACATCCACATGTTTTGCTTCTTCAAGAAGTATGCAAGACGCCTTCAAAGTTTACGTACCTTGTATGAAACACTTAGGTGTTACATAGGAGTGACAACTTGTGTTTTGCTTTCTTTAGTAGCCTGCCTCGGTGAATACTAAGTTTTCTTTGAACGAGCACTGACGTCAAATTTTAAGATCGTGATGTACCCATAATTCAGTCGCTTGGTATGCATAGCTCTTCTTGGCCAACTTTGAACGGCATCCGTCACGTGGAAGTTATTTTAGTTCAATGCCGAATAGCGTAGAAAAGCTAAGGAGAAAAAATAGAAAATAGACTGCCCTGTGACGTCGACACTAGTGCTACGCGTTCGGTGTGATACATTCCACAAACACCATCCTGAGTGACAATTTTCTAGTAGCGATGACGTGTACGATCCGGGTGTTCTTATCGTGGCGCTGCCTGGCGCCAAAGCGCAGAAACGCACTCGCTCGTCGCGTCTGATCTTTGTCGCACCAATTTGAACGATTTCGTTAAATTATCAAGGTAAAAACCATCTTTCAAAGAATGGCGAAAAAAAAGAGCTTGAGAAAACCGGTACTTGTCGGTCAGCATGTGGGGGCATTGTTGTGGTTTGCAGGTGAGTTGGAGTCGTCTAGTTCGAAGCATGGAAAAAGCGCAATGAGGGTGTCTTTTCATGTCACGTATGTGTAACACATCAACACGACCACAAGGTATCAAAAGTGGAACAGCGTATAGTTAGATATCAGCGCTAACAAGTAACACGCAGGTATCATTTAATTTTAGTTCATCTGTAGACTTTGCTGCCCCGTAAAAGCGGTAATACCGTGTCAACTGCGAGAGGCTAGATAGGCGGGGCCTTCTGGAGGCGCAGAAAAGAACCTGGTAAGCAGAAAACTTATTCTATTTCTCCGCTGATGCTCATAAGCAATAACTATATTGCAATGACCGCTTTGGATGTACCTGAATGCTTTGCATGCCAAAACACACTAATATACCTGACTGAGACACACGAGCGAACATGGCCGAAGTGTGCATCCTTGTGCACCTTTGCAGCGCTGCTTGCAACGCCGTCCATTTTGCAATCACTCCTCTGCAAAAGGTCGATCGAAGCAAAAATGATTCACCATGTCGTGAATATTGGGCATTCCAAGCTCCAGACTATCATATTCAACCCGAGTCGACACTTTGTATGGTGACGACAGCAATGCACGTGGCAAGGCATGACTGAATGTGTCCCCCTAGCAGACGAAATAATTGCGGAGCAGCTGAGCCCGATGTCACTCTTTTTTGCGGAAAAGTGGTCAGCTGTGGCGTGATCTGGTGGTGACCGCAAGGTAGCGCCACTGCTGGTGCTGTTAGCGCTAAAAATGGTGAGTTTGCCGTCAGTTTTGAATAGTACTAGATACCAGTGATATAAATTAATAAAAGTAATAGCTTTTTATCCTTCAGTTGCTTTTAGGTTAGGAATCACTGCTACATGGTCTGTAGCTACTCACTCACGCAGAAATCTTGGCATGAGTAAATTTGATGTCAGTGTTCCTTTAAAAAAAATGCGCCGGTAAGCTACGTGTCTGACCCTTTGATTAGGATTCATTCGAGTGTACAGTAAATGAACACAGCACTGATGTTGCCATTGTGCCACCAAAATAACCAAAATTCGAGTGACAGAGAGGGAGACCGCGACAACTCGGGTACTTCAACTGTGAAAGACATTGGGAGTGGATGTACGTTGGTTAATCAAAGCTTTCTACGAAATTCCGGCAAAATTGCTTGTCACGTACGTTATTTTTATGACATGACTAGGGCAATCAGTTGCCTGGAGCGTTACTGTGCTTCAGTGAACTACCTCATAAATATCGGCCGCAATATAATAGTACAGTTGCAAGTTAGGATAGGAGAAAAATGCGATTCAACGATGATAATTTTCACCTCTACAAGTCTGCAGAAAGAAGGAATGCTAGAGTGCCTCTATATATCTTCACTAGATATATTAAGCACACAGACAAAATGGTCAATAATGAAAAAAGTAATCCTGCCACAGGCATAATGACACCTCCTTACAATTACCTATCAGAAAAATACAGCAGTTGCCATGTTTTTGTTTTTTTCGCAAATTTTACCATAATGATCGCAGTGACAGAAAAAGATATTTTTCTTCAGTTCGGCCAGAAAATTCTGACGATTAATTTTGCTCGTAGGCGAAAAAAAAACCATGCGCACGCTAGAATTGCTTGATCTCTGCTGTACGCAATACTCTCTGCCGCCGCCAAAACCCTAGAGTCACTCTATATTGACGCGTCTATAGCTGCATCTTGCTGCGAGATAGCGACGATAATGAAGATCATGGATTTTCTCGAAAGGTGCAGCGCAGGCGAGGGAAGAAGACGACAATCTTAGCGGCCCTGTTTTGAGAGCGTCTCTACGAGGTCTACTCTCCATGTGCCTTAATAGACCCCCTTTTTTTAATAACCCATGACACTGGTGGAAGCGCTTCGAGATTTTCCTTAAAGTAGCCTGTACGTTTTTCAAGCGTTTTCGTGCCTTTTGCTAAGCATTTTGCTGATAAGCTTCATCAGTTAGCTGACGACAGGAATACACTGTCTTGATTTGATTTTGAATAAAAAGACAATCAGCAGTAAGAGTCGCACTGCTTTGCTGGCTTAACACCACAAAACAAATGGGAACAAATTCAGGAATGTTTTAGGTGGGGACCGAGCTTAAGTCTGTCTCTGTACGACGACATTCGCTTACCGCAAGACTCTCTATCCAGCTCCAAAATGTGGTGTAGCTTGTACAACAGAGTTCGATAACTATAAGTTGCTCTTTTCTGATATTAGGCACATGGTAAACCAGAGAAACAGCTCAGTACTGCTCTTTTCAAACAAAAAAAAAGAAAAAAAAACGTATGGCGGATGAGCCCGTTTTATTCAGCTCAACATGTCAATGTGGAAGTTGTGATGCAAAGCCCCCATCGTAAACAAATGAGACATACTGTGGCGAAACGTATCACTGACACCATGCAGCATTCTCACCATTCACGGCCGTCTAAAATGAGCGCCATCATCACTACCGCTCTTGACATGAAGTTGAAAGCATCACGAGTGCGTTTCGGTGCCGGGAGCGAGTCCTTTCTGTTGTGATCAAATGTCTTCTAGAATAGGCACGTTCAGGTGGTTAATATGCATTACATAATTCCTGAATTCATTCCCACTTTATTTCTTGTGTTCAACCCATCCAGCTGCTCAGCAGTAACCAGAGTGCTTTTTTTTACTTAAAGTCAAATAAAGACCACACACATTAAATGCTCACTATTGTGTCTTCGTAATCCCGGCATCGTGCGACGCGCATACATCAAGAAACATTCGTGAGCGCACACAGTGTCACGATGTTTGGATAGAGCAAACAAGGTATGTTGTCAAATATTCTTTCTAGTGCCCCGTAATCACGAACGAAAGCGGAGAGGTTCGCATTGCGCAAGAGTTAGTGTAGACCATCGTTGAAAGTTGAGCAAAGTGGTAAGGAAACCAGGCCCCGAAAACTCAGCGCTAGATGTCATGGTGGTTGAACCGCCATTCATCTAAACTCAGTTTCAGGGAACGTTTGCGCTCATAGTTGTTGCCGGGCTTTCTGATTTCTAGTTGAACGAAGTAAGGTTACCGTGGATGTTGGCATTTGTTGTCTTTCGCCTGTTTTTAACCATGAAAATTTTGAATCAATGTCGGCAAAGATAATACACTTGATGTAGCGTGCAGCGAACGAACTCCACAGTAGTCTGGTGAATCAGGTCAACCATGCATGCATTATATAGATGAAGATAGCTAAACCAAGACATCACATGTTTTGCGTGGCTCTACCATGTGTTAACCGCTGGATTTTCAGATCAGGGAAGGTTTTCGAGGTTTCCTGGTGCAACGCGTGAGCACAAGTATTTGGACCGTTATTTGAGGAGGTAATAATTTGGATGAGTAGACGAGTAAACCCAGTTCTCTGCAAGCGCTGACTGCACTGACAGAAGTTCAGTGTCATTAGACTAATCGGTCAAGACGTAGGCCAAGTTGCTGCCGGCAAAATGCGTTTGAATAAATGCTTGAAAGCGTGTTGACTCGGATGAATATATTCTGCTTCTTTTGCTTTTGGCATGTAGTTCAATCGATATCAAGTAATTATAGGCTTTTCCCCAAGTAACGCAGAACGCTGAGTCCACGTGGTTTGAATGCAACGAATGTGAGGCAATGTTAGACAATAAATTATAACATTGCACCAACGTTTATATTATTACGTTGCCATTACACAGTGTTTTTGATGTTGTAGCAACATTCAAATAATCACGTTCTCCTATCGTGATGTTTTTACTGAGGCAACAGCATTCAAATTATCACGTTGCCATAACGGGATGGTTTTAATGTGCCAACAACAATCAAATATTCACATTGCATCAACATTACATATAGACATCCAGCCCATGTTTAACAGCGAACGTAGGGACAACAGGGAGAACATAATCAATGAAACATCCAATACCACACAAGGGCACTTTTCAACTTCAAGTACTCATTTGAATAATGACTGACAGTGGCTAGTTAGTGTGGTTGAGTAAGCAATAGAAGAAGCACGAATACGGACAATTCAGCATATGTTCTTTACACACTAATCATTCTATGAATCTGACTTCTTTATATAGCTGCACCCTGTGTTTTTATTTATTTGTTTGTTTGACAATACATTATTGGCGTAGCGCAGGGCACGAAAAACAACATCATGAGTCACGTGACTACGCCTCTATAGCTCCACACTATACATTCTTCGCAAAGAGTGACTGCATTGGCAAAAAAGGGGAACACCAGAACACAATCACACGGCGGAGAACATTGCGTTGTCTTGTTATTTCTCTAGCTAGATACACTAAACTCAGTGAATTCGTATGTGAGAAAGAGATGTGCAAGGGCAAGCCTTTTAGCACCTTGTTAAAGGGGTTCAGATCCCAAATTCCCAGGCTACAAAAAGCCTGCTGTAGGCAGGTTTCATTTCCACAAGTACGCATGCAGACTTGAAGAATACAAATTACTTGTATATTTTAATTATTACTGCATGGTTGTAAAAATAACATAGGAACCATTACATTATGAAGTGAGCTAGAAGCTGTGAAATCATTACCGATGTTGATTCTACCGGTACTCTCCAAAGTTTTTGACGGAATGATGCACTGCAGACTGGAATGCTTTTTTACTAAGCACCTGATAATGAATAAAGGACAGTATGGGTTTCAAATTGGTAAGTCTACGGAGTCGGCGCTATTAGATACGAAAGACAAGATATTAAAAACATGGAAAACAGAACCACACCATAGGTATTTTCATTGACTTGAAAAAGGGCTTTGACACAGTCTAACATGTAATTCTGATATCTGGGTTTCATGATTATGGTGTAAGGGGCGTTGCAGCTAAATTAATACAAAGTTATCTTACCGAAAGAAAACATTGTGTTAAAGTGGGTAACCTTGTTTCTCCAATGAAAACTGTAAAAAATGGTGTACCGCAGGGTTCAATTCTTAGACCGTTACTATTTATAACATATATTAATGATCTGTGTGACATTCCGCGATCCCCAAAAGTAATTATTTACGCTGACGACAGGAACATATTTTTTACAGGTAGAATACTCATGCACCTTGAAGCAGAAGTAAATGATTACTTACTCAAATTAGAAAAACGGCTTCATCAAAATAAGTTCATGCTTAATATATCTAAAAGTAAGTACATAGTATTGCAGCCTATTAGCAAGCCCCACGAGGACGACGTTAACATCTTTTTCAAAAAGGTAAGGCTGGAGCAGGTAAAATCGCAAAAATTCCTCGGAGTGTGGTTCCAAGAAATAATTTTCTTGGAATACTCATGTTGATAGTCTCGCATCCGAACTAAGTAAGACTGTTGGGTGTATACATAAAATAAATCCACTTACACCAATTTGGCTAAAAAAAGATATACTACGCTCTTTTTCATTCGCGTCTAAATTATAGTCTGCTAGTATGGGGCACTACAAGTGAGAAGAATTTAAATAAACTAGAAATCGTACACAAAAAAGTTCTCCGCCTATTCGATGGTTATTATGGCAACCCAAGGGAGATGCTTAGTGGTCCATTATTTATAAAACATGGTATACTCAAAGCACGACAGTTGTATGAATATAAGCTATTACTTTACATTTATAAAAATAAACTCCACGCTATCACGGCACCAGAAGGCGCACTCAAATACTCGCTTCGTAGGCAACAAATTCGTGTTCCTTCTTCTATGACTGGATATGGTAGAGTCCTAATTGCATACCGCGCCCCACAGCTTATAAATCATTTAGGTGAACAATTAAATTTTAACCTATCATTAACGCAATTCAAATATCACATAAAACATCTCAATAATTGAGTATATTAAACATCATGTTTCCAGTAAACCTCTGGCTAGGTTCCAAATGTACTCTCACTTTTAGGTACAAAACGCGGGTACATACAGTAGCATGTACGTACATATTGGCAGATGTATGTATCAATATATCAGTGTATTATATGAATATATCAATATGTATGTATTTTTTTGAATATGTAATAAAAAGAGCCTCGATGTCTGATTCTGTGTATCTATGCAGCCTACTTTTTGTACTTATATGTCACCTATTTTTGCTTTTTATCTATTTCTTTGTTCTGTTATTATGCTGCTCCTTGTATTGTGATAATTATTATTCAATGTAGCACTGTTTGCCAAACGTTTCTCGCGTAGCGAAGCTACGTCAGGCCGAATGGCCTTTAGCTTCGCTTCGTTTTTCTGTATCTCTCCAGAAATAATATCTCTTCATGTCATTTCATTTCAAACTGCGCCTGAACTATGAGACATCACCACAATTGTATTATAAAAAGTGGTTTGAGATTAAACACACAAGAAGCGAATCTTCTAAAACGGTGCCTACACGCTTCCATGAAGCAAAGCAATAGCAACAACAAACCTTACGATTGGCAAGACTTCTGTAGGTTCAACCAATAAGAACCATGAGGCTAGAAAAACTGCTGTCTCACAGAGCCCTTACTCTTTGGGAACATAACAGGCAATGCAATGATTTGAGCAAAAGATACAAACAGAACAATCTGTAACTGGATAGAGCAATAAAGCACAATCATGGTCGAGAGAGATATGGTATGAAGAAAGGCAGGGAGGTCAACCGGAAAGCAAGAATCTCATTTGCTACGCTGGACTGGGCAAGGGGGAAGAGAGAGAGAAAAGTAAAGAAAACGAAATGAGAGAGAAAAAGAGAGTGGGAGGAAGCGAGAACATACACGCACTAGAATGCCATAAACGTTCGACGGGGCGGGTTGATTCGGGAAACTTCAAATGAATGGTCCATATCACAATAAATATATAGACATGCTGAGCTTTGCGACAAAAAAAAGTGCCCATTCTGGTTCAAAAGGGCATTCACAACTGTTTGCAATACTCAAGTATCCGATAGCATCTGTGACTGATGAAAATGCAATACAGCAGCGATTTCAGGTACTCTGCACTTACACCTTTGTTGGGAACTCGAACCGTCAAGAAAGTATTTCTTGTCTTCTTTAGAACTGCGTGTAAGTGAACATCAGCCAAAAATGAACAACGGTAAAAAAGCGTGTTATTCTGTTACTGCCAGAGCTATCATTCACGGCACACAGAGCAAACACCTGGCCTGCAGAACACACTGTCTGCAAGCAAATATAAACATCAAATTGGTAGATGAAGAAAGTGCTTAACAGCGCAAACGACAGGAGGGGATAGAAGAGACGAGAACAGAGCACTAAACCAACAACCAAAGTTTATTGCAATCCAACTGCAATGAGCCTTCCACATTAAACAATTTGGTGCTTCCTGTGTTAGCGTACCTTCGCTTTTTCTTCGCGGTTTTGAATTTCGTTATCTAGGGTCCCCGGATATGACTGGCTCTTGATAAGGTAGGCCGTTCGGCACTTGTATGTTCGATTTAGCTGATGCTGCGTGGTTCTGCGCAGATTCTGTTTTCCTATATATTGCAGTTGTCTTGCAATAAACTTTGTTAGCTCAGCACTCTGTTCTTCTCTCTTTTATCTCGTCCTGTCGTTTGCGCAGTTAAGCACTTTTTTCGTCTACCATGCAGTACCAACCAGCCCAATCAAGCACCTTGTTATACATCAAATTGCACCGCGATGATAAGCCTCACTAATACACAAGGACGATCCCTCACAATACACACAGGAGACACTAACGTGGAGAAAGCATGCCTGCTGAACACACTGTGTTGTTGGTAAGAAAACCTAAACCACACATTGCAGTATCGTAAAAGGGCACAGTAATCTGCACGCAATATCACCCACAGCAAATCTGGGAGACGCCAAAAGGAGATGCCAAGCCTGCACAACGCACTATAAAGAACACAAATCACACCAGACCCCTGCAGTCTCCTACCAGCATGGTAAATCATCAGTGGCCAAGCTGCTCATGCTTCGAAAGTTATTGGAGGCCAAGGGAAGTATGTGCTTGGGAAGTGTGACAAGCCTACTATTGGCCAAGCAACGGAAGGCCGTGCTTGGAAAATCATTGAAAACACCCCTTTCCATTGTTGGCACTGCGTTCGAATGCCATGCAATATTCAAGCATGTTCTTGGCATGGCAGCCAAGCATTTTGGCCAATGCGATTTCTGGCTCATATATTTGTTTTTTCCCATGGCTATGATTTGATGCCCCGGCTAGTTTTTTCTAGATTTTTCATGCCACCTCCCTCTTCCCACGAGAACTAACAAGACAAATAATTTTTGTGCTTCCGGTTTATTTTACACGAAATATATAAAAGCCAATATGCTATTTTTTTCATTTTGTGAGGTCTTGTTATTCTGAAGTGTTGCTTAGTCTTCTCTTGAAGTCACCTATCGTAGCGTCATGCCTTCTCGCATAGGTGCACCTTCTTGACCTTAAGCGAACACGAGCCATCTTTGTGTTACGTCCAAAACAGCTGTGTCAGTTTTGATGAACAGGGTATATGTCATCTGGAAAATGGGAGAAAAAAACATCTTTAGGTTCTTTTCTTTATTAAGCTATTTCTTTGGCAACCACTTTCACAAATGTTCAACAATACACAGTAGGAACATTAGTTGCGAAATAATTGAATATGCATGATTATGAGGATGACAGCACCTGCACAAACGGGAGGAAAATACTTGAACTGCGTGATGGATTTTCATTACAAAGTAGCGTGCAGTCATGAGAGATCCCCATGAAGACAAACAATTGAAAAAAATTTCTTTGTTCTCACACATTTTAGAACATACATTCTTTCAATTGGAATAAAAGGTAATTTTTTTACTGATAACACTCTCTGGAAACAGCATTGGCGCAGAAGCAGTGTTTAGTGTCCACGTCTTTTCTTGTATGTACGTACCTTCATATTTATAAACATTACTGAGATAGTCAATGGACATTTATTTACGAACGTTATTTTTGTCGTGTAGCTTCTGTTGTCAATGCTTTATTTTATTTCAATGTTCATTATTGAGCAGTCCTGCCGCTTAGTCGTGCAGGTGATTGTTTGAACGATGAAATTAGTCATGTGCTCTGGCTCCCACAAATCGGTAAGCTGATACAACATAAAATAAGATTATACAACATTTAAGTGGTGAATATGGTGGCAGTTAAACTTTTTCAAAGCTCAATCTTGCTCCAGATGGCACATGTTGGCTTTTTTCAGAAGGGCAGCATAAATCAACTGAGAAAAAAAAATTGTATTAGTAGGTCAAGTTGTCAAACAAACATTAGTTATGCAGTATTTGCAATATTCTGGTCCTAGTGAAACATTTTCTAAAGAACAGCAACCAAAATATCACAACATCGAGAAGTCTACATAACGAAAAGTCATAAAGATGTCGCCAATAAAATGCAAAGCAAAACCAATTTATTTGTTTTCTGTTGATGCTCATTAAGCAGAACCAGCATCGCATTTGCAGGCATCAAATGGAAAATTGTTCTCAGCGGCCCAGCAGTACTTCTTTGTAACCACATTAGTACAATATGATGAAGCTTTATGTGCACAGCGTATTCAGTACTGCTGAAATTTTCTAGGAACAAATAGCTGACCTTTAGAAAAAGCGATACATAAATTAAAAAGTTGATAAATGTAACACATGTTTAGCAGATTTGAAAAAGCCTCTACTACATACAATGGGTGTGGTGCCAACAGAAGGATAATCTATCCTTAACAAAACAGCATCAATTCGTGAAAATATTCATTGCACATTCTATGAAGCACTTTTAGGACTGCCAAAAGTATGCCTTTGTTGTAGAAAATTGTGATTAAAATTCACAAAAACCAGTAAGTATTTGGGCCCAATTATTTCTAGTAAACAGCACTTTTTGGCGTAAATTTCATAAAGATTTTGTTCGACAACTGGAAATATTGTCTGTTTTGTCATTTATAAATAGTCTGACGAGCGTCACTCACTCCATGCAAGAAAACAGAACAAATATGCGTAACTAACAATACATTAAGCTGATTATAGATCATTTACGACAGATGATACAATGAAAAATTTGAAAAAAACATTATCTTCAGAGTAGTATTGCTCACCAATGTTGCGTACTTATTGACTAACCACAACTTTTAAACTGTGCCAACATTTGAAATGCCAACTTTCTCAATATCAATAAAATAAATCCCGAAGTCGCTGAAGCTAAAATTTTATCATACCATTTTTTTCAAAAGTATAATTTCATTAAAGTAGAGCCAACAATACCGAGGAACCTTATTGCGTCAAAGCATTACGTAAAAGAAACAAAAATGATACAGGCGCGGCTGAATTTGGATGGTAGATGACCCATGACTTCTCGCATTCTGCACCTGCCTTCATATCTATTTTGCCTTTTAATTATGACCGCACGAAATATTTATAATTTCGAATTGATTAATAAAGCACTGGCACCAGTTCTAATTCGCATGGCGCACTAGCGAGATGCACTCGTCGTCACTAACAGTGAGTCCCGCAAAAAGCGAACACGAAATGGCCGCGCACCACGCGTCAACATACACAACCGGCGGCTGGGCGCCTGTCCTTGGGACCGGGTCGTTTCAGTTAATTTCAAGTTGGCCCCGAAAACAGTGTATGGCGAATTTTAAAAAATACGCCGAATTGAATCGGTGCTCGAACACTGTAACAAAGAACATTTCGAATATGTCCGGTTAATACTTGTAACAGGAGACTACGCCATGTGCGATCTTGCCGGGACGACCTAAGACTACAGCTAGGACTACGCTGCGTCTTAAGACATGAGCTTTTTTCGCCCCGTAAACCTGACCGCCAATTCGCATATGGCACAAAGAAAACAAGGGCAAATACAAGTACTGCTGATATTCATTCACCTCCTATTTCAACTTTAATAAACAGCTCGTCGCTGCGGGGCTGTGACAGCCGTGACATCCATCTGACGTGCGAATGAAGTGGACAAGGCGCGCAGTCATACACGTAACACGCGGTGGAATGTGGAAGCGAGCGTAAACGGTGCATGCGTGTACACTAGCTCAAAGCTAAATGAATTGCGATATTTTGGATGACTTTTGTACTATTACGTAAGTGCTTTACAGCTGTTTCAGTTTGTGGCCTTCTGAAAATTGCCTGTCTGGATGCTTTGGTGAACTATTTTTCTTGAGCGCAGTAAGGCTGGACATGAGCCGAACGGCGCCCGTGCGGTAAAAAGTGTGCAGTTTAAACGCCACACTGTGCACTTGCTGGTAAACTTCGGTCCTTTGGATGAAAAGAAAAAGAAGTAGGTATTCCGTAGCGAAGCCGGTGCGAATTGTATTAATGACCGGAACAAATGAACGTCCTTGGCTATTCGGTAGTTGTTCTTCTGACTTCACGACAATGTGACCAAAGAAATGGACACATCTGCTCTAACGCTTTAGTTTTTTACCGCTTGTACGTGCTCGCATGCCACGAATTTCTGTCGGATAGTATATAATACACAAAGTAAGTAGGCTTGATGAACAGGCTAATTCTAAGAGCACTGGCCAGCAACCAGGGTATGTGTCAGGAAAGCCCTTGGCCTCCGTGTTAAATATGAAACGCAATTTCCAAAACTTTTGTTTCGTTCTAATTATTGAGAAGGGCAAACAACTAAGAGAAACGCACACTTTTAAGAATATGTTTGAGGCTTTCGCTACCATCTCGCCCATATTTTGCTTGTAGGCCATGCCCTTTTCTGTCACGCTGCCCGAGCACTGGCCAAAGATAATGGAAGCCAATGGGAATCCAACCTGTTTCCAATCATCGCTGATCGCCCCCTGCTAGTAGGGTCCTCTTGCCATTTGTCCAAGGCCTGGCTTCAGCTTCACTTTGACTGTAAAATGCACCTACCGATTGTGATTCTCTTGCTCGAGTAGTTCGAGCGAGAAGACGCACGAATGAAGTGAAGCTGCTAATGGGATGTCATTCTTTCTTCACATGACTTCACGCAGCTTCCTTTGTAGTGGATGTAGCAGTAGCACCACGTTTATGCAGCTGTCTGGACGACTGATTCATTTGGTCAACTGCAGTCATTGGTTGGTCACTCATTGGTCACAACACAAGTGGGTGAGGCACATGTCACAGGTGTGCTCCTTTCTTCTTAGCATGCCACCGTGCACTTCAATGCTGTAAAATCTGGCCACTACTGGTCCCACAACGATGTTTTTTTTTCCTATGACACTCGAGGCGTGAACAGTTGCAGTCTTAACGGAGTCTTCTTTCTTTTGCAAAAGCGGTTCTATGCTTCTTCTCCGTAGTATTTCCTTATTCATTTTATTTTTTTTCTATTATGTGTGCTAGTGCAGGGTAGGTTTTTTAAGGCAGAATGTTTGTTGTCGACAGAGTAAGTATGGTAGCCTGTCAGAAAGTACGCGGGCTTCTCTTTCTGTTACAGCGTGGTGTATATCTGTGGTCCAAAATGCATAGGTGCAGCTCATGAACATTTTTCAATGCTTCCTTGACTGAAGGTTTAGCTGCATTTACCAAACTGTCAACTATAAATTAGACTGAGGGTGATTTGAGCTAGAAGTCGTGTGCGAGCTGCCACTGCTTGGTTAATTTGGCGAGCTCTGTACATGACAACTGTGGACTATTGTCGCTTGTTCGCACAAATGGTGTGTCATACCTGGGGAGGTCTGTTGTCGCGCTGCTGCTCATTGTTAATTTGATGCCCTTCTAAGATTGAGGCCGTGGGGGAACAGCCGAGATGTTATTTAGTTTGCCGCTTTAAGCAGCGAAGGGTGTAGCAGGTATACACTTTATTACGTGTCAGCGTAGAGTGTGCACAATAGCCTTCTGCACAATAGAAAGGTATATTTCTGGTTGCGGAAGTCACCTCAGTTGGAGGACCAAAGTCTAAACTGTTGTAGATAAGAGCAACAGGCGCGCCGAGTACGGAAAGTCGGAGGATCACCGTCCGTTTTATAGATGCAGTTTCTTGGCTTTTAACGGTGAAATGATGCTGCAATCGCTGTATGAACAGCATCCAGTTCGCCCACAAATCACCGATCATGCACTTGTGCGCTCAGACGTCTCTGCTGTGGACGTTATTTGGTGTAGGAAGATCCGCATCAAGTGAGTTCACTGATGATGCTTAGGTGTTGCGCAGAGGTACTCTGCTTTTTTCACTAGAAGTTGTCGTCATCGGTCACACTTGAACGACTCCTCACAGTTGACTAGGTCACCCTAACTTGACGCCTTTGACCGCGAATGCAGAGCGGTAACACAGAAAAATAATATCTTCCATGTTACTGTGTTACAATGATGATGATGATGATAGTGGGTACAAAACCTTGACGTCATTTTTAAGGTGGGTTTTTAGCGTAATAAGACGGAGTCTACACTGAAAAAAATGAAGGTAAGGCAGCATCAAAAAAGAGAGACAAAAGCTATTTCCAAAGGACTGAATTACGTGTACGCACTAAAATATCCACAGGCTAATGCTATGGCTTAGTGGGGCTTGTTTAGCAGGTAAGTGGTTGATTATGCAAGTCTGTAATGCATTGTGTTGAACTCGGCTGATCGAACTGCAGCTAGATTGTGCGCCTTTGGTGTCGTCTTCTGTGATAAGTCATCTACCTCATCATAGCCTGATAAAAATTGTGAAGCGCGCTCACACTGCACCTAGTTCTTATTCTGACTTAGTCTCACAAAATTTCTGTTAGCCGGGCTCACACTCACGAAAATTTTCTTCAACCGGACTTACCCGGACTTATTCAGACGCACACTCACTGCGCGATCTGAATCAGGGGGAATCAATCTACTCATTTGTGCACCATGGCGTCGGCGCTCTTTAACACGAATATCTCACGTCATTGGTGCTTTTCTGCACGCCTTTTGTTACTGTACCGTCGAGTACGAGTTTAAGTGAACCATGCTCTTTATTAGACGTGAGTGTAAACGTTGATCTATAGGCAAGGCTGGTAGTAATGCTGAGGATCAGTAGATAACTAGTGGTGGGCAAAAAAAGGAATGAAAGTCACTGAGGCTGACTGAAAGAATGCGTTGTGGACTTTGAACTCACACTCGCAAAAACTTTCTTTAACCGGACTGCCTCGGACTCAAACTCGTAAGAATACCTTTCACCCGGACTCACACTCAAGGTTCGATCTGAATCTCGTGGATTCTTAAATGAGTTCGCCGACATGTGTACGTCCCTCACTGACCTCATTCATTGCCTAAATTTGTACCTGCTGGCTGTGGAGAGGGTCATGTGCCGAACACCCCGAAAAGCGCACAAAAGGAAGCTCACAGCGACAAAGCCTGTTTCAAATTGCACCAAAAATAGTTATGTTCTTAAGCATATGGTGACATTGTGGCTATGCGTGAATATTTCACAGCAGACTCTGTTCACAGGGCATGTAGCGGAGTTTAAAGTGACACAATGAGCCTTCTTCTGCTAAATTTGCGCTCATCAAAAGAGTTGGCTGTCGAGCGAGTTGGTTCTTTGACATAGAAACCACCGTGAGTGCGCAACTACACACAACACACAAAAAGAGACATATGGAGACAGGCGCAAACTACTAACTGATTTATTTGAGGAACACCCACATCTTTATTTTGAACACCCTGCGCAGGGGCACTGCCACAACTACCACGAAAATGTAAACCAGACCAGAAAGAAATTGTAATTCAGCATTGTACAGCGCAATGAAAGTTTCACTTGTGCACTCGTCACATGTTTTTTTTTTTTTGCACCCTCATGATGCGCCCTCACTCATCAGATGTCACCAGAGCTAAAATGCATACAGGATTAAAAAATAGTAATATAATTTGTACGTAAAATATTCAAAACTACCTATTTTTAACACAACTAATAGCCTTTAGGATTGGCACTGGCTTTGTTTGTCTCGGAAGCTATACATTGTCAACATCGGGTCCCTCATTGCATCATCGGCTTTTTAGTCACATAATCGCGTTTTGCGCTCGAATAATGGAGGGTTCCGTCGCGGTTCCTTTGTCAGCAGCTAACACTGTGAAATTTAGTTTTTATAGAGTCTGGGCGGTTGCGTTTATCAGCTTTGTGTGCTGCGGTGGCCCTCCTGTCCGTGTACAACTAAGCAAGGCGTTCGGCAGCAATGGCTTCCACTTGACCATTCCCCACGCTGCTTGATCGGGTAAGCAGCGGGTTCTGTCACGAAGACCGTTTGCAGTCTTCTCTTTTCTAGCCCTTTTTGCCATCGCTTGTTTCGTCGCACTGATTGTTACGTAAGTCACGTTCACTGCTGGTGTCACACAGGCACTTTTGATCGTGATCTGGCTCCCGAATTGCGATTTGACTTTCGTTTCGGATAAACTCGGTACAGATTATTTGCACCTCTTAGCAACGATCATTGTTGATCGCGATCAAGAAATCAGGCCCGCCGTCGTTCTGTTCTCGCGCTATAACTATCATCATCTCACACCAACTAGCCCAAACTGCCACACTTCCAAGTCAACCCCTCTGACGAGCAAAAGTGCTCGTGTGGCGCCGATGCAATCTACTGTGTGCAACCAAAAACCATAAATGTGTCATTTTTGCGTTCATTCACTTTCAATATTTTGATTTATGTTGTGTATACAATGTATGCACTATGAAGTTAAAAATATTACAACTATTCTCTTAGAACCATTGTTAGGTTGCTCTGTGTGATTATGTCTATAAAAATTGACACTTTAAGTGATTGTCAGCCTCTTGTTTTTTTTTTAAGCAATGGTTTCACCATGTTTCCCCGGGCCACCAGTTTCGCCGTAACCTCTTCAGTTGTATCTGTCATTATGACCTTCAGCGTTTCGCTCAAGTCAGCGTTAGTATATTTGCACACGTTTCTTCGTTTTATAACATGAATAGAACTTTACTCTCATTAGCCTGTGAGGAGAACGAGTATGATTCTATTATGGCAGTCAAAACAAACGCCACCTGTAAACGTGTCCCTATCGACGTGGTGACGGGTGGCACAACTATTCATTCGCTTTAACCACCTGCGAATGATTGAAAAGGGAATAAATAAATTCAACTTTGTTCATAATTCTGTATTTATCTTTAAAAAGTAAACTATGTCTACGAGTAACCAATCACGACACTTTAATGCTAACCACTCAAATGTTGACTATAGCCTGAATGACATAACGTTTAAAAATTAGCAGAGTGGAATAACTCCCTGATACAGACTACTTGAAAGTACCACAAAGACTTCAAATAAACCTACGATCCCGCCTATAGATTCGGTAATGCCTTATGACTGTTGTTTGTGTACTGTAAAGTTTTCATGGGTTTTGTCACTAAGGCAGCGTCCCATCTGACTCACGTACCTCCTGCTGCATATCAGTGAATGTGTACATCATGCCTTCAACACAGGTTACATACAACTGCCTGTGATGAGCGTGGCGGCATTTCCTTCTTTTCATCTCATCGATAAATCTGCATAGGTCAGAAAGTTTCAGCGGAAATAAACACCACTTCGACTCCAGCTCTTTCTTCCCATTTTTAGTAGAGTTTTTGAGAAACACTGTGAATGCTGAGGACGACCGCTGTCTTCTTTTCTTGCAGCCCTTCAGATGCTCTGTAGCTCCTTTTTACGCCTAGGATACCTTGCATGCCTAATAAATCTTCGGCTACAGGGAACTCGTCTTGAGTTGAACCTGCAGTATGAAGTCTAGACACTTAGAAATTGCTTCAAGCACCTTGTGATAAAGTCATCCACACAGAGCATTCTGCAAGGCCATGTGCATGGCCGCCGTAATTGCCATATTTGTGTGCCCTAACGAGAAAGGCAGCAGTGGCTGTCATGAACGAGACTTCCCTCCGTATTCACAAACGCTCCTCGACTCGACATTCACCCTTCACTTAACAGATTTGAGCACTGCGCCACTTCTCTGCTGAAAATAACGCTGTGCTGCTCAAAAATGGGAGAAAATTATCAACGATATGCAGTGACTTGTTCTGCCTAGAGATGGCACTCCCATCGGCTTTCTGAATTGAAGGTGGAGCGTTGAGTGAAGAGACGTTCTAGAATACGGGAGTTCTACTGCCAACTTGTGCACCATTTTGTAAAAAGTTGTGTTAAGCGCAGAGATTTGATAGTGAAACTTTCGGAAATCTTATGTATTGCCTCAAGATGCTGGAGCTTGTGCTGCAAAACCTTCATACTGGGCATGACAAGCTGCTTGGAGTCTAGATATTCTGCCAATTTAAACAGCGAAAAATTATCCACATAGCAGGAGATTGTACAGCACTCAAACTTAGCAATCTGTTATTCTTCCTTCAAATACAGGTTTAATGCATGTCTCTGAAAATGAATACTGTGCTCGATTTAATACTTATTACTTGCCATTTCAAATACACATTTATGACCTAGCCAGAAAAGGCAGACTCAAGTAACAGTGTGAGAATCACTTCCAAACACATGCCAGTGACATTCGCCACATTCCAGAGAAGGATACTGGTGAAAAAAGTTCGATAGCATTCTTGATGAAGCGCAGCAGATCCTTTGCGCTGGCAGACTGTTTATATTTGGTCAATCATTGTGTAGATTTTAATGACTTGTGTAGGCCTGTGCTGAAACAAAAAATATTATGAAAAGTTCGTGACTTCTAGTGCTGCAACATACTCCTGTTTGTGGAAGATTTTTGGGCGTTTCACTAGCAGAATCAGTAGGCTGTGAGTAGAATATCGTGCCCTTATTGAAGCTTTCTTATGATGTGCTCCAACTTCTTGAAATAGCGTAGCTGCTTAATGAATGGGGACAACTAAATTCCTGAGCTTAAGGTGGTTTCTCAGAGATGAACATTCTTATTAGTAGTATGAACCTTGTGCCTTGAAGCCATTGCTGCTTTTGTGTCGCGGTGTTCAAAAGTGTTCAAAAGACGGAACGGGCACTTGCCTTTCCAGAATGTTCTGTGGCAACCGCCTCATCACAAACAAAGTAGATGATGCATTTTCCGAGTAAGCATCCCATTTTAAGATTGCGGGTTTTGTTCAAGATGTGCTGTTGTTGGTAGCTGCGTGTTCGCTTAGCTTTGCGATGGATCCTAGGCGTGAAGAGGAGTGGAGGGCCATATCGAAGGCTCAAGAACGAAATAAGGCAAGTGTAGAACATCACATGTACAGTGTCTATCATAGATTCAAGGAGGTAGGGGGAAAGTGTTTCAATACAGGCGATGTTCTTTCTTGCCTGTGTAGAACCTCTGAATAAACTAAACAGGCTGCAGCTATGATCACAAGCAGAAGTGTGTAACATATTTTAAACGCATGGTTGGCGCAATCCCTCTAAAAAATGAAAATTAGCCCCTAAAATCTTCTTTTGTTAATTCATAATGAGGTTCTCGTTCTTTAAGTCCTAAAGCCTTCAGGTAGTATGGGAGGGCTTATCGTGAGGTACACACACGTAAAATGCCACGTGCTATGGACAGTGCCAGCTAACTTTCTCGGGTTTACATGCACGGAAACACCCGATAATATCGACGAGAGGACAGCCACCACTTTAGGTAAACTGAGAAGAGCATCAAATGCATTTTCTTAGGTGGTAGAAAATTGTGCGCCCACCCTTATTTCTGGACATTTTTATCGTAATTGCTGTACTATAGTCAAAAAGCTAGTAATAATATCGCCCATAGTTTTCATAGGCTGATTGCCTGTTCATATTGAAAGACTATATATACATATGCACTGCTTTGCAATAAGGTTCAGTAGGGAGACGGTGCTGCATCTTTTCATCTTTTGTCGTTTTTCTTGCGTTCGCTCGGAGCAGCTCGGAGCAGCTATGTTCGCATGAAACCACGGTAGGTCCCACCTCACTTGGTGCTCTCTGAAAACCGAACTTGTGAGGGAGCACTGAAAATCTTTTTTTTAGGTAACTAACCATTCTATCTATAATGAGTGCGTCTTTACTACTTATTGCAACAGAAAACACTATGCAAATTTTTTGTGTGAGTGCTAAGGCTGTGTCTATGAAAGAAGATTGAGCCCTTGAATGCTCCTTTCGTTCTGTGATATCCAGGAGTGGCTCAGACAGGAACCTTGCGCAATGATACACTCTGTGAGCAACATTACAGCGTATAAACAACACATTTAGGGTTTCTCGGAATCCTTGCGTAGGTCGATGGGTTAGGCCTATTTTTAAAGACTATTTCTTCTTTGCATTCACTCAAGCTCAAAGGGTAAGGGGGATGGTAGAGGTGGAGGAGATTGCAAGGTAAACTGATACATGTGTAAGCACACTGTCGTTGCACCTTCGATTTAAGAAGTATTCTTTTTTGGCGTGATTTCGGGATGTCAGCAGTGAGATTGCATCTTTTTCATTTCGCTTATCTTGATATTTTTATTCTAGTGCATGGCTTGATTCTTTCATTTTTTTTCTTTGTACAGCTGATGCTTGCTGCAATTTGATGGACAGGTGAACAGAAAATTGTAGGTGTTGCAAGGGTGTCGTTATTGGAAAATAACAGAGTAATTACTGAACTACACAAAGATGCACACCATCGGGGAAGAGAATTGAGGACAGAACAAAAAAGGGCGTCACTCGCAACTGACTTTATTCTTGGAAAACCAGCGAAATATATAAGTGTAGCAACCAAGCGCAGGCACATTGCCTCACATGCTAGTAAAAAAACACGCAATAAGAATGACAACAAAAGAATGATGACAAATAGCTACTAAACAAAAAAAGATTCTAAAAATTCTCATTCCCCCTCACGCAAAGCAACAGATGTAATACCTTCTTTTTAATGTAGTATGCTTCCACAATTTCACGTGCCAAGGTATCACTATACTCTTTCCAAGAACAGATACACTGGAAAACGTGGCCTCACACTTGCAGGAACCACAATGCGCCGGCACATGTGTCGAAAGTCTAATTTTCAGAGATAGTTCTTGCTTCCTAATTCTGTCAATTATGTACATGCGCATCCACCTGCACAATATGGTTTTCGTAAAGTGTGAGGCTAGGTTTTCCAGTGTATCTGTCCTTGGAAAATGTAAGGATACCTTAGCATGTAATATATGGAAGCATACTACATTATAAAGGAGGGAGCTACGCATATTAGTGATACAGCTGTTGCTCTGCGTGTTGAGAACTCAATTTTTTTAGAATCTCTTTTGTGTGGTGGCTTTTTCGTCGTCATTTGTTTGTTGTGAATATTATCGCGTATTTTTTGACTAGCAAGTGAGGCAAAGTGCGCGCGCATGTTTGGCACGCCTATATAATTCACTGATTTTCTGAGAATAAAGTTAGTTGCGAGTGACGCCCTTACTGTTCTGTCCTCAATTTTCTTCCTCAATGGTATGTGTCTGTTTTAGAATTCAGTGAGCATGTACCAACTAGCCCAACAAAAGGATTTATTCAGGTGGTGGTCCTACTACGTCAGCACCCGCTCTGCATTTTAGTCGTTGTTTGCTGATATTCTACACTCAGCTATTTATGTGTATTGTATTGCATTAGAAAGCCTACATTCTTCACTTTCTAATGACAGCCAGTATTTTCGCTTAGTGTGAAGTGGTATTGCATAGCAATCAAAGCAGTGTGAAAAAAGACCAGTGCTTTTGCTGTACAAGCCTCTGTTTCACTGGTAATGTGGCAAAACTGTTCAACATAACAAGAAAATGAAATTTTCTGAGCCTCTTTATGAAGCGTTATGCAAGGTTTCTATGAAAAGATATAGCCAGCAAAGCAATCGGAAAGTCACGCAGGCTTCATTCAGAATGGACAGAGCAATGTAAGTTTACGATGAATGGCTTTTTCTTTTGTCTGTGTAGAGAACAATATTGCGTGGGTTTCCACGGAACAATGTACCAAACATCTACGCGAAGTTGTTTTGGGTCCTGACGAATAGTTCTTGAATTTTAACTACTTCATTTAACAAACCAATGGATCCACTTGTTCAGGCATTACCGACGAGGCGATAAAACTGTCCAAGATGAAATAACCAAATTTTCAATATTGAAGCAGCAAGTCTTTCTCTGGGGTTCTATGAAAAGAAAATTGTTGTAATTCAGTTGGAAGAATGTAAGACGGCAGATAATTCAGCTGATTCTTCTTCTTGCCAGGTCAGTGCGAATCTACTTTTTTTTCTTTTATTGCTAATTCACAACAATTAGCGCACAATAGCCAGACCACCTCATGTCTTGTAATTACCAGTTCTCACTAACTGCGTGGCAGTGCTTGAATGAAAATATTTTCGAAAAATAAGAAATGTTGCAAACATTTTTTGGTGGTGGCGTCATCTGTAAAAGATTCATGAAGTAGCTCGTCTCAGTTTCGATGTCTGTTAAAAGTGAGGCTGCTAAACATGACTACGCTACTGAAACGTGTATGCGTTGTTTTTACAGATTTAATACTTCAGCTTCTAGCACAGTGAGCTGTAGTCAGGGGACTGCAGAATGGTTTCTGAAGTACACAAAGAGCTCGACCCTTCTGAGACCTGGTGGTCTTTCTTTTGTGGGGGGGGGGGGGGGGGGAGGGATTGAGGAATGTTTGACAGAGTGTGTTCGACATGAAACTGGTTGAAGGGTGGTATAACATGGGACCTTTTTCGAGAGACTAGCCAGCGTATGCAAAGGAGTGGTGACATGATGCGCATCACGTTTTTTTTTTCTTGGGAGGGGAGGGGGGTCACAAGGCCGAGCAGCTTCTATAAACGTTGCACAGTGTGGTGACAGGTGCTAACTGAGAGGTACCATGAATCATGTGCAAATCATTTCTGAAAAATACCAAGCCCCTGAGATTTCTTTACCAGTGAGAGGCAAAGAACTTCAGAGGCCCCGGACCCCCAGTTTCGATTTCAGTGATTTCAATGAAGGTGCTTTTCAGACGTGAAAAGGGCCCATTGACATGTTTGTGGATAGCTTGTGGGCAAGTTTGTGGGAAACAAACTTGCATGTGCGCAGTAAATATATTGTAAACTGTGAGCTAAAGAGATATATTTCCCTGACTGCAGCAAAAAGTGCAGATGGCTGCGTGAGGTCTATAGCATTCGCAGCTACGTTCAGCAAAACACAAGTGTCTCCATGCCTTCTGAAGCTTGGAAACATCATTTTCAGTATGCCAATTTTTCGATAAAAGTATTTTCGCTAGCGTAATACTTACACTCACATAACGGTAACGCACGTATTGCGAATGACCATTGTGTCCTCGAAAATCATTGATGTGATACCATTTGCTTGTTGTAGTCAGCAGTGACTGGTCTAGTAGAGAGGTAGCAGGAGTAAAGCTTGAACCTAATATACAAGACGTTCACCATTTACCTTTAGCAAAGCTATGCTTTGGCAAATAATCTGTTCGCTCTTGTAGGTAATGTTATATCTTCGTTTCTACGCACCCGGCATTTACTGACCAAAGCAGGACATAAGTTATTTACTCGCAGCATCGGCAGCCATAGATACATAGAAAATGAGATGTTCACAGAAAACGTACACAAACTTAAACATATTCCTCCGATGAACCTTTTCTAGTGCTCACTGGGTGCAGCCACAAATGTGTGAGCGGCCTGTTCCCCTGCGCCCCTCAAGTGACAAATGCGACACCCGGACTGATTTTACAGCTTCATTTCACTAAGCCAAGGGTCCCAATCAGCTAGCATGCTGTACAGACACTGAAGATTGTAGAAGCACGAAGGTGGTGGGAGGGGGAGGGGCAATTTCAAGCTTGAAACAACAGAATCAAATTTTTGAAAAAAAAAGGCAGTGCGCAAGTGTTTGCGATAGCCATCTCACATGTTAGTGCTAAGAGTAGTCGCATCGGGGAACACTCACGAAGCAAACGTTTTGTGTGATCACTTCGTATACCATACAACTGTGCTTTTATTCTGAAACTGGAATGAAAAGGTATGTAGTACCTTGTGCACAAACTGATCAGATTCTGGCAGGTGCGCCATCGTATTCATGAAAGCCCGGTAAGTGCGGTGGTGGTGTACGAAATCGCTCTCCCAATAGGACTCCCAAGATCCCTTACGCATTTGTCATAAAAGATTTGAACGTTGAAGCATCCATCTTTTTCTGCTTCTTCGCAGACTGTATTCGCACGCCGAAACCTTTCTGCACCTCATGCTGTTTGTCAGTTTCTCAGGAATCTGCCGAATTTAGACCAAGTGGCGATGTCTTGTGATGACGTCATGATTTCAAAAATTTTGGTGATATATGATGTCAACCAATGATTTTGCTTAGCGCTCGTGTAGACAGCGACAGGCACTTTCGTGCTTAATAAGGCCTTTCAACTTTCTTGACTATGTGTTCTGTGCTGTTTATTTTGTAGGAGCACGCAACATGTTACCTTTTCACACTGACTTGAATACTGCGAAAAGCATATCAAATAAAAGCCTACTTTATGGATTAGAAATCTAAGTGAATATGATATCATTAGATTCATTGTTCAAAGTTCAACGGGTACAATTTACATCTGTTTAACAAATTAGTTGCGGTGAGAGAGGAACTCGTTGTATAGCTGAAAGAATCGACTCTCATATGTTTCACTAAATCTGAGCTCTTCATTCGTGTATGTAAGTGTGAGACCGCCCTCTAAGTATGAATGCCGCGCTGCTTGACCTCATCTTTCCCTCTTCCAGCTCACCACACTTGCACCACATCGAGACCGATGTCCCCCCAATCCCCAACCATATTCTCGAAGGTTTAAACTAGCTATGTAACAGAGAAAAAGAAGGTGCCAACCCGTATATCGGTTTAGCGATGCATGAAGCTTGTAATGTTTTGGCTTGCGAATTCCTTGAGTCCTTCATACCCATCAAATCACTGAGTGTTTGGCTCACTTCAAGGCATAAAAAAGGGGCTTTGTGTATTGATATCCAGGAAGTAGTGAAAGATAGCTTTTCGGGTACCTTCTGTATGTAGCGACATAAATATTAAGTGGACCATGCGGAACACCCGCAGTATTTGTACAGAGGGTTCACTGTTAAAGGGAACACCGGAGTGCGTGTCGTCTGCTCTGGTACTTTTTACAAGCTGCCACTTCTAGTGGTTACATGATCATGTACAGGGAGTGGCATTTACGTCCCTGGATATGGGCTTGTGAACCTCGCCAGCCATCGCTTGTGTCTCTCAATCAACTACAACCCCACTGTAGGGTTCTTAGAACGAGTATAAATAGCACCGGCAGTGAACAATGCTACTGGCTGGAGAGTTAAGCCCTGAAAGGGGGGGGGGAATCTTAGCACCTTTGTGGAAGGGGGAGTTCACAATGTAAAACAGAGGGGTAGGAAAGGAAGTAGCAGGACAGGAAAGCGTGCAGCTTACATATGCCGCAGGGACGTGTGACATCGTGCCCATCGATGTACTGCTTCACAAAGAGTGATGAGCAACTGTGGCGTGTTAGCAATGTTTCAAAAGTGCACTCAGATAATCAGAAACACTGAAAGTAAATTATTTATCGGAACAGAAGCTGCCCTAAAGTGAAATTTTGATGCTTTTGTCTTTTTTTACTATTTTTCTTCAGTATGCTGCTTTAAGCTCCAACGGAGGCATTACGGAGTGTTGCATATTGGAGTAATTTAAGTCTTGGAGAGACGTGAAGTTTTAAATGAAATATCGGAAAATGCAGGTATTAGGTTGCTTTGCACGAGGTAAAATATTGCTAACTATTAAGACGATCGAGACCAGGGACTGCTTCGAACGAATATGGTTTATTAGAAGTGAAGTAGCGCGCGCTCGCTCCAGGCAGCAGTTGTAATATCTCGGCAGTTAGAAATTACAATCACCATATTACGATGCAGAATTCCGCATCTGAATTATTACCTACATTAAGCTGGACTAAAAGCATCTCCGTTGTGTCTCTTTTGCAAGGAATCGGAATGAATAGATCATTTCTTTTTATCCTGTCAACGTTATGCTTATCAAAGGAAAAGATACCTGGTCGACCCAATTGAGAAGCTAGGTTTAAAAATAAGCGTGGAACTAATTTTATCCTTCGGAGGGATTACATTAGGTTATAGCCACAGGGAGGTTTTCTCTGCTGTGTGCGAGTACATAAGGGCAACAAAGAGATTACCCTCTTAGCCTATGGTTATTATTTACGGCTACGAGACTACCTGAATGCCTGAATTAGCACACTTCTAGATCCTGCCGCCCAGTTCTTGGCCGATCCCCCTTTGTGGGCGAGTGCCAGCAAATCTGAAGGTTCATCATCATCATCATCTTCTTTCTTCTTCTTTTGGCGTTTGATGATGATATTGTATAGGCTCCCGCCCGCCCAAGCTGAAATGTGATAAGCTCTCGCGGGCTATTTGAAACAACCTTTCATTGGGTATATGTGGTTCACTGATCTTCTTTGAAGCTCTTTTTTGCCTGTGCGAAGGAGACAAGCTTTTGCTATTCCGTCTCGCCCAGGGTAGAGTTTTTCGATCCGGCACATTTTGCAAAATGTTCTTGGAGCCTTGTCCTCAACCAACACGATGTCACCCTGTGAGAGTGGTTTTGCTTGCCGTGTCTTGGCTTTGACCGTAGCTCCTATTTCCTCGATATATTCTTGATGCCATCTTTTCCACCAAGCGCGCACGAGTTTGCATCTGCGTTGCCATGCGTCTTCAATGTCACCGTTGTACAATCTTGTTTGTCCGTCTTGAAGCTGTCACCGTCCACCTATGATGTCTGCCGGCGTTAGTGGCATTGGCTCATCAGGTTCTCCATATACGTAAGTCAATGGTCGATTGTTGAGTGTTCCTTCAACTTCTGCAACAATAGTGCGTAGCTCCTCTACCGAAGCTGTGCTTTTTGATATTATTTTTCGCATCGACGTCTTCAAGCTTCTTATGAGGCACTCGTAAAATCCTCCCCACCAAGGCGCGCACTCGGCTGTAGTTTTCCATTGAATTTGTTGGCCACTGCAGTAATTCTTTAAGACCTCGTTTTTAACTGTTTCGAGCATTCTGTTGATTTCCTTTCCAGCTTTTATAAATGTTTTGGCGTTGTCCGAGTATATTACTGCTGGCATTCCCCGTCGAGCTGTAAATCATCGGAATGCTTGTAGAAAACTTGACGATGACAAATCATTGGTAACTTCCAAGTGTACTCCTCTTGTTACCGCGCAGGTTAATATCAGTACATATTGCTTGACAATCTGGTACATGTCCTTTGCGTAAAGAGGTCCTGTGAAGTCAACTCCCGTAACTTTGAATGGCTCTGCTTCAGTGACTCTGTCTGCCGGAAGTGGAGGTATGTCTTGAGTCGCTGGTCTGGAGTTATGCCTCTTGCAGACGACACATTTGTTTAGAACTCTTTTCACTGCTTGTCTACCCTGCAATATCAAGAACTTAGTTTGAAGTTGCGCTAGCATCACTTGAACTCCTCCGTGTTATACCATTTTATGCACGTGACGTATTAGCAGTTCCGTGAAATACTCATCCTTTGGAATCACTATTACGTGCTTGTTGAATTCTTGGCTGCACTGCAATCGTCCTTTTTGTCTGACTATTCCATCGTCATCAAGGTATACTTCGTGTCCATTAATTTCAAATGATCGATTGCTTGAATAGGCCTCACCCTTTGTTTGTCTCAGTGATATTTGGGTCTGTCTTATCCAGTATTTCTCTGCATTTGTTACCTCTTTTCCTGTAAACTGCCCTTTGTGATTTTCCTTTCTTGTGTTGTTTATGAATCTGAACACCCATGCTGTCACTTTTATAAGCCGTACGTATGATGAATACCTTTCGATTTCCAAGATTGGTGCAATTTCGGCTCTTCCCATGCATTGGTGGCCTTGTGTTTTATGCTGGTCTTCCAAGTCTGTATTTGTGCCAATTATGCTTACTAAGTTCTTTTCCAGCGATGTTATCCATTCGGGACCGTTCCACTATGACTTTATCAATGCCTTAGCGCTTATTCCTCGTGTAAGTAGGTCAGCAGGGTTGTCGTTACTTTGAACGAATGACCAGCTTGCTTGAAGTGTTTTTTCTCTAATTTCTGCGATTCTGTTGGCAACAAACGGATCTCTTTTGCTTGTTCCCTTGATCCAGTGCAGCACAATCATCGAGTCCGTCCAGCAGTGTATTTCCTGAAAACTTTCGTTGAAGTGACCTTTGATGTAGTCGCATAATCTTGATGCTACCACCGCTGCCATCAGTTCAAGTCGCGCCAATGTCAGCTCTTTAATAGGAGCTACACGGCTTTTTGCTGTTACCAGTCTTGATTCTTTGCTTCCATCGTGGTATACTGCTATCAAGTATGCTGCCGCTCCGTATGCTAATGGGGTCACGTCAGCAAATACATGCAGCTTGTATGCTTGTACTGGTTGATTCTTGCTTGCGTAGCATCGTGGAATTTCTAGAACTCGAAAGTCCTCCGCTTCAGACATAAGGTTCTTCCATTTGTCGCATTCATCTTTAGGGAGCTGGTCGTCCCACGTGATGTTCATTTTCCACAGTCTCTGCAGTCCTATTTTCGCGCGTACTGTGAATGGGGACAACAAACCGAGGGGGTCGAATATCTTCGCTTTGGTTTGTAACACAGCCCTTTTCGTCAAGTGCGTTGTATCTGTTAATAAATTCCACTTTTCCATAGGGAAGCAAATCATGTCCTTTGAGTGTTTCCATATCAAGCCCAGAAGCATTGTAAATCCTCTAGCTCAAATATCTATGTGAGAATCGTCTCTTTTGTTTTCATCAATTACTTTGTTTATTCGCTCTTCATTGGATGTCCATTTTTTCAAATTCATCGCTGCCTCTCTGAACACTTTCTCTGCCTCTTTGTACAACTTAACTGCTTCATCAAGCGTTGCTGCTCCCAAAATGACATCATTCACGTAGATCGCTTTCTGCAGTGTCCTTGTCGTATCAGGAAACTGGTCTTCCACTTGTTTCAAATGGTGTTTAATTGTAACTGCCGGTATAAACGTGCTTGTTGTTGTTCGGAACGTTACTCTTGTCATGCGCCATGTTTTCACTTCATTCAATTACCTTCCTTCAGCGTCATGCTTCCACCACAGAAATCTCATTGCATCTCTATCCTCTCCATGCATAGAGATTTGTAGAAACGCCTTTCCAACATCTCCAACTAACGCCACCTTTTTTTTCGGAAATTAATGAGCAGCGATAGCATGTCCTCATTCAAATTGGGTCCTTCCTCTAGGTTCTCGTTTAAAGACATGCCGTTTCGAGAATGTGATGAGGAGTCAAACACTACTCGAACCTTTGTTGTGGCTCGGTCCTCTCTAAAGATCGCATGATGTGGCATGTAGTAGCAAAGTGCATTTGGCTGTTCTCATGGCTCATGGACTTCCTCTGCGACTCCTAATGCCATATACTCGGATATAGCTTTGTCGTAGCGATACAGCATGTCTTCATTTTTTTGCAGCTTTTTAGTCAGTTGCTGTAGTCTATTTATCGATTTTCCTTGTTGCTTCCCAAGTGTACGTCCTCTTTACATGGCAAGTTGACTTGATAGCGACCGTTTTGTTGTACAATCTTGCGCTCGAATTCTTCGACCACTTCATTTTAGGTGTTATCCAAACTATTTCTTGTGATCCCAATAGACTCCAGGCTCCAGAACTTCTGTAGCTCTTGCTGGAGTTCTGTCTCCACAGCTTCGACCTTCAGAACCATGACTGCTTGACTATGTGTTAGTTTTGTCTTGCTTCGCTCTGACGGCCCTTGCAGTACCCATCCCAGTATAGTTTCTACAGCCATCAGTCTGCCCTCGATTCTTTGAGTTCTACCAGTAAAGAATTCCCAATAATAGTCTTAGCTGATCAGTAGTTCTACAGAATTTGTTGCAGTCGTCTTGGTCCTGTGATCTGCCACTTGCATATTTAGCTGTTTCATTTTCTCGCTGAGTTTCTTAGTTGGAGTGGGTATACAACTGTGCGAGATAACGTCGACTTGTACCGCTTCAATCACTGTTGTCGTGCTTGTTTCTCGTGATCCTACAGTCACTTGCACCACGTTCATTAGTTTGACCTTTTTGTCTCCTCCAAATAAACCAATCGTCAGCCTTTCCTGTCGCAACACCTTCGCATCTATTTCTTTCGCTAATCCCGCTTCAATAAATGAATGTTGACTTCCGCTGTCTAATAACAAACGGCAATGTCGGCCACATGTTTCTCCTTTTACGCACGCTACAGCCGTCTGCAAAAGCACAAACTTATGCTTGATATTTTCGGTTGCTTGTAGCGTAGACGTCGTCGCTTCGGCTTGCGCTGTTGAGACCAGCTCTGCCCTTGTTTTTCTGCATCACCGTTCTACATACTGACGTGGCATGTCGTCCCTTGCATTGCTTGCATTTTAATTGGGCCTTGCAAATGCGTGCAGTGTGGTTTGGTCGCGTGCATCGAAAGCATGCTCTATTTTCGGCAAGCATAGCTTTCTTTTCATCCATTGGAACGCTTCTACGACAGTTTTCGGTTGCGTGGGTTTTCTGCTTGCAGAATAAGACTGTTCTGTCCGCTGAGCTATAGAAGCTTGAAGTTGTGCGCATCTGTCCGCGGTTCTCTCTTGGTTTTGCAGTTATCCTCTCTTGTTCACGTTGTGTTGCTTCACGAAAAGCCACTTGCTCTCTTAAGAATAACATAAGCCTGTCCAGCTTTTCCTCGCACGCTTTTCCCGTTGCGTTGTTTTGCTCGCCGTTTTCTGAAGCTGAGCTGTTTCTCATAGCCTATTTTGACTTGAACTGCACTGATAATTGTGTTGGAATTGCTTTTTTCAATACCGGTAACAACATCGGCGCATAGCTCTCGGTTTCCACTTTTAGTTACTTGAGTGCCAATATGTTAACTGGCACTCTCTGTACTAGCCCATTTAAGTCATCGGTATCTTGAACAGACCTCACTTTCTCCAAACTCAATAGCTCATTCATGTGCATTTTAATGGAATGTTCTCGATTGCCAAACGTTTTTTGCAGTACTTTGATTTCGTTATCATAATTTTCCTCTGCCGAGTACTGAAGTCCTTCAGTAGCAGCCGCAGATTTTCCGGTTAGTGATGCTAACAAGTAATTGAACTTCTGTCCCTTGCTCATGTTCGGTCTCAGGTGAACTGCCGACTCGTACTGAGACCAAAAGCGGTTCCACTCCAAAGTTTTCCCTCAAACTTTATCATTTCAAGCTTTGGTAGCTTAACTAGTTCCGTTGCTTCTTGTCCTGTACTTGAGGGCGTCAGCTGCCTTGTCCTATCGCTTGAATCAGATTGTTCAGGCTGTCCAAGTCTGATTTCTATTGCAGATAAGATCGTCGTTAATTTCTTGTCGTACTCTATGACGCTTTCGAATTCAGCTTCGGCATTGTCTTCTGTTAGAAAGTTTTTCATTTGCTCGTTCGCGCTCTTGAGACTGTCACTCATTGCTTTAATCTGCGCCTACGTTGTAAGCAGCTGCTCCCGGTTAGCTCCATCATTAATTTGCTGCTCGGCTGCGTTAATCAGTCGCGTGATCTGGGGGCGAAGCGCTTTCCTTTTCTTCGTTATCACTTCTTTGCTCATATTGAGGCGGTTAACAATGACTCCTTACTTGTCAATCGTTCGTTCTGATGCTCGTACTGTCCACCGTGGTCTCGTCGCTCGATCCAGGTCAATCCTCTGCTCCTCCGCCGTTTTCTTCTCTGCTTCTCCGTGGCAGGTTGACCTATTTTGCCGGCGAGGAGGTAGTATCCTGGTTCACGGCACCATTATTAAGATGATCGAGACCAGGGACTGCTTCGTACGAATACGGTTTATTAGAAGAAGTGAAGTAGCACGCGCTCGCTCCAGGCAGCAGTCTTCTTTCTTCTTTCAGGGTTTGAGGACAATATTTTATACTAACAAAAGTTATACCAATATAATGAAAGCTAGGCATGGTACCTGAATCAGCTATGTTTTGTTGTGAATTCGCAGCTTAGCAGGTGCTTAGGAGGTGCGATAGTCGCTTCTAAGCGCATGTCATCGCCAGGTCTAGATGGTATTACTTATAGTGCGTTGGGACACCTTGGACAAAAAGCCAGAAAAGAACTTTTAACATGCTTCAACAACTCCTGGCTCAGCGGCAGTGTTCCCCGAGAATGGAAAATAAGTCGATTAATACCACTTTTGAAATCGGGAAAATCACCATTAGACTTGACAGCGTATCCCCCTATTGCCCTCGCAAGCTGCCTCGGAAAAGTGATGGAAAGAATGGTTCTATTTCGTCTCGAGTGGTACTTGGAACGATACACCAAATACCCTTCTTGCATGGCAGGCTTTCGTCGGGGCCGCTCCTCTATTGACTGTGTCCTTGACTTATCGACATTCGTTCAACAAGAAAAAAGTCACAAGCGCATATCAGTGGCACTCTTTCTTGACGTGAAGGGTGCATATGATAATGTAGCTCACGATGCCATCCTCACTTCTCTCGCAGCAATGGGCATTGGTGGACGAATGTTTCAATGGATAAAAGATTATATAACTGGCAGGTGTTTCTTTGTACAAACATATGAGGGTACAACTGCCCAACATTACACCTACTTCGGAGTACCTCAAGGAGGTGTTTTAAGCCCCACATTGTTCAATGTGGCCCTCATTGGTCTGGTGAAGGTTCTGCCAAAGTCGGTTTGCCTATCCATATACGCCGATGATATTTGCCTCTGGATTGCTGCAGTTACTCGCCCTCAGGTGCGTGCACGAATACAGCGGGCAGCAACCCTCACAACAGCCTACCTTCAGAAACAAGGCCTAAATATATCAACTGTGAAGTGCGCGTTGATGGCGTTTACACGCAAACCAATGACGCCATACCCTGTTTACATCAATGGGCAGAGTGTCAAATATGCACGGACGCATTGTTTCCAGGGCATAATAATCGACAGAAGTCTTTCGGGGAGCCCACATTGTGCGTACTTGAAGAAGAGACTGCTATCTATTGTGCATATCATGAAATTCTTGTGCGGTAAAGCATGGGGAACTTCTGTGGCCTCCATGCTACAGCTGTACAGGGCCCTATTTCTGGGTCTATTGCGCTACAGCTTGCCGGTACTGACTAACACTTGCAAATTGAATACTCATTCATTGGAGAGTTTGCAGGGTTAGGCACTGCGTATCTGCCTAGGACTGCCCCGATGCGCTTCTACTTATTACACAATCATGCTTGCCAAAGACCATCCGGTCAGGACATATATAGTTGTGGATTGCCTCAGAGCGCACATTCGACATGCTAGCCGCGTCCGCGACCGCCACTTGGCCCTTCTACCTTTCGGAAGGCCACGTGCTACGTTTTCAGACGTCATAGCCAAGCACCTAAACAGCATTCCATCAGGATATACGCCAGCTGCAAGAACGGCATGTCCTTTGTGGTGCCTTGACCAGCCGCAAGTACGTCTAGAAATTCCGGGAATCAAAAAGAAAAGCAGTCACTCCAGAGTAGCATTGAAGCAGGCAACACTGCTATTACTACATGAGTTGTACATAGACCGAACGCAGATATACACTGATGGGTCCGTCTCATCCAGCAGCTCATCAGGTGCCGCCGTAATTCCGGCTGCAAAAATGACAATCAAGTTTAAGTTGTCGCATATGACTACATCTACGGCATCAGAGCTTGCTGCTATAAGGGCTGCTTTACAATATCTCGTTCAAGAACGCCCAGGAAAATGGGTCATGATCTGTGATTCGAAGGCAGCGCTTCAGAGTTTGCAGTCTGCCATGCGTAGGAGGAGTCATGACCAACTGGTACAAGAAATAAGACATTGCCATCATGAACCTCCAGCACGAGGGCTTGATATTATATATCAATGGCTGCCTGGACATATCGGTATTACCGGAAATCAATTAGCCGATGATGCAGCCCGCTCAGCCCATGAAGAAACCCATGTAGTCCCGATTCCTCTATCAAGGAATGATGCAGCAAGACAACTTTACCTGCTGGCTCGAGATCTCACACGCACGTTCTGGTCGTCTACCAGCTTCCAAAGGTGTCAATTTTATGAACTGGATCCTTCGCTCAAGCTAAAGCTACCATCACAACTTTCCCGCTCCGATGCGACACTGTTATGCCGCCTTTGGTTGGGTGTTGCATTTACAAAGGTGTACTCCTTTCGCATTGGTATGGCAGACACTCCTACATGCGACTACTGCGGAGCTGAAGAGACCATCGAACACGTCCTGTGCAGCTGCGCTTGCTACGACACACAGCGATGCCAGCTCCGGATGGTTTTGAATCGACTTGACCCCAGACCATTTTGTGTGAAGATACTAGGACCTTGGGCATCTGCCTCAGTTGCGCAGAAAGCAACTAAAGCACTGCTACTTTACCTTAAGTCAACAAACCTGAGCGACCGCCTGTAGACTGTGTGTGCTCCAAGAGTGTGCTCGTGAATGTGTGTACCTTCTCATCTTTCTGCAACCTCTTTTCTCCCCTTTATCCCATCCCCAGTGCAGGGTAGCAAACCGGATGTGCGTCTGGTTAACCTCCCTGCCTTTCCTTGCATCTTTATCTCTCTTTCTCGCAGCTTAGCATGATATTTAAAGTAATACCTCTGCAAAGCCGCTGATACTGTGTCTTCATGAAGAGGAAGTACATATATTTTTAATGTTCTATGGCAAACTGTAGAGCAAAAAACTAAGCTTGTCGAATTAGAAAAAAATTGAGAAATTTCACCTAGGGCAAATGCATGAAATTAAGTTAAGTTTGTTTTGATGATTTTAATTTAGAATGTCGAATCTTAAATAGTGAGCAGCACTCGTTGAGCTAACTACCAACCAAAAACTTGGTGTTCAACTGTTGCACTTCTTGAATTAACACAGGTGGTGTAGCCCAATACAAGAGACGCATAAGTAACACTTAGCCAAGAAAACAGTTCACTGACAATAGCATAATTATGGGATAGTAGATTATCAGTAGTCAACACATGGCATGAATGCTGAGTACAAATGTTTATTTTGCCTCAGGAGTGAAATATGTGCGCAAAGATAGAAAGTATGTCTTTAAATATTTGTTTTTTTTTGTTTTAAAAAAATACCTTCTGGATATAAGTGAAAATATGCCAAATTAACATGAAAATAAAACTCTGCACCTTAGTGATGATAACATGTACTCGTATTTTGCACAACAAAATAGTAACAAAAACTGCACATATATTTTGACTCCTATGTGAGTGGCATCCGGAGTATGCATTGGCACCAAGTGAGGAGAGGTCACAGAATTCACTGCTTGTCTTGTATCTTTTTAAACATCCGGTAGAGGGCCGTGGTTGTTGCACGCTGACTGGTCACGATGGTTGAACAACGATTCGAGAAGCTATCTCTTTTGTCACCTTTGTTGCCGAGTCAGCGTTGTCGCAATATAAAAGTCGAAGGCTTGCCCCATTGTGAGGCAGTGTTTGACAAGCTCTGTCTTAAAATGCGTGGTTTTTGTCATCTACTTTTTGGGCTTTTTAAGCATTGTTCACCGCTTTCTGCGTGTTTTGCAGATATAAGTGGTGTCGCAGTCACCGCACGGTACCTTGTAAACAACCCTGCTTTGATCGTTCGCAGGGGTGTGATCTTTGGGCTTAATGAACCCGTTTCTCAAGGTACAATGAGGCTTGAAAATAGTTTTAATGCTCAGCGGACTAAGGGATTTTCGAACAGAGTCTGATAAACCCTGAACGTAAAGCATAGAAACAATGGATCTTGGTTTTTTTGTGCCACACTCCTTGTTTCCTTTTGCATGTGTTTCTAGTTGTTGTTGATAAATATTCTTGAATAATGACTTTGTTCCAATGCACCAGCCAAATTTTGGATCTCACATGACTGCCAATGCATCATGACTGCACATGCATCAGTGGAAGAGGCAGGAAGCGACCAATCAAGCTAAAGGAGCAAAAAGGGAACGTTACAAAAGCCACGCATGCCACACATGCCACGCACTCTAAGACAGAACTAATCGAACACTGCTGGACAACGGGGCATGCCTTTGACTTCAGTAATCAGACGGTGCTGGCTTGAGAACAAAAGGGGAGGAGAGAAAGGTTCTCGAGCCGTGATTGATCCATTGAGATAAGTTGGCGTGCAACAACTGCGGCCACGTACTTCATGTGTAGACACGTACGAGACAAGCAGTAAACTGCGTGATGTCCGCTCATTTGGTGCCAGGGCACACTGAGGGTGCCAGCCGCCTGGTTGGCAAAACGTCTATGTAGTTTTTGTTTTATTTTGCTATGTTAAGTTCGAGTCCATATTTAATACATGAACTCATCTGTTTTTTGGAACGTTTTCGCATCCGCTCGTTAGTTATAACCCTGCTTCATACCCTGGTGTAGCAAATAACATGGTGATAATTTTCTTTTGATGTTTTGGATTAAATTTTTTTAATTTGTTTTAGATACATATACACATTCCGGAAGAAGAAAACGAGAAGCAGCATTTAATTTTTGCCACAAATGCAGCTGACGAAGAGTGACAGAGAGAAGTACTTCATTGCGTTTGCAATCTGCTTGGTAAGCACCATAATATATGGCAATTTTAAACTACTAACAATTCTTTGTGCATCATTTATATTAACTCTACGAATATTGTCACCCTTGAAATAGCTAAGCAGACTTAGTATGTTGGAGCTGAATAACTGTTATAAGACCGCAAATAACCTTGAAATGTTGATTCTTTTGCCATCTATTATGAGTAAGGAGCCAATGATTGAACTCCAAACAGAACTTCACAAATATTATGTCTGCACTATTTAACTTTTCTCACTGCTGTGTTTTTTCACGGCTGGATTGTTATAGCTTTGCCAGTCCTGGCACAGCTTTCATAGGATTGATCGTTTAAAAGCAGAATGAAAAATTTATATACCATGTTACTTTGAATCCAGCCTGATAGTTTTTTTCTAACATTTTGTATCAAACTACAGGGTCGGCTTAGGCTCGAGGATATTGAAAAACGTGACATTTTCTATTGAGAATAGTGCTGTGCAACAAGCACCACCTAGACGGCATTGTAGCGTTTAGTAGCCGAGCCATCGCATGGCTTAAGTACACACATGGGGCCTCTATTTTGATCTTTTAGGCGAGCTTTGAGGCGAACCGTTTGTCATCTCGAGTCACGCTTCAAGTGGTCTGTATGTGGCTTAGCCAAGTGATGCCAAAACAGGCGGTGTCATTTTAGAGCCGCTTATAAATGAAAAGTTGTCCTATCTGCGCAGTCGTCATTCAACGTTCAAGCCGGGCGAGGCTTTGGAGTGGATGAAAAAAAAGTTCAGGGGCCCTTAAGCTTCGCCTGAAACAGTCGAACGCCATAGCGAAATCCGGCCCCTAGTGCGCCCTTCGACCGCTAAAGCAATACTTATGAATATGTTTTGTTCCACACACACACACGCACACACAGTAGATCGTACCAGTGCACGCGCGCAAGTGGTACATACAGGTGTTTGATATAAAACAAGAGTCGCATGGCCTCCAAGATACACGCCACGCGCTCGCCATCTCCGAGGTCATAAAGAGTCTCACAATGCCTCGCAGATAGCAGCACATTATCTAGCATTTGCTGTTTGCTTGATCCACGCCTCTGGAAATGCATGATATGTTTATCGCTAGATGGGCGTAGTTGTCCATTTTCCGAGCTGTTTGAAAGTTTTTGTCTGTTTTTAACGGCGATGGCTGCACTATCCTGGCCTTTTTTGACGTAGTTTGAGGCTCTCCGAATGCGCCTACAAGTCGCCGAATAGGCTCGTTTTTTTGTGACACCTTTCGATTAAAACGCGTGAAAGTGGCCCTGAAACACTTTTTAAAGTAACCATGGAATGCATTCACTAAAAGAGCTTATTGCCTCATGAATTCAACGCTGCAAGAATTTTAAGAATCCGTCCAGTGCGAGTGGAGTTATAAAGATTTGTCGCATGCTACAATTGCACTATCTCTTCTATCACCCAACGAAAGCTCTGGAAGCTAAGCAGGGAGGAGCGGTAGGGGCGAAAAAACTTTAACACCCGCACCTCATGACCTTGAGCACTTTTTGCTTTTTGCTTCGAATGCGCGGCTTCTCAGTGTGATCGCGCGCGCGCATGGACAAGTAACGGCCTCCCGCGGCGATCTCTGTAACTTGCTTTTCCGCTCACAGACGCACAGACAATTGTTCGCTCACAACCAACGGGGCCGACGCCTACAGGATTTCTGCGACACGAGCTCTCTAACGCTATCACGTTAAAATGTGCGTCGCTGGAACTCTGTGCGCTCTTTAAGGAAGTGTGGCATATTCAGTGTTTTTGATGGCACAAAGGATTGCGCATTGTTTGAAGACAGGGACTAAGAAGTCAGTGACGATGGAAGCAGGGACTGCGGGTCTGAATGAGACGTTTAGTCTCAGTTTATTCTATGTGCTGATGGAAATCGTAGGGGCTGAATTGTGGCCAATGTAACATCTGATGCTGTCGGAAATCCGACAAAGCAACGCTACTCTATAATATTCAAACTTTGCGATATGAACACCATCCTGCCCTCTCGCGCACTGCTGCATCAGTTGGACGGCGCTCTTTATAAGAGCCTTTGCTATTTCTTGTGCATACGAGCACCCCCTCATGCTCCGATCCTTGGCAGAGACTTCAATCCCATCCTTCATCTTCGGTGTCTTGCTACATTCTCCCATAGCAGCATAGGCACCTATGTCAATAGTCATGTTTTTAACCTTCATACCTTTTCATTTGAATACCTCTTGAAGGAGACACATTTTGTCAGCCAATTCTTGGCATTTTTCAGAGGTGTTCCCATTTAAGTAACTTTTTCACTTTATAAGTTTCTAGTAAGGGTCTACTCACTTCCTTTTCATAGTGCAAGCTGGCATTGTTCCATGGTCGTCACAGCCATCACCCTGCAATTGCTGTTTGCTGACATCGTCAATAGTGTACCCCTCTTGAATGTACCTTGACCTCGCGAGCTTGTTCACTCAAGTTGAACCACATTGGCAAAGTTTTGAGTAAAGACTGGCAACTTCAATATGCTGCTCAATTTTTTTATGTGAAGTTCACTGGGCATGTCAACTGTTGTGGTAGTATGGCTGTTAGTTGCTTCTTTTTTCAGTTTCAGTTTTATTGAGCATTTTCTTCACAGAGTTGCGAAAAAGAAAACGCAAGGATAGGAGCAAAAAGCTGCTATATTAGCAGCTTGACGAGGCTCCTACCCCTTTTCACTTGGCATTACAGAATCAGCAGAGCACAAAACATGAAAAAACAATTTGACGTCGATTTTCAAAACTTCAATAAATAAAAAGAAAATGCATCAAAATTACATCAGTTTCAGGTTTACATAAAATAAGCAAACCACATAGAGAGAAAAACAACAAAAAACAAAAGAAAACAGCGTGCGGCCAATCATGAAACAATGCACACGTTGCTAAACGGCTACCAAAGTATTACAACATGATTATACAACGTTTACAACACTGGGTATGCGAAAAGCACGAGTTTTAGTGCACAAGGGAAACACTGACGAGTGAAATGTTGTATGTTTTACTCGTAAAAAAAAGCAACGAAAAAAATGTCAAAGAAAGCAAACATTATACGATGCCATGTTACACAAGCACTATTATAGGGTGTTTCTTTTACATATAGTACTGTAGCCGGACAACTAGAAGATGCTAAACTACACGGCGCCATTTTGGATGAGAAGGTTCTTAAGTTGTTTTTTATGTATATTAAAGATGTCGATGTTGTTATTTTCAAACAATTTAAAACAAGCTGGAATACAGTGTTCAAGTCTTCTCAAACCGTGATTAGTTCGCAAATAAGGAACAAACCAGGAAGGCCTTTTCCGAATGTCATAATAGGATTGTGTATTTTTCCTGAGGTTACACAGTTTAAGAAAACAAGCATTGTTTGATAGCAAGCTTTGTTTGTATTTCATAATAAGGTTGAAACTGTGTATGTAATCGATCGGTAAAATCTTATATTCTCTGAATAAATGACTTGTATGTGCGTCGTAAGGTACGTTTGCAATATGACGAATCGCTTTTTTCTGCAGTAAAAATATTTTGTTCCGATTTGCTTTAGATGTATCTGCCCACACTAAACTACAATAGTTTATGTGAGATGAAAACAACGTATTATAGAGTAAAAGTTTAATGTTTGCTGGAAGTATCTGTCGAAGTTTAGAAAGAGCACCACACGTCCTAGCTATATTTCTAGTTACTTTATTAACGTGTTCATCCCAATTAAGATTTTCATTAAAAATTACTCCTAAGGATGAAACTTCTTTGACAACCTCAATTTTTTCGGGCCCGAGATATATATCCAAACCACGACAGACAGCCTTCTGAACCGGTGCGAATACCACAGCTTTGGATTTTTTTGTGTTGATCGTTAAATAATTTGCAGTACTCCAAATGAAGATGTCGTTAAGAATGTTGTTGGCTGAGTCTGCAAGCTTACCTAAATCATTACCATGAAAAAATATACTAGTGTCATCTGCATAAATTATAAAGTCCACATATTTGCTGACACTTGTTATGTCATTTATATAAATATTAAACAGTAGGGGCCCTAATATGCTGCCCTGAGGTACACCTGACGTTATGGTTAGTAGGGAGGATTGGCTGTCATTTATAACTACAGATTGCTTTCTTTGTGATAAATAAGATTTCAGAAAGTCAAGTGGGGTTCCCCGAAAACCATAATGACGCAATTTTGCATAGAGTACTTCGTGGTTGATTCTATCGAACGCTTTGGAATAGTCAATAAAAACACCCAATGTTAACAGTTTCTTTTCAAATGAGTTAAGTATGAGTTCTTTTTGTGTGAGGAGAGCCAGTTCCGTGGACATGCCCCGTCGGAAGCCAAATTGATGCGGTGATAATATAGAGTACTTTTCACAAAAAGACATGACACGTTGATATATTATTTTCTCTAGCCCTTTAGATATAACAGGAAGTATCGAGATCGGACGATAATTAGAAAAAATATTTCGGTCACCAGATTTGTATAAGACACTAACTCTCGCATGCTTGATTTTTTCTGGGAAAACTCCCGTGGATAAGCAGATATTAAACAGATGGGTAAGAACAGGTAACAAAAGATCAAGTGCTGCTTTAATAGGTCTAATTTGTAGGTCATCTATGTCCCGAGCAGTAGTGTTCTTTAGTGACATAAATACATACAGTACTTCTTCAGGAGTTGTGTTTAAAAAATATGCAGTGCTCATGTTTGGCACACCTAGAAAGTCCCTGTAATCACTATTACAGGCACGAGAAGGGTTTGATAAATCAGAGGACACCAGCGTTGTGAAGTACACGTTAAATTTATTAGCAAGTTCTTGACCCTTTACTATCTTGTTATCTATGTTTAACTCAAGTGCGTTGTCTCGAGAGCAACTTCTATTTAGAAGCTTATTTATTTCTCGCCAAAGCACGTCGCCACGAGTGCTAACCCTCTTGAAGAGAGCTTCATAGTACGCATCCTTAGTTTTTCTCAGTTGCTTCGTTACAAAATTTCTATACCGCTTGAATTCCGAAAGATCGTTGTGGTGTCTTGTTTTCACGAATTTCGCGTACAGAAGATTTTTCTTCTTAATCATTTCCAGACATTCTCGCGTCATCCATTGTTTCCGACCTTTCTTCAGGGTTTCGATAGTTTTATATTTAAAACACTTATGGTAAGTTTTTCTTAACAGGCACATGAATATTTCATACGCCTCGTTAGCGTTAACTGATTTATAGACAGGATCCCAACAAATCTGCGCAATTTCACGCCTAAAAGTGTCTAATGTTTTGTCACTAATTTCCTGTATTTTGTATGATTCTGGAGTTGATACTTTTGCACGATTAAGATACTCGTTGCGATTTTGAAACATGTATATAGGGTAGTGATCACTAATATCGGCAATAACAGTTCCAGATACGGTTGAATCACTTATGTCATTTGTAATAAGTAAGTCGATAAGGCTTTCAGTATCTAAAGTGACACGTGTAGGTTCAGTAATAATATAAGCACACGCAAAGGAATCAAGTAGTAGTTGGAAGTTACGAGTGGTTTCAGTTTGCTGTAAAAGGTTTATATTGCAGTCGCCCCCTATGATAATGTGCAACTTGTTAGTGCACGCATACGTAAGCAGATTTTCAAGAAATTGAAAAAACGCTTCTGTTTTTCCGTCAGGTGGACGATAAACTACCACATATACATACTTGTGACATGCTAGTGATAATGCCTCATAGTCTGGTGTAATCGCTGAAAATTCTGAGAGAAGGCTGCAAACTAAGTGGTCAGCAATTAGTTGCAGAACACCTCCCCCTCGACGAGAGGGCCTGTTTAAAAAGAACGATTTATACGTTGGCAAGCATAGTACCTCTTCATTGCACGTGTACCAAGTTTCAGAAATCATGATGATGTCGAATTTAAACGAGAATTCGTCGAGAAACGTAGTTATATCATCGTGCTTGTTGCGAGCTGAGCAAGCATTTAAGTGCATGATACTGCAATATCCACTAGTGTAAGGTATATTGACATCACGTGGTAATATCGCCATTTTAACAAAAGGAAAAAAAGAAAAAGAAAAAAAAGGTCGCGCCGAAAAAACAAAAAGTGCTAATCAGATAAGCCTACGGCATGCTAGATGCCCCGCGGCTGCTTGAAGTGGCCGCGTGCATTTTGTGCAAGTCAGCTTCACATGTGATTTGAACTGCACGAGATGTTTCCGTTTCACGCGCAAATATTTTGCCACCACCTGCCCACGCGAAGCGCCAGTTCATTTCCCGTTTCCGAGCAATCGTCATACCCAGCAATTTTTTCAGTTGGGGACAAAGGTGCTCATTTACGAAAACAGACTGTTTAGTTGTGAAACCCAGTTCCTCAGCTGTGAATCGAGTTCTCCTTGCTTTCTTAACGATGGCATCCCTCTTAGCTCGGCGATTGAAAACAACCACGATGTTTTCGTTCAGGGGGGCATCACTGCCTGCTTTGCTACCCCGATCGGGAACAGCGCTTGCATGAGGGCGTACCTCGTTGTTCTTTGCAACACCTGGGTCTGGTGCCGTGTTACTTTGCGAAGTGGCACTCCTCGCTGGCAAACGGTGGCATATTTCTATGTCTTGTTCACTTATTGGCTCCCCCAAGGCGTCACCAACTTTGGCAAGCAATTGCACAAGGTTTTCATTAGGGGTACGTGGGATCCCTTTAATTTCTATATTTTTGTTTCGAGAGTATTGATCCTGAGTAGTTAGGCGCGTGGAATTTTCGTGCACCAACTTTCTCAAACGGTCTATCTCACATTGCATTGCCTCTTGGGACGCCCTGAGAGCAGCGTTTTCCTTTCTAATTTCAGCGCACTCTTGTTTTATGTTTTCGTAGTCTTTGTTCATGTATTCAAGGCTTTTGTTTAACTCTCTGATTTCTTTCCGAATGTCGCGTTTGAAGTCCGCGAACTCAGTACCTATGATTAAAGGGCAAGTTACAGATTCAACAGTGGGCAAAACAAGTACGAACTTTGAAAAATAGGCAACAGAGACAGCGCTAGGATAGCGAATGAACTATACAAAACAGGAGGGCAAATGCCTAACCTGGGAAAACTACAGCAATAAGCGTCTCTGTCGTAGGCTGTCCCTGCTGCCAAGTGATCGAGGGAGGCGTTGCAGCTGTCTTTTTGAAGGGCCAGGGGTGGCCGATGCCACGTGGTATGGTGCCGGGCGCAAAAAAGTAGCCGGTCGGTCGGCGCGGCCCTCCCGCAAGGCGCTGGATGCAGCACGCTCCGCTATCAACGCCGATAGTCAGCCACTGTACGCCTCGAACACCTGGGAAAACAACAGCAATAAGCATCTCTGTCGTAGGCTGTCCCTGCTGCCAAGTGATCGAGGGAGGCGTTGCAGCTGTCTTTTTGAAGGGCCAGGGGTGGCCGATGCCACGTGGTATGGTGCCGGGCGCAAAAAAGTAGCCGGTCGGTCGGCGCGGCACTCCCGCAAGGCGCTGGATGCAGCACGCTCCGCTATCAACGCCGATAGTCAGCCACTGTACGCCTCGAACACCTGGGAAAACAACAGCAATAAGCGTCTCTGTCGTAGGCTGTCCCTGCTGCCAAGTGATCGAGGGAGGCGTTGCAGCTGTCTTTTTGAAGGGCCAGGGGTGGCCGATGCCACGTGGTATGGTGCCGGGCGCAAAAAAGTAGCCGGTCGGTCGGCGCGGCACTCCCGCAAGGCGCTGGATGCAGCACGCTCCGCTATCAACGCCGATAGTCAGCCACTGTACGCCTCGAACACCTGGGAAAACAACAGCAATAAGCGTCTCTGTCGTAGGCTGTCCCTGCTGCCAAGTCAGAGAACTGACTTGGCAGCAGTCAAGTGTCAACAATTAATTAATATGTTGACGGAACAAACAAGAATAATTGTGTCAAGGCAGTTTAAACATTTATGGTTTATTGAACGAAAGGACAGCAGCTTGGTAATGAACGGAAAAGAAAATAGTTCTCTGCCTGTGATGGCGATGCAGTTTTGGTGTCCATTTGTCATTCTACTCTAAAAGATTCAAAATCTTGATGGGAGCCTACAGATGGAAACAGCGTTGTGGGATAATCATAGGATGAACAGGTGAAGTGTCTCGGACTGGCTGGCCGACGTTTTGAAGATAGGTCATCCTATCGAAACGTCGACCAGCGAGTCGTAGGCAATTCACCTGTTCATCTTATGATTATCCCACTACTCTAAACGATTGTATTTCCTGTGCCTGCTGCTGTTCCTGTGCCCACAAGTATGATTGTATTTATGTACTTTGTTGACATTTGTAGTGTCATATTCTTGCGAGAAAGAGGCTACCCGCTCATAATGCTTGTTCTGAACGCTTTCGAAAGACCAACTTCCTCACTAACGACTTCCGTGAACCAGTGAGAGTATTTTGCTACTTTTCCAAAAATGCGCATAACCACTTGCTACAAAGTATCATGTTGGAAGCTGCATTCGCTGCAGATACAAAAAAGTTGAAATGCTGCAATCGGTGGCACACATAATACTAAAAATGCCTAAATGAAAAATACTACACAGTTACACAGAGCAGCTCATAACAATCTAGAGATAAGTTCGAGCTCACCTCTAGATACAATTAATTAATATGTTGACGGAACAAACAAGAATAATTGTGTCAAGGCAGTTTAAACATTTATGGTTTATTGAACGAAAGGACAGCAGCTTGGTAATGAACGGAAAAGAAAATAGTTCTCTGCCTTGCGTATTTGTTTCGTGATCAATATTTCTAGCTTGGTTATGGCTGGGAGGTCACTGCACTGCGCGAATTGCACTGAGCAGTTGCTCCACTCATCGCGTTTCGCTTTTTCTAACTGTGCGTTGGCTACCTTAAATTTCAAAGGCTTATTTTTATGTAATCAAGGGGCCATGCTTAATAAGCCGATTTTCACTGAATGCATGTTAGCCAGTAATCCTAAAGTTCAGTTGATTTAAAACTGATAAGAAGCTTCGGTTGATGTGCAACATGTTTTGTTACACAGATATCCGCAGGTGTTTTGGTAAAAACAAGTTCTTGCGAACCTTTCAAGTTCTGCCAAAAGAAGCTGTACCTGAGTGGGGTGGGCCAGTTTTTCAACGCTGCTATATTGTCTCTGTTCAAGAAACCGTGACATAGACAGTCAACAGCAGTGGCGGCCGTCATCGTATCCAACGCATGCATCACTGTTCAAAAATTGTCGACAAGACAGTGGCTGTCTATGGTATTCGTGTACTCCAATGCATTTCACACAAAGTTTCTCCAGGTACTTCTTCGTCGCCTATTGACTTTCCCACTGATATTGTAAATACTATAGATAAAAACTTTTTTCGTGACATTTTGCTAATGTTGTATAAACAAGTTGTGTTTCCATGTTGCACCTGTATTTGTTTTTTGACCACTCAGGAAAAGACATATCAGAAGGAAATTTGCAACATTTCTTGTTCATATTTATTACTGAATCTTTAAATTGTGTTTTGTAACACTCCCATCCAAATATTCCTCTGTAACAATGAAAAATTACTAAAGAGTAAGTAATGTTCATAAATACCCTTTTTTTTCGTTCATATGGCATTTCAGGCACTTCGGCATGTTCTTTCCTGCCTAAGGTGTGAGACTACATGTTTTTATGGTTGCTGCAATTCTGTACATAAAAATAATGCATCCTCAACACATGTTCGCTTATTGTAGTCATTGCTTACAAAAAGTAAAACCACATTTTTTAATGTTCTAACGAAAATGCAGTATATATATCACAGCCATTAGAAGCTTCGGGAAATCCGTTCTGAGCCTTACGGACATGCACAAATGTGTTCTGACATATTTATACCTTGGCTGTGCTAACACCACTTGTTTATGAATGTACGAATGCGTAGATATGGAGTTGTTAGTAAGCAGATTTTGTGCATGAACAATGTCTATGCAATTTTTCGCACCATACCAGAGCTTTTTTTCCTAGCCAAAACCTTCGGAACGGTTCCCGTAATACGTCAAGCTGCAGAAGAACGGCTATTCGGGCTAGTTGGTTAAATTCTACTGTAATAGGCGCGGCAGCGCAAGCACGAAAGTGCTGAAAGAAAGGCAAACAGAAGGCGAAAAATAAAAGGCAACGAGGACAACAGATGTTGTCTTCTTTACCTTCCATTCCTCACTTTCTGTTTGTCTTTCTTACAGCACTTTCGTGCTTGAACTGCAACACTTATTACAGTGGAAGTCAAATTGCTTTTTATTATTAATGTAATTGATTGATATGTGGGGTTTAACGTCCCAAAATCACCATATAATTATAAGAGACGCCGTAGTGGAAGGCTCCGGAAATTTCGACCACCTGCGGTTCATTAAAGTGCACCCAAATCTGAGCACACGGGCCTTCAACATTTCCGCCTCCATCGGAATTGCAGCCGCAACAGCCGGGATTCAAACCCGCGACCTGCGGGTCAGCAGCTGAGTACCTTAGCCAGTAGACCACCGCGGCGGGGCAATAATGTACACACAGTAGTTAATATTTTCTCCGCACGTTGCATGAAAGTTAACACGTCACACAACAATGCTGACACCACGTTGCTGGTATGTTGCGAAAACATTGCCATGATGTTGAAAATGTGATCACGGACATTGCCATATTGTCCTGAATGTTACAAGCAACGTTATCGTGTGATCAAAAAAGAGGACCTTAAGCGCTTTTAGGCAACGTTGTTGACTGACAACTGGGCGCTTCCCTTCAACGTTGGGATAACATCCTCCATTACTTGGGTTCCTGTTCATGAATTCTGTGTAGCTTGGGTTTGAGTTTATACTTCCAATACTGTCGGTAAAAGCATGTGATGGACTAAATGTTTCCAAAAATCATTACAGTGAATGTGGCTAAAGCCAACGTTTTGACAAGGAAACTTTTCTTCGTCAACTCAACGCCATTGCCCTGACGAGGAGAAGTCAAACTGCCCAAACGCTGTTTTCAGCGACGTTCTCTCTAGAAACGCTTATGGACCATTCAAGTCTCTCTGTGGCTCTGAACTTCGGTCTCGTTTGGTACTGAAGTTTTGTAAACAAGCTATATGCGCGGTCATAGCAACTGGGTCAAATTGGACGTGTCCTATTCGTGATCGTTGGCAATCTTCGCCATGGTTCGGAAAGTCTGAATTCAATGTTAGTTCATTATGTTCATACGTCAGTTGTAAATTAAAGCACTTTTATAAATTGACACTTTCACACTACGTGTGTCTGTTTTTTTTTGTTTGGTAGAAAACGAGCAAGAAAAAGCTCACCTTATATGTGTCGATCACATTTAGTCGTATTGAGAAACCAGCCAGCTTCACTTTCACCACTTCTGAACACACGAATAAGTATTTAAAAAAGATGGTTAACAAAATTTTATGAACGACACCATCGCCCAAAACGCCAGCGGACCTGAAAGAAGGCACGGGCGCATTCCGCTTGCAAATGAAGTGGGTAACGAGGGCTTTCAGTTCAACCCTCCTCCTTTTACTGTATTTAATGAGCTCAGCAGTTACGTCATGAAAGAAAAATTCTGCTCGTGACCTATTTTTTGGAAGATGCCCGGCAGCCGCCAGTGGTAAAAGTGGCGCTGCCGCTGCGTATGATCGCGCACGGGCGAATGCACCCTCACCGCCCTCCCCCTACGGGAACTTCTGAAACAAAATAAAAAACTGCGCAGCAAGACGTGACACGAAGAAGTATGCTCGACTTTGTCGCTCTTTTTTTCTTCGTACCTCTTCTGGCGGCGCAAGTTTTTCTGGAAATTAATAATGCAAAATATCGGCCATTTCTCGCAGAAGCGGTTATATTTGTGCGCAGGCCGATAACACGGCACGCGCCCTGCCGTAGCACACGACGCAGTTAAACTATTGGGCTCGAGGCCCACCACTGGAGGCGCGAGCGCTGCAATCACTGTGACGTTCCGGGTTGGATCATGTGATGTCGCCTCACTCTAGCGAAGGAAAGTTGGCGGCTGACTGCATTGTTTTCAACGGCGACTTCTCTGTGTTTTCAGTTTTCAACAGCGTTGTATTGCTCTGGCTTCATCCGTGTCGACATATGCAGACTACACAACGTGGAAAGTTGCAGTAAACGTTAACGGCGGCGAGGCACAGTGCGCTATTTAGTGATGCTGCTCTCGCGACCACTAGAACTGCCACGGTCACCTCTTTCTTTGTTGTTTTGGTTGTGATTTCGAGCCCATGGGGTTAAATACAGCCAAGACCAAGATTGTTCCTGTTATAGCAGAACGTGTCTGTTTCCGCACAGGAGCCTCGTTCACAATAAAAGTTTAAAGCACAATTAGTTTAATTATGTATATTTCAAAATGGGATTCCGAATTGTCAGAGAGTCAAGATCAGGCGATATAGCCTAGAAGTCCAGTTTCTTTCTCGTTGTTATTGTTATTTTTTCTTTATTTCTGTCTATTTTGTGGCGAGTTGCTTCTGCGTGTTCGGCATGCCCGTTTGACGAATCCTTAATTTTTGGATAATACATATGCACTCCAGTTTATGCTAACGCTTACTTCTCTCACCACGGTAACTTTTACCGCAGTCTGTGCCACTACCATCTTCCTCCCTAGGTGCTCATCTCTATGTGTACCCGACCACGCGGGTTTCCATCAACCAGTGGCGTAGCGAGAGGGTGGCACGTTAAGCCCGTGCCTACCCCTCCCAAATTTTCATGGCTCACAAGGTTCCTTGCTTATAGATTACGTCTGTAGAATGGGCCTATGGCCACTCTAACTTCCTCTTAATGTTGTTTTGATGTTTAGGCGAAAACATGGTCAGCTTCAAAAAATGATTCGTCTTCGAAGAGTGGCCGTGGAATATCACACAGCTTATGAATGAAACTGAAAAAAGAAACCTTGACGCAGGCAATTTCACTGAAACATAAAACTGCCGTTTAGATCACGATACGCAAAGCCTCGCAGCTGGCTCAAGAGCGTAAAATAATACAGCTGGCTGATCACGTTTTTAAATAAGAATTTACCCTTTCGTAAAAGCTCGGGAACTTAAGCAATCGTTCATAATTTTCACCTATGTGTATCTAGATGGCGATAGAATGTGCGACGTGTGGCCACCGTCGAAAATATTGTGCAATAAACATTACGAGCGTTCCAGAGAGAAAAGTTATAACTTTGAATGAGGCACGCGCATGCGTGATTCTCACGTTTCCCAGCAATCATAACAAAAGGTTGCGGCTGTAAGAATAATGTGGTGCTTCCCACAAAGCGGCGAAAGCGCTTGCGCTGTGCTTCATATGCTTATGTGGGCTAAAACAAAATTGTAATTTGCGCATGCTTGTCATGTCAATTGCAGCCCATCTGTAGATGCAAACCTACAATCAATCATGTAGCATGGTAGCGCGCATTTCTTGCAGTAAAGATAAGTTTCTTTCTCGTCAATGCCCATTTGATGCTTCAGTTCGACACAGAATTGTGGTCACCTTTTACAGAGGTGGCGCGATCGTCCACCGTGTTTTTTTTTTTCATTTAGGAGGTCATAGCAGACGACGCTCGCAGTCAGACATTGTGAAAGGCGTAACACTTTACGGGGGCAGTTATTTAGCACTTCGTAAGTGAGAGAAGATCTTGCAGCAGTATTTTACCCGTTTTGTTGAGTGAAAAAACAAAAATAATTAAAAATTGGCCCCGTATCTGCATTTTTCACACCAAATGTCATCTAAAGATAGTAGCATTGCGCCTGGAAAGAGTGAATAATACATTTATTTGATAATGTGCGTGAGAAAGCTGGTGAGTTTTATTCTGGAGGGGCTGCGTTTAAGTGCCTCGATCCGTGCAGCGAACGCGAACGAGCGCATCAAGGAACGTGAGACAGGGACACCATCTGGCATTTATCTTCAAAAAACGAAAGAAGCCGTGCGCACCTTTCTCGGAGGCGATAAGGTGTAGAGCGCAAAGCGACGGGCAGGTGCCACCACCTTGTCACCTTAGTAAAGCGTTGGAAACACTTTCTTTTTGTCCATAGCGTTGCGTCATCAGCGCAACGTGATAAGCAATATGGTCCTTAGAATTACTTATGTATGCCTTCTCTAATGAAAAGACACACATACAGAATAATGATGCGTTGTTATGGTATCACAGATATGCGCAATAATTGCTTTTTAATTGACAATCGCACAAGTATGAACGCTGAAATTCGAACAATTTCGCTGGGTGCTGCGATTGGGGTTAGATTTCGCCCGTTTGGGCTATGATTTTTGTGGCCGAACAGGCAGACAGACGGACAGACAGACAAAAATTTTTGCGTCAAAGTGCCCCAGAAAGACAATCGTCTTTAAAAAGGAGCCGCGAAAGCGGCTGCGCCCTGTGCGTGAGCGGGCGGTGGAGCAATCCAACCACGTACCTCACCGGGATGTCTCCGCATGGCAGCGCCACAGTATGTCCTCACGCCTAATACCCCTTTGAAGCGTCTGCGCACGTGTGAGCTGCTACCGGCGCGCGTTTGCAGCGCTAGTCGCATCGCGATGCCAGGCGCTCCGAGATTTCCCTGAAATATGAAATGGCCTGTACATACCTTCTTGCTCTACCTAAAAAAATAATGAAAACAGATATGTTATTAGGTATAAAGGCCCCATTTGAAGGTTTGATTTCTGCGAAAGAGTTCACCAATTTTTACACTGTGTTTAGGAATAAATATTTTGTAAAAATGTCAAAACACTCCGCCGCGTAACTGCAGAAAAGACGTATGCACTGATTGTGTTTCCTTCTCCTCTAGCCCTGTGAAAGTAATTGTTGCACGCAAAAAAAGTGTAACCCTATAGAATACATGTTTCAAAGCGAACTATTTGTGCATAAATGAAAATATGTATTGCCTTTTTTGAGGTAGCATTAAAAATGTTTTCGTAAAATTTCTACAGGGACCTCATTTTTATAGGCGCAATCTTTTTCAAAAGCTCTGGCTCACCCCCTTCCTATATTGAAAATATTTTAATTTTAAACAATGTGTATCACTTGTGACCAGTAGGCATATAGTGTGTGCATAATAGCACTATATCGAAATGTGTGGTATTTCAAAAAAGAAATCCAAAGTAGCTAGATGATTGGTATAATTACTTTAGGTCCGTGCGAACAGTTTCTGAAAAAGGCCCATCTGCTAACATTGCCAGTGCTCGCATGCTACCAAATCAGTGAAGCTTAAAAAGATAAAAGAAGCTATTTTTCACAAAGGCGCTCCCGTAATTTTTAGGAAGCATGTCCCCTCTTGCAATAAGTGTAAACAACGCTAAAGGTTTAGAGTTTAGATGAATGGAAGAAACGCACATGGTGCTTGGATTGCATGTCGAAGTGTCGTATGCATTCCGTCTGTTTCTCTTAACTTCTCGTACAGTTTAGTCTTCTTTCAGTATGATCGAACGAACCAGACAAATATAATTGTTGTGCCATCCATGTGTCTTTGTCTCCTGATATGGTTAATTACTACGACGACAATCGCTCCAGGTGCTCTGCATGAAAGCAAACGCTCAGGTAACAATATGCCCTCTGGAAAGGCTTAGAATAAATGTGACTCGTGCTATTTGCTGCTAAATCTAAAAAGCGTGAAGTCTCAACGATGGCCAGATGACAAAGCGGCAATTCGGCCCTGACTGCGGCCGTTCTCGGCGTCCAGTTCCGGGAACGAATAGATCGTCATAGCTACTGACGGCCTCACGTGCTACGCCCAGACAAAGGCCCTGCCCAAAGACAGTGCCTTCGAGGTTGATTGAGTGATATGTGGAGTTTAACGTCCCAAAACCACCACATACTTATGAGAGACGCCGTAGTAGAGGGCTCCGGAAATTTACACCACTTGGGGTTTTTTTAACGTGCACTCATATCTGAGTACACGGGCCTACAGCATTTTCGCCTCCATCGTAAATGCTGCCGCCGCAGCCGGGATTAAATCTATCAACATGCGGGTCAGCAGCCGAGTACTTTAGCCACTAGACTACCGCGGCGGTGCTGGCTTCGAGGTAGCAAAGTTCTTTGTGGAGAACATCATCTTGCATCACGGAGCTGCCCAGGTGCTCATTACTAACAGTGCTATGGTTTTCACGGCAGACCTAACTCAGGTGATTCTGATGTGCAGCCAAACAAATCACCACCGGAACACGCCCTACTATTCAAACACCAATGGCTTTTTTTTCTTATGTGATTCCTAAAGGAAAAAGAAGAGAGAAGTGAGCCCCATCTGCATCAAAATGTGACACCTCAACAGTAGCTCGCAAGGGTAAGCAGGAATTAAAAGGATAGAATTAAAAGGATAGGAATAAAAGTTGTATATAAAAAAAGGAATGAGAGCGCGAGGCGCAGGGACAGTGAGCGACGCAAGTAAATAGGAGATAGGAAAGATGGACACGATCGCAAGAGTCCGAGGACGAGGCAACACCTGGCGAGAGCTCTTGTCGGCGTCAGGAGATGGCGTATGGCAAGTCCAGTCGGCCAGACCTGCGCTATCGTCGGAGATCGGCGTCAGGAGATGGCCTAGGGTGAGCCCAGTCGGCCAGAGGTGCACTGTCGTCGGAGATCGCGAGGGAACAGCCGGTCGGCACAAAATCCAGTGAGCCAGAGCCCCAACCAGTGGCCTAACAGAGTGCCCTAGTAAGACCATCACCGATGTGCTGACCATATATGTCGAAAGACGTTTGGTCATTTACGGTTTAATAATAATAATAATATTGTTAGTAGCAGTATCAATATTGTCACGGGGTCGTGACGTGGCCGAAGACAGGAGACTTCGTGTTGGGGTTTAACTGTTTATTTGGGCGAACCTGTGCCCGGTAAACGGAAAGTCCAATTACAGCAGCAGTCTCGCACAGATAGCAGTCTCGGACTGATAGCGGCGAACGGAGCGTCGGCCTTCGATCAACAACTGACAAGCGGCGAAGCGCGTCGGCATTTATACTCTTGCCGTCGAATGTTCTAGCGTTATCGCTGGCGGTGGCGTAGCTTCCAGAACAATCTGTACCGTTCGCACAGTGGGCGTGATCTTATCGAAATGATCCACTACAGTCCGGAACCTTCTAGAAAACTGCAGGCGCGGTTTGCGCTAAGAATCGTGTGGTGTTTTGGGACGATAACAAAAACTTGGGAAATGGAACGTGGCATTGCCCCCCTCTGAAAAAGGCATCGTCCCGATGCTTTAACTAAAGATGAAAGTACAATAATAATGCAAGAAAGTACAATGAATAAATTTCGATACAACAATAATACAAAAAAAAAACACTGGTTCAGTTTGTTAACGCGCATGAAACGGCTTGAGGCGCGCGACATGGACGACTTCAGGTGGCGATCGGCGTCGTTGAGAGTTCGTGATGCCGTCGGGGACAACCTCGTAATCAAGTGGGCCGAGACGTCGAACCACCTTGTATGGTCCGAAGTACCGTCGCAGAAGCTTTTCACTTAGTCCACGTCGGCGTATCGGCGTCCACACCCAAACACGTTCACCGGGCTGGTATTCCACGAAGCGTCGTCGAAGGTTGTAACGGTGGCTGTCGGTCGTCTGTTGATTCTTGATACGGAGACGCGCAAGTTGTCGGGCTTCTTCGGCTCGTTGAAGGTACTCGCTCACATCGAGGTTTTCTTCGTCGGTGACGTTGGGTAACATGGCATCGAGCGTCGTTGCCGGGCTCCTTCCGTAGACCAATTTGTATGGAGATATCTGCGTCGTCTCCTGCACCGCCGTGTTGTATGCGAAGGTCACATACGGAAGAATGGCGTCCCACGTCTTGTGTTCGACATCGACGTACATTGACAGCATGTCGGCGATCGTCTTGTTAAGCCGCTCGGTGAGGCCGTTGGTCTGTGGGTGGTACGCTGTCGTCCGGCGGTGGTTTGTTTGGCTGTATGCCAAGATCGCTTGAGTTAAGTCGGCAGTGAATGCCGTTCCTCTGTCGGTGATAAGGACCTCCGGGGCGCCGTGACGTAGGACGATATTTTCGACGAAGAACTTAGCTACCTCGGATGCACTGCCTTTTGGCAGGGCTTTTGTTTCGGCGTAGCGGGTGAGGTAGTCGGTAGCTACCACGATCCACTTGTTTCCGAAAGCCGACGTCGGGAACGGCCCCAGTAGGTCCATACCAATCTGCTGGAAAGGTCGGCAAGGTGGATCAATTGGCTGCAGAAGTCCCGCTGTCCTTGTCGGCGGTGTCTTGCGTCGCTGACAGTCCCGGCATGTTCTCACATAACGGGTGACGTCGGTGGTAAGACGTGGCCAGTAGTACCTTTCTTGTATCCTCGCGAGCGTGCGAGAAACACCGAGGTGCCCTGCCGTCGGATCGTCGTGCAGGGCCTGCAGGAGTTCTGGTCGCAGAGCTGAAGGCACCACAAGGAGGTACTTAGCTCGAAGCGGTGAAAAGTTTTTCTTTTGTAGAAGACCGTTCCGTAGAAAGAACGACGCAAGTGCGCGCTTGAATACCTTCGGGACTTCGGCGGTCCTTCCTTCGAGGTATTCTATTAGGGCCTTAAGTTCCGGGTCGGCCCTCTGTCGTTCAGCGAAGTCGTCGGTAGTTATCGTTCCTAAGAAGTAGTCGTCATCCGGGTCGTCGGGTAGCGGTTGGTCGACAGGCGCACGAGAGAGACAGTCGGCGTCGGAGTGTTTTTTGCCAGACTTGTAAATGACAGTAATGTCATATTCTTGAAGTCTCAGGCTCCATCGTGCGAGGCGACCTGAAGGGTCCTTCAAGGTGGCTAGCCAACACAATGCGTGGTGGTCGCTCACAACTTTGAAGGGCCTGCCGTAGAGGTAGGGGCGAAATTTCGACGTAGCCCAGATGATGGCGAGGCACTCCTTTTCTGTTGTGGAATAATTTGCTTCTGCTTTGGATAGCGATCGGCTGGCGTAACTAATAACCCTTTCAAGTCCGTCAGCCCTCTGCACAAGAACGGCGCCAAGACCTACGCTGCTTGCGTCAGTATGTATTTCTGTCTCGGCGAATTCGTCGAAATGGGCAAGTAACGGAGGCGTCTGGAGGCGATGTTTTAGCTCCTGGAAAGCGTGTTCCTGCGGCGTTTCCCACTTAAACTCCACGTCGGCCTTGGTAAGGTTAGTGAGAGGATCGGCGATGCAGGCGAAGTTTTTCACGAACCGCCTATAATAGGCACACAGGCCCAGAAATCGGCGCACTCCTTTCTTGTCAGTGGGCGGCGGGAAGTCGGCGATGGCGGCTGTTTTCCGTGGATCGGGACGAACTCCAGACTTGCTGATAACGTGCCCCAGGAACAAGAGCTCCTCATACGCAAATCTGCACTTTTCTGGCTTCAGTGTGAGTCCGGAAGTCTTGATGGCTTGAAGTACAGCTTCAAGGCGCCGAAGATGCTCGTCGAAACTCGAGGAAAACACGACGACGTCGTCCAAGTACACAAGGCAAGTCTGCCACTTCAATCCTGCCAGTACTGTATCCATAACGCGTTGAAAAGTTGCAGGCGCTGAGCAAAGGCCGAAGGGCATCACCTTAAACTCGAAGAGGCCGTCCGGTGTTATAAACGCCGTCTTCTCTCGGTCTCTTTCGTCGACTTCGATTTGCCAATAGCCAGTCTTGAGGTCCATTGACGAAAAGTACTTGGCGTTATGCAGCCGATCAAGTGCGTCGTCTATTCGTGGGAGAGGATACACGTCCTTTCTTGTGATTTTGTTCAGGCGGCGATAATCGACGCAGAAACGTAGGGTCCCATCCTTTTTCTTCACTAACACCACGGGGGATGCCCATGGACTCTTGGACGGCTGGATAATGTCATCCCGCAGCATTTCATCAACTTGTCTCTTCATGGCCTCACGTTCTCGCGTCGAAACCCTGTACGGACTCTGACGGAGTGGTCTGGCATTTTCTTCGGTTATGATGCGATGTTTCGTGATTGGGGTCTGCCGAATTTTTGATGACGACGAAAAGCAATCTTCGTATTGCAGGAGCAGGGCCTTGAGCTGTTCTTGCTTATCGTTCGGAAGTCTGGGATTGACGTCGAAAGCTATAGGAGGGGCTTGGTTCCTCTGAGCAGGTTCCGCAGAATCGGCGAGGGCGAAAGCACTGGTGGCTTCGACAATTTCTTCGATGTATGCGACCGTTGTTCCTTTGTTTACATGTTTGTACTCATTGCTGAAATTCGTGAGCATAACCGTTGCTTTGCCTCCCCGCAGCTCTGCAATTCCTCTTGCGACGCAAATATTTCGGGTGACCAACAGATGCTGACTGCCTTCAACGACGCCTTCCAAGTCAGGTGATTTAGGAGCGCCGACTGAAATAATGACGCTTGAGCGAGGCGGAATGGTGACTTGTTCTTCCAGCACATTCAAGGCATGGTGTCCTGACGGCGTGCGCGGCGGTAGTGCTTCTTCTGTGGATAACGTTATCGACTTTGTTTTTAGGTTGATGACAGCACCATGGAGGCATAAGAAATCCATGCCAAGGATGACATCTCTCGAGCAACGCTGTAGGACTACGAAGTCTGTAGGATAAATACGGCCGTTAATGGTGACTCTCGCTGTGCAGATTCCTGCAGGCGTTACGAGATGACCTCCGGCTGTGCGGATTTCAGGGCCTTTCCAAGCTGTCCTAACTTTCTTTAACTTCGCGGCGAACGACCCACTGATGACAGAATAGTCGGCTCCAGTATCCACGAGAGCGGTCACACTGTGGCCGTCGATAAGAACGTCGAGGTCGCTAGTTCGCCGTCTCGCATTACAGTTAGGGCGTGGCGTCGGGTCACGGCTGCGTCGGCTTGTTCCGCTGCTTCCATGTTGCGTCGTCAGGCCACCTTCGGTAAGTGAGCTTTCACCGTCAGGGCTTTGCCTGTTTGGCGTTGTGTTCGGAAAGCTCCGTCGCGGCGTCGTCGTCGTCGGAGGATCTTCGGTAGTTCGTCGCACAGCAACCGCACCTCCACCGGTTGCTGCCCTTAGTTTCCCGGATACGGGCTAGGAGACCGGCTCCGCGTTGGGCCAGAGTACTGCCGGTGGTGCGGTGACGTGCGGCGGCTGGGCGACGGGGAACGCGAAGGGCTTCGTGGTGTCCACCGAGTTCCTGTCAGGTAGTCGGCGATGTCACGTGGTCGTTCTCCTGGCTGTGGACGCGGTGCATTGACGGCGAAGCCACGCAGTCCCATCTGTCGGTACTGGCAACGGCGGTATGTGTGTCCGGCCTCGCCGCAGTGGTAGCAGAGCGGGCGATGGTCAGGGGTGCGCCAGACGTCAGTCTTCCTCGGTGCACTGCGCTGGGCCGCTGGCGAACGGTATGACGTCGGTGGGGGTGGTGGCGGCGGTGGCGTCTGTCGACGGAAGTGCGATGGGGCGGCGTTTTGGCGTGGACGGGGAGGAGCGTTGTGGCGCAGTACAGCGGCGTAGCTCATAGCTTCCGGCTCGGGCAGCGGTGCGTGGGGAACTTGAAGCGATTGCCGAACTTCTTCTCGCACAATGTCGGCGATCGAATCCACTTGAGGGTGCGCCGAAGGCAACAGTTTGCGCAGCTCTTCCCGCACGATCGCTCGGATCGTTTCACGCAGGTTTTCAGAGTCACTGGTTTGAGCAGCAGCGCATTCTGGAATCAGGCGACGATTATACTGTCTGGTGCGCATGTCAAGGGTTTTTTCGATGGTGGTCGCCTCGGATACAAATTCTTGGACGGTGTTTGGTGGATTTCTCATTAGTCCCGCGAAGAGCTCCTGTTTGACCCCTCGCATGAGGAAACGAACTTTCTTCTCCTCAGGCATGTCTGGGTCAGCGTGACGAAATAGGCGGGTCATCTCCTCTGTGAAAATTCCAACCTTCTCATTTGGAAGCTGAACCCGGGTCTCTAGTTGAGCAGCGGCCCTCTCTTTGCGAGCGACGCTCGCGAACGTTTGCAGAAATGCGCCGCAGAAGACATCCCACGTTCGGAGCATGGACTCATGATTCTCTAGCCAGGTCCTTGCGGTGTCTTCCAGGTAGAAGTACACACGACGGAGCTTTTCTTCGTTGTCCCAGTGGTTGAGGGCGGCCACACGGTCGTATGTTTCCAGCCAGGTCTCCGGGTCTTCGAACGATGACCCATGGAAAATTGGTGGTTCCCTGGGTTGATGCATGACCATCGTGGGCTGGGATGCGGCGGTTGTCATTGTCGCTGCAGTCGCAGTCATGGCCTTGGTCTTCCGCGCTTTGTCTTCTAGAAGCCCGTACTCCGGTGGTAGCCCTTGCTGTCGGCGGCTTGTTCGCTGCTCCTGGTTGGCGTCGGTGTCTTCTCCGCGACGTGGGCTGGGTTCACGGCTTGACGGGGGCGTCCGGTACATGAACGAAGCAGCACCTCCACCAGATGTCACGGGGTCGTGACGTGGCCGAAGACAGGAGACTTCGTGTTGGGGTTTAACTGTTTATTTGGGCGAACCTGTGCCCGGTAAACGGAAAGTCCAATTACAGCAGCAGTCTCGCACAGATAGCAGTCTCGGACTGATAGCGGCGAACGGAGCGTCGGCCTTCGATCAACAACTGACAAGCGGCGAAGCGCGTCGGCATTTATACTCTTGCCGTCGAATGTTCTAGCGTTATCGCTGGCGGTGGCGTAGCTTCCAGAACAATCTGTACCGTTCGCACAGTGGGCGTGATCTTATCGAAATGATCCACTACAGTCCGGAACCTTCTAGAAAACTGCAGGCGCGGTTTGCGCTAAGAATCGTGTGGTGTTTTGGGACGATAACAAAAACTTGGGAAATGGAACGTGGCAATATTATAACAGTTACGGTGTTATACTTCTAGAACCACGCTGTTTGAGGAACACCGAAACTTACCAGCACCTGGGGTTTTCAACATGCAGCTCAGTCGAACAAAAGGCAGTTCGAAGTTCAAACATATTGCCTCAAGACATAAAACAAAGGACCACCAGCTCAAATATAGGAGCGTATGCTTTGAAAACTTCAATGCTTCAAAAGTTTATCACACCAAAAAGTTCTGGGTAGTCTTTAGCACTTTAAACTGCTCTTGGAAGCTTGACTGAGTCCGTAAATAAAGGTTCCTACTTTTCAACCCCCGATTTCTCATTTAAGAGAACTGACCATCATCGAAAATTAGGAGACAGTTTTTGAAGAAAAAAAAAACGTTTACCAATAGTTTTTAGGTCTGTACACAATCTCCCAGTGAAGTTGGCTTTAACGGCAGCTTGCAGATTGCTGCTCTGAAGCATCCTTCAGAGACATACTGCTACACTCATAGCTACATTTTTGTTATGATCTGTTTTTGGTTTTCATGTAGTTTCTGAATTGTTGTTCCTTTTATGTAGGCATATGTTATGCTGTGTATTTCCCTCCTGCAATGATGCCTTCGGATGCTGCAGGTATTTTTTATTAAACAAATAAATGAAGACCAGAGCCTTTGCAGCATACGAATTAACATTACGATAAAGCATATGGTGTTATACTTAAAACATACGAGACGGATACTGTAGGAGTTTCAGTAGCCATTACGCCGGAAGCAACATATTTCATATCAAGATTTAGAGAAGCGCTCTCGGTAAACATTTATCACTTCTCGCAACAACGATACGACTACGAGAGACACACAGATGGAGCCCCCTGCATATTTTCACCATTTGGCGTTCCTTTACGTGCACTGCAATTGCCAAACACAAAATCCACTACCATTTCTCCTGCGTCAGAATGTGTCCGTTGCGATCGAAACCGCGATCTTGGGGTCAGCCGCCGAGCACCTTAACAACCGCTGCACTGCAGCGGATTATGCAAAGCATATTGCACCAAATGAAAGTTTGTAATATAAAAAGTAAGTCTACTTGCACAAAAAGAAGAAAAATAAAATTCTGGAAACATAGGTATTGAGGAATTTTGCATACAAATTAAAGTCTGAGAGTTTCCCAAAATAGGACTTTTGACGAAATCAAGTTAAACGCGAAGAAACACGAAATTAAAAGTTGTTTGAATTGATTGTTCTGTATATTTTAAGCAGCAAGCGAAATAAATGTAAGGTTCATTGCAGCAATCAGTGCGGCTGACACAACAGTAAACGTCGACCTTGTTTAGGATGCAGAAAAGTGTTCTGAACAGAAACTTTGTAGCAATCACCAAGCTGTTGCCCACTGTCAGCTGTTGTGCATATTGCTGGTAACGCAGGTTTCGCTAAGGTGCTTTGAGTGTCTGTGCTCGCTTGTTGCATTGAAAGGTACGACTGAAGTACGCCATGCTGAAACATTTCTTGTACCCTGGATTGGTGTTTGTGTTAAATGTGCACACCCCCTCCCTCATGTATTGAACCTGGTGCTATGAGTGTTTCGAACAAATAACTTGGCAAATAAGAAATAAATAAAGATTTAGGTGTTCAGTTGATGATTGTGTTGCCTTTGAATTTACAGAGACTGCAATGGGCGTGAAGCTGGACGAAGAAGAAGCCGAAAACAGCGAATTTCTGAAAGTGAATGACGAGTAAGTGATTTGTGGGCTGAGTCTACTTACACTAGTAAAAAGAAGCTCAACTTTGCTGCATTCATCGCGCAGTATAGCCAACCTAATCATTACTGGGATTTAACGTGCCAAAACAGTGGTATAAATAATGAACGCTGGAGGGATGGGTTCAGCGTGAATTGAAATCACACAGTACTCAAGCCTCTAGCATTACGCGTTCATTGTAAGGCGACCGCCGTGGTTGTGATGGAATCCTGAAGTTTCGGGTCAGCAACCGAAGTACAATATCTCGAAGGTCGTGAATAGAGGAGCACAATTGACCAAGCAGAAAGAATAAAAAAGCCTTCTCAAATCAACCAGCGTGGCAGCAGTTATAAGCATCTCTGGCATGCCATACGAACCCACTCTGCAGATGGACAGGGCTGTGTGGAACTCAAATGAGCCTTAACGTGAGACCTATGTTTGTAAATTGCAACCTTGTTAAATGCATGTTAAAAACAAACACGATGTCTATTGCTGTTTTTTTACGCCAGTTATAATTCACAGAAATTTTCAACTACACCAGAAATGACCTGCTTTGACTGGACTTGTGGTTCCTGGCGTGTCCACTTCATGCAACCTGCCCCTCAAAAGACCTCTATGACAAAAGAACAGTAAACGAGAAGCTTCCCTTTTCTATATCAAACGCATCTTATTTTAAGCGCCGAAGAAACGGACACGGTGATCTGCTTGATGAATACGACGTCTCCATACGGCAATGGCGCTTCTCTCTCATACTCTATTTCAACAGCGTGTTTTTAAGCACCACCCCCCTTAGGGCAAAAAAAGGCGTGCGCATACTTAGAACTAGAAGCTTGACAAGAATTTGAGTTCCTAAAGTCGACTTATTGCTGTCACCATTATCAGCCATACTACGCTCAGTACAGGACGAATGCCTCTCCCTGTTCCGCAAACTTTTCTGGTCATGTGCTTGCTGCTGCCACCAGTAAGCTTCTTGATCTCACCTGTCCACACTTGTTTTCTACCTTCCTCTTCTGTCACCCTATAATAAGCAGTTATGCTGCCTATGCACTACCTCCCGGCCCATGTTCCCGTTCTGGCTTGATCGTTGGTGGCTTTAGTGTTCGCCATAGCCGAGTTCAATGATGATGAAAAACAATCGCGTTCCAGACCCCACATTCTCTTTCAGCCACCATGGCACGGCACATGCAAGGTACCCTATGTTGATTCATCGTGACCATATATGCTACGACGATGAAGATGATTTGATTGATTGATATGTGGGGTTTAACGTCCCATAACTACAATATGATTGTGAGAAACGCCGTAGAAGAGGGCTCCGGAAATTTCGACCACAATGGGTTTTTAGGGGCGAAGCTCGTTAAAGCGGCTCCCATTCCTCCCTCGTCGTAGTCGTAGTGCGTAACCAGTCGTATGCTTTGACCTGCAAGGTGGTTCCGGTGGGAGATTTCTCCTGTGCGTTGTTGAACGATAAAAAATTCGCAGCGTGCGCGTTACCGGAAAGCCGAATCATCCTGTCTTTCATTCCCAATTAGCAGCCATCGGCATGCACATTGAGCACTATCTGACAAGAAAGGGTTGCTAGGTTATACTCGCTGGGCGTAATCTCCTTGGTTTTAGAAAGGTATAGCGAGCGTTGGGCCGCAGTGGCATGAAGACAGGGAACTAATACATACGATAAGCTGTTAAAAGTGGAAAGTGGACAAGAAGCGCAAGCCGCCAGAAAGTGTGCGTGTGCCACTTCTTGTTTAGTCCTGGGTATGTCCGCTGGACGGCGGTGCTTATATATGCGGAATATATGATGAAAACATGCGAGATGGTAGTACTTGGAGTGTTGACTAGATGGATGAACGGACACACAGGCAGATGCATGGACGGACGAACGGATGGCTCCATGGATGGATAGACGCATGGAAGGGCGCAGGGGCGGATGCATGAAAGAACCCAGGGACGGACGCGCGAACAGACGCACGCACGGACGAGTGAATGGACGCACAGACGGTCACACAGACGGGCATAAATATGATGAAAAGATGCAAGATGGTGGTACTTGGAGTGTTTACTAGATGGACGGATGAACACACAGACAGATGCACGGACGGACGCATGAATGGCTGCACGGACGGATGGACGCATGGAAAGACGCAGGGGCGGATGAATGAAGGAACGCAGGGACGCCCGCACGGATCGACGCGCGGATGCACGAACAGACGCACGCACGGACGGACGGATGGATGCATGGGCGGTCACACAGACAGATGCATGGACGGACGGAAGCAAGAACGAATGAACGGACGGATGCTTCGCCCCACTGTCCATCATTCACCCCGTGAATATGAAGCCATTTTTTTTATCCGGGCTGCATCTTAGAGTTGAGTGCCTAACTTCGCATTTATACGCCATTTGGATTACAACTCGCGCCACTAATATTCTGGGTCGTGTAGTACCAACGCAATATCCCTGATTAGGCCGCTTCGATTAAAGTCTAGGCTATAGACGCAGTGCTCTTTCGTCAATTTCGGTTTCGCGCGGCTTGTATCGTGCATGCTTTTTCTGAGACGGAGTGCGTACCGGGAGCAGAAAATAGAGCATTTACGTAAATCGCCGATTGATTGTGTTAGTAGTGTTTACATTTCAAGCGTGACATTTTCATTGCGCTCTGAATACTTGTCCAAAGCAGTTGCATGACTCTATGCCAAGAGTGTGCGAGCCTGTCAACGCCGTAGTGCAGTCGTCTAATGTGTGCGCCTCCCTTTATACTGGTGGCGTTCTGTTTACGCTGCCAGTACGCCGCTGCGCCTAAAGACGAGGCGATATCTACCGTGAAATCTCGGCGCGCTGCAGCCTACGCGCATGTTCTCGCCGTCGGGCGAAAGTTTTCTCCTCCGCGTTGTCTAATAAAAGGTGGCTGAAGGCAGTCGAAGGCAGGTAGCACTGAGGTTCGAACAGCTTGAGCGAACTTTTACTCAAGAAATGTAAAGCGGCATGTGAATTTTTCGAGAAAGCTAGAAACCACTACTCGTAAAACGTGTTTTATTTATTGCGCACCCAAGTTTGATCACACGGGCTTACAGCATTTGTACCTTCATCAGAAATGCAGCCGCCAGAGCCGGGATTTTATCTCGCGAACTGTGGGCCAGTAGCCGAGTACTTTAGCCACTAGATCACCGCAGCGGGGCGATGATCAAGACGATGACGATGATGATAAGAGAGAACGACTGGCTTCTGCAGTATATGACGTTGCGTGATGCTCTAATATGCATTTCATCACTGGAAACAACCAATAAACACCATAAGAATGTGCCCAGACTTCGTCTTTGCCAGCTTCAGGCTAGATGTATCACCACCAAGCACTGATAATAAAGGCAAAGCGAAATTCACAACTCAACACAACACACCATTTACAGGCGATAAACAATGTATTAAGCTGTACACCACTTTATCTCTCACGTACATGCTTGGATGTGCAATGTCTCGTGCGATTTATGGTAACACCGAAAAATCATAATGCTTCAGCCACTCATCATCAATCACTTTGTGAATATGCCATGATTTTCGTCTTCTTGATTTAACTTGTATCAAACACGCCTGTTTGAACACTGACCCACTCTTCTGTTTTCTTGTTTTTATGGTCACTCCTGCCACTTCTTTTCCATCGCTCACTCCATCACCCTCAATTAAAGTTGAACCCTGTTCGTGAGCCTCCAGGTTTTTATTATTATTTATTTTATTTCAAGTTCTCTTATTACATGAAAATACACAACACTGGTTAGACCCATAACCACTGGCTAGTAGGGGGTCAAAATAAATATGCATTTAAAGGAACAGATTGCATTAACAAAGCAGATATTTTATAAGTACACTTCAAAGCAGTTATTTTATAAGTACACTTCAATCATACAAGAAAAAAAAAGAAACAAAATCCAAACAAAATATAAGAAGGAAACATATTTGTGATAAGTCATTTGCAGTATCTTGCAGCATTGTTTCATGCAAACAACAGATTGTATGTATACAATACATCAAATACATAAAAGTACGTATACCATGTCAAGTATGATTTTGTTAGACAAATATAACGAAGTGGAGATTACAACGAAGTGTGTGTTAGTGTACCTGTTCAACGAAGTGTGTGTTAACGAAGTGTACAACGAAGTGTGTGTCAACGAAGTGTTAGTGTACCTGTTCAACGAAGTGTGCGTGTGTTCAACGAAGAGTGTACAACGAAGTGTGTGTTAGTGTTTCTTCTTCTTAGGTAAGTACAAGTAAGATGCAGCTGTTACATACCTTCCTCTTCAGAGATATTGGTCCACTAAGTGCTTTGCACGAAAGTTTTCCAAAGATTTGGCCAGAACACATAACCCAGACGCGACGGTGGAAGAAAAAGTGTATGATGTGAATGTTCACTGTCAGCTTTCTTCATCATCATCATTATCAATGTTAACAATTCAAGGTCCCTCTTGGGATAATACATGAGGTGAGAGCACATATAAGTGATACGGAACGTTTGAACGATCACGAATTGGAACTACCCTAACAGTAACTCCTAGAAAGGAATGAGGTGATATTCCAAGACAGTCGAAATACACAGGAAAGACACTGTGCTACAAAGCAAATGAAAAAAAAGTGCAGAATGCCTTACACATCAGCACCACAAAGGTTTATCAGTAGGTTTTCAAATTTGACGGGGTCAGGTTTAGTCAGGTATGAATCAGGTCAACTATCCCAGTCTGCAATGAAATTGTTCAATAGTTAACTATTTCAGTCTGCATTCAAGTTGTTGCATGAATAAGTAGAGCCGTGAACTTTTCGAATACTGAGAAAGTTTTATAGGTGGTGTGAAGTGCAGTTTCGCAGGAAAAGAACCAGCTCACGCAAGTGTGAAATTCGTAACACTGCTTATGAAGTAGGCATAATTAGGCAAGATATTTTCTGCGAAGTGGTAGCGATTTAATATCCAAGGTTGATTCGATGTTGGCGATACTCAGTCTATAGCCATACTGGGATGTAACAAACCCGGCTGTTTAGTCTTAGATGGCTTCACATACGGCAACAAAGAGTTTTGATTCGAATTACAAGGTGCCGATTCAAATTGTAGTTTAGTGTGGATAAATGTATCGTCATGGGGTCGTGACGTCGGCGAAGACAGAGACTGTAAGTCGGGGTGAAACAGTTCACTTGGGCCAAACTCGTGGCCATGCAACGACAAGTCAGATTAGAGCGATACACACTGATACCGATAACGACGAGCAGTGCGTCGGCCGTCGATCGAGTGGCAAGCAATGAAGCGTGTCGGCATTATACACGTCCAACCCGAAATTTGAGCGTTATCACTAGTGGCCACGTAGGTTTCAGAATTATCTATAACGTTTGCTAGGTGAGCGTATTCTTAACAAAGTAAACTACCGCAGTCCCTAAGCTTCTCAAACACTGCAGGCCTGGCTTGCGCTGAGAATTACTGACAGTGAAGCGGGGTCATACCAAAACTTGACAAGAGAATGTGGCACTTCTCCTGTCTGAAAAAGGTATCGTTCCGATGCTTTAATAAAAATAAGTAAGCACAAAGTAAAATAAAATAAACAATAGACACAAGCAATAAACTACAGCAACAACAAAAAAATGGAGTCCCCAGGTTCACGCACGAAATGAAATGAGGCGCTTGACATGGACGACTTCAGGTCGAGCGCGTCGCCTTTGAGAGTTGCTAATGCCATCGCGAACTTCTAGTCAAGTGTACGAGGGCGTCTAACCACCTTGCACGGTCCGAATTAGCGTTGCAGAGGTTTTTCACTCAGTTCGCGTCGGAGTATCGGGATCCACAACCAAAGATGGTCAGCAGGCTGGTATTTGTTCCACAAAACTTCGTAGAAGATTTAAACGACGGCAATTGGTCGCCTGCTGATTTTTATGAGCAGGTCGGCGAGTTGATGAGCTTTTTCTGGGTGCTGAAGGTTGTGGGGTCTGGTTATAGAAAGCGCCACGCTCTTGGAGGTAACGGACACAGAAGACGCGGTTGGAACGAACCAAAATAACACACATCCATTTAACTAAAAGTAAAACGATGATATCTTCGGCCAAATTATTGTAACATCAATTGTGATGAAACCGCTGAACAACCTTACGCGATAATACACCACATTCAACATCACAAACCAAACACAACGACAAACTCAAGGTGGCCTCGCCAACGCTTGACTACCAGGAGGGCCCCCGCCACGACCTCAGAGGCCGCGCAACGGAACCCACGCTAGAGACAACCGTTCGCGGCAACTGCACCCGCCAATAAGAAGCGCTCATATCTTGGGTGCAGCCACCAAGGCCCTCCGCCAGGCGTCACTGCCAGCGGTACGCACTAATCATGATGATGATAGTGGTGACAAATGAATTTTATATGGATGTATCCTGTGGTGCCCTTTAGATCGGGCGGTGGCTCACGCCGCCTAGCCATAAAGTTAAGTACTATGACTATGTGTTCAATGATGGAATTTCACTGGCGTCTTCATTGTAGCCACCAATCAGTTCGCCTCCTCCTAATTATCTCTATCCGTTACAAGTCTATTTTGCCTTTACTATCCCTAAATCCCAATGCTTTGAAAAATTCCGCGCCATTACCTTGGACTATAGGACAGATCCCTTTAGGAAACAATATAAAACTTTCAGCCATTTTTGCCTCCTCTCCACACGCACTACACACCTGTGTCTGTGCCTTCCTACATGGCTAGGTACGTCTTGGTCTGTAATACTCTAGTTCTGGCCTCTAACAGCAGAGAAATACAGCAAGAATCATCGTAGATCTTTTCTTTTGCAATTTCCTGCTTGAAAGTTTGGTAGGTGTCCAGTAAAGATTTCGTAAGCACTCTCATCATCCACATGTCCCTCTCTGTTTCCTTACTATTCTTCCTAACCGATGTTTCCTTTTGGCTTGGTATTCTGCTGCTGTGTGAATACTTGCTCGACAATTTTCGAGTTCACTTCCTCCATTTAGTGTCATCATTCTTCATGTAAAAGTAGCTGATAACTTTCCTGGCCAAACGCTCCTCTCCTATTCTTCTCAATCGCTCCTCAAATTCTACCTTGCTGCTAGCTTCCCTGCACTCAAACGATGTCCATCTCATGTCACCCCTGATTTTGGGTATTCCGACGTACTCCTTAAGCAAGTGTACCCACGCCACGTTGTTTATTTTCGAATTTCTCATGAACCATTACTTTCATGCACAAGACCGCTTTGCCGAGCGTCAAACCCGGGCCGTGACACCTTTCCAGATCCCTCTCACAACGTAATACCTATTGTAGTTACACAGTGTCCTATTTATCATTACAGCTGTCTCCCCGTTACCGTTAGACATTACGTATCTGTCGCGCTCCCTTAGGTACACGGCCCCGTTATTTATCCATACGACAAATATTTGTATTTATCCACTATTTCTAGGCTGACTTCCTGTATTTTATGCTCACTGCCTCTCTTATCATTGAAAGTCATGGTTGCCGATTTTTCCCTTCTGAACTTCAAATTTAACTTCTCTCCCTAATCACCACATATTCCTATTAATCCCTGCAGATCTTCCTTGTTGGTGCCTATAATTACTACATCATTTGCACACATCAATGAAGGTAATGACTGTTCATTGTGTTTTCTTTGTTTTGCAATACAGAAGCTGAAGCCGAGTCGACTCCCCTCTAACCTGCCTTCTAGTTCCTGTAGATACAGTGCAAATGAAAAAAGTGACAAGGCACACCCCTGTCGAAGCACGCGTTAAATTTTGATAGGCTCAGATACCTGTCCTTACGATTTGATAACTACCTGGTTAGTTTTAAATATATCCTTGAGAGATTAGTTTGTCCATCTTCCAGATCTAGTGTGTTCAGTATTCCCAACAAGTATTCTTGATTCACACTATCGACGCTATCTTGATGTCTAGAAATGCCAGCCATAGGTGCCTGTGTTCTTTTTCACTATTTCAGTACACTGCATCAAGGAAAACAGATTGTGGTCGAAACTCCTTCGTTTACAGAAGCCATTTTGTAGTTCTCGCAGCACCCCCTCAATCTCCACCCACGTCTGTAGTCTTTCCTTTACCATTTAAATCACCAGCCTCTAAACTACTGATGCCACTGTTATAGAACGGTAGTTGTTTATGTCGACTTTGTCCCCCTTTCCTTTATAGATCATGCTTATGCTGCTTAGTTTCCATCCATTGGTGACTTCGCCACCCATTACTGCTTTGATCGCTGTCGCTTTAAATGTTTGTTTAGAGTTTCCTTCTAGTTTCTTTATTTGCATAATTGCGATGCCGTCAGGACCTGTTGATCTGTGGCAGCTTGACTAGTTGGTATGGGATGACGATAGTTAAAGCGCGAGAACAGAACGACAACACAGAGACAAGAAGGACACGAAGGACACGAGCGCTCATGTCCTTCGTGTCCTTCATGTCTCTGTGTTGTTGTTCTGTTCTCGCGCTGTAACTAACACATGGTGATGCGCTATGAGGAACCCTATTGTCTGCCCTTTCCCACTCTCGTTGTCCCTGAGCTAATTGATCATATTGTATGGTTAATGCAGCGTCTTCTTGATGTGTCAATTTTTCTGTGATTATTGTTTTTATATATCTTATTGCCTCATCCCTTTCTAGCCTAACTCCTTGAACTGTAGTGATAAACCCCTGTTTTATGCTTGTCTAATTACTCAGAGAATCGAGATGGTTCTAAACCATTTGCAGCTGCAGTGGTTCCCCTTTCTTCTAGTGTTTTCACTCATCAGAGCGACCACTTCCCTTCTGCAGCTCGAAAAGTTATCCCATTTTCTTTTGACACCATCTTCTGATTCACCCCTCTGTTTAAGATACCTGTGTTCTCTGGAGGCTTTCTTGCGTCTTAGTATGACTTTCTTGATTTCCTGATTCCATTCCTTTTTCCGGTTGATTCGTCTCGCACCATAGCAAGCTCTAACTCAAGCAAATGAGTTAGATTAGTGTACGTCCACACTGTTTAGGTATCCTCGGTGATTATTTTCTCAATCTCCCTAGTTGCTACTTCTATTTGCTTTTTGAATGAATATTACCGTGTGTTTGGTCATATTGCCTCCTTTCCATTTTTACCTCTTTTTTTAAACTCAGCCTGATACGTTTTTTATCACTAGCTAAGCCTCTAGACCCATATTCATCTATGTTCATCAATATTAGCCGATAATACACCATATATGACATTATTGCGTGATCTATCGTCGACTGCAGCCTTCCCATATTCCACGTTATCTGTTTTTCACAAATATTGGTGGTGTTGCAAATAAATAAATCATTCCTTTCACACAAATCCTCTAGCATTCTGCCTGATGTTCAGTATATCCGTCAATATCTTCTCTGTCTACTTTTATATCTCTCAGTAAATTTTCCTCGAACACTTCTCCTAGTTTGTCAATGTCATTTTATATGCACTTCACCATTTATTAGTTATCTCTCTTGCTTTTGCCCTTGTACACCAGTATACAAAACCCAGGAGCGCCATTTGCCCTGTAAATTTTTTTTCAGCCCCAAATGTTCCCTGTTCTCCTGATGACCCTTTGCCACTCTGTACTTTAATGAATGAATGCGCCAATATCATCCCCATCTCTGCTGCTTTCTGTTTTTTAAAATATCCTCATGCATAGTCTCCAGCATCTCCTGCCACGTCCCCTGGTTTGGCTCGGTGGTGGGCGGCTGGCACCGCTGCCGATTTTTATAGTCAATTTATGGCAAATGCTTCTACCCCCTTCTCTGATTGCTCCCTGAAAAGATGGCGCACAGAAGGCACTTTCATGCTCAACACACCAATAACAACCTTCCCAAAGTACCGTGTTATTCATAGCCAGACCGAAAAGAAGACAGTACGTACTGTTTCACCCTTTTTTGTTGTCAAAAATCTCACCGAAGCAATAGGTCCAGGCTCTAAAGTCACAAAGATGGGAAGGGGCGATCTCTCTTTGGAGGTTCGTCACAAAGCTCCATATGAGAAGCTGTCTAAACCTGTCGCATTTGGAGAAACCCCTGTTTCCTTGGGCCCACAAAGGTCCATGAACACAGTACGCGGCGTCATTTCTGGTAATGACCTTCTACAACTGTCAGAAAGTGAACTATTAGAAGGCTGGAAAGACCAGAATGTAGTCAAGGTACAGAGAATTATTATACGACCAGACAAGAACCACCCACCAAACACATCATTGTCACCTTTGGTACTAGTGACTTGCCAGAATGAATTGAAACCGGCTACTGTAAGCTCTCTTTCAGACTATATATCCCCAATCCTCGTCGATGTTTCAAGTGCAAACATTTTGGGCACGGATCGCCGAGTTGTGGAGGGCGATCCACTTGCGCAAAGTGTGCATCAACTCAACATATATTGGACGACTGCACCTCAGAAGCAACTCATTGTCGAAACTGTTAAAGAAACCACCAAGCCTACTCAAGTTCATGCCCGACATGAAAAAAAGAGAAACAAATAGTAGAACTCAAGGTCAAGTTCAATCTGTCATTCCAAAAGGCACGTAAACGCTTTTCACTGCACAACCCTTCTTATCCCTCCTTTGCAGATGTGACGTGCCGGGGCGCCGCGCCACATGATTCTGCACCAGCGAATGCCACACAGTGTGGCCGCGGTCATGCCATTAGCGCCCCCGGCTGGAGCAGCTTGTACTGCTCTGCCACTTGACAAACAGGGCCGGCAGACCACCGTGTCTGCTGAACCTCGGGCCACTGCAACCGCAGGTAGGTCCGAAAGATCTGCGAACGTGCCTGCCGAGCAGGCACCGTCCACCGCCTCACAAGAGGCGATGGATACAAGTGCGACTCCTTTGGCGCCTCAGACGCCGAAGGATAGGCTCAACTCTCTGGAGCGCGCCAGGAAAGAAAAAACCCGAATTACAGAGCCCCCAAAAGGCCCTGTAACGTAACGCAACACTTGTGCACACACCACCACACAACATTAAAATGACACAAATACTACAGTGGAACGTCAGAGGACTACTGAGAAACCTCGACAATACCCAGAAACTTTTACACAACAAGCACTTAAGGTGCCGTGTGTACAAGAGGCACACCTGTAACCTAAACACACCAACTTTTTACATCATGACGTTATTTTGCGGAAGGACCGGAATGATTCCATTTTGCCATCCGGGGGTGTTGCCATTATAGACAATGAAGGGATTGCATGCACACACCTACCACTACAAACATCCCTTGAGGCGGTGGCTGTTCGAGCAGTTCTTTTGAATAAGCTCGTCACCATCTGCTCTCTCTACATACCTCCACAACAACGTCTTGAAAAGCACGAATTCCTGCCCCTCAGAGACGAACTTCCAGAACCCTATTTTGTCCTAGGGAATTTTAATGCACACGATGGCCTCTGGAGTGACTCTCGCTCCGATGCGCGAGGTCGCCTGATTGAACAGTTCCTTTTTTTTCTGGTGCGTGCTTCCTGCATCGGAAAGAGGATTATATTACAACATTGCTAACAGTACGTACTCAGCAATAGACCTCAGCATAACATCTCCATCACTTCTGCTTCTACTTAAATGGGAAGTTAATAATGATCCATATAGAAGTGACCATTTCCCTATCATTATTAGCACATCAGTAACAAATCTATGTCTTGCTCAAGTTCCCAAATGGCTCACCCACAAAGCCGATTGGGAAAAGTTTCCAAAAATGACTGCATTACCTTGGACTGACAAGCTGGCGTTATGCATAGAGTAGGCTTTGTGCTACTTTACAGCATTTTTCGATGCTGCAGCAACGAATTGGATTCCCCAAACATGTAGTCCGTTAGAAAAACGAAAATTCCCATGGTAAAATAATGAGGACCGTGATGCGCGAAGAAAACAAAATAAGGAATGGAAGTTGCTTAGAGACTCGCCGACTGCCGAGAATCTTATAAACTTTAAGAACGTCAAGTCGCATGGAAGGAAGACGTGCCGAAAGGTGGAAATGGAAAGTTGGGACAAATTTTCATCAGAAATAATTTCATACACAGATGAGGTGAGAGTATGGAGCATGATTGGTCAGTTGGCAGCACGAAAAGCACATTCACTTCCTCTAGTGAACACACAAGGGGAGAGTTTGGAAGACCAGGCTAACACTCTCGGAGTGCACTTCGAACAGGTTTCCAGCTCATCACACTATAGTGCAGCGTTCTGGCGATACAAAACCAAAATAGGAAAACAGAGATTAGAGCGCTAGCTCACAACACATGAGGCATACACTGAACCTTTCTGTTTGGCTGAACTACAAGCTTCACTTACCTGCTGCAATAAATATACCCCAGGCCCGGACAATGTGGCATATGAAATGTTAAAACACCTGCCTACTGAAACTCAGCAAGCTCTTCTCTCCCTGTATAATGCGATATGGTCTTCCGGCGACCTACCCTCAGCCTGAAAGGAAGCTATCGTCATCCCATTTCTAAAACAAGGCAAGGACCCGGCCTCAGTTTCCAGCTACAGGCCAATAGCGCTAACCAGCTGTCTTTGCAAGGTCTTTGAAAAAACGATTAACAGGTACCTGATGCACTTCCTTGAAATTATTTGCTTACCTGACCTATATCAGTGTGGGTTTCGAGAGGCTCGGTCCACCACTGACCACCTTGTCTCTATCTAGGCACAAATTCGCGACGCTTTTGGTCATAAGCATTTTTTTTCTTTCTGTGTGTCTCGATATGGAAAAGGCTTATGGCACTACATGACGCTTTAGCATATTGCGAGACCTGTCACATTTAGGTGTGTGGGGTAGAATGTTGACAATTATCGAAAGCTACCTGTCCAATCATACATTCCGTTTCCGAGTTGGCACTGTCTTATCTCAAGTATTTTTCCAAGAAACAGGAGTGCCAGGAGGAGGTGTATTCAGCTGCACACTTTTAATAGTTAAAATGAATTTCTTGCACCTGTCTTTCCCACGAAATATTATTTACTGCATGTTTGTCGATGATGTACAGATTGATTACAAATCGTGCAACATCTAAATGGGCCAACATCAAGTTCAACTAGGGTTGAACAAGGTTTCTCAATAGGCAGACGCGAACGGTTTCATACTCCACGCGCGAAAGAGCACTTATGTCTTGTTCAATAAAAAAAGAGGCCTCCATCCTGATCCCGACATTTACCTGCATAATCAACCTCTGTCAGTGAATACCAAGCACAAATTTCTTGGTCTCATATAAGACACTAAACTAACGTTCATTCCACACAAAAAGTATTTATAGGTCAGGTGCTTAAAACAATGAACATTTTGAAAGCGTTGTCACGCACTACATGAGGTAGTGACACGAAATGTGTAATGAATTTATATAAAATCCTCGTACGCACACGCCTAGATTACGTTCCTATAATCTATCAGTCGGCAACACCATCAGCCTTGAAGATTCTCGACTCTCTCCACCATCTAGGCATTCGCCTCTCTGTGGGTGCTTTTCAAACTAGCCGTGTGGAGAGCTTGTACGTGATTTGAATAAATGGTCGCTCCGCCTTCAAAGATGTTTCCTGTCCTTTTTTTTACTTTTTGAAAGTGAAGGCTGACAAAAAACACCCTTCTCACTTCATAATAATTATTTGTCTTGTTCTGGCTTGTTCAAGAACCGTGCTTCGTTTAGGCAGCCCTACGCACTCTGTGTAAGGGGCCTGGCCGAAGGAACAGGTGCGCCGCTTCTTGAACACAGTTTGATGGCTTCTGCAACATATCTGCCACCGTGGCAGTGGCAGCTTATAGATTGTGATGTCTCTTTTGTTGTCACAAAGCACGCACCACTTGTACACATACATACATACTTCCTAGAACTACATTATAAATACACATGCCCTGAGTTCTTTCCCGATGCGTCAAAATCAAACGCTTCTGTGTCATATGCAGCGGTAGGCCAATCCTTTTCCGAGGCCGGCGTTTTTCATCCTGATGCAAGCATTTTCACTGGAGAAGCTTACGAAATACTCGCAGTCGTAAAACACCTCGAACAGTTAAAATTACAAAAGGTGGTAATATACAGAGATTCCCTAAGCATGGTCAAAGCCATGAAAACTCCTAAAAACACAAGAACCCCGTGCTGGTGCCAGTTTACTCACTTCTGTGCACACTGTACACATCAAACCAGCATATCGATGTTTGCTGGGTTGCAGGGCACCGTGAGATACAAGGGAACGTTTTGGCTGACAATCTGGCTGCTTCTGCCAATGCCACTACTCCCAATGCATCAATACCAATCCCCGCACTTGACTTGAAACCTTTTCTAAAACGAAAGCTCAGGGGGTATTGGCAGAGCACGTGGGATAAACACACATATATTCAACTCTATGGCATTAAGCTGCCACTGGGTTATTGGCCGCCACTATCAAAATCACCACACACAAAAGTAACACTAACAAGGCTTAGAACAGGACATACACACTCTACACACTCATATCTTCTATCTACCTGCAATCCACCGCATTGTGAGAGATGTTGAGAAACCCTTACGGTTATCCACATTCTCGTCCAGTGCAATGAGCTAGATGCTCTAAGAAAAAGCATTTTTTACTGCCCGACGGACAGCAGCTCCCACTACATCCTTGGATGCTCATCGGTAGGAACCCGTTTTTTAAACTGCAAACACTTTTCACGTTTTTAAAAGATTTGCATAGCTTTCACCCGATATTCCAAGGTCATCCGTAGTACGACCTTTGTGCCGTGCTCGTGGCTGTGGTGACTACATCTTCATTATGGTTTTATTATCATGACATTTTGCCATCCACTTTCACTACACATATCTCATGCTACTGTCATTATTTTATTACTTCCATATTTTAACCCGCGTTACCGCGAGGAATTTTAAGGCCCTTTTACAGCCATGCATCATATTAATGCTCATATCTCTAGTCAATTGAAATGGCGCTCTTTGGCCATCAATTGGCCCTTGCGCCAAAAAAACTACTCATCATCATCATCAACCCCCCCCCCACCCCAATAGCCGTGGAATGTAATAAGCGCTCTAAAGGTTTACCTTCAAAACCAAGTAAAGAAATATTTTTTGCAACAGTTGTCTTCATCTTAGCAACTGCTTTTTAATGTAGCGATAACAATTGCTACATGTTATATTGTCCTTACGTTTTGTATTATAACTTGCGCTTGTTTGTTCTTCAGAGTTTTCTTTTTTGCCTTGCTAAACATATATGTATTTTCTACTCTCGTTTTTTCGCACTGTGCTTTTTTTTTCTTACTGAAGATACCGTAACAACTGAATGTTGTATATTTTGTTTCTTCTCCCGTTAACATCATGTATGGGAGCCCCCCTGACAGTTTCCAACTTTGGGGCTCCTTGTGTGTATTACCAATCCTGTACGCACTTTTCTGTAAACTGACATCGTTGTTGAATAAACTTGAAACTTGAAACTTGAAACACTGCTGCATTATTATTTATAAGCAAGATCGAAACATGTAAAAACTCTTAGCTGTGCAATCGATAAAAAGCTCTCGAAAAACACGTACATCTACCATGCTAGTCGAAAGAATGGATGATGGATAGATGTATCCGGCTGTGCCCTTTAGATCGGGCGGTGGCTCACGTCTACTAACCATAAAGTTAGGTACTAACGCTGTATATTTTAGGATCAAATTTTACTCGCGCCTTGACTGTAACCAGCGATCAGTTAGCCTCCACCTGGTTATTTACACTCGTTCAAAGTCTATTTTACCTTCACTGTCCCTGAACCCCAATGCTTTGAAAAATTCGGCGCCAGTGTTTTCGACAGTAGGGTCGAGCCTTTTACAGAACAATATCAAATTTTCACCCATTTCCTCCTTTTCTCCACACACTCTACATACCCTCTCTGTGCCTTCGTATTTGCTCGGTACGTATTATCCGCAATACTGCCGTTCTAGCGTCGAAAAGCAGAGAACTGCCCCGATAATTATCGTAGAACTTTTTTTCTTGGATTTTCTGGTTAGAAGTTCGGTAGGCCTGCGGTGAAGATTTCATAAGCATTTCCATCTTCCACATGTCCCGCTCTGTATGCTTGACCTTTTGTTTAACCGATGTTTCCTTTAGGCTTTGTATTCAGCTGTTGTCTAAATACTTGGTCGACAATGTTTGAGTTCGTTTGCTACATTTCGTATCAATATTCTTCATGTGCAAGTTACTGAAAACATCCCTAGCCCAATGCTCCTCTCCCTGTTTTCTCAATGGCTCCTCAAATTTTATCTTGCTGCTAGCTTCATTGCACTCAAACGATGTTCATCTCATGTCTCCGTGCACTCATTGGTTTAGGGCATTCCTGTGTGCTCCCAAAGTACGTCTACCTATGCCACGTTGTTTAATTTCCAATCTTGCTTGAACTTCTGATCCACAAGACCGCATTGTCGAACGTGAAACCCGGGAACATGACACCCTTCCAAATCCATCTCACAAAGACATAGCTATTGTAGTTCCACATTGCCGTGTTTTTCTTTACAGCTGCATATCTGGCGCCCTTAGTCATTACGTATCTTTTGTGCACCCTTAGATACTCAGCCCCGTTACTTATCCATACGCCCTAGTATTTGTATTTATCCACCATTTCTAGCGTAACTTCCTGTGTTATGTCTCACTGCCTTTGCTATCTATAATAATCGTGATGGCCGATTTTTCCCGCTGATCTTCATTTTAACCTATCTCCCTCAATGATGGCCAATTTTTCTCTGCTGAACTTCATTTCCCTCATTACCACAGATGTCCCTCATTACCACCGATGTCCATCAATCCTTGCGGATCTTCCTTGTCGCCGGCTATTATTACTATATCATCTGCATACATCAATGCTGGTAATGACAGTTCATTGTGTTTTCCTTGCTTGTTGTCGAGAAAGAGGCTGAATCCGAGTCGACTTCCCTCTGGTTTGGCTTCTAGTCCCTGGAGATACAGCATAACTAACAAAGGTCACAAGGAACATCCCTGTCGCAGCCCGTGTTGTATCTCTATAAGTTCAGATACCTGTTCTTCCCATTTGATGTTACTTTATAGATATCCTTTAGAAGACTAGTTATTCCATATTACAAATCTAGTGTGTCCCGTATTCTCCACAACTCTTCTTGAATCACATTATTGTAAGCTGCCTTGATGTCTAGAAATGAGAGCCACAGGGGCGTGTGTTCTTTTTCCACCTTTTCAATACACTGAATCAATGAATACAGATTGTCCTCCAACCTCTTTCGTGTACGGAACCCATTTTGTAGTTCTCCCAGCACCCCCTCATTTTCTACTTATGGCTGTAGTATTTCCTTTACTATCTGCGTCTTCAGCCTGTAAAGTACTGATGTCACTCTCATAGGACGGTAGTTGTTGATATCGGCTTCGTCCCCCTTTCCTTTAGAGGTCAGCCTCATTCACCATTCGTTATTGCTATGCATGCGTCCTCTCCTATTGTTTGCTTAAAGTTTGGTCTTGTTTTTATTAGGATGACTGGAACGCCATCAGGGCCTGTTAGTGTGCTATTAGGAGCTTTTTTTTCTGCTCTTTCCCACCCTCGTTGTCCCAGTGGAGCCACTGGCCTGATTGGTCTATGATCATCTGGTATGGTGCATGCAGCGCTTTCCTGGTGTTTAAATTTTCCTGTTATCACTGTTTTTATATACTCCATTTCCTCGTCCCCTCCTATTCTGACCCCTTTACTGTAGTTATAAACCTCTGTGTCATGCTTGTCTTATCACTCAGAAAGGAAGATGGTTCCAAAACTTGGCAGCTGTCTTTCCATTCTTTTTGTTTACTTTTTGTTTACTATCCTTTTGTTTACTGCCAGAAGAAACGAGTAATAAATGGTACTTGCACATCTTGGAATCTTTACTTGGCAGCGGCGGCGGCAACAAAGCACAAGGCTTCTAGGTTTCGGCATTTCGCCTTTGCAAGCTGACAGGTGATGACCTGATTAACGCCCAAAAAGTATTATTGCCGGATTTCGTGGAGGAAATGTTTCTTGACACGATTGACGTCACTGAACTGCGGCAGCTGGCCGCCAAGAACAACGAGGGATAAATGCCGTTCGCACATCTTGAGACCAACGCCTACACAGCATTATTACCAAATTTCATGGAGGCATTTTTCTTCCTGACACGATTGACGTCCCCGGAATCCGGGAGCTGACCACCGGGAGCAACGAGGGATAAGTACTGTTCGCATATCTTGGAATCTTCACTTGGCAGGGGCAGCGGCAACAAAGCACAATGATTCAAGTTTTCAGCATTTCGCCTTTGCAGGTTGGAAACGCCTACTTATAATACAATTACTGTATTAATATAATCGAAGCTGCTGCCACTGTCCTTGAAAATGCTTTTGTAAGTGTCACTTGCGATAATAATTACCCCTGACAGTGTTAAATAACGGAAGGATGTCCGGAGCGAACGAAAAGAAATGCGAAATGCACTTGAAAGAGAAATTCGAAAAAAAGATTGAGATGTGTAAAGTTACACTAATTATCAAGGAAAACGTTTTGATCACATTATGTCTTAACTGAGCAAGATCAAGAAGCAAAATTCTGAAATACGGAAAGAAAACGCTCTGCTATTTTGAATCCCAACAGCTGAGAAAAGTTATGCTATAAAATGTGTAGAAACTCATTGATCTGGAACATTATTCTCGTAACTAAAATCTCAAAACCAAAGATGTGCGTTTTACAAAACGATGACTTATCTAGCATTCTGAAAAAAAACATTGGCAAAGTAATCAATGAACCAATTTCCAAGACAGACATCGAAGTCTGCCACAGGGCGCCGACTAGGCATGCTGAGCTACAGAATATATTTGTTCAGTTTAACATGAGGTTCAAGCAAGAACTGTGCTTAAAAAAGCTAGAAAAACGCTATTTTTTTGACAGACATCAGTTTTACACAGTAGATCCCCGAGTTTGTAAATGAGCACTTGTGCTTCGACCTGAAAAAAATTTCGGGCCTGACTATTTCATGAAGAAACAAGAATGGATGACGTTTTGCTTCGACAAGAGTGGTAAAATATGTGCAAGAAAATGTACATCGTCGCCAGCACTGCACATTAGCCATGCGCATAAGCTTGTTAAAATGAACTAAACACTTCCTGATGAATTCGATAGCTATGCTTGTTTGATTAAGATGTGTGCTGATAACTTCGCTTCTTGCTATGTACCATTTTCTGCACAGGAAGTATGAGAAGAGTTGACATTTATTCATGTCAATGCTCAAAGAAATAAAGAAGATCAGATCTTCGCTTTTTTTTGCCACGCTTAGTTTTGAGTCAGAGATATTCATGGTCGCAGAAACGTGGTACAAAGACAGCAGTGATGTTCTTAAGTGACCTGACTACGCAAGCTTCTTTATGAACCAACTATTGAAAAGAGGAGTAGGTGTCATGCTGATGGTTGAAAATGAGATTGACTGTCGTCTAGCTGCTCCTTACTCTTTTGTGACGCGTGATTATGAAATTGTGAACGCCCGTTTCTTCAATATGTGATGTCTGACTTATACTCACCAACAAGGCGAAATGTGCCTGATTTCTTCCTATTCCTTGGCAACTTTCTGGGATGCATTATTGGCAGTCAGTGGAAACTCATTTTAGCATATGACTCGAATATAGATTTAAGCAATCTTTCAGCGCAACAACAAGAATTCTCCAGGCTGTTGAAAATGAAGGGGATTTAAAATACTATAACTCTTCCTACACATACTCATAGGGACTCATCCACTTTACTTGATGTGTTCATTACTAACTTTGAAGAAATACATCTTGTGTCTGGTGTAATTACTGTGCCAATTAGTGATCATTTGCTAGTATTTTTGTCACAAGCAGGTTTTTTTTGTTCTTATAGCCAGTACACAACTTGTTAAAACTATCAGGAATTTAAATTCATGTACTTTAGCTACGTTTTGTAGCAAACTAGTTATGATTAATTGGTCAGATGCTATGTGTGCAGAATGCCTTCGCGCAGCTTACGAAATGTTCATGAAAAACTCAAAGGTGCCTAAAATAACTCATTTTCTTTTAAAACTTCTAAATTCACATATAAACCCCAAAAAGTGGGTGGAGGGACGGCCGCTGTGATAGCTCAGTGGTTAGAGCATCGAACGCGTTATTCGAAGGTCGTAGGTTCGATTCCTGCTCACGGATGGTTATTTTTTCACCCTCTTTTCTTTTTTTCTTATTTACATTCTATTTGTTTTAATAACGTCCCCAATACATTTCTTGGCATTATTGTCTGTTAGATCTCATTATATTGTGTCAAAACACGGAAAAACGAGCCCTTAGGTACACACTTCTTTCTCTTATTCATTAACGAGGGTGTCGTACTGGCAGACTTGGTGTCATTAGGTTGTATACGAGGGACTATTGGTCAGCTGCCCGCTCGTAATAAGTTCACGTGCTACGTGACGCCACACATGCGCATAAAAAGGTGTGTTTCACACTCGCCGCTTGGCTACAGAGGGTGCTGACTGATACTCCCACTTCTAAATTCACATTTAAACCGAAAAAAGTGGGTGGACGGACGGTCGCTGTGATAGCTCAGTGGTTAGAGCATCGTACGCGTTATTCGAAGGTCGTAGGTTCGATTCCTGCTCACGGTTGGTTATTCTTTCACCCTCTTTTCTTCTTGTTTACATTCCATTTGTTCTAATAACTTTCTCTACCGCATCTTTCGCATTATTGTCTGTTAAATATCATTAATATTGTGTCTAAACACGAAAAAAAGAGCCCTTAGGTACACACTTCTTTCTCCTATTCATTAACGGGGTCTCGTACAGGCAGACCGGTGTCACCAGGTTGTATACGAGGGACTATTGGTCAGCTGCCCGCTCGTAATAAGTTCACGTGCTACGTGACGCCACACATGCGCATAAAAGGGTGTGTTTCACACTCGCCGCTAAGCTACAGAGGGCGCTGACTGACACTCCCACTTTAAATTCACATATAAACCCAAAAAAGTGGGTGGAGGGACGGCCGCTGTGATAGCACAGGGGTTAGAGCATCGAACGCGTTATTCGAAGGTCATAGGCTTGATGCCTGCTCACGGCTTGTTATTTTTTCACACTCTTTTCTTTCTTTTTGTTTACATTCCATTTGTTCTAATAACTGTCTTATACATTCCTTGGCAATATTGTCTCTTAGATCTCATTATTATTGTGTCAAAACACGGAAAAACGAGCCCTTAGGTATAATCTTCTTTCTGTGATTCATTAACGAGGGTCTCGTACTGGCAGACTTGGTGTCATTAGGTTGTATACGAGGGACTATCGGTCTGCTGCCCGCTCGTAATAAGTTCACGTGCTACGTGACGCCAGACATGCGCCTAAAAGGGTGTGATTCACACTCACCGCTTGGCTACAGAGGGCGCTGACTGACACTCCCACTTCTAAATTCACGTATAAACCCAAAAAAGTGGGTTGAGGGACGGCCGTTGTGATAGCTCAGTGGTTAGAGCATCGAACGCGTTATTCGAAGGGCGTAGGTTTGATTCCTGCTCACGGCTGGTTATTTTTTCACCCTCTTTTTTTTCTTCCTATTTACATTTCATTTGTTCTAATAATTTTCCCTATACTTTGCTTGGCGTTATCGTCTGTTAGATCTCAATATTATTGTGTCAAAACACGGAAAAACGAGCCCTCGGGTACACACTTCTTTCTCTTAAATAAATAAATAAATAAATAAATAAATAAATGAATATATATATATATATATATATATATATATATATATATGTATGTGTGTGTGTGTGTGTGTGTGTCAGTGTGTGTGTGTGTGTGTGTGTCAGTGTGTGTGTGTGTGAGTGTGTGAGTGTGTGTGTCAGGGATTTGTTTTGTGCTTCTTCTTAAGTATGCTTTGTTATAATCTACATCGTGAGTGGGCATAGGATGGCAGCAGCGACAATGGTCGCTAAAAACCACTTCTCTCTTTTCACCCAGTTGGCCTTCGTCATCGGAACGTGCATCCCTGTCTGCGTGGATTGTGCCGCGCACGTACCTAAGTCTGGCACGTGCCCTCTTCCGGAGGCTTGCAGCGATATCGGCGCTGATTACCTGGGACCCCCTCACCCACTGTGTGATGCGACACCGGAGTGTTTGAGGAAGGCCGCAACGACATCGACAGCGACAACGGCGGACTGCATAAACTCGTCCTCGAAGCATCACCCGTTCAGTGGGCATGGGATGGCAGCAGCGACAATGGTCGCTAAAAACCACTTCTCTCTTTTCAGCCAGTTGGCCTTCGTCATCGGAACGTGCATCCCTGTCTGCGTGGATTGTGCCGCGCACGTACCTAAGTCTGGCACGTGCCCTCTTCCGGAGGCTTGCAGCGATATCGGCGCTGATTACCTGGGACCCCCTCACCCACTGTGTGATGCGACACCGGAGTGTTTGAGGAAGGCCGCAACGACATCGACAGCGACAACGGCGGACTGCATAAACTCGTCCTCGAAGCATCACCCGTTCAGTGGGCATGGGATGGCAGCAGCGACAATGGTTGTTAAAAACCACTTTTGTATTTTCACCCAGTTGGCCTTCGTCATCGGAACGTGCATCCCTGTCTGCCTGGATTGTGCAGCGCACGTACCCAAGTCTGGCACGTGCCCTCTTCTGGAGGCCTGCCGCGATATCGGCGCTGATTTCTTGGGACCCCCTCACCGACTGTGTGATGCGACACCGGAGCATTTGAGGAAGGCCGCAACGACATCGACAGCGACAACGGTGGACTACATAAGCTCGTCTTCGAAGCATCACCCGTTCAGTGGGCATGGGACGGCAGCAGCGACATTGGTCACTAAAAACCATATCTGTCTTTTCACCCAGGTTGGTTGTATTCTGTTCACTGTAGAAGATGTAATAAGGTATTTTTGCTGCTATTTTCATGCCCACACGTTTTAATGGTTTCTGCTGGTGAATGTGCTCATGTTGTGAAATTACTTCTGTTAGGAGGTGACGTTGAACTGAATCCTGGTCCCCCAAAGCCAGACCCCGAAGTACAGAATGATGCAGTCCTATTAGCTATTGGTCGCCTAACGGAGCACCTCAATGAGCGGCACGACAATCTTCTAGCATCCATTGAAGTAGTCAAAAGTAATCAAAAGGCTCTTCATAACAAAGTGCCCGACCTTACAACACGTTTAGCAAACCTTCAAGAAAAGATGAACGCTTTAGAAAGCGTATCCGAGGGATCGCGTTCGGATTGTTCTGTTTGGATTGCGTCAGCGGTTCGTAGTGAGAATGCTACACTTCGCGCACTATTTGACGACTACGAAGACCGATCGCAACGAGACAACTTAATCTTCCACAGATGACTGATGCTGCAGCCGAAACATGGTCAGACACAGAAGCAAAGGTTAGGGCAATTCTTTCAAGTTCTTTCGAAATGCAGCTTTTAGATGACGCGATATCTCGAGCCCACAGCCTAGGAGCATTTGTAACAAACAAGTGCCGCCTTGTTGTCATACGGTTTGCGTCATTCAAAGTTAGAGATAACATCTTCTCCCAAAAAGCAAAGTTGCGTGGTACGAACATTAACATTAACGAAGATTTCTGTAAAGCCACACGGACAGCCAGGAAAAAACTGATTTCGGTAAAGCCAGCGGTCAAATGTATTCAGTAATATACAACAAGGTTGTTATTAACAAGAAAAGTTACGTGTACTGCCCAGTCACTGATCGTGTCTTGTCTGTTGTTTCAGTTGACGATAACATTGAAAGTGACACTAACCTAAGTCCTCCTAGCTCGTCGGTCCAAGCGTCTTCGTAGCAACAAAACAAATCCACGACGTGGTACTTCAAACACAATTGTTACTTTCTGCTTAGTGGTGTGACAAGTGTAATGGCAAAGCGAGACCCCCTGTCATCTCTGATTGACACCTGTCTTGCAGACGTCGTCGTGTTGACAGAGACATGGCTTTCCGTGGAAGTAGACAGCTCCGAAATTCTAAATTGCGAAAAAAATGCAAGTTTTATCGATGCTATCGTGGATCGCGTTCCGGAGGCGGTGTCCTCCTAGCTGTTGCAGACGATCTGTTTTCATCGCACGTAGCTCGCGCTTGCCGTTTAGAATTAGTGAGCGTTAGTGTTCGCTTACACAATAAAGACGCTCTCGTTTGTGCGTGCTATCGGCCTCCTAATGTACCTGCTCATTTTCATCAGATTTGTACGATGCCCTTAACATGCTTCATGTTCGGTTTCTCACCTCGCATATTATTCTTTCAGGTGATTTTAATTACCCCGACATCCATTGGAATTTGCCTTGTACCTTACCTGGCTCCAGTAATTTCGAATCCACCTCTTTTATTAATACATGCTTAGAATTTAACCTTAGCCAGTTGGTTAACTCACCAAACCGTATCACGTCTTCTAGTTCTACCATATTGGACTTGGTGTTCACAAATAGCTCTGATCTCATCCAGATTCTGTCAGCCGTGCCAGGTCTCAGCGATCACTCGGTCATTCACTTTCTCGTACCGAACACGCCGTCAAAAATTAGCAAAACTACAAAAATAATCAGAGATTATGCGAGAGCTGACTACACGGTAATTAATGCTGAACTGGAGACATATTCACACGAATTTTTTTCTAGCTTTTTTGAACACTCGGTAAACGAAAACTGGCTACGTTTTAGAGCTAAAATCGAAGAACTTGTCGACCGCTTCAGACCTCGCCGTAAAATAACCGATAACAATCGTCCTGCTTGGTTCACGCCTACTTTAAGGTGGCTACTTAATAAAAAGAAGCGCATCTTTCGAAGTGCAAAGCTTTCGGGCAACATCAAAAGACGGGATGATTATCGTAGTGTAGCCGACGAGTACAAACGCGCACTCTCACTTGCCAAGCACTCATATTTTGAACAAACGTTGCCTTCTTTGTTATTAACCAATCCTCGTAGATTTTGGCAGGTAATTGGTGAAAATAACAAAAAACAAATTGACCTAGTTTCAGAGAGCGAATTTCAAGAGAAAATTGTTGCCCAGCTCCTAACAGTGTATTCGCATCAACATTTGTAAGCGTGGCGCCTACCACTGTTTCTAACTTGTCTACCCACAACTACGATCTAATGTAGCCAGTACACTTTGATTGGGAGGGCATAAGGAAATTATTTGAAAATCTTAAGCCTTCTTTTTTCCCCGGAGATGTCGGAATTAACGCCAAGTTTCTCAAAAACACCGCATTGTTTTCGTTCTTGATACTGTGCAGATTTTTTCACAGTATTTGGAATCGAGTACCCTGCCAAACGACTGGAAAGTGGGCAAGGTGGTTCCTCTTTACAAGTCAGGTAGCACCAACGATCCCCACAATTATAGACCCATCTCACTAACTAGTGTGCCATGTAAGCTATTAGAACATGTCATTTTCTACAACTTAGTCATCTTTCTTGAGAATATTTCCTTTTTCACTAACTTTCAACATGGTTTTAGAAAAAGTTACTCGTGTGAAACGGAGCTCTTATGATTTGTTCTCTGCTATTCATTATGGTACTTTTATTGATTGTGTTTTATCGACTTTTCTAAAGCATTTGACACAGTTTGTGTTTTCATTGACTTTTCTAAAGCATTTGACAGAGTTTGTCACTAGTTTTCACTTTTAAAATTAAGTAAACTAATTCTTGACCTACACATCTTAAAATAGATTGAGTGCATCTTACGTAGCCACGAGCAATTTGTGACTGCTAATGAATATAACTCTCTTCCTACTGCCATAACCTTAGGTGTGCCTCAAGGCTCTGTTTTGGGTCCCTTACTTTTTTATTATATATTATTGATTTGCTTCATACCATTTCCTCCTCCATTAGGTTATTTGCTGACGATTGTGTTATTTACCATGAAATTTTGACCTCTAACGACATTGACACCCTGCAATCTGACCTAGACAACATTTCTTCGTGGTGTAATAATTGGATAATGAAACTTAACAAAATAAGTGCAAACCAATGAGGATAGCTCGTAACCCTTAAAAAGTTGCGTTCCGCTCGTACCTACTTAACAACACTCCCCTAAACAACGTTTCTTCTTACAAGTATCTCGGTGTTAACATTTCTAACAACCTGTCATAACAGGCTCACTTTGACTACCTAACATGCAACGCTAATCGAACTCTTGGTTATTTACGTCGAAATTTTTCTCTTGCTCCAATTAACCTAAAGCTTCTCCTGTATAAATAATTAGTGTGGCCAAAACTCGAATATGCCTCGTCTATCTGGGACCCTTATAATAACATGCTCATAGACAACTTTGAATCCATTCAGAATCGCTCAGCACGTTTCATATTGTTCAATTACTCTCGAACTGCAAGTGTCACATTATTGAAGGCTCAACGAAATTCGTATAACCTTTCAATACGACGTAAGAATTCATGTCTCTGTCTTTTTCATAAGATCTATCACACTAACAGAACCCTCTCTGATTCACTGTTTTTTCCACCAGCCTACATGTCAACACGCAATGACCATCAATACAAGGTTGGGGTTCCCTTCTGCCATACGAACGAGCACTTCAACTCTTTCATCTCTAGAACATGTACTGACTGGAACCACCTTCCCGCATCGATCGCTTCAATCACAGACGCCAATGCGTTCAAATCAATCATTTGTGAAAGTGCATTAGAGTTTATTCTAATATTGCTGTTTTATTTTACTTCTTATTGATATGTGTTGTCCCACTCGTCAATGTATTGCCAAGTGCCTTGAGAGTAAATAAATGAAATGAAAAATGAATTGAAATCGCATGTGTGCGCACTCAATCTCAGACTGCCCTTTTGCTGCTGAGATCTTGGGCTGAATAAACGCTGTCTCAACCCAGACGTCATACGTGGTGGGGGTGGATTTTCAATCATCAGTCGTCTACCACCTCTCTCGACTCCCTGGAGCTTCGTTCAGGCTGTCGTTTGCCCCCACTGTGCGGCAGCACGTCACAGAACCAGCCTGCTGGTTCTGCTGCAATCTCTGCCCCACCGTCTTCATCTGCCACTCCTGTTTACGTACACTGCCACCAGCGTGATCTGCCTTTCTTCGCTGGTCTTCGCGGTTAAGACTTGGAGGGCTGGCTCGATGAGTACAGCCGCGTGAGTGTTGCTAATCGCTGGGACGACAGCGCCGAGCTTCTTTACGTCTCTTCGTACTACACGGGTGTGGCGAAGACATGGTATTTCAACGACGTCCATGACTTCCCCGACTGGGCAACTTTCCAGCACCAGCTGCGACATGTTTTTGAGACACCAGCCATTCGTTCCGCCGTCACGAAGAGTACCCTCGATACTCTCCGACAACATCCCGGCGAATCTTACACTTTCTGCATTGATGATGTCCTTTCACTGTGCCGGCGTGTCAATTCATCAATGCAGGAATCACACGAAGTACGTCACATCTTGAAAGGCATTGGACCTGTTGCTTTTAATGCCCTCGCTGCGCAAAATCCAGCTATCAATGCTGACGTCGTGGTGACGTGCCAGTGCCTTGATTCGCTGGACTCCTTTCGTCTCCAACCTGATATTGGCGACCACCACTACACGTCTTATGGCCATCTGGGTGACCTCATCCGGGACATAATACGCGAAGAATCGCGGTCTATGGGCTTCACACCTCCTTCACTGCGTTCAACACAGTCTTCGGAAGTTACTTTGCGTGAACTCATTAGGGCTGATCTTATATCCCTGACCGGCCCTGGTCTCGTACGGCCACCTGTTTCTCGCCCCATATCAACCTATGCTCAAGTCGCTGCCGTGCCTCCGAACAACGTACACGTGACATTGCCGCAACCTTCCTACGCGTTCGTTGCTGCCGCTTTCACGGTCAACTACTCTTTGATGCCACCTGACCCTTTTTTGGCCCACCTGACCAGGCTATATACGGGTGCCGCTAACGCCTTCTACTCCCCACCCTGGCGCTCGTCCCGCCCTGTCTATTACTGTGGCAATCACGGCCAGATATCTCGTTTCTGGTGAAAGTGCCAGCAAGATGAGCGTCGGGGTTACGACGTGCGTGAACGGGATTGGTCTACCGGAGCCTCTTATCAAGGTCAGGGTTATTCGTTTCCTCCGCATGGGTCTCCATCTCAACCGGCATCGAATGCACCCCGGAACAACCGAAACACGAGACGCCACTCGCCTTTGCGCTTCCACCGTTCCTCTTCTCCACTTCGGCTTGCCTCATTCTCCTCTAATAGTCATTCAGAAAAGTAAAGGATGCAGGGTGTGGAGGGGAAACTTCATTGAAATATAGAACTGCAATTCCTCCATCAGGCCCGTGTAACATGGTTGCTGTGAAAGTGGAAGGAGTGCGTGTCGATGCTTTGGTGGACACAGGTGCGGCATTTTCTGTTATACGGGTTGATTTAGGCCAACGTTTGAAGAAAGTGATGAGCCTTACGATGGACCCAGGTTGGTTGCCGCATAGGGGTGTACCCTTCGCCCTTTCGCTTTCTGTACAGCCCGTGGTTTTATTGACGGTTTGCGCCATCACATTAAGCTCGCTGTCCTGACTGACTTCTCTCTCCAATTAATTTTATTATGGGATTTTCTTTCATCTGCCTCTGCGGCAATTTGCTTTGGCCAACGCATCATCCACTTCACCGACACGAACTGCACACTCAACGACGACACCCAGAGGCCACTTCGTTTGACAGCTGCGGAAGATGCCGAATTACCGCCAGGTTAAGATCGAATTGTAAGTATTACCTCCAACGACATACCATGGTGACGTCTTGGTCTCACTATCTTTAGTTGCGTCGGCAAAGGCATCATTCTCGCTTCCGGTGTAGTTCGTTTTCTCAATGTTACCGCACTTGTCACTGCCGTCAATACAACATCTGAAAAAATTTAGTTTCTCAAAACACCACGGTGGCCTGCGTGACCGATCCACAGCCTGCGTGCGTCGTGCGACTTCATGCCGTCTTCTCCAACAACCACCCTAGTGCTGAGCCTGCATCTTCTTCCGCATTTGTTGCAGCCATTAGTGACGACCTGACACCTTTACAAACGCAACATCTGCTTGCTTTGTTAAAGAAAACGCAAGTTCTTTCAATGTTTACTTCATGACGTTGGGCCGCACTACTACTAAAACGCATCGAATCCACGCAGTCGGAACATTTGTTGTACGCCGCCAGCCCTACCACATGTCTCCTGCTGAGAGAAAAATTATCGAAGAAAACGTAACTGACATGCTCAAACGAGAGGTAGTTCGCCCCTCATCTATCTCTTGGTCGTCACCTGTGGTTCTTGATCGGAAGAAAGATAGCTCCGTGCGCTTATGCGTCGAATACAGGGCGCTCAACAAGATCAATCACAAGGACCTGTACTCAATGACACGCAGTGACGACGCCCTTATTCTTTACAAGGCCTAGTATCCTTTTCCAGCCTCGACATGCATTCCGGACACTGAAACATTTTTATGCACGGAGTAGATAAAGAGAAAATGACATTCGCAACCCCCGACGGGCTCTACAAATTCAACGTTCTGCCTTTCGGGCTGTGCAACGCGCCCACTACTTTTGAGCGCATGATTGATACTGTGCTGCGCGGCCTCAAATGAAAGACCTGCCTCTTCTACATGGACAACATCGGTTTTTTTTCACCAAAGTTTCCTGGCACCTGCCACATTTGGATGACATTCTGACGTGCCTTGCCGCCGCTGGTATTCAACTCAACACTAAAAAATGCCGTTTCTGCACAAAAGGTATCAAGGTTTTGGGCCACCTCGTGACCAAACACGAAGTTCGACCGGATCCGGACAAAACTGCTGCGGTGTTTTGCTTTCCGCGCCCCGAAAAACCGAAGAGTTGCGGAGTTTTTTTGGTATCGCCTCCTGTTTTCGCCGTTTTATTCGGAACTTAGCATCAATAGTGGCTACACTGTACCAGATTCTTGCTTCCGACGTCCCCTTTCTGTGTTAGGAAGAACGTCTAATGGCATTCCACCTGTTAAAGTGTGCCTCACGTCCGAACTTGCATTCCGCTACATTGAAGAAGCCGCACCGACCATCTCACATACGGACACTAGCGGCGGCGGTATAGGTGCCATTCGGCTGCAACGCGACACCTATTCACAATGAAGAGTTGTTGCATATGCTAGTAGACTTGTAACCGCGACCGAGAAGAACCATACCATAACTGAGCAGGAGTGCTTGGCGGTGGTCTGGTGTCACACACTTCGGGTGAGGCCCTGTCAATCTAGCATCCACGTGCGGCAGACTCGCAGGCTTCCACTTTACGCTTATGCCTGCGACGCCTGAAAGGCCCCGAAGTGGTACAACTCAAATTTATTTGCAGGTTGGTCAACCCGTGCGGCGTTGCACGTGTGGTGATGTGTGAACCTGACCGACGGACTTGTAAAGCAGACGCGAAGATTTCATAGAAAACGAACAAGTATTTAATTAAAACAAGAGCAATGGCCAGTAGATTACGAAAATAACAGAGGAAGAAACAGTAATACGCGATTAAAAAGCAGAACAAAGCAACGATGCTCTGAAAAACCACTACAACAGGTACAGACAAAAGACAAATATGCGGAATATTACTAAAATAACAACATGATGGAACTAAACGACATAACTGAATGTAGGAGCAGCGCAACCTATAAGTAGATGCTTCGTAGTCACGGAAGCGAGAAAAGGACGAAAAAGTGCACTGACTGTACATTCAGTTATGTCCTACCAACTTGCTCAAGTTCTCACGCTTCGAAACTAAAGGAGATACGAAGAAAAAGATACGATAAAACGATCATGCATGGTGACGCTTCTGAATTTTTAAGTGCGACGCAGCGCACACAACAACTATTCGAAACCTGATTATAATAAAATAGTTAGAAAAAGTCGCAATAAAAAGTTCCATACGGACCAGTCCAGCTCTTGGCACACGTAGGGGAGTTGACGGAGTGTCGCTGAAGATCTCACCAGCTTAGTAGACGAAAAGGGTGCCCGGTATTGCAGCCTCTCAATACGTTGCGCGGGTCACTCCATACTCGCCGCCTACGCGAGAGTCGCGACACCAACGACCGCACTTCTTGTTGCCTGCTGTCGACTGCCGATTTCCAAGCAGTTGAAAGTTTTTCGGGGCGCACGCACGCTCCCATCCCCTCTGGAGGTCATTTTTTAGTTCTGGAACACATGTGTGTCCCCTTCGGTACAGGTGCAGGGAAGACGCGGCGGCGTCGCTGCTGTGTCGTTAGTCTCTGGATGTCGCCTTCCCAACACAAAAGCGCCCTTCCTTGGACGATGGGGCGCACGGGCGAGACAAAAATTGCAGTTCTTTGTGACATAGCTCTGTTCTCTAAAATATTGCTGCGTAAAATTCAAAGAAATCACAAACGCGCACTTTTCGAGGGCTTTCAGTGTTCCGGTCGTCCACCATTGCGTTTCTTTTTCACGCACCATTTCACTGGTGTGGGCGACACTACACAAAATCAAAGACGCATAGCACTCCTCTGTTACACTATGACGAAAGTTATACCTCGCGCGCAAGGCCATGACCACACACATACGAGCAGAAAATAACCGAAATTCTGCACACTTCCGATGTAAGGCACGTAAGCATTCTTTTATGCTACATATTCAAAAATACACACTATAAGCTGAATACAAAATTCAAATAATAAGGTGCCTTAAAACAACATAAATGAAAAAAAATCTCAAGTCTAGATGCAATTTGTTTCCATGCCTAGCACTTGTCCCACACGAATGCGCTCCATTTAAAAATATATAGCGAAAAACTTTGAAAAATATCCCGCCATGTTCAGCACGCAGGCGTACCGGGATAGACCTCAAACAAAGAGGTAACTTGACAAGAGTCTCCCAAAGGAGTCTATCATTTGAAAACGTAAATCACCTAAACTTTTTAAAACAAAGCTCTTAGAACTACAAGTGCGACAATAAAATTAAACCGTCGGCCATCTCAGACAAAAACAAATGCAAAGAAAACGCTTCAAAGTGCTGAATATAAGGGGGACCACTAAACTATTAAGAAACTTCAAAAACAACGCAAAACACATTTTTGAGCGCTGCTTTTTAAAAGCTTGTCATTTGGTGGCGCTCGCCTGACAAGTGCACCACCTAACTTTGACCCGCGCTCGAGGTGGACGACCTTTCAGTGCTCTTTTCACAAACCAGGGAAAGCAATACACAGCACGGTCGCTACAACTTTGGCTGTGTCCCGCCAGTTTGCCCCGTGGTAGCACGCCATTATTGACACCGCGTTCTACGGAAACGGGTCTCGCGACCACGTCGCGTCATCCAGCCATACAGCGCTCCTTCTCCGTGCATTTTGCCCCTCGAACACAAGAACAATTGTTTCTGCAGCTGGGTGGAAATTGGCTCCTCCCAGCTGCAGAAACAATTGCCTGTTTCACCTCTCTATCCGTCGGGTGGTTTGGAGCATGGGGACGCGCTGGCCTCGCGTGTGACACGATACGCAAACGAAGTTTTCGTGGCGTTGTTAGGCGTTTCGCGATTCTTGTTTTTCCGAGTGACTTTGCACCCTTCGTCTCCCTTCTGCTTTTGCGGCGTCTTTTTCTCTTTGAACGCTTTGTCATGCGCTCTGTGCAATATCTGCAAGCATCAGTGTCTGAGCAGAACTAGGATATTTATTTATTTATTTATTTATTTATTTTTAAATACTGCAATCCCTGATATGGATTTCAGCAGGTGGGTTAGAGTGCATAAAAAGAATACATGGTTTACAACAACTGTACAATTCAACACAGATGAAATGGCTCTTCTTCTCGGGTACAAAAAGTTGTTACAAATAATACACACAAAAAAATTAAAAAACAACAACAACATAGGATTAGTATACAATGCTAATTAAGGTGGGACTCAAACAAATTTAGAGAAGGCTGTAGAACTTGTGCATTCTGAAGTTTATTCCCATCGGAAACAGTTCTGGGAAAGAAGGAATACTTATAACAGTTAGTACGTGTGCGATGGGGGGTGACTGTTAGTTGGTGTCTTTGTCTGGTCGCGTACCCAGCTGAAAATTAAATCACATCTGAAAAATCTATTTTATAATGCCCCTTGAATATTTGATAGAAACACTTCAGTCGCGATAAAATATTCCTGTGTGCTAACGACGGTAAGTCGGCTCGTCGTAGAAGTTCGGTAACTGAAGTGCGCCCAAATTTGTTAGATATGTAGCGCGCAGCCTTCTTTTGTACGTTTTCCAGCCTGCTGATGTTTGTCTTTGTGTATGGATTCAAGTTAACGACGCAATATTCTAATGCTTGTCGAACTACTGATTTGTACGCAAGTAAACAAACATTAGGAGCTGAAAGTTTCAGCGCTCGTCTAAGAAAGAAAAGCTTTCTATTCGCACGCTAGCTCAATGGCCATATGCTGGCTCAATGGCCATATTGTCCGCACAGTCAGTATGAGTTGTGCTAAAATTACTGATACCTCGACGAGCGGACAGCTTAACCAACGGCTGAACATTGCAAGTGTCTGTTTCAGGGGTGCGCCACTAATCCCTGAAAGAACTACTTGCAACTGCGTTGTACAGCTCACAGTGGGTGTCAGCGCACGATTCTGTCCCCTTCGCTTTACAGGGGTTATAGTCTACCGGGCCTGACGTACTGCGAGCTTCACAGTCAGATGCCATGATGACGCACATACAGGGTGGCTGTGACAAGTCAATTACAGATTGCTTTTCTGTGTGAACAGGTCCCTGTCGGAACAGCACCTCGTTCCGGCGCTTTCGGCAGCTAACACGCCTAGTTCTGACATGGACTGGCTGTTCGCTCCTCACGTTCTATCATTTTGTCCCGTTCTCGATGGTTTGGAGCTTACAGGCTCTTCGCATCATTCGTGAATAGCATCTACTGCCCCAAACTCGCGCCACATGCTTTGAATCTTCAGGCGCAATTTTTCAACGTACTCATGGTACGACTGTAACAACTTGTTCGGGGCACGGACGGTCGCGCTAATAGAAATTCAAGAGCTTGAGCAGGAGTCCTACTGCGTCTTGAGTGGTCCTAATTTCAAGTCCTCTTTCGCTTCCTGTATTTTGAGTCTAGACCACTCTTTTTCTCGTTCCATCTCTAGTTGCATATTTTGCATGTACCACTTTCGTTCGGCATCACGCTCCTCTTTCCGTTTATTTCATTCTATTTCAACAAAATCAAACAACTCATTGCCTACAAAACAAAAGGCTTTACGCCATTCAATTAGCTCACCCGTAGGTCGCGGGATCAAATCCCGCCTTCAGCGGCTGCATTTCCGATGGAGGCAAAAATGTTACAGGCCCGTGTTCCCAGATTTGGGTGCACGTTAAAGAACACCAGGTGGTCAAAATTTCCGGGGCCCTCCACTACGGTGTCTCTCATATTCGTAGGGTAGTTTAGGGACGTTGAACCCCACATATGGATTAAATCAACCATTCAATTAGCTTATCAAACTCCTGTCGTCCATTGCTATAAACACTTGTTAAACCACAAAGCAATAACAGGACGACTGAATATTGAACAATTGGAGGTACGTCAGTCTCCCAGACATCACCACGCAGTCGATCAGTTCTGTCGTAGACGCCAGATAATTTCACGCAATTCGGGTGAGGCCTCGATGATCTAATATGGACGTGCGGCAGACTCGCAGGCTTCCACTTGGCGCTTCGGCCTGCGACGCATGAAAGGCCTTGAAGTGGTTCATCACAAATTTATTTTCTGGTCGGTCGACCCGTGCGAGGTTGCACGTGTGGTGATGTGTGAACCTTACCGACACACTGGTAGAGCAGACACGGAGATTTCATAAAAAGTAACAAACATCAAACATTTAATTAAAACAAGAGCAATGGCAAGGAGATGACGAAATTAACAAAGGAGGAAACAGTAGTACGGGATGAAAAAGAACGAAAAAGCAAACTATGCTCTATAAGAACACAATAACAGGTACCGGTATAACAGTTAAGTGCGACACAGTGCACACAACTTCGAATAAATAAAGGCTGGGTATAATAAAATAACACTTTAAAAAAGTCACAATAAAAAGTTCCATACGAACCAGGCCAGCTCTTGGTACATGTAGGGGTGTTGACGGGGTGTCGCTGAAGATGTAACCAGCTTAGTAGACGACGAGGGTACCTGGTATTGAAGCCATCTCAATACGTTGCGTGAGTCACTCCACGCTTGCCGTATATATATATATATATATATATATATATATATATATATATATATATATATATATATATATATATATATATATATATATATATATATATATATATATATATATATATATATATATATATATATGTATATATATATCCAGCGAGTGTCTCCTGTGAATCCAGTGATGAATAGAAATTGGCTTGAGCGGACAAACGTGCGAAAACTTTTATTGTTCCTACGTTTCGGCAGGGGTCCGGCCTTCGTCAGGGAATCGCGCTAATAGGTATCGCGCTTTCCTGACGAAGGCCGGACCCCGGCCGAAACGTAGGAACAATAAAAGCTTTCGCACATTTGTCCGCTCAAGCCAATTTCTATATATATATATATATATATATATATATATATATATATATATATATATATATATATATATATATATATGTCAAGCTCGTCACAGTGATCGACAGACGCTCGTTACATCGTGACCAAGAAAAAATGCCCTCTGTAATGTTTCGTCGTGAAATATCTATCAGAATGATCACATGACTCCCGTGATAAAGGAAACCAAGATAGCGCGTGTCTTGGCGCTTGTCTCTGGAGCAGGCGGCCACGTAATGCAGCAGGATGACGTCCCATCTTCCCCGTTTTATGAGCATCGTGGGCCTGCCAAAAAAAGGAAAGCGTTTCAGAAATTAATCATCAATACCAAGTCTGTTCGGAGCTCGTATGACGCACCCATATCGCGTCGTTCGTTGCTCACGACTTGAAGTTTTGCTCGATGAATGAGGCTCTTGGATGTCAGACGACTTGGTAGCTACGATGTCTTTGTCCGCCGCGTCCTTTGGCTCGCTGTTTCGTGGATGCTGCTCCATCCTTACGAGGCTCGTTTCTCCTCCATGTGGGAGAAGGAAGAGATGACGCCTGTTTCTGCGTATGGTTTTTCCTTCAGTTTGGACCCAGTAGGATCTCGATGTTTTAGAAGGACGAAGGACCGCGCCCTCGGTGCCTCTGTGTTTGAACCATACTTGAGTGCCTGCGGATAGACAGGGAAGAGGTCTCGCAGCATGGCGTTTGTCAAAATACATCTTTTGTTTTTGTCTGTATTTTTCGTCTTGCTCTTTCCAAGAAGCCTTTACTACTTCTGACTTTAGCGTGGATGGCATGCAGAGTACTTTTGAGCGTAAAAGGCGGCTCATTAGCAGCTGCGCTGGACTATAGCCGGTTGGACCCGGCGTGTTTCTATAGTTCAGCAATGTGATGTAGGGGTCCTCTGCCTTCTTCAAAAGTTTTGTAAGAGTCCCTACCATGCGCTCAGCTTCCCCGTTAGCTTGAGGGTAACGAGGACTTGTTGTGACACGCCTAAAGCCGTAGTTTCCTGCAAAATCAGCAAACGTGAATGAGATGAATTGTGGTCCGTTGTCTGATATTACCGTTTGCGGTATTACATGCCTGGCAAAGCAGCTTTTCAGGTGCTGGATGACCGCCTTAGACGACGTTCCTCGATCCAGCAGGGCCAGCTCAGGATACCTGGAGTGATAATCAACAACGGCAAGATAGACAGCTCCTTTCATCTCAAATAAATCAATTCCGATTTTCTGCCATGACAGCTTGGTTGTTTCCGATGAAATCATTGGTTCGGAAAATTGGGTTTGCTCTGTGGCGCTTGCTTGGCAGTTGGCCACAGTTTGTGCAATGTATTTGGTAATTTCTGGCCATCAGAGAGATTCTTTAGCGCTCGCACGGCAGCGTGCAATTCCCTGGTGTCCCTCGTGAACCCTGAGAAGCATTTCTTTCCGCAGCGCTCGTGGAATCACCAGCCTTGAGTCCTTCAAGAGCAGCTGCTTGCATACCGTGATGTTACCACGATGCGCCCAGAATGGCTTGAGAAGTTGTCGTGTGTAGTGCTTAGCGGGCCAACCTTGCATACAAGCTTCGAGCAACGACGCACATTCGGGGTCGTTTGCTTGCTCTGAGCGTATGCGTTCGAGCATGTCGTCAGAGAACGCATACTGAACGACTCCCTCCACGTGAGGCGAAACGTCTGCTTCAGACAACTCTCCGACCGAAAGCGCAGTGTTCATCACTCTCGCGCGAGAAAGTGTGTCCGCCATAGCGATACTTTTCCGCGGGACGTGTGTTAGCGTGAACGAGTACCGCATAAGACGCATTCGGAACCTTTGAATTCTTGGCGGTAGAGAATGAAGAGGATCTCGACCCAGTAGCGGGAGGAGGGGCTTAAGATCCGTCTCAAATAGGAACGTGAGACCTTTTAGGAATTCGTCGAAGCGTTCTGCAGCCCAAGTTAAAGCTAATGCTTCTTTTTCGATCAGTGAATGCCTCTGCTCTGTTTTTGTGAGCTATCTAGAGGCATACGCAACAGGACGTCTCTCACCAGATGGCTGGTCCTGGAGGAGTACTGCGCCAACCCCTAGTGAAGATGCGTCCGCCGATACAATTGTCGAGTACCGGGGGTTGTACCTCGCCAGGCATCTGTCTGAGCTGCGAGTGGTCTTGATATTCTCAAAAGCTGTCTCTTGTTGAGGTCCCCAAATGCAGCCGCTGTCCTTGTTGAGGAGGCTGTGTAAAGGAGCAGACATTGAAGCTGCATCAGGTAAAAACCTTGCGAGATGGTTCATCATACCTAACAAGGATCGAACCTCAGCAACGTTTTGGGGTCTGGGCAATTGCTTGATTGCTCTAACTTTCTCGGGATCTGGACGCACGCCATTGGCATTGAAGATCATCCCAAAGAATGCGACCTGTTTAACTGAGAAACAACACTTTTCCCTGTTGAGAGTTACGCCTGCTTGTTGAAGTCGTTCGAGGACGTTACAAAGCCGCTTGTCGTGTTCCACTTGGTTCTTGCCGTACACAAGAGTGTCATCCATGTAGTTCAGTACGCCGTCTAGGCCTTCTAGGACTTGCGAGAACTTTCTTTGAAACATTTCAGGTGCGGATGTCATCCCGAACGGCAACCTGCGGTAGCAGTACCGCCCGTACGGCGTAATGAACGTCGTGAGCTTTTGACATTCCTCGGAAAGGCTAATCTGGTAGAAACCAGAATGCGCGTCTAGTTTAGAGAAGACTTTGGATTCCTGGAAGCTTCCCATAACTTGCTCAATTGTTGGCAGTTGATGACGCTCTCGTCTGACGAAATGGTACAATTGAGTTAAGTCAACGCAGATTCTTACTGCTCCAGACGGCTTCACTACAAGAACGATAGGCGCGCAGCATTCTATCGGTTCTTCGACCCTCTGTATCATTCCTTCTCGTTATAGCCTGTCCAGTTCTTGTTTGACTTTTTCTTTCATGGGAATAGGAACCCGTCGCGGTGTAGACAGACTGTACGGGATTGCGTGTGGCACAAGGCGTATGGTGTGTTCTCCCGATATGGTACCCATGCCTTGGAATATCTTGGGATACTTGCTTCCGATATTGCTGCAGTGTCTAATTCATCTAGGAAGCGAACAATTCACAGGGCTTTTATGGCTGGTAGTCCCAACAAGGGCATGCGCAAGTTCTGCACGACGTAAATGGTTTGTTGTGAACAGCTGTCTTTCCAAGATATTTTAGCGTCAAACTTTCCGATCGTACGGATGCTAGTATTGCTAGGTCCGTTAAGACCAGCTGCGTTTTCCAGAGAAGGCGGAAGAAAAGGATAATTTTCACCGACGACTGTCCCGTCGGCTCCCGTATCTATTTTCATGCGGAGCGTCTGGTCGTTTATCTTTACCGTCACGAAATGCTCAGATTGTGTGTTCGCACACTGCTCGACCGTGCCTACAAACTTGCCCTCAGCTTCGGCGATGCTATCGAAATTTGTGTCTCTTTGCTTCTGTTTTCGGCATGCCTTTTCATAGTGGCACAACTTTCGGCAAAATCTGCACGTTTCTTTTTGCGCTGGACACTTGTTTCGTGGGTGAAATGGTCCGGCACAATAACTGCAGTTATTTTGATGATAAGCGGGTTTCTGACAGCGAGTAAACGTGCTCTTTGCAGTGGCTTTCTTGGGCTTTACTGTGGTGACGCAAGCTTCTGAGACTGTGCCCTCATGCTCTTTTAGTTCTGCTTGCTGTTGCTTTACGGTTTCGCTCTTACGCGCTCTTGCCAAAGCAGTGGTCATCGTTAGCTTGAGTCCATCTGCAGTTCTTCTGAAAGAACCTGGTCCCGTAGTCCTACTACGAAGCGGTCTCTTATTAGGGGTTCCTTCATGCCTGCAAACTCGCATCTGTCGGCTAACTTGCTAAGCTCGGTTGCGAACTGGTCTACTGTTTCTCCCAGTTGTTGGCAGCGTAGATTCAAGCGAGCACTTTCGTAGACTATGTTCTTAGTGTGGACAAAGTAGTCGTTAAATTTAGACTTTACAAGCTTGAAGTCCTCCGTTTCTTCTTCGTCTTTTACGTTTAGCGACCAAAGAATCTCCTTCGACATTCTGCCCATAGTATAGAGAAGAGTCCTTACTTGACCATCGTCTTTTTCTCATGTAGCCCAGATGTGAATCTGTAGTCCTCAAATTTGTCCATCTAGGTGGGCCAGTCCGCTGCGTTCTGGAAGTCGAAGGGCTTAGGAGGCTTGACTCCCGCCATTCTGAAGCGTTGTCGCCGACACGATATGTTCTCGTAGACGCAGCTGCCAGTCGCTCGCTTGTTTACGGGGCCATTGAAGCGCTAGTTGGCTACATCGGAACCACTTCTAACACCATGTCAAGCTCGTCAGAGTGATCGACAGACGCTCGTTACATCGTGACCAAGAAAAAAAGCCCTCTTTAATGTTTCGTCGTGAAATATATACAGTCAGAATGATCAGATGACAACCGTGATAACCGGATAAAGGAAACCAAGATAGCGCGTGTCTTGGTGCTTGTCCCTGGAGCAGGCGGTCACGGAATGCAGCAGGATGACGTCGCAATATATATATATATTGTAGTGAAGAAGATGAGGCTACTCAGGAAGGCAGGGGGTATGACTCAGTCGGTAACGAAGACGACGTTTGGTTGGCTGGGGACTCAGGCTAGATCCGCCATTACCGCTTGACGTGTCGTGACCGCTCTCCTGTTTTATAAAAGAGTGCCACTCTAAAACGCCTCATTAAAATTGGTGGAGAGTGCTGGGTAACGCCTACTCCTGGAATTGCGAAACCGTACGTTGCCTCCAGTTGCTACGATGTCCATGAACGATGATCAGCAGGCGGCCGCCTCGGCTCCAACTACTGCAGCTCCTGTCTGTCTCGGCTCCTTTCGGCAACGCGATCCGCCTACCTTCAGTGTAACCGATGACAAAGACGTGGAAGACTGGCTCGACGAATACGACCGGGTGAGCAAGCGCAAAGAGTGGGACGATGCGCACAAGCTTACTGTCTTACAATTTTATTTGACCGACGTCGCCAGTCTGTGGTACCGTAATCACGAGAGAGACCTCCCCACCTGGTCGGCCTTCCGAACGGCGTTTGCGGACTTGTTTGGTCGTCCGGCGCTTCGCAAACTACGGGCCGAACAGCGCTTGCGTACTAGGGCTCAGCAGAATGGTGAGAATTACACCAGTTATATCGAAGATGTGGTTGACCTTTGCCGGCGTGTCAACTCGGCAATGACAGAAGCCGAGAAAATCAAACACATCTTGAAAGGCGTGACTGACGACGAATTTCAGATGCTTGTCGCCAATAGCCCGCGAACGGTAGCGGAAGTGGTCCAACTTTGTCAGAGCTATGATGAGCTCTGGAAACAGCGTGACACCACTCGTCTTGCCAGCACGCCATGTGCAACAATCTCCGCTTTACCGTCGGCTGGCACTGCTATAGACCACACCATTTTGCTTCTCGAGATCAAGCAATTTGTACGAGAGGAGGTCGCACGCCAGTTGTCCCTCGTGTCTTATACCTCCGAAGGTGCCCCATCTACTTTAGCGCCATCAATACAGTGAGTAGTCCAGGAGCAAGTGTCCGAGGCGCTACCCACAGCTCACGCACCACCGGTGGCTGCTCCATTGACCTATGCCGAAGCACTGAACGGAACCCGCCGTCCGCCTGTCACGAACGGCCACGTTTCTTTGTCGCGAACGCCTACGTCTACGCACCCCTTTGTTGTACCGACTGAGCCTATGTACCAGACTGCCCGTCCTTTCTCCCGACAACCTCCTCCACGCTTTCAGAACCCTTGGCGCACTCAAGACAACCGCCCCATATGCTTCGACTGTGGAATTGCGGGTCACGTGGCACGATTTTGTCGACGGCGCGAGTTTTTCCTGCGTGGTGATGTCAGGCCCAACAATTACGATTTCCCAGCACGATTGGAGCCTGCTGTATATGGCGACACTGCCACCATGGACACATTTTCACCTCGCCGGAACTTCAACAGACACCGGTTGCCTTCACCCCGACGCCGTCCCCTTTCCCTTATGCTACGTCGACCTCGCCCTGTCCCTGAGGAAAACTAGGAGCCGCAGTTCCGGGGGCAAGAACTGCGGATCTTTTGAACTCCACAAGACCCTGTTTTCGCCGTCCAACATTGTTGCTGTCCCCGTTGAAGGTATACCTGTTTTCGCATTGGTCGATACTGGCGCCGCAGTGTGTGTAATGACTGAAAAACTTTGCCGTCGACTAAAAAAAGTCACAATGCCTCTTCGCAACTTTGTTTTGAGCACTGCGAGTGAGAAACGAATTCGCCCTTTTGCTGCATGCACAGCACGTGTCGCTATTGCTGACAATATTTATGTCGTCGAGTTTGTAGTGCTCCCGCAGTGTTCCCATGACACTATATTGGGCTGGGACTTTCTCTGCACTCATCATGCCGTCATCGACTGTGCTCGCGCCGAAGTGGAATTCGCGCCGGTATGCGACGCTGCTTCACTCGACTCGTTCCTTTCACCTGCAAACGTTTTCGTTGCCGCCGACACTTCAGTACCCCCGTTCTCGTCCACCCTAGTTCCGTTTTACTGTGACGTCTCTAGTAGCTCAACTGTTCTTTTTACGCCTTCTGAAACCGCTGTTCGCCGCAAGTGCTTCCTGATTCCTTTCGCCGTTCTGAATGTTAACGATGGGTCGAGTGCAATTTATGTTTCAAATCCGTTTCCCTCGCCTTCCAAGTTACTGTGCGGAGAGTGCCTGGGCTTTGCCGATGATATTGATCCCTCGAGTGCACGTGTAGTTCCTGACCACTCGACTACGCTACCTATTGACGCTGTTGATTGTTGCACGTCATCCTCTTCGCCATCATTCACCGACGCAATTTCGCGCTCCATCGACACCAACCTCACGGCTCAGCAGCGCACCGACATCATCGCCCTCCTCGAGCGCTTCCGCGCCAGCTTCGACCACCAGCAACTGACTTTGGGCCGTGCTTCCACTGTATCTCACGAAATCGACACTGGGCTTCACGCTCCTTTACGTCAGCGTCCGTATCGGGTATCCGCATCTGAGCGTCGCATAATCGCGGAACAAGTTGACGACATGTTGAAGCGAGGTGTTATTGAGCCCTCTAACAGCCCGTGGGCCTCCCCAGTTGTTCTAGTCAAGAAGAAGGATGGCTCAATAAGATTCTGCGTCGACTGCCGCCGGTTGAATAAGATCACGCGCAAAGATGTTTACCCGCTACCTCGCATAGACGATGCCCTTGACTGCTTACAAGGCGCGGAGTTCTTCTCGTCACTAGATCTGCGTTCAGGTTATTGGCAGGTTCCCATGGCTAAGGCTGATCGCCCCAAGACGGTTTTTGTTACACCTGATGGCTTATACGAATTTAACGTCATGCCATTCGGGCTCTGCAATGCGCCTGCCACTTTCGACAGCATGATCGACAACATCCTCCGTGGCCTGAAATGGCAGACATGTCTGTGTTACTTATACGATGTCGTGATATTTTCAAGCGACTTTCAACGCATCTTCAGCGGCTCGAGACCGTGCTTACGTGCCTCGCCGCCGCCGGTCTACAGCTCAACTTGAAGAAGTGCTGCTTCGGCGCTCGAAAACTCCTAATTTTGGGCCATGTTGTATCTAGAGATGGCATTCTTCCGGATCCGACGAAACTCCGTGCCGTTGCCGAATTTCCTAAGCCAAAGACCTTAAAAGAACTTCGCAACTTCCTCGGTTTATGTTCTTATTTTCGTCGTTTTATTCGCAACTTCGCCTCCATCATATCGCCCTTGACAGACCTTCTTGCCGGCAACAACGACCTTTCTAGTTGGTCGTCAGCTTCTGATGATGCGTTTGCCACACTACGCCACCTCCTTACGTCACCTCCTATACTGCGACATTTTGATCCCATGCCCCGACGGAAATACATACGGATGCTAGCGGAGTTGGCCTCGGTGCTGTGCTCGCCCAGCGTAAACCTGGATTTGATGAGTACGTCGTCTCTTACGCCAGCCGTGCACTCACAAAAGCAGAAGCCAACTATTCAGTCACCGAAAAAGAGTGTCTAGCCATCATATGGGCCATAGGCAAGTTTCGACCCTATCTTTACGGGCGCCCATTCAGCGTCATTACTGATCATCATGCATTATGTTGGCTCTCATCGTTAAAAGATCCCACAAGCCGGCTCGCCCGTTGGGCGCTTCGGCTACAAGAGTACGACATCCACGTAGTTTACCGATCTGGACGAAAACATTCCGACGCAGACGCTTTGTCCCGATCACCTCTACGATGTAGTGACAAGTCGCTGTCTTCGCCTGCCCCCGACGTGTCTGCACTTAGTGTCAGCGACATGCTACAGGAGCAACGAAAAGATCCTTGGATCGCTTCACTTATTAACTTGTTGTTGTTGTTGTTCTCCTATCGTTAGTGGCGCATACCCACTGTGGGGGATTGGCCAAGAATCGAGTGGCTTTAAAATTTACTGTTCAGATTTAGAATGATGGAGGTATAACAGAAAGATTACCGATAGCCTATAGGCAAGTGTGGTGCTTATTGTAATGCATAGAAATATTTACATAAACAAATTTATTCTTAGAATAGAGCAATAGTCTGATTTTATACGTATATAATTAGGTGAACATGTTAAGATAATGAAACTGGTTAATTAGTCAACCTATTAGTTTCATCAATATAGTCCCGGACGGCCGCGCATACTGTGCCATTACAGAAACCAGAAATGGAAGCTCCAAAAGACAAAATGACAGGCAGAGATAAGTCCATACCAATGCCACGCAAAGGTATTTCTAATAGGGTTTTTCGTAATGTGTTAAACCGCCTGCAGGTCAAAAAGAAATGGTCTATTGTTTCCAGTTCATCACAGAATGCACACAGTGGCGAAGGTGCCTGAGCAGACCTGTGTTTATAGAAATTTAGATTTGGTACCCGGCAGCGCAGCCTTGTGATAGCTACTTCTTGTTTTCGAGTGCGGCAAAAGTCTCTTCGCCAGGGATATAATAAATGGCGATATTCTGTAGAGTTTGTTAGTGCTGAACCTTTAAAGACTTGCATAAGCGTACGTCTGCGGAATCGAGCAGCAGTCACATAAGCGGATGATGGACAGAGCGGTAGAATTGGTTCGCTGATTGACGACTTAGCTAAGGAATCTGCTATTTCATTAAGAAACAAACCTTTATGTCCAGGCACCCAAACTAATCGCACTTTTCTTAAATGCGCAGGTACTAATGCACGGAACGCCTTTGTTACGTGATTATCAGCACCAACAGAAAGTGCCGCACAAAGAGATAGGGAATCTGTTATTATGACAGCTGATGTAATTGCTGTATCTAACTTGCGTAAGGCGAGCACTACTGCCAGAAACTCAGCCACAAAAACGGGTATGAAATCGGGTAGTCGAAGAGAATAAATCCAATTTAAAATAGGGCTGAAAATACCAACCCCTGACTTTTCGTCGTATTGCGATGCGTCTGTAGCAATAATAACGTTCGTTGTAATACGGCGCAGGTGATCTTGGAGTAAACCATCCAAAATATTATGGGGAAGTAATTTGGCATTATTAGGAAAAATGTCGTCGAATTGAATTTCTACCGGGGCTGAATTATAACGACTCGGCATGATGTCGCATATACGTACGTTTAGAGGCTCCAGTAAATTTTGCACAAATATAATTTGTGGCGTGTGAAATCGCGGCCATTTGGCAGCAAAAAATGATTCCGGGGTGGAAATAAAGGCTGTTTCTGAATGTCGTAATGGTGATTCATAAATTCTTAAGAATGTCTGAACAGTCAGAAGGCGAATTCGACAAGAAAGCGGAGGGACCCTCGATTCGAGATATAACACATTGTTGGCGACTGTTTTGGGAAGGCCAAGGCATAAGCGTAAAGCTTCTCTTTCCAGAAGAATTAGAGGCCGCAACTTGTAAGCTGGAACTCCAGAGAAAAGCACACAACCAAATTCCAAAATGGGACGAACATACATGCGATATATCATTAATAATGTGTCTCTTCTCATACCTATGCGGTAGTTACTTAGCCTACGTAATATGCCAATGGCCCGCACACCTTTTCCGGCGATATATTCAATATGAGATCGCCAGTTGAGCGATGTGTGATAAATTACTCCAAGGTATTTAACAGATTCCACCTGTGGTATATCCTCATGATGGTAAGACAGAGAGATGTTCACATGGTATTGCAGCGGGAAAACAAGGAGGGCACATTTACTTGGATTAAGTAAAAAGCTGTTGCCATCGAGCCAGCTCTCCAATATATTAAGGTAAGTCTGCAGCCGTTCATATAAGGTCTGAATGTTATCTGCCATTGCAAAAAATGCGATATCGTCTGCATAAACATAAGTTGTTATATCCTGTTTACGTGGGATGGTGCTCATTAGTAAATTAAATAGCACCGGGGAAAGCACCGAGCCTTGCGGTACTCCCCTCGTTTGGGTATGAGTAGATGATGAAAACCCATCTTTAAAACAATAAAATTTCCTGTCTGCGAGAAAATTGTGAACCCACGCTACTATGTATGATGGAAAATCAAGGTATTCTAATCGATCTATCAAAATACAGTGCTCCACGGTATCATATGCTTTAGCGATGTCTAAGGTAACTAAAGCAGCATATTTTTTATGTAGCCGAGCTAATTGAAGCCTACTTTCTAAGTCAACGTGGGCATCCCAAATTGAACAACCAGCCCTGAACCCAATTTGACAGGGACTTAGAATAGACCTCATGGTAATAAGTTCATTATTTCGTATATTGATGATTCTCTCAACCAATTTCACTAAGTTTGATGTCAGTGCGATCGGCCTTATGTTATCCAACGTGTATGCATCATTTTCATTGTTTAGCAACAATACAATTTTGGCAAGTTTCCATTCTGGAGGTATCCATGCATTCCCCAAAGAGTAATTCACTAGTTCTAGCAAAAGATTAGGCGATTCCTGGAGTAAACATTTCAACATAGAGTTCGTAATCCCATCTGGTCCGGGAGCCGTCCTCGGTAAGCATAATACTGTCTGATTCAATTCAGCTAAAGAAACTTCTGGAAATTCATGCAAGTTTACCAGAACGGACTGAATAGCCGAAAAATTCGCAGTGAAGCGGCGTTCTAAACCTTGCGCTATGTCTTCTAGAGAAGTGTTCATTTCTACCGGCGTCAAGACACATGACTGCAACGTTAAAGGTGCTGGTAGTACTTTTCTTGTCCGAAGATAAGCGAACAAAGCACGCTTATTCTTTGATTTAGAAAGATAATCAAAATGTCTACTCTCGTATTCTTCTTTCGCGCGGTTCACTGTACGCTTAAATACGCCAGCAAGGAATTGATAGTCTTTCCAGTTTGTTGGGCTCTGATTAAGAAGAAGTTTTTTCCAAGCGGCTTTTCGTCTTCTATAATCGCGCGTACACTCATCGTTCCACCAACGAGAGGAGGATCGTTTATTGGATGGAATAGAAAATTCAGAATTTTTTCTAGATCCCTCCAGCATTGAACCTATCGTAGATGCAATCTCCTTAGTACTGGCATTTCCAAGCTTGGAAATGGCAGAACGGAGGCAGGCTTGAAATTTGCTTTGGTTGATGTATGTGCGTTTTGGCTGATCTAAAGTTATTGTTGGACAAGTAATGTCAAAAACTACAGGAAGATGGTCACTGTTAGTTGCCGAATCCAGAACAGCCCATGACAAAATCTTGATTGCATTGGAGCAAAACGTTAAATCCAATACTGAGCTAGTTTGTCCTCGGACAAATGTTACATGACCTTTATTCAGACAGGAGAGGTTGTGATCAATAGTCCATTCCCACAGTCGCCTACCACAAGAATCTGTCCTTATACCCCAAGACAAATGGTGTGAATTAAAGTCTCCTGTGAGTACAATTTCCTTTCTACATGCTACCAAAACGCTGTCAAGATAACGCGTGCTTTGCACACCGGAGGGGAAGTAGCAATTTACGATTGAAAAAGGGTGGTATCCGGGGAGACACAAGTCTAATGCTAATAATTCGCAATCGAAGTCTAACATTCTGAAAGAAATTTTCGCTTTATGGCATAATTTACTTGATACAAGGATCATTAAACCACCACCACGTGATGGGCGATCTAATCGAAAAGAACGAAAACCTGCAAGATGGAAATTTTTATCTGGTGTAAGCCAAGTTTCTTGGAGAATTATAATATCAAGATTAAAATTATTGCAAAAGTAATGTAAGTCGGTTGAGGCTGAGAATATAGAACGGCAGTTCCACTGCAGTACCCTCAACTGACCTATGGTGTTGAGCGCACCGCAGAGGCGCATGTCGCACCCTTGTTAGCATCTTCACGCGAAATAGCTGATTCATTCCGTTTAGATTTGGACTTGAGATCGGTGAAGATAGGGGATCTGGTACGTTTATTAGTTCTTATATCGAGTTCCATATCTGTATCAGTACTTGTACTCGGCCGAGGCGAATGTCGGTCCAAGTGCGCCTGTGTTCCTGGCTGCTTAGCCTTGCCTGCAGATGCAGAAAGTTCGTCCATCACTACATTGCGTAGCTGTGTGGCGTCACTAGTAATGTGTAATACTGCAGGTTCTGTACCAGTCTGTACTGTTTGTCCAATCTGGCTTGAAAGAATTTGCACTAAACAGTCGGAAAGGTTAGATATTAGTTTATCCATTGCCTTACTCACTGCCTTTTCCACAGCAGTTTCAATAGCCTGCGATAGGTTTGAGTCCACACTGGAAGTGCAGCGCGCTGTTATACCAGAGTATCCAAAAGCCCTGTCTCTAACTATGTCAATGGCTTCCCTTCGTGAACAGCGGCGGCGGTCAATAACTTCCAGGATTTGAACCTCCCGGGAACGAGCGGAACAGTCAGAGTTGTCGGCGCAGTGACTGCCCCCACAGAGACAACACTTTTCCACTGTTGCAGTACAATTGCTTGAAGGATGACTCTCTCCACAGGTGCGACAACGAACGTTAGATTTACATCCTCCCGCACTGTGGCCGAATCTCCAGCAGTTCTTGCACTGAATCGGACGAGAAGCGAGGGGTTCTACTCGGAAGATCAGTGGCCATAATTTTATTTCTGATGGGCATTTTGTGCCCACAAATGTCGCGATAACAGATTCGGTTGGTACCCTCTGGTTGTCGACTAGGCGATTACACCGGTAAATTGAAATTACGCCTGCTCCAGAGAGCCTGTCTAGGGTCTCAGCTGGACTCAGCTTGGAGTCGACTCCCCGTACAAGGCCTTTGGTACATGCAAGGTGAGGCGGAATGAAAGCACTCACCGGGGTAGCAGCAAAGGAGGTGCATTTGAGAAGATCCTGCACGCAGGTCTGATCAGGCGACCTACACACGATACCTCCTCGCCCAAATGGGCGCACATCTGTGATGGTCTGGAAATGATTTGAAGTTGTCTTGAGTTCCTTTTGAACCACCTGAGGGTTTGAAAGTCTGATGAAGCCTCCATTTGTAGGTACCAGTGCTACGGGAATGCTGTCGATACCACTGCGGAAAAAGGAGTCTAGTGGTAATTCATTAGACGGCAAGGACGCTGACCAGGCGGATCGCGCCTGGCCAGGAGAAGTAGTCGACATGAGCACTAGAGATATGGTTAGACTCAGAACAAACTAGAGTCGGACTCTAAGACAGAAATTTAAAACCACTCAATCCTCAGCCAAGAACACCCCAGTAGGTTGAGCGCGGCACCAGCTACTGCAGGAACGGTCGTGGTTCCAGATTGAACCAGCACAGATTCTCGGGAGCTGCACAAGCAACTCATTGCCAACACAAGCAACTTGTTGAGTCGAACTCCCTCGCAAAATATCCCTAGAGGTATGCGCCGTCAAATACAACACTTCGTTATCAGAGATGGTTTGCTATACAGACGGAATTATCTCTCCGAAGGACGCCAATGGCTCCTAGTCATTCCCAGACGTCTCCGCTCAGACATATGCGCCTCCTTTCACGCCGACCCACAATGCGCCCATGCGGGAGTGTTAAAAACCTACACCCGCCTGTCCCGCCGCTACTACTGGCGTGGAATGTATCGCTTCGTTCGTCGCTACGTACGTTCCTGTCTCGCTTGTCAACGCCGGAAGAATCCCACTCCAAGTTCTCCAGCTCCACTACAACCCTTACCTTGTCCTGCTCGACCGTTTGACCGTGTTGGTATTGATCTGTATGGACCTCTTCCGATTACATCGGCTGGAAATCGCTGGGTAATCGTCACTATCGATCACCTTACGCGCTACGCAGAAACTTCACCACTGTTTTCTGCGTCAGCCAGTGACGTCGGTCATTTCATACTGCATCAGATCATTTTACGTCACGGTGCACCACGTGAACTCTTGAGTGACCGAGGGCGTGTGTTTTTGTCGGACGCTGTCGAATCGCTTCTCAAAGAATGCCAAGTCATTCATCGCACCACCACCGCGTACCATCCTCAAACTAATGGCATTACAGAACGATTCAACCTTACATTAGGAGATATGCTGTCAATGTACGTCGCAACCGATCACACCAATTGGGACAGTATTCTCCCTTTTGTAACATACGCGCATAATACTGCTGTCCAGACAACCACTGGTTTCTTTCCATATTTCCTCCTTTATGGTCGCGAGCCCTCTTGCACGCTAGACACCATCCTTCCTTACCACCCGGATGTTGCTGAGTCGACGACGATATCACAGGCTGCTAAATACGCGGAAGAGTGTCGCCAGCTTGCCTGTTCCTTCACAAGTACTGAACAGCAACGCCAGAAACACCACCGCGATAGCCCGACGCCTCCGGCTTCTTATGCATCAGATGACCTTGTCTGGCTTCGAATCTCTTCAGCCAGCCCTGGTCTCTCAACGAAACTGATGTACAAGTATGACGGACCTTACCGTGTGGTTAAACAAACTTCACCCGTCGATTACATCGTGGAGCCGCTGGAGCAGCCCCATGATCAACGACGCCGTGGACGTGAGACCGTCCACATAGACCGCCTAAAACCGTATTACGATCCCTCTATTGTCTCCTGCCCATGAGTCGCCAGGATGGCTCTTTTCGCGTTCGAGCATCGCGTTCGAGCATCGAACGCGTAATTCGAAGGTCGTAGGTTCGATTCCTGCTTACAGTTGGTAATTTTTTCATCCACTTTTCTTTCTTCTTATTTACATTCCATTAATGTTAATAACTTCCCCTGTACATTCCTTGGCATTACTGTCTGTTATATCTCATTATTTTTGTGTTAAAAACACGGAAAAACGAGCCCTTAGGTATACACTTCTTTCCCTTATGTGTATATATATATATATATATATAATATATAATATATATATATATATATATATATATATATATATATATTTATGACGTTTGAAGACATGCTAGGAGAAGCCGAGGAAGTTCTTTTTGGGTACACTGACCAAACATATGGTATGAGCCAGGCCGCGTCTCCCGGTCATCATAGCGTCACACAAATCGAGAAGATGAAGACCTGGCAGCCACTTCACCAACCGGCATCATCATTGGACACCTCAGCAAGATGCAATGACAGAGCGTGGACAAACAAGTGCATCTCAACTCTACACCATGACCAGCATCATGACAGCACCATCAGCTGACTTTGACATCCTCAAATAGATCTGATCAGCGGATGACAAACCTGCGCAGGACTGCTTCAACCTATTCGAGCTCCACGCCACCGCTGTATCCTGGTCGCCACGGGAGATGGTCATCAACATTACCATCTATGTCTCCGGTGAGGCTTTTAAATTCTACCTCACCCACATATTTCAAATTGACGAGTCATGAAAAAAGAATAAAGAAGAAATGACCACTCGATTTCAAGAGTACACTAACGACTATGACGAAGACTCGCTTAGAACCAACCATTCACAGGCAATCGCACACACTGGTCTATTTCACAAGCTGTCTTCAAGCTTATGAATGCCCAGCATGATTTGACCACTGTCACAACGCAAAGTGGAACATGGGTACACTGACAGGTGACCAAGCGTATTTCGGGAAAAAAATAACTATCGAGCTGGCCTCCCTTCTGCACACAAGGCGGCCCCTCCAAAGTCATCGCTTCAGCATGTGACACGAGACGTTCCTCAACCGCTTGATACTCTCCTTTCTTAGTCTCGCATACATGGCCCGCCACCCGGTTTTACATCACGCGGCTCCTCACGTGCTCTTAACGCTCCCCGTCTGCAACATAAAGACGCCATGTCACAATAGATGAACCATCGACGCATCGGGAAAATACCCAACCGCGCCATGACGACTCAAAAAGGTGTTTTTCATCACAGGACTATTTTTATGGCTCACCAGACTGTGCACTTCGAACTTAATAACGCCACGTCATTTCTGGTATCCTAATTCAGTGCTCACAGCTCCAAGAACCGAAACAATGCAGAAGTAATACATATATCAGATCTCGCACGCAGCTGCCTGTCAGAAGCGTTCATACTGGATCGCCTTACCGAAGGCACAAAAGATCATTCTAGCAATGATGGCGCATCACACACACCATGCCCAACAAGCAAGAGACCAGATCATCATCCATCAGCTGTCTACAGGACACGTCAACTTGCGAAGGAAATGAATGCCCGATTCCAGACGAGGCTCTGTTACAGCCATCTGCTGAGAAACATCAGCCAATCAAGCAAAGCCAAGTCCACAAACTTATGCGACAATGAGAGAGTCTACTACGAAGACATCGACAAAAACGAAACTCAATGGAGGCGCACTCACCAATTGAAGCACATTGGAAAATAAGATCTCCAAACAAAGACCATTTCAACACGCCAAGCACTTTGGAACAAAGAAAAGTCGCCAGAGACGCTCCCTGCGCCTGCTAATACATCGAATGCAACACCACAGAAATCGCTGCGAAAGACGCGGAAGCATTGCTTGCACACCGCAAACACTCGAGCTCTCCGTCACAGTTTGTCAAGAAACACGCAGTCAAGCAGCACCGGGATTCCACCACTCACAAAAAAAATAACGCCGCGATGACATCTGAGCTGCTGATGCAACAAGGCGTTCCAACCTTGCTCAGTCCCCAAAAGAGTTCAAGCAGTATTGTAAGTATTCGCTTGTAGCCCACTCCTTGACCCACTCTGTCCGGAACGCAAAAGTCAACCTCGCCTACCAGAGTTGTTATAGAATTCAGCGCACTCCTCCCTCAGCCTTGAAGATTTAGGGAGATTTCGAAACTCCGTCGGGACGTGAAACTGGCAATACTGTGAATTTGGGCATTATTTTGCTTAATCGTTTCTTGAACTTGTGGGATAAATGGGTGGATTGATAAGGCTGTACCCTTTAGATGGGGTGGTGGTTAACGCCACCAAGCCGTATACTTAGTGAAGCACAAACTAGATTTATTTCTTTTTTTAAACAATGAGGTTGAGCAATCGTTCTTTGCAGTGAAGGGTTTCAGTTTCACTCGTGTCTTGACATTTGCCACCAATCAGATAACCTGCTTCTAGTTAATTCTACCCGCTTAAAGTCTATTTTGCCCTCCCCGTTCCTAAACCGCAGTGCTTTGAAAAACTCTACGCCATCATTCTGAACTATAAGGGGAAGCCCATAGAAAACATTATCAAGTGTCCGGCAGTTTTCTCTTCCTTTCCACATGCACTGCATACCGTGTCTACCCCTTCGTAATTGGGCCGATAAGTCTTGGTTCGCGATACACCCGTCCAGGTCTCAAACAGTAGAGAACCACCCTGAGTATTATGATGAATATTTTCCTTGGAAATTTCCTGCTTTAAAGTTCGATAGATTTCTAGTGCAGACTTCTTAATCATGCCGATTCTCCACATATCGGTCTCAGCTTCCTTCACCTTCTTCTTAACTGAAAATTCTTTTTGGTTTTCCCCCCTGCTCTTTTTTATGTATTTACAAGTCAGTTTTCTGGTTCGCTTCCTCCATGTTGTATCAACATTATTCATGTACAAGTAGCTGAATACCTTCCTAGCCAAACGCTCCGCTCCCATTTCTTTCAGTCGCTTCTCCAATTTTATCTTGCTGCTAGCTTCCCTGCCCTGAAATGATGTCCATCCCATATCACCTTGTACTCCCTGATTTGGTGTATTCCTGTGAGCTCTTGAGGCAAGCCTACCTATTCCACGTTGCTTAATTTCTAATTTTGCTTGAACTTCTGATCTCATGCACAAAACCACATTGCCGAACGTCAAACCAGGAACCATAACTCCTTTCCGTATTCCTCTCACAACATCATACCTATTGTAATTCCACAGTGTCCTGTTTTTCATCACTGCTGCACTCCTATCACCTTTAGTCGTCACGTATATTTCGTTTTTTCTTAGATACTCGCACCATTGCTTATCTTTACGCCAAGATACTTGTATTTATTCGTTATCTCTAGCGTGACCTCATGTATTCTAAACTCACTACCTTCATTATCGTTAAAAATCTTCACTGCTGATTTTTTTCTTACTGAATCTGAAATCTAACCTATCTCCCTCATTGCCACAGGTGTCCATCAGTCTCTGCAAATGTTCCTTGTTGTCGGCCATTAGCATTATATCATCTGCGTACATCAATGGTGGTAGTGTCTTTTCAATGACGTTTCCTGAATTGACGAAAGAGAGGCTGAAACCAAGTCCAATTCCCTCTAATTTGGGCTCTAATCCTTGTAGGTACATCACAAATAACAAGGGTGACAAAAGACACCCCTGCCTAAGCCTCCGTTACACCTCTACAGGCTTGGATACCTGTTTTTCCTTCTTGATAGCTGCCTTGTTACCTCTATAGATATCCTTTAGGAGATTAGTGGCTCCGTCATCCACACCTAGTGTGTCCAGTATTCCCCACAAGTCCTCTTGAACTATGCTATCGTACGCTCCCTTGATATACAAAAATGCTAGCCACAGGGGCCTGTGTTCTTTTTTCTGCTATTTCAATGCACTGCGTCAGTGAGAAGAGATTGTCTTCCAACATCCTGGGTTTCTGAAACCCATTCTGCAGTTCCCCCAGCAGCCCCTCATTCGCTATTCATGCCTGCAGGCTTTCCTTTATATACTGCATCACCAGCCTGTAGACCACTGATGTCATTGTTATAGGACGGTAGTTGTTTATATCAGCTTCGTCCCCCTTTTTTTTATAGATCACGCTCATCCTGCTAAGTTTCCATCCATCAGAGACTTCACCATCGATTATTATTTTGCTCACGGCCTCTCTCAAAGCCTGCTTAGACGTCGGACCTTATGTCTTTTTCAGCATATCTTGAATGCCATCTGGGCCTGTGGATGTACTACTACGAACACTCTTCACAGCCCTTTCCCACTGTCGTTGTGAAAATAGGGTCATTCCACAACTTGATTCATCCTTATTTATTGTGGTGCATAAAGCACTTTTTTGTTCAAAAATTTTCTGCCCCCCTGGTTCTTATACATTCAATAGCTTCGTCCCCTTCTAGCGTAACACCTTGAGTGGTAGTTATCTATCTCAGCAATAGGCTCATCTCATTTCTTAGGGAGTTTAGGTGTTTAAAAATTTTGCAGCTGTCTTTCTATCTTTTTTATGTACTTCTGCTAACCACTGAGCTCCCTTTCTTCTAACCGTTTCATTGACTAGAAGAAATACACCCCTTCTAGAGCTTAAAAAGATTTCCCAATTTCTTTCAACATCATCTGTCGGTGGACCCCGCTGCTTAGCATGTCTGTGTTCCCTAGACGCTTCTTGGCGTTTTTTTATGGCTCTCTTAACTTCCTGATCCCGCTGACTCTTGAGTTTGTGCCTTTTTTTGCCGGGGTGACTTGTCACGTGCTTTACCAAGCTCTAGCTCAAACAGTCTAATTAAATTCGGGTATGTTCACATTGTTTTGTTGGCCTCAGTGATTACTTTCTATATTACTTTAGTAGCTGCTTTCCTGAATAAAAAAATTGCCCTGTAGTTGCTCATCTTGCCTCCTTCGCACTTTCACTGCTCTTCCAAAACTTAGCTAGATACGTTTGTGATCACTACCCTGACTTCTGGAGCCAGCTTCATCTATTTGCATTTCCCTAAGCTTATCATACATCCTAAGTGACATCAGTGCGCAATCTATCGTCGACTGGAGCCTTCCTACCTCCCATGTCATTTACCATTCACACTTCTTGGTACTGTTGCAAATCATGAAATCATGCCTATCACCCATATCCATGATCATTTTGCCTGTTTGGTCGGTATATTCATCTTCACTCTTCAATGTCATTAGATATACACTCCAACATTCCCTGGTTTTCCTCTCTGGCCTTTGCTCCCGTCCACATATACACCAAGCCAAGGAGTTTCATTTGCCCTGCCACTTTCTCTTTTAACCATAAATGTTCCTTGCATTCCTGCTTGACCCTTTGCCAGTCTGTACTTTTATGAATGAATGCCCCAGTACCACCCTTCTTTCTGCGGCCTTTTGTTTATTAGAATATTCCCAAGCGTAGTCCTGATTGTTACGAGGTTGTTTCATGTCCCTAAGATGTGTTTCTACAAAACCGTATACGATCCGCCTCTCCTCCCTTAACTGTTCTTCTATCTCTTCCCACTTAAGCATGTTCCTGCTACCCTGCATGTTATTATATCCTACGTCTGAAATGGTTGACGCTCCTGGCTACGTCTATTTCTGCCTCGTACTCTACCTATCCTAGATTCTGGTGCCACTTTGGAATCGTATTTCTCCATACCACCTGTCAAAGAGTCTCCCTGGTTGTTTTCCTGGTTACCAGCTATCCTGCACCCTGTTATGCCAGCGAGTCCTCGTCAAACGTCCGTGCCTCTGAAAAAGGCAATCTGGGTCAAGGCCAGCCCGCAGTCCGCCTGACGCGAACATCTCAATGGCGTGAACACGCGCGGCGTCTCTCTGGCCCACGTGCATTGAGTCAGCGGCGCACGTGACAGCGAGCCGGCGTCCTCGTGTCTGGTGGTCTGACGCATGGCGCGGCTACCCCATTGGAGGAATCTGCCCTGACGACCAGCGGCGCTTCTGATTGGACATTTTGGTTGGACCCGGTGTAAATAAAAGAAGCCCGGCGGCGCGTCGCGATCGGAGGTCCTATGATAGAGGAGTCCCCATGTCGGAGAGCCGACATGTGTGTGAGTCAGCGGTCTTAGGCGAAAAGCTGACCTATGTGTTAGAGAGGAGAGCTCGGCTCTTCGAGTCTCTGTCGGCCCCAGTGCCGAAATTGTAACGCCTCTGTATATATGCTGTACATAAACCTTGTTTAACTCACCGTCGTCTCGTCCGCTCGTCTTATCAGCTCTGCGCAGAAGCAGTCGCGAGCTGATAAACATACGCTACCAAACGGCTGGTGACCTTCCCGGCGGAGTTGGAAGCAGTGGCGCCTTCGGGGCCGTGTTGGCGTCGCCGTCTTTCGCAACAGTGGTGGCAGCGGTGGGATCGGTCCGTCGTTCGCAACAACCCCGAAGGGCCCACGTGCCCCCCGAAAAAGCTTCTGCGCGTCCTGCAAGTCGCCAACCCACCTCATGACCTAGGTGCCTATCGAAGTGAATTCCGTCTCGTTGAAAACCACCCCACGTATGCACCTCTCTGTTTACTTCCACCACCTCAAAGCCTTTCTCTCGACTCATCTGCCATATCTCTTGGTATGCGTTGACAACTGCTCTTTGCAGGTTGCTGTCACGCACCGGTACCTCTGGTATCGTGCATATCTCTACTTGTACCTGAGGAGAAGTGGCGCGCGTGTCATCGACCCCTTTCGCCAGTGTGGTTGCTAGTCCTGCTGTATCTTCATTTAAGACATCGTTTAAACCGCCTGAAATTATCAAGAGGTTTCGTCTATGAGCTGTAATTTTAAGTTTCGCGCTCGCATGCCTCATGACTGCTCCCAGCTTGCGTTCTGGGAACGCCCCTACTGCAACCCTCTCGTCACCTCTTACCCTCTCTTTGATGACTTCTGCGCATTGATTTAAATTCGAGTCCCCGGCGATTATCACATGCTGTGACTTTTCATCTGGAGCGTCCTGCACCTGGGGGTTACTTGCACCTTTGACGCTGGCCACTTTGTCCCCTCCAAGCTCCACCAGTACATCACTGAAGAGGGGCCTCGGGACAATTTAACCAACTGAACCTTTTTTTTCCAACTTGATTGCTCTTCTCAGCCATTCTGGTTGCCAGTGCCCTGCTGTTCTCTCCATCGGCCGTTCCTTTGTTCACCTTTGCTAGTGCTTTCTTGGCAGACTTCAGCCTTTCTCCCATCGCCCTCGTTTTTTCTTGCTCTGTCGCCAACTCAGTCTCCAGCTTGGCGATTCTCAACAGCAGTTCACTATGGGCAGCCATCGTTTTCTCCATTTTTCGCTCGACCTCACCTTGCCTAAACGTCGCGTCAGCCTCCTCTCTATTTGTTTCTCTACTTCGGTTCATTTTGACACTCGCCCCGCATCCTTAACACTCTACAGCCTTTTTAACCATGTCCTTATGACTCCAATTGTCCTTATGACTTTTCTCACTAGATAATTACAAAGCGCAATTTCTGCCCTACGAAAATGAGAAAGCCTAAATATTACTACAAAAGTTTGCATGTTAAATATACATGCACCTCCCCCACAGGGTGTCAAGAAAAAAACACAAAGAAACAAACACAAACACATGCCCAAACTAGTAAATACCTTGTGACTGACATCCGGGAAAGCCGTACAATCTAATAAGTGCTACAAAGATTTTATTTGCTGCCTTAAAAATAATAAAGGCAAACTCAAAACAAGCAAAACTACTTATCTGCGCAGTCGATTGGGAGCGCTCCAAAAACCCGTCCATGCACCGTGCCAGTCCCGTCCGATTGTTGTGGTTTGTAACGAGTGCCATCTTTTGGGGGAAGGGGGAATCATGTGACGTATGAAGGCATGATAGGAGAAGCCAAGGAAGAGGAAGTGCTTTTTGGAATAAACATGGGGTAGGAGCCATGCCATGCCTTCTGTCCGCCTCTAGTGTCATATATATATATATATATATATATATATATATATATATATATATATATATATATATATATATATATATATATATATTGTACCGAAGCATAGTGGCGCCAGCTCTGTGCCAGCGTGAAAGAAGACGTTGACGTCCGTGTGTGGCTCGTGCTTGCCGGGTTCCTGCCTGTACCAGCTTGTTGCGGCTAACGTTTCTGGAATAATAACCTGTGTTTTTACGCAACCTTGCTCGTTGCATTTGGTGGAAACGTGCTGGGTAACGTCCTGGAGCTCCGCAGCCGTAAGCTACCATCTCAGTCCACGATGACCGAGCGCGTCGATCCCCCACAAGGCTCTTCCACGCTGCCACCCGTCATGTGTTCTGGTGTACTTCGTCTGCGTGACCCACCAGTATACAACGGCACTGAAGATCAAGATGTCGAGGACTGGCTGGCAGAGTACGAGCATGCCAGCGCGATTAACAAGTGGGATGACCCTGCGAAGCTGATTCACGTCATCTTCTACTTGACGGATTTGGCCAACCTATGGTTCACCAACCACCAAGCCGACATCCCCACCTGGTCGGTTTTCAAAGAGGCCGTCACCTCGTTTTTCGGTCGTCCAGCCATGCGTAAGCTTCGCGCTGAACTGGGACTGCGGGGACGATTTCAGCGAAATGGTGAGAGCTTCACAAGCTACATTGAGGATGTGATCAGCCTCTGTAGGCGAGTTGATGCCAGGATGACGGAGGCTGACAGAATAAAGAACATAATGAAAGGCATTGATGACGACGCTTTTCATATGCTTGTGGCCAAAGACCCACAGACCGTCACGGCCTTGATTCAGTTATGTCAAAGTTTCGATGAGCTGCGCAAGCAACGAGTTTCTACACGTCGCGCTAATACGCAGACAGCTGATATTTCGGCCTTGGAGTGCAAAAGCAGTGGCCCCGACTACAGCGTGTTAATGCCTCAAATTCAACAGTACATCCGGGAGGAAGTTGCTCGACAGCTCTCTCTTGTCGCCACCATCAACGAGACCCCCACAACACTGGACCACTCACTTCGCCGTGCTATTCAGACGCAAGTTGCCGAGGCTCTCCCTTCGCCCACATCCCCAATATCAGTGGCTGCACCGCTGACTTATGCAGAAGCCGTCCGCCGACCTTCTGCCCAACCGCCGCTCCCTTCATACAGTCCAGCCACCAACTACTACAGGTCACCAGTTTCAGTTTATCCGGTAAATCGGCCCATTCCACCACCTCGAGCACCTGTCAACTCTTGGCGTACTCCGGATAACTGGCCCATCTGCTACAACTGTGGTAATCCAGGACATGTCGCGCGCTACTGTCGTCGCCGTGGATTCTATTTTAATGATGTGCAGCATTCCGGCAACATACCTCGGCCATCAGAATCGCATGTGACACCTGATTCGCATGACCCCCGCTCACGTCGACCAGACTTCAGCCGACGTCGATCTCCTTCACCCCGTCTTCGGTCTCCTTCCCCCATGCTTCGCCGTTCCAACCACGCCCAGGAGGAAAACTAACAGTCGCAGTTCCTGAGGCAAGAGCTGCGCCACCGACGAAATTTCCAAGGCCTCATCTATCGCCCCCTAACGAGATTGCCGTGTTTGTGGACGGTTTCGCCACAACTGCTCTTGTCGACACAGGTGCCGCTATTTGTATAATCAGTGAAGTGTTATGCCGCAAACTGAACAAAGTGACGACTCCACTGGTTGAAATTTCTTTACGCACGGCGAGTTCGCAACACGTCCAACCTTCTGCCACATGCACTGCTCGTGTTGTGATTCAAGGAGTGCTTTACATCGTAGAATTTGTCGTCCTTCCGTATGCGTCTCAAGAAATCATCCTGGGATGGAACTTTCTTTCCGCTAATCATGCGGTTGTTGACTGCGCTCGTGCTCAACTCGTTTTGTTTCCATTCAGCACGACATTCATAGATCTCCCTCGCTCACCCAAAAAGGTGATCGTCGCCGCTGACATCGTCATTTCTGCTTTTTCGGTCACCGCGGTATCTCTTTTGTGCAACTCCGTTTCCGATTCAACTGCCCTATTTATGCCGTCACAAGAATGCGCTCGTCGCCGGAACCTTGTCGTCCCGTTTGCCGTCATAACACTTGCCGATGGCTCCAGTGCCGTGTACGTGTGCAATCCGTTCCCTTGTCCCGCTACCTTATTGCATGGCGAATGCATTGGGAGTCTTGACACTTATGATGACATCTTTCCTTTCGATGCCCGTTCTGATACGACACCGATGTCCGTGGATGCTGTCACAGCTGGCACCGCGCCCTCACTACCTGACGAAGACGTTCTGTTGCGCAGCGTAGACACCGGCCTTACGCAAGACCAGCGCAATCAGCTCATTCAACTACTTGACCGTTTCCGCGCCTCCTTCGACCACGGACAACCTCCCTTGGGACGCACGTCAGTTGTCGCTCACCATATCGACACCGGTCATCATACTCCACTTCGTCAGCGCCCCTACCGCGTCTCGCAGGCCGAGCGTGACGTCATCACTCAACACGTCGACGAGATGCTGCAACGTGGTGTTATTCAGCACTCACACAGTCCTTGGGCTTCGCCAGTGGTCCTCGTGCGAAAAAAGGATGGCTCCATCAGGTTTTGCGTGGATTATCGTCGACTAAACAACATCACACGCAAGGATGTTTATCCCCTGCCACGCATTGATGACGCCTTGGATTGCCTTCAAGGTGCGGAGTTTTTCTCTTCACTGGATCTGCGCTCTGGATATTGGCAAGTACCAATGGCTGAACCAGACCGTCCAAAAACGGCGTTTGTGACCCCTGACGGCCTATATGAATTTAATGTAATGCCCTTCGGTCTTTGCAATGCGCCAGCGACTTTTGAAAGAATGATGGACAGTGTCCTCAGGGGACTTGAATGGCACATCTGTCTTTGCTATTTAGACGACATAGTTGTATTCTCGGCGAATTTAGAAACTCATCTTTCCCGTCTGGAACAAGTTCTCCAGTGCCTTACGGCAGCCGGGTTGCAACTTAACTTCAAGAAATGTCGTTTTGGCGCCCGCAAACTCACAATTCTCGGCCACGTCGTTTCAAAAGAAGGAATATCGCCAGATCCTGCCAAACTGCGTGCCGTTGCCGAGTACCCCAAGCCTACTACCCTAAAGGAACTTCGTAGTTTCATAGGCTTGTGTTCCTATTTTCGGCGTTTCATTCGCAATTTTGCCTCTATAATTGCCCCTCTGACTCAGCTTCTCTCCCGTAGCACGGACCTCTCTGGCTGGAATTCCCACTGCGATGAGGCATTCACGGCGCTACGCCGGCTACTCATCTCTCCGCCAGTTCTCCGCCACTTCGATCCCAATGCACCCACTGAAATTCACACGGATGCAAGCGGTGTCGGCCTCGGTGCCATTCTCGCTCAACGCAAGGATGGCTGCGACGAGTACGTTGTCGCCTATGCCAGCCGTACACTAACGAAGACAGAGTCCAACTATTCCATCACGGAAAAGGAGTGCTTGGCTATCATTTGGGCTATAGGAAAATTTCGCACCTACCTTTACGGACGCCAGTTTGATGTTGTCACAGATCACCATGCCTTATGCTGGTTAGCGTCCATGAAAGATCCTACTGGCCGCCTCGCTCGTTGGGTTTTACGCCTTCAGGAATACGATATCCGTGTTGTTTATCGCTCAGGACGCAGACATTCAGACGCCGATGCACTATCCCGTTCTCCACTGCCTCCTGACCTTGCCTGCTTATCAACTGCCATTTGCGATTCGTCATCGTTGAGCATCACTGACATGCCATCCGAACAGCGCAAGGATCCCTGGATCAATTCTTTGCTCGACGTCCTCTCTCACAGTTCGTCAGAAACGACTTCACGCTCCCTCTCTCGTCAAGCAAGACACTTTGCTGTCCGTGAAGGCTTGTTGTATTGCCGCAATTACGTGACGGATGGCCGTAGGTGGCTCCTTGTCATCCCTCGTCATTTGCGTTCGGACATCTGCGCTGCCTTTCACGATGACCCCCAGTGTGGCCACGCTGGAGTATTTAAGACTTACTCTCGCCTTCGTCTAAGATACTACTGGCGCGGCATGTATCGGCACGTTCGCCAGTACGTTCGGTCATGCACCACGTGTCAACGACGCAAGACGCCTTCTCACAGCACTGCTGGCCCTTTGCAACCCTTAACCTGCCCAGCGAGACCATTCGACCGCGTCGGAATTGATATTTATGGTCCTCTACCCAACTCTCTTCGAGGCAACCGGTGGATTATCGTCGCCGTGGATCATTTAACACGCTACACTGAAACATCTGCGCTGCCTGCTACCACTGCGAAAGACGTTGCGTCCTTTCTTCTTCACCATCTCATTTTGCGACACGGTGCACCTCGTGAATTACTCAGTGACCGTGGACGCGTGTTTCTCTCGAACGCCGTCAACGAGCTACTCAAGGCATGTCGCACTGTCCATAGGAAATCCTCGGCATACCATCCCCAAACCAATGGCATGACAGAACGCTTTAACCGTACCCTTGGAGATATGCTTGCCATGTACGCCTCTGACGACCACACTAATTGGGACCAAGTGCTCCCTTTTGTCACGGACGCGTACAACTCTGCACCACAAACAACCACTGGCTTTTCTCCTTTCTTCCTTCTGTACGGACGTGAGCCATCATGCTCCATGGACACCATTCTCCCTTACAGGCCTGATGTTTCCGAAGCGACGCCTGTTTCCGAAGCAGCTACTTATGCCGAAGAGTGTCGTCAACTCGCTCGCTTATTTACCGCACAAGACCAATGGCGCCAGAAAACTGACCACGATTCCTCTGCGTCTACTGTACACTATAACCCAGGAATGCTGGTTTGGCTCTGGGTCCCGTCTACCCCTCCCGGTCTTTCCCCGAAGCTTTCGTCGAAATACCATGGCCCCTACCGTGTGGTGCGGCAAACATCTCCTGTCAACTATGAAGTTGAGCCCATTGATCCACCCTCGGACCAACGCTGCCGTGGGCGTGAAACAGTACACGTATCACGCCTCAAACCGTGCTATGACCCCCTTGTCGTGTCCTTTCCCTAGGTCGCCAGGTTGGCTCCTTTCTGCGCGGGGAGTAATTGTACCGAAGCATAGTGGCGCCAGCTCTGTGCCAGCGTGAAAGAAGACGTTGACGTCCGTGTGTGGCTCGTGCTTGCCGGGTTCCTGCCTGTACCAGCTTGTTGCGGCTAACGTTTCTGGAATAATAACCTGTGTTTTTACGCAACCTTGCTCGTTGCAATATATATATATATATATATATATATATATATATATATATATATATATATATATATATATATATATATATATATATATATATATATATATATATATATATATATATATATAGGCAGGCATGGTGGTTGAGTGGCCGTAGCGTTGCATATAGTCTAGTAGATCCTCCGTGAGCGGTCACAACGTGGTTTATTTCGACGTTTCGGCCTAGAGTCTGGCCTTCATCAGGAATCCCGATGAAGGCCAGACTCTAGGCCGAAACGTCGAAATAAACCACGTTGTGACCGCTCACGGAGGATCTACTAGACTATATATATATATATATATTAATATATATATATGACACTAGAGGCGGACAGAAGGCATGGCATGGCTCCTACCCCATGTTTATTCCAAAAAGCCTCTAGTGTCATATATATGTATATATATATATATATATATATATATATATATATATATATATATATATATATATATATATATATATATACCAAAAACAAAAGTGATGCTGGGTCCGGGAAATATTATTCGCATAGGAAAGAAGACGCACGTACGAAGTTATTTTATTTGACGTTTCGGCCGTGGGTCCGGCCTTCATCAGAATTCTGATGAAGGCCGGACCCACGGCCGAAACGTCAAATAAAATAACTTCGTACGTGCGTCTTCTTTCCTATACGAATATATATATATATATATATATATATATATATATGATGCATTTAGGTCACATGTCCCCACCTGATTAAAAAAATTCCTTTAGAACAGCTGCTATAAAATTCCTTTAGAACAGCTGCTATCTTACGCCGGGCATTTCTCGCCGAACTACGTTAGACTTGAACTAGTTTCGACACCTCATACTGCCGACAAAGTCAAATTTACAGTGCGCATTTGTACAGAGACACCCTATATTCAGCTTCGCCAACTGTAAACGTTTGGCGCAGGGCTACCCTGTATTTTTTTATTTAGGGGGAAAGGAGTGTAGCAGAAAGATTAGCTTTGGCAAATAGTGGTCGCTACGAATGTGTGCAAATATTTTAGTTACCTATGTTACGATGAAACTTTGTGGTGTAGGGGGTTCATATTTCCTTTCTCTCTCCTCTCTACTTACGGCCTTCTGATTTCGCGTGCGTTTGACACTCTCTTTTTTTTCTTTTCACAGTTTTATGAGCACAGCTAACTTCCAATAAATCAGTTCAGTTATGAAAATGGTAGCCTTCTAACCAACCAAGAAAGAGTTAAGACAGAAGAGATGAGAATAAGACACACCCTTTCAAAATATCTTTCGATCTCTCACAAGGGCTTTTATGGAGCTCAGACTAAGTAGAATGGCATGCCATACTTCAAGGGTTATGACACTATGTGTTAGAAATGAATGATGGGTAGGTACGAAGAAACATGCATCCGAAAAATTGACCTGAATCTACATGTTACACTGTAAATGCCGTCAAAAGAAGATAGTCTTGCGTCTGGAGAGAGTGAACAAAATGTTTATTTATGTTCGGCGCAAGAAAACCGGTGAATGGTATTCTGAAGGCGCTGCGCTAGAGCGCCTCGAGCGTGTAGCGGTGGCGAACAAGCGCATCTAGGCACGTTAGACACGAGTGCCATCAGGCAGTTGTCTTCGAAAACGAAGGCGTGCGTGACCGCGGAGAAAGATGTGCGCCCGTCTCGGAGGCAATAAGGCGTAGAATTCAAAGCGACAGGCAGGTTCCACCACCGTGTCGTGGTAGCAAAGTGTTGGAAACACCTTTTTGAGCATGGCGTTACACTGTCAGCGCAGAGCAATAAGCGCTACATTCCTTAGAGTTAGTTACCTTTGTGTGCCTCTTCTAGTGTAAAGGCAGTAATACAAAACATTTACGTGTTGCTATGGCGCCTCAGATACGCGCAATATTTGCTTTTTCAATTGACAATCGCACAACTATGTACGCTAAGCGTTGAGAAATATTGGTGGGTGCTGTGGATGTGGTTGGCCATTTGGTGCCGTTTGAGGTATCATTAGTACAGACAAACAGACAAAAGTACGGACAGACAGACAGACCAAAATGTTTTCGTCGAAGGTCCCCAAGAAAGACTATTGTCTTTAAAAGCGTGCCGGGGGAGCCGAAGCGCCTAGCAGTTTCTGCACGCAGCGCGTGGCACTTCTGGTACTATTCGACTGCAGCGCCGCTGGTATACGTGCAACGCGGTCGGTATCAGGCACCGAGGCGTGGTCATGCCACTCAGCTCTTTAATACACTCAATTTTGGCCTACGTGAAAGCACAGAATATGTCGATTGCACCTGAATACTCTGAAGAGCACGCACGCCTACTTTGAAACCAAATCAAAAGATCTCCTAGGCTATGCTCGCTACTAAATATCGATCGGGGTTGGCCCCGCATGTAGGACTACCAAACAACACAAGCATCTCGAGTTTCAGAATTTTGTGTTAGAAGCCCTTTATTGACTGAGCTTTTGGAACAGTTTGACTTTTTTAATTTTCCAGAATGGCCGCTTCAATCATGACAAGAATGATAACGATGCATCATTGGTCCGATTTCATCTACAAGCGAACACAAAAGGGAAGAGAATTTTACGAGAAAGTGGAACTCATAAAAAAGTACACGCAAGACGTAAGTAAAAAATTTCATTTATTTGATCTGTGTGGCCACACAAAGTAGACGATGTTATAGTTGTAAAAATTTCCACTTTCGACAAAATATACATTAGGCACAACTTTCAGACCTTCGAATGATGACCTTAAGATGAAGTTCTTTGGTTTTTTTTCTAATTAGACAGACTTCATGACGTCACTAACCACGTCTGTAGTAAAGACGGTGAGGCTGTTTTCTGCTCTTCTCACTTTATGAAAACAACACCAGAACATGGAACACGCAACACGCATTGATCATCACAAAACATCTTACCTTCTAATTACAAAGCTCTGGGCAGCGGAAAAACAGTCTAGTCCTGCCGTAAGCGAAACAGTCTCACCGGGGAGTACGACTAGAGAGGCGTCGGGGCATGCTCTTCACCGAGAAAGCCAACTAAGAGCATGCCGACGCTCTTATGTAGGCACGACAGAGCAGGTAGGTACCGAAGACAGGGCTGACGAAATTGGGCAGTCTTCTTCTCGGAGGCGCGGTCAAGGGCCCAAAGCCAAGCACTCGGGCTTACGCCCGACAGTGGACATAAAATTGCGGTATCTTCTCGCTAGATCCGTGGACCATCAAAACTTGAGGTCAAGCGAAGCAGGCTGCTTTGACACTTGACCACTACCAGGCACTCGGGGAAAACCACGATTGTGAAGCTAGCGAACTGCCTCCGCTGACTCCACGCCCAACGAACACCACTTTGTCACCGTGCGTGGCGCTCCTCGGGTGGATTTCGCGGCTTCTTATGGGGAATTTCTGGGTTGCCGCGTCAACAAGTGATTAGTAATGCTGAAGTGTCGTGGTGCCCAGCTATTGGCCACTGGAATCATTGAGGTTTAAATCAATGAAGTTTGATGATACGCTCTTTATAGTTCTCAGCTTAAAATAAGTGATTAACGCCTTAGTTATTTTGCACCATCTTGAAATGTTATTTAGGGAGGTACAAGGTCACAACTGGTAGTTAATTGTTCGAACGTGGTGTAAGTGACGCAGTCAGCGGCAAAAATTGTAATTTTCACATCAGGTTTAGCACAAAAACGATTGTGATGAAAAGTTGTTACAAAACGCATAGTATCGTCGCGAAGGTGAAGCATTTAATGCAATAGCAACAAATTGTCAATTCAATAGCAACATTGTAATGTAAAATGTGCCGGGCTCTGCTCGCGCACAAACGATGCAAGAAAACAACACACACGGGACGACAGCCAACTAACAACATTCGCAGCTCGGTAGTTCCCGCGCTGTACACAAAGACGAAGCACGAAAACTACTCGCATGTACAGACAACGTGAACACGTGTCACGGTTGTTATTTCGCTGTGCCTCAAAAACACGCTCTTTTCGCAAACGAGGAAAGCACAGCGAGCGAAGTCCATTTTGTGCGCCTTGTATTTACAAAACTATTGTTCCAGTGAAAGCCCAAGGCATACAATCACCCCCCATCGCGAGATAATCGCGTGCGAGCATGGGCGTGTAATCCCGCGGGGAAAAGTACAGGTGAGAGATGAGCGCTTGAGTGCATCGCGGCGAGCAGGGTGCCAAGCGATCCTTCGCGCCATCTCACTGGTAATGCGGAGAACGTGCTAATATTTCTTGAGAAATTGACAACGCCAGGGGTAGGAGGTGTATGTAAATTGCTCGCCATTGGAATGTTGGAAGATGTGCGCTTTTATGGCCCAGTGGTTACTGCCGCGTAAAGCGGATAGATTCTCTTGTTCAAACTGTACCGGAGCATTGTGGCACCAGCTCTGTGCCAGCGTGAAACAAGACGTTTACGTCCGTGTGTGGCTCGTGCTTGCCAGCTTCCTGCCTGTACCAGCTTGTTGAGGCTAACGCTTCTTGAATAATAACCTGTGTTTTTACGTGACCTCGCTCGTTGCATTTGGTGGAGATGCTGGGCAGAGGACCATATTTATCAGTTTCGACGTGGTCGAATGGTCTCGCTGGGCAGGTTAAGGGTTGCAACGGCCCAGTAGTGCTGTGAGAAGGCGTCTTGAGGCGTTGACACGTGGTGCATGACCGAACGTACCGAACGTGCCGATACATGCCGTGCCAGTAGTATCTTAGACGAAGGCGAGAGTAAGTCTTGAATAATGCAGTGTGGCCCCACTGTGGTCGTCGTGAAAGGCAGCGCAGACGTCCGAGCGCAAATGACGAGGGATGAGCAGGAGCACCTACGGCCGTCCGTCACGTAATTTCGGCGATACAACAAGCGTACAGACAGCAAAGTGTCTTGCTTGACGAGAGAGGAAGCGGGAAGTTGTTTCTGACGAACAGTGAGAGAGGACGTCGAGCAAAGAATTGATCCACGGATTCTTGTGCTGCTCGGATGGCATGTCGGTGATGCTGAACGATGATGAATCGCAGATGACAGTTGGTAAGTAGGCAAGGTCAGGAAGCAGTGGAGAACAGGGTAGTGCATCGGCGTCTCAATGACTGCGTTCTGAGCGATAAATAACACGAATGTCGTTTTCCTGAAGGCGTAAAGCCAACAAGCGAGCGGCCAGTAGGATCTTTCATGGACGCTAGCCAACATAAGACATGGTGATCTGTGACAACATCAAACTGGCGTCCGTAAGGGTAAGTGCGAAATTTTCCTATAGTTCAAATGATAGCCAAGCACTCCTTTTCCGTGACGGAATAGTTGGACTGCCTTCATTAGGGTACGGCTGGCATAGGCGACAACGTACTCGTCGCAGCCATCATTGCGTTAAGCGAAAATGGCACCGAGGCCGACACCGATTGCATCCGTGTGAATTTCAGTGGGTGCATTGGAATCGAAGTGGCGGAGAACTGGCGGAGACGTAAGTAGCCGGCGCAACACACACACACACACACACACACACACTTATATATATATATATATATATATATATATATATATATATATATATATTTATATATATATATATATATCCATATATATATATATATATATATATATATATATCCGCCATGGTAGCGCAGTGGTGGAGCATCGAACGCATTATTCGAAGGTCACCGGTTCGGTTCCTGCTTATGGCAAGTTATCTTTTCACCCACTTTTATTTCTGCGCATTTACATTACAATTAGGTCCTATACCTTCCACTATACAATCTCTCGCAGTATTGTCTGTTAGATCAGATTATTTTTGTTAGAACACAAAAAAAGCAAGCCATTAGGTATACGCCTCTATCCTTATTCATTAACGAGGAACTCGTATTGGCAGACTTGGTGCCATTAGGTTGTATACGAGAGACTATTGGTCAGCTGCCAGCTCGTAATAAGTTCGCGTGCTAATAACTTACCTATACAATCCTTAGCATTATTTTCATTACATTAATAATATGTGAAAACACAAAAAACGAGCTCTTGAGGATACACTTTTTTCATATATATATATATATATATATATATATATATATATATATATATATATATATATATATATATATATATATATATATATTCGTTGTAGGTTCGATTCCTGCTCAGGCTGGTTATTTTTTCATCCACTTTTCTTTCTTCTTATTTACATTATATTGGTTCTAATAACTTCCCCTGTACATTCCTTGGCATTACTGTCTGCTAGATCTCATTAATATTGTGTTAAAACACGAAAAAACGAGTCCTTAGGTATACACTTCTTTCCCTTATATATATATATATATATGAATATATATATATATATATATATATATATATATATATATATATATATATATATATATATATATATATATATATATATACATGTATATATATTTATTGTGATGAGCGAGACAGAGAACAACAGATAACATCCGATCCTGGGCCAGCTGTTCTTATTCTGACTTCGTTCTTCTCTTACTTGCTCTAGCTATCCGCGCGCCGGAGCCCCAGTGTCTTTCTTGGTCATGACACTCGGCCTTCACTGCGCGCGCGCGGAGCTGGCGGCGAAGTTTCTGGTGGGCAGGCTTGGCTGCATCGTGGTGGTCAGCCCAGACCACCATGCAAGATGAAGCGACGGTCTGGGGAAAGCGCCTCTGGTGGACGGCACTGGCTGCCTCGAGCCGTTTGCTCTTTTGTACGCCACGGTGCCTCTTGAAAAAGTGCTGTGGACTCAGGCGCCCGGCACTGGCAGCCCCATTGCGGCCGACGCTCTCGGCCAGGCTGCGATTTGGTCCGGGTATCGGCCAGAAGTAGATCTGGTGGCCCATACTGGCTGCATTTTTGAAGTCAGCCTCAACCACGCTGGAACTGGGTGCCGGAGTCTGCCACAAGTCTGTCGGGTGGTCAAGACTGGCTGCATCGTTGTGGTTGGTCTCGGCCACGCAGAAACTCTCTGTGGGAAGCAGCTAAACATGCACCTGACAGCGTGCTTCGGACGGGCCGCAAAATCAGCGGCTCACGTAAAACGCCGGACGAGGGTTGCTGAAAGCGTATCCCAAAAGACGCGCTAGGTGCCTTGGCTGGTGTCGAGAGTGGGTACGCAATTTCTGTGATGTGTGGCAGAAAAAAATAATTCACGGCCGGTCTTGGCATCTGCGGCAGGACATTCTGTGAAGCTGTCATCGTATTGGCTGCGTCTGTGGGGTCCCTCTCGTGGATGCGATGACTCGCCTTGTGGGGCTGTCGAACACTTTGGTTGTGACCACGGCTATCTCGTAGCGGTCCCAGCACGCGTAGCAGGCAATTCCGTTGGTACAGTTATGGGCACTGGTCTTCATTGCTGTCGGCGTTCTGGACAGGCTGCGATGCCAATTGCTGAGGCTCGAGGGTGGTCTTGTTGCCTGTTGTCAGACTGGAGGACTCCGATGAGACATCGAGCTGCCGCCCCACTTGAGCTCAATATATGGTAGTGGGCGCGTTGACGAAGGGTCCAGCTACCCTGTGCCCCTCTGTATCTCACCCCACGAAAGAGGAAGGGGTGGCGGATGGCTGACACAAATTTGGGTCCGGAACCAGCGACGAGTCTGGAAGCTCATGTGGAGAACTGGAGCGCTGAGCTGGAGCCTCGAGATGGAACCCTTCTTGAACTCCTCTATCCTCGGTACTAGTCAGGTTAGAGTGGGTTGTGGAAGGGAAATCGGTGAGTGTCCAGCCGAAGGCAGCTATGATCTTGGAGCTCCACTCCACCCAGGACTACTGCTTGAAGCCTTCATACCGGTGCCACGCCGCTGCACCTTCCCGAAGACGGTCTACAGCCACGGTCTATTTCTGAGATTACGTCCAGGCCTCGCTCATTGTATCGCGTTGACGGTTGCCACCCTTCTGTCGGCGTCGTTCCGGACCCCGTCAAATTCCGGTAGTTCGCAGATGGCTGGTGATTGTGAGGTGGCAGGTGGCAACGCAGAAATCACCGACGCGAAGCAGTCGAGCTGGTGTGAGAGCTCTATCAGAGAAGACCGAAGCTCCCTGCGTTGCTCCGGTGTGCTTGCCTCAAGGTCATATGAGGCAGCTACACCCAGCACTGCGTTAATGTCACACAATACTGGCAACATTGTAGGAGCTTGCTCGGCAACGAACGCTGTCAGTTTGTTAGTCTCGGCACGGAGCAGTGCGATGGTATGCCGCAGTTCCACGGCACTGTCGCACGAGGCTTCTGAACCGCTTTGGTTCGCGTTTGTGAAGTACGTGGTTCTAGTAGTACTCACGGTGGTGACACGACAGTCCAAGGAAGCATGAACAGCGTTTCTTGGCGGCTTATGTGCCGGAAGAGTACCGGACAGGGAATGCAGGCCGTGAGAAGCTTGAACTGCATTCCCAAGGACAGGAGCCTGTGCGTATTACGGCCGCGAAGTGGTAGCATCGTGTTCATTGGGTGATGCCCTGGTACCACAGAGGAGGCATGGGCACCGTCCACTGATGGTCCGATGGGCAGCTGAAGCGGTGGCGGGGTTGTTGACTCCATCGCCAAAGAAGCGTGAATGGCGTTCCTGGATGGAGAAGCCCGCACTGCCAACGAACCACGAAGACACGTACCGGTGGCTTCCCACAGACGGCTCACTTTCGGCTTGCGCTGACGGCAGAATCCAGAGCCACCACCGTCCCCGAACGGCAGTGGTGGCAGTGGCGGCAGGTGAAAAGCTACGGAGAAGGCCTTGATGCCGTCCTCATGCAGCGCTTATCACGGCTGTCCTGGATGACGAAGCCGGGACGTAAGACTTTTTCTTCGTCGACAGCGCCATTGTGATGAGCGAGACGGAGAAGAAGAGACAACACCCGATCCTGGGCCAGCTGTTCTTATTCTGACTTCGTTCTTCTCTTCCTTGCTCTAGCTATCCGCGCGCCGGAGCCCCAGTGTCTTTCTTGGTCATGACAATATATATACATTTATTGTAGGGCAACGTTTTGGCTGCAAGACACTCTTTTTACTTGCCGAGCCTCTGCCACACAACACAGGTCAGACTGATGATGATGAGTATGTACATATAAGATGACGCGTACGAATAATGCTCACACTTATTTTCCCCCCACGCGTAAGCGGCCAGCCCGGACGCGTCTTATACGAAAACGGAATGTCGAACGAATGGCTTCAGACGCGATACGTGGACAATCTCCAAACCACAACAGGGACGATCGGAAGAAAGGTCGGTGGGAGTGATACGATAGATCACTGGGGACGTTTGTTTATTGATTGTATATGGTCCAATGAAGCGTGACTGAAATTTGTCACACAATCCTGGAGTGCGAATTGGCGTCCAAAGCAACACTTCATTCCCCGAATTGAAGGAGACGTCGCGATGAGAGCTGTCGTAGTGTTGCTTGCGATCTCGCCGATTGGCTTCTGTGTTAAGGCGAGCCCGTTGCCGACATTCTTCGAGCCTTGTGATGAACTGCTCTGATACGGTTTCCGAGGCGTCGGTTGGCACATTTAAGAAAGAGAACGTCGATGGTGAATGTCGGTGAACGGCCGTAAACGAGGTAAAATGCCAGTAGCCAGCAGTTCTTTGAACAGCGGTGTTATGGGCAAACGTCACGAAAGGGAAAATTGTATCCCAGTTTTCATGGTTTTTGTGCGATGTACATCGACAGCATGTCTGTTAGTGTCCGATGAAATCTCTCTGTCAGCCCATTAGTTTGGGAATAGTAGGCTTACTTCGTTTTGATACTGTGCCATAGGTTGTGAGCAGGGTTTCGAATATGGTAGACAGGAACGTCTTGCCGCGATCACTTAGGAGGACTCGAGGTGCACCGTGACGCAATAGAATAGCGTTGAGAAAGAAGTCTGCGACGTCTGAAGCAGAACTTGTGCGTAGTGCAGCAGTCTCTGCGTACCGTATGAGGTGGTCGACAGCAGTCACTATCCAACGATTACCTGCTGGCTTGATGGGGAGCGGTCCGAGTAGGTCTATGCCAACGATGGTAAATGCAGTCTCGGGACACGGGGCACGTTGCAAAAAGCCAGCAGAAGTCGAAGACGCTCGCTTCCGCCGTTTACACAGATGGCAAAATGCAACGTACTTGGCCACAAAGGTAGAGATGCCCGGCCAGAAGAAACGGTTTCTGATGCGGCTTTGTTTTCTGAAATCCCAAGTGTCCTGCACATGGTTCGTCATGAAAGGCTTCGAGGACTTGATGACGTAGAGAACGCGAAAGTACTGGAACCCAGCGGTGTCCTTCAGTAGCGTAGACGTAACAGTGGTGCACATTGTTATCGAGCTTAAATTGCGTAGCTGTCGGCGCAATCTAGCATTAGGAGTAGGTGATATGCCATTTAGGCGTTGTATAATGCGATTGCAATATGGATCATCATCATGGTGGCATGTGGCGAACTCGGTGCAGCCAAGCACTCGCCTTTAATCAAAGACTGTAGCTAAAAAAATAATTGCTTGATGGCCTTAAGCCACCGAGCAATCCATGCACTATCTCGCCAAGTACACGTAAACAACACTCCAGGTGCACCACATAAATGAAACCACACATAAATCGATGCATGCAATGTTTGAAAATGTGCCTTGAATGTCTTCCCTTATTTAAAGCGACCACTTACCTTACAATCGATTGAAGCTGCGCTGCTACTTATCTGATTCGGTGCAATCTAGCACGGTATAGTGGTGAACGTAAGGGTGTTTTGTACCTATAGTCAAAGGTAGCCTTTGTTACAATATTCTTATTACAAAACACATGAGCGACTTTGGTGCCTGAAGACGAATTGTGCTAAAATAATAACAGCAGTAATCAAATGAAATTGTGAGCGCAATTTCGCTGGTTCCATGCACCGCAGCATTTTTATAAAGCCGGAATGCGAGAACGTGCATACGCTTACGCTTAGGTATATGTCTACGTAAAATGAGGGAGACTCGTCGGGAGGTGTCTCAGTGCTAATGCTTTTCACAAAACACGGTGCAAATATTTCGTCCAGCGTTGTTTGAGTGCGCAAACAAAGCAAGGGACGTGTATACGAGTCTTGAGGTCGAGAGACGTTATCACACGTGCGAAAAGGATGAAGAGAGAGAGAGAGACTCTCGTTTCGGCTTCGCGAAAGCATGAAATTGATAGATAATAAAGACAATTTTCTGGCCCAGCAGACGTCAGGGAAAGTCTCCGCAGAGCAGCGTCAGATGCTCGGACAGCGCAAAAAAGATGAGTACGCGTTATATGGGAGTGACAGCCACTCAGAAAGCGAGATGAAGTGTGACTGTCCTTAGATGTGAGAATCAATGATAATTAGGAGAGTTGAGTTAATGAGCCAAAACTTTCCTAAATAACGATAATGGAAACAAACTGAGCATTCGTCTAGTGAAAGTGACACTAGTGACAGTGAACTCATAATAGTTGATTAGCGTTGTCACAGGCTGTTATATATTTTTATTTTCTTATTTATATTTGGCAAACTATGAGAAGGTAGCCTACGTTAGAGCCGGCTATCCCAACGTCGTGACAGTAATGTACAAGAATAAATAGCGCACGGTTCTACAGTCACACGTGGCGGTTTCTATCTTCTAGTAACCTTGGGCAAACGCATTCTAACTATTTTTTTTATTTTTGACAAAGTTTCACCGGACGTTTTTGCATTTGGCTTCATTCGAAGGAATGACGATATATCAGCAATAGGGCGAATGCAAGTACTGCTGCAGTGGACGAGCGGTTACAGCGTTCAACTACAATCTACGAAGTGTTTGGTTCGACTCGCAGAATCACTGAGCACTTTTTTTTTTCAAGAGGTTGCCCGGCCTGACATTATGCGTGGTGGCGGGTACTAATTTTTTGAGAAGTAGGCTTTCGCACTTGCTTCTTTCACTCCCCTTTTGACCCAAAAGCGCTGTACTGTGCTCCTTCAAAAATATAAACAATTCAGGGTTCATAATTTTTTCCTCCATTCTCTCTTATCGCAAAAAGTGTCCAGTGCTGAAATACCAATATTATACCTGGTATATTACTTTTCACGTGTTTGGATATTTGACCAGCAATCAGTCTTCACGGTGTTTTGAAGAAAATCTACACATGCAGTCAGCTAACTGCTTGCAGCCAAGTTGACTGCCTTTGTAGGGACACGCTTTCGTGCTAATTTGGTGGGCATCATCACATGCAGAAAGACCAAAGAGCACGGACAGTTAGAGCTGACGCGAACAGAGTGATTAGTTTGTGTCTTCTCTAACGCTATTTGTCATGCTGCACGCTTCAGTGTAATGTCGCTGTCAACGGTTAAAATGAACTATAGCAGTTAATCGAGTTCTGCTGAGAGGGTCCCCTATTGTCCAGAATGGAACAGAACAATGGCAATTTGATTTGTGTGATAAAGAGATACCCTGCTTTTTGGTTACTAGAATAAATTTTTAAACTGAAGTTTATTTTTTATTAACAACAGCTCCAGTGCAGATGAAAGGTGCGTGAACAAAATTCGTGTATTCAGCTTGACTAGGTTTGTGACCTTAATTGTAATTGCGAACCGGTATCACAGTATGCATAAATATCACACACATATACAACTACGGGTGATAGCTTGCTTATTCTGATTAAAGTTGAAAGGTTGAAATCGACATATTCAACCAACGCAATGTGTACGAGATATGCCATGTAGAGTAGCTATGCTCTAAACTAATCTTCGCAGGTTCGTTCCATTTTACCCAATTTCTTATTCATGACTGTAGGTTGGTAAATGAAACAACTTCTTCGAACACACATATTCTGTGTAAGGTTACATTTATTTTTAAAAATGAAATGTATTTTTGAAATTGAAATATGTAATGGCTCAAAAGAGTATTAACTAGAAACAAATCCAGACATATCATTACCAAACTTACTCACCAATGATAAACGAATTCTCATTTAAAAGATACATACATACATACATACATACATACATACATACATACATACATACATACATACATACATACATACATACATACATACATACATACATACATACATACATACATACATACATACATACATACATACATACATACATACATATACGCACACACACATATACATATGTACACCCATACATACATACATACATACACACACTCAGGTGTAAATATTAAAATGAATGGCTATAAAACAACAATTCTAATAAACTCATTTTGAATATACTACAGAAAGTAACTTACGAGAGAAATCCACCGGCATTGTTATGTCTGAACATGGTGTTTCTCGAACCATCTCGCAAAAGCTTGATGCATAGCTTTCCGCTGATGCCCAGTGACAAGCACTCTTTATAAAAAACACAAGAATAAAGCCCTGACAATGTCATGCTAAAGAAAAGGGCTGTGCATCAATATTTTGTACATGTCTGCAATATCACTCTGTTTATTTACATAGCTTGGCTCATTCACAACCCACTAACAAAGCATGTTAGGACACTTGGGCTGAAAGTTGGCACAGCGCGAGTGAATTCTAGATAATACATGAATAATACAATTATAATCTACTAAGCTCCTTGGTGCAAACAGTGTTTACATTGACAGCTATAGGTGCCATTTCGTTTCCCCAAAACACTTCTCAAAAGTAGAATCAACTTTATTTAGCTAAAAGTTTCTATTCTGGCGCGTCGTGGTGGCTCAACGGTGGAAGTGACTTTTTCGGCCAAGAAAACAAAGACCAATTATTTTTCCAGTTCGTGAATTCACACCATGCTAACATTGAGGCAGCTGGTAGGAGTTCTTTTGGAGAGAGGAAACCACCACATTCCCACCAGTTGTGGCCTTGGGTAGCTACTTCACTTGGACAAAAATGATGAAAAACACTCCTCAAGAAGATTTCAAAGTTTGCACACCAACACAGTTCCCATACAGCTGTCTATTAGTATGCTTGAAAAATATTGAGTTTACTGGTGGGCAAAGACTGTACACTATGTGAGGTGATGCTCCAGTGCACTGCATGTATGTCTTGCAGCTGGCCTCAACTGCGATGTTGCTCAGCACATATGTGTAAATTAACAACTAATACTATGCCACTGCAAAGTAACTATGTGTCATTTGCATAAAACAGGGACCACAATAAAAGAACATAACATTTGCCTTCACAACGTTCAAAAACTGTAAATAAATTTCCACAGAGTTTTCACAGTTCATCTGAGGATAGTAATATTGGTTGTAAACACATTCTTACTTCCACTAACAAACTATTTTAAGATGCCAGATTCAATATTAGAGTATACCAGCACTTTTGTAGGGCTAAACAATTGTACAGGCACCTAAAAAACACAAGTGAATGCATGATATAGCTACATATAAAAATAAATACTTTTATTTCTAGTCTGTGTAGAGCTGCATAGATGATAAGTCACTTGCATTACATTATGAACAAACCTATCCGAGCAAAGTATACATTTAAGAAGTTGCACTTACACAGTAGATAAATAGACTGTTGAAGGACGGACAGGCAGTGGGATAATACCCAAGCACGAAAATCTACTGTTAAGATATACTAGAAGTAGTGATGATCCTCTTTCTTCCAAAAAAAAAATAATCCACATAGATTCACTTCCCAGAGCTTATACACTCATGGCATCATTGGTGCTATACAAATGAGTGTACACTGAAGGATTACATCGACTAAGTACATGATTACTGCATCCATGGCTTTACTTCTTGTACTACAAAGAATGCAAACACAGTTACCATTGGCGACCATGGATGCTGTGATTTCTGGCATGCAAATTTAGAGGCACGCAGGCACTTAACACACATGTTAAAAACTTCAGCTCAAAAATATTTGCCCACTAACACTACAGCAGCCTTTATATTAGTGTCATAGTTTGGTATCTTCCATGCAAAATTTAAATAATTTCGAATGCAAGCAAAGGAACTGCTGAATAATGCACTGCTAAGAAGTTAAGCAGCAGCTGCTCCTGACATCACATAGTGCTCTTTCTGCTGTTGTAAACTTTGAGCAGGAGAACAGTCACTGGCAGTCCTTTCATACTTGTTGGTCTTCTGTGCTCTGTTCTTGATACACTGCACATGACCGTGGAGCACTGAACCCCTTTTTACTGCTGGAACTTAGAAAAATACAGATCATTGTTACAACCATGCTACATGCAAGAGTGTATAGTTGTCAATTATGTGCTGATATTTACAGATATTGTATTTTCAGAAGCCAATGACAAGCCTCAACACACACACAAACAGTGAAGGCTGAAAATATATTTAATATGATACAAGAGCAAAACCACAACGTTATAGATGAAGGCATGAAAATTCTGACAGGCATAAAAAGCCAATAGAGTTTCTTTTATTCCGACTTTACACTAGGTGCGAGAAGTAGACCACAAATAAGTTCACTAAGAAACACAAGTTAGACTGCATTACAACACAACAGCCAATGTTGATAACTTTAAGGCTGTCTAACATAGCCAGCTCACCATACCGCATATAGGAGCAAATGGGCAGTCTAGAAGACACAAAGAACTTGTGGATTATGAGTGTGCTTGTTACTGACATCTATTATTCTAAATGAAGAAAACCTTTCAAAACTGCACTTCATCAGGGAAAATAATCATACGCAACAAACACAACGGGCTCCTACAGGTGCCACCAACACTCACCATTATTGTTGATACCAGTGTCTTGCCAGATGGTTATGCTGTGTCCTGCACAGAACACCAAAAGAGCGCTCCATGACTTGGATTGCATGTGTGCTAGCTGCATCGCTCTGCTGCTGAAATAGGCTAGCCACAGACAGAGAAATGAGGAGCCATGGCTTTGAAACACACTGAACGTCACCTTTAGAGATCAACAATGCATACTTAGGTCAGGTACAATTTGTAGAAAAATATATATCACTATGCAATCGTGGTGAACATGTTCGGCTGAAACACAAGCAACAGCACTGAGAGAGAAAAAGCTACATTAGGTAAAAGATGCAGTTACTGGCCCTATGTCATCTGAGGCTTCTTCAATAGGTCTTTCTCCTTGCAAGTTGTGAACAGCCAGGCAATTTTCACCCGCTTGCTATTTCCTTCCAGAGCCCTTGATCCACAGAGGGAGTCACAAGCTCGAGAGCTCAAGAAGGAATCAAAATATTTGTGCTCGTTTCAAAGCACAAGCTTTTGAGTCTCAGATTATTGGAGTTTCATTCATAAGCTGCAGGCTTTCAGCTTTCAACATTCTCAATTATCTTGCAATTTAGTTCTACAAATGTTGAATAAGAATTATGTGTAAGAATATTACAGGTATGTACCGAAAGCAACCATGCTTGGGTTTTCAATTTGTGCACAGTAAGTGGTGTTCACGTAATCGTATGTATTAAAGAAAAACTAACCTTGCAGCCAGCCGTTAGGCAGTTTTGTGCCCTCGAAGCTCCCAAGCAGATTGCAGTCCTTCCAGATGAGGCTGCCATGCATGCTTCCACGCCACATCCGCTGAATGGTAACAGCCCGAGCAGTGACATAGGCTTGCACAGTTAGGGAGTACGTGTCCTTCCTATTTTTGTACAGGTGCTCCAAGTAATGATGAGGATTGATGTGCCAGAATGTGCAACCGATGCATCACAGGACCTTAACAAACCAATCTCTGCGATCTGTGAAGAGCCAAAAACGAGATATTTAAAAACAATCATTAAAAGCACTCACTTCTAATACTTATTTGAGGAAGCTATCACTTCATTAGAGTGACCAAAATCTGCTATAATCACTTTGAAATAAACTGAAGCCTCATGTAAAATTTACGTACCGCGCTCTATATGTCCTACTGAAGTATAGTACTACCACAGTGGTAATCGTCTATAGAACTAATTTTTCAAAATAACATAAATTTTTTAAGCGCAACCTGGCTCCTGAAAAATAAATTCACATTAACTTTCCAACTATCAAACGTGGTCAATCGACAGGCCCAACCTCATAATCAAACAAGAGCTCACTTGTATCAAATCACAAAAAACTTTTTATGTATTTGCTCCATAATATATGTATGTATATAACAGTAGTAGTAAATTTTTCATGCTTCAACTTATCATAGAGAAACATTACATCTGATGGGCTTAAAAACTTGCACACATTATAGAACTGCCTGAATTATAGTACCGGTGAAATTTAGTTCTGCAAGGTGAACTCACCGATGGCAGCATTTAGTAGCCGTCGGTGTCATAAGGAACCAAGTACGGCCACCAGGCAAAGGGCATCTGCAGACTGGATGCTGCCAATGACAGCAATGAAGGGCTGGCCAGGCGTGCACGTCCATTGATAAAGTGTAAGAACTGGCCATGACCGGCTGTTGTCAAGGCTCTAGTGCCGTGCAAAATGAAGGCCAGACGAACTCGGAAACCTGTAGTTAGGCAATATTGGCCTACAACTTCATTCAAAGCAAGGCACCGGTGAAATCTTTGCTTTTTTGGGGGGCTGGAGGGAAGCTTGACGTTCACGGGCTCTCTCTTCCACATAGAACTCTCAATTTGTTACCGAAGAACAGTCTAGGCGCGCTTCCAAAGTAACACGTTCCACAACAGAATGTAGCATCTCGCAGTTTTGGTTGATCACATCACAGCGCTAGGACTATGGTTATCACAAAAAGGAGAAGTGACGACTTAACAAACAAAAGCGCCAAGCTGCCCCACCACGACTTCGCAGGGCAAAACAGTTATCAACGCTGTCTTTCAATTTTCGGTCACACGAGCACAGCTTGTTCACAAGTCTTGGAACGTCAACACAGCACCACTGTTCACAACGAACATCGTTTCACTCCCGAACGGTACATTGCTCTCAAGTAAATAGAAGCGTACGGGCTAACTAGTGGCGTAGCAAGAACCGAGCGCGTAGTTCATACGTTTCCGTACGTACTTGGGGTCACTCAAGTAATGTGTCCAAACGCTGTCAATCCGAAATGTCGCACAGCACTAAACTGAGAGACTGGAAAGTAAAGCGAACGAACTGTTACCGGCACACAAACACACATTGCAGGCTTCTCGAGTGCTAGTTGCCGTCGATACATCGACGCCGATCCCCGCTTGATAACCACACCGACGCTCAGGCTTCGCTGCGCTTCACCGTACACCATTGCACTGCCACAGCTTTCCGCACTGCTTACACGCACCGAAAGAGCTGGTGTAATCACAACACATCCGGTCAAATGCTGAAGTAACTCGTGCGAGAAGCGTTTGCTGAAAGTCGCACCGACCGATATGCTGTTTACGACGCCATGCTGTTTTCGACAACTGCGCAACACATAAGAGAGCTCTTAGAAAGTACTTGCCTTATTTTCACGGCGTCAAAAAAATTTCCCTTATGTGCGAGGGGGGTGATATGACGAACAGGGCAGGCGTGCCAGATGAAAGAAGTGTTTTGGCAACGTCACGGAGTGAGCTGATGTAGAGGGTATTGCTTCACAACCAATCACAAGCTGTGCCTGTCGGCCAAGCCGTCGACTGCTCGCGTTTGTCGTCTGCTTCGATCAGAGCATGCGACAGGGGATTCGTTTTCGCAACGCTATTATTCTCAGGTCAAGTAGTCGCTACGTCGCACAAAATACATGTCAGTGGCTCGCTCTACCTTTGAATGATGTTCGTGCGCCAAGTTAAATGGCTGGTGATTGACGCAGGGATGAATTCAGCCAAGGTTTGCTCCAGAATCGTGAGGGTTTGCATATTTTCGGTGTCATACAAAGTTACTAGGGTCATTTCATTCCGATTGCTTGCCATAATATCACGCTCCATATCGGTGTGTGAACAGTGAAGGTGAAGATGCATGATTTGTTTGTAGTTCCATGCGTAATCACGCGCACCCCTAATACGCTTTGGTTTACGAAGTACGCTTTGTTCCAGATCGTCCCAAAGTGTATCGACAGCTGTATTTCAGAGATCGCAACCATTGGACAGTTAGAGCCAATGAAAGTACACTAGAGCACAAACTTTAGGAACCACTCACTGAAAACTTCCTCTCATTTTTATTTCCAATAGCGTGCAAAGAATGTGCTCCCATTAACCACTTTGGTGGTAATTTCCACCAATGAGGCAAGGATCTCGAGTCGCACTTTTAATTGGATGAGATGGGGCGCAACACAACAACATAACAACAAATAAGGTTGATCCTATGCCATGTCGCGTTCGAATGCACCGACCATTCACGTATCACACTGGTTTTCATCCAACCACAAATCTTTACATGCGTAGTTTTATGCCATTGAGGCCCAATAGAATTCTTCAATTACTGCGACTTCGAACCTATTGGACGATGGTGGTTGTCAACACCATCCACTGCGTACAAGGGAAACAACACGCGAAGCTCAAAGCGCCGAAAGAAATAAAAATGCACCAGCAGTCATCAGGCAGCCCTTGATGGGCGTGAATTAACTCAAAACCAGCCAGAACACCAAAGTATACCGCTGCGGCAGCAGGTTCTAAGTAGCCACATTGTTCCTAAGAGTGGTCCGGACCACTCTTAGGATTTTCTCTCAGCCATGCTGTTTTTACGCACAATTTTGCTTCGTGAATCCACTTACGAGCACTTTTCGGTGACGTAAGCAAATATAGCAACTGCATCACCATCGCTGACATGTTCCCAGGCAGTCACAGCGCGCTTTATTTGCAGCGGCCGATGTGACAACTATGGCCTCTTACGACGTTTTTTCGTTTCGTGAATCGACTTAGGCAAGAAAATTTCTCTTGCGCAAAAATGTTTTCGTAAGTGAGTTTTGTAAATCCGGGCCCAGTTCTGTTCAGCAGCCGTAAGAGCACGACTAGCATACGCTATAACTCTTTCCCGTGAAGTGGCATCCCGCTCTAGAAGAACTGCACCAATGCCATGGCCGCTCGTGTCGGTGTGCAGACATGTACGGGCGTTCTCGTCGAAACGGCGCGGAACAGGTTCAGATGTTAAAGCATTCCCGAGGGCTTGAAAGGCACGCTTGCAGCCGTCGCTACAAGCGAAAGTTGATCCGGATGTCAGCAGCTTGTGCAGTGGCAACGCGATGGCAGCAAAATGACCAATGAAGCGGCGGAAGTAGGACGCCAGTCCCAGAAAACTTCGTAGGTGTTTCTGATTTTCTGGCCGAGAGAAGCGTATCATGGCAGCAAGCTTGTCAGGATCCGGACGAATGCCATCTTTGCTGACAAAGTGGCCCAACACCTTGATGTTCTTGTTGGCGAAATGAAAATTTTTTTGTTTAGCTGAAGTCCAGCACTAGAAATACACGTCAAAACTTTCTCCAAACGATGAAGATGCCGACGAAAAGAAGAGGAGAAAATGACGATGTCATCTAGATAACAGAGACATGTTTTTCATTTTAGGCCGTGTAGAACTGTGTCCATCATGCGTTCAAACGTGGCAAGAGCGTTACATAAACCAAATTGCATGACGTTGAATTCGTACAGCCCGTCTGGATTCGCAAAGGCAGTTTTTTTTTCCGCTTCGTGCATAAGTATTTGCCAATAACCAGCCGTAAATCGAGGCTTGAGAAGAATTCAGCACCTTGCAGAGAATCAAGTGCGTCGTCGACTCTTGGCATCGGGTACACGTCTTTGCACGTGATCTTATTGGGTGCTCGATAATCGACGCAGAATCGCATCGAACCATCCTTCTTTTGGACTAGCACTACCGGTGATGACCACGAGCTGGACGAAGGCCAGATAACATCTCGTTTGAGCATATCAGCAACGTGGTCCTCGTTGAATTTCCTCTCTGCGGACGACACTCGATAAGCGCGGTGGCGTACAATTGTATTGCCTTCCGTTTCAATTCAATGCATGGCGACAGAAGTGCGACCCAGAAGCTTGGAAGATACATAAAATGAAGCGCTGTGTTTTTGAAGCGTACCCAAAAGTTCTTGCTTTTGCGCTCACGTGAGATCGGGATTTATTGTGGCTGTTAAAGCAGTCCTTCTAGCATGGTCATCAGTACTCGTAGAGAACGATGGCGAGTCTGCGTGAAGGGGCACCAGAGAAAGTGGATCGAAATCTGTGAAGCAAATCACGCTGGCGCCCTGGCGCAGTGCAACAGGCAATGAAGTGGGGTTAACTGCCATAACTAATGCTCTGCCATCACGAAAGCGCACCAGGCTAGGAGCACCGCACCGTGGTGGTCTAGTGGCTAAGGTACTCGGCTGCTGACCCACAGGTCGCGGGATCGAATCCTGGCTGCAGCGGCTGCAATTTTGATGGAGGCGTAATTGTTGTAAGCCCGTGTGCTCATATTTGGGTGTACGTTGAAAAACCCCAGGTGGTCGAAATTTCCGGAGCCCTCCGCTACGGCGTCTCTCATATTCATAAGTGGTTTTGGGAGGTTGAACCCCACGTATCCGTCCATCCACCAGGCTATAAGTGAAGGTAAGTCCACCAGAGATGTAGCGTCCACACGGTGCTAGGAACACATCACCAGTACCGATGTTATCTGATGTCAGGGTCAGAATATGCTCACTACCTGGAGGAATAAAACAGTCATCAGCGGTGACGAAATGCTGGCTAAGGGCATAGTTATCAGAAGAAAACGCAGTATCTGACATGCGATTGGCCCTCTGACGGCAAGATATTACGGCTGAAGCTGAGAAGAGAAAGTCCCATCCTAAAATGAGCGCATTGGTACATGATGACAGAACGAGGAACCTTATATGGTGAAGGATGCCGTCAATAAAAACTCATGCTGTGCAAACACCAGAAGGCTGAACAAAAACCGCATTAGCACAGCGAAGGGGAAGGCCATCATATGGTGTCTTCACTTTGCGCAAACGGGAACACAAGTCCACACTAATAACTGAGAGCGATGCACCTGTGTCCACCAATGCTTCAGTCCATATACCCTCAACACACACTGAAAGTACATATGAGAGGCGTTCCGGAGGAGTTCGATGCAGTCCACAAAATGCAGCTTTCCTTCCTGAAGCTGCACTGTTTAGTTTTCTAGGCGATGATCAGACGCCGTGGTAGCCGGACGAAGTGGTGACGAGGAACGGCGCATAGATGACGGGGAGTGACGGCACGAGGAGCGGAAGGTACTGGCTGCATCGAAGTGTTGTGAAGAGGTGATCGGCGTTGGTACAGTTGGTATGGGTGGTGATGGTGTGGAGCAGGGGCAAACTCATTCCTCTCGAAGTCACCATAGCCACACCTTTCGTCTTGTTGGCGTCGACGACAGAACCGTGAGATGCGGCCGCGCATTCCGCAATAATAGCAAATGGGCCTCGATGGACTCCAGGCTTGAAAAGAAGGAGGCGTTGCTCTTGGGGCCAGGACATTCAGTGAAGGCTGCATAGTTGACCCATAGTGCGTTGATTGCTGAGGAGTTGACGCAGCATCCACCTGAGCATACGTCGGTTTTGGAGTGGTATGCGAGCTCAGGACTTGCTCACACGTCATGGACGCTAGTTCCTCCCTCACAATGTTGCGGAAGCCGCCTGCAGAAGGTGTCATGCGGAGCTCACAAGATGACGAGGTGGCCTGGAGTTGCCGCTCCTCACTGATCATGGACCGTATCAGCGCACGGAGCTCGCCGTCATACGTTGGCCTGATGTCTGTTGTTTCAGGTTGTAAACGTATCAGTTGAACGTCATCGAGTCGCTGACATGTACTGATGATATCGGTGACCGTGGTTGGGTTCTTTGCCACCAGAGCGTTAAATGCGACGGCGCCTATGCCCTTGAGCAAGTGGCAAACGCGGTCATTCATGCCATCGAGCTGTCGACGCGACGGCATAGGGCAAGGACATCTTCAACGTACGAAGTATAGGACTCTCTGGAGTGCGGGACACGTTCAGCAAGCTTACGTTTGGTGATGTCTTCACGTGCAGAAGGGTTGGAAATATCTGACAGAGCTGCTGCCTAAAGGTAGGCCAGTCTGTGTAATCCAGCGGATGGTTGAGAAATCTTGTCTTAGCGATACCCGTCGTATAGAATGGTACGCGGGACAGCTTTACAGAATCATGCCAATAGGTAAGCGCACTCACACAGTCGTTCTCATACAACCAGTCTTCAACGTCTTCACCGCGAAGGCTGACGAACATCGGTGGATCTTTTTGAGGTGCGGTGACAGTTCATGAAGGCATGCCCAGGGGTGCAGGCGCAATGAATGGAGCCGTGTTGTTGTGCTCCTCTTGTGACATGACCGTAGGCTGACTGCGTGGACGGCGACCCGACCGCAGCTCCAGGCAAGGTTCGTAGTCGAAGATAACGAAAAAGCGCTGCAGGGAGAGGACCAGGGGACCGGAAAGCACTCTCCACCACTCGTAAGGCAGCGTTTGGGCTGCAATACACTCCTTCTACTTGCCGAGCTTCTGCCCCACAACTCAGGTCAGACTCATGATGATGAGTATTTCATATAAGATGACGCGTATGAATAATGCTCACATTATAAATATATATATATATATATATATATATACATATATATATATATATATATATATATATATATATATATATATATATATATATATATATATATATATATATATATATATATATATATATATATATATATATATGTGTGTGTGTGTGTGTGTGTGTGTCTATACTGATTCAATCTGGTTTCCACTCAAATAATGATCAGGAACTCCAGGAATCATACCTAGCAGTCATGCGTAGTGGTTTACCAGATGATATCAATGAGGATTGTGGGAATTGAGGCTACCCGCCGCCATTGCGCGGGCTTCGCCGCCTTTACTGCCATTCTCAAGTCCCAATATGTCTCCCCTCTTTCGCTGTTGACTGTGCTGAGAGAGTGGAGTGACGTTTAACCCCCTCACCCGGTAGCGGATGTTGACTTGGCACCGCGCGTGGAGTCTCCTGAGAGGTTTTGCGCACGTGCGTCGGATGCGCGCCAGATACTTTCCGGGACAGCTGACGGTGAGCACGTGATATTTTCCGTCTGTTGACTCACGTCGCTCGGGGCTCGTCGTATTTCGCTGATGGCGCCTCGCACCCGACGCGCGCTTCAATTTTTGTTGCTCCTCTGTGTACGCTCGGCCAAAGGGTGGTACGGTGTCTTAGTGCGTGGCCAAGCTACGCCAACCCGTCACCCTCTGTTGCCAACGCGAGCGCCTTTCCTTTCGCTTGAGAAACCGGACCTTGGTCCCTGTGTCTCCGTGAATTACCTTTACCACCGAGACGCGCTCGCGGCACACTGTGTAGTACCTAATGCCCGTGGTGTGGATAAGCCTATTTGCTTTCCCGCCGCGCCTTTGCAACGGGCTGTGCTGCGTTTGGTGTTGCCACAGTCAATAAAGTTTTGCGACTTTGAGCAGTATCGTGTTCTCGCCCCGGCGACGGTTAACGCGTGCCCTGCGGCTCGCTAAGACCGGACTAGTGGCCGTGCTCCTTCAGAATACGTGTCACTACACTGGCACCCAACGCGGTATCAAAAGCTCTAGCTTTTGACTGCTCTGAGCGAGTCAGTTCGCCTGCGTGATTCCGGCTCGTCGCAACGTGGCTGCTTCGCAGGATTTTTGTCCGCTGTCCTTGTTAGCGGATGCCACGTTGCACAAGGAGGCCATTGCCTCGATTGACGGGAACCCTTCGGCACCCGTCCGTGTCGGCAACCCCTATTGCGGTGACGACACGAGGCGCCTAGCCGCTCCCTTAGGAGATGGCGCGTCGTTTCGGAACGGGCATCTTGCCCTACCCGAACGGTACGCACAAGCCCCTCTGACTGCTAATGCGCCCTTCGGCATGCATGGCAGTTCGTAGGTACCACGCTCGCAGTCGGTCTTCTGCGGAATTGACAGGGCGCAGGCTTTGGCCCTCGCCGACTTTTGCTCGCCATCAGCTGTGCAACCGACACTTCGAAAGCACGCTGAGCAGGCGCCTGAATTGTTGACGGTAGCCGCACCAAGTGCGGAATTTGTTTGACAACAGGCTTATCCCACAAGAAGCCTCTTTTTCTCTAGGAGTGGCGCGCAGGGTGGTGGTCTGTATGAAACCGCCCCATGATCGAGCTAGGCGACTGCTGTACTTCGCTCGACCACTCCGCTAAGGCACGAACGGCTTTCTTCGAAGCTGGTGCGACGACGCAGACGTTGCTGCAGAACGCCCTGGAGATGATCCAAGCACTTTCGGGAGCTGTGCAAACGCTTTCGGCTGGTCCAAAATGCGGTCACCCCGCGGTTATGTTGCCTTTGCCAACCTACAGTAGATACGGTGATCAGCTCACCGCCCGACATTACCTCGACTCTCTGTCAGGTTATCAGAGAGCAATTGGTTTGGATGATCAGGTGGTGCTTGAATGTGTTGCAGCTGCACTGACTGACACGGCGGCGAGATGGTATCGGCTTACCGGTTACTGCGCTGCAACCCTCGAGGAGTTTTATGCGGGCTTTTTGCGCGAATTCCTATCCGCTGACTGCGAAAATAGGATGCGGCGAGTGCTCGAGCTCCATACACAAGCTCCTCACGAGTCTTTACAGGAGTATGTACGTGCGATGAACGAACCTATTTCTATCGCTGAGCCCCGAGCCTCGAATGAGGAACGCGTCGAAATGGTGATAGGGCAGGCACATCTGACTTTTTTGGCAGACTTACGCGGCAGCCGCTTCCGTGACTTGCAGGAGTTGGCCGCCGAAGCGAAGCGCATTCAAAGCAACATTCTCGCCACGCCTGCCTATCGCCCACCGCCGCCAACCAGCGATTCCCTTGAGTCACGCTGGGCTTGGAGAGGGGCCTTGACCCTTCCCCAACGGCAACAGCCTCTCGGCGCCACCTTTGCGACTGCAACTGGCTGCGCGTAGGAGTTGAGCGATCGCGCTCTTGACCCCTTTACGCATGAAAGACGGGCAGCCTGCGCTGCTCCACATGAAACCTCCACACGGGGACGCTTTTCGACCAAACGTAGTGTGGGAGGGGCTGCTCACAGAAACGTATCCTGCGATAACGTAGCGAGCCGATCACGACAGCTAGAGGCTGCTCCATCTAGGAAAACAGACCGCGATGGAGTGCGCTGTTACCGCTGCTGTGAACGAGGGCACATAGCAAGGGAATGCACCGGATTCAGGCCTCCTGCGATGCAGGGAAACGGGTTTTCCGGTTTGTTCGTGAATGCCCAAGCGACCCTACCCTTGCTTCTTTCCTCTGCGTGCCGGGCAAGCACTTTTTTTTCGCTGAAACGCACGCGCGGTTCATTCCGGTCAACATTGCCGGTCGCGAATTTTCGGCTTTGCTGGACATAGGCACTAGCATCTCGTTTTTCAGCGAACAGGTGTTGTCCAACTTGCAGAGGCAGTCAGTGCGCTTGCGGGACAGCCGAACGACATTCACCCTTGCGAAAGGCGTGGCCTAGTCAGCAGGCGCTGACTGTCAGATGGGGAGATCAAATGAGATGTTGCCGTCTTGTTCATCTTCCAGGGCTCAATGTTCCTGTGATTCTCAGTCGGGACTTTCTCCTCAAAACCGGTATCATTGTGGACATTGCGAATGGCGGCTATCGTAACTATCAATCAGTAACTATAATTCATTGTGTCGGCTTGTGAACTTCAAGGAACCTTTTGGAAGACTTGTCATATACATGTAGATGCAGGCTCCATCTAGCAAGTCAACGCGGTCTACAAGTCCGGCCACAATCACGCTGACACATTCCTTGTCACGAGCACCAGTCCAGACCTCATCTTCTGCTAAAGAACAAGATTCCGCATTTCATGGAGCTGTGAACGTGTCAGAGATGGCTCATGATAAGACAATGAACCCAGAACTACACCAGGTCATTCAATATTTAGAGGGGCAGCAAGTCAAAGTGCCGCACGTTTTTGTCCGTTGATTACGTTGCTACGTCCTCCGTAACAACGTTCTCTACAAGAGATCTTCGAACACACCGGTGAGACATTCCTGCTGCTGATACCATCGTTACTGCAATCGGAAATTTTAAAAGCGTGTCATGATGACCCATCGGCACGTCACTTGGGCATTAGGAGGACTTTGGCAAGAATCCGCCAGAGGTATTACTGGCCGAAAATGATTGATTCAGTACAGCACTATGTCAGATCATGCCCAGAATGCCAAGGGCGCAAGTTTCCGCCCCTAAAGTCAGCAGGTCAATTAGAACCGATAGAGCTACCGAAAGTCTCATCAGAAGAGGTCAGAATGGATTTGCTAGGACTATTTGATATGTAATCGTTTGGCAAGCACTGGATAGTTGTAGCAACCGATTACATATCCTGGTATGCCGAGACGTCATCTCTCGCAAAAAGATTGGCGAATGAGAGGTTCAGTTTTTTGTCGCCTATACAGTGCTGCGACATGTTGCACCTAAAGCCCTTGGAATTGACAAAGGAACTGCGTTTACTACGAGGCTAGTACAGTCTGTCATGAAACTAACGCACACCAACTACAGAAGAACTACAGCGTACTATCCGCAAACTAATGGTTTATCTGAAAGGCTGCACAGGACTCTTGCTGACATGATCGTGATGTACGTGGGCGTCAAGCATCGGACGTGGGACATCATATTACTGTATGCTGTATTTGCATAATGTACCGCAGTACAAGAGACAACCCACTTCAAGCCTTTCAACTTTTTTATGATCAGACAGTAATAACGACATCAGACGCGATGCTGTCTGTCAGCAACATGAATGAAGAGGACCCTGACATCAGGGAATATATAGAAAGGGTAAAAAAGGCGCGAAAACTCGCATGGCATTGCATCATTCAAAATCGGGGCGTCGACGCGCACTGTTACAATCTGAGACAAAGAAACGTTGAGTACTCCCCTGGAGACCAAGTTTCGGTCTTGACGCTCGTGCGTGCACATGGCCTATAGGAAAACTTTATGCGGTGCTATCAGAAAAAGTTATGCCGCGCTTACAGGGTTATTCGTCAGCTGAACCTATTAAACTACGAAGTCATTGAAGGTCAAGTATGCACAACACGACGCAGGAATCTCCCAGACGTTGTACATGTAGTACATCTGTAGTACAGATAAAACCGTACTACAAAAGGAACAGAGCAAGTGAGCTGAAACACGTCCTCTAACACCAAGACAAGTACTATGGTTTAGAAACTGTCGGCCGGCTGTACGCATCGGGATGATGCGTGCTAGACGGGGGACCAGTGCCACAGTTCGACAATCGCAGAAGAAGCGCGATTTTCGCTCGTAAAAGCCGCCACACAAGTGGCAAGAAAGCCGCGCCATGGAACGCCGTGCTGCACACGCCATGATGCTTTGCCACAGCACCGGCACGATATTCCAGGGTAGAAGAAGAAGAGACCAACAAACTTCGAAGAAGAGACCAACGAACACAAGTGTCAAGGAAGCCGCGCCATGGAACGCCGTCCTGCACACGCCAGAATGCTTTGCCACAAGACCGGCACTATACTCTAGGGGCGAAGAAGAAGAGACCAACGAACTTCGAGAGAGCGCGCTAGGGTCATTTTAGCTGACCATTTAGTTTTGAGTTTACGGACAGAGGTTCACCCTAAAAAATAATTTTATAGTACGAGTTGCTAAAGTTATTTTTAACAATATATATATCGCAATCTCCCGCATATGTATATATATGTGTGTGTGTGTTCCAGCTCATGGCAAGTCAACTTTTTACTCACTGTTCTTCCTCCACATTTATTATAGGATTCGGTCTAATAAATTCCCCTCTACTTACTTTCCTAGGCATTATTGTCATTGTTTGTGAGATATCAGTAATATTGTGTGAAAACACGAAAAAACGAGCCCTTAAGTATACGCTTATTTCCCTCACACACATACACACACACACACACACACACACATATATATATATATATATATATACATATATATATATATATATATATATATATATATATATATATATATATATATATATATATATATATATATATATATGAGTGCACGGCACTGCAGCTGCGAAGGGCACTGGACGACTCAAAATAATTCCAAGTGTAACGACTGTTCCTAAGTACAGCTGCCGTCTGCTTCTGTTTATACCTCACTATAAAATCAATTGTTCCAAACATGACATGCTCAACAGCAACCTTGTGCACAGTCGGGAGGCCCCTACTGGACGCGTAGTCAGGAAGAGGGCAAGAATTGCCATTGCACCTGCTTGCCAACCTCTGTGACAATCGGCGGCGCCCCTCTTTCTACGACAAAATGTCGACGGGGCGCTGAGTAGTTGAAGGCTTCAACGTCTTAAAAAAGCTCTTTTTCCCCCATACCGAACCATCAGAGCCAAGAGGCGTCGTCTGGTCTGGAACAATGCGTTAGTGAAAGGAAGTAGCCCTGCTTTTTCGCTATGCTCTCTTTTTGTGCCCCTCCTGCTTGGTCTACGGACTGCAGTATGTAATAAATAAAAAAAGTATACACAGACCGCAGACATCGTAAAGGTGAAAAGGAGAAAAGAGAGAGAGATAAAGGGGAAGGGGAAGGAAGACTGAAAGAGGGCACCCGGGAGAGTACATCTTATAATCTTACTTTTTCTTCTTTTTTTATTTTTTTTTCTTTTTCTTTCTTTTTTTTGTTTTTTTTTCTTTTTTTTCCTCTTTTTCTCTCTCCCACTCTGATTTAGGTTTGTATAAAGCTGAGCACCAACAAACTGTACCCTCAATCCTTATGAAGTCCTGACTCTAGGCCGAAACGTCGAAATAAAGCACGTTGTGACCGCTCACGGAGGATCTACTTGACTACTTCTCTACTGAAAATTTCTGTATGTGCGGCTCCGCACATACGCCATTATTGGACTACGGAAAGCCGTATGATACGGAAAGTTCCGCAGATAAGGAAAGCCCAGGATGCGGAAAGGTCCACACATAAGGAACGCCGCATGATGCGGAAAGGTCCGCAGGTAAGGAAAGCCGCATGATGCAAAAAACTCCGCAGATAAGGAAAGCTGTATTAATTATGCAGAAATGAAATGACCGTACGAATCTAGTGCAAAGCAAAATAATGTGTAAATTGAATAGACGTCCACATCTTGAGTACATGCAATACTGTGTACAAATCACAATATTTCTTAAAGATGCATGATGAGGGATTGAATCATCGGCAGCTTTTCAATTGTCATGCTGCGGAAGCAAAATTAGCTTTTAAATAAATACGTTACAAAGCTGCTAAATTAACATGCTAGTAATCATAAATGGTGGTTACATTGCAACACAATAATGCAGTGTTCTATGCAATACTTAAAAAACATATAAAAAGTTATTATTTGCAATTGAGAAGCAATAATATACGCATCAGCCCTGCTACAGTCAATATATTTTTTATTTGTATGTATGCTCCAGCTGTGAATAGCGACATTGCAGTGTTGATGGTACGCAAATGAGGTGACTGCACCGTAATTTCACGAGCTCCACCTAAGCTATGGGATAGTGGCACAAAACACAATGTAACAGCAATTTCGGAACAAAATTTTAAATATAAATAATAATTATAGCACTGCGAAAGTGTGGCGCTGTGTTTATCACATGAACGCTTTGTGGAGATCGACAAAATGCTGCTTGAGGCTCTGGCACCACTTTAGATTTGGGAGGTAACTGCCATACAACTTATGTGTCCTTCATAGGCACCTGAAAATGTAAATAATTGGCACAAATAATCTGAGACACACAAGTTAGCACCTTAGTTCACATGCACAAGAAATATAACACACAGAATGAAACTGAAAATATAAGGCAGACAATCTTTCATGTTATGCATATGTGAATAATAGAAGAAAGAAATTTATAAATTTGTTCTGCCACATGAAAGAAAACAGCATGCTTATCACAGTGAAAATAACTAGGTTGTTGCCACGATTTTCAATGGTAGAGATAATCTATTGATATGTCCTTATAAAATTATGATTTAAATACTTCCTGCACACTAAAACTTTAGGAACTGCCAGTGAAAGCTCTCAATGTACATTTAGTAGTGCGTTTATGTACGTTTGCTGCATTTAAACTATACAGTTTGTGCACAAAATTGGCATCTTGAACAATTTTGAGACGTAAAACTATGCCACTTATGACGGTTAAAATCACCATAAAAGCAAGCAGGCTCAGGCAGGTGCCGTTAAAAATCTGTGCAAGCCAGACTACTACAACCGAACTGCACAGAAATAGGGGAGCAAGAGTAACAAAAATTCGGCTGCTGACCCGCAGTTCACGGTATGAAATCCCGGCCTCAGCGGCTGCATTTTTGATGGAGGCAGAAATGCTGTAGGCAAGAGTGCTCAGATTTGGGTGCACGTTAAAGAACCCCAAGTGGTCAAAATTTCCAGAGCCCTCCACTACGGGGTTTCCAATAATCATATAGTGGTTTTTGGACGTGAAACCCCACATATCAATCAAGAATAACAGAAATAAACTGCCAACAGAAAAGTTGGGTGCATGTGCTATCTGTAAGTGCTTACACCTTACTACATAGAGCTTGCTCATTCCATTTAAAATACCGATATTGAAAATAAGTGCTCTATTGGGAATGTAAAAGGTGAGGTAGAACTGAACGACTCTCTAAAAAGTGACCCTATTATGACATCACGTTTTGTTATAACAAAATTGACTAAGACTGAAATATCAATATGCAAGAAAAAATCTTTGAAAGAACAATCAAGTTTGAAGTCATAATTTTTATATGGCTACTATGACTATAACCAAAAAATTGAGCTCAACAAGGCTAATGTTAGTTTTTAAGGCCGATGTTCACTAGACAATGACTTATACTACAAAAAGCACAGCGTTCAGGCAATGCACCACACAAAAAAAGAAAGCAGACCTTTTTGTTATTACCTACAATGCCTTTGAATTGGTATTTTTACCTCTACTTGCCGCTTTTTATCCAAGTAACTGGTGCGAAACAATTTAGCTGAAAACGCACTGTACCTCAAAAACCTGTTGGCTGATTCTGAACATTTAAAAATGGTGAAGCTTGCACTAAAGAAGGCTCCACAAGCCTTGGAACAGCGAGACTGCTTGACTCTTAGGACTACTTTGGTTACTTGTGTTTTGTTTCGGGGCCTAAGCATGAAGACAAGGGCTTAATTGAATTGTTGCTAACAAAAAATGCTTTCGAAATTGCCCGAGCGTCGAAGGATGCTCAGACATTCGTTGTTTTTCCCACTGGGCCATTCTACACCAGATATTCATACCATACTGCCTGACGACCATCACAGATATATAGTCTAAAAAATGGTGGTAATTTACTCTTTTGAAAACAGTTATTTGCTGAAATATTTTGAAGAGAAAGAAGTAGTGGTCACGTGGGTACCTTCAGAATTTCGCAGAGTGTCATGGGGGTGTTGTTTGTGAGAAAAATTTTAAAGTGCCGCTTTTTCTTGCCATAACGAATTTGATCTACATATTAAGGAAAGGTGCTGCTTTAAAGTATTTGAAGCCGAGTAACTAATGTGCAATTTTTTTACTGCATAGGCTTTGAAGAACTCAGCAAAACTCTTTATCGTTTGCATTTCTTCTATGGCAATACTGCACTTTGTATGAATATTTGAGCCATAAATACTTTCTCCACAGAAGGTATATTTCACGAAAAAAAATGATGTTTGGTCCAGATTACAAATATCACTATATAATTGTCTTTTCCACATTGAGATGCAATTTGCACTGAGTGTATAATTGAAAGCTACTTTTATGTGTAAGTTGAAAGCAAATAAACAGTTCTTGTTATATGGCAAGTGTTATCATTACAATTTTCGTTTCAATGAAGAAAATAATTTTTGAAGTCTCCTATTGAGGGCCATGGGAAACTTTGTAACGGCAGCTGTCGTATATCAAATGCGAAAACAGCCATCGTTGGGAAACTTCAAAAATTATTTTCTTCTTCAAAACAGAAGTGTAATCAGATAACTTGCCATATAGAGAGAACTGCTTTCTTGCTTCCGATGTGGCGGAAAATTGCACTAATGTTACTGAGCTTTATGCACTACACACAATCACCTTTACTTATACCTAGACCAAATTTGGTATAGAAGAAGCAGTATTTTGAAATACTTTTTTTTACAAACAACACCCAGACAGTCTCCTGGGAAGTCCAGAAGGCACCAAAGTGGCCGAATATTTTGTTCTCTGTGATATATTTTAGCCTTTTGCTTTTTTCAGTGCAGTACACGAGCACAATATTTTTTTTTCCAAACCACATTTAGGATGGTTGGCAAAATGGCTGGGATCTTTGATGTGGAATTGCCTCGCTGCCAGTATTCATTCTTCAAAAGCTCAAGCTATCACCTCTCTGTTACTGCCTTACATACAACGCCTGCATAGGAAAGAAAAAGAAAGGCAGGTCTGACAAAGTTCACAAGGCGAGATATTTTCATGTTTGATAAATTCATTACCATAAACAGCAGCAAATAACATTCATTTTGAGTAGTCCAAGACACAAGCTATATACCAGTATACTAAAAGCTAAGTGCAAACTTTTCATTTGATCATGTGTGGTGATAGAGAGAAAGCACTTATTACGAGACTGATCAGCGTGTAATTGAACTGAATGAAGTACAATTCACTGTTCAATCTAACACCACATAGGCATGTTTGCTATAGCAAAGCCATGTGTCATTGATTCATATGCACTAGATGGGACAATGCAAATGTAAAAAAAGTGAAAAAAAAGGAAAGAAGGAAACAAGAGAAGAAAAGGGGGATGCAAAGTAGGAGCAGTAGGAGCACTACTTTTACTTTGCATCCCCCTTTTTTTCTTCTTTTCTCTTTTCTTTCTTTTACCTTTTTTTTGCTTCCCTTACTCCCAACCTCCGACAGGAAAATACTTTGTATCATCGCATTATAACTTGAAAGGAAGTGAGGACTGCGCTCTTCTTCGCTATAGGTTTTTTTTTTCAGACAAACATTTCCAACAGGCACACACACCTACACCAAAAGACGATGTCATTACTAACCCCATTTAAATCAACACGCCAAGGATGTCAAGGGGACTTCAAAAAAATAGGTTCTTCTATAGCAACATCGGCCCGCCTGTCTGAGGCACTTCCACTGTTCACCCTGATTAGCCCACTAGATGCTTCCATCTATCGACTCGCATCTTCATTTTGGATAACACTAAGACGAGCTTACATTGATGAATACGCACGAAAGTTTAGTGATATATCACGCATCAGATTAAGCAACTGTGTTAAAAAATTATTGATAGGTTGCTTCCAGGCTTTTTATACTACAATACGGTGCTTGAAGTAGCCTGAAACTGCGTAACATCTTCTATGCACATGAATCACATTGACAACATAATGCACAACATGCTTAGGAATATTACGAGAAACATGATAACGACAAAATGACTAGCCACCCAAATTTTTCGCTGTACATGTTCAAAATGTTCATGTTCACCCAAACGAGGTGCTTATGATAACAAGCCGAAAAAACCTACAAGTAAGGCCTTGGGGCCTTCTGTAAGTAGGCGTGTAGCATTTTTTCTGTGAAGGGCTTTACACCCATAAGTGAGGAACAAAACTCCTGTACAATGAAGAATGTTGGCAGCTATCACTTATAGGAACAACTAATGCAGCTAATCTTCCCTGACACATCTGTATATTTACAGAGGTGACGAAGCTTTTGTCATTTGTGGTAGTACCTCCAACAGAACCAGTGCAAAAATTGGCACTACTTGGCTAGACAAATCTCCAAACATGCCTGCCCGACTCCTTTTAGCCATCGCGACTGAATCTGACATGATTTCTTGACTGCTGGCTGGACAAAACTAAAACCACTGAAGCACTCATAATACACAGCATGATGTTCCTCTGGAGTGGTTAACTTCGTCTTCCGCGATGAAAGAGCAGCACAGTGTACTGATAAGGCACTCCTTGCAATGGTTTTCAATGCCACACAGTGACTTTGCTGTTCCTGTCGAAGAGAACTTGGGGAGCTTAAAGGGTGCTTGCACTTTTCTGGGGGCTGCGGCCAATCCTCGTTTTCTGCTTAAGGTCAACCTGCACTAAGTTGTAGACGAGGCTTCAGGAGTTGTTTATAATGATATACAAATTTTTACAGAACACACACTTCCTCGTGGCATATTGAAGAATTTCGTTTAAAACATAAGGCCTCGCATATGCAAACATTTACAATCGACCCGAAGATGCACTTGACTCTAAAGGAGCAACTTTGTTATGTAGTGTGTATAAAGAAAGTTCGTTCAGCATAACCACAACTACAGTTGCACATGGAAACAACATTAGCTGGACGCTGTGGGCCGCTTTCAAGGCATAGCTTAAGCTGACACTGATCGTGCAACGATAAGAAAACTATGAAAAGATAACCTGATCGATTTCAGGCAGTACTGATGGGTAGGGCACGAATCCATCGTTCTACTCATGAGCAATGCACAAAATTCAACATCAGTACCAACCCATTCAGCTAAACTTTTGATTAGGATTTCTTCATTAAAAAGACTGAGAAGTCGCCAGAATGTGTGATTGGAGGTGAAAATCAAAGCTGTGAATTGAACTGCATTCTTTTTGAAACTTGAGTGGCATTTCCTTTTAAAATTGCACTTAAAAAGCCTAAAAATCAGTATGTCATGCAGCCTGTATGTTTACTGCAAATAGGTTCATGGTTTAACATGCAAAAAGATTAGTGGTCAAAGTTACAGCATATATCTATATTACCTGTGCCAACATTATTCTGTGCTGCCTACGAAAAGGAGTCAACCCTCAAAAGCAGCACTGCCATCGAGGCAAACAGTGAGAAATATGTGCATTTCACACGCATGTGAAATGCAATCTTTCGCTGCATGCTGCAATGCACAAACATATAAAGCTGTTATGCTGACCTCCCACTGTTTGCAGCCTGTATTGTGTGACACTTCATAGCAGTCAGAGACCCAGAAATTCTTATAATGTTTCCAGCACTTTCTGTGTTACCATTAAATGTACTCATGAAAGCCATGTCAAACAAAAAGAAACAAGCCCCGAAAATTCTGTTCTTTCACTGCATGATTATACGCTCAGACCAGTAAGCTTTCTATTGCAGAAAAAAACAACTACTATAAAAATTGATATTCGGTCTAATTACCTGCTTTATGTATTAAGCCATGTTATTATGTTAAACGGGTGTCCTGTTTTACACGATCTGGTCTGCAAGAACTCGTGAACCGGGCACCATATAGGTTGAAAGACACACATAGAGTTTGAGACAAACCTAGTTTCCCGTGGAGCATCCTTATGCACTATAACAACACATCTCAATCTAGTTAGTTGATCAGAACGAGGTGAAAACAGCTCGCTTTTAAAAAGGACGGGCAAAAGGAATGACGCATGCACCCTGTGCTCCCTGTACATTTTCGTTGAGAGTGCAGTTTTCACCTTATCCTTATGCAATTTCGCATTTATAACATTGCTCATTGCATATTCTTTGTGGCATTAAAGTGTGTGATACCGTCATGTGTAGACAATGTAATTTATAAAAATAGAATTCAAGATAGCTCGATTCAAAAATAACAAATTGCATCCAGCACCATGTCCTAAACGCATTCTTTAGGCAAGTGGCAGAATGATTTATTCTTTAAAACATATCTTACTTGTAATCCCTACAAGAGCTAACTCTTACACTGTCACATTCTGTTTGCCTCTTCAAGTTATAAGGTACATTTTTTAGCAAACACCAGAAAATCTGCAAGAAGAATAGAAGTGTTGTAATTGTGAAGAAAGAAAAGTAGAAGGAAAAAGATAACGTGCCCTGGACAGAGACGGAGCCTGCGACCTTCGAATAACGTGTCCGATGCTCTATCAACTGAGCTACGAAGGCGGCTATCCCCTTTCCACTTTTTACGGTATATATGTGCATTTTATCATGAAGGAGTCAGTCAGCGCTGCCTGTTAACATTATGGCAAGTGTGGGACATCTTTTTTTTGCCTACTGGCGGCACGCAGCACGCGCTATTATTACATGAGCTAACAGCTAACCAATTATACCTCATATACAACCTCATGACACCAAGCCTGCAATAACACATTCCTCACTACGAATTAACGAAGAAGGGCTCATTTTTCTTCGTTAGAAACGATATTATTGAGAACTGACAATGCTGCCAGACAAAGTACTAGGGATAATAATAGAAGTATTTATAATGTAATTGAGTAGAAAGTAACGTGGAAGAAAAGGTAGCTTGTCGTGTGCCGAATCTGCAAACCTTTGAATAATGCATCTGATGCCCTACTACTAACTATGACAGTTATCTACCCGTCCACTTATGGGGTGTATATGTGCATTAGGCACAGGGGCGTTAGTCAGGCTGCCAGCTTGTAATAACATCACATGCTACGTGATGCCGATAGAAAAGAAAAAGTGTCCCAAACTAGCCATGATGGCAACAAGCGGGGCTGACCGTCTCTCCGACGATTAGGTACACAAATATACCTTGCCAAGCGAAAGGGGCAATAGCTGCTGTGGTACGTAACACAGTTGGTAGAGCACCGCACGCTTTATTCGTAGGTGGCAGGTTCTGTCCCTCACCATGGCAAGTTATCGTTTCTTCCACTTTTCTTTCGTGACAATTACATTACGATTACTTCCATTATCCTTATAATTCTTTGGCAGCATTATGCATCTGTTAGTTCTCAAAAATCTGGTAGTCATAGGAGGTGGCAATGGTTCGCCCTCCCACCTAAATGCACGTACACGAACACACGCACAACTGATAAAAAAAACAAGTCACACACTGCTAAGATTACTGAGATTCACTGTTTCAGATTCATGGGTGAAGGAAAGAACTATAAATTTAAGGGTTCGTTGTCCTTGCAGAACACATTATGAGAATTAACAGACAATGATGTCAAACAAACTGTAGGGGATGTTATCAAAAATAACTTTAACAAAATTGTGAAAACAAAAATGAACAAAAATGTAACTTGGCGACAACTTACTAATGGGTTCACGTTTTATGACAACTGAATTGACATTACTTTTTATAGCATCCCTATATATATTTCTGGGTAATGTTGTCAGGAAATTCTCATTATTAGAGTGGTGAGTAGGCCGACAAAAGAAGGATATGGCATTGATACTTCTTTTGAACACCAAATAGTTTGAGGACCCTAAAAGAGCGGAAGCTGCTTTGAGTAGACAACAATATTTAGTTGGAGCAAAAAAAAAGTACACACTATTTTACCAGGCTTTCTAACACATTTGAGACATGAAAGTGTATGCTGCCAGTAATGTTAAGTACCATTATTTTTGTCACACTATGCACTGCAGCTGGTGTAGTTAGAGTGGTGATAGTGAAGCATTATTCAAGCACGCCACCAACTGCATTCACATCCATGGTCGCGTATTTTAAAAATAAACCTGCTGTATAGTAAAAAAATTCAGAGCATTTATGATTTTATCCAAATCAAGTTATACCGACTGAGCAAGCAAACCATTTGCATAAAATCAAAAGTCATAAAGTGATTCATGTATTATAACTATGTGAAGAATTTCAGCAACACAGGGCACAGTGACAACAGTTCTATTAAAAATCCCTCTCATTATAACATGCATGAAAAGCACCACACCAGAATATCTTAGAGTGCATGTAATATTGAGACTACTAGACTGTCTATTGACCTTTTAGAAGAAGGATAGCTTCTTCACGTTCAAGGGGCAACCTTTTAGCCTTTTCCTGAGCTTTCGGTGAATATTTCTTGAATTTCAGATATCATTAGGATTGAATTATTGTGAACAAGTTTTGATTACACATTGAAACCTAGTTCTGTATGTAATTGCAAAAAAGGGTGCTATACCACCTCCATTTATTTTTTAACATTTAAAGCAAATATGTGCAACGACTTCAGAATAGTGTCCTGATCAACAATGATAACTGCAGCAGCACAACTAGCTACGGGGGCCCAAAAAGTAGCTAGGAACAATACCTTTCCTCTTTGAGCCTTTTGGAAGTGTTCAACCCCTCAGTGCTCACCTTAACACAACATTTGTTTTAAATACGTGTTTGTGTGCCCGCTGCTCTCGTTCCTTGCACAGTGAGGAGGAGCACATGGCAAGAAGAGACAAGAAAGAAGCATAGCGAAAAAAAGCGAAATAAGCGACGACCCCTTTTGTATCATCCAATGTGTGTAACATTACTATTGCGACAACATATAGAAAAATTATCACGGCTATGCATTCATTGTAGAGTCACACACAGCTGCAACACCACGACTAAATTTCAACTTTTTGTTGTTTAGGATCCCTTTATAGGGGCAAGCTAAATATATCTGCATTTCTTCGACGCATATTAAGATGCAGTGAAATGTGATAAGGTTATCTCATTTAGAATGCACGTCATAAGGCTTTATTGTATATGTGACCACAAGTAACTCTGGTTGCAAAGCAATATGGCACAGCCTAAACAACCGTCACCAACTACTCCAATCTGAACTTGCCTTTGCTACTTTCCTATAATCAACACAGAGAAAAATGAACAATTGAATTTGCTATAGATATGTGCAAGCTTATGCTAAGGACCAAGTATGAAGTGTGTTTTGTCAATATGGAGATCAGTTATTTGTTGAAGAACACTTGCTGTCAAACACAAATACATTGCTGTTGAAGCATCAAGACTCAAATATAAAGCAAAAAGAAGTGTCTTTTTAAAAATTACAGGCCACAAGGTGCGAGATAAATATTTGATATACTTGGGATGTAAGGCATGCACAAGAGGTGCTGCCATATTATATTTTTCTCTGTGTTGAAACCTGCCTGCTTTACTCACCGCACACATCTGTGAAGATGCCGTGAAAACACCAAGCAGCTGATGCAACATGGTTAAACGTATGTCCAGGGATTCCACCATTCATATTAGCTAAGCAGCCCTGCAGCCTCCACAGTCCTGCAACCATTTGTAAGACAAATATAGTTTTACCCGAAGTTCTTCGTTTACAGACACATATGCAAGACGCATAACCACTCTATAGGAAGTTTGCATGATAATGTGCTGGGTAGCAAAACGAATGCCAATATCAATTAAGTATCCCGGCCTGCCGCTCCTTTCTTTCCGTTCTCAAAAATTAATCAATCCATGGTTAATAAATGTTCCTTCAACGTGAGGTGTTACCGGCAGTCCGGTGAAGAATTGCAATGTACTTCAAACACAATCCAATTCATGGCAAGTAAGCATGCAATAGTGTTTTGTCAGCTGTTCAAGTAAACAGCATGAAGTTTAGCTAGAACCCATGTTTTTTATGAACACTATTCAATTTCATATTTGAAGTTGTGAGCATTTTGCGAAAGAACACGGATTCATGTTTAATCAATGATAACTTACAATGTACTGATACGAATGCAACTAACTGAATATGAAACAATAATTTTTGCTTGAGCATTTAGTGTTATGAACACTATCGCACTTGCCAGCTGCATCTTGTCCAAAACAGCGGCAAGCTAGGCTAGTTTCTGTAGGTGAGCAGTAATGAAGAGTGCAAAGTAACAACGAGAAACACCAGTACAACAGTATGGGCAAGCACAGACTGCCAACTGTATAATTTGATGCACAAAAGTTCGCCTGAATACCAGTCAGACAACTCGTGTAAATGAAGGTCCAGTTGGATATGAACAAGTTACGAAATCAACAATGGCCGCTTTCTCTATCAACAACCTCATTCACATAAAGTATGCAGCGATAGGCCCCTACCAAGGTACGTCACAGCATAGTGTCACTGACACACGTAAAAGGTGCGGCTGGAAAAACACTCCTGCTAGTGGCTCAGCCCGGTACAGTCGTGCGTTGTTTGGGGCTAGTTTTAATTTTTCAAAGCTTACACTTCACGTTACGATGTCGACATTAGCTGTCGACATTAGTGACCGGTTGTTGAAAAAACTTGATTCGACATTTTAGTCAAGGTAAATATGCACTTGACGCGATTATCTGCGAGTGGGTACATCTCGGTGTTTGCGCTGTGTGCAGAAAAAAAATTGCATGGTCACCGGGCTGGAAGATACCATTTGCTGAAGCTGCATGTATGCATCGCCCCGACGAGTACGCAAGCCCAATAAAGGTATAACTCGTTTTATCGAAGGCCTCATATGTCTTCATGTAACAAGCAGAGATTCTTGTTTCACATATACTCAGAACCTTTACCGCTCGATATTCATGAATTGACAATGCACACTACAAGTTTGTGTGTTAGGCCCTAAGGGAGCAATGTAAATATGCAAATACGCTGTAAGTGTCAGATGCAGCGATGTAACTGCACAAAAGATTACGTACATATTAGGCTACAGGTTTGGAATCGCATACATATCAGCGGGCTATCAGGAACGTCACCAACAACTTCCTTTCCAACCAGTCCTTGCACCGAAGAAGGGAATGGCTGGCACGGTGCTCGAAGTGACGCCACATGGTTTGCAAACATAGGGAGGTTTCTTACTTAGGCACCATTTTGCACAATACATTTTTTAGATGACAGACTGTACTCGTCCCACATTGATCATACTGAAGTCTTTTGTTCTTACTTTGCGCTGTGAATTACTAGGCATTTAGTCATCATGATCTTTAAAAGCTAATTGATTTGTTGGGTTTAACGTCCCAAAACCACCATTTGATTATGAGAGACGCCGTAGTGGAGGGCTACGGGAATTTTGACCACCTGGGGTTCTTTAACGTGCACCCAAATCTGAGTACACGGGCCTACAACATTTCCGCCTCCATCGGAAATGCAGCCGCCGCAGCCGGGAATCGAACCCGCGACCTGCGGGTCATTTAAAAGCTAATTTCAGTGTTCTCTCTCATATTTCTGAAAACTGTGTCGTCGCATAACTTGGACTAAAAAGCAACACAGAAAGGCTGTCACAATAAATACACCAACATGGGTATTCTCCTGCAAACAAAAGTCGGCACTGGTCCTGTCATTACCCGTCTTCCTTCTCTCTTTGCCTTGTTTGTGCTGAAACAGCCAAACACCTGATGAGTCAGATGAGAAATATTAACGCATCAAAACTATAAGTGCTCGCATCAGCAACTACACAACAGCGTGATAAGCGCACCCCAGCCACACAGCAGTGAAACATATTTTAAACATGCTGGCAATGTATTATTTTATAAAAAGCAACTCTGGCAGATTACCAACTCTCACATTGTGCATGCAAGTTTTCTTCAGTCAGGCGTACAATGTAGGTGCTAGCAGGTACATTACTAGTTACAAGCAAAGGCGTCTTGCAGGTACTCATACAGATTGCATGAACACCTCTCTCTCTCTACACTAGGCACACACATTATATCTTTTTTACAAGCATACGCCACTGTTTAGGGGCATAATAACGCTCTACCGTGAACGTATGCTAATCAGCCTACTTAGGCGGTTGGCTAGGTGAATCGAGCCAAAATACAAATTGTATCGGCCGCGACGTAAACAAAATGCTGCTTTGCATCAAATGGCGCTGCAGGCTTCGTTTAATCAACAACGTAATAAGCGCCGTGTGCGTCCTCCTCACTACATTGCACATATGAAAAAATCGATCACCATACACATGCATGTTGCCGCAGTTGTCACGAATTAGCTCCAGTAAGGCCGCGCCGATGCGCCATGGCTCTGCTGGCGTAAGCATTGTCAAAGCGAATCGGCAACCGCACTCGCAAAGGCACGTAAGGCGGCCGTTTCACGATGCCTCGTTCGAGTGCGGCAACACACACTTGCACTGAGTGGCATACTTAGTCTACATAAAAAGTGTCACCCTTATCTTTAGTTTCTTTCACACTGTCCTGAGAAAAGCGACCACAGGCGTCAGCCGTCACCTCGGAGTCCTTCGAGCGCCCGCACAACCAGCCGATTCCTTGGACGACTCGCACTTGATCCGCACTCGAACAACCGCGGGAATAGGGTGCAATCTTTGCACATCACACGAACGAGGAACGGCGCTTCCTTGCGTAAATTTAACAATTCGTGCTCTCGTGTGTAGCAGCGCGAACACATGAGAGACGCACCGAAACGGCATGCCCATGGAAACAAAGAAGACAAACAACATGTGGCTTTAGCTGTGGATGGATTTGACTTGGATATCTGTGTGAGGAAAATAAAAAAAAACATCTGTCGCTGCTATAAACTGAAAAAAATGTATGTTATCTGGCAAAATAACTTTAAAAGTGATAAACGGTTATTCAAGGAACAAGTTACAAATTATGAATATTTCCGCAGCTCTTTGTTTTGTTTTTTGTTCTAGCAGACGACAGCCTCCTACTGCTTCTACGAAAGACGTAGTGAGGTTTTACGTTCGGTGCGTGTCGCCAACGCAAAGCTCTATAGTAGTCGTATCAGAGTTATTAATTCTCAATGAATCCTAGAATGGCTACAAAGCAGTAACATTTTGATATAGTGCAGTACGCAATCTTTCAAGGCATGACATTTCTTTGCTCTGAAGCAAATTGAAGCAAGCCGGCCGGCGCAATCAGTTGATGTCGCCGCTACGCGAGGCATGGTCGCGCGCAATAGCGTCGCGCCCCGCGCTCGTTTTGTCATCGAGCGAGAGAGCTACTAAGTGGAATACAGCTAGGTACAGGGATTATTGGCATATCACTCTAATTTCCTGTGGTGGCCGACTCAATCGCAAGAGAGCCCCGGGAAACAACCTTCAACTGCTCAAGCTTTTGTGTGGGTGTAAAAATACTTGTTTTCATCCGCGACGGGGCGGCAATCTATAGTTGAATGACATGCGAAAAGCATGTGACGTATATACAATCACAAAACATATGCACACAACAATAGATGCGATCGCATATCGTACATAAATATGCCAACACATAGCGTGTAAACAGCAAATTTATATATATAACTTAAACGCGCGCACACTGTCCAATATTAAAGAAAAGAAAGCGTGAATAGTTTAGCAAGCTAATGCACTCAGTTCACGTTCGCGAGCACAACTGAGTGGCGCAGGTTGAAATCCCGCCAAGTCTCAATTATTTTAGTTTTTTTTCAATGTTTTTTCTGTAGTACTAACTTTTCTAATGCGTTAGGTACTAAAACAAAATAAAAGCAATATTGCGTTTAGGTACGTATGTGGGACTGTGTTTTTTGCGCAACAGTTATTAGTATTTTTATTTTCATTAGTACATTTTTTATTTATCTCATATTATAACGAAATTAAGGACTAAGGAGAACATTGGGTCTGCTTGATTGCGAAGGGACTCGAGAAGTGAGAAAACTCAAACCAAAAAATTTATTTGAGAAAAAACTGAGCACTTCACAGCCGGACCAGCTACTTCAAGGGTAGGCCCTAGGTATGCGTGAGACTAGCTATGACCCATTTCAAGCTGTGCCAGTTGAGGGAAGGCAATATCACCGAGAAGCAGTTCTAAAATATATTTTGGTTGATGTTTTTTGATTACTGCAAAATAAGGGCTGCACAATTGTGATCGAGCCAAACCAAGAATAGCGGGCACGAAGTCATGAGACAGAAAATGAATAATGTTGACTGTTTGAAAAATAGCCCTTATTAAAAGGAAGAGTTATGGAGCGCTACGTAGCCTAACTCGCAATAGAAATTTTAGATATACATATAGGTAGTTTAAAATGGACAATGTTGCACACACAGACATTGGTTCAATTTCTTTGCAGCACATTTGAAGCATCCATGTAGAACTGAAGCTTCAAGAGAAGCTCATGCGTCCTCACTTTATTGCCCTTTACATTGCTTGTATGCGTCTATGCAGCCATGATATATTTTAAAGCATTCGTTTTACCTATAATCTTCTTATTCATTAAAGCTGGCCCATAAGCTGTGTCTTATGTAGCACTACAATTGAAGCGTAATCTGCATGGTGGTCTGAAACAATGCTTTTGAAAATCTCAAAACGACCCAGCTCTATACACGACCATCCGAGCATCAATGATAAGCACCAATATGTGTCCGTACATATCAGTTGGGCTCTCATACTTAGTTCTTTTTCTGACCACTCCGTCTACCCCTACCTACTCTGTAGGGCAGCAAATCATCAACTTAGCTGATTTAGCTACCTGTCTTTCTTCTGTCTTCTTCCTCTATTTATTTTCTGTTCTACTTCATTTTCCTGTGTACTTCACAGAGGCATTATTCATGTGCACGAAGACTTACTGCCTATCGTAAAGTAAAGCAGAGAGGCAAGTTTGCTTCATGCATCTGTATTTTAAATTTGCTCTCTTGATAACTTGCATGAAAGCTAATAACCAAGTAGTTCGACATGTGTGCGGTCGCACTACAAGAAACCAGGTGTTCATCTGTTACTTGGCGTTCTAGAAAACCTGAATAGACTCGATACGTTCATTTTGCCGTTTAGTTTTTTTTTGTCACGCCGTGCACGCCGTGTTGCTTGTGGTTATTTGATCGGCTGTGTGTATACTGGTTCAGCAGGTCATCTTGGCTCATGGTCACCATTTATTCTGCAGTATAAAATTCCTATGCGTATTTATTTAGCGAATTAGCATGTTTTTAAGAGGGATAACTCAAGGAATAAACTTTGCAAGTGAGCGCTCGTCCTGTAGACGTTTTTTTTCGTTTATGTGCTCGTCATTTTGGCACGGGACTAATTATTTTTGTATATATTCACTTTTTTATCACTCTACATTTTTCTTCTTCAATTTTTGCGGTCATTTATTTCTGCATTGTCGACATTGACATCACGTACAATCACAATGACATTATTTTTTATGAATGCGGTGTAGTACCACCACGGATCGAATGGTATTCGTATTTTAGACTGCCATTTGAATCTAGTGGCATGAACGTCTCCGCTCTTATTAGTCTGCTCGCACTCCTTATTTTTTCATATTTGCGTATGAAAATTTCCGTATGCTCTGTAGAACTTCCTTAAGGCAGTTTCCGTATACTCCATAAAGCGTTCCATATTTTCACATGTTTTCATATTTTCCGTAAATAATTTTCCGTATATTCCACATGATTTCTGTATGTTTCCATATCTTCCTTAAGAAATTTTCTGTATGTTCCATATAATTTCCCTATCCTTCCATATTTTCCTTAAAAAGTCTACCGTATACGCCATACAACTTCCGTATGTTTCCATTAAAATCTGTATCTTTTTTGTATAGCTCATAAGGAAATCGCACGGAGTCCATATGTTTTCCGTAAAATTTCATACGGAATTTTTCAGTAGGGTAACAATGCCATGTCAACTCAACCACCATGCCTGCCAACACAAGACCGGCCACAAGCGCACCTCAAACGGAGCAGATTTCACGCAGGCTTCCTAAATATACACCAACATCAGCCATTATCAGAAACCTGCAAACAGTGTATTTGTACCGGCATTTCAACCCGCATGAGAAGCGACACCTGCGATCATTTCCATCTACGGAGCCTTCACATTCGACATCGAGAAAGAACTGGCTGGCATACCACGATCTGTGACCACGCTAGTTTTTCACGTCGGTACGATCGAGCTGGCGTCGTACGGACTTGAGGAATTGCTACGCCGCCTTCATCGCCTAGTAAACACCATGCTTCGGACAGGCCAGGAACTCGAAAAGCTTGTTGTTTCATGCGTGCTGCCCCGTTATCTCAACCAACACCTGGAAAAATAGAACGAGCAAGCAGTGCTTGGCTTCAACTGGGACGCTCGTCAATTCAACGTGACAGTCAAGGCCTACTACCGAAGACCCAGCAAGGTGTAATACATCGACTATGAATTCGAGTAGTTGCCACCAAGACGCTTTCTTGCTGCGGATGGGCTTCATCCGAATCTTATCGGTGTCGCGTTGACTGCCGAAACCCTCAAGAGTGCACTCGGTCGCAGACACCTCAAAGCTACCACGGGGTGGTCGACTCAACCAGTAGCTCCCGTAGACACCCACGTCAAGAACTCTGCATATCAACATATTCCAGGAGCCCACAAGAACTCTGTATATCAACATACTCCAGTAGCCCCGCACCCACCCAACAACACAGACGAGTTACCGACGATTGGCGAAACTATGACTCCCGCGATCCACAAGGACCCCCTCACCATCGTCAACAGCGCATCAATACTAGGAGGGAAGTCTGCTGGACAGTCAACACGCGTCCCTCCATGATGGATGTGAGGACCAAAGGCACTACACGACAGCACCACTACACCAGTCCCCAAAGGGAAGCCTGCCGAACTACGAAACCGCGTCCCTCTATTGCGGACCCCGGGACCGGAACTCGCTACGAACACGTTCGCCGGGAGCCCTACGCGGGAATCCTCCCTACAACGACGAAGGCCTGCCGGGCATAACTACAATCTGCGGACTTCGTCAGTGCCATCCCCGCACCCAAAAGAAGATTGACCTCTGAAATGTAAGTCCAGCTCATCGCTTCCCAGTTGCAGTGCCACCTTCCTTAAAGTTCGAAAACTTGCTGACAAAGAAAATAGACATGAAATGCTTATATCAACATTGCAAGTGTACCTTCGGGCTAGAATAGCCCCCAAGAAGATGACACTTTCCCTCACACTAGCAGCTACACACCTAATCAAACACGGCCAAATAACATGGAAAAATACCCTCCTTCAGGCATCTCTTAAATTACCAGAAATCTCTCTCAATCACAGTGATAAGCATGCAAAGAAACTGGTCACTACGACCAACACCATTCTGCGCCACAACCCTTTATCGAACAAAGAAATCACCTGGTTAACAGAATTTGAACAGAAGAAATACTTAGTGATCATGACCACAAAAATTCATAAACTCAAAAGAGACCATGTGCCCGACCCCGCGTTTCTTGATATAGTTCCTTATCACTACAACACCACCACCCAGAAAACAACAAACGGTACAAACGAGCACCCATCTATGAACACACCCAGTGACACTGTGATTGTAAACCTATTGGATGCGAGTTTGTCACCTGACGAAGAAAAATTACTATCTGAAGGACTAAGTTTCTGCCCGACCACCAATTTTTTCGATGAATTCAACTTGCTCCGAGACCTCGACAACTTCACTAGAAGCTTAAGGTTGCGTGAATATTTCTTGGGCAGGCCTTCTAACCACGAAACAATTCACTGTCGTAAAACAAATGATTGGACCGCAACAGTAATCGAGACAAGTGCCTCGACCTTTATATCACCGCAGTACAGAAAGATATAGTACACGAGTACCACAGACAGAAAAGAAAACGCGAAAACTTGACAAAATCTGAAAAAATCAGTATGAGAAATCTAACATCTAGGACGGACATAACAATAAAACCCGCTGACAAAGGAGGAACAATTGTAGTTCTTAATACAACCATCTACTTACAAGAAGCATATCGCCAACTAGACGACTCAAAATTTTACGAACGCCTCCCAGGTGATCCGAGAGACGAATAAAAACGTATTGTATCAACAGAACTGAAGAAACTGTTGGATGCAGAAAAGGTTATAAACACTGACCACAAACCGATGCAAGCAGCATACTCTTGTCCAGGTCGCCTCTACATCCTCCCAAAAATTTATAAACCCGGGAACCCAGGTCGACCAATCATATCAGGCATCGGTTCAATAACTGAACCCATATCAGGGTACGTGGACAAATGAATAAGCTTCATTCCATGCACCCTCACGTCGTACATGAGAGACACCACACATTTTCTTCGAGACATTGCAGGTCTGTGTGCACTGAAAAACTCGTACATGGTTACTCTTGATATCTCTTCATTGTATACAAATATTCCTCACGATGACAGCATAGCTGCATTACAAAACATGTACACAGACCTTAGACAATCTAACACCCCTGATTTCTCAGCCATGGCAACATTGACGAGGGTGGTCCTTGAATCAATTTCATTCAAATTTAACCAAGAGTATTTTCGACAAATCAGCAGGACCGCTGTGGGCACCAAAGTGGCACCCAATTATGCCATCATATTTACGGAAAAGCTAGAATCGCAATTTTTCCACAATGTTCCTTGAAACCACTGTTATACAGAAGATACATAGACGACATCTTTCTTATTTGAACGCACAGCGAGGATGAACTTCTCAGCTTTATCGACACTTACTATGCTGTACATCCTATCATACACTTCACACACACCTACCCGCAAGCAAACGTAAATTTTCTTGATGATAGCATAACGATAGAAGAAGACAAGCTTTCTAAAACCCTATATCACAAACCAACAGACCGACAACAATATCTCCATTACCAAAGCGATCACCCGCGCCACTGTAAAAACAGTATTCCATACAGCCAGGCTCACCAGTTTAAGCGAATCTGCTCAAGAGACGCTGATTTTGCTACGAGCTCAGAGAGGTTAAAACTTACGCTCAATAAACAAAAATACCCCCCACATGTACTTGATGACGCCGTTCAAAAAGCGAGAAACCTGAAGCGTGATGACTTACTCATAAAGCAATCACCGCAAGAAGACCCACAACGAACAAGCTTCTGCTTAAGTTAGAGCACAAATTTCCCCAATGTAAACAAAATCCTTAAAAGACATTATAACATTGGGAAACAAGCGCTAAAAATAAACAAATAAACACACTAAGACAGGACACAGACAAGTGATTACTAGCAACTGAATATTTTATTTCGAAGCGATCTCTAATAAATACGTCACACGCATGTACGTCATTCCCAACTTCCCCTGTCATCATCAACAACGCGATATGATAAAATATGTATGCACTCCCATAATCGATGGCACATAACCGGAAGCCAACACGTGTCAATAACTAAGAAAAGAAAACGTAAAGCAGAAAAAAATACAACAGAAAAAAGCACTAGGTTATGTGACGTCCAAGAAAGCGAATTCCGCATCTGTTAGTAGAACTGACGCTTGACAGACGCAACTGTCCCTCCTTTCCTTATACTATACGCTTTGATTATTTCCCTCGTCGTCCGCTTGTTGTGTCTGTCAATTATTATAGTGTCTGGAAATTTCGGTTGGCAGGTTCACTCCTTGCGGTTCATCGCATAGTGTGAGTAAGGGGCCCTTTTAGTGAACTCTCATGTTCACGAAGGCACACATTTATGCACCGACCCGTCTGACTAACGTATTATTTTCCACAAATGAATGGAGTTCCGTGTACAACATCTTTTTCGCACTCAGCGTACCTCCTGCCATGTTTTATGCTACATCTGTTCAATTTCCAGTTCCTTTCTTGCTGACTAGCCTTTCTACTGCTGGGCAAAACTTTGATAACTTGGTTTGAGCTGAAAAAACAACCCGCATGCCATACCTAATGCAATTGTTTTCCAGCCGTTGTGAAATATTGTGCAAATACGGGATGACCACTGCCCGCTCTTTTTTACCCTCCACTTGTCTCTTCTTTTCGCGTGTGCCAATCATTGCATTTCTCACTTCCCGACGATTCTTCTCACAGGCCAAAAGGATACATTCATCTTGGTAACCAGCTCCCCTCAAGTGCTTGATCTCCGCGGAAACCCTCTCATTCAATTGAGTGGACGCACGATTTCATGAGAGCAGCTTTGATCCAAGAAGTTGTGATTCCATTCTTTACTATCTTCGAATGTGCCAAATGATAGCTCAGCAATGGTTTTACCGATCTGGGGTGATATATATAACACGTATGAAAAGGAGACAAATTATTGTTTGGTCCAGAAACTGAATGTGTTGTTCCTTTGGTACCTTAAAGGTAAACTGTAAGCGCGGCCGTTTTTCCTAAAAAGTTTTGAAAACAGTAACTAATGTGCTCATACCCGAATCAATTTTTGCTGAAACAAGGTTCTCATCTACAAATCTCCACAGCTTCAGATCCATACCATATAGCTCCTTACCTACTGCTGTATCAAGTTTGCTAAAAAACAATGTATAAGATCAGGGCGACACTACACACAATGCAAGTCCCATCCTTCTGGACGTACATTTTTTCATTCCACCCCACTAGCGTGGAACTCAGATACGTGGCCAAAATCTCCATAAAACCTTCTACAGACACAACACAAGCGTTACAAAGAGCCACTTCATCATTTTTGTCTGTGTTGCACTCTTTTACGCTTTGTAGTAATGGACCATGCATAACAGAGTAGTACAGATCAATGACATCAATACTGAAGGCATCAGAGACACATCATCCCCCTTTAGGTAGTCTACTACTTCCATGGAGTCAGAAACCAAAAACGGGTCGCAAAACCGCAGCGTTTTGTGACCCGGACCTGACGCACATTGTTTTTCGTGACTACCGCTTCCAACGACGAAATGTGACGCCGACAACTTCGACACCTATATCGCATCACTTGACCACCCATTTCCCAATGCCAAGACCTTTAAGGATGAGCAACAAGGATGAGCAACAAAGGGACAGCACCATACAGCAACTTCTTGCTACCAAACCAAAATCATCGCCTACACGCTTCTGCATCCGAGACGGGCTAGTTTACAAAATGAACTACACCAGCAACGGCTCACGGTATCTTCTGTTGCTTCCGAAGAGTCTTCGCGTTTATGTCTTACTGGCTATGCATGATGACCCAACATCCAGTCATCTACGCACAGCGCAAACTCTTTGCCGTCTCCAAGAAAGATTCTTCTGGCCCAAATTGCGCCAGACGACGGACAATACATGTCTAGCTGTAACTAGTGTGAATGTCATAAGCGCCTAACAAGTGCTCCTCCAGGGTGATTACAGCCAGTGCCGCCCCCTAGAACTCCATTCGAGCAAGTCGGGATTGACCATCTTGGGCCCTTTCACCAGTTTTTTGATAGAAATCGCTGAATAGTCGTCTGAACCGACTATTTAACACAATACAGCGAGACAGCTGCCATACCATCAGCAACTGCAGCCGATGTGTCTCTCTTCATGCTACGTTTTGTAATTCTTCGACATGGACCTCCCAAAATTGTAATCAGTGACCGTGGCCGACAACTCACAGCAGACGTAGTGGAAGAGATGCTTTGTGTCTGTGCCTCAAGGTTTCGGCACTCTACACCATATCATCCCCAAACAAACTGTCTAACTGAACGAACGAACAGAATTCTCTCGAACATGCTGTCTATGTATGTCGCATCAGATCACAAGGACTGGGACAGTCTTCTACCTTTTATCTCATATTTATTCAACACCGCACAGCATGAAACTACAAGGTACAGTCCTTTCTTTCTTCTATATGCTCGACCACCTCGTCATACCCTGAATTACATCTTCCCGTGTTTTGGACCACCATGATCCCTGCATATCTGAGATCATCTGTCGGGCAGAAGAAGCTAGACGCCTTGCTTATCTGCGCACTCTTGCTTCGCAAGACCGCTCGAAGGCACATTTTGACCACCAACGCCGACACGTGACGTACAATCACGGTGACCTAGTGTTGCTGTGGACACCAACTAGAAAACGCGGTTTGAGCGAGAAACTGCTAGCGCACTATACGGGGCCTTGTCTTGTTCTAGACTGTATCAGTGATTTTGCTTACTGCATAGCGCGTCTCCATTCGAACGGCCGATGGTCTGCAAAAACTGAACTTGCTTATGCTGCACGTTTGAAGCGCTTTATTCCTCGAGAGACTGTTTGACTCGCCCAGTGGGCTTTGTGTGCGCGGAGGGAAATGTTACCACATATGTAATTTAGGTATGTGCACCTGTGTAGAGGGGAACAGGGTGGTGGCAGAAGAAGAGGACGTTCGGTTGATGGCAAGAGCTTGCTAATTCAGCTATCTTTCAAAACCATACAACAGAAAAGCGCTTTTGAGATTTTTGCGTTCCAGAAAAATGATACCACCATCAAACAATATTGATTCTTCAATTCTATCGCCTAGCGAACTCACTGAAGTATTAGAAAACGTTGCTAAAGGATTAGAAGAAAGATTCTGATCAACAATGCCAAGACACATAGTAAAGCCAATTGCAGGGGAGGAGTTAATTGAGGTGACATTAGCGGAACTAGCGGGTGTAGTGAGGCACTTACTTCCTACAGCACCTGGACCAGATGGAGTAACCTCAGCAATAATAAAAGTACTATATGACATTTCCCCGCATGAACTCTGTAATATGGTTAATTACTTTTTGAAAAATTCTTGAACACCGGCGGATTGGAAACTTTCCAAAATAATTCCGATACTTACAAAACAAGGACTTGGGTATACACTTGACAATGTGAGGCAGATTTCTCTTACATGTAATTTGGTTAAACTAACTGAAAGAGTTTTGAATGCACGTGTAATAAAATACATTGAGGAGAAATCAATACTGAACCTCAATCAAATTGGCTTTAAATCGGGATGCTCCATATAGTGTGCGCACGCGGGTTTGGAGAGTCGTATACAGTTGGCTAGGCGTAGAAGATAGTATTGTGCATTAGTTACTCTGGATTTGGCCAAGGCGTTTGACAAATTGGAGCATAAAATACTAATAGAGCAGATGGAAATGTCACACTTACCAAACTACATGACAGCATGGGTAGCAGACTTTTTAAGGAAGGGAGAGTTTTATTGCTTTCAAAGGGGTTGTTTTTCTAACAGATATCGACAATACCGTGGCGTACTACAGGGGGCAGTGCTCTCACCGGTGTTGTTTAACATCTTCCTCAGTTCGATTCCAACACATAGCGATATTCATTTACATGTGTATGCAGATGACGTTGTTTTCTTTGCGACAACAATAAAGTTGTGTTCTCTCTCTCTTTGCGACAAACAGTGATCTGCAATTACTTTATCAGACATTACAGAATTACCTAAACATGATAGAGGAATGGCTTGAAAAAAATTGGAATGTCTCTGAACGTAAACAAAAGCGCGCTTCTAGCGTTCTCGTTCAGGGGTCCTGTCAACATCTCCTTGATGTATGGCACAGAGCAGATTCCCCAGGTGGATTCACTCAAATACTTAGGCGTCATATATAACAGCTCGTTAGATTGGAAAAGCCACATCGATCACATTGCGTCCAAAGCAACACGAGCCATAGGGTGGTTACGCAAGCTCAGCAACATAAAAAGGAGGTTGCGAAGAAATACATTGGTAATGGTCTCTAAAATGTGCATTCGTCCTATCATGGAATTCGGCTGTGTCTTATTTTCTAGCACTGCGACATATAAAATAAGACCGCTAATACTATTAGAAAGGGAGGCTTTACGACTGTGCCTTGGACTGCCCAAGTTTGTTGCTAACAATGTGCTATACATGGAAGCACGTCTACCGTCATTGTTGAATAGATTCAAATTGTTTACTATCCAAACATTATTAAAACTATACACTGCGCCTCAGTGAGTATAGTTTTAGGCTTTTAATAAAGAACCAAGCTCATTTTTTGAAACTTGCTGGTCGCGATTCCACTGCCCACAGATCTTGTTCGTTCAAACGCTGCTAGAACCACTGAACGTCAAAATCAAACATATTTTCTCAACAAGAAACGTTAATTTATATCTCAAGATAGAATTCGAGAATATTTATTTCTCTAACGCAAAGCAAATGCTATTTCAATATTTCAATGATCGGCTGCAGGATTACTTGGCACACGTGAACATGAACAATATAATTGCGACTGATGCATCCGTATCAAATGAAAAGGCTGGGCAGGTATCTTCTCACGTTCCCTTGACTGGTCATTTTCGGTTAGACTCCCAGATTACACACCAATATTCATAGCAGAATTATTTGCTATTGTACTGGCACTACAGAAACTTCCTTTGGGCGAATCGAAAGCAGTCGTAATTGCGGATTCTTTTTCAGTATGTGCTGCTCTGTCTTTAGGAGCCAACTTAACACTTATGCACATGTTTCGACAACTCATACCGACAAACTTGAAAAAACTGCAGCTCTTATGGGTACCAGGCCATCGTAGCATATATCTCAATCAGATGGCGGATGCACTAGCCACAGCATCTCTTAGCGGTCCCCTTATCCCGATTTTGCCTGAAGCGGCTTACGCGACAGCAATAAGGTTTAGAAACATCTGTTTGCATGAATACGACTGCAACTCATTAGATAAATATCGAGATTTCGCACATCTAAGATGCCGCTGGAATAGACAGTGGTGCGAAACACGGCACTTGGAAGTTACTTTTACAAGATTGCGTTGCAGATTTCCGCAACTGAATTATTATTTGCAAAAAGTTGGTCTCAAGACGTCGCCTTTATGTCAGACTTGCGAAGAAATGGAAACGATAGATCCCTTCTTTTTGTTCTGTCGCCGATATTCTCATCAGCGGAAAAGATGCCTGGTAGCTCCATTTGAAAAATTGGGCTTAGAAATAAATGTGGCAGTAATTTTGTCGTTTGGCAGCATTAAAATCGGTTATAGCCACAGGGACGTCTGCTCTGCGGTATTTGAATACCTAATTGAAAGAAAGCGACTGCCATGATAATCTGCCTATATATATATATATATGTGACGTATGAAGGTAGCGATGGTTGGTAGAAGCCGAGAAGGAAGAAGTGCAACAGAATAAACATGGCGTATGAGCCACGCCACGTCGCTCATTCATCATAGCGTCACACAAGTCGACAGGATGAAGACCTCCCCGCCACTTCATCAGTGTCTCATCATCAACGCAGTTCTGCACAAGACGCCCTGACCATACATCGGCTACGGAATCATCTCCTAGCTGCACACATCGACCAGCACCATGACAGAATCATCGACCGACCTTCCCATCCCCAAGTACACTGGAGCAGCGGACGATGGACCTGTACAGGATTGGTTCGACCTGTTCGAGTTCCACGCTACCGCTGCATCTTGGTCGGAACAGGAGATGGTCACGAACTTCAGCGACTACGTCACCCGTGAGGCATTTAAGTTTTACCTCACCCACATATTCGACAACGACGAGTCTTGGCAAAAGATAAAAGAAGAAATGATCATCTGGTTTCAAGACTATAATGAAGAGTCAGTTACAACCAGCCATATCGATGCATTCAAATTCAGTAATCACATTCATACGCAGCCTTCACGCGTTAGAGCACAGAGCAGAAGTTTACAATGCCCGTCAGGCGAAGTCTGTCATCTGCTCATAGAAATACATCCCAGCCGTTTTTCTACAAAGGCGAACCTTCCACCTGGTTTCCCATCTTCACAAATGTCACCAACGCTAACCTCTTCCACACACAAATCAAGACAATACACAAATCAAGACAATATTCATGCACCCAATGTACTTGACTGGTCGTCTTGCTTACGTAAGCCACCACCTGGTTTTGTCCCAAGTAGCTCGCCTGTTGCTCGTCACTCTCATCGCACCCCTCAAGTTATCACCACATACGCAACTGACCACCTGAAATATCGGCCAAATAACTTGTCAAGCCACTGCTATTCCGAAAGCGATTGTACTTCAGGAACGCTTGGCTCAATTCTCCCGCAAAGAAACAAATCTACGGAACCAGAACCACGTCAAGCTATGTTTGCGGCGATGTCATTCTCAGGAACCGGACGAACCGAAAGTCGAAACGTTACGGAGTCACCATTCAATGCAAGTCTCGCCGATAAAAACGAAAATGTATCTACTGCTTTCTTTGGCAGAAATAATGCTTGCATCCCACACGTAAATAATGCTGGAACTACCGACAGCGTCTCCTTATTCAACGACGATGACCACCCGCAGTTTTCTCCGAGCCATCACCAAACCAAGAAAATACGACGACGAACGAAAACTTCAACGGAAGCACACTCACAACTTGAACAAGTTAAAAAATTAAGGACTTTGATACAAGGGCCCTTTCAAGAAGTAGGACGTTTCTGGATGAAGGAACATCGCCACAGACGCTCTCTGCGCCTGCGGTTACGCAGACGACAACACCACAGAAAACGCCCAGAAATACGTGGAAGCACTTCTCGCACGGCGCCAGCACACAGGCATCTAGCCGTCACCATCTCTCAAGAAGCACGCATTCTAGATACAATGCGTCTGTCGCAGCCACGACTCGAAATCCGACGCATGATACACCCAACCTTCCAACGCTACAATGACTCCCAACTTTGTTCGTTTTTCGCTACTATCCAGGCTGTGTCATCATCATTTTTCACGTCGAATGCATGGTTATGCTCTCCAGAACGCAACAGCCAACCTCGCCCACCTGAGGTCTCCTAGATGTCACTGGGCTGCCTTCCCTGTGAATGTTTTTGTGCAAAAACATGGAACTGCCGGGTTACATGGAACTACTCTATTTTGTGATATTTTTTCCTATGATGAGACACCACATGTTCATGCTTGATAGTTTGTAGCTCGCGCATTCTTTCGGGGGGAGGGGGAATCATGTGACGTATGAAGGTAGCGATGGTTGGTAGAAGCCGAGAAGGAAGAAGTGCAACAGAATAAACATGGCGTATGAGCCACGCCACGTCGCTCATTCATCATAGCGTCACATATATATATATATATATATATATATATATATATATATATATATATATATATATATATATATATATATATATATATATATATAGCAATTTAGACCCACCATTACCTCTGTCTCAAATCACATCTGACAGCCTGCATCGCTAAAACCACAAACCTTTTAGTTAAGATCCTGCCGCCTGGTTCTTGGCCGATCCCCCTTTGTGCGTGTGCGCCAGAGTATCAAGGATCATCATCATCATCATCATCATCATCGCTGGTGCGCGTTCAGTGCTGTATACCGTTCAGTCGACCGTTAAGTCGGCTCTGAAGACGTAACACTGTAAAGAGAATGAGGAAGCTTGCCAAAATTGAAGGAAGATGACGGGACTTATCACCGCCTGGGGAGGCAATCACTGCTATTACTGTCAATACACGAACTATGCAATCTTGGGTTGGCTTTCTTTACGCGAAAATTGGTGGAAGTGCTGGGGTACCAGGACGGAAGTTCGCAGCAGACTTCATCTGCCTGCCGCTACAATGGCAATGCAACAGCCTATGTCTGAGCCAGCAGCGATGGTGAAACCAAGCGTCAACGGCCATACCAGTTGTCTTCCTGACTCAGCCGCGGGACCCTGGGCCCTTTTGTGGCACGAATAAGACTGAAGTCGAGGAGTGGCTCAAACTGTACGAGATGTACGAGAAAGCGAGTGACAGTTACGCGTAAGACCCCACCCTCATGCTAATGAACCTGCTTTTCTCTCTTAAAGGAACTGCTTGGCAATGGTAGCTGACCTCACGAGCTGCGAGATCTGTTTAACCGACAGGTAGGTCGCCAGCTTGCCACAAAGAAAACACTGGAGGGCCGCGCTCAGACGTCAACAGAGTCGTTTACTATCTGCATCAAGTTGTACTACCTGCCATAAAGCTGACGACAGTATTACCGAGGCTCACATGATTGGGAACATTTGTAAGATATTGACGATGAAGCGTTCAACCTACTTGTAAGCAGAGATTGTGCTACGGTGGATGAAATCATCAAAGAGTGTCGGCGCTTCGAACAAGCAAAAGGTTGTGTAGTTGCTCAAGCTTACGACAGGTTGCCAAATACTGGCGCAACCTCATCATGTGAAGGTCCACCACGGTCTACCCAACCTACGTCAACTGAAGACATCACGCGTCAAATCTGCCGTGAGCTTGAGATGATATCTTCAGCTCCATCTATTCATTTCGATTCAGCAATAACATGCCATCCATCTCCCTCATTCAAGCGGTCGTTCGGGAATAAATCGCAAGCTTGGGCATGCCATCACCCTGCTCGGTCCAGCAAACGAACAATTACCGGGCCCCTCAGCCCCTCGTAGCCAGACGCAGAATCGCCTGAGTAGTGCACTATTTAGCTGAGTGGTGCGCCATAGACGATTGTGCAACCTGTTTCAATTATTCTCGTACTGGAGACATTGCCCGTCACTACGCTGTCGCTTTACGCCACCTTCCCAGCGGCACCAAATGTCAAACACTGGCACGCGTATGCACGTGCCTACGCGTCATTCAAAAGCGTCTAGTCGCGCCTGTGGAGGAAAATGGTGCCTAACCACGGACACGCGTCGACCGCGTTGACGCTCATGCGTCCAAGGCTGATGCACAGTGTTCTTTGATTTCCTGGCCTATAACTGTCCAAGTTCAGCACAGAATGGTACGTTATCCACTTCAGCGTGTTTGTACGTTGCGAAAATGTTAAAATATGTATTGTTTTTTACTCGCCACTGTTTTGACTATTTTAGAAGTAATTGACATCACAGTGAGAAAAGTAATTACAGCGGTATGAAGCAGAAATCAGCATCAGTGCGTGAGGCACTCCTACGAACGAAAATTCACCTCTATGGCTATCACAGGCGCACGCAGGGTTCTCCTTAGGGGGGGGGGGGGCAAAGGGTGTTTGCAGGGCCCCCCTTCCTTTTATGTCAACGTTGGGGATGCCTTAGCGGCCCCTTCTCATTATAATAACCAATGGAGCTGACGTTGCGCCCCCCCCCTCTCTTCGGTGACTAAGGAAGGCAGCTGCCCTCTAATTAGGTTTATAAATCAATTTTATGAAAAGGAAGGACAAAGGTGTATAAAATACCAGGTTGCAATACCTACATTACCAAACTCATTTTTAATATTGTGGATATCCTGTTACATTCACTTTTCATATTTTGGAACACTCATCAACCTAATAATCTTACCCAGAACTTCATGATGTGTCAGATTTAGGTGGTCAGACTGCAATAAAGCCATATGTAGAGGGCTCTCGGATAATGTCTGCAAAATAAATATCCTGCAATGCAACAAACCGCACCTCACTCCTAATGATTCCACAGGTATTGGTCATAAGGTAGGAACCAAGCGCTGCGTAGAATGCTTCTGGGCATTTTTTTCGTAGTTAAAAAAGACTTTGACACAACTACCTGTGCCTGGCGCTTCATGATGTAAATAATATTGCCCAAAAGACTGCAGCTCAATATTGTAAGAAAGTCTTCTGGACGTTGTCAGTAGTTAAAATATTCTTTAAGAACACAATTCGCACCCAACACTTTGTGAAGTCACAAATATCGGTTATAAGATTGCAGCTTAATCCTCTGCGGAAGGCTTTTGAACGTTGTCTGCAGGAATAATGCTTTCCAATGCTATAAACCACACCCGAAAGTTCACGATATCACACATTTAGGTCATAAGACTGTAATAGAGCCCTACTTAAAAGGTTTTTGATATTGTGCGCTTTAGAAAAACCCTTTAATGCAAGAAAGCACACCTGGCTTCTAATGATGCCTCAGATATTGACTTAGGATAGAAACTAAGAACTGCGTAGAATGCTTTTGGACATTGTTTGTAGTCCAAGTACGCTCTAACACAACTGTGCCTGATGCTTCATGATGTCAAAGATATTGCTCATAAGGCTGCAACTAAACCCTGTATGGAAGACCTTCGAACATTGTCAGTAGTCTAAATATTATATAAAGTGACAAACCACACTGACACATAGTGGTGTCACAGATATGAATCATAGGATTGCAACTGAACACTGAATAGAAGGCTTTAACTATATATTAGCAGTTTCCTCTAATGCAAGAAAGCACACCTGGCTCCTATGATGCAACAGATATTGGTCATAAGATAAGAACCAGGCACTGCGTAGAAGGCTTCTGGGTATTTTGTGTTGTCAAAATATGCCCCAATGCAACTAACTGTGCCTGTCACTGCATGATGTGACAGATATAGCTCAGAATAGTGAAACTGAATCTTGTATGAAAAACTTCTGGACTTTGTCTGTAGTCAAATAATTCTTTAAAAACAGAAATCACACCTAACGCTTCATAAAATCACAGATATTAGTCATAAGATTGCAATTGAACCCTGTGCGAAAGGCCTTTGAACGTTGTCTGCAGCCAAACTGTTCTTTAATGCAATAAACCACACTTGACACTTCATGATGCAACAAATATCAATCATTAAATTGGAACCGAGCAGTGCGTGGAACGCTTTAAAATGGTATATTTATTCATTTTCAAATACTGCAGCCAAGTGCGGGGCTACTGCAGGATTGGTGTACATATATACAAAAAGAAAGCATTTAAACAGTTATTTCACGATAAGTGTGCCAGCGTTAACAAATATCACCACCTCCTGAGTGCAGCACGGTAAAAAAATGAGTGATATAGAACAATAATATGACACAAGTGCCTTAAAAAATTGAGACACACTGGTATCCCGAACCAAACCAAGTAGATTATTCCAGTGTTTGATAACTTTATTCGAACATGTTAAGAGCACTAAAATGGCTCTAGGATGGATTGCGATTACAGATCAGTGCAGTTTTGAAAGCGTTTGCACATTGTTGGTAGTTTAAATATTCTTTTACATTTACAAAATGCATCTGAAACTTCATTATGAGGCAAATATTTGTTTCGAGATTGCAGCCAAGCACTGGGTAGAAGGCTTTCACACGTCATCAGTATTCAAAAGACCCTGTTGTGCAATAGAGCATGCTCTAAATTTTCGATATGACGTAACGGTAATAGAATCGCACCAGAGCACTGTATAGACGTCTTTGGCAGGTTTTCTAACATAGCTAAACTAAATATCGTGATATTTCGAATACACATAAGTGCATGCATGTGTAGTTGAAGTTGTGGTGTATCCTAAAAAACTGAACAAAAATGAAGCAGTCCTTGTGAACACTCACGAAGAGTAAATTTTTGATACCATCTATTACCTTATTTATCTCGTTACAATCTGAAGAAACAGATAAACACATGAGCAGTTCTGAATGGTCTCATATGGCAGATGAGGCACTGTTTGCATTTATTCTAAACAAATTGTGCTACTGTACTTGTGCACTTTCATTCATATTGTGTATACATATACATGTGGTGACCTTCTCTTCCTACTATTGTGTCATTGTATAGCTGGCATCAAATTAGGCGCTTCTTACTTGCAAGATTTTAAGTCAATTATCTCACCGGTTGTAAAGAAAAGGCATGTTGAATCATAGTGAACTGTAAAACGATGGACAAGCGCCATTGTATGCCTATAGCTATCAGTATCGGGATGAACTAGAAATAATGTGTGCGTTAGAATGCTTCCAAACAACGTATGTGCTACTGAGCGAGGCGTAGAAGCCGAACATGAATCCAGAATTGAAATAGCAGGCAACACCAGCCGCACCTAATCATGCAACTTTCTTTTTCGATCACCACAACAATCACAAAAACGCACGTTCGACTTTGTATCTTGTTCATGAATGGAAGTGAGACCGCTGACAGCTGAATGGGTCAGCGTCACTGGTACCTGACGCGAAACCAGATAACTCTGCTACCAACAAGGGCACGCTTGTTGTTAGCTTGGCAACACACAAAAACGATTTGCACCGAAGCCAACGAATGTTTAGGCGCCGCACAATCCGCGAATACACCTATAATAATCAGTACGTGCGTTTTGACACCACCGAAATGTGTTGGCTAATGTGAGTTTAGCTTTCACCGATGACGAATACGAATGTTTAAAACTATCACAGTGCAGATAAAAACTCATCTTAGGCACTACGCGATGTTTCTGGCGTTGTATATAGCGTACACGTTGCGCCAGAAACTACCATCAATTTTTTTTCAGGGGATGTTCCTCGCATGAGCTGCTTCATACGAACTCGACGGTAGAAGTCTACGCTGGATGCAAATGACACCGCTCTGAATTGCCTCCGTGGTAGGCGACGGCTCACGCCAAAAGTTTCAAATTTCTCTCACTTGTTTTAGCACAGAAAATCACAGATAAAAGCACAGGAACACCGACGTGCTCCAGAAATCTGTACAATGTTTTCGCTCGGCCGACGACCACACTCAGGACCAGCGTAAGGGCAGCCAGCCGGCATTCGCTGGATTTGTCAGCGTCGCTCGAACTCGGCACGAAACCGCGTCACGCTGGTAGCACTCACAGTCGTTCGTCTTGTCGTTCTAGATTACGAATCGGTCATTCAGGAACGTTCAGAGTAGTTTCCGCGATTGCTTTTAGCACTCTGCCATGCCTTCGAAGTGGCGGCTATTAGGCACTGCATTCGAAGGCATCACGGCCTCTGGTTAGTTAGCGCCTCTGCACGCGTTGTGACATAGTGTACGCGAAGGAAAAATATCAAGTCTGGCTTGATTCCTCGCGCATCGTCGCGTATGCCTCTGTGACGCCGAGGCGCGAGCATACGCGTGCGAGCGGTTGGCACTAAAAACCTCCTAGCAACAACCAGTAGCTGCCGGATAGTCTGTTTTTATCGCCCTACACACCGAACCGGAGAACCATAGCCGACAATTTTCTGCCTAGATCTAGCCGCTCCATGTCTTCGCAAGGTCGTCGGACGTGTTCGCCACTCACGCATCGCTTTTCGTCCCCATCCACAACCGGCCGCTTCCCTTCAAGAATCTAGGCGGCGCAGCATCCGCAGGTGACGCGCGAATCCCACAAGGCCTTCAAACTTTCTGTTGACTCTGCCTACATGTATAAACTTCCTGGACATCAAACTTGGTAATGTTCATGTCATATCTCTTGTGACCACCGGGGCGCAGCTATTGGTTGTGAGTTCTGCTCTCCGCCCAAGGCTCCGAAATGTTCTCCCACCCGCCGAAACGAGTGCAGTATGAGCTGCCAATGGTAGCACTGCACCTATTGTCGGAAGGTGTACAGCCCGTGTCGCCGTCGGCGACCGCTATGCTATAGTTTTGTTTATTGTACTCGAACAGTGCCCACACGATCTCATCCTGGGCACAGATTTTCTTGCGCATTGCGCAGCCCATATTGAATGATCTGATAGAGTTGTACAGCTTGATCTTCCCTTTCCTGCTGACGCCGTATTTGATTCTTCATCCCGGTTGTGTTCCGCGGAGTTCACTTGTCTGTTCCAATAGCTTGCGAGAGCTGTTATCCCGACGCCCTCTCTTCCCGTTGCAGACGGTGACTATGTCGTGTCGCCGCTCGCTGACGTGGTTCTGAGAGAAATATTGCCATGCCAAGCACCATAGTCCACATACAATATAATCGGGCTTGCATACCAGTCGACAATTTTGGATTTTTTACGGGCATGCTTCCCCAAGGCATCGCCATGGCGAATCTGTCTCCTCTGGAAGAATGCAACATTTTCCCCTTGACCACTGCATCTCTCTTCGTTAGCAGCACACCCTTGTCGCCGATTGCTTCGTTCTCGCTGACTGCGCACATCATTCTTAGGATGATTGCTCCTGACCTTCCTGAGGAACACACAACAGCCTTTCGTCCCCTGCTGTAATCTTATCCGGATATCTTTGAATTGAACGAGCGGTCTCTAGGACATACTTCTGTTGTCACCTATCGAATCAACATCGGTGACACTAGCCACATTCTTAGGTTACCATATCGCGTCTGCGCTGCAGAAAGCACTATCATACAAACAGAGGTCGACAAGAAGTTCGACAAGCACATTGTTGAACTGTGGGCAGCCCCAGTGGTCTTTTTAAAGAAAAAAGACCACTCGTGGCATTTCTGCCTTGAATACTGTCACCTGAACCGGATAACCAAAAAAGATGTGTATCCACTGCCCTGCATAGTTGAGGCCCTTGACTGCCAATGGATCGAACTATTTTTTTTCCATCGATCTTTGTTCAGGTTAATAATGGCCGATCAGCGTTGGTGAGATAGACCATATAAAAAAACCACCGCCTTCGTAACACTCACACACATACACACACACACACACAAACACACACACACACACACGCACACACACACACACACACACACACACATATATATATATATATATATATATATATATATATATATATATATATATATATATATATATATATATATATGTATATATATATATAGCATTGAGGATATATTAGCAATAGGGTAGATACTGCAGTGGTAAACTCTCATCTCAAGCACTGCAGCAGTGGACGAGGGGTTCAAGCATTCAACTACAATCTAGGAGGTACTGGGTTTGATTTGCAGTGTCCCCGAGCACTTTTTCTTTTTTTCAAGAGGTTGCCCGGCCTGAGAAAATGCGTAGCGGGGGGTACTCACTTCTCGGGAAGATGGCTTTCGCCCTCTCTTCTTTCACTTCCCTTTTGACCCAAAGGCGCTGCGCTGTGCTCCTTCATAAATCCCATATATATAATTCCGAGTTCATATTTTCCTCCTCTATCCTTTAATATCGCAGGAATGCCCAGTTCCACAATAACAATAACATTCCTGGTATATTACTTTTCTCGTGTCTGAATATTCGGCGAGCGGGCAGTCATCACGAAGTTTTCAAGAAAATCTAGGCATCCAGCGAGCTAATTGCTTGCGGCCAAGTTCATCACCTTTTTCGGGACACGTTTTTGTGTTAGTTTGGTGGGAATCACAACATACAACAAGACGAAAAAGCATGGACAGATAGAGAAGATACAGAGTGATTAGTTCGTGTCTTCTCTCTCACTACCTCTTATGTTGCTCACTTCAGTGTAATGTCGCTGCAAATGGCTGAAAAGAACTAATGTAGCTAATCGAGCTCTGCTGAGAGAGTCCCTGATTGTGCAGAGTGAAACACAACAAGGGCAAATTGATTAACGTCTTAATGAGATACTCTGCTTTTGGTTAATACAATATATTTTCAGCCAAATTCTATTTCTAATAACAGTTCCAAAACAGAAGAAAAGTGCATGGACAAATTCCGTGTATTCAGCTTGACTAGGTTTGTGCCCTTAAAAGTAAATGCCAACAGGTATTACAACATACGTAATATCGCACACATATACAACCACGGGTGATAGCCTGTTTATTTTGATTGAGTTTGATACGTTGAATTTGACGTATTCGACCAAACCAATGTGTGCAACATATGACATGTAGAAGATCTATGCTCTAAACTATTATTTGCTGGTTGGTCTCATTTCACCCAATTTCTCGCTCACGTCTGTACGCTGGCAAGCAAAACAACTTCTTCGAATGCACATATCTTGTGTAATGTTACATTTATTTTTCTGCAGTAAAAAACAAATTGAACAGTATTATGGCTCAGAAGAAAAAGAACTAGAAATTCAGCCAAATCATTTTCAAACTTACTCATCAATGATAAACGGATTCTCATTTAAAACATACATACATACATACATACATACATACATACATACATACATACATACATACATACATACATACATACATACATACATACATACATACATACATACATACATACATACATACATACATACATACATACATACATACATACATACATACATACATACTGTGACGTGCCGTTGTGGCCATCGGATATAGTGGGTTCCAAGGCGGCCTAAGAAGGACGTCCACACTCTTTCAAGATCAAGAAGAGACTACCAGACCCTTCTTTTTTTCACATTCTTCGAGCGCCCACGAGCTCGGCGCCGATCTACTTCGTTTCCTTCACGCAAGGACGCGAGACACGCAGTGAGCGTCATCTTCTATCACTCGTCACATGCCCGGGTTTGGAAACTAGTCGTCCCGACTTCATACACAAAACACTAAGACATACATAACTAAAATAAGTTAAACAGGCCAATCTGTAACTATTTACAAAAGCCAACGAAACATCGTCTATCCACTTTCAGGCACACAAAACTATATACAAGCGCTAACAACTATTTACAATGCATGCAACTCATGCCCGAAGCACTGTGTTGCTTCATGTGGACATGGGGCTCAGATATGGTCCTCATTTTTCAACATTCACCATGTCATTTCCCATGTTCTCCGCGAGTTTGATCTCGTAGTTCACGGGAGACAGTCTGCTCACTATCTTTTGAGGACCGGTGTACGGTATATTTGTTCTCACTCCGGACATTAGAACCTTGAGGAACACCAGTTGTCTTCTTTCGAACACAACGTACTTGTGGTGCTAGTCAAAGTGCCCCTTTTGTTTTTCTTAAGCCAGTCGTTTGTGCGTGGCTGCGAGCTCCATGATTTTCGCAGTCGTTCACGCAGCACCGTGAAATAGTTTGATTCTTTTCTGAGCTCTTCAAGCTCTCGCCAGTTGTATAGAACGTCTGAATGTAGCCCCGAATCCATACCGCAGACCAGGAAGAAGGTAGTTTAGCGAACTGTGTCTTGGTACCCGATGTTGTAACCAAATAAAATATAAGGGATGACCTTGGCCAATTTTCTCCCCCGGTGGTAGTCATGACAATCATATGTGTGATTGTCTTATTGGCTTTTTCGCACAAGCCGTTTGCTGCTGGGTGATATGCTGTAGTGGCAGCATGTTTGATGCCCCGATGTCTGTGGTATGCCTCAGTAGAGCGCGCCATAATTTGCGTACCGCGGTCTGTGATAATTGTGGATGGGCATCCGTGTTTTAAGATGATCCGTCGTTCGACAAGCTTCTGGACGAATGTGGCTTCTATGTTACGGAATGGTTTTGACTCCACAAACTTTGTGAGGTAATCAATGGCTACAATGATGTACCTGTAACCTCTTGAAGTTTTGAATGGCCCTATTAAGTTTACCCCGACTGTGTGAAATGTGCTGTTGACATCTATTGGCTATAACAGACCGTGAGGCACCGATGTCGATATCTTAATCCTCTGACAAAGGTCACAGCGACGCATGTACCGTCTGACATCTGCATAAAGCTTCGGCCAGTAATACTTAGACCTAGGGGCCTCGAATGTTCTCCTGATGCTGATGTGGCCAACGTATCGCCCTTCATACATTTATTGTAGTGTGTCAGCTTGTCGTTGTGCAGGAAGGCGGAGGAGAAATTGACTGCAGACTGGACATTGGTCTCTTTGGCGCAACACGTCGTTATGCTCGATGAACTTCTTTTGCATGCGTTTCTGTTGCTTTTTCGTGCCCAGCGCACGCCTAAGGATATCCAGGACTTCAGCGCAAAATGAATCCTGATGCTGCTCCCCGCCCACGTTGTCACAGAATTGCAGTGATGGATATGACACTGCAAGAATTAATTCAGCATCATCAACAATGGGGGATTTCTGAAAAGACAAGCTGGTGCGCTGTGCACAATTCCTGATTCATAGATGACATCAAAGTTGAATTCCCGCAGAATCAGTGACCAACGAAGACGGCGTTGGTTTCCTTCCTTGTAGTGCAAGACCAAGCACAATGCATGGCGGTCACTGACAACTTGAAACTTTCGGCCAATCAGGTATAGGCCTTGCTGTTCTAAGGCCCATTTTGCTGCATGAGCTTCCAGTTCTATCGAAGAATAATTAAACTCTGCGCCTTTGAGAAATCGACTCAAGTAAAGCACTGAACAATATCGTCGCTTTTAATTTTCTTGCCGCAAGAGACCTCCCAACCCAAGCCGAGATGCATCTGTGTGTACTTGGACTCCAAATTCTGGTTCTCGGAGAATCGCTTAAGGACAGGCGGCTGGTGCAAATCGCGCTTTAATGTCTAAAATGCCACTTTCTGATCTTCTTTCCAAGAAAAAAAGTAGCTTTTCTTTTAAGAGTGATCGAAGAGCGGCTGTGATAGCGCTGTAGTTCGGGATAAACTTCCTGAAGTACGATGTGAGCCCGATGAATGATTCTAGTTCCTGTACATTTCGAGGAGGCCGGAAAACCGGAACCACTGCCAGTTTCGATGGGTAAAGAGATACACCGTCTTTTGAGACAACGCGCTTAGGGTAATTGATGGCAGTACAAAGAAAAGAAACATTTTTGTGACTTGAACTTCGAGGCTGCTATTTCGAACCTTGTAAATAGACCCTGCAGGTGAGAAACGTGTTCTTTAAATGTCCGGTTGAAGACTACTCGGTCACCCATATACACAGAGGCATTGTCATATTTAATACCGTCAACGACCGTATCCACTGCTCGCTGACATGTGAATAGGGCACCTTTAGGCCAAATAGCATACGGAGGAATTTGTAAAAACCCCTTGGCGTGACGAAGGCAGTCTTCTGTGTGTCGTCAGGACGCATGGTGATCTGATAAAATTGAGACACCAAGTCCATAACCGAAAACTACTTGCTTGCGGTAGGTGCCTGCAGCGCATCTTCAATTCTTTGGAAAGGGAACACAAAGTCCTCAGTAACGTCGTTGAGACGTCAGTAATCAAAGCACATGCACGTCGTCCCGTCTTTTTTTGCTACAAGGGCAAGGAGTCACGCCCAAGGACTCCGAAAACGTCGCACTATATTGGTATCGCTGAGGTTCTTGATGAGACCTTTGTCGAGATCACGCAATGCTGGTGACAATCTACGGGGACGTTGCGATATTGGCTTTGCGTTTCCAGTTCGAATGCAATGTCACTCAACTGTGCAGGTGCCTACATCTGTACTTGACTGTGCAAAGCAAACCAAATGTTGCACCAAATCCTTCACAACCTCCAGCTCATTGGAAGATAACATTGTTCCAATGTTAAAGCTGCCATCTCATATTGCGATTTAACGGTGCTGCGGATTGATGACCGTATTAACTGGTGGCGCATCAAGGTCCAAAGCAGAAGAAAGGCATGAAATTCGGAGTATCTGTTGGCAGTCCTTTCCAGAAAGTTCAATATCCTCGATTCTGCTTGCTTCTTCATTGAGGCCGATTGTCATCTGATAAGGAAGCAAAACGGCTTGAGAAGAGCAGTTCATGATCAAAACCTTCGTTGTATCTTTCGGTGCAGCTGTTACCATGGGCTTCACTATGACTGAATAGCGGTCGTACAAGAGCTTTGCCTCGGTGAGGACAAATAAATGATTTTCATCTTCCGACACCCGATGCCAGGCCACAGGAACTAACTTCCGCGATAAAGATGGCAGTGGTTGCTCCCAAACCAGGTAAACCTTGCGTAGCTTTTGGGGGACCGATACCACGAAGCCCTCCAAGACCCAGTCTATGATGGTTCTTGAAGCCCGCAAGAAGTCATCGCCTAGCAGTGTTCCTTCGTGAGGTAACAGGGGAAGAACAACAAGGTCATGCTGTGGTGTTTGGTCGTGCACTGTCGCCACAGAACTGACTTGACCTAAATTTGACCCATCGGACAAGGCCGCTTTCCCGAAGTCGTCGAACTCAACCTGCGTGTTTCGTTGGGGTAACGCACCTTGTTTCCCACCTCTACACCTGGCTCGCCGCTAGTGCCTCCATGAACGCCACCATTGACGTTTATTAAAACGTATTAACGGCCTACCCTCTCGTCTTTCTTAAGACTGAGTGGGGCATGTCCAAGGCTTGTCCAGGGCATGTCCAACGCAGTGACGAACGCCTCCGCTTCTTCCTTTCTCTGCGATGTTTGCAAACCAACTCGGTATTATCGCTGCACTGCTGAAGCGTAACGTTCTTGCTCTCATCAGCCACTGCGCTGACCATGCCTACATTTGACGATGTCGAAATGTATTCTTGAGGCACGAAGGAGGTTTCTAGCATCTTACTGGGCCCATTAGGACTACTGGCACTCTCGTCATTCACGCAAGGAGCGTCTTTTGACACCGTCCCTACCTCTAGGCCAGCCAAGGCCTCGTTCTCAGCATACTCTACCTCAATGTATTCTAGAATACGCAGGCCCTTCTCTGGCGCGATCTCTGTTTGTAGCGCTTTATGACGCGCCTCAACTTCAGGCGCTTTGTGACGCACCTTGCTTTCAGAATTCAGTCTGATTCTTTGTTACTTTTTGCTAACAGAAGTTCCAAATCTTCTGATTAGCTCTGTTTAAACAACTTCGTAGTTGTTCGCGTGCTGCTCACTGAGTCACGCAACAACATTCGCTGCCTCGCAGGGCATAACAGGGAACAGCTTCTGAGACCAGGTGTCTCGCTCACACTTCAGTTGCCTACACTTTCGTTCAAAAAGCCTAAGATACAGGCCCATATCCGATGATACCTCATATGGCTGCATGTGTCTCGACATCTCGAACTCTGCCTCATTGTCGAGAAGAAGTGCTCCTCATTGCAGTCCCTACCTCTTACTCAACTTGTTATCTTGTTCGATAAACTTTATCTCGCGTTCTAGTTTTTCGTCTTCTCCATTTCCTTCTATCTGAGCTGCTCTTAACTTTCTTTTAATGATGAGGTCCCATTCGTCGCTTAGTTCCTCATCATCAGCCCCCAAATCAATAATAGCTTGATTATGAGTTTTTTTGCCAAACCCTTTGTATCGATCTCCGATTCCTCACACAATAGCAACAAGTCTGACTTCTGCAGCTCCCGTAAGTCGATGATCGTGCTGAGTGCTCGCTACTTTCTTATTAACTTTCCGAAACAGCGAAACTGAGTCTTTCGGCAAAGTTAACTACCAGTTCGAAAATTTACCCTCTTTTAAAACCGAGTTCACTCAAAGGAAAAGCCAAGCACTCATTCATACGTGATCCATGTCTCGAAACAGTTGCTTCCCTTAGCCGACTGTTGTTGTCACTTGTAGCTTCGTATCCGACCACTGCCCACCAGTTGTTGCGGCTCTCAGCGCTGTTCACCAGTAGTCGCTTCGGATCCCAGCGCTGATCACCAGTTGTTGCGAATCGGGGGTCTACTCGGTCTCTTGTGGTAGCGTGGCGCAACTTCGGGTGGAGGAAACGAACGCTGACAAAATGGGGATACGAAAAACAAACAGTTTTATTGCACTATTTACACCTATTTACAACATAGAAAGGTTGAGAGTTTCATAAACCAGTAGCGTGGTGCTTGAACCGTTATATGGTTCAGAGCGACGTCCAGCACTCTGCGGCGTCGTTTCAAGCCTTGTCGGGCTTCTCCTCCTTGAGTGGAACACCAATCTCACACACACAACAGGCGAGGGGTAAGAGCATGCACGGCCCACGTGAACGCCGAATATTGAGTCGTGATCACAGCACTGCAAGGTGGCGCCAGCGGGGCTCTTCCTTGTCGTGTGTGTGCCGCTGGTCGATGGGTCCCAATACATCAAAGGGTCCACCGATCTGTTCGCTCAATTAGCGGGGCGATTTGCGGCGGCTGCCGCGGTCTCTTCACAGGAAGTTGCTGTATTTCCTGTCCTTTCTCAAACGGCTTACGGCGTCGTGGCGACACGACGTCTCTCCCTCCGGCTAGCAGGGACAATACCTGAATAGGCCGCCGGCCGGTTGGCTACTTGTTTGAGAATTAAAAGAGCGCCACTCCTCCGTCGGATCTGGCGCCGGTCATAACAGCACCTAGCAAGGGTTCTTGAAGCACTTAGCACTATTAGACTTCAGGTCAACATAAAGAAGAGTGAGTTTTTCTGCAGAAAAGTAGTGTTTCTGGGGAGAGTTTTCGATGGGCGAACCAAGGACACTAAATATCGCATTAGGAAGCTTACAAAGCCTTATGACACACTCATTAGGAGTTTTTTCTTGGACTGACAGGCCGTTTTCCTGCATCTATAAAGGATTATGCAATAAAATTGAAATTTGTGACCGCATTGACTCAGAAAGGCGTTTCCTTCGTCTGGTCCGACGAATGTCGTAAGAGCTATCTGAAGCTTCTCCGAGCAATTCAATCTGGTCTTGTACTAGCACTGCCTGACTTTGATCTTCCGTTTAATTATATACAGATGCATCTCACTACGCTGCAGGCACCATCCTGTATCAGCGCGATGAAAATTAGCAGCCCAGAAGAGAGCTTAAGGTCATCGGATACTATTTCTACATGTTCACAAAGAGTCAGGAGAATTACACGACAACAGAGAAAGAAGTTTTAGCGGTCATAATGGCTCTCAGATACTCGAGAAGTTATCTAGAAGGCAAGCATTTCAACCTGTTTACTGATGACCAGGCTTTCACCTATTTATCGAAACTTGCACAGCAGAAGAGCAGAATAGCTCGATGGGTCATCGAGATCCAGCAATTCGGTTTCGAAATAATGCATAGACCAGGCCAGAAGCACAAGGACGTTGATTCTTTGTCCCGCCTTCACGTGCCACAGGAAATTCTGCATACAAGCATCAACCTGTTGTAATCATAGAAGGGCACTCAAGACATAGAGCTGCGCAATGGGAAGATTTATGTGTCTGAAACAAACGTTCCCCATATGCTGAAATTATATCACAACAGTCCCCATGCCACAGGGAACGACGAATTTTGGAGGACATACCACAAACCTACTCACAGATTTACATGGCAAATGATCAAAGCAAATGTTGCCCATTGTGTGAAGACGTACCATGAGTGCCAAATGGTGAAGTCAAGATACAAGGCTTGGGGAAATACAATGGTATCACCAGAATAATCTACTGTACCTTTCAAAGTAGTTCACCTTGATTTCTCTGAAGCTAAAAAAAAGAGTGAAGGCGTCAAGAGAAACCAAGCTTTGCTGGTAGCGGTGGAGGAGTGCATGCGCTTCGCGGTTGCAAAAGCCGAAAGAGAATACGCGAATTGCGTAACAGCATTGTTGAAGACAGCAATTTTTTAAACACATCAAGGTCATCGTTGCCCCGCCGTAGTGGTCTAGTGGCTAAGGAATTCGGCTGCTGACCCACAGGTCGCGGGATTGAATCCCGGTGGCGGCGGCTGCTTCTTCGATGAAGCGGAAATATTTTAGGCTCGTGTGCTCAGATTTGGATGGATCTTAAAGAACCCCAGGTAGTCGAAATTTGCGGAGTTTTCCACTGTGGCGTCTCTCATAATCATATGGAGGTTTTGGGACGTTAAACCCCACATATCAATCAAGGTCATCGTTGCCGACAATGGGCCAGAGTTTAGGAGCCCACCAAAAAGCTATGCAACTGGGCCCACGAAAGGAACACCGTGCTTCGATACCCAGTGCCTTATCATCCAGAGGCTAAATACTTTGTTGAATACATAATTAGAGACCTCAAAATGTATATCAAGTTATACCTGGAATCCAAGGGAGGCTGTGAGGGTGCTTTGGAGGCAGCTGTACATCATGATAACAGGTCTAACACCGCCAGCATCAGGTGCAGCCCACCATTCGCTGCGTTCGGTACTGTTCCTTGGCTGTCGGTGGACCAAGATTCGGGCTTAGTTAGAAGGATCACACTGATGCAACCCCCACACTTAACTCCAACACCAAAAATACAGAAGTACGATGATGCATTTTGATCGTCGCCACGGCACCAAGATGCCAGAGATCAACCCTGGTTCCGTGACACTAGTTAGAAAAGGATTGGTCTCAAAAGCCCGGTTCACCGGTGCGAAACTATGAAGCACCGATGACTTCTCAAGGTGTTGTATTATACTGGGCGAAGTGAAAAAACAGAGGAGGCGTGTATCGGAAATGTGGTGCCATATTAGAAGCGTGGGGGGGGGGGAATGACAGCCGGCCGGGAGTGTGTAGCGATTCACATTACTCGCGCCAGCAATATCAGGCGAGAACGAAGGCGAGGCCAGACAAAAAAAGCAATGCAGTCATACTACCTGCACGAACACTTTACACACACACACACACACACACACACACACACACACACACACACATACACACACACACACACGCACACACACACAGATGCACGCACGCACACACAGTCTCTCTCTCTCTCCTCGTGTTTCGAAACTCATCGACCCTGAAAGACTTCGTTAATTAACGCAAGCGCTTCGAAGAAGCGAAAAGTCATCGTATTATTCTACGATTTTCGCTACTTATAAGCACCTTAACAGCTTCTACCTGCGAGGGCGTCCATGTACCACCAGCCCCTGCTGCTTCCGATAATATTGTGCTCTTCGTGAGCCGTTAAATCGAGGCAGCATCTCCACTTTCTGATCAAGTCCGGGCCCCCGATGGCCCTCGCGCAGCGATTTCTTTGATCCACAGTGTTGTGCTAGTAACTGGCCCATGCCGGACTTCAGAAGCTAGGCCCCACCAAAAGGGCCGACATACATTGCTGAAAAACCGTAAGTTGGGCCAGTTCGTTAGAATTCATTGTGAACTAGTCCACAGTGCAACACCAGAATAACAGGACAGGAAAGTAACAAAAGAGATTGTAAAGTGCCGCCTTTTGCTGAAGGAGCAAAGGACAAAGAGTCTTTTGCTCCTTCCCTGCTCTGCTCTTATGGTGTTGTGCTGTAAACATGTTCACGATGAACAGACCTGACTGTCGTCTACTCAGTGCACCTGATATTTCCCGCGGACCAAATAGCCACCCATGTTACCGGACTTTGGCTGGAATGGCGAACCTCTGATTACAGGCTGATCTGCTTCAGCTTTGAACGCGTCAGCCGATCTCACGTCATGGCCGCTCTTCCTGAAATTGGCAGCCATGGATGCATTATTTCAACACTCGGCGCCCATATACTAGTTCCCGAACACCGATCTACGTTGAACAAGACGACGCTTCGCCATCCAGGACCACCCAAAAAAAAACTGCTCCCCGTCGCCATTCGGACGCCTGTCCCGCCCAACTAAGCGTCGTCGCGCTCCCTCATTCTCCTACCACCCCCAGGCCTCAGAAAACTGCCCCGCCGCGGTGGTCTAGTGGCTAAGGTACTCGGCTGCTGACCCGCAGGGCACCGGTTCAATTCCCGGCTGCGGCGGCTGCATTTCCGATGGAGGCGGAAATGTTTTAGGCCCGTGTGCTCCGATTTGTGTGCACGTTAAAGAACCCCAGGTGGTCGAAATTTCCGGAGCTCTCCACTACGGCGTCTCTCATAATCATATCGTGGTTTTGGGACGTTAAACCCCACAAATCAATCAATCAGGCCTCAGAAAACTGACGGGCACAGCTCCAAGAATTGACCCTGCCTTAACGACCCGACCCGAAATTCCTCTACACATGATACCCACACAACTTGATCAAAGCAAATATTGCAATATTGACGGTATTTCTGTAGCAGCACTCATTGACACCGGCGCTCGCTAATCAGTCATGAACTCCAGCCTTCGTGCTCGACTGAAGAAAGTGCTCACTCCTACTCCGATCACTGTAGTCTGAGTAGCCGATGGTGCAACACCAGTGGTCACTGGGATGTCTTGCCATCCGCGTCACTGTTGCTGTACATAATACCTCTCTTCTTTTTTACGTACTGGACCGCTGCCAACATGACATGATTTTGGGACTCAATTTTCTGTCGCAGCCTTCCGTCATAGTTGGCTGTTCTGCTGGTGTTGTTCAGCTCGTCCTACTACATGTCGTTGAGCCTCGCGATCCTGCACCGCCAAAGGTTTGCTCCACCAATTTTGTTCGTCTATCTTGTTGAGCTGCGCCGTATATCGATGCCTCTTCTGACCCAATGGTGGCTGACGGCGATTATGTCGTGCCACCTAATAATGTCATCCTCTTTTCGCTCACTGTTGCGTTCCCACACACGATCACCACTACGACGAACAACGCGGCATGTCTCCTTATTGTGAACTTTGAACTATGCTGCCCCTAGGCACCAGCCTTGCAAACCTTCCCACGCTCTTTCCTGTCTCTCTTGTTTTCCTTCAAGTTTGCGCAGCAAATCAATTTTTCTATTCTTAACGCTAAGTGCTCTCCATAACCACACAACATACTGAATGCATTTCTACGCAGGTATGCTGAAGCAGTAGCTCCCTTTCTGGTAATCATATATTGTCCCTCATTGTCCTCAGCTGCTGTTCCTGCAGACTGGCTAACTACACGGGTCGTTCCTATTCCGAAAAAGGCGACTTAGCCCAAATAACCAATCAACACCCTATTTCAATGACATCTGCAAGCTGCAAGTTATACGAACATATTATTGCTAATAAAGGAATGAAGTTTCTAAATGGTAACAGTGTACTGTATCCTCACCAGCAAGGCTTTCGCAAAGGGTTATCCACTGTAACACAGCTTACGACAATCATTAAATACCTTGATAGTATTCTTGACAAGTCAAGCCAAATTGACGTTATCTTGTCAGATTTTAAAAAAGCATTCAAGCTTATTCCTCGTAGTAAACTCGTAAGAAAAAAAAACCGTCAATAACCTTGCAGCATACATTATTAACTGAGTAGCGGCTTATTTGCCTAAACTGCTTGCGATTAGGCAAATAAGCCGCTACTCAGTTAATAATGTATGCTGCAAGGTTATTGACGGTTTTTTTTTATATATCACCCCACCATATATATATATATATATATATGGTGGGGTGATATTCAATGGATCCGGTGGAAAATGCAGTATAAAAAGAGGTCGACAAACGTGCGAAAAAACACTAGTTTTACTAACGTTTCGGCAGGTGGGCCTGCCTTCGTCGGAGTGAAGGCAGGCCCACTCCGACGAAGGCACTCCGACGAAGGCAGGCCCACCTGCCGAAACGTTAGTAAAACTAGTGTTTTTTCGCATGTTTGTCGACCTCTTTTTATACTATATATATATATATATATATATATATATATATATATATATATATATATATATATATATATATATATATATATATATATATATATATAATATTGGTAATGAAGTTTGTCTCCCAATACAAATAGGCTATTTCAGACGATTGTGTTTTGTTAAACAAAGTTTGTTCTCTTAATGATCATTTAATAGTTAACTCTAACCTTCAATACATTTTGTCGTGGCTCAAGTGGTGGGGCATGGCATTGCAGACAGAAAAAAACCGTTTACATGTCTGTACAAAAAAAGTTAACAAATCTTCGTTCATTTACAACCTAGTATCCACACTGCTCACCCAAGTAAACCTATATAAATACCTTGGAATCACAATACCCAGTGACCTAAGCTGGAATAACCACATTTCCAACATCTGTAACTCTTCTTCCAAGAAACGCTGAATCCTCAGGCGCAAACTAAAACATGCTCCTCATGACACTAGATTTTTGGCTTACAAATCACAAATCCGACCAAAACTCGAATATACTTGATTCGTATGGGACCCCTACACAAAAACTAACATTGATGCATTAAAGATGGTACAACACAAAGCAGTTTGATTTACTTTTTCTAAATATAGAATAAACGACTGTCCCTCCGCCCTATTAATACAACACAATATTCGGACTGTACACTTCGAAGAAAAATACAGCGGTAAAAACTTTTTTCCAGCTTGAAAACAATTGCTTCTTCCTTAAACCAAAGGCCTATGTGTCCTCACTTACAGCACGTCGATCAAAACATCGTCATGATCTTTCTCTAACGCCATGCAGCACCAGAAATAACCTATTTAGGTTTTCATTGTTCCAATAAACTGTAAATGATTGCGATAACCTGAAAATATGACAAATAAACGCAGATTCAATTCAACGTATATCTTATTATTAATATCAACAATGTCACATTGATTAGCCCTTCGTTCCTTAGTTTTACTGTTATTGTTCTTGAGTATTTAAAAAGCGTTATAGCTGTCTTCGACCTTGTATTTGTATGTGTAATGTCCTCCATCTGTATCGAAGCGCCAGGTGTGGCTAAGTTGATTGCTGGACTTAAATACCATTCTTCACCAGGTTACGATTTAATAGACTCGAAGTTTTTGAAGAATACAAGTTCATTTAGTTCTATTATTTTAACAAAAATATTCCAGCAATCACTTGACACATCTACGCTACCCATACAATGGAAAATAGGTAAGGTGGTACCACTCTTCAAATCTGGCCAAAAAACATCCCCCGTAAATTACCACCCTATATCTCTAACTAGTACCTGCTGTATATTACTGGAACATATCATATTCTTACATCTAGTCAATTTCCTTGAATCAAATTCGTTTTTTACATCTGCACAGCACGGTTTTCGCAAATCGCTCTCATGCGAAACACAGTTAATATCTTTTACTCACAAGCTACATCGCATTTTAGACCAATCATCAAAAGCTGACTGTGTTTATTTAGACTTTTCCAAAGCCTTTGACAAGGTATGCCACAAGCTGCTACTACTCAAACTAAGCAAACTCCAACTTGATGACACCATAATGAAGTGGATTGTATGTTTCCTTAAAAATCGCTCGCGATTTGCTTCAGCTAATAATCATAACTCTTCACTCAGCCAGGTTTCCTCTGGTGTCCCCCAGGGATCTGTTCTTGGACCTCTTTTGTTTGTTATTTACATTAACAATCTGCCTTCTCTTAAATCCTCTAATGTTCATTTCTTTGCCGACGACTGCGTAATTTTTCGGGAAATAACTGCTGACAACGACTTCTACTCTCTCCAATCAGATCTAACTAGTGTAAGCAACTGGTGCAAAGAATGGTTAATGGAACTTAATGTCACTAAATGTAAAGTAATGCGTGTATCGAGAACTACTAGTTGTATGCCTATATATTACCTGAACAATACACCACTTGAAATCGTTTCCTCTTACAAGTACTTAGGTGTTCATATTACCAACAATTTAACTTGGACGAAACACATCGAATACATTATTAACAAGGCAAACCGCATGCTGGGTTATTTACGTCGAAACTTTTTTTCAGCTCCGTCTTCTTTAAAACTTTTTCTATACAAAACACTAATCAGATCAAAACTAGAGTACACAACACCAGTATAGGATCCTTGCCACGACAACTTACTCACCGCACTTGAACTTGTTCAGAATAATTCAGCCCGTTTCATTCTATCAAATTACAATAGAACGGCAAGTGTAACGGCAATGAAAAGTAGTATTGACCACCATCTTTAGCATCACGACGTCGCATTTTTCGCCTAACTTTATTTCATAAGGTTTATTACCATGCTTCTCTCCATGCTGAACTGCTTTCACAACCTCAGTACATATCATGTCGAATTGACCATAATCATAAAGCTGGAGTTGTTTCACCTAACACTAAACATTTTGCGGAGTCTTTCATTCCAAAAACATCCCGAGAGTGGAACCACCTTCCCGCCGATGTTGTTTCCATACGCGTTAATCACCTGTTTCTTCAAGCATTAGCTAATATTGTATAATCAGGATAATCTATGTTTTTCTATTTAAACGCGTGCTCTGTTTTTTCTATGTTTTGTACATCTTGTTACTCCCACTCCCGTCTTCAATGCCCATGGCCTTGAAGGTTTAATAAATAAATAAATAAATAAATAAAATAATCTATTGTTCATGCGTGTGCATTATGCTCTCTAGTATTATCTTTGTTTTTTTCTGAAGTTATTGTTATTATTTTTAGGTCTTTAAAATTTTTTTATTTTAATGTCGTTTCTGTGAATTTATGTATTTTGTGCTCCCCTCCTCCGTGGACCCAATTAAGGTGTGCCGTATTGTGTAAATAAATAAAAATAAAAAAGGCATAGACGAAAAGTTGAAGAAGATATTACGATGCCATTTATGTCGCAATCATCCTATCTACAGGCTCTTAAGTCCATGGTACATAGCTCTGACATAGTTTTACATAAACCCTGACGCTTTTTTTCTTCCATATAATCACGTATTCATGTTTTTGCTAGTTATTTAAATATAGTGCTGCTGTGCTTGTATGAACTTGTTGTACTCTTCTTTTGCTGTTATTATCGCCACATTGCCTCATATGTGTTTATTGGAACCCTTTTTTGTACTCATTTGTACTCACTCCTGCTTAAGGTGTGAAGATCAGACCGGCAGTACTGTAATAAATAAATAAATAAATAAATAACGTAAGCAGTTTTCCACTTAAGGCCACTAAGATCGGTATCTATGATACGCTCAAACATTGCTTGATAGTCACATTTATTGGCGTTAAATTTAACTTTCGCGTGTTGAAAAGGCCGTCTTGTCCATGTCCGCTTCGTGCAGAGGTATTTGCAAATACTCTGAGCGGAGATCAAGGCTTGAGAAATATTCAGCATCCTTAAGTGAGTCCAGCACATCATTGGTTCATGGCATCAGATATACGTCTTCGCGCGTGATAGAAGTAAGTGCTCGATAATTGAAACAAAATCGTACGGAGGCGTCCTTTATTTCGGATCAGCACCATGGGTGAAGACCAATAACTGGACGATGGCCGAATGATATCGTGTTTCAGCTTGTCAGTGACGTTGTCCTCGTTGATCTGGCACTTTGAAGACCACATGCGGTAAGCGGGGTGGCGTACAGTCAAATTGTGCTCTGCTTCGATGCGGTTCACTGTGACAGAAGGGCGCCCAAGAAGCTTGGAGTAGACGTCAAAGGAATCACTGGGTTTCAAGTAGAGCTAAGGCAGCGTCCTTTTGCTCTGCAGGGAGATTGATTATTGATGGTGGCAGTTAATGCTGTGGTCGTCGCATGGTCATCATTAGTAGTTGGAGGCAAAGGTGCACTTGTGTTAAAGGACATCAGGGCAAGAGATTTGATGTCAGCAAAACAGGGCACAGCGGTACCCTGGGAGAGAACAAGTGGATGCAATGTAGGGTTACGAGCAGTGACCAACGCTGTGTTGTCATGAAATTAGGCCAAACTAGGCGCAATAACAATGCCACCAGAGAGCCATCAATTGCAGGATGCGAGAGACACATCACCGTAAAGGATAGTATTGGACGTAAACGTCAGAACATGCTCGTTGCCAGGTGGAATGGAACAGTCAGCCACCATGACGAAATGCAGTTTGCGAGTGTCGTCATAAGATGAAAGTTCTGTGTCCATCATTTGAACAACTCGCTGATGGCAAGATATCACGGCCGATGCTCAAAACCTAAAGACCCATCCTAGTAAGTTCGTGGGTACATGACGACAGAACGAGAGCCTGAATGTAATAAGTATGCCATCGATGTTCTCGCGCAGTACATACACCAATGGGCTCAACACGTACGGTATTGGCACAGCAAAGGGGAAATTCAGTATACGGCATTTTTACTTTTCGCAAGCAAGCCCAAAGTTCAATATTAATAACGCGAAACGCTGTATCCTCGTCTATCAATGCTCGGGTCCATATTTTATCACCGCAAACAGAACATTTGAGAACCGTTGTGGAGGAGTTGGACGTTGCCTGAAAGATACAGCTTTCCCTCCGGAAGCTGCACCATTTAGTGATCCGGGCAATGGCCTGAGGTCACCGTAGCTGACAGAAGGGGAGAAGAGGAGTGGCGCATTAGTGATGGAGAGCGGCGAAGCGGGAATTGACAACCACCGGATTCATCAACGCTATACGGAGACAGCGAGCAGTGTTCGTAGCATTGCTAGAATGGACCATGTTGTGAAACTACTGCACGAATCTATTCTCGTTTATAGTAATCGTAAGCGCGTCTCTCAAGCTGTTGACGACGTCGAGAAAACCTGAAAATATTTTCGTCATGAACACCTGAAAACAGTAGCAGACTGCACTAGGTGGGCGCCAGGCGTTGGAAGGTTGGAAGGCGGACGCGAGATTCGCGTGGTCACATCGTGAAGCGCGTGAAGTGGTTGCTGGCAAGGTGACACGAGCGCTGCCACCTCTGCATAGGTTGGCGTCGGTACTGGGTCTCGTCCGGGAGTTCCCGCACACGTCATACCAACAAGTTCTTTTCTAACAATGTTGCAGACGCTGGTGCCAGGAAACGCCATACGGAGCTCAAATGGGTGGAAGTAGCTTGCGCTTGTAGTTCCTCGCGTGTAATAGAACGAGTCAGCGTTCGTAGGTCACTGTTATTGTGTACGTTAAACGCCAGCTCGGGCGATATTTCAAGGTCAATAAATCAATTGGCTACGTTTATATGCACGTTTGTATCGTTCGTGCCAAATGGCAAGCTTGAGAATACCGTAGATAATTTTCAAATGAATTTTATACCTTGCCTCGAAGCACCCACCTCACTCGCCAGAATAATGGCAACACTGAGCGTGGGACGTTGAGTTATGCCTGGCGTAAGTGACGAAGCTGATGTGCCACTAGAGCATCTGCTTGCGTGCTACAGATTGTGTGGGTTTGGCTGGCGCTTCCTTAGTTAAAGGTGTCATTTTCTTTTGCGTGGTGGTGGGCATTCGATAGGTGGCAAGTGGTGTTGCGTTGGGAGCCACACTAGATTCGAATTATATTCAATATACCAGCGTAAGCGTTTTAGCTGATTACGGCATACGGCGTAAATAGGTAATGCAATCTGTTAGGCATTATGCGTCATTAGGCAGGTTCTGGAAAATAATTATATCACACGTAGAAGGGCACTTGGTTGGCTTTTGGTTTAGGTATTACGGTTTTTCGGGATCAAAAATTATTTTCAAAATTGTTGAGCATTTCACCTATTGGGCGCGTTACCTACGACCCTGCTAGCGATAACACCAGAACATTTAAAGGCAAGACTATACATGCCGACGCGCTTCGCCGCTTTTGATTGACGGCCGACGCTCTGCCCGCCGCTATCAGTGCCATTGCCTCACTGTAATCCTACTTATCAATTGTTGGCCACAAGGTCGGCCCGAATAAACAGTTTGATCTTCGACCTACTGTCTGCTGCCTTCGTCGTTGTCACGACCCCGTGACATCTGGTGGAGGTGCTTCCCGATCCATGAGCCGCACGCCCTCTTCCAGCCGTGACCAAGTCCACGTAGTAGAGAAAAATCGACACCAACCACGACCAACAATACCAGCGAGTGAGCCATAGGCGACAAGGTCTACCACCGGAGTACGGGCCTTTACCCAATACGACTCACACGTCCACCATGACAACCACTGCGGCAATGATGACTGCCGCTGCGCCACTGCCTGCGGCTATTGTGATGCACCCACCTTGAGAGCCACCGAGCTTTCATGGAGCACCTAATAAAGACCCAGAAACCTAGCTCGAGACATACGACTTAGTCACCACCTTGAACAGCTGGGACACCGAAGAAAAATGCGCCGCGTAAACTGCTACCTAGTAGACGCCGCAAAGACGTGGTTCGAGAACCGGGAGTCCACGCTGCAAAGCTGGGATGTTTTTAGGACGACGTTCCTCCGCACGTTCACGAGCTTCGTCCACAAGGAACGTGCTGCGACTATCTTGGAGACGCGTGTGCAACTCCCCAACAAGAACATCACAGTCTTCGTCAAGGAGATGACCCAGTTGTTCCACCACGCTGACTCCGCCAAGGCCGAGGACGAGAAGGGCCGTTCCGTTATGCGAAGTGTTAAAGAAGAGTTCTTTGTAGAGCTTTTGCGCAACCCGTCGAAGACGGACGAAGAATTCCTCACCTAGGCCATAACAATCTAGAAGATATTAGAAATGTGCACAAGCCAGTACAATCACCGCTCTTCAGCAGTACACTACACCGAGGCTCGTGCCCTCAGCAACGATGACTTGCACGAGGCAATCCGAGCGATTGTGAAAGAAGAGCTGCGCAAGCTATTATTTTCACCACAGCCTCAAGGTAATTCTATCTTCGACTTTCTGCGAGAAGTTCGACAATCGCTTCTAATTCCCCAAGCACCACTGCCAGAGCCGGAAGCTACGAGCTGCGTTGCTGCAGTGCACCGCTACGCTTCCCTCGCCTACGTCAGGACGCTGCCCAACCGCATTTCCACCGTCAGACACCACCACCACCACCATCATCGACGTCCTATCGGCCTCCCGTAGGCCAGCGCTGCGGTACTAAGAGGACTGACGTCTGGCACGCCACTGACCACCGCCCGCTGTGCTACCACTGCGGTGAGGCCGGCCACAGGTACTCCCACTGCCGGTACAGCCAAATGGGTGTACGTGGCTTTGCCATCGACGTGCCGCGTCCACAGCGGGCGAAAGACCACATAACTACGCCGGCTACCTCGCCGGAAGGCAAAGGACATTTCAAGGATCTTCTCGTTCACCTTCACCAGCTGCTACATGTTATCGCACCGTCGAAATTTACTGGCCCAAGCCGGGGATGGTCGCCTAGCCCTTATTAGGAAAACTAAGGGCAGCGACCGATGGAGATGTGGTTGCTGCACAACAAACTGCCGAAGGTACTCCGCAGATGACGATGACCCCACAACAAAACTTCAAGAACCCGCCGTCACCTCAACGTAGTCCTCACGTCTAAACTTCGCGAGCATAAAAAGCCTTGAATACGCAACTTCGAAACAGTGGTGGGAATCGTCGTAGCCGTGATCCGACGCCGCAACCCAACGGACAGGTGATGAACTAGCGACCTCGACATTCTCATCAACGGCCACAGAGTCACAGCTCTCGTCGACACCGCAGCTGACTATTACGTCATCAGTGGGACTACGCCGCGAAGTTAAAGGAAGTTAGGACCACTTGGGAAGGCCCTGAAATCCGTACAGACGGAGGTCACCAAGTAACATCAGCGGGAATCTGCGCAGCCAGAGTGACCATTCCCAGCCGTATTTGTCCCGCAAGCTTCGTTGTATTGCAGAATTGCTCGAGAGATGTCATGCTTCGACTGGAATTGACTTGAAGACAAAGTGGATAACACTATCCACAGAAAAAGCACTACCGCCACGCACGCCCTCAAGTAGCCGTGTCCTGATTGTGCTGGAAAAAGAAGTCACCGTTCCTCTTCGCTCAAGCGACTGCATTTCCGCCGGCACCCCAAAACTAGAAGAATACGAAGGCGTCGTTGAAAGCAATTAGCCCCAATTTCTCAACCGCAATATTTGTGTTCCAAGAGAAATCACTGAGCTACGAGGAGGAAAAGCAACAGTTATGCTTACGAATTTCAGCAACTAGTACAAACTCGTGAAGAAAGCTACAACGGTCAGCTACATCGACGAAATTATGAAAGCCATCAATGCTTTCACCCTCGCCGATTCTACAGAACCTACTCCGTGGAACGAAGCTCCTCGCCCAACTTTCTACGTCAATCTGAGCTTTTTGAAGCATATGCAAGAACACCTCAAGGCCCTGCTCCCGCAATACAAGGACTGCTTTTCGTTGTCGTCAAAAATACGCCAGACCGCTGTCGCGAAATATCGCATAATAACACAGGAAAACGCCAGACCACTACGGCAGAGTCCCTACAGAGTTTCGATGCGAGAACGTGAGGCCGTTAAAAGACAAGTCGATGAAATGCTACGTTATGACATCATCCAACCGTCTGAGAGTCCGTGCGCGTCACCCGTGGTGTTAGTGAGGAAGAACGGAACCCTACGTTTCTACGTTGCTTATTGGTGCCTCAACAAAATCACAAAAATTGTTTAGGCTTTCCCACGTGTAGATGACGCCCTGAATCGACTCTAAAACACGAAGTGCTTTTCGCCGATGAACTTTAATACTGGCTACCGGCAAATCAACGTCGACAACAGATATCGAGAAAAAACGGCGTTTATAACACCAGGTGGCCTCTTCGAGTTCAAAGTTATGCCCTTCAGTCTTTGCTCGGCACCAGCGACTTTTCAACGCGTTATGAACACAGTGCTGGCCGGATTGAAGTAGCAGGCTTGTCTCGTTTACTTGAAAAATGCCGTCGTGTTTTTCCTTAAGCTTCGACGAGCATCTTCGGCGTCTTTAAACTGTACTTCAAGCCATCAAGACTTCTGAACTCACCCTAAAACCAGAAAATGCCGCTTCACGTACGAGGAACTTTAGTTTGTGAGCCACGTGATAAGCGAATCCGGAGTAAGACCCGATCCGAAGAAGACAGCCGCTATATCAGCATTTCCGCCGCGCGTAGTCAAGAAGGCCGTGCGCAGGTGTCTCGGAGTTTAGGCGCTTCGTCAGGTGTATCGTCAGAAACTATGTCCACATCGCCGGGCCTCTCAATAACCTTACGAGGACTGACGTCGTGTTCCCGTAGAAAACCCCACAGGAGGAAGCATTTGGGGAACTAAAACGATCACTGAAGATGCTTTTGATACTCGCGCATTTCGGTGAACACGCCGAAGCAGAAATGCACGCTGACGCAGGCAGCGTAGGACTCAGCGCCATCCTTGTGCACAGGACCGATGAACAGGAAAGGGTCATTAGATACGCTTGCTGGTCACTATCCAAGGCAGAGAGCAATTATGCCACAACAGAAGAGAAGTGTCTTGACATCATCTAGGTGACATCAAAGTTTCGTCCTTACCTCTTTGGTTGGCTCTTCAATGTTGTGAGTGACCACCACGCCTTGTGTTGGCTAGCTAACTTGAAGGACTCTTCAGTTCGCCTTGCGCGATGGAGCCTGAGACTTCAAGAATACGTTACCATCGTTTACAAGTCCCACAGAAAACACTTCGACGCCAACTGATTGTCGCGAGCCTCCGTCGACCCACCGCGGCTTGAAGACCTGAATGATGACCGTTTCTTGGAAACGATAACTGCCGACGACATCGCTGAACGCCAGTGGGCTAACCCCGAACTTAGGGACTCAATCGAATGCATTCAGGGCAGGACTTTTGTTGTTCTGAAGATATTCGAACAGGCACTTACGTCGTGTTTAGTTTGAAATGGCGTTCTTCAAAAAAAGAACTTCTCACCGCTTCGAGCCAAGTACATTATTGTGGTGCCTTCAGCTGTGCGACCAGAACTACTCCAGGCCCTGCGCAATGATCCTACGGCAGGGCATCTTGGTATTTCGCGCACGCTCGAGAGGATACATGAAAGGTACTACTTGCCGCGCCTTACCGCCGAAGTCACTCGTTACGTGAGGACGTGCCGAGACTCAGCGACGAAAGACACCGCCGACAAGGCCAATAGGCTTTCTTCAGCCGATTGAACCACCTCGCCGACCATTCCGACAAATCTGAATGGACCTACTGGGGCCGTTTGCAACGTCGAATTCGGGAAACAAATGGATCGTCATAGCTACGGACTATCTGACCCCCTACGCCGAAACAAGGGCCCTACCGAATAGTAGCGCTGGAAAGGTAACCAAGTTCTTCCTTGAGAATATCATACCTCGTCATGACGCCCTAAAGGTTGTCATCGCCAATACGGCCATTACTGCTTATTTCACTCAAGCGATCTTGAGACATAGCCAGACAAGCCATCGCCGCTCCCCCGCCCACCACTTAAAGACAAATGGCCTCGCCAAGTGGCTAAACAAGACAATAGCCGACATGCTAGCCATGTATGTCGACGTCGAACACAAGACGTGGGATGCCATCCTTTCTTGCGTAACCTTAGCATACAACACCACCGTACAAGAAACGACGCAGATGACGCCATACAAGTTTGTCTAAGGAAGGAACCCGACAACGACGCTCAACACCATGCTGTCAAACGTCGCTAATGAAGAAAACCTCGACGTCACCACCTGCCTCCAGCGCGCGGATGAAGTTCGTTTACTCGCACGCCTGCGCATATAGAATCGGCAGGTAGCCGACAGCCGCCGTTACAATTCTTCGATGAAGCTTCGTGGAGTACCAGCCCGGTGACTGTGTCGGCGTATGGACGCCGATACGCCGACGTGGACTCAATGAAAAGGTCCTACGACGGTACTTTGGACCGTACAGAGTATTTCAACGTTTGGGACTACTGGACTACAAGGTTGTTCAAACGGCATTACTAACTCCCAACGGCGCCGTGCTCGGCCTGAAGTTGTCCATGTAGTGCGCCTCAAGCCATTTCATGGGCGAACCTGAGGACTGTCATTTGTTGTTTCTACTGTGCTTTATTGCTTGTACTTTTTGTTTATTGTATTTATTATTGTATCTTCGTCTTTTGTTAATGGCCAACTCCGGCGATTTTTTGAGGTTAATGAATCTCAATGAAATTCGTTGGGTACAATTTTTGAACATTTCCGCCATTTATGCCAAATTACAGGCATCAGAGTTGCGTTGATTGTTTGACAATAAATTTTAAAAATTGCCTCAAAACATTTACCTTCCATGCCACAATTACTGGCAGCACTGTCTGTGTGACGTCATGTTGGGCATGTCAACCAAAGTGACGCAGCTGATCGCATCGCTACTTCGGCCACTACAGCGTTTCTTTTGCAGTCCACAAAGATACGGCGTTGGTCTTTTACCCGTATATAGCACGGAAAATCTTTCTTGCTTCCTTTGTGGTGTGTGGCCGGCGCTTCGCTAGTCTGAATTTCCCAGCTTTCATACTACGTGCTCTCGGGACCAGCATACCACCTCCCGTTCTTGCCAAAAAGTACGTCATATACAGACAAGGCGCCCGGTCAGGTTTCGGTTTCGATTTAGCACATTTTGCCTATAAAAATTATTTCCAAATTTCATGAGCTCGTGACATTAGTGTCTAATTAACATAAAAAACACCAATACCTTGACATGGTCAAAAATTGCCGTAGTTGGCCTTTAAAGCATCGGGACGATGCCTTTTTCAGAGGGGGGCTATGCCACTTTCCTCTCCTCAAGTTTTGTAGGACCCCATTACAATATGTTTAGCGCAAACCGTATCTACGATGCTCGAAAAACTTCGAGTCTGTAGTAGATCGTTGTGCGTAGATTACGCTCACATTGTGAACAGTACCGAGAATTCTGGAACCTTCGTCGACGCTAGATGATTCGATGGCCGACGCTCTGCTCGCCGCTATCAGTGCCAGTGCCTCGCTGTATTCTTACTTTTCATTTGTCAGCAGCTTACGGCAGCAAAAAGAGCGTGTTCAGGATCAGCTCTACAGCAAGACGCCTGTTTAATTGTTGTCCCGAAAACCGCCTTTCTCTCTAGCTGGAATCTGCAAACATTCCTATCGTCGCTCTTTTTCATATACACACGTGTCACTTGCCCCTCCTTATAGGAGCATCGCCCTGATGCTGATTTAAACCCACCGTATTTTTTAACGTGCAATCAGTCACTCACATACGGCTTCATAGGCACTACATGCACAAGTTCAGGCGGGTGTTGGTGATGCCAAGGCAAGTGGGGACTGTCGGAGACGACCTCGTAGGTGACGTCACTCAGCTGGCGCGATACTCGATGTTGCCCGAAATATCGCCTTAGCTGCTTCTCGGACAGTCTACGTTCTCGTACGGGTGTCCAAACCTACACTCTGTAACCGATTTTGTACGTTACTGTTCTATGGCGAGCATCGTAGCATCCTGCGTCATAGTCTTGTCGCTGGTGGATCCGCAAGCGGGCGAGCTGCCTAGCTTCTTCCGCACGTTCACTGTACACGTCCGCGCCTATGTCGGTAGCGTCCCATTCATGTGGCAACATCGCATCCAGCATTGTCTGTACCTACCGTCCGTGAACCAAGCTGAATGGAGTATTGCGAGTCGTTTCTTGTTTAGCTGTATTGCATGTGAACGTGATATAGGGTAAATTTTCGTCCCAATTCTTATGTTGGACATGCACGTACACCGACAGCATGTCTTCAGTCATCTTGTTAGGGCGCTCCGTTTGTCCATTCGTTTGTGGGTGGTGCGCACTGGTCTTACGGTAAGTCGTTTCACTTATCATCAGGACGTGGTCTAAAAGAGCTGTCGTAAATGCTGTTCCGCGGTTTGTTATCACGATAGTAGGGCCGCCATGGCGTAGCACAATATTTTCTATGAAAAATCTCGCCACCTCTGCTGTGGTGCTCTTTTGAATAGCTTTTGTTTCGGCATACCTGGTTAAACAGTCTGTCGTGGCTATAACCGAGTTATTCTCTGCAGTCAAAGTAGGAAGGGGTCCCAAAATATATATTCCTATCTGGTTGAACGGTATACGTGGAACCTGGACTGATTGCAGCTGACCGGCGGGTTTCTTTGGAGGTGACTTGCGTCGCTGGCAATTCAGGCCAGTGTGAATGTGGTGCTTGATGACTGTTGTGAGTCGTGGCCAATAGTATCCCTGCTGTGCTCTTGCCAATGTGCGGTTGTAGCCTAAATGGGCAGATGTCGTCGCGTTCGGACGCACTTCAGTACGAAGGGGTGCCGGAATAACGAGCAAACAGGGAGCTCTGATGGATGAAAAGTTTGTTTTGTAGAGGACGCCATTGAGTAAACAAAACGAAGAAAACGCCCTTGAAAAGACTCTGGGTGCCCTCGAAGAATGTCCGTCCACATAATTAATTAAATCAAGCAATTCAGGGTCGCCTAGTTGTTGTTCGGCAATCGTGAACGCGTCGACAACACCAAGGAAGGCCATATCGTTGTTTTCAGAAAGAGAGGCTGACTGTATTGGTGATCGCGACAGGCAGTCGGCGTCCGTATGTCGCTTCCCAGATTTGTGAATGACCGTCACACCAAACTCTTGTAACTTCAGACTCCACTGCGCTAATCGGCCGGTTGGATCACTTAAATTATTCCAGCAATAGAGTGAATGATGGTGACTAATAACTTTGAAGGGGTGGCCATACAAATACGGACGAAATTTCATAACTGCCCAGACTACGGCAAGGCATTCTTTCTCAGTTGTTATATAATTGGCCTCAGCGCGTGTTAGCGTCCTGCTTGCGTAGGCGATTATTTGTTTCGTGTCTTCTTGCCACTGCACAACCACAGCTCCGAGGCCTACACTGCTTTCGTCAGTGTGAAGCGTTGTTGGTGCTTGCTCGCCGAAGTGAGCAAGCACTGGAGGTGTTTGAATACGTTGGCGGAGATCATTAAACGCTGATTTCTGTTCGATCTTCCACTCAAAGGTGGCGTCATCTCTAGTGAGGCGAGTTAACGGCGACGCAATCCGTGCGAAGTCGGCGATAAACCGGTGATAGTAGGCGCATAGGCCCAGAAAGCACCTGACAGCTTTCTTATCAGACGTTACTGGGAACTGCGCCACGGCTGCAAGTTTTTCGGGATCAGGCAGCGCGCCGGTGCAGCTGGCGATATGACCAAGAAACAGCAGTTCTTCAAAACAGAAGTGGAATTTCTCTGGTTTCAATGTGAGGCCCGCGGAGCGTATGGCTCGTAAAACAACTTCTAGCCTTTTGAGATGCTCGTTAAAAGTAGGGGAAAACACTATGACATCGTCTAGATAAACTAAACAGGTCTTCCATTTTAACCCTGAAAGTACAGTGTCCATGAGCCTTTGAAAAATACCGGGTGCATAGCACAAAGCAAAGGGCAGAATTTAAATTCATATAAGCCATCTGGCGTCACAAAAGCGGTTTTTCCCGAGCTTTTGGGTCTTCCTCGATCTGCCAATATCCGCTTCTGAGGTCAATGAATGAATAGTAGCGAGCGTTTTGAAGCCTGTCGAGGAAGTCATCAATACGTAGAAGCAGATACACATCTTTCTTAGTCACTCGATTCAGCTTAGTGTAGTCCACGCTAAAACGCAGGGTACCGTCCTTTTTCTTAACTAGTACTACAGGCAATGCCCACAGGCTCTGTGATGGCTGAATCACATCGTCTTCAAGCATTTTAGAGACTTGTTGCTGTATCACTTCCCGTTCCTTCGGAGCCACACGATAAGGATTAAGGTGCATAAGCTTTGCTGCGTCGTGGGTAATTATTCAATGCTTTTCTAGTGGCGTACGACCGACCTGTGATGTCGATAAAAAGCAGTCCTGGAGTTCAGCTAGCAGCTCAAAAAGTCTCGTTCGCTCGTCTCTTGACAACATAGTACCAACGTCAAGATTAGGTACTGATTGTTCTTGAGGTGCTTCGTCTAGTGCCGATAAACTGCCTTGGATTTCTGCAGTATTGTGAAAGTAAGCGACAGCTGTACCCTTAGGGAGGTGTCGGCGTTCAGCACTGAAGTTAGTGACAGCAAGGTTTTGCGTCCCGCAGTGACAGTGGCAAGACCTCGAGCAACCGAAATATTATGGCTAAAAATCAGCGAGGTTATATGGTCGGCAATACCGTCGCTGTCAAACGGCTCATCCCCTGCCACCAAAAAAAGTGTACACGATCGTCGCGGGACGACCACAACGTCATCCGTCAGACGTAAAGGGTTAGGTCTCGGCTCTGAACAATCTACTAAAGCAGGGCTGTTGTTGCGAACGTAATGACACTGTGGGTGACATTGATGACAATGACATGTTCTCTTAAGGAATCCATTCTGATAGTCAGGTCTTTACAGCATGAAGCGAGAACGACGAAGGTCGCCACAAACGTAGAGCCACCGATGTCGAGCCTTGCTGTGCACATTCCGACAGGCATCAGGAATAGGCCGCATGCCGTCTTTAGGTAAGGTCCCATTCACGCGGTCTTTACTTTCTTGAGGCGTACGGCAACGTCATCACGAATAATAGAGAGAAGACGGCCCCGGTGTCGACTAAAGCTCTGACTTGATGTCCGTCCATAAGAACGGTAAGACATGGGGTCACAGTTTCGTCGGTATTACGTCTTGTCGGCTTTACAGCGTCCAGAGGTGAGAGTAACGGGGGCTTTTTTTCTTCGTCTTGACAGCCTGCAACCTTACCCCTTGAAGTCACCGTGTTCAGTTTCCCCGGTGTGGGCTGGATGACCTCGCTCTTCTGGTGTCGACAAAAGTGCGGCATTGCAACGAAAGTGACTAGGCAGGAGAAGGAGAGCGTAGTTGATGTCGGAAGCCCGGCTGGTAATAAGTTATAATCTCGTCATCATTGTTACAGCGGCCGTCGAAGGGGGGTGGAGTCACCAGAGGTCCTTGAGAAGCGACATCGTTATGGCGGCATACGCAGTCGTTGGCATGTTGACTGTCAAACCATGGCCTGAAAGAGCGAAACGGATCGGTGCGGTGCCAGCAATAGCGGGCTATGTAGCCCACACCTCCGCAGTTGAAACAGAGTGAACGCCTGTCGACAGTGTGCCAGGTGTCTGTTCAGCGAAGCTATGGATGCCGTGACGACTCCTCACGTGACGAAGGCCATGGCAGCCCAGAAGACGACTGGTCGTATGAGGGCTGGATGGGTGGGCGCCACGATGTTTCCCCTTGTGGTGGTGACCAAGGAATGGTTGCAGGTGGTGGGTAGTATGAAGGCGGAGCGGGTGGGGAGCTTCGAAGGGCGACGCCGTATGTGATGGGACGTTGCTCGGGGGCAGGATCAGCTGATGAGAATGCTTGGCGGATTTCATCATGGACGACTTGAGCGACAGTTGCTGTGGGTGTATCCACTACCGGAGTCCGCAACCTTTGCAGTTCTTCACGAACGATCTCTCTAATCATGTCACGCAAGGAGCAATGACTGTCAAACTTCACAGTGGCGGTCTGAATTTGGGGGCTGCTGCACAAGCGGTCATATCGTCGGCAGAGCTGGTGAAGTGCCCACTCGATAGCCGACGCTTCTTTCATGAATATCTCTATAGTGCTTGGTGGGTTACGCAGAAGTCCAGTGAACAGCAGCTCTTTCACGCCGCGCATGAGGTAGCGGAACTTCCTATCTTCGGTAATCTGCGGGTCAGCCCTCCGAAATAAATGTGTCATGTCTTCGGCGCACATGGCAACTGTTTCACTGGGTATTTGGACCCCTAGCTCTTGTAGTTGGGGGGCGCGTTTACGTCTGTGGACATCGCAAAAAAATTCAACAATCTGATGATGAAAGTCGGTCCATGCGGACAGGCTGCCTTCTCTGTTCTCGTACCAAGTACGAGCGCTGTCATCAAGATAGAAGTAGGCTCGGCCGAGCTTTTCCTGAGCAGACCACTGGTTGATCTTCGCAACACGTTCATAGGGATCTAACTAGTCTTCTACATCTTCGTGTGCGCCACCATCAAAGCGTTTAGGCTCCAGCGATTGAAAAAACGTTACCTGGGATAGAGTGGGAGGACTGGTGCCGAGAAGTACAGGCTGGGGGCTGGTGTTAGCCATTCTAGACGTCTTGTAGAGGGCTTCTGTGAGGGGTCGAACTCTGGAGGAAGACCTCGTAGCCAACGACTGAATCGATGGACAGGGGTTTCAATCGGCACGTCCGGGCTGAATGAACGGCTCCTACAAAGGGTGTGAAGCATCGGGCAGCGTCGCAGCCGAGCTTCTCCACCAGTGTCGCAGTGCAATGTGAACAAAAGATGACCGCAGCTTACGGCAGCGAAACGAGCATGTTCAGGATCAGCTGTACAGCAAGATGTCTGCTTCGTTGTCGTCCCAAAAACTACTTGCCCACTAGCTGGAATCTACAAAACATTCTTATTGTCGTTCTTTTTCTTGTACACACGTGTCAATATATATATATATATATATATATATATATATATATATATGTGTGTGTGTGTGTGTGTGTGTGTGTGTGTGTGTGTGTGTGTGTGTGTGTGTGTGTGTGTGTGTGTGTGTGTGTGTGTGTGTGTGTGTGTAAATATATATATATATTTATATACGCAGCATAACAATGGTGATGGCACAAAGTAGCCGAGCATCTCCATATAATTGCCATCGCAGGAAAAATTGATGGTCCTTTGTGTCCTTTTTGTAATGTCCACCCCGCCTACGTGCTTCGTCTTTGCAGTCAAACAAAAAAATGGCCCCGTATCTGCATGTTACACTGCCATCGTCATCGAAAGACAATAGTTTTTCGTCTGGAGAGAGTGAATCAAATGATTTTTGAAGTTCTGCACAAGAAAATTGGTGAATGGTATTCTGGAGGTGCTGCGTTAGTGTGCCTCGAGCGTGCAGTGGAGGTGAGCGAGCGCCTCAAAGTCACTTCACATGTGAGGCATGAGTGTTATGTGGCAGTTATCCTAGAAATCAAATCACGTGGCGTGTGCGCCCGTCTCTGAGGTAATAAGATGTAGAACGCAAGGCGACGGGTAGGTGCCACCACCATTCCGTCTTAGCAAAGCGTTAGAAACACTTGCCTTTTCGTTCAAGCGTTACATGGTCAGCGCAGCGTGATAAACGCTATGGTCCTTAGAATTACTCATATATGCCTTTTTTAGTAAAAAATACACACACATATTATTGGCGTGTTGTTGTGACGCCTCATATACGTGCAATAACTGCTTTGAATTTGACAAACGCACAAGTATGAACGCTGAACCGTGAACAGTATCGGTTGGCACTGCCTTGAGGACAGCCATTTGGAATAATATTTCATCTTTTGGTGCCATTTAGGGCACCGTTAAGGGCAAACAAACAGACAGACAATCCAAAATTTTCGCGTTTTAGGTCACCTAGAAAGACAATCGTCTGTAAAAATTGGCAGATACCACGTACAGTGACAATCGATGATATGCGAAGCACGAATGACGAAGGTAGATATTTCACACTAAAATCAGCAAAACGTTACGAGGTGGACGTAAATTGAGCCGTAGATGACTTCCATGTAATATGAAAGACGATAGTGTTTCTTTGGAACTTTCGACAAAAAATCTTGGTCTGTCTATCTGTCTGCACATTTGTATGTTTGTCCGCCTTTAACTATACCTCAAACGCCCAACTCCATTCGCAGTGCACACCAATATTGTTCAAGCGTCAGCGTTCATACTTCTGTGATTGTCAACCTAAAAGCAAATATTGCGCATACCTGAGGTGCCATAACATCACGTAGATGCTTTGTATGCGTGCCTTTATACTAGAGTAGGCGCACACAAGTGATTCTAAGGACCGTAGCATTTAATCACACAGCGCTGACAGTTCAACGCGATGGTCAAACAGGCAATTGTTACCAACGCTTTGCTAAGACGGCATGGTGATGGCACCGGCCTGTTGCATTGCGTTCTACACTTTATCGCCTCCGAGATTGGCGCGCATGCCTTCCTTCATTTTTAAAGATAACTGCCAGATGGCACTCGTGCCTAACGTGCCTCGATGTGCTCGTTCGCTTTCGCTGCACGCTTGAGGCACTCCAATACAGCACCACCAGAATACTATTCACCGAGTTTCTTGCGCAGAACATCAAATAAACATGACGATTGGTATAGCACGAGAACAGAATGACGACAGAGACAAGAAGCACACGAAGGACACGAGCGTCTGTGTCGTTTGTGTCCGTCTTGTTTCTTTGTCGTCGTGCTGTTCTCACGCTATAACTAACGTCATGTCATACCAAGTAGCCCGAGCAGCGACTCATCAAATAAACGTTTTGTTCGCTCTCACGTCTTTCGACAACATTTGCCGTGCAACAAGCACATTCAGGGCCAATTTTTTGTCATGTTTTGACGTGTCATTTACCTTCGTCGTCTATACACATCACTTCATACTAAAATTGATATATGTGGAGCTACCGAAACGGCCTCGAGCGCGGCATGATCGTAGCATGTAGTGATGTTTTGCACGACACCCATGTGATGATTATTATGTTTTGACATGTTATCTACCTTTCTCGTCCTTTCACGCTACGTAATACCAAAGTTTATGTATTTGAAGCTAGCGAAACGACTGCGAACGCATTACGAGCATAGGTTGTAGTCATGTTTCATAGCATGTAGGCGTGTAGTCAAAGCATGTAGTGATTATAATGTTTGAACATGCCATTTACCGTCGTCGTCCATTCGCGTCACGTAATACCCTGTCAAAGCATATAATTAGCCCTTCTTCTTGTGTGCTTATGCTCCCAATAATTGGCCCCATTGTGTCAAAACGTTACTTCAGATTCTCAGGAGCCGCAAGAAAGCGTACAAGATCGAAGAATCGCAGCATGGAGCTAAAAAGCAGAGCTTCATGGACATCCTTCTGCGTATGCACATGGAAGAGGGCGTTTTCACCTTGGACGAAATCAGGGAAGAGGTGAACACCTTCATGATAGGGGTGAGTGAAGACGTTTCACTCAGTGTTTCCTTTCTTCACCAATTTTGTGACTTCCTTCTAGTGTAACAATGTACATACTTTGCCAAGAAGCAACTCTCTTGGAGTCGGTGGCATAAATAATGGGGTCCAGTGGGGATGCTGACCAACCTGTTGTCCAGGCTGGGATCCATCCCAACGGACCTTGAAACTCTATCGGACATCCATATAAAGTCCGAACGTCCAAGTCAATAGTAGATGTCCATGGGACATCCGAAGGGCACTAATTCGCTTTCTCTAGCGGATGCCTTCGAGACATAGCGAGAAGGACGTATTGCAAGTATAAAAAATAAATAAATAAAATATATATATATGTATATATATATATATATATAAATATATATATATATATATATATATATATATATAATATATATATATATATATATATATATATATATATATATATATATATATATATATATATATACACAACGCGTCCCGCATCGTATACATTCTACTTGGTATCTGTTTGATATAAACCCATATCAGTCGCAATATATTCTCGCGTGTATACTAAGTTAACTGTTGTATATTTTTATTTTAAAGTATATGAATCTTTTGTGATGGTTACAACCGCTGTTGATCATTGTTTGTTCCAAATTGTGTTTATTGTGTACCTTCAACAGAAGTTTCAAATTTCGTGCGTTTAAAATTACACGTTTCTTTCTTTTTTAAATCAAATTATTAGATGCTTTACTTACTTAAGTAGTTTGTATGTACATAAAAGTTACATATTTCATTCTCATAACAAAGCTTCTTAATCAGCATTAAAAGTTAAGATGCGCAAATGTGGTGTGCGTCTGTGCGGCTGTAACTACTTTGCTTGTTTGGGCGTGTTATCTGCTGCTCGACCTACGACCGCCTCTTGAATGGTTGTGTTTGAGTCGATTTCCCTCGTGTATGAAGTGTGCTTGCGTTCTGTATTCGTGTTTTGTGTTCTGCAAGTGCTGCTGATTACAAAGATGCGCTATATTCAAGCGAGGACGCATGGCCTCGTATTGTGGAGCACTGGCCAGGTATGTACCACATTTTTGCAGTCGGCGCTCTGTTACCACCACGTTCGCCACGTATTTCGTACCATGTGCATGATAAGTGAGATATCGTGTACGTGGCGATCCTCTTTGTAGGATTTATTCAGGGTAAAGGCAAGGTTGTGCGAACTTAAGTGGAAGAGTTTTTCTTTTGTATGAAGTGTGAAGCAGAGAGTGCACGCACACGCAGCGGGAATTCGGCGGCAGATTTGAGCTGAGTTGGGCAGTGGTGTTGGAGGTGGGCCCTGCTCGCGAGCGACCACTATATTTGTTTAATAATTCTGGGGCGTTAGCTGTAGGCGTTGATCATGGCTACAGCACGTACACTCATCATATTTATTGTGCGCCATTGAAGTGAACGTGTCTACGGCAGTTTAATACGCTGTACGTTTTATTTTAAGCAGCTACAGTTTTGTTATCTGTTATGACTACTATCAGAGAAGTTTTTTTTTTCCTTGTGAGTGGCCCAATGCATGCCGGTGTGTGCATTCTCACCGGCACGCGTTTTTATAAACTACCACGATATTTGAGTTGATGCGTGTTCGTGTGCAGCATGTTGCATCGTCTTAGGTAGGGCTCGCAAAGGTTCACTTACAATTAGGTGTTCATGCAGCTCGTTTAGTAAAATTTCAAGTTCCGGTATACATCTGCAACATAGATTACCTGATGCGGTGGCAACCCGTGCATTTTAAGCTAATCGTTAAACGTGAACTGCATCTTCGAACGAATATTTCGTGGCTAAATGCGGCCGAACTGCTATACCTTTCTGTGCGAGCACAAATTCGGTCCAAGCGTTCAAGCACCACAGATTTTACACTGCTTGTTTCCACTATGTTTGGATTTCGTTGTTTTTTTTTTGGTTTAATAAATATTTTATGTGCCTCGCCCAACCTTGCTGTTGAAACCTTGCTAAACGTATTTTCACGTTTTTTTTTTTTTTTTCACTAGGCAGCCTGTGATACTTATGTGAGGCGTACTGCTTTTTTAGCCAACAAGAGTCATTGAAGAAATTGCGATAGTTGAGGAACACACAATAGAACTTTGATGAAATTAATTTTTGAAATTGCAGATATAATTGTTCTGATGTGAGCAGCCTGAAGAAAGCTATATTAGTTGTATTTGAAATCAAATTAATACTTCACTTTTATATGTTACCTGCAATGGTTACTTGATGAAAGTGCATACTATCATGTGTGTATTGTGGTATCATTGAATTTGCACGTGAACGCACTATGCACGGGCAAAATAAGTATGATTTTGACACATCTGTGACGGGGAAATTGAATATTATTTCATAAGGTCGCAACTGTGCTTGCCAATGGTGTTGTAACATCTCTGGTTTGTGTAGATCCTGCTAGTTTAAGACACATTATTCCAAATCATTTTAAAAGACTGAAGAACTCAGTTTTGCCAGGGAACTCATGGCACTAAATTGTTCTTTCTGTGTTTCCATCGCAGTCTATGCATGCTCCTTGTGCAAACTCAGTGTGAAAGAATTCCGGACAAGCCTGTCATCAGTGGTAGCTCATGGAAACGTTGGCTGCAGATGTAGAACACGTGTGCATGGCTTCTGTTTCCTATGAAAAGGGAACTTCACTGACCCACGTGGTTACTTTATTCAAGCAGCTCGCATATTCAAGATGCTCCAAATTAAGCGCTTTGTTTTTCGTCTAAAAAGTCAGTGCTGCAAGTCATGTGTGTAAAAGCCACCTTTGCAGATAGCTGTAGGTTCAGGGGTACACAATGTGCAACAATATTTCCTACTGTCTGCTGTGCCGATGAATAAGACGCAATATTGAACTTATTAAAGACTGGAGGCCCCTAAGCATGTAATGAAAATTTGAGCCTGTCACATTTCTGCGTAGATCCAAAAACTTTTTGTATGCCTGTGCTTAGATATGCTGCAAGTAAGTTTAGTTGCGGCTTGAATCATCACGCATACAGGACAGTGAGCACTAGCCCACAGCTACTACTCCTTGATGGACTGCATATATTATAGCCATGGGTAGAAGCTATAGACAAAAATTATAATGGTTACCCTTTTACTACCAGCTGGTGATAGCTAGCAGTGATTGCTTGTCCCACCAGGGAGTAATACTTTGCTGATCCTCACTGTCTTGAATGTGTAATCATGAACAGCACAATTTAACTTTGGAGCAGGATATCTCGGAGTACAGACATTCTCGAAGAATTTTATCAAGTGGGGTTGTGTAGAAACACAACTGCCACAAACTTTTTCGTGCAAACATATCCACTTATTGTAGCCATTAAAATTTTGTTATTCTTAGTTTATTAGGCAGCTGACAGCATTATTGTCTTACTTAGTGTCTCCCTGGACACATAGCTGTTCTAAAAAGGTGGTTTTTTTATTCTTAGGGCTGAATTTTAATGCAAGTACAAAGCACATCTCTGAATGAGTAACCTGAATGGATCCTAAGTTTTTGACAGCATATATATTTTTTTCAAAATCTACTTAGTTGGGTGCCCTCAAGACGTGTGTGTCATGTTTTATTTTTGTGCCATGTGCAATCATACACTTTTAAAATTAATTTTTTGCGTTGTGATAAGTCTGTGGTAGGTCAATGATTTTATTTCCATTTAGGGTTTGCTAAATACTTTATTTTGATATGTTTTTGTAACATTAGTTCATTGTCTTGATGAAGTTAATGTCATAGGTGCAATCAAGTGATTTCCTACAGTCATACCTAATCTCACCTAATTGCTATAGCTAACCATGTGTGCTATGTTAGTGATACTTAACCAAGTTTGAAATTGTTAATGATAACTGACAGAAGGCATTCTGGAATATTATAACTTAAGTCTATAGATAAACAGAGAATGGTGACATTTTTCAAACTACATAAAGATATATGCTTGCCTCATTTTGCGTAATATTTAAAAGGAATTATAATTGCTGGGTTTGACGTGTTCAAAACCACAATATTTGATTATCAGGGATGCCATAGTGAAAGACTTCAGAAATTTTGACCACCTGGGAAGTGCGCCTATGTTTAACTTAAGCCTATTCTTTTCTTTATTCTTTATTCTTTATTCATCAGATACCCCGCAGCACCCGAAGGCGTTATAGCAGGGGGGTTACATCAATAAATGACGTACATCTCCGTTCACCGACACAATACAACTTTGTTCACACATAAATAACTGAAATACATTTTAGTTCACACACATAGCAGAATTTTGTTCACACATAATATATCTTCGTTAGGTTACAGCATGGGTTTACAGCAGTGAATAAAATATATCTTCGTTCCTACTATGTACTTGCATTTCAGTTAGCCTGTTCCACTGTTTAATCGTTCTAGGAAAAAATGAATTGGCATACATGTTCGTTTTAGCTGGGTATTCCCGAATTTCGCAACTATGATCAAAACGTTTTGAAGTGTAATGAGGGTTGTGTAGGTATATTTCTCTATTAATTCCAGTTTTATTGTAGTAAATGCAGTAAAGAAATTTTAATCTCTGCTTCTGGTGGCGGTCAGAAAGACACTCCCATCCTAGCTCAGCCTTCATTGCAGTGCAGCTCTCCCCCCTTCCGTACCGTCCCAAGACGAACCTGGCAGCACGATTTTGTAATTGTTCCAGAGCAGCAATGAAGGTTACCTCGGCGGGGTCCCACACGACACAACCGTATTCTAAGATAGGCCTGATACAAGTAGTGTATGCCATACGTTTTAAATTCACATGCCAACATCGCAGGTTTCTTTGAATGAAATTTAAAGCCTTACCAGCTTTGGCTGTGAGAGTGCCAACCTGAGGCCTCCATGAACATTCAGATGATAGTATTATACCTAGGTACTTATATGTACTCTCTTGTTTCAACTGTACATTGTTCAGATGGTACTGTGACTGAGATGGTTTCATCTTTTTGGTAAATGAATTATGTACACACTTTGTTATATTCAAATTCATTTTCCATTTGGTACACCAGCTATAAATGAGCGATAAGTCTTTCTGAAGTTCTAATACATCATTGTGATCAAAAATTTTTCTGTACACAACACAGTCATCCGCAAACAACCGTATAGGAGATGAAATTCCTGCAGAGATATCATTAACATAAATTAAAAACAATAGCGGACCCAGGACGGAGCCCTGTGGGACCCCTGAGGTAACATCGGTGTACTCGGAGCATTTTCCATTCAGTACTACGGTTTGTGTTCTTTGGGAAAGGTAACATTCGATCCATTTAAAGACAGTCTTATCAATGTTCAGGGTGGTAAGTTTAAACAGTAAGAGTGAATGTGACACCGTGTCAAACGCTTTCCGAAAATCCAAGAACACACCGTCAACCTGTCCCACAGTATCTACGCCCCATATTACGTCATGATAAAATTCGACTAATTGTGTTGTGCAAGACAGCCCTCTGCGAAATCCATGCTGCTCGTTGATTAGTACCTTATGCTTGTTTAAATGAGTTAATATTTCTTTGTATAAAATATGTTCGAGGATTTTACACGGGATAGACGTAAGCAATATTGGTCTATAATTACCAACGTCTTTTTTGGACCCACCTTTATGTATCGGTACCACGTGTGCGATTTTCCAGTCATGTGGTAAGGTGCCTGTCGCTAAAGATCTTTCAAAAATTGTATAAAGATACATAGAAATTGGCCCTGCACAACGCCTGAGTACACGCGGAGAAATTCCATCTGGACCACTAGATTTACTCTCATCAACGTCCTTCAATAGTTTTTCAATTCCATTAACACTAAGCTCGACAGGAAGCATAGGCGAAATGCTCATAATAGTTTGATGATAATTACAGCTGTGTTTAGGTAAGAATACCGAGTGGAAAAAGTTGTTTAGGCATGGAGCCTTATCCTCGTCATTCGTAATTACCGTGCCGTTATAATTTAACTCCTGTATTCCAAAGGAATCTGAGCCACACTGTTTTAGGTACTTCCAAAAGTATAATAAAATTACGGCCACCACAGCCTTCAGTTCAGCAGTCAAGAGTTACATTAGGTGTGCTGCTGGTTGCGAGCTGTAGTGCTGCTTTCAATGATGAATGATAAGTACTGCAGTTTGATGCCAACCAGGTATCTCTGCTAGGGCGCTGATGGCGTTTCTCACATTCGTAACTTACTATATCACATTCCTAATTTACTGCAATATTTATCGATTACCACGTGAGTTGGTTCTGGCATTATGATTGTTCTGTCTTCTATACTCTGTGAGGCTGCATACATTTGTTATTAGCCTATAATGCCAGAAAAGTCTCCGTGACATAATTTACGTATTATTATACAACAGATGGCTGATTTGGGTGTGAAAACTTATCGAAGTGTACTATTCATAGTGTTTCGAGTGCCTTGAAAAAAGCCTTCTGGTCAGAAGTTGCGGTTGTGATGAAATTCTTACGTAAAACATTTCTTTGTGTTTATGAAAAATAAATGTACTCTCAATTACCTAGAAAATGGTCAAAAATTAAAAACTTTCACAGTGACAATGATATGTTCAAGCTTCATGGATTAAGGCTGATGTGTTAACCTTATTTGTCTCCAACCGCCAGCTGATGTACGTTACCTGTTCAAATATTGTCTGTAAAATACTCTAAACTGTACAGTGTATATAGAACTTTGTACAGTGTATATGGAACTAAACAGTGTATAAGGAACTAAACTGTACAGTGTATATATAATTTTGCAGTTTCACGTGCTTGTTTATAAACATCCCACTTATACAAGGCTTCATTATGTAGCTCCATAGGGGCTATCAACTGGCCTAATTTCTCGTCTACATAAAGGTGGCAAGGCTACTTATTGGACACATACAATACACACACTTGAGTAGACATAAACATGGTAGCAAAATTATGACAGTTGGAAGACTTACCAGATGGTTGCATATCAAATACACACAGGACGGTTACAGATTGGACACATAAATCACGGATGCTATGAGGAGACAGAAAGTCGGCGGCCAAATCGTTACATCTTGGAGACATACAGTTGGCGTCGTCATGCTGCCTCGGGAAAATGTGATGGCATAAGTAGCGAAGCTTTTCAATAAATGCAGTTCCAATATATCAGTTTGCAATGTATTGAAACATGTTCTTTTGTATGAATAAATAAATGTGAAAAAGTGCGGAACGATGCAAGTCTCACTATAGTAAGTAAGTTCTCATGGGAAGCGGTGTGAAAACTTCACTAGATATACATTGGTTGAATCACCGACCATTATTGAACACATAGTTGGACGTTCATTTCTATTTTCACTATTTTCACTGCTCGATTGGTGCAGCTTGTCATATAGTTAGAAGGGGTGCGGTGCAAACACAAGCACGAGAACAAAGTAAATACAAATGGTGTTTGTGATGTCTCGTTGCGGCATGAAAGTGAACGAGTCAAAACGACCAACATTTGTGTTTTCTTTGTTCTTTTATTTGCACCAATCCTCCTCTATCATATATGACTAGCTGCACCAATTATGCATTATGAATAAATTTGAATGGTGGACTAGGTGTACTATTGGTCTGGGATTTACCCAATGATTATATAGCAGAGATTAGGTTACGAAAACAATAATAAAATAAAACGGCCTATATGTCCGTTGAACATCCGCATATTCGCCCTGGACACCCGCCGGACTCTCGCTGGATCGGCAATTAGTATGTGCCTTAGAGTCCTGCGGATGTCCGATGGACGTCAATCGGTGATTTGCGGACGACCAGTGGACGACCGAGGCATCCGGAAGCCGTTGTCTAGTGGACGTCCATCTGTGCTTAAATGCCCATAAGGAAGTGTCTCACTTGAAATTTATGCTTCAAGTATTTGAAGTACTTGAAAGTTCAATATAGCACAATCGACTTTAATAATGGCAGTTTGTCTTGCAGTATGCATGCGTGTTCGTGTTCATTAACTTCACTGTTTAGGTTAGAGTGAATGAGCACAGGTGCATACAATAGAATAAAAAAGATAGTTGGAAACACAATAAACGCAAACTCAAGTTTTTTAATTCATACTCATCACTCGACCTGTTTCAGGGAAGACTTATTCAAACAATGCGCTTACGCCAAATGGAAACCCATGCTCATTTTAACATTTTTATTTTAAAGCATGGTTTTATGATTTTATAAATAGCCTTGAAGCTACAATTAAAAGAGCTAAATCTATGACCTTCAGCTCACTATGCCACTTTGCATCGAACAGCTTTCAGATAATGCATTGCACCCGCATATTTCATAGTAAAAAGCAGTCTTGGTAAATGCTTGAAAAAGCGACTTGCCGCGCAAACTTGAAGGAAAACCAGAAGGAAGGCATGAAAGAGCGCAGTCTACCAAATGTTCATTGTCGTTTCACGAAGCCAATATATAGGCTTGCTACACTGCACTTCCATGCTGCGCACAAAACCCAAGGAGCCTAAAGGTAGCCATCACAATACACTTGAAATGTGACAACCTCCTCAGTCTAAACTGCGTATTTCCAAGGTGTACACTCAAATTTTGTTCATCCTGTTATCTTTTTTTTTCTTTTTTCATCTTTTCGTTGCACCAAGCATCAAAAAAAGCGTGAACATATGAAAACGTAGTTTAAACCCTTGTTAAAAACTTTTACTGCAGTGCTAAACTTGTGACTCGGTGGTGCCTCTTCTGTGCGTGGTATATTAGTGCATGCGTGGTTAAGTAGTGCCTAGCCTCGACTGAAACAATTAAACAACATTTTTAATCATCCTATGCAGCACCATATCAGCAAAAATGATGAAGCAGTATGCCAGGATAATCAAGAAACAACACTTTATGAAACATTCGCAAGGGAAACAAAACAGGGTAAAAGACTGCGCACTCTCAAAAAGGTCAACAAACAAAGAAAAAAGAAAAAATGGAAAACAATACTTTGCAAAGTAATACCCACAAAACTAAACATGACTGTGTAGGAAGACTGTTTTCTTGTCCGAAAGTTGAATTCAAGGCATGCTTTTGCGCATTTGTCATTCAATTGCTTGTTAAAAACGCTTTGATAATCTCTGTTTTCGTTTTTCACGTGCCTTAGCCATGACTGCCACATTCTCAAATCGGGGAAGTGGGAGGCATCTACATGTCCTACAGTAGAAAACACCAACTGCGCCCTATATAAATTTATTTGCGTGTTTCACGGCACACGCCCTATTCCTTATGGTAATTCCACTGAGTCTTTCACCTGTCATCCTGCAAATGTGGTAAATTTCGCCAAAAAATGAACGCCTCAGTGGGATTACCTTAGAGAGTTGAACATGCAGCGTAACACACATAAATTATTTATACAATGCTCAGTTGGTGTGGTCCACATTCTTCCATTAACGAGTAGCGATTGTTACGTAGGTCAAACTGAATGGTGCTTAATGGAAAGGTTGGGAGAGCACATGATTGATTTGTGTGAAGGGATAAGATCAAATCTTTTATTGCACTCCAAAAGTTGCGGGTTGCAGCCTCAATTTTAGGCAGTGAGTGTGCTGGTGCGCCATATGGAGAAATTAAAACGTGAAATTGCTGAGGCGTATCATATTAGGGGACTAGGTGACGAATGCATGAGCCAGCCTTTGGTGGCTTTGTATGAAAGAGATCGCGCTTTTAGATAGGGGTTCGGCAACTTTTTCATTGCGTCTTGGTTTTTATCGGACACTCCCCCAGAGCTATGTCAGGTTGCTCACGTTTGCTTTTAAAAGATTTTGCCTGTTTGTGTATAATAACATGTGTACTGCCAAAAAAAAATTGGCAGATACCACGTACAGTCGGGATCGATGATATGCGAAGCACGTGAGGAAGGTTAATATGTCACTTTAAAATCACCACAACGTTACAAGGTGGCAGTATATTAAGCCATACACGACTTCCGTGTCATGAATATCATGTTTGGATGTGTCGTTTACCTTGGTCGTTTGTTATCGTTACATTATGCCAAATTTTATATATTTGAAGCTAGCAAAACGGCCACGAGCACGCTATGAACCTGGTATGTTGTGATGTTCTTGCGTGACATGCATGTCAGCATTATCACGTTTGCACCAGTCAGATACTTTCATCATTTATTGACGTCACTTAACACCAAAATTGGTAGTAGAGTTAGCGAAACGGCCGCGAGTGCATCATGAAGGGCCCAATATACTCCGACGTGACGTTGACAGGCGTGCACACTGGGATCAGCGACGCCCATACGTTAGCGAAACGCGAGAACTCTCTAGTCTCATGCCAGGTGCGACCAGTGTCTGTAAACACGGCCCGACGGCAACCGGCGTGAAATGCAACATGCTGCATTTCGCGCCGACGCGTTACCCAGACAGCACTGCGTCTGCCTCTTTTCGTGACGGAGGGACGCCGCACGCGCTGAAACGCGCATGCATCAAAGCTATGTGGTGCGGCACGCGTTTGAAACTGTACGGCAGGACCAGCATCTGGCGAGGAAATGCCGTTGTGATGTGACGAAACGAACGCCGGTGTGCACGCGTGCCTTGTCACGTCAATGTGTATTGGCGCGTTTACTGTGGCATGTAGACGTGTTGTCACAAGACACGCATCTCAAGATTAATTGTTTGCACCAGTCACATACTTTCTTTGTCCATTAACGTCACGTAATACCAAATATGATGGCTGTGAAGCTAGCGAAACCGCTGTAAGTGCATCATGAGTGTGGCATGTAGTCATGTTGTTACATGACACGCATCTCGTGTTTGTCCTGTTCGCACCAGTCTCATAACTTTGTCATTTATTCATGTCCCGTAATACCAAATTTGGTATAATTGAAGCTAGTGATACGGCCGCCAGCACATCATAAGCATGGCATGTAGTCATGTTGTAACATGACACGCATCTCATGATTATCATGTTTGCACCAGTCACATACCTTCGTCATCCATTCACGTACCGTAATACTAAACTTTGTATACGTGACGTTAGCAAAATGGCCGCGAGCGCATCATGAGCTTGACATATAGTCATGTTGTTACATGACACGCCGGTCATAGTTTTTGTGTTACAGTCTGTCGCTTGTGTTCGCCATGCAATCATGTCATACCATACCAGTTTTGCAACATGTCATGTGAACGGGACCACCGCAAGAGCAGCAAGACCATAAAATATCAATCATGACATTCATGACAATAATGTCATGATTTTCATGTTATGACTAGTCATATATGCTCGCCATAGAGTCATGTTAAGCCATGACAAGTTTGGTATCGATACCATTATCCAAATGGACAGGGGAGCTAAAAGTAGTAGGCGGCTAGATAGATAGATAGATAGATAGATAGATAGATAGATAGATAGATAGATAGATAGATAGATAGATAGATAGATAGATAGATAGATAGATAGATAGATAGATAGATAGATAGATAGATAGATAGATAGATAGATAGATAGATAGATAGATAGATAGATAGATACGCTCGAAGTCACTGGAACTCACTAAGAAATGCTTCGCATTTAATAGAGTCAGTTGTAGTCAGCGCTGGTGTGGTCCTTTTTGCCTTGCTTTCCTCGCCTTCTCTTTGCCTTTCTTACGGCACTTTCGTGCTTGCGCTTCAACGCTTATTACAATGGGATTTAAGCAAGTAGCCCAAATAGCCGTTTTCTTTAGTGGTATTGCCTACTGCATGTAATTCTGCCATTAGTAAAAACCAGACACAACATAGACAGGAACACGACGACATGGGCGGAACTTGCAACTGATTCATTTCAGCCGTCCATATATAAACACATGTAACCCAAATATGTGCCGAATAGCTAACAACTCTGCCTACTCTATAAGACAATCTAATCTGCAGCTGTATTGACATATCGCTACTACAATAGCCACCAATGCATTCGACAGCACGTGAGTTAGTAGAATTATTTTGTACTATGAGTTGGGTGGTTACTCTATTAGTTAAGCGCCAATACAGGATAATCCATTTTTCTGAGTGAGTAGGCTGATTGATTGTTTCATTGATTGACTGAATGATTCAGTGATTGATTGATTGATTGATTGATTGATTGATTGATTGATTGATTGATTGATTGATTGATAAGTAGTGTTCAGCGTCCCAAAACCACCATATGATAATTAGAGATGCCGCAATAGAGAGCTTCGGAAATTTCGACCACCAGGGGTTCTTTAACGTCCACCCAAATCTGAGCACACGGGCCTACGGCATTTTCGCCTCCATTGAAAATGCTGTCGCCTCAGCCGGGATTCCATACCGGGACCTGCGGGTTAGCAGCCGAGAACCTTAACCACTAGACCACCGTGACGGAGCTGAGCAAGTAGGTTGTACAGCGTCACTTTTTTTTTTAAATGGAACACAGGAGCGCTTGGTCCACGCGCTCCGGCGACTGCTGGCCGCGCCTTCAAATGGGAGCGAGAGCAACCACAGTTTCTTTTCGCGCCATCTCTCGGCGAGAAAAACAACCATTAGTTGCTAATATGAAACCAATAGCAAGATTTCAACCCCCTCCCTTTTCAAGGCGATAACACAACAACTGGCAATTGCCTTGAAGGAGAGGAAGTTGCGATCTTTCCGCTGGTTTCATACATCAGCAACGAATAGTTGTTTCGCTCGCCGCGAGATCACGCAAAAAGAGAATGTAGTTGCTCTCACTCCCGCTTGAACGTGCTGCCAGCAACCGCTGGAGCGCACAGGCCCCGCGCTCCCATGTTCTGTTTCAAAACAATTGACACTGTGCATCATCCAAGAAGGTGCTGAGCAAAACAGACTCGGAAAAGTCAACCAGTAGTGGCACAACTATCGACTGGGTTTATACTAGAAGAAAAACTATACGGAACTATATGGATGGCATTTCTATAGACACCATCGATAGGGCCAGCAGGACTTTTGCATCCCATCGAACCACCTCACCCACCATCCAAACAAATCGGTATGAACTTACTGAGTCCGTTCCGGCGTCTCCTGTCGGAAACAAGGGGATCTTGGTAGATACACAACCCACTACGCCGAGACAAAAGCCCAGCGCAAAAGTAGTGCATCCGAGGTAGCTGAATCCTTTGTCGGGAACACCGTTCTGCGTTACGGCGCCCCGGCGATCCTTATCACAGACAGAGATAGGACATTTACTGCTGACCTAACTCAGACGATTCTGGCATACGCCCATAAAAACCACCGACGGATGACAGCGTATCAGCAACAGACCTATGGCCTCACTGAGCGCCTATACAAGACTATCACTGACATGCAGGTCATATACGTCGACGCCGAACACAAATGCTATCCTTTCGTACATGAGACCTTCGCATACAACACCGCCGCAAAAGAATTGACGCAGAAGACGCCGTACAGGTTGATCTACGGAAGGACCTCAGCTAGAACGCCCGACGCCATGTAACACAACGTTACCGATGAGGAAAACGACAATGGAAGTGCGTACCTTTAGCACGCTGCAGAAGCCCTACAAGTCGCCCGCCTGCTCATCGATTGCCGACAGATAACCGAGAGCCACCGTCAAAGTCCGCGATGGCGCTTCGTGAAATACCAGCGCAGTAACCGCGTTTGAGTTTCTATGCCAATACACTGGCGTGCACTCAGTGAAAAGCTCCTGCTATAGCACTTCGCAACGTAGTACAACGTAGTTCGGCACCTTGGACCACTCGACTACGAGGTAAATTCCGACGGCATCATGAACTATGGTTCCCCCGATCCTGACCTGACGTCATCTATGTCATGCGCCTGAAGCCGTTTCATGCGTATGGCCACAGTTCGACCATCGCAGAAGACGCGTGTAACAATTTGCGTTCATAAAAGCCGCCCCACAAATAGCAAGAAAGCCGCGCCATGGAACGCCGTCCTGCACGCGCCACGACGCTACGCCAGGGAATCGGCACGAGACTCGAGAGGCACAGGAAGAGACTGAAGAAGTTGGAGTAATCGAGCAAGGGACATTTTGGCTGACCATATTTTTTAGTTTTGAGTTTACTGACACAGGTTTGCCTTAAATAAATAGTATATAGTACCCATCATTTATCGCGTTGGCTTACAAACCTCAAGAATCCTTCCGGAAGACTTGCTAGATGGAGCCTGCGTCTACAATAATATGACATCACCGTAGTCTACAAGTCTGGCCACAACCACAGTGACGCGGATTGCTTGTCACGAGCAATCCAGTCCAGACCTCGTCTTCTGAGCATGAACAATATTCCGCATTTCTTGGAGCTGTCAATGTGTCGGAGATGGCGCATGATCAGCGAATGGACTCAGAATCACTTCTGCTCATTCAATACTTAGAGGGGCAGCAAGTCGAAGTACCGCGAGTTTTCGTCTGCGGACTGCGATCCTGCGTCCTCCGCAACAATGTTCTCCACAAGAGAAACTTTGAACACACCAGTGAAACATTCCGACTGCTGATACCATCACCACTGCGAGCGAAAATTTTAAAAGCGTGTCAGGGTGACCCATCGGCAGGTCACTTGGGAAATAGTAGGACTTTGGCAAGAATCCGCCAGAGATATTACTGGCCAAAATTTTTGGGTTCCGTAGAGCACTATGTAAGGTCATGCCGAGAATGCCAAAGACGCAAAGTACCGCACCTAAAGCCAGCAGGTCTTTTGAAATAGATAGAGCCACCAAAAGTCTTATTCGTGCAGGTCAGAATGGATTTGCTAGGGCCATTTTCTATGTCATTGTTCGAGAAGCGCTAGATAGTTGCAGCAACCGACTACATGACCCGGTATGCCGAGACGTCATCTCTCACAAAAGGAACGGCAAACGAAGTGGCTAAGTTTTTGTGACCCAGATAGTGCAGCGAAATGGCGCACCTAAAGTCCTCATAACTGACAAAGGAACTGCGTTCACTGACAGGCTAGTAGAGTTTGTCATGAAACTAACGCACACCGACCTAAGAAGAACTAAAGCGTACCATCCACAAACTGACGGGTTATCCAAAAGGCTGAACAGGATGCTTCCTGACATGATCGCGATGTATGTGTACTTCGAGCATCGGACTTGGGACATCATGTCATCGTATGCTACATTTGCGTACAATACCACAATACAAAAGACAACCCTCTTCCCGTCATTTCAACTTCTTTATGATCGCACAGTAATAACGACATTAGACGCGATGCTGCCTGTCAACAGCACATATGAAGAGGACCCTGCCATCATAGAATATGTAGAAAGGGCAGAAGAGGCGTGACAACTAGCAAGAAACCACATAATTCAACAGCAGGACGTCGACGCGCACCATTACAATCTAAGACCAAGGGACGTTCAGTACTCCCCCGGAGATCAAGTGTGGGTCTGGACGCCTGTACGTGCACGTGGCCTGTCAGAAAAGCTTATGTGGCGCTATTTTGGCCCTTACAGGGTTCTTCGTCAGCTAGGCCCATTAAACTACGAAGTGATCGTCAAGTATGCACAACACGACGCAGGAATCTCCCGGAAGTTCATAAATACGGATTAAACCGTACTACGACAGGTACTGACCAAGGGAACTGACTCACGTGTGCCTAACACGAGGACAAGTCCTATTGTTTAGAAACTGTCAGGCGGCTCTACGCATCGGGGCGATGCGTGCAAGGAGGGGGACTAATGCCACAGTTTGACCATCGCAAAAGACGCGTGCAACAATTAGCGTTCATTAATGCCACCACGCAAATAGCAAGAAAGCCGCGCCATGGAGCGCCATCCTGCACGCGCCACGATGCTACGCCAAGGAACCGGCATGAGACTCGAGGGGCAGAAGAAGAGACCGACGAAGTTGGAGTTAGCGAGCAAGGCATTCTGACATTGCGCCAAAATATTTTCACAGTCGAAACACAGTAATCATTTTCCCCTAATCTAGAAAATCTACAGGTATTTACTTGCATTAACCACCGGCTTCTTGGCCAATCCCTCTTAGTGGGTGAGAGCCACAAAAGAAAAGAACAAGCAAGCAAGCGAGCAAGGGACATTTTGGCTGACCAATTTATTTTTAGTTTTGAGTTTACAGGCACAGGTTCGCCCTAAATCAATAGTTTATATATATTCCCAGATGTTATGTTTATTGGTAACAGTATTAACAGAAAAGACTGTTGTGGCAATGTTGTAAATACATGCTTTTACTTTCTAGCAATATTGTACATTCACCTTCTGGTAAAGCGTCAATCTGGAAGATGCATTTTTCATAGGTGATAAAACGCCACACTCCTTTCTCCAGTTTTGTTTTTGCTCCTTTACACGCGTGAGTGCTCTCTTGCACAACCACGCCAATTCACTAAAGTACCATGGAGATACTTCTACAACCTTGCAATGCAGCTACGCGCACAATAGGAACATTACAGATTTTTCTGCGACGTTACCGCTAGCGATACCCTGATTTATATGATGGTACGTGTATAAATGAGGATGTGCGTCATCGCTTGTCAGGTGACCGACGGCCAATGCTCTGTTCGCCACTGTTATTGGAAGTGCGCAACGCTGTAAGCTGTCTTTCCATTTAGCACCCGCAAATTCAACCGAATAAACAGTTTCATTTTGGACAAGTAATCTCTGCCTCCGTCGGCATCGCGACACTGACACTATCGATTGATTTATATGTGGGGTTTAACGTCCCAAAACCACTTCATGATTATGAGAGACGCCGTAGTAGAGGGCTCCGGAAATTTCGACCACCTAGGGTTCTTTAACGTGCACCCAAATCTGAGCACACGGGCCTACAACATTTCCGCACACTGACACTATCGACTAAACTGCAGATATTAGATAGGAAGCATCTTATGAGCTTGATTGATCTGGTGGCGTCTGCGCCCCACTGCGCACACGCGTCCCCTCCCCCATCTTTTTCTTCTATGCTGCTCATTATCTCGCCTCGCAACACCGATGCAGTCAGTGCTGCTAGCGATTGAATGATTGATTGATATATAGAGTTTATCATCCCAAAACCACCACATTATTATGAGAGATGCCGTAGCGGTGGTCTCCGCACATTTCTACCACCAGGGATTCCTTAACGTGCCCCCAAATCTGACCACACGAGCCTACAGCATTTACGCCTCCATCAAAAATGCAGCCGCTGCAGCCGGGGTTCGATCCCACGTCCTGCGCGTATGCAGAGTACTGCTAGCGAGTTTCTTCAATGGAAAAATAAACTACGCAACATTCTCGCGTTGTATCATGATAAGTGGCGGAAGCGTCCGTCTGTTCGTTCCTACTTCTGTCCTTCTGTGCGTCCATCTGTGCTTTTAAGTGTCGGTTCATGCGTCCATCTGTCAGTGAATTCGTCCTGACATCCCTCCGTCCTGCCAAGCGTCCATCCACCCGTGCATTCGTCTATAAGTTCGTCCTGCAAATGTCGGTCTGTCCATCCGTCTGTGCGTGCGTTTCTCTATCCATCCGTCCATCTAGTGAATACTAACCGTCAACACGGGTATTTTCGCAGAAACTGTTACATGGCACCTTCATCCTTTAAAAAGCTTTTTTATACAATACCTACATTCGTCCATCGCTTCAATACGTATCGTTCATCTGGGATCCTGGTGGCACTACACTAACACATGAACTGAAAGCAGTCCAGAATCGTTAGGTACGCTTTATCTTGTCCCATTATACCCGCACAACCAGTGGTAAACTCATAAAATCTCAGCTCAACCTTCCTGAACTCGCCATTCGGCATAACATATCCCGGCGCAGTGTTTTTCATAAGGCTTATAATTATAACCATATCCTTCTCGAACATTTTGTTAAACCATCTCATTCATATCACCCAGAATCAAACGTCTATAAAACCTTAATGTTCTTCAATGCAGAACCACAACCCATTCGCACGCTTTCATTCCAAGAACTATATCTCCATTGAATCTACTCCCATGAGGAGTTACCCATATCTCCGACACATCTGGTTATAAAGGTTTTTTTTACAAAACACGTTGGCATTACTTAATTTATGTTTTCTGAGATATATATATATATATATTTATATATGTATATATAATATATATATATACATGTAAAGCGAAAGAAGTGTATACACAAGGGCTCGTTTTCTCGAGTTTTCTCACAAAAATAATGAGATCTAACAGGTAATAAGGCCAAAGAATGTATTCAGGATGTTATTATAACCACATGTTATGTTAATAGAAAGAAAGAAAAGTGGGTGAGAAAATGACTTGCCGTGAGAAGGAAACGAGCCTACGACCTTTGAATAACACGTTCGATGCTCTAACCAATGAGCTATCATGGCTGCTATGCCCCGAGTCATTTTTTTGGGGTTTATATGTGAATTTATACGTAGGAGTGTCAGTGAGCGCCATCTGTAGCCATAGCGGCGAGTGTGGAACACGCTTTTATGAGCCTGTGTTGCGTCACATCGCACGTAAATTTATCACGAGCGGGAAGCTGACCAATAGTCCCTCGTATACAACCTCATGGCACCAAGTCTGCCAGTACGAGACCCTCTTTAATAATCACGGGAAAGAAGTGTATACCTATGGGCTCGTTTTTTCGTGTTTTGACACAGTATTAATGAGATATAACAAACAATACTGCGAAGGAATGTAAAGGGAAAGTTATTAGAACCATCATCATCATCATCATCAGCCTGACTACGTCCACTGCAGGACAAAGGCCTCTCCCATGTTCCGCCCGTTAATCGGTCCTGTGCTTGCTGCTGCCAACTTATACCCGCAAACTTCTTAATCTCATCGGCCCACCTAACCTTCTGTCTCCCCCTAACCCGCTTCCCTTCTCTGGGAATCCAGTTAGTTACCCTTAATGACCAGCGGTTATCCTGTCTACGCACTACATGCCCGGCCCATGTCCATTTCCTCTTCTTTATTTCAACTATGATATCCTTAACCCCCGTTTGTCGCCTAATCCACTCTGCTCTCTTCTTGTCTCTTTAGGTTACACCTACCATTTTTCTTTCCATTGCTCGCTGCGTCGTCCTCAATTTAAGCTGAACCCTCTTTGTAAGTCTCCAGGTTTCTGCTCCGTAGCTAAGTACCGGCAAGATACAGCTGTTATATACCTTCCTCTTGAGGGATAGTGGCAATCTACCTGGCATAATTTGAGAGTGCTTGCCGAATGTGCTTCACCCCGTTCTTATTCTTCTAGTTACTTCAATCTCGTGGTTAGGCTCTGCGGTTATTACCTGCCCTAAGTAGACAGTCTTTTACAACTTCAAGTTCACTATTACCTATCTCGAAGCGCTGCTCCTTTCCGAGGTTGTTGTACATAACTTTTGTTTTCTGCAGAATAATTTTAAGACCCACCTTTCTGCTCTCATTGTCTAACTCCGTAATCATGAGTTGCAATTCGTCCCGTGAGTTACTCAGCAATGCAATGTCATCGGCGAAGCGCAGGTTACTAAGGTATTCTCCATTAACTCTTATTCCTAACTGTTTCCATTCCAGGCTTCTGAAAACCTCCTGTAAGCACGCGGTAAATAGCATTGGAAAGATTGTGTCCCCCTGCCTTACACCCTTCTTGATTGGTATTCTGTTGCTTTCTTTATGAAGCACTATGATAGCAGTTGATTCCCTGTACATTTCTTCCAGAATGTTTATATATACTTCATCTACGCCCTGACTCTGCAGTGTCTGCATGACGGCTGATATTTCTACTGAATCAAACGCCTTCTCGTAATCTCTGAAAGCTATGTATAGTGGTTGGTTATACTCTGAGCATTTCTCTATTACCTGATTGATAGTATGAATGTGGTCAATTGTTGATTAGCCTGTTCGAAATTCTGCTTGTTCCTTTGGTTGATTGAATTCAAATGTTTTCTTTACTCTGTTAGCAATTACCTTTGTAAATAGCTTGTATACTACAGAGAGCAAGCTGATCGGCCTGTAATTCTTCAAATCCTTGTCATCTCCTTTCTTATGTATTAAGATGATGTTATCGTTCTTCCAAGACTCTGGTACCCTTCCCGTCAGGAGACACCTCGTAAACAGGATGGCTAGTTTTTCTAACACAATCTGTCCTCCATCTTTCAGCAGGTCTGATGTTACCTGATCCTCACCAGCAGCTTTGCCTCTTTGCATGCTCTCCAAAGGTTTTCTGACTTCTATCATTACTGGTGGGGTGTCATCTCAGTTACTGCTAGTTCTTATAGTATTAAGGTCGTGGTTGTCTCGGCTACTGTACAGATCTCGGTGAAACTCCTCCGCTATTTTATTTATCCTATCCATATTGGTAGTTATTTTGCCTTCTTTGTTCCTTAGTGCATACATCCGACTTTTGCCTATCCCAAGTTTCCTCTTCACTGCTTTGACGCTTCCTCCGTTTTTCAGAGCCTGTTCAATTCTCTCCCTGTTATACCTTCTTACATCGCATACTTTACGTCTATTAATGAACTTCGAAAGCCCTGCCAGTTCTATTTTGTCTGCTGTACTTGACACTTTCATGATTTGACGCTTCTTAATTAGGTTCTTTGTTTCCTGGGAAAGCTTGCCAGTGTCCTGTCTAACTGCCCTGCCTCCAACTTCCACTGCACACTCCGTGATGATACTCGTCAGATTATCATTCATTGTATCTACGCTAAGGTTTGTTTCCTCACTAAGAGCCGAGTACCTGTTCTGCAGTGACACTCTGAATTCCTGTACTTTCCCTCTCAGTGCTAGCTCATTGATTGGCTTCTTGCGCATCAGTTTCTGTCGATCCTTCTTCAAGTCTAGGCGAATTCGAGACCGTACGATTCCATGGTCACTGCATCGTAGCTTGCGAACCACTTCCACATCCTGCACGATTCCTGGGTGTGCAGTCATTATAAAGTCTATTACGTTCTTATTTTCGTCATTAGGGCTGCTCAAGGTCCACTTGCGGTTTTCTAGTTTTCGGTAGAAGGTATTCAAAATCTGCAAACTATTGCGTTCTGTGAATTCTACAAGTAGCTCTCCTCTGGCGTTTCTAGTGCCGATGCCATAATCTCCTACTGCCTGGTATCCAGCCTGCTTCTTCCCTACCTTTGCATTAAAGTCGCCCATCACTATAGTATACTGTGTTTTTACCTTACTCATTGCCGATTCCACGTCTTCATAGAAGCTTTCAACTGAAGCGTCATCATGGCTGGACGTAGGCGCGTAAGCATGTACTACCTTCATTTTCTATCTTTTATTCAGTTTAATTACAATACCTACCACCCTTTCATTATAGCTATAGTATTTCTCTATGTTGCCAGCTATGTTCCTGTGAATTAGGAGCCCCACTCCCAGTTTTCTTCTGTCTGCCAAGCCCCGATAGCAAAGGACGTGCCCATTCTGTAGCACAGTATAGGCCTCATCAGTCCTCCTAACCTCACTGAGTCCTATTATATCCCATTTAACACCCTCTAGCCCCTCGAATAGTACAGCTAGACTTCCCTCACTAGATAAGGTTCTAGCGTTAAATGTTGCCAAGTTCAGGTTCCAATGGCGGCCTGTCCGGATCCAGAGATTCTTAGCGCCCTCTGCTGCGTTGCAGATCTGACCGCCGCCGTGGTCAGTTGCTTCGGAGCTGCTGGGGACTGAGGGCCGTGAGTGTTTTGACGTATGCATGTGGGGGTAGTGCCCAGATACTGCACCAGGGTGGTTAATCCTTCACTGGTGAGGGAGTGCGTTCCCGGCGGTGGTTACCGGTGAGGCCGCAACCCAGACCTCTTAATGCAGTTCTATCAACATGCGGATTTTTTTATATCCGGTTGGGAATGGCGCGGCACCGGGTTGTGAACCACGGACCTCTTGCATGCGAGGCGGATGCTCTAACCACTACGCCATTGCCGCACAGAACCAATGTAGAGAACCGTAGAACCGTAGAACCAATGTACTGTAAATAAGAAGAAAGAAAAGTGGGTGAAAAAATAACTGGACGTGAGCAGCAAGTCATTCTTGTATATATATATATATATATATATATATATATATATATATATATATATATATATATATATATATATATATATATATGTGTGTGTGTGTGTGTATTGTGAGCATTATTTATGCACGTCATCTTGTCATACGTACATACTCATCATCATCAGTGTGACCTGTTTTGTGGGGCAGAAGCTCGGCAACTAAAAGAAGTGTCTTGCAGCAAAAACGTTTTCTTACAAGTGGTGGAGAGTGCTTTCCGGTACCCTGGTCCTCTCCCTGTAGCGCTTTTTCGTTATCTTGGACTACCAACCATCTCTGGAGCTGCGATCGGGTCGCCGTTTGTGCAGTCAGCCCACGGTCATGTCGCAAGACGACCACAACAACACGGCTCCATCCACCCCGCCTACACCCCTGGGCATGCCTTCATGGACTGTCCCCGCCCCTCAAAAAGATCCCCCGATATTCGCTGGCCTTCGCGGTGAAGACGTTGAAGACTTGTTGAATGAGTACGACCGTGTGAGTGCGCTTAACTATTTCCATGATTCTGTGAAGCTGTCCCACGTGCCGTTCTATCTGACGGGGGTCGCTAAGACATGGTTTCTCAACCATCAGCTAGATTTCCGAGACTGGCCTACCTTTAAGCAGCAGCTCCGTCAGATATTTTCCAACCCTTCTGTACGTGCAAACATCGCCAAACAGAAGCTTGCTGAACGTGTCCAGCACTCCGGCGAGTCTATACTGCGTACATTGAAGATGTCTTCGCCCTATGCCGTCACGTCGACAGCTCGATGGTGGAACCTGACCGCGTTCGCCACCTGCTCAAGGGCATAGGCACCGTCGCATTTAACGCTTTGGCGACAAAGAACCCCCCCACGGTCGCGGATATTATCAGTACGTGTCAGCGACTCGACGACCTTCAACCTATACGTTTACAACCTGACACAGGAGATCTCAAGCGAACGCATGACAATGAGCTCCGTGCGTTGATACGGTCCATGATTCGCGAGGAGCTGCAACTCCAAGGCACCTCGTCGTCTTGTGAGCTCCGCATAACACCTTCTGCAGGCAGTCTCCGCAAAATCGTCAGGGAGGAACTGGCAACAATGACGTGTGAGCAAGTCCTGAGCTCGCATACCACTCCAAAGCCGACATACGCTCAGGTGGTTGCAGCGTCACCTTCTCAGCAATCACCGCAGTATGTGTCGACTACGCAGCTCTCCCTAAATGTCCTCACCCCAAGGGCACCGCCTCCATCTTTCCATGCCTGGCGTCCATCTCGACCGATTTGCTATTATTGTGAAATACGTGGCCACATCTCACGGTTCTGTCGTCGACGTCAAGAAGACGAAAGGCGGGGTTATGGTGACTACTAGAGAGATGAGTTTGCCCCTGCTCCACAACGTCGCCACCCTTACCAACTGTAGCGAGCCGCTCACCATCTCCACAGCCCTTTGATGCAGCCAATACCTTCCGCTCCTCGCGCCGTCGTTCCCCGTCACCTATGCGCCGTTCCTCGTCACCACTTCGTCCGGCTATCACGGCGTCTGATCATCGCCCATAAAACTAGACAGTGCAACTTCAGGAGGAAAAGCTGCATTTGGTGGGTGCATCGAACTCCTCCGGAACGCCCTTCAAATGTACTTTCAGTGTGTGTTGAGGGTATATGGACTGAAGCCTTGGTGGACACAAGTGCATCACTCTCAGTTAATAGTGTGGACTTGTGTTCCCGTTTGCGCAAAGTGACGACACCGTATTATGGCCCTCCCCTTCGCTGTGCTAATGCGGTGTTCGTTCAGCCTACTGGTGTTTGCACAGCACGAGTTTTTATTTAGGGCATCCTTCACCATATACAGTTCCTCATTCTGTCGTCGTGTACTAATGCGCTCATTTTAGGGTGGGACTTTCTCTCATCAGCTTCAGCCGTGATATCTTGCCGTCAGAGGGTCATTCACATGTCAGATACTGCGCTTTCATCCGATAAAGATGCTCATAGCCAGCGCTTCGTCACCGCTGAAGACTGTTTTATTCCTCCAGGTAATGAGCATATTCTGACCCTGACATCAGATAAGATCAGTACTGGTGATGTGTTCCTGGCACCGTGTGGACGCTACATCTCTGGTGGGCTTACCATTGCTCCTAGCCTGGTGTGATTTCATGATGGCAGAGCATTAGTTACGGCAGGTAACCCTACTTCTTTGCCTGTTGCACTGCGCCAGGGCACCAGTGTGGTTTGCTTCACAGATACCGAACCACTTGCTTTGGTGCCCCTTCGCGCAGACGCACCATCTTTCTCTACGAGTAATGATAATGATGCTACAACGGCTGCTTTAACAAACCACAATAAATCCCGACCTCTCGTCAGCGCAAAAGCAAGAACTTTTGGGTATCCTTCAAAAACACAGTGCTTCATTTGATGTCAATTCCAAGCTTTTGGGTCGCACTTCCGTCACCGTACATCGAATAGAAACGGAAGGCAATACAATTGGATGCCGCTGCCCATATCGAGTGTCATCCGCAGAGCATAAGATATACAAGAACAACGTTGCTTATATGCTCAAACGAGATGTAATCCGGCCTTCGTCCATCCCGTGGTCATCACCTGTAGTGCTAGTCCGAAAGAAAGATGGTTCGGTGCGATTCTGCGTAGATTATCGAGCACATAATAAGATCACGCGCAAAGACGTGTACCCAATCCCACGAGTCGACGACGCGCTTGACTCTCTGCAAGGCGCTGAATTTTTCTCCAGCCTCGATCTATGGTCTGGTTATCGGCAAATACCTATGCACGAAGTGGGCAAAGAAAAAAAATGCCTTTGCAACACCAGACGGGCTGTATGAATTCAACGTGATGCCATTCGGTTTAAGTAATGCTCCTGCCACGTTTGAACGCATGATTGACACAGTTCTACGTGGCCTAAAATGGAAAACATGTCTCTGTTATTTAGATGACATCGTCATTTTCTCCTCTTCGCTTCGTCAGCATCTTGATCGTTTAGACGAAGTTTGCACATGTATTTCTAATGTTGGACTTCAGCTAAACACAAAGAAATGCCACTTCGCCAACAAGAACATCAAGGTGTTGGGCCACCTTGTCAGCAAAGATGGCGTTCGCTTGGATCATGACAAGCTCGCTGCCGTGATACGCTTCCTTCGGCCAGAAAATCAGAAACACCTACGAAGTTTCCTGGGCCTGGCGTCCTACTTCCACCGCTTCATTAGCGATTTTGCTGCCATCGCGTCGCCTCTGCATAAGCGGCTGACATCCGGATCAACTTTCGCTTGGAACGACGACTGCGAGCGTGCCTTTCATGCCCTCAAGCATGCTTTAACATCCGAGCCTGTTCTGAGTTATTTCGACAAGAACGCACCTCCATGTTTCCACACCAACGCGAGTGGCCAAGGCATTGGTGCAGTTCTTCTACAGCGGGATGCCACTTCACGGGAAAGAGTTATTGCGTATGCTAGTCGTGCTCTTCCGGCTGCTGAACAAAACTACTCCATAACTGAGCAGGAGTGCTTTGCTGTCGTCTGGGCCATACAAAATTTCGACCATATCTTTACGGACGCCACTTCACAGTTATTACAGACCATCACACCATGTGCTGGCTAACGTCACTGGGAAACTTGTCTGGTCGCCTCGGTCGTTGGGTGCTCCGCCTACAAAAGTACGATTTTGACGTCATCAATAAGTCTGAAAAAAGACACCAAGATGCAGATGCTCTCTCTCGCTGCCCCCTTCCACTGTCATCATCGAGTACGTCAGGTGATTGCTCGACTGGTGGGCAAAACACTGCGTCACCCCTCTCATTATCACAACTTGCGGTTATCGACACGCCAGCTTCAAATCGCTACATCGTGTTTGCCACACGCCAGCGTGATGATCCATATTGCAATCGCATTATTCAACGCCCAAATGGTATATCACCTACTCCTAATGCTAGATTGCGCCGACAACTACGGCAATTTAAGCTCGATAACAACGTGCTCCATCGTTACCATTACACTACTGACGGATACCGCTGGATTCCAGTACTTCCGCGTTCTCTACGTCACCAAGTCCTCGAAGCCTTTCACGCCGACCCATGTGCAGGCCACTTGGAATTTCACAAAACACAAAGCCGCATCAGGAAACGTTTCTCCTGGTCTGGCGTCACTACTTTTGTGGCCAAGTACGTTACATCTTGCCATCTGTGTCAGCGGTGGAAGCGACCAACTTCTTCTCCTGCTGGCCTTCTGCAACCCATTTCGTGTCCCAAGCCACTTTCACCATAGTTGGCATAGACCTACTAGGACCTCTCCCCATCACGCCAGCAGGTAATCGTTGGATTGTGACTGCTGTCGATCACCTGACATGGTACGCAGAGACTGCTGCACTACGCACAAGTTCTGCTTCAGACGTCGCAGACTTCTTTCTCAACGCCATTGTATTGTGTCACGGTGCACCTCGTGTCCTCCTGAGTGATCGCGGCAAGACGTCCCTGTCCACCATAATCGAAACCCTGCTCACAACCTGTGGTACAGTACAATAAGACGACGTCAGCCTACCACCCCCAAACTAATGGGCTGACAGAGAGATTTCATCGGACACTAACAGACATGCTATCGATGTACATCGCACCAAGCCACGACAACTGGGATACGATTTCGCCTTTTGTGACGTTTGCCCATAACACCGCTGTTCAAAGAACTACTGGCTAACCGCCTTTCTACCTCGTAAACGGCCGTACACCGTCATTCATCATCGACGTCTCTTTTCTAAATGTTACAACTGACCCCTCGGCAACAGTATCAGAGCACTTCATCACAAGGCTCGAGGAATGTCGGCAACGGGCTCGCCTTATTAGAGAGGCCAATCAGTAAGATGGCAAGCAACGCTACGACAGCTCTCATCGCGGCGTCTCCTTCAGTCCAGGGGATGAAGTGTTGCTTCGTACGCCCATTCGTACTCCAGGATTGTGCGATAAATTTCAGTCACGCTTCATTGGACCATATACAATCAACGAACAAACGTCACCAGTGAACTACCATGTCACTCCCAGCGACCTTTCTTCGGATCGTCGCTGTCGTGGTTCGGAGATTCTCCACGTATCGCGTCTGAAGCCATTCGTTCGACGTTCCGTTTCCGTCTAAGACGCGTGCGGGCAGGCCGCTCAAGCGTGGGGGAGAAATAAGTGTGAGCATTATTCATGCTCGTCGTCTTGTCATAGGTACATACTCATCATCATGAGTCTGACCTGTGTTGTGGGGCAGAAGCTCAGCAAGTAAAAGAAGTGTCTTGCAGCAAAAACGTTGCCTTAAAAAAAATATATATATATATCGAACGCGTAATTCGAAGGTCGTAGGTTTGATTCCTGCTTACAGTTGGTAATTTTTTCATCCACTTTTCTTTCTTCTTATTTACATTCCATTAATGTTAATAACTTCCCCTGTACATTCCTTGGCAATACTGTCTGTTATATCTCATTATATATATATATATATATATATATATATATATATATATATATATCAAGAAATAAAAGACAGACAAAACGAAAACTTTTTTTCCTACGTTTCAGCCTGCAACCGGCCTTCACCAGGGAAAACACGGTACAAAAATGCGTTTTTCTTAAGTAGGCATGGTATAGAACGGGCTGCTGACACGCGAACTATCACTATCATACGCTATCTACAGAGATGTGGCGAATAATGAACGGTGAGCCGAGAATGTCAAAGCCATGTCAAAGTAAAGTTATTAAAATGCATGAATGATCAAGTAGGTCAAATGAATAGCAATTTGAAGACAGTGGTAATATGATATGCGGGTTTTAACTTCCCAAAAGCCCTTTATGATGATGAGAGACGCCGTAGGGGAGGACTCCGGAAGTTTTGACCACCTGAGATTTTTCAACGTGCACCGAAATCTCAGCACATGGACCTACAACCTTTCTGCCTCCATCAAAAATGCAGCTGCCACAGCCGGGATTCGATTCCATGACCTGCAGGTCAGCAGCCGAGTACCTTAGCCACTAGACTACCGCGGCGGGGCAGACTACGGTAATAGCTACAAGCAAAAAATCAAACTATCAAACCTATACAGCAAATTATTCGCACAAAAAACACAAAAACGTGTAGCGGAAAACGCTCGAATGAAACGAAGATGGGTTACTAACAATTTCATAGGGCACAAACAAAATCATTCAAACAAAGTCAAGAAATTTACTGCACCAAAAACGTGTAGTGACAATCTGTGGGTACATTGATTACGATAAGACTGTGATAAAGCTAGAACTTAGTACTGTGCCAAAATAAATGTCAATTTGCCTGGATTTCAATTTTGTACCACATAACATTGCATTGAACTTGTCTATAAGAAATCACTCACGCAGTTCCCTATCATAGTGTGAAGGGAAACGTCATTCTAGTATAGTAGCTGTTATTTTGTCGAAGGAGTGACCACAAGTGTTAACGTACCTAGCCAAAGGTAGATTCTACAGGCTTCTGGCATGTGACTTATGCTTATTAAAAGGCAGCCTAAACGTCGTTTCAGTATGTCTGATGTATAGGAGTTTGCACACAGAACATTTAAGCATATACACGATGTTGCTTGTGTTGCAGTCGAAATCCTCTTTTATTTTTTTATGAAAGTTTGATGCTGTGCTCTTAACCAAAGATGTCTTCGTCATGTGGTTGCAAACTTTGCAACGGGGTTCGTTGCATGGATGACAACCAGAAAACGTGACGGGGTAATCTTTGAAGATGTTGGTATGTCGCGCAAGTTCTTCAATCTGCGATATACCACACGTGGGAGACCAGGAAAGATGTTTTCATGGTGATCACTCTGTAGTAGTATGTTGTGATGCTTCTGAAGAATGCTGTTGATGTTTAGTGATCATGCGGAGTGTGTTAGCACCAGGTTCGTTCTCAAGGGTGCGGCGCTCTTCCTCCAAATAAAACGTTCCTTACGTTCTATGTCTTCTGCGCGTTTAATTGCATCGTTAATAATTTCTGGTGGATATTTTTGTTTCTATAGGGCCTCCCAAAGTTTAGTGCAGTTGTCTGTAAAATCTGAATTTGTTGAACATGTTTTCTTGAAATGTAGTGCTTGAGCGTATGGAGTTGCCATTTTGCAGTGCTTTTGATGTGAACTTTCAAAATGTAGGTATGACTGCCTATCCATGGGTTTCCTAAAGTGTTTAGTCGTCATTTAATTAGCACGTATAGTAACCGTGACGTCAAAAAATTTATTGATGTGCTTGAGTATGATTGTGAAAAAAGATATGGTAGGTTGAGCATTGTTGAAGACTGCAATGAACGACAGAAATTCTGTCTCTCCTTGCTGCCAGATCAGTAGGGCATCGTCAATATAACGCCTATATTAAAACGGTTTGAGACTGCATGTGTCTAAGAATATATTTTTGAGTTGGCCCATCAGGATGCTTGCATAGCTTGGTCCTATTTTTGTGCCCATAGAAGTGCAACTAGCCTGTACCATCGCACCATCGTTCTAAATTGTTCAATGTCAGGATTAGGTATAGGAACCGCGCTAGTGTGTTGCTGTCCACCGTTTTGTTAAAAGCTTTTTGTTCATAAGCCTCCAATACTGCTTGAATGCCATCATTATGCGGGATGTTCGTATAGAGCGAGGCTACATGTAGTTTCACAAGGAATGAACTAGATTGGTACGACGAAGTCAATGATGTCGAGCAAGAAGTGGTTTGCATCTTTCAGGTATAAATTGAAAGTAGGTGGGATATCCCTGATGAGCTTATCGACGAAGCTAGACATTGGTTCAGTGACGGTACCAATAGCGTACAGAATAGGTCGACCAGAATTATTTCGTTTTCTGTATTTTTGGCAGAATATAAAATAACCCCGGAAAGAGGCTAAGGGGAATTATTTACCGTATAGCTCTCTCGCTGATTTTGTCATTTTGACAAGGTCTTTATGGTATTGAAAACCATTTGCTTGAACCACTCCCTCTTATCATCATCAAGGCGCTTCTACAAATGGATACCATTCAGCTGTGTTTGAATCTGAGTAGTATAATCCAACTTATTGAATAATACTACAGCGCCACCTTTATCAGCTGGTTTGATTATTCAGTTTTTGCGATCTTACAGGTTATGGGGTCTTTTTTTCTTCAGAAATGTACAGATTAGGTTTAAAGCACGTAGGTTTTCTACAAGCCTCCAGAATGTCACCTTGTACTGCCGAGAAGTAGAGATCAAGAAACTTGTCGCGTTGTGTTGGAGGCGTCCAGTGCTCGCGGGATTGCATGTGCGAAGAAGATGGCCGTTCATGAAAGAATTCGCTTAAGCCTAGCTTTCGTGCAACATTATTTAACTCCTTTACCAGCTGCAACTTGTTAAAGTCAGCAGTGGCAAGACAGAAAAGATTGATTGATATGTGGGGTTTAACGTCCCAAAACCACTACATGATTATGAGAGACGCCGTAGTGGAGGGCTCCGGAAATTTAGACCACCTGGGGTTCTTTAACGTGCACCCAAATCTGAGCACACGGGCCTACAACATTTCCGCCTCCATCGGAAATGCAGCCACCGCAGCCGGGATTCAAACCCGCGCCCTGCGGGTCAGCAGCCGAGTACCTTAGCCACTAGACCACCGCGGCAGGGCAGGACAGAAAAGATTGACAATATTAGTGGACTTGTGTAATTCTGTAGTATCAGAAGCCACTATTTTGTAACAGCTGTCTCAGGAAGTATTTGGTCGCAGAGCTACTTCTTAGCCTTTTCTGAGTGTACTTCTACGTGTTTACCTTGTTCGTAAAAAGTAGTTAGCTACCTATGTGTAACTGCTTTCACAGTCACGGCAATAACGGACAACAAAAGTGAGACATCGAAATCTTCTATTTTTCTACATACACAAGAACTTTCTTCATTATTTTAAGTGAACTCCATGTGAAGTGTATAAGGCCAATCTCGTTGTCTAATCTTGTTCACTGCTTAGGGAGCTCCTCTGACGGAAGCGATAGATGACAGGCATTGCAGATGCCAGCGCACGCAGCCTTCTGCCTGTTGTGTTCCCACGGCTGCAAGTACAATAATATAGTAAACATAGTTAGACACACGTGACAGAAGATGAAGATCAACGCATGTGGCAAGTATTTGCACGTTAATATAAAACCAAGCATTGAAATATGGCACACAAATAACTTTACCTTCACATCTCGCACAGTCCTTCTGAAGCTGCTCTTACGAAAGAGATGGATGACAGGCATCGCAGACGCCAGCGCACGTCTTCAGCACGCTGTATGCCCACGGCTGCACAATAAGTATGTAAAATAGTGAGTCACACATGACAGGGGGTGAATACAAATGCATGTGAGAAATACGTGCAAACTGAAATGAAAACATACGTGACCAATGACATGCTAATAATTTCTCCGTGATGTCACACATAGTGGAAGACTCATTACGATCCCCGTAGCGCAAAGGCTTAGGAGCGGCGGCTGCAGCCACAACTCCACGAACCTCCGTGCCGCTAACAAGTCGGCGAGTCCTAAGCTAGTGACGTCGTTCAGCTTGAGCAAGCGAACGCGAGACCAAACACGGCGTTGCACGCGGAGTGTCTGCCGCCAGCGAACTTCGAACAGGAAAGCGAGCATACGCTTCGCCGCCTCCATGACCAGCGCCGAGCTGGTTTGGGGCTAGCACCAAAGAAGTCGACGGTAATGCGGCCCTTTTTCACAAACTAGAGGGAGTGCAGCGCACAGACGCGAGTCCTCCACAGCGGCCAGCGCACGGTGCCCAGCTGCTTGGGACCGACTGTAATGGCGACCGATTTTCAGTGAGTTCCGACGCTAGCGAAAGCCCTGCCAGCCCGTGCTGGTTCCCTTAAAGCGCGCGTCATACTACAACCAAGCTCTTTACGAGAACCCGTAACCTGTTTTCGACGACTGCCAACACAGCGACGAGGTCTCAGCTCAATATCGTCAGCCCGGAGCTCATCGCGGCGAGCACTCGATGAGCGAGCGTAAGGGAGGCCGACGGCAATGGCGGCCAATTTCGAGGCGGTCGCAAAGCACAGGCGAACTGCAGACGCCGAAGCTGACCTTTGCGATGCATTTCGTGCGTGCGATATACAACACGACTGAGCCTGTTGCCGGCAAGTGCGATCAGTATCGCACACGCGACAACTAGAGTAGAATACAGAATGATAACCTACTTGCTTTTGAATCAAGCGCTGTTTTCTGCCCGGAGTCGGACCGAAGTATATTTCCGATAGGTCTGTTGACTACTCGGCCGCCATATTGGCCTCCCCAACTGTTGCTATCGTGTGTTGGTCGTGACTATCTTGAAGCAAAACATATACAGCGTGGCGTGGTGACGTGTCCAGGCTTGCTCCACTCTTCATGAGTGCAGGGAAACGCAAAAGCAGCACCCACGCTCATCCAAGCGTCCACAGAAGCACTACGTCATAATTCTTAATCTTCGAATCCAGGCGGCCGTGGTCGAGCAGTCCGAGCGCGACGCACCGCGAACCGTCACCGGCAAAATACGGGGAAAGACTGAGCCAGAATAGGAGGAGGACATGTGTTCTGTGGAGAAGGAGAGCTGGTACACTTTTTGCGCTGCCTGCAATGCCCGGGCGCTTCATTCCAGTGGAGACTAAGTTGTTTCGCGCCGCACGCTTCCCTCTGTGGTTGCTCCTCAATGGTCTATCCGTTCATCGCGCGCGCCTATTGGGCTCCGTTACTCTTTTTCGGATAATTTCGCCTTAGAGTGTACAATTGGCACTTCTAAATTTGCATGGATGTGAAGCAGTAAGAATGACGGACTGATTTTGCGATGGCGTGTGGTTTGCTGAAAGGTTTTATAGCTTGTTTTTTTGTTTATAGATATTACCGTAGTTTTCACACTGCAATTCATGTGATCTGTTGATGTAAAAATCATTTGTGCAGTGAATAGTGCAGTAAATAGTGTATGTTAGTTATGGTTCACGGGTCAGTGACCCCAATATAACAAGCCTACTTGAAAAAAAAAGCATTTTTGTATGGTGTTTTTCCTGATGATGGCTGCTCGCCGGGAGAAACGTAGAAAAAATATAACGTTTTCGTTTTGGCCGTTACTTGTTGGTACTTTTCCACTGGATTCAAAGACACTTTCTTCTTCACATATATATATATATATATATATATATATATAAGTATATATATATATATATATATATATATATATATATATATATATATATATATGAAACATGTGGGTGGGTGTGTCATGTTTTTTTTATATTTTTTCAATTTCTGATTGCTTGCCGTTCTTCACTTGGTTCTTGAACATTTACTATCTGCATTATGGCTGCTGCTAAGTTAGATTTGTTGACGTAATCGATATATATAGTGTTTTTGTATTATTCTGCCAATTATTGAAGTTTAGTATTTGTATATACTTATCAAGTGTTGTTTCCCATTTTCGACATGTAACATGCCCCTCTTTTCTGTATTATGAAAATCCTGTAGGTAAATTAAATAAATAAATAAATAAGATATATACTGCAAGCACCGTTATCTCCCATCTTTTCATCACATATTCATCATACATAAGTGCCGCCATCCAGCGGACATTTCAAGGAATAAACGAGAAGTGGCACGGCCGGACTAGAGGAGCTGCACGCACGCACACTCTTACGGCCCGCGCTTCGTACCTAGTGTCCCTCTTTCACCGCCGCTATTTCATGGCACTGTGGCCCAACCTGCGGTAAACCATGCTAAAACCAAGAAGGTCACGCCCAGCGAGTTCAACATGGCCACATTCTCTGGTTAGATAGTGCTCGAAGTGCATATTTCTGTTACTAGTTTTTTTAGGAGCCAAATTTTTTTTTGGACACTAAAGTGAAATAATAATTCACATCAGAGTTAAAGCTGAATGTATGCCAACACCTAAAACGACAATATTATCACCGATAGAGCCCTGCTTACCGAGAAATTAAGGTATAGCCACAACAACATATACTTGCGCCACAAAAGGACATTTTCAAAATGATCCCAATATTATCAGACGGACCACATACAAATGATCACTAGTAATCGATCTAGCTGCACTAAATAAAGAGCCTTCTGTGCATCAAGAGAACCAATAAAATTCTGTTTGTTCGTTTTTGTTTCATTCAAGAAAAAAAACGCTGTACAGTATGGCGAATGGCACGAGTTGTTCAAAAGTTCAATTTTCGTGTGGTTACACGGGACATGCGGTGCCAACTAGCGGGGCGCAGTTAAACCAAACAACGTCTACAATCTTGAAGCCAATGGCAAAAAACTGATCAATGGCCGTGGTTGTTGCTGCGGCTTCTGCTACTTTGGGTCTGCTGCTACTAGCGCAGTAATGCCGGGGAACGTTGTGCACGGCAACAGTGACGTGAGTCGGTCCGGTTGGTCCGCTTCTTTAGGAGGGTACGTTGATTGAAAAGCACTTTGACTTGGGCGAGTTGGTACATAATTGGATAGGCCTCAGCGCAATTTAGATGAAGACAAATGGAGGCGCACAGAACACAGACGAGCGCTTGAGAAGTAATTTGAAGTGCGCAAAAACCCAATGCTGAAAACGAGAACATGATTTTATATCGAAATGGGTCCTTTCTTGGCACAAAAGTAACACTACTAGGTTTCTGGACTGCTATTTCAACAATCAAAGTCGACTTAATGGTTGCCTTTAGTGTCCCTTCAAGGCGTGGGCTGAGCGTCCCGTCATAAGCGCATGTAGTTAGCTATCAATTGTTCTTCAACCGGCTCCAGAGGGTGGTACTTGTACATATAACAAAATGCAAATATGATGAAAAATGCAAAGGGTACGACACGAGAAGACGCTACTTCTAGTATGATAAATAATAAAAATCACACCATAATCATGAAGTGAATGATGATGAGAGGGGTGAAGCATCCATCAATGCGCCCGCACTTCCAGCCGTCTGTTTTTTCTTGGTTCCATCCATTCATACGCCCAACCGTGCATCCGTGCGTTCATTCGTTCATCCATGCGTCCATCCTTCCATACGTCCGTCTGGCCGTGTGTCCGTCCTCTCTTGCGCACATCTGTGCGTCCGTACGTGCATCCGTGCGTCAAACAGGCAAACAGACGATGGATGGACGCGGCCAGCGGATGATTCAAGTTTTTCCGATAAAGAGCATGATACGCGCAAGGCAGCGGTGGCTAACACTCAAAAACGGAACCCTGATGTGCGAGCACAAGAGGAAATAGGAATGACGTAACACGATGACATTGGCGATTGCGTGTTCATTGGTGGCACCATACGCTAGGGGCGCGGTGTAGTAAAATAAAAGCCATTTTGGCGTGCTCGCGCGTTCAAAAGAATGGCGGATAGAATACGTGGCAGAGTGGCGTGCGCGCAAGGCGGTGGCGACTCGCGCTCAAAGACGGAACCCCGATGTGCGAGCGCGCGAGGCAGAAGCGTGGCCTGAAGCTGCGCGGCGGCGCCGACAAGATCCTGACAAGCGAAAACAGGAGGCCGAAACGGTGCGGCAGCGGCATGCGGACCCAGCTTCGTTCCTCTCTCCATTATTCCCCCGTGGATCTGCTGTCATTTTTAGTAAGCATCAAAATCATGGCAAACTTTATGAGAGATCGAGTCCCCGATACTTTTTTCTCGATATTGAAAATTCTGGATCTGCTGTCATATTTAGTAATAATCGAAATCATGGCAAACTTTATGAGAGATCGAGTCACCGATACTTTTTTCTCGATATTGAAAATTCTGGATCGGCTGTCATATTTAGTAAGCATCGAAATCATGGCAAACTTTATGAGAGATCGAGTCCCCGATACTTTTTTCTCGATATTGAAAATTCTGGATCGGCTGTCATATTTAGTAAGCATCGAAATCATGGCAAACTTTATGAGAGATCGAGTCCCCGATACTTTTTTCTCGATATTGAAAATGCTGGATCTGCTGTCATATTTAGTAAGCATCGAAATCATGGCAAACTTTATGAGAGATCGAGTCCCCGATACTTTTTTCTCGATATTGAAAAGTCTGGACCTGCTGTCATATTTAGTAAGCATCGAAATCATGGCAGGCAAACTTTATGAGAGATCGAGTCCCCGATATATTTTTCTCGATATTGAAAATTCTGGGTTGATGGATGCTGATATCGTTGGTGGATATGGTGGAAAGAATACAGCATATGGTGTAAACAATGGTTGATACGGTGGAGGCTGTTGTGGTCATACTGGCTGATGACGGCGAGAGTAAAAAAATGTTGGCAGATGACGGTGGTGGTGGCGAGTCAATGCTGGTGACAGTGGCAAATGCCTGCTGATGACAGCGAGAGCTAGGAAAATGGTGCCAGATGGTGGTGGTGGTAGCGAGCCGATGCCTAATTGGCATATAAACACCGATGAACATCCACTGGACAAACACTTCTGGATGTGTCGTTCGTCCGCCGGCCATCTGCAAATCACCGATCAGCTTCCAGCGGACATCCGCAGGACTATAAGGCGCATACTATTTGGCAATCCAGCGGGAGTCCTGCAGGTGACCAGGGCCGATATGCGGATGTTCAACGGACATATCATCATTATTATTATTATTATCATTATCATCATCATTAGCCTGACTACGTCCACAGCAGGATAAAGGCCTCTGCCATGTTCCGCCAGTTAACCCGGTCCTGTGCTAGCTGCTGCCAATTTATACTCGCAAACTTCTTAATCTCATCGACCCACCTAATCTTCTGTCTCCCCCTGACCCGCTTGCCTTCTCTGGGAATCAGGTTAGTTACCCTTATTGACCAGCGGTTATCCTGTCTACGCACTACATGCCCGGCCCATGTCCATTTCCTCTTCTCGATTTCAACTATGATGTCCTTAACCCCCGTTTGTTTCCTGATCCACTCTGCTCTCTTCCTATCTGTTGAGGTTACACCTATCATTTTTCTTTCCATTGCTCGTTGCGTTGCCCTCAATTTAATCTTAACCCTCTTTGTAAGTCTTCAGGTTTCTGCTCCGCGGCAAAGTACCGGCAAAATACAGCTGTTATATACCTTCCTCTTGAGGGATAGTGGCAATCTAATTGTCATAATTTGAGAGTGCTTGCCAAATGTGCTCCACCCCATTCTTATTCTTCTAGTCATTTCAATCTCGTGGTTTCGCTCCGTGGTTATTACCTGCCCTATGTAGACCTAATCTTTTACAACTTGAAGTGCACTATTACCTATCTCGAAGTGCTGCTTTTTCCGAGGTTATTTTACATTCTTTTTGTTTTCTGCAGATTATTTTATGACTCACCTTTCTGCTCTCTTTGTCTAATTTCGTAATCATGAGTTGCAATTCTACCCCTGAGTTACTCAGCAATGCAGTGTCCTCGGCGACGCGCAGGTTACTTTGGTACTCTCCATTAACTCTTATCCCTAACTGTTCCCATTCTAGGCTTCAGAAAACCTTCTGTAAGCATGCGGTAAATAGCGTTGGGGAGATTGTGTCCCCCTGCCTTACACCCTTCTTGATTGGTATTCTGTTGCTTTCTTTATGAAGCACCATGGCAGCGGTTGATCCCCTTCAGACTTATTCAAAGATGTTTATATATACTTCATCGATGCCCTGATTCCGCAGTGTCTGCATGACGCCTGATATTTCTACTGAATTAAACGCCTTCTCGTAATCTATGAAGGCTATGTATAGTGGTTGGTTATATTCTGAGCATTTCTCTATTACCTGATAGATAGTATGAAGTGACAACGGACATATAGGCCGTTTTATTGTATTATTGTTTTCATTACCCAATCTCCACTAAATAGACAATGGGTAAATCAGAGACCATTAGTTGACAACTAGTGCACCATTCATTCTTATTCACGAAGCTTGATTGGTGCAGCTGGTCATAATGATAGAGGTGGTTCGGTGCAAACACACAAACAAGCGTAACGAAAATGGCGTTTTTGTTGTCTCGTTCACTTCTACGCAGAAACGATAAATCACAAACACCATTTGTGTTTTATTTGTTTCCGTATTTGTGTTTGCACCGCACCTCTTCTATCTATATGACCAGCTGCACCAATCCAGCATTGTAAAGAAAAACGAACGTCCAACTTTGTGTCCATTAATAGTCGGTGATTTACTCAATGAATATCTGGTGGAGTTTGCACACCACTTCCCATGAGAACTTACTAACTATAGTAAGACTGGCATCATTCCACTCTTTGTCCCAAATATTTATTCATACAAAAGAATATGTCTCTATGCATTGCAAATTGCTATATTGCGACTGCCATTATTTGAAATGTGTCATGACTTATGCCATCACACTTTCTTTTTTTGTTTAAAAGTCAAGCTTTTGTGTGTACGCGTAATAGTCCTCAAACACTTGCTTCATTCATAAGAACTGAAAACCAGAAAATTGTCATTCTTATGAAACTGGTGATGCCTTGCAAGTGTACGGTTCCCCGAGGCAGCATGTGGATGCACCCTAGCTGTATGTCTCCAAAATGCAACGATTTTGCCGCCGACTTTTTGTCTCCTTATGGCGTCCGTCATGTGTGTGTCCCATCTTTTAACGTCCTATATGTATTTGATATGTAACCGTTCGATATGTCTTTCAACTGCCATAATTTTGCCACGATGTTTACATCTATTCAAGTGTGTGTAGTGTTTGTGTCTTATAAGCAGCCTACCTTTATGCAGGCCAGAAATTAAGCCCAATGATAGCCTGTATGATGCTGCGTCATGAAGGCTGTTATAAGTAAAATGTTTTTCAACAAGCACGAAAAACTGCAAAATATTTGATTTATTTTCATTTAAACTGTACAATTTAGAGCATTTTACAGACAATATGTGAAGAGGTAATGTACTTCAGCTGGTGGTTCAAGAAAAATAAATTAACAGATCAGCCCTAATCCGAGATGCTTGAACTTGTCAATATCACTATAAAACTTTTTACTTTTACGGCATTTTTCTAAATAGTTGAGAATACATTCATTTCTCAAAAACACAAGTACAAATGTTTCACGTAGTAAACTCACCGCAACAGTAATTCTGAGCAGCAGACTCTTTTCAGGGCATTCAAAACACTATGAAGAGTATAGTTAGCTTTGCAAACCAAAATTAACCATCTGTTGATTAATACGTAAAGTATATCACACTGACGTTTTGGCCTTTATGTGCTAGTAGCAAGCGTACGTAGCCTTACAGAGTAAAAGACGAAACAATCATAACGTCAGAACTAAATTACGTGGCAGTCATTAAATATTACAATAAATTAGGAATGTGATATGATAGTAAATTGAAAATATGACAAACGCCTTCAGTGCACTAGCACAGATACCTGGTTGACACCAAACTGCAGTGCTTAGCATATATCATCGAAAGCAACACTACAGCTCACAACCGGCAGTCCACTTAATGTGACCTTTGACTGCTTAACTGAAGGCAGCAGAATCAAACCCCGGCTGTGGTGGCCGCAATGTTCATCGAAAAAGAAAGGCTTCAGACCCGTCTGCTTAGACATAGGTACACTTCCCAAGCTGTCAAAATTTGATTGATTGATTGATTTGTGGGGTTTAACGTCCCAAAACCACCATATGATTATGAGAGACGCCGTAGTGGAGGGCTCCGAAAATTTTGACTACCTGGGGTTCTTTAACGTGCACCCAAATCTGAGCACACGGGCCTACGACATTTCAGCCTTCATCGGAAATGCAGCCGCCGCTGCCGGGATTTGAACCCGCGACCTGCGGGTCAGCAGCCGAGTACCTTAGCCACTAGACCACCGCGGTGGGGCAGTAAAAATTTCTGAAGCCTTTCACTATGGCATCCCTGAGAATCATGTATTGTGGTTTGAACACGTGAAACCCAGCATATATTATTCTTATTACAAATCACACAAAACGAAGCAAGCATCACTATGTAGTTTAAAAATGTCACCATTCTCCCTATAATCCACGGACTTAAATAACAATATTCCAGAATGCCTTCTGTAACTTATTATTAACAATGTCAAACATAAGTATCACTGTGATATATCACGCGTGATTAGGTATTGGCAATGTTTGGTATAACTAGGTATGACTGTAGGAAATCGTTTTATTGCACTATCGCAATAAACTTCAGGAGGAAATGAACTGAGGTTACGAAAACATATTAAAATGAAATATTTCGTCGATATTAGAATGAAAAGATCATCGATCTACTATAGCCTTATCACAATGCGAAAATTTATAATTCAAAAGTGACTAATTGCACGTGACCGAAAAATGAGAACATGACATACAAGTTATGAGGGCACCTAACCAAGTTGATTTTAAAAAAAATATGTGTTGTAAAAAACTTAAAAAACAGCGGTGACACTTTCACATATGTGGTTTGTGCTTGCATTAAAATTCAGTCCTAACAATAGAAAAACGTCTTTGTAGATAAGTTATGTGTCTAGGAGACACGAAGAGACAATGATGCTGTCAGGTGCTAATAAACTGAGAATAACTAAATTTTGGGGGCTAAAATAGGGAGTATTTTTGCCAAGAAAAGTTTGTGGCAGTCTTGTTTCTACCCAATTCCTTTTGGAAAATTTTTCAAGCGTGCCTACGCTCTGAGAAATCCCGCTCCGAAGTCTAATTGTGCTTTCTATGATTACATAGGCAAGGCAGTGAGGATCAGCAAAATATCACTCCCTGCTGGGACGAGCAGTGACTTCAAGCTATCCAGGCGGTAGTAAAAGGGTAACCATTATAATGTTTGCCAATAGGTTCAACCCATGGTCAGAATATAAGCGGCCCATCAAGGAGCAGTAGCTTGTGCTAGTGCTCACTGTCCTGCATGCATAATGATGCAAGCCGCAATTAAATTTTCTTGCAGGACATCTAAGCACAGGCATGCAAGAATTCTTTGTACATATGTAGAAATGGGACTGGCCTAATATTTTATTACATGAAGGGGGGACTGCTGCAGTTGTTATTAGGTTCAATATCAAATCCTATTCAATGGCACGGCTGACACTGATAATTACTTTTGCACATTGTGTCCGCCTAAAGACATAGCTATCTGCAAAAGTGGTCCTTACATACACAACACATAGCGCTGACTTTTTAAAAGAAAAACAAAGGGCTTATTTTGAGCATTCTGACTATACCAGCTACTTGATTGCAGCAACCAGGTGAAGTTCCTGTGAAGTTCCTTTTTCATAGAAAAGAGAAGCCATGCGCAACTGCTGTACTTCTGCAGCCAACTTTTCCAAGAGCTATCATTGATGATAGGCTTGCCTGGAATTATTTCACACTCACTTTGCACAAGGACTATGCATAGGCTGCGATGTAAACGCAAAAAAAACAATTAAAGGCATGAGTCTCCTGGCAAAACTGAATTTTTCAGTCTATGTAAAACAATTTGCAACAATGTGTCTTAAACTAGCAGGGTGTACACTCTCTGAAGATTTTATCAGAAAAACTTTCTTGGTGTTCTTGGCGAACACAGTTGCAACCTTATGAAACATTATGCAATTTCCACATTGCAGATTTGTCAAAACCATGCTTGAGTTGCCCTCGTGCATAGTGCGTCGACATACAAATTCAATGATATTGCTACGTAGCTGACGTATCAGCGGTCAGAAGACGACAACGAGGAAGTGGTCTGTCGGTTGGGCGTGGTGTCTTTCCTCTTGGTCGACGCCATACGCATCCGTTTGATTATAGATTTTAAATAGACACGCCTCGTGTCATTTTTACGTAACATCTTTGTGGTGGAGGTGCTGAGTACTTTCCCGTCTTCGTCACGAAGCTCCGCAACGGCCGCATCATCATAGGTCCAACCATGTCACAGATTGAACAACCATCATCTTCGCCACCTGCCCCTACCATGACTTCTACATACGTCGTTCCACCTCCTGCTCGTGATCTCGGTGTATTTTCCGGTCAGGATGGCGTTGACGTCGACAAATGGATCAACCGGTACGAACGGGTCAGCGCAAGCTATAGGTGGGACCCGACTCTTATGCTTGCCATTGTGCTATCTCGCAGTGGGCCATCGAGGTAAAAACCTCGATGGCCCACCGCGAGTATGGTTCGAGACGCATGAAGCGGAGATTACGAGCTGAGACTCCTTTAAAGAGAAGATCCGCGACCTTTTTGGCGACACCGTTGGGCGGCAGATCGCAGCGCGTAATCAACTGGCGGCTCGTGCACAGACGTCGACGGAGTCTTACGTCGCGTACATTCACCACGTCATCGCCCTATGCCGCCAGATTGACGTGCACATGAGTGAGTCTGAGAAAGTGGGCCATGTGCCGAAAGGCATAGCAGGCGACGTATTTAATCTTCTAGTTTACAACAACGTTGCCACCATCGACGCCATCATTAAAGACTGCTGGCGGTTCAAAGAATCCAAGAGCCGCCGTATTACTCAGTGATTCGCCCGGCTGCCCAACACGGGCGCAACCTCATCATGTGAAGCCGCCCGCCAGTCCCCCACGTATGACAAACGTCACACGCATTGTTGGTCGGGAAATCGAAGACGCCTGCCCGGCTCCTCTTCAGCCACCTGTTTTCGCAACGCTCGCCTCTGACCAGCAACAGCCGTTAGTGGCGTTAATACAAGCTGTGGTGAGGCAGGAGTTTGCGAACCTCAGCCTTCAATCAGCATGTCCCTTGACTCGCCCTGAAGTCCCGTCCTACTCCCGACGACACGTTCGCCGTTCACCTCCAACAATGCCCTTCCGTAACCCTTCGGAATGGCGAAGACCCGACGACCGGCCTATTTGTTTTTCCTGCCACCAGCTTGGGCACGTTTCTCGCTATTGCCACCGCCGTTAGTCAAACCAACCACGTCAGACTTTCTCTACCTCGGTGCTCATGCATCCGACGACCCCTCGACGTTCAGTCGCCGCACCCTTCAATTTCTATTCGTCGTCGTCTTAAGAGCCTTCCACTGACGCCTCTTTGCCCGGTTGCCACTACCCTGACGCCCCTTCGTCCGGTCGCCGCAGCTCTCGCTTCCCGTCGCCGCTACGTCACCAATCCCACTCTCCGCCACCTCGGCGCTTTTCCTCGCCGAGCTGATTTGGACGACCGCAGCAGGAAAACTAAATATTGCAGCTTGTAGAGGTGACGCTGCAATACCAATGACGGCCGAAAATCCTCTACTGACGCTTCCTACGGACAATAGCCTGCTTGAAGTACAAGTCGGCCATGTTCCTGTGACCGCCCTCATTGACACAGGTGCGCACCTGTCTATTATAAGCGCTTCTCTACGCTGCCGCTTACAAAAGATTATGACGCCATCTACGACGCAGGAAATACGTGTTGCCGATGGCGGTACTGTACCAGTAATCGGAATGTGTACTGCTCGTGTCAGCATTGCCGGTCGTCACGCCGTGGTCCTTTTTGCCGTGCTGGCCTGCTGCCCTCATGACCTCATACTTGGCCTTGATTTCCTTTCGGCACACTCGGCCTTAATTGATTGTTCGTCTGGTACCCTCAGCCTTGATCTACCAATCTTTGCCGACTACTCTGCAAAGCCCACCAGCCGCTTGAGCCCAACCACTTTCGTTTGCCTGCCACCTCGAGCCGTCACGTACGTGTCTTTGTCATCGACCCCTCCCGTTCATGACGGTGATTATATCGTTACGCCAATTACTAAGGTTCGGCTGACGCGCATTGTTACTGTGCCCTATACCATCGCGACCATAGCGGATAACTATGTGTTACTTCCGCTCCTTAACTTTGGCTTCACCCCTCAAGGGTTGCCCTGCCAGATGTGTCTAGCCCAGCTAACTGCCATAACAGAGGACGATGTCAGTGTTGTCGCTGTATCTGCTATTGATCGAAGCGCAGTCTCACGGTCACCCAGCTCAGACGATGGTATCTTTCGAAACATGATTGGACCGGAGCTGTCGTCTAACCAGGCCGACGCTCTCTGCCAAGTTTTGGCCTCATACAGTGACATTTTCGGCACCCACGATCGTTCCTTGGGCCAGACTAAAATTGTCACTCACCGAATCAACACTGGTGACTCTGCGCCCATTCACCGTCGGCCGTACCGCGTGTCCGCGTCCGAGCGAGAAGTGATTCAGAAAGAAGTGGCCAAAATGCTTACGAAAAACGTAATCGAACCATCAACGAGGCCTTGGGCATCTCCCGTGGTATTAGTAAAAAAGAAAGACGGCTCATGGCGTTTCTGCGTTGATTATCGCCACCTCAACAAAATTACCAAAAAAGACGTATACCCTCTACTACGCATTGACGATGCCCTTGATTGCCTCCATGGTGCCACCTTCTTTTCATCTCTCGACCTCCGATCTGGCTACTCGCAAATTACTGTAGATGACATGGACGGAGAAAAGACCGCCTTCGTTACCCCTGATGGTCTTTACCGATTCAAAGTCATGCCATTCGGGCTCTGCAACGCTCCAGCGACCTTCGAGAGAATGATGGACACGCTCCTACAAGGATTTAAATGGTCGACATGTTTGTGTTACCTGGACGACGTGATCATTTTCTCACCTACCTTTGCAACCCACCTTGAATGCCTTTCGACTATTCTATCCATATTTTGATGGGCCGGCCTGCAGCTCAATTCCTCCAAGTGCCATTTCGGTCTTCGTCAGATTACCGTATTGGGTCACCTTGTTGACGCTGCCGGCGTATGGCCAGACCCGGCGAAAGTAAGCGCTGTAACAAACTTCCCAGTACCACGCTCTGCCCATGATGTTCGCAGTTTTGTGGGCTTCTGCTCCTACTTTCGCCGGTTTGTGAAAAACTTTGCGTCACTCGCGCGGCCACTCACCGACCTTCTCAAACAAGACGTCCCATTTTCTTGGGGCCCTCCTCAAGCTGACGCCTTCTCTCAGCTAATCACCGCTCTAAGGACACCTCCTATTCTTGCGCAGTTCGGCCTCGATGCTCCTACAGAAGTGCGAACAGACGCGAGTGGCCACAGAATTGGTGCAGTTTTGGCGCAAATTCAGCGGGGCAACGACCGTGTAAGCGCGTACGCAAGCCGTCTGCTTTCTAAGTCTGAACGCAAATATTCTATAACAGAACGGCAATGTCTCGCTCTTGTTTGGGCGGTTTCTAAATTCCGTCCTTACTTGTATGGCCGCCCTTTCCGTGTCATCACAGATCATCACGCGCTGTGTTGGCTTTCTTCTCTGAAGGACCCCATTGGACGACTTGGTCGTTGGGCATTACGCCTACAGGAGTTCTCCTACTCGGTTGCTTATAAGTCTGGACGTCTCGATCTGGACGCCGATTGCTTATCCCGCTACCCTGTTGATCAGCCCGACGAACCAGACATCGAGCCTAGCCTCAGCGTCATGTCAATGTCCCAGTTTCTTCAGATTGGTGATGAACAACGTCGTGATGCTTCTCTGCGTCAACTTCTTGACCGTCTCGAATCTGCTCCGGACGACACATCACTTCGCATGTACGTCCTCCTGAATGGCACGCTGTACCGTCGTAGCCTCCAGCCAGATGATCCTGAGCTCCTTCTTGTCGTGCCGAAAAATTTGCGTTCAACCGTGCTGCACGATCTTCACGATGAACCAACTGCTGGTCATCTGGGTGTATCTCGGACGTACGACCGAGTGCGTCGCCGCTTCTTTTGGCGCGGTCTCGCCCGGTCCGTTCGCCGTTACGTGTCCTCCTGCGATAAATGCCAACGTAGGAAGCGACCTACTGCGCCCCCGGCTGGACTTCTTCAACCGATCTCCATCCCAACCGAACCTTTCTTCCGTGTTGGTATAGATCTTCTCGGTCCTTTTCCCGAGTCGAAATCGGGCAACAAGTGGGTTGCCATTGCTATAGACTACGCGACTCAAGTATGTCATCACTCGAGCGCTCCCAACCAGCACCGCTACTGACGTTGCGGACTTTTTGCTCCACGACGTCATCCTACACCATGGCGCTCCTCGCCAATTACTCACGGATCGCGGCGCGCATATTTGTCCCGTGTGATCGACGATCTTTTGCGCTCTTCCTCAACGCACCACAAGCTGACCACTTCCTACAATTGCCAAACAAATGGCCTTACCGAACGGCTAAATTGGACCCTAACGGACATGCTCGCGATGTATGTGTCCTCCGACCACCTTGACTGGGACCTGGCGTTACCTCACGTGACCTTTGCGTACAATTCTTCGCGCCACGACACTACTGGTTATTCCCCCTTTTATTTGCTTTATGGCCGGGATCCGAAGTTACCACTCGACACCCTACTTCCAACCACTACAACGCCGTCAACCCAATATGCACGCGACGCTACTGCTCGTGCCGACCACGCACGTCAGATCGCCCGCTCCAGACTTTCGGCTTGCAAGCCACCCAGAAAGCCATCTACGACAGCCGGCATGCTGACGTTCACTTTTCACCCGGTTCTCTTGTTCTCCTGTGGTGCCCAGTTTGTCGAGTTGGCTTATCAGAGAAGTTGTTGTCTCGCTACATGGGTCCTTACCGTATCATCCGTCAGGTAACCGACGTCACCTATGAGATCATTCCTGCATCTGAGACCACAAGCCTGCCTACAACCACACCCAGTGATGTTTTGCACGTCAGCAGGCTAAAACCTTACCACCTGCCTACTGAAGACCGTAACAATACGTAACAATGTTACAACACACACATGATGATATGCACTGTGAGGGTGCTGACACCCCCTGTAAAGTACTTTGTGCCGTGTTGCGCACGTGTCTCACCTAAAAGCCGCACTTCGGGGGTGACAACCGACGGACGCTAGATGGCGTTGTGTTGGCGTTGAGTACCATTATTGGTAGAGTGGTAGCGCCGGCGGTGACCCCTGGTGGAAGGCAGGCCTTGGTGGCGGGCGAGAGTTGAGCGAGTCTCTTCTACGCGGGGCGGCTGCCGCGAACGGCTGTTTTTAGCGTGGGTCCTCGGCGCGGGGTGCCGCGGGCCTGCGCGTCGGGGGCCCTCGTGGTAAGTCAAGCGTTGGCGACGCCACCTTGAGTGTGTTCGTTTGTTTATCATGTTATTGTTTTTGTTTGTCGTGTTATTATACAAGGATGTCCAAGCGTATTACTTACGATTGATGTAATGATACGGTGGACGATATCGTCGTTTAAATTAGTTAAATAATTATATGTGCATGTTGGGTTTGTACCGACCGCGTCTGCTGTGGCCGTTCACTCCAAGAGCGTGGCGTAGCGTGCGCTCGCCTCTTCGAGACCCCACAGCACTTTTATCAAATAACCATTGCAGGTAACATATAAAATTGAAGTATTATTTGGATTTCAAATAAAAACTGATATACCTTTCTTCAGGCTGCTCACATTGGAATGTTTATATCTACAATAACAAATATAATTTCACTAAATTTCTATTGTGTGTTGCTAAACTATCCCAATATTTTTCAATGACTCTGGTTGGCTAAAAGGGCAGTAACCCTCACATAAGAATCACAGGCTGCCTAACAAAAAAGTGTAAATACGTTGTGCAAGATTTTCACACCAAGTTTGGGCGAGGCACATACGATATTTAATAAACCAAAACAAAATAACGAAATTCAAACATAATGGAAACAAGCAAAGTAAAGTAGATGGTGCCCGAACGCTTGAAATAATGACCAAATTGGTGCTCGCACAGTAAGGTATAGCGATTCAGTCGCATTTAGTCATAAAATATTCGTTCGCAAATGCAGTTCACGTATAGCGAATGGCTTGGAATGCACGGGTTGTGACCGCATCAGGTAAACTAAGTTGCAGGTGTATACCGCAAGATCGAATTTTGCTAAACGAGCTGTATCAACACCTAAGCGTAAGGCAACCTTTTCGTGCGCTTCCTAAGACAATGCAACACGCTGCACATGAACACGTGTCAATTATCACGGTTGTTTAGGAAGACGCGTGCCGGGGCGGGTGCATACACCGGCATAAATTCGGCCACTCGCAAAGGAAAAACGTCTATGATAGTATTCATAACGAATAGCTGTTTAAAATAGAAAGTACAGCGTATCAAACTGCCGTAGACACGTTCATTTCAATAGCGCACAATAAATATGACGGGCTTACGCGACCTAGCCCTGATCAACGCCTACAGCTAACAAACGTCCCATAATTATTAAACAAAAGTAGTGCTCACTCGCCAGCAGGGCCCCTCTACAATATCACTGCCGACAAAGGCGGGCGTCGCCCTAACTCAGCTCTAATCTGCCGCCGAATACCCACTGCGCGTTCATGCTTCACAATCCTTAAACAAACCCATCCATGCTTACGTTCACGCAACCTTGCCTTTACCCTGATGAAATGCTACAGACAAACGGGCTCGCCACGCACACAAAAGTTCACTTCTCGTGCACATGGAACGGAAAACGTGGTGGACGCGGCGGTAACAGAGCGCTGACAGCAGCAATGTGGTACATGCCTGGCGAGTGCTCCCCGATACCAAACCTCATGTCCTCGCTTCAGTGTAGCGCATCTTCGTAATCAGCAGCATTTGCAGAACACAAAATACAAGCACAGAGTGCAAGCACACTTCACACACGGGAGAAATCGACTGAAACACAACCCTTCAAGAGGCGATCATCGGTAGAGCAGCGTTTAGCACATCTAATCAAGTCAAATGGTTATAGCCGCGAAGAAGCACACCGCATTAGCGCATCATAATTTCCTATTGCTCATTAAAAAGCAATGTTATGATAGTCAAAGATGTTATAAGTGTGTACATAAAAACTATATAAATACGTGAAGCGTATAATAATTTGATTTATAAAAAAGAAATGTAAAAGTACTAACGCGCGAAATTTGAAACTTCTATTGAAGGTACACTGTAAACGCAACTGAACACAAACAAATGAACAACAGTGGTAATAACCAGCACAAAGGATTCACATTGTGAAAAAAATATATATAATTGTTGATGCAGACATGTCCACGCTAGATTATATTGCGACCTATATGGCTTTATATCATAAAAAGGTATATATATATATATATATATATATATATATATATATATATATATATATATATATATATATATATATATATATATGGAAAGAAGTGTACACCTAAGGGCTTGTTTTCCTGTGTTTTGACAAAATAATAATGAGATCTAACAGGGAATAGTGCCAAAAAATGTATAGAAGTTAATAAACCAAGTGAAATGTAAGTGTGAAGAAATTAAAGTGGGTGAAAAGATAACTTGCAGTGAGCAGGAACCGAACCTGCGACCTTCGAATAACGCGTTCGATGCTCTAAAACTGAGCTACCACGGCGCCAACGTTATCGGGTTTATATGTGAATTTAAATGTGGGAGTGTCAGTCAGCGCTACCTGTAGCCATGGAAGAGAGTGTGGCACACTCTTTATGAGCCTGTTTGGCGTCTGAGGAATAGCCACCGTGGTAGCTCAAGTGGTAGAGCATCTAACGCGTTATTCGAAGGTCGCACGTTTGGATACTGCCCATGGCAAGTTATCTTTTCACCCAGTTTTCTTTCTTCTCATTAACATTACAATTGGCCTAATAACTTCCCCTATACCTTCCTTGGCATTTTTGTCTGTGTGATCTCATTATTATTGTGTAAAAACACGAAAAACGAGCCCTTAAATATACACTTGTTTCTCTTATTCATTAACAAGGGTCTCGTACTGGCAAACTTGGTGCCTTTAGGTTGTATACGAGGGACTATTGGTCAGCTGCCAGTAAGTCATGAGTTCACGTGCTACGTGACGCCAAACAGGCTCATAAAGAGTGTTCCTACACTCGCCGCCATGGCTACTAGGGGCGCTGGATTACACTCCCACGTTTAAATTGACATAGATACCCAATAAAGTGGCTGGGGGGATAGCTGTCGTGGTAGCTCAAGTGGTAGAGCATCGAACGCGTTATTTGAAGGTCGCAGGTTCGGATCTTGCCCACGGCAAGTTATCTTTTCAGCTACTTTTCTTTCTTCTCAATTACATTAAATTGGCCTAATAACTTCCCCTATACCTTCCTTCGCATTATTGTCTGTCAGATCTCATTAATATTGTGTAAAAACACAAAAAACAAGCACTTAAGTATACACTTGTTTCCCCTATTCATTAACCAAGGTCTCGTACTGGCAGACTTGGTGCCTTTAGGTTGTATACGAGGCACTATTGGTCAGCTGCCAGTTAGTAATAAGTTCACGTGCTACGTGACGCCAAACAGGCTCATAGAGAGTCTTCCTACACTCGCTGCCATGGCTACTAATGACACTGAATGACACTCCCACGTTTAAAAATTGACATAGATACCAAATAAAGTGGCTGGGGAGATAGCTGATGTGGGAGCTCAAGTGGTAGAGCATCCAGCGCGTTATTCGAAGGTCGCAGGTTTGGATTCTGCCCACGGCAAGTTATCTTTTCACCACTTTTCTTTCTTCTCATTTACATATATATTTATATATACATATATGAATATATATATATATAATGAGAGAGAGAGAGAAAATTAGTATACGCCTCTAAAAAACTGTTTATTGGTGACGTTTCGATCCGAGACCGATCTTCATCAGAGAAAATTTAGTAGGCTCCGACGCGCTCTTCAACATCGTCCAGCCGAGAGAAAGAGAGCGAAAAAAGAGGGAGGGAAAAATAAAAAGAAAAATATACATATACTAGTGGCCCAACTACCCATCATGCACTGATAACCAGCCAAACGGCCACGTGTGCGTACTACGCATAGCACGTGCATTAAAAAAACGCACTTGGGCCAGTGGCAATACCACCCATTATACACTGATAAGTAGTCAAACAACCGCCTGTGCGTACTACCAATGGCAGGTGCATTTTGTGAAAAAAACGAGTGGTCAAACAACATACAATCACGGCAAGTTTTTTTGGTCAAGCTGGCTAAATTAGGCAAATTCCAGTGATAAAAGGCTTGACTCCTCAGATTCACTTCTCATCAGCTTTCCCCGTAGCTTGTAAAGAATACCAAAGTACATTGCTTGCGATCATTGTCTCTGTCGCGTTCCACCCGTTCTCCCCTACTCGGCTGCTGACCCGCAGGTCGTGGGTTCAAACCCCGGCAGCCGCGGCTGCATTTCCGATGGAGGCGGAAATTTCGCAGGCCCGTGTGCTCAGATTTGGGTGCACGTTAAAACCCCAGGTGGTCAAAGCTTCCGGAGTCCTCCACTACGGCGTCTATCATAATCATATGGTGGCTTTGGGACGTTAAACCCCACAAATCAATCAATCACCCGTTCTCCCCCTCCATAGTTGCTCTTTAAGCCTGGTGAGGAGCGCTACGTCAGAACGATGTGATGAATTTAAAAAAGAGAGAAAGAGAGAACAACAAAAAAGGGCTACGCATGTCAAAGCTTCGCACGTGCAGGATAGGCACATGCCAGGCCGCTACGATCTCCGGTCTGTGGCTCAAGCATATTAAATATATACTGGAGGTTGTTCTCCAACTTTTTTTTTCTCGGGGGTTGAATGTGTCATTTTACTTGGTTGTCTGGTGAGTGATTTCTTTGACGGGGGGGGGGGGGGTGAGGACACGTGCTCCGGGCGAAATCAGAAGAAAAAAAATGATGATTAAAGTAAAAGAGAAGAAGAAGAAAAAAGAAAAAGAAGTAGAAAAAAGAAAACTAAAACGTTTGGTAAGAATAAATATTATCCTGAATTTTCCAGAGCGCGAAATGAAGAAAGTGTGCCTGGAGTGTTATTCAGACCAGCTTTTATGTATTAAATTTATAAATCATGTATGATTCGTGCTGTCAACGTTCCTTGTTCTAGAGAAACCGCTTTGTAAAAGTGTGACCTTTATGGAATCAAATAGGTAGTTTCCGCAGTTATTATGCCGAGATAGAAGCAGATCCGGAAGTGAATGAACATGTGAATGGTGGTTATTGAAGCGGATGCGAAAGGCTGTGTCAGTCTGTCCTATGTATTGGATACCGCATCTTCCGCACTCTAGAAGATATATTAGATTGGAGCTGTCACAGTTAAGGTTTCAATTAATGAAGTACTTGAAGTCGGATTGTGTGCTTTCAGCAACGTTGGTTACCTATATGTGTTTGCACACCTTGCAGCAGGCTTTGCCACTTGGCTGACATCCAGTTATAGACGTCTTATCGGTTTTTGACCGCACAAGATAATCTTTAATGTTGTTTGGGCGTGTATATACCACTCGTGGAGGGGAAGGTAAAACATTTGATAGCCGTTCACTCTGTTGTAAGTTGTTAAAGTGTTTCTTTAGAGAGAGATAAATAGAGAAGAAAAGCAGGTAGGGTAATTTTGTTTACGTTAAGGGGGTTGCTACCAAATGTTATAACTAAGTTTTTCCCTCTCTCTTGTTTCAATTCTTTCTGCTGGTCAAGTAGCTGCTGGCGAGTTTGCCGCTTTGTGTATGGCGTCGTTACCTATGGAAGAAGGATAATGTTGATTTGAAAGTACCTTGCGCAAGTTCCCTGCGTTGGCCTCAAAGTCTTCGGAACGGCACAAATTCTTTTGAATCGGTGAACCCGGGAGTACGGGATGGATGTCTTGCTCTATAGGTTTTTGTAAACGTTAGTAGCCAATGACCCATCTTTTACTGTTACGTGGACGTCCAGAATCTTTCTTTCTATCTAGATAGATAGATAGATAGATAGATAGATAGATAGATAGATAGATAGATAGATAGATAGATAGATAGATAGATAGATAGATAGATAGATAGATAGATAGATAGATAGATAGATAGATAGATAGATATAAAGACGTAGCCTTCCTCACCAGGCTTCATAAGCAACTATGGAGGGGGAGAACGGGTTGAACGCGACAGCAACAATCATCGCAAGGAATGTACTTTGGTATTCTTTACAAGATAAGGGGAAAGCTGATGAGAAGCGAATCTGAGGAGTAGAAATTTTTATCACTGGAATTTGTCCAATTTAGCCACCTGGCCCAAAAAACTTTCCGTGATTGTTGTTTGACCACTGGTTTTTTTACAAAATGCACCTACCATTGGTAGTACGCACACGTGGTCGTTTGACTACTTATCAGTGTGTGATGGGTGGTATTGCCACTGACCCAGGTGTTTTTTTTTTAAATGCACGTGCTATGCGTAGTACGCACACGTGGCCGTTTGGCTGCTTATCAGTGCATGATGTGTAGTTGGGCAACTGGTATATATATATTTTTCTTTTTCTCTCTCTTTTTCTCTCTCTCTCTCGGCTTGACGGTGGCATAAAAGCGCGTCAGAGCCTACTAAATTTTGTATACTTATTTTTCCTTAATTCTACGGCAACTGAAGCTAGACTCTTTTTGATCCATATATATATATATATATATATATATATATATATATATATATATATATATATATATATATATATAGGAAGGCATGGTGGTTGAGTGGCCGTAGCGTTGCATATAGTCCAGTAGATCCTCCGTGAGTGGTCACAACGTGGTTTATTTCGACGTTTCGGCCTAGAGTCTGGCCTTCATCAGGATTAAAGATACAGTTTGTTGGTGCTCAGCTTTATACAATCTCAAATCAGAGGGCAAGGAAAGAGGAAAAAAAGACAGAAAAAAAGAAAAAAAGAAAAAAAACAAGAAAGAAGAGAAGAAGAAAAGAGAAAAATAATATACGGCGGACTCCCCTCGGGCGCCCCCCTACCACTCTTCCCTCCACTTCCCCTTTCATCTCTCTCCCCCTTCTCCCCTTCACCTTTTCGATGTCAGCGGTCTGTGTACGTTTCCTTTCACTAACGCATTCCTCCCGGCCAGACGGCGCTTCCTGGCACTGGCGGTTCAGGGAGGGGCAAAAAAGAGCTTTTTTAGGAAGTTCGAAGCCTTTAACTAATCGGAGTCCCGTAAACAATTCGTCGTAGAAGGAGGGGTGCCGCGTATTGTGGCAGAGGCTGGTAAGCGGGCATTTTGGGAAGTTCTAAGCTTTTAACTACTCCGCTCCCTGTCAACATTTCATCGTAAAAAGAGGGGTGCCCCGTATTGCGGTAGAGGCTGGTAAGCGGGCACAATGCGAATTTCTTGCCCGCTTCTGGATTACGCGTGTAGTGGGGGCCTCCCGGCTGTGCACAGGGTTGCTGTTGGGCATGTCAGGCATGGCACAATTGATTGGGTAGTAAAATAAAACAGAAAACAGACGACAACTGCACTTAGGAAGAGTGGTTACACTTGGAATTGTTTTGGGTTGTCCAGTGCCTTTCGCAGCTGCAGTGCCGTGTACTCAGTTACTATTTTCATTGTTGCCGTTATTGTTTTCTAATGCTTTAATTGCTGCAAGTGTACAAAGATTCTCATTTATTCCTCTATCGAGGGTGTTAAATCGGTGGATAAGGTATGACTCTCGTTGTTCACGTTCTCGATTTGATTTAAATCCCGTCTCTAAGAGCGTTACTGATAGTTTGTCGAAGGCATGGTCGGGAAGATTGAGATGTTTTGATAGAGGTAGACTTGGGGCTGATTTCGCATGGGCTCTGTGATTATTGAAGCGAATTCTAAATGGTGTTTCTGTTTGTCCGATGTACTGCATACCACACACGTTGCATTCGAGTGAAATACCACATTAGAGGAATCGCATGTTAAGTTTCCTCGTATGTTATTCGAAAACTTGGATTGCGTGCTAGTTGCTTTGTCTGTTTCTCGCATCGCCTTACATACAAGAGGTCACGGCTTTAAACAAGGGCGGCATGAAATATTGGGGGGTGATGTGTTAATTTGGGAGTGGACAAGCGTGTCTTTGAGGTTACGTGGTCGTCGGTAAACGACGCCTGGAGCGGATGGGAATGCGCGTTTCAGACGTTCAGTTTGTTCCAGAATGTCGTTTAAAAATTTTGTTTACATTGGGGAAGTTTGTACTGTAAGTCAAGCAGAGGTTTGTTCGTTGTGGGTCTTCTCGTGGTGGTCGCTTCATAAGTAAGTCTTCACGCTTTAGTTTTCTCGCTTTTTGAACAGCGTCATTAATTACATGTGGGGGGTATTTTTGTTTCTCGAGCATAAGTTTTAGCCTCTGTGAGCTCGTGCCAAAGTCAGCGTCACTAGAGCAGAATCGCTTAAACCGGTGAGCCTGGCTGTATGGAATACTGTTTTTACAGTGGCGTGGGTGATCGCTTTGCTAATGGGGTATTGTTGCCGATCCGTTGGTTTGCGATATAGGTTGTAGAGAGCTTCTCTTCTTCTATCGTTATGGTAACATCAAGAAAAATTACGGTAACTTGCGAGTATGTGTGTGTGAAGTGTATGTTTGGATGTACAGCATTGTAAGTGTCGATAAAGCTGAGAAGTTCGTCCTCACTGTGGGTCCAAAAAAGAAAGATGTCGTCTATGTATCTTCTGTATAACATTGGTTTGAAGGAAATTTGTGCAAGAAATTCAGATTCTAGCTTTCCCATAAATATGTTGGCATAATTAGGTGCCATTTTGGTGCCCATAGCAGTCCCACTGATTTGTCAAAATTACTCTTGGTTAAACTCGAATGAATTTAATTCGAGGACCATCCTCGTCAAAGTTGCAATGGCAGAAAAATCTGGGGTGTTAGATTGTTTATGGTTTGTGTACATGTTTTGTAATGCAGCTATGCCGTCATCGTTAGGAATATTTGTATATAATGAAGAGACATCAAGAGTAACCAAGTGCGAGTTTTTCGGCACACAGATACCTGCAATGTCTCGAAGAAAATATGGGGTGTCTTTATGTACGACGCGAGGGTGCATGAAATGTGGCTTATTAGTTTGTCCACGTACCCTGATATGTGTTCAGTTATTGTACCGATGCCCGATATGATTGGTCGACCTGGGTTACCGTGTTTATGAATTTTTGGAAGGATGTAGAAGCGACCTGGACGAGGGTATGCTGCTCGCATCCGTTTGTGGTCAGTGTTGGTTATCTTTTCTGCATCCTACAGTTTCTTAAGTTCTGTTGATACGATACGTTTGTATTCGTCTGTCGGATCACTTGGGTGGCGTTCGTGAAATCTTGAGTCGTCAAGTTGGCGGTATGCTTCTTGTAAGTAGTTGGTTGTATTAAGGACTACAATTGCTCCTCCTCTGTCAGCGGGTTTTATTGTTATGTCTGTCCTAGATGCCAAATTTTTGATACCTATTTTTCAGATTTTGTCAAATGTTCTCGGTTTCCTTTCTGTCTGTGGTATTCATGTACTATGTCTTTCTGTACTGCGGTGATATAAAGGTCCAAGCACTTGTCTCGATTACTGTTCTGTGTCCATTCATTTGATTTACGACGGTGAATTGTTTCGTGGTTAGAAGGCATGTTCAAGAAATATTCGCGCAACCTTAAGCTTCGAGCGAAGTTGTCGAGGTCTCGGAGCAAGTGGAATTCATCGAAAAATTGTGTGGTCGGGCAGAAGCTTAGTCCCTTAAATAGCAGTTTTTCGTCGTCAGGTGACAAGCTCGTGTCCGATAAGTTTACAACCACAGTGTCATAGGGTGTGTTCCTAGATGGGTGCTCGTTTGTACCATTAGTGATTTCCTGGGTGGTCGTGTTGTAGTGGTAAGGAACTATATCAGGGAACGCGGATTTCGGCACATGGTCTCTTTTGAGTTTATTATTTTTTGTGGTCTTGATGGCTTGGTATTTATTCTCTTCAAATTCTGTTAATCGCGTGATTTCTTCGTTCGATAAAGTGTTGTGGCGGAGAATGGTGTTGGTCACAGTGACCAGTTTCTTTACCTGCTTATCACTGTGATTAAGAGCGATTTTTGTTAATTTAAGAGATGCCTCCAGGAGGACGTTTTTTCATGTTATTTGGTAGTGTTCATCTAGATTTGTAGCGGCTGGTGTGAGGGAGAGTGTCATACCCTTGGAGGCCATTCTAGCACGAAGGTACACTTGCAATGTTGATTTATGCGTTTCATGTCTAATTCGTTTGTCAGCAAGTTTTCGTACTCTAAGGAAAGTGGCACTGCAGCTGGGAAGCGATGAGCTGGACTTACATTTCTGTAGTTAATCTTCTTTTGGGTGCGGGGATGACACTGATGAGGTGCGTAGGTTGTAGTTATGTCCGGCAGGCCTTCGTCGTTGTAGAGAGGATTTCGGCGTTGGGCTCCCGGCGAACGTGTTCGTTGGCAGTTCCGGCGTCTGCTATAGGGGGACGTGGTTTCGTAGTTCGGCTGGCTTGCCTTTGAGGAGTGGTGTAGTGGTGCTGTCGTGTAGTGCTTTTGGTCTCGACATCCGCAATGGAGGGACGCGTGTTGGCTGTTCAGCAGACTTCCCCCTAGTAGTGGTGCGCTGTTGATGATGGTGAGGGGGTGCTTGTGGCTCGCGGGAGTCACAGTTTCGCTGATCGTCGGGAACTCATCTGTGATGTAGGGTGGGTGTGGGGCTCCTGGTGTATTACAAAGCTGCATTACAAAACATGTACACAAACCATAGACAATCTAACACCCCAGATTTCTCTGCCATTGCAACTTTGACGAGGATGGTCCTCGAAGTATTTTCGACACATCAGCAAGACCGCTATCGGCAGAAAAATGGCACCTAATTATGCCAACATATTTATGGGAAAGCTAGAATCTGAATTTTTTGCACAAAGTTCCTTGAAGCCAATGTTTTACAGAATATACATAGACGACATCTTTCTTATTTGGACCCACAGTGAGGACGAACTTCTCAGCTTTATCGACACTTACAATGCTGTACATCCAAACATACACTTCACACACACATACTCACAAGTTACCGTGAATTTTTTTGATGTTACCATAACGATAGAAGAAGAGAAGCTCTCTACAACCCTATATCGCGAACCAACGAATCGACAACAATACCTTCATTACCAAAGCGATCACCCACGCCACTGTAAAAACAGTATTCCATACAGCCAGGCTCACCGCTTTGAGCCAATCTGCTCTAGAGACGCTGACTTTGACCCGAGCTCACAGAGGCTAAAACTTATGCCCGTGAAACAAAAATACCCCCCACATGTAATTAATGACGCTGTTCAAAAAGCGAGAAAACTAAAGCGTGAAGACTTACTCATGAAGCGACCACCACGAGAAGACCCACAACAAACAAACCTCTGCTTGACTTACAGCACAAACTTCCCCAATGTAAACGAAATCCTTAAACGACATTAAAACATTCTGGAACAAAGTGAACGTCTGAAACGCGCATTCGCATCCGCTCCAGGCGTCGTTTACCGAAGACCACGTAACCTCAAAGACACCCTTGTCCAATCCCAAATTAACACATCACCCCCCCAAAAATTCATGCCGCCCTTGTTTAAAGCCACGATGTCTTGTATGTAAGGCGATGCGAGAAACAGGCAAAGCAATCAGCACGCAATCCATGTTTTCAATTAACATATGAGGAAACCTAACATGCAATTCCCTCCCCGCAGGGGCGCCTGCGCAAGTAAGTGTTTGGTGTGTAGCGGCACCACGGTCCCGAGCTAACGGGGGAGTTTCTACTCCCTCCCACGCCTCACTGTGCGTGGCTTTGCCGTGTCCGGGGAAAAGGGGATCCTGGGGGTTGAGCCGTCGCCGGGTGATTGGACCTTAAAGGCCGCCCAGCAGAGGCAACACACCCCTTTGGCCCTGACTTCACGTAGACGGCGCCCCCGGATTGACCCGCCCGGGGGGAATCGGCAGTTGCCTTTTCCTGTCTCCACCTCACATCTTCGTCTTTTCTCTCACTTTAAATCCTTCCTGTCCTCTACTCACCTCCATTGACTTCCGTGTTTTCTGGCGGCAAGGGTTAACCCTGTGTGGCTATCCTACCTTGGATACACCATATTCGGTTATAGTGGTGGCGTACAGCTGGCGTCTGCGGGGCCTGTACCCACAGACCCTGCAGCGTCTCCTTGTAGGACTCCATAATGGGTGGCTGGCGCCACTGCCGAAAGTAAGCATTTACATATGGCTTGTTCCTTCCCCCCACTCCCTGATCGCCCTCGGAAAAGAGGGCGCACCGATGAGGTTTTCCAGTTTTTTTCGTAACCAGAAAGTATTTTTCCCCGATTTCATGTTATCCACGCTGACACACCCGGCAAATCAGTGCGAACACTTTCACCTTTTCTAGTATCAAAGTCTTTGACGGAAATCTTTGGCCCAGGATATAAAGCTTCGAGAATGGCAAGTGGTGACCTCCTGTTGGAGCTCCGCGACCAGAAACAATATGAAAAATTGCCTAACCTAGTGAAATTTGGAGATACCAAATAATAGTAACCCCACACCAAACTATGAATATGAGACGTCCCCGCTACGCCACCGATCGCCAAAGAGAGGGAAGAACACTCACCCCCTTTTCTATCCGGTTTCCTCTTGGCTACGTGTCTCAATCATTTTCCACATACAGGGATTCGTGCTGGGGCCGGGAAGTAAGAGACGCTACGACCTGTTTCTGTTTACTGGTTCATTTAATTTAATACTAACTGCAAGCATCGTAGAACCGCGCACATCAACCACTACACAAAATTATAACACATGATTTAAACACTCGCGACATTTGACACAGGGCAGGCACATAAAGGAAGTAGCTGTAACAACACAAGGTTATGCATATATAATGCAAACACGCGATGGCACAGATGATAAAGTCATTAATTAACAAAACCGCGCAATGTCCCAATTTGCCGCATCCCTACCCGCAAAGCTCATTTAAGTAAAGGAGGTGAAGTTCGTCTCACAGAATGTCCATGTAGTCGGAGTCTCGGAGTTGGCTGCTCGAGTCGGGGCCGAAGGTTGGTTCTTCACATCGCGGTCTGATCTGTCTCCTTCCGTCGCCGTCTTCATCGTCTTCGTCATCGTCGTCTACGTCGTCCCTCTTAGTGGTTTCCATCTTAGCTTCTCTACCATTTCGAGCTCATCGCATCATCTCTCTGACTCCCTTCGACTCTTCACATCGTATCTCTCCGACTCCACCTTTGTATCGTCTCCTAGTCCCTTTTTGTAAGACCCGACTCCGCCCTACTGGGGCACCAAACGAGTCGCCACTCCACGCGGCATATCTTTTCTTCTCCTTCCTATTGTCGTTTTCGATGGCCGTTCCCGTGGCCCGCACCAGTAGAAAACCCTCTTCCGAGCAAAGCCGAGCAAGTAAAATGTATAAACTCAAGCTTCAGGGAGAGTGATGGGCGCGCCGATTATTGTACTCTGTCACATCGTCTGTAGACGACAAGGCGCCGCCTGGTCCACGACTTTGCGTGGGGGAGCCCGTAAGAATAGTAGACATAATCCTTGTGGTACTTAACTCCGGAATGCCCCTTATGCGTGGGTTTGAGAAACGAGCGCACACATCTCGAAAGGAGCGGGGTTCAGTCCGTGTTTGCGGGGACGTCACAATCCCTTCTTCTTGCAGAAGAATTTTCCCAGTGGGGAAATTCAAACACGAGAAATGCGGGCGCATAACGCCTTCGGGTTGCGCAGCGAAATTGAGACATTGCGGCAGTCTTAGGAATACTATACGCGAACACAGTACACTTGAGAGTCAGCCGTGGTGGTGGCGCGTCGCTGAGAGGAACCAATTTGTGGTTGTCACTGAATCATCACCCACCACGAAGCAGTTTGATTCTGTATTTCTACCGCGCACAACACACTTGAAACTTTCAGAATCACTGCAGAAACTCGTGGATGACGCATGGACAAAAGGCACACTGGTCACAGCTGTTCGGATGGTTTGGCACGCAGCGTTCAGTCATGAATGCGGAAGGTTCACTACCATGCGAGCACATCACACACTTCGCCGGCACTGTCCACTCTCGGCACAACCGAACATAGGATACACACATTTAAGTACACTTTCATTTCACACATGCACAAAATCTGAAGATCTCGAACATTTCAAACCAGACGAAAAGCGGGAAGGCGGGAGAACACAGGTCACACAGGCAGTATAATCTATGTTCTGAATCTGAATTCTGAATATGTACTAAATTACCTTCGCATACCATCTACTGCCCGGCCTCTGCTGCACGAACCTGTCGGTGAGGGAGAGGAGCCTTCAACGCGATTTGCGTGTTCGGAATGGCTGAGAACGTAGCGTATCTGCTGTCCTATGCAACTGTGACATTAGGTGTTAATCGATCCCAAGTGGTACCACTCCCTCAGTGATCAACATCAGATGCCGCAAACAACACAAAACCACAATAACCGAGCGAACTACCTGCCTCATTTCAAAACACAATCAACAAAATAAAACAAGTCTACAGACCAAATCAAAACAAAATAAAAGAAAACTTAAACTTCGACATAAGGTCTCCACTAAAGTAACATGCACAATGACTGAGCAGAAATCATAGAACATAAAATGACATGGAATATTGTGGACCCTTATGACCCTAACCGATCCCCGAGCGCTCAGCGTCTACCCGTAGGCAGACTTCTTCCCTGACTCTGAGTCCCGGACCCTCGTTGGATGGTCCGTACTTCCACCTACTCAACTCAGTCGCGGACTGGGGCATGTGCGAAGCTATCTGACAAGACGACCGCTGCTCATGCCCGGGTTTGCTGCGGCGTACATCGAGTGTGCTGCAGTTCATCTCTGGCCCCACAAAAACTACCCCGTTGCGATCTAGGCATTCTTCAATCTCATCCACTCTCTCCAACGTTCGGTCTACTACCGTGTCAACCAAGACTCCGACAACTGTATCCCCAGAAAAACCATTCTCATCCAACTCCATATCTGTCACTCCTAATGGTAATGCCTCATCGTCTCGTGGGACCTTCAAGGTAGAAACCACAGCTAAACCGTCCGTATCCGCTCCAGCAACCTCGACATCGACAGCATTTGTTTCACCCAGTGGCGCCGCCGTGCCAGCGTTCCTCTCACACACACACTCGCTCGATGGCGGAACATCCTCCTCGATCACGGAAATTACATTAACCACCTCCGCACACGCTGAACCGTGACTCATTTTTAAGGAGTTTGTTTCCCCGCGGATATTTACGACTGCGATTGACCTCTGCGCCTCAACGTCATGAGGAGGGGTCGCGTCTAGGTTTCCAGATTCGAATTTTGTCACCATCTCCTTGTCTTTGTGAATGCGGCTGTCGCCCATCGGATTCCAATTTCGTCGCCGGTACCGGTGGCATTCTCGCCGAATGTGACCAAACCTGCCACAGTTATAGCACCCGCCGGGATAAGGGAGCTGCTTCGGGAATTCCTGCCAATTTTGTGTCGCCTTTTTGCGTACTGCCAAGCTCTCCACAAGTTTTTCGAGGCGGTCAAGGCGGTTATGCATCTCATGACCATCCGTGTCCTCTTCTACGTATCGAATGGGTAACGAATGGCCATTCGACACTTTCTCATTCTGCTCCTCCTTCACCGCTATGGCAATGGCCTCGTCAAACGTTTTGGGGTCTCGAGAGAGAACAAATCTGCGGACCGGATCCCTCAGGCCTAATAGAAATTGTGAGAGCAATTGTTCGTCTAGAATTTCGCGGCGCAGTGAAGCTTTCACCGGATCCTGACCATCGGAGCTTGCCAGGGTGGCGGTCCCAAGGATGCGCAAGCGACTCGCAAATGACCTCACCTCCTCATCTGCCTTCTGCCTCGCGTTTAAAAACCGTTCCGTTTTAAAGATAAGTGGTTCCGTATCGAACCTCTTGAGGGCCAAATATTTGAACTCAGAAAATTTTGAAGTCGCAGCAACGCCATCATCCCACCACGCAAAATCGTGCGCCGCGCCTACCATCTTGCATCGTGCTATGCAGATCAGCTCATTATCCCGCCATCCACCCAAGCAACCAACCTGCTCCAAAATTTTCAAGAAAACCCCAATATCCGGACCCGTATCACCTCCCGTAAACGATGGAACCATATCCGCTAACATTAACGTGCTCATTTCTAGTGGGTCGTCTCTGTCGGTCATCTTATCAGCCTGCTCGTCCAATTTGCCGCCTCTTCTTCCCTAGTACGAGGGTGAAATCTCGCACCGTTGCCCCAGCAGTAATCCCACCGCTGCCACCACTTGAGACGTCCCCGCTACGCCACCGATCGCCAAAGAGAGGGAAGAACACTCACCTTGAGACGTCCCCGCTACGCCACCGATCGCCAAAGAGAGGGAAGAACACTCACCCCCTTTTCTATCCGGTTCCCTCTTGGCTACGTGTCTCAATCATTTTCCACATACAGGGATTCGTGCTGGGGCCGGGAAGTAAGAGACGCTACGACCTGTTTCTGTTTACTGGTTCACTTAATTTAATACTAACTGCAAGCATCGTAGAACCGCGCACATCAACCACTACACAAAATTATAACACATGATTTAAACACTCGCGACATTTGACACAGGGCAGGCACATAACGGAAGTAGCTGTAACAACACAAGGTTATGCATATATAATGCAAACACGCGATGGCACAGATGATAAAGTCATTAATTAACAAAACCGCGCAATGTCCCAATTTGCCGCATCCCTACCCGCAAAGCTCATTTAAGTAAAGGAGGTGAAGTTCGTCTCACAGAATGTCCATGTAGTCGGAGTCTCGGAGTTGGCTGCTCGAGTCGGGGCCGAAGGTTGGTTCTTCACATCGCGGTCTGATCTGTCTCCTTCCGTCGCCGTCTTCATCGTCTTCGTCATCGTCGTCTACGTCGTCCCTCTTAGTGGTTTCCATCTTAGCTTCTCTACCATTTCGAGCTCATCGCATCATCTCTCTGACTCCCTTCGACTCTTCACATCGTATCTCTCCGACTCCACCTTTGTATCGTCTCCTAGTCCCTTTTTGTAAGACCCGACTCCGCCCTACTGGGGCACCAAACCAGTCGCCACTCCACGCGGCATATCTTTTCTTCTCCTTCCTATTGTCGTTTTCGATGGCCGTTCCCGTGGCCCGCACCAGTAGAAAACCCTCTTCCGAGCAAAGCCGAGCAAGTAAAATGTATAAACTCAAGCTTCAGGGAGAGTGATGGGCGCGCCGATTATTGTACTCTGTCACATCGTCTGTAGACGACAAGGCGCCGCCTGGTCCACGACTTTGCGTGGGGGAGCCCGTAAGAACAGTAGACATAATCCTTGTGGTACTTAACTCCGGAATGCCCTTTATGCGTGGGTTTGAGAAACGAGCGCACACATCTCGAAAGGAGCGGGGTTCAGTCCGTGTTTGCGGGGACGTCACAAATACCACCCGTGGAGTTGTCTCAGATGATGACCTGTTAGGGCTGACGGAGGCTGAACTCCTGGAGGGTTTCAGCGAACAGAATGTCATAAACGTAAAACGAATTAGCATGAGGCGTGATGGCAAAGAAGTCCAGACTAAACACATGATACTTACCTTCAATTCAAGTGTACTGCCCGACTCCGTTGAGCCTGGGTATATCAAGCTTCGAGTGAGGCCATATATACCAAACCTCCTCCGATGTTTCAAATGCCAGCGGTTTGGCCACAGTTCACAGAACTGCCGAGGTCGCCTAACTTGCGCAAAATACAGTGCTGAAGAGCACACATCAGATGCCTGTGAAAACTCTCTTCACTGTGCGAACTGTAATGGGGAACATGCCGCATACTCGCGTTCATGCCCGTGCTGGAAAAAGGAAAAGGAAAGTGTCACAATTAAGGTAAAACAAAACATTTCATTTAAGAAGGCACGAAGGCAGGTGTCCTGCCTACCAGAAACTAGCTTTGTCGAAGCGGCGCGTCAGGGGGCAGCGCCACGACGGCCCCTGGCGCCTGTCTGGCACACGCGTAGTGAGCCAGCGGTGACGCCTTTCGCCCCCTCGGCGGTTGCAGCCAGTGCATGCTGCTCCGCCATCCAAGAAAGACCCACCAACCTCCGGGCTGGGGGCCGCGAAGGTCTCGTCTTTTGAGGCTAGGCCCTTGAAACAAATGCAGCGCTCGCAAGAGCGCCTGTCCAGCGCCTCGCAAGAGGCAATGGACACAACACCAAGCGTGAGGGCGCAGCCAGCGCCTAAGGATCGGCGCGACTCCTTCGACCGATCTAAAAAAGAAAAATCTCGTGTCATGGCCCCTGGAAAGGGTCCGTGAGCTAACTTTACATCCTTGAGCACATAGCACAAAACACATCTAAAATGGATACACAGATCTTACAGTGGAATGTGAGAGGACTTCTCCATAACCTCGATGATATTAAAGAAATTCTTAATAAACATACTCCAAAGGTGCTGTGTGTTCAGGAGACACATCTCAAGTCCACAAAAACAAACTTTCTAAAGCATTATGCCATCTTCCGCAAAGACCGTGACGATGTGGCCACTTCGTCGGGCGGTGTCGCTATAATAGTTGATAAATGTGTTGTCTGTAAGCAATTAAACCTCCGAACTTCTCTTGAGGCAGTTGCTGTTCGAGCAGTGCTGTTCGGGAAGCTACTAACAATTACCTCTATTTACATTCCCCCGTGCTATCAACTTTCAAAGACACAATTTCAAAGCTTCATTGATGAACTTCCTCCGCCATATATAGTCGTTGGTGATCTAAACGCACATAATCCCCTACGGGGCGACTCCCGTTTAGATGCGCGAGGACGCCTAATAGAACACTTTCTGTTTTCGTCAGGTGCATGTCTACTAAACAAAAAGAACCAACGTAATATAGCACTACACATAACACATACTCTTCTATAGACCTGAGTATTGTTTCGAGTGCTATAATTCCATATCTGGAGTGGTTCGTTCTCAAGAACCCTTTTGGCAGTGACCACTTCCCGATTATGTTAAAGTTAACAAAAGAATATACATGCTCGCCTGACTTTCCTCGCTGGAACACCAAGTCAGCCAACTGGGAATTATTTCAAGAACTTACATTTTTAGACGGAGATGAGATTGCTGATTTTAATATAGACGATGCTGTAGCATACCTAACAGGTTTTATTATTGACGCTGCAGTGAAATGTATCAAGCAGACCAACGGAATGACCAATAAACGTCGCATTCCATGGTGGAACGACGATTGTCGGAAAGCGCGCAATAGACAAAATAAGGCTTGGAGACTACTCCGAAATTACCCAACGGCTGAAAACCTCAACAATTTCAAACAGGTCAAGTCCCAAGCCAGAAGAACGCGTCGCCTTGCAAAGAAAGAAGGTTGGGATAGGTACATCTCCGGTATAAATTCTTGCACCGACGAAACGAAGGTTTGGAATAGGGTAAAGAAGTTAATGGGTCGGGAGTCACACCCCCTACCTTTGGTAAATAGCCGAGGGGAGAGCCTGGAGGAGCAGGCGGACTGCCTAGGCGAACACTTTGAATACGTCTCGAGTGCAGCGAACTACACAGAAACGTTCTTAAGATTCAAAGAACGCGAAGAGTGGCAACCCCTTAAATCTAAACGTCCCTCCAGAGAGAGGCTTACAACTGCCCATTTTCATTAGCTGAACTTAAGGCATCTCTTGCGTACTGTAACAACTCGGCACCAGGTGGCGATCGTATAACGTACGAAATGATCAAGTATCTTCACCCAGAAACACTAAAAACGCTCCTAACCCTCTTCAATACCATGTGGGAAGCTGGATATATTCCATTGTCATGGAAAGAAGCGATAGTCATCCCGGTACTTAAACAAGGCAAAGACCCATCCTTGGCCGCCAGCTACAGGCCAATAGCGCTAACAAGCTGTTTGTGCAAACTATATGAGAAAATGTTAAACCGGCACTTAACCCACTTCCTAGAAAGTAAAGAAAGTAACAGTATACTAGACCCCCTTCAGTGTGGTTTCAGAGAGGGTAGGTCGACAATAGACCACCTTGTTCGCATAGAGACATACATCAGAGATGGATTTATTCATAGGCAGTTAGTACTTTCGGTGTTCTTGGACCTGGAGAAGGCGTACGATACCACATGGCGATTCGGGATTCTACGCAATCTTGCCGCCATGGGCATCCATGGGAACATGCTAAACACAATTAAAAGTTATCTGTCTAACCGAACCTTTCGCGTAAAAGTGGGAAATGCTCTCTCTACATCATTTACCCAAGAAACTGGTGTTCCGCAAGGGGGCGTGCTTAGTTGCACACTGTTTCTTGTAAAAATGAACTCCCTGCAGTCAGTAATTTCAAGCGCGATGTTTTATTCTATGTATGTTGATGATGTGCAGATGAGTTTCAAATCATGCAATATGTCTATCTGCGAACGACAAGTGCAGCTTGGAATGAATAATTTCTCTAAATGGGCTGATGAGAACGGTTTTAAAATAAACACCCAGAAAAGTACTTGCGTACTCTTCTCCAACAAACGAGGGGTAATGCCACTTCCAAATATTACGATCAAGGGAGACCAACTCTCTGTGAGCAGCGAGCATAAATTCCTAGGAACCACTTTGGATACTAAGCTCACGTGTATTCCCCATATTAAACATGTAAAATAGAAATGTCTGAAAGCGATGAACCTCCTAAAGCTCCTATCACGTACATGGGGTAGTGATCGGAAGTGTCTCTTGAACTTGTACAAAAGCCTTGTTTGGTCGCGCCTTGATTATGCCTCTATAATTTATCATTCCGCAACGCCAAGTGCTTTGAAAATCCTAGACCCCGTTCACCATCTGGGTATCCGACTGGCAAACGGTGCTTTCAGAACAAGTCCGATCCAGAGTCTCTATGTAGAGTCGAATCAGTGGTCACTTCACCTACAGCGATCCTATAGCAGTTTCACTTATTTTATAAAGGTACGCGCAAACATAAAGCATCCTTCTTATTCAGCTATAAACGATATGATCGCTGCCACCCTCTACCATAATCGACCCGCAGCTAGAAAGCCGTTCTCTTTGCGTGTGAGAAGCTTAAGTGAGGAAATAGGTGTTCCGCTGCTAGAACGTTGTCCTATGCCCACAATAAAACATTTACCACCGTTGCAGTGGCAGCTCATACATTGTGACACTTCCTTTGCCGAGATCACTAAACATGCACCAGAAGCACATAATAAAATGCGTTTCAGATAACTTCAATCCAACTACTCATGCGTAGAGTTTTATACTGATGCTTCTAAGTCGCATGCAGGGGTGGCTTATGCAGCCGTTGGACCATCCTTCTCGGAATCCGGTGTGCTGCACCCGGAAACAAGTATATTTACGGCTGAGGAATATGCACTATTGTCGGCTGTGAAGCATATAAGGAAATAAAACATACGAAAGTCTATTATATTCACAGACTCGTTAAGCGTCGTAAATGCATTAAGATCTCTTTTCAGATTCAGAAATCCAGTAATAATTGAGCTGTATTCCGTTCTGTGTACAGCGTATATGTCCAACCAGCATGTTACTAGTTGCTCGGTTCCTGGCCATAGAAGCATCGAGGGCAATGTGTTAGCTGACCAAATGGCCACCTCAATTATATTGCACGCTATTAACCCCACCGCTACTGTCCCTGCAACAGACCTAAAACCCTTCCTACGTAAGAAACTGCGAAACCACTGGCAACGCTTGTGGGACACAGAAATAAATAATAAGCTTCACTTGATTAAGCCGTGGTTGGGTTACTGGCCCTCCGCTACAAGAACACGGCGAACTGATGACTTATTCTGTCGCCTCAGAATAGGACACACTTATGGTACCCATAGCTTTCTGCTGACTGGCGATGAACCTCCTACTTGTGGTAGATGTGGTGAGAGACTAACCGTCCTCCACGTTCTCCTGGAGTGTCCTGAAGCAGAAAGTGAGAGAAAGAAATATTTTGCTTTAGCATACCGCTATAATCTTCCTCTACATCCGATTATGTTTCTCGGTGAAGAGCCGCTTTTTGATGCAAAATTAGTTTAAAGCTTTTTAAAGGATGTAGTATTGGATGTTTTTAGCCCAACATTGAATGTTTTTAGCCCAACAGGTTCATAGCGCATCCTCTGTTCAGAGGATGCCGCTGTGATAGCAGCTTTTAATGAGCCCAGACCTCCATGCTCTTGTTTTAAGGGCTCTGTCGAGGCACTGGTGCTCCATGCCAAGTTTTTATTTCACACACATATCACTTTTAAACCATTTTATGTTTCCATAGCACCCATCATTTGTCATTGTCATAATGTTACTATGTATATATATTTTTACGCACCTACAGCGACTGTTTTTAGGCCAATTTACAGCCACGTCACATCTGTTTTATCTACACTGCACATCGCACAGTTCATTATCATCGCTCTGGCGCTCTTTGGCCACATCTGGCCCTTGCGCCAATAAACTTCACTAATCATCAACATGCAATTCCTCTATTGTGGTATACGTACTCGAATACAACGTGTGTGGTATGCAGTACATCGGACAAACAGACAGACCATTTAGTATTCGCTTCTATAATCACAGAGCCCATGCGAAATCAGCCCCATGTCTACCTCTATCAAAACATCTCAATCTTCCCGACCATGCATTCGACAAACTATCAGTAACGCTCTTAGAGACGGGACTCAAATCAAATCGAGAACGTGAACAACAAGAGTCATACCTTATCCACCGATTTAACACCCTCGATAGAAGAATAAATGGGAATCCTGGTACACTTGCAGCAATTGAAGCATTAGAAAACAATAACGGCAACAATAAACTAGTAACTGAGTTCACGGCACTGCAGCTGCGAAGGGCACTGGACAACCCAAAACAATTCCAAGTGTAACTACTCTTCCTAAGTGCAGCTGTCGTCTGTTTTCTGTTTTATTTTACTACCCAATCAATTGTGCCATGCATGGCATGCCCAACAGCAACCCTGTGCACAGTCGGGAGGCCCCACTACACACGTAATCCAGAAGCGGGCAAGGAATTCGCATTGCGCCCGCTTACCAGCCTCTACCGCAATACGGGGCACCCCTATTTTTACGACCAAATGTTGACAGGGCGCCGAGTAGTTAAAGGCTTAGAACTTACTAAAATGCCCGCTTACCAGCCTCTGCCACAATACGCGGCACCCCTCCTTCTACGACGAATTGTTTACGGGACTCCGAGTAGTTAATTGCTTAGAACTTCCTAAAAAAGCTCTTTTTTGCCCCACACCGAACCGCCAGTGCCAGGAAGCGCCGTCTGGCCAGGAGGAATGTGTTAGTGAAAGGAAACATACACAGACCGCTGACATCATAAAGGTGAAGGGGAGAAGGGGAGAGAGATGAAGGGGAAAGTGGAAGGAAGAGTGGAGGGGGGAAGTGGAAGAAGAGTGGAAGGGGGGCGCCCGAGGGGAGTCCACCGTATATTATTTTTTTCTTCTTCTCTTTTTTCTTCTTTTCTTTTGTTTTTCTGTTTTCCTTTTTTCTTTTTTTCTGTCTTTTTTTCTCTTTTCTTGGCCTCTGATTTGAGATTGTATAAAGCTGAGCACCAACAAACTGTATCTTTAATCCTGATGAAGGCCAGACTCTCAGCCAAAACGTCGAAATAAACCACATTGTGACCGCTCACGGAGGATCTACTAGACTATATATATATTCACAGAGTAAACAAACCTCCGACGCTTAGACGCTTAGTAGAAACAGCTGGTGCGTTTAACAAAGAAACAGAGGATAGTGAAGGTGCAAAGGCTTGCGCATATTTCGGCGTCTACGGACGGATGAACAGACCACACTGACATACGGACGAATGGACATACAGACAGACGCAGACCGACCGACAGACAGACAGACAGACAGACAGACAGACAGAGATAGATAGATAGATAGATAGATAGATAGATAGATAGATAGATAGATAGATAGATAGAAAGATAGATAGATAGATAGATAGATAGATAGATAGATAGATAGATAGATAGATAGATAGATAGATAGATAGATAGATAGATAGATAGATAGATAGACAGATAGATAGATAGATAGATAGATAGATAGATAGATAGATAGATAGATAGATAGATAGATAGATAGATAGATAGATAGATAGATAGATAGATAGATAGATAGATAGATAGATAGATAGATAGATAGATAGATAGATAGATAGATAGATAGATAGATAGATAGATAGATAGATAGATAGACAGACAGGCTTGCCTATAGTGGTAGAAGTTTGTTAAGAACTGCATTGAAAGTATACGCCAGGATACTAAGCAAACATTCCTCAAAGAAAAATTGTTGTACATGCAAGCAATCGTAGGCCAGCCTCACGGTACTCTATCGTCATAGATAAGTGCTGTTATTATGCGTATAAAATGGTCAAGATGTGTTTATTTTGCCAAGAAATATTTCTCGTATAAAAACGAGCTCACGCAGTCTGCGCGTTATTTAGTTTCATCAGCTTGCGCCGTGCTTTCCATCGTACCTCCAGAGCACGATTGATGAAGACAAAGATACTAAACGGAGATGAGTATTTTGTAGTACTTGTAGTAAATTCGGCGGGTTGATTCCGGTGTACTCGAACTCATATCTTAACGACGTGGTGTCTTGTCCTTATGGACGAGAAAAACGTGGCGAAGCGATGCCCATTATAAAGTTTCCTAAATACAATGAAGGGAACCCTGGCTCTGGTATTTATGGTAGCCGCATGGCGCTTTAAGGAGCATGGGAATGTTGGGCAGTATGCGGGTTTGTCTAATTTTCGTACTCCTGGCTCCGTTTGGGTTCTCGTGGCTTGATGTTGTCTTGTCACGAAACGAGTATCAGCAAATGTTCACCAGTTGCGCTTCACCACCTTAATATTTTAGATTTATCAATTGAAATTGGGTCTCGAAGTGCAACATGGTTTGTTCTTTCCTTCGAAGCAAAACCTAATTACAGCAATAAATGAAACCACCAGTGTGATTCATCATCCGCAAATACGACGACCAGGCAAATCCATTTTACACATAATTTTCGTGGTCGCTGAGCTATCGCAGCATCAGAGTCCTTTATAGTAAATTTTAGAAAACTATGGTGCGAACAGCTAGTCTCCAGAGCATCGAAATGGCGCAAAAGGCAACGTCTTACCCCGTCGTCGGCTGTAAGGCAGGATGCGAGGCCGACAGCGAAATTTGTGGTCGACAGATTATGGTGGCACTGCGAGGTCGCGCATTCCTGTATAATTTACAGGCTTTGATGTAGCTTTTGCTTAGATCATGGAGCAGGTTCTTTCTGCAACTAATTCTTTTAGGTTGCTTAAGTGATGAACATGGTGACCGTGGTCGCTTCAGTTTCATTTTCGAGTGCTGTGAGCAGGCTGAGCTCTGCTGACAAATGTGATTTTACACATGCACTGCCACTTGTCTTAAGCGGTGGATCATAAGGCTGAGGACGCAATTGTTTACCAAAGCTGCTACCCTACGTTAGCTGCAAGCTTTCATTCATTATTTAATGATAGCAGAATGACATAGCGTGCAGTATGGCTTTGTAAGGTATCAGTAAGGCGTCGCTATTGGCATATTTCTGCAACGAACGGCAGCTGAAACAGCCGCCTGAGTGCTCTGACAATTTTGAATACGCGCTCATTCCGACAAACGGTATTTGTAAAGCGTGCCTCGAGAGCGACGTGCTGCGGTTGAAAATGATGTGGCGGATGCGTGTTCAGTGAACCGGTGATTACTTTGTACTTTTCGCATAATAAGGTACTGCATTGCTTGATCTGTTGAGTGTTAACGCAGGGCTTTGACACTACAGCTATGGCGGCATCCTATGCCATTCACCTGCTGGGCAACCATCCTGAAGTGCAGGCGAAAGTCCACGAGGAGCTCGACACCGTATTCGGGTCTGACGAGAAAAGACCTGTGACCGCGGAGGACATCAAACAACTCAAGTATCTCGGATGCGTCATAAAGGTACGTCGAGCGCACTTGGAATTGGCGTTACTTCTAATGGCGCGTTCACACTGAGCATTCCGGCCGCCAAAAGTGCACCGAATCTGATTGGGCGGTGGCTAGATCCACCTAAAGGGCCCTCTTCGAGCCGATCACTCTTGGACCGATTTTTGCGGCGTCTGCCGCCAAATCGGTCCCCGCGGACCAATAGGATCGTAAGTTTCGGAATTTTGAAAAGTGGCGGCAAAGCCCTACTTGAGATGTCAGTGTGCACATAACTGAATGCTGTAACTAACGGGAGTTTAACCCACTTTGTGCCTACTTCACGTTCTTACTTCGTGGAAGAGGTGACCGAGCTTGTCGTTGGCGTGGTCGAGCTTGTCGCGGTCTTGCAGAGCAAAACAAACCCACCGATGCCGCTGGCGTCAGTGGTTTTTTTCTGCTCTTCATGCATTACAAGGCAGCTACTTGCCATCAAAGTAAGCGGTACTGCTTCTTTTTGCTTCCGGCGTACGAGAATCATCGAAGTCTAGACCACCGTATAGTGTAGTGGCGTTTGCGAGGCACAATAATAACCGGGTGACAGCGCGTTGGCGCCTTGGTAGATGACATATTCGGTGGTGTGGGGCGTGTGCAGTGCGAACAACGCTGTGTTTCTACGGCAGGGAAATTTCGGCCGAGTGGATGCTCCAGTGTGAACTAGGGCTAACGCTGCTCAGATGAGGTGTGGGACAACGTGCACGCAACTCAACTTACAAAATGCCTTGATAGCGCAAAGGAATTCAGCGACGAGTGACAGCTCATCCGGCAATATTTTTTTCTTTAAGGCAACATACAGCACCAACATGGCGGTGCGGTAGAATTTAGATGTGAACTTGCATGTCCAATAGGGTCGGTAGAGCAGAAGTACGTCACCCAAAACGAACGTACAAAACGGGGAGAGGATACACACCTTGTGTCAGAGTTTTGTCCACCTCGAATGGGCAGAAGGCAAGAGTCATTTATTCAACTGAATAATCGATGCCAAATCTACGGGCCATCTGGAAATCATTACTTCATGGTGGTGATAGCGATTAGAAACATTACAATAAATGTTTACGTCTCACTGATTCTCGTTAGGCTGTGATAAGGCTGATTACTATAGGTTTTCCCGCTCAAATCAATACAAGCGCCAGCCAAATTATCATAGGTGCGAGCCAATTTAATCGAGCCGCCACTAAAATTATCCCAGGTGCCATTTCTTTTAGTCTAAGTGCCACTTAAATTAATCCAACCGCCAGCCGATTTAACTCTGACGCCAGCAAACTTATTTCTGATGACATGTTGACTTCAAAGCGACCCATAATTTTCGGAACCGCGCGGAGTGAATAGCTTTGGAGTGAATTTAAGAAAAAAAACAATGAATGAATCACTAGTGACACAATGTGACTCGCGCCGCTTCATCACGCCTATCACCCGCGTAAGCACTATTCCCACCTTCGACATGCATATCAAACGAAACGCCCTCCTCACAGTAACAACTTCATGCATAATGCAGGGCCAATGATCTGATCACTAGTGACGCAGGTGACGTCATCACGCATATCACCCACGCACGCATTGTCTTAACCATCTGTCATGCATATCAAACGAAACATCTTTGAAAGGCCAGTAGCCTGATACCTAAAATTTGGCCAAGCGACTTGATCACTAATGACTCAGGAGGCGTAATCACGCCTATCATCGACGCACGCAATGTGTAACCTGCTTCATGCATATAAGAACGTATTCGAGAGGGTAATAACTAGAACGCTGTCACTCGGCCTAGTGACGGGATGACTAGTGACTCGCGTGACGTAATCACGCCTGACGCCCACGCAAGCACAGTCTAACCTGCCTTCATGCATGTCAAACGAATCGTCATTGAGAGAGTAGTAACTTATGTAAGGCTGTCGAAGCAGCTTCTGCAAGTAAAACGCTCACTGCTCGGACTACACAGCCGTTCACCGGCCAGCCCGTATATGTAGGTAACAGATTGCGCGTTTCAAAATCAGTCAATCGCGTCTTTACGTGGCTTTCGCAGGACTTGACGCTTTTCTTAACTCGAGTAGATGCAATGGAAGCAAGAGTACCTTCCACAAATAGTGGGTACAGCCCAGCATCAGCGTCCCAACACTCGTCGAAGGCAACGCTTCTCCTTCATTCAATGAAAAGGAATAATAAAGGTAAAAAAAACAATTAAGTCTTTCCAAACCATACTCAAACAGCGACATTCGTCCAATATCTTCACCACTTCGTGACGCATTTGCTCCAGCTCGTGATCTGGGTAGATGCAAGAGGCTTTTTGTTGCTTCTCGTGATTTATTTCTAATTTTCATTTCATTCCACTTTATTTTCAAATCCAACAAGATAGATCATGTTTCGAAGTATGCCTTGGAAACGCGGGCAGCCAGGCCGCACTACAGCGAACAGACAGGTGTTCACCACCAAACAGGCATGCTTATTCCAAGGACACTAACCTATAATAAAGGGCGTGGCGTAGAACGTAGAAAAAAAGGCATGAGTCAGGCACATCGTTCAACGGCGCATCAGCAACTGGACACTTGCAAATAGCAATAGTGTGTATCTCAAGTACGGGGACTGCCAACAGATTTGTTTCGCATGATAATGAGATGAAATATTATTTGAGCCAAAGAAGTGGTTGACAAATCTTTTTGTTGAAAGTTCTGAAAAAGGCAGACCGTGCGTCTTATGCTTGATTATGTATATACAGTTTTATCACTTACGTGGCATGTTATCGCCACGCCGAAGCGATGACAATGCCCGGTTAAAACACCCAACCGAACTTAAGAAAGAATAGTGATGACATCACGAGTGATGATAGCGATGACATCACGTGAGTCACTAGTGCTCACGTCACTAGGCCGAGTGACAGCGTTCAAGTTATTACCCTCTCAGATATGTTTCAATTTTTAAGCATGAAGGCACGTTAGAGAGTGCTTGCGTGAGTGTTGCGCGTGATGACGTCACGTGAGTCACTAGTGATCACGCCACTAGGCGATGTGACAGCGTTCAAATTTTTACTGTCTCAAAGGCGTTTCTTTGATATCTATGTAGACAGGTTTGTACTGCACGTGCATGGCTCAAATGCGTGAGAACGACAAATGAGTCACTGGTGATTATGTCACTAGGCCAAGTGGCCGCGTCTAAAGTGTTACCCTCTCGAAGACGTTTTGTTTGATATGCATGAATGCAGGTTACAGAGTGCTTGCGTGGGTTTCACGTGAGATACTAGTGATCAGGTCACTAGGCCGAGTGACAGCGTTCGAGCTTTTACCCTATGAAAGTCGTTTTGTTTGATGCGTAATAAGGCGGGTTAAAGAGTGTTTGTGTCGGTGATAATTGATATGTGGGGTTCAACGTCCCAAAACCACCATATGATTATGAGAGACGCCGTAGTGGAGGGCTCCAGAAATTTCGACCACCTGGGGTTCTTTAACGTGCGCCCAAATCTGAGCACATGGGCCTACACCATTTCCGCCTCCATCAGAAATGCACCCGCCGCAGCCGGGATTCGAACCCGCAACCTGCGGGTCAGCAGCCGAGTACCTTAGCCACTAAATCACCGCGGCGGGGCGTGCTTGTGTCGGTGTTAGGATAGATTGCATAACGTGAGTCACTAGTGACCAAGTCATTTGCCAGTTCCTCAAAATTAGTAATCTTATCTTACAAAAAAGGCGCTACAATGTGTTGCTAACCTCCCTTTTAATGCCCATACTTCACAATTATTTGCTTAATACAAAATAATCAAATTAAACCTGCTCTCCGAATATTCTTCAGCAGTCTCTTTAAGATCTGAATAACGCGTCTGATGCTCTAACCACTGAGCTATCACAGCGGCCTGTAGATCATATGCCATAAAAGGTCGCGGCTATATACGTAGTTTAGCTAACTGCAATCAAATCCTTCAATGCGCCTAAACCGACACTCTGAATATGGGCATGTCCCGAGACCGCGCACAAATTATGGCTTTCAGACTTTGAGTTATTGCTTTCCGAGTGTACTAAATAGATTAGGAATTAATTATGAAAATTTTTTTATATGCTCTCTAGTATTTTTATTTAAAATATGCTTTATTAATTTGTGTGTAGTGTTATTTTCTGTTTGAATACTCTTTTTTTTAATGTATAGCAATGCGTTTTTGGTTAGTATAGTTTGTTTAATTTTTTTGTTCTGATGCAAAGCATATGCATTGCTGGTTTAAACTGTCCTGTGTTTAATTTGATTTTGCCGTTTTTGTTGCCACAGTTGCCATGGCGTTATGGGGCTTTGTCAAGCTGTTTTATACAGCTTTTTTCCTCTGTCCCAGCCACTTACCCTAAAACTGTACGTGGTAAAAAAACTAAACTCAAACTCAAACTCAAGTCACTAGGCTGTGTAACAGCGTTCAAGTTATTACCTTCTCAAAGACGTTTCATTTGATATGCATGAAGGCCGGTTAGAGAATGCTAGCGTGGGTGCTGGGGGTGATTACGTCACGCGTGTCACTAGAAATCACATCACGAGGCAGAGTGACAGGATTCAGGTAATTATTCTCTCAAAGACGCTTCGTTTGATATGCATGAAGGCACGTTAGAGAGTGCTTGCGTTAGTATTAGGCGTGATGACGTCACCTGAATCACAAGTGATCAAATCATTGACCTAGGCAATAGGTATCAAGTTATTACTGTGTGTACCACGTTTCTTTTGATATGCCTGTCGATTGTGTGAATAGTATTTACGGTGTTGATAGGCGTGATGAAGTCGCGCGAATCACATTGTGTCACTGGTGACTCATTCATTGTTTACTCTACGCATCTTGATAATATTTCCTCTTAAATTCACTCCGAAGCTATTTACTCCACGTGTTCCCGAAAATTCAGGGTCGCTTGGAAGTCACGATGTTGTCAGAATTAAATTCGCTGGCGTCTGAATTGAATCGGCTGACGGTTGGATTCATTTGAGTGGCACTTGGAATATAATGAAGGAAACCTAGATGAATTTCACTGGCGTCTAGATTAAATTGACTTGCACCTAGATTAATTCGACTGGCGCTTGGATTAAATTGAACGGCAAAACCTGTAGTTGATTACTTGCCACATTGGAGTAGATGGTGTATAATAGTGATGGGTCACGTGTTAGGGGCCCCGTATATGCCATGCCTACTTAGGAAAAGCGCATTTTTGTATCGTATTTTCTCTGATTAAGGCTGGTCGCAGAAATGTCGGAAACATAAAGTTTTTGTTCTGTCTCTCATCAATGACATACATATATATATATAGATATATATCTATATATATATATATATATATATATATATATATATATATATTTCTGCTCACGGCTGGTTATTTCTTCACCCTCTTTTCTTTCTTTTTATTTACATTCCATTTGTTCTAATAACTTCCCCCATACATTCCTTGGCATTATTGTCTCTTAGATCTCATTATTATTCTGTCAAAACACGGAAAAACGAGTCCTCAGGTACACAACTCTTCCCAATATATATATATATATATATATATATATATATATATATATATATATATATATATATATATATATATATATATATATATATATATATATATATATATATATATATATATATATATATATATATATTGCCACGTTCCATTTCACAAGTTTTTGTTATCGTTCCGAAACACCACACTATTCTCGGCGCAAACCGCGCCTGCAGGTTTCGAGAAGGTTCCGGACTGTAGTAGATCATTTCGATAAGATCACGCCCACTGTGCGAACGGTACAGATTGTTCTGAAACCTACGCCACCGCTAGCAATAACACTAGAACATTCGACGGCAAGGGTATAAATGCCGACGCGCTTCGCCGCTTGTCAGTTGTTGATCGAAGGCCGACGCTGCGTTCGCCGCTATTAGTCCGAGACTGCTATCTGTGCAAGATCGCTGCTGTAATTAGACTTTCCCTTTACCGGGCACAGGTTCGCCCAAATAAACAGTTAAATCCCAACACGAAGTTTCCTGTCTTTGGCCACGTCGCGACCCCGTGACATCTGGTGGAGGTGCCGGGTCACACTGTGAGAGCAGTCACACTGTGGTCGTCGATAAGAACGTCGAGGTCGCTAGTTCGCCGTCTCGCATTACAGTTAGGGCGTGGCGTCGGGTCACGGCTGCGTCGGCTTGTTCCGCTGCTTCCATGTTGCGTCGTCCGGCCACCTTCGGTAAGTAAGCTTTTGCCTTCAGGGCTTTGCCTGGTTGGTGTTGTGTTCAAAAAGCTCAGTCGCGTCGGCGTCGTCGTCGGAGGATCTTCGGTAGTTCGTCGCACAGCAACCGCACCTCCATCGGTTGTTGCCCTTAGTTTCCCGGATACGGGCTAGGAGACCGGCCCCGCGTTGGGACAGAGTACTGCCGGGGGTGCGGTGACAGGCGGCGGCTGGGCGACGGCGAACGGGAGGGACTTCGTGGTGTCCATTGAGTTCCTGCCAGGTAGTCGGCGATGTCACGTGGCCGATCTCCTGGCTGCCGACGCGGTGCATTGACGGCGAAGCCACGCAGTCCCATCTGTCGATACTGGAGCCGACTATTCTGACATCAGTGGGTCGTTCGCCGCGAAGTTAAAGTTAGGACAGCTTGGAAAGGCCCTGAAATCCGCACAGCCGGAGGTCATCTCGTAACGCCTGCAAGAATCTGCACAGCGAGAGTCACCATTAACGGCCGTATTTATCCTACAGACTTCGTAGTCCTACAGCGTTGCTCGAGAGATGTCATCCTTGGCATGGACTTCTTATGCCTCCATGGTGCTGTCATCAACCTAAAAACAAGGTTGATTACGTTATCCACAGAAGAATCACTACCGCCGCGCACGCCGTCAGGACACCATGCCTTGAATGTGCTGGAAGAACAAGTCACCATTCCGCCTCGCTCAAGCGTCATTATTTCAGTCGGCGCTCCTAAATCACCTGACTTGGAAGGCGTCGTTGAAGGCAGTCAGCATCTGTTGGTCACTCGAAATATTTGCGTCGCAAGAGGAAATGCAGAGCTGCGGGGAGGCAAAGCAACGGTTATGCTCATGAATTTCAGCAATGAGTAAAAACATGTGAACAACGGAACAACGGTCGCATACATCGAAGAAATTGTCGAAGCCACTAGTGCTTTCTCCCTCGCCGATTCTGTGGAACCTGCTCAGAGGAACCAAGCCCCTCCCATAGCTTTTGACGTCAATCCTAGACTTCCGAACGATAAGCAAGAACAGCTTAAGGCCCTGCTCCTGCAATACGAATATTGCTTTTCGTCGTCATCGAAAATTCGGCAGGCCCCAATCACGAAACATCTAATCAAAACCGAAGAAAATGCCAGACCACTCCGTCAGAGTCCGTACAGGGTTTCGACGCGAGAACGTGAGGCAATGAAGAGACAAGTTGATGAAATGCTTCGAGGAGACATTATCCAGCCGTCCAAGAGTCCGTGGGCATCTCCCGTGGTGTTAGTGAAGAAAAAGGATGGGACCCTACGTTTCTGCGTCGATTATCACCGCCTGAACAAAATCACAAGAAAGGACGTGTATCCTCTCCCACGAATAGACGACGCACTTGATCGGCTCCATCACGCCAAGTACTTCTCGTCAATGGACCTCAAGACTGCCTATTGGCAAATCGAGGTCGACGAAAGAGACCGAGAGAAGACGGCGTTTATAACACTGGACGGCCTCTTCGAGTTTAAGGTGATGCCCTTCGGCCTTTGCTCAGCGCCTGCAACTTTTCAACGCGTTATGGATACAGTACTGGCAGGATTGAAGTGGCAGACTTGCCTTGTGTACTTGGACGACGTCGTCGTGTTTTTCTCGAGTTTCGACGAGCATCTTCGGTGCCTTGAAGCTGTACTTCAAGCCATCAAGACGTCCGGACTCGCACTGAAGCCAGAAAAGTGCAGATTTGCGTATGAGGAGCTCTTGTTTCTGGGGCACGTTATCAGCAAGTCTGGAGTTCGTCCCGATCCACGGAAAACAGCCGCCATCGCCGACTTCCCGCCGCCCACTAACAAGAAGGCCGTGCGCAGATTTCTGAGCCTGTGCGCCTATTATAGGCGGTTCGTGAAAAACTTCGCCCGCATCGCCGATCCTCTCACTAACCTTACCAAGGCCGACTCGGAGTTCAAGTGGGAAACGCCACAGGAACACGCTTTCCAGGAGCTTAAACATCGCCTCCAGACGCCTCCGTTACTTGCCCATTTCGACGAATTCGCCGAGACATAAATACATACTGACGCAAGCAGCGTAGGTCTTGGCGCCGTTCTTGTGCAGAGGGCTGACGGACTTGAACGGGTTATTAGTTACGCCAGCCGATCGCTATCCAAAGCAGAAGCAAATTATTTCACAACAGCAAAGGAGTGCCTCGCCATCATCTGGGCTACGTCGAAATTTTGCCCCTACCTCTACGGCAGGCCCTTCAAAGTTGTGAGCGACCACCACGCCTTGTGTTGGCTAGCCACCTTGAAGGACCCTTCAGGTCGTCTCGCACGATGGAGCCTGAGACTTCAAGAATATGACATTACTGTCATTTACAAGTCCGGCAAAAAACACTCCGACGCTGCCTGTCTCTCTCGTGCGCCTGTCGACCAACGGCTACCCGACGACTCGGATGACGACTACTTCTTGGGAACGATAAGTACCGACGACTTCGCTGAACGACAGCGGGCCGACCCGGAACTCAAAGCCCTATTAGAACACCTCGAAGGCAGGACCGCCGAAGTCCCGAAGGTATTCAAGTGCGCACTTGCGTCGTTCTTTCTACCAAACGGTCTTCTACAAAAGAAAAACTTTTCACCGCTTCGAGCTAAGTACCTCCTTGTGGTGCCTTCAGCTCTGCGACCAGAACTCCTGCAGGCCCTGCATGACGATCCGACGGCAGGGCACCTCGGTGTTTCCCGCACGCTCGCAAGGATACAAGAAAGGTACTACTGGCCATGTATTACCACCGACGTCATTCGTTATGTGAGGACATGCCGGGACTGTCAGCGACGCAAGACACCGCCGACAAGGCCAGCGGGACATCTGCAGCCAATGGATCCACCTTGCCGACTTTTCCAGCAGATTGGTATGGACCTATTGGGGCCGTTCCCGACGTCGGCTTTCGGAAACAAGTGGATCGTGGTAGCTACCGACTACCTCACCCGCTACGCCGAGACAAAAGCCCTGCCAAAAGGCAGTGCATCCGAGGTAGCTAAGTTCTTCGTCGAAAATATCGTCCTACGCCATGGCGCCCCGGAGGTCCTTATCACCGACAGAGGAACGGCATTCACTGCCGACTTAACTCAAGCGATCTTGGCATACAGCCAAACAAACCACCGCCGGACGACAGCGTACCACCCACAGACCAACGGCCTCACCGAGCGGCTTAACAAGACGATCGCTGACATGCTGTCAATGTAGGTCGATGTCGAACACAAGACGTGGGATGCCATTCTTTCGTATGTGACCTTCGCATACAACATGGCGGTGCAGGAGACGACGCAGATATCTCCATACAAATTGGTCTACGGAAGGAGCCCGGCAACGACCCTCGATGCCATGTTACCCAACGTCACCGACGAAGAAAACCTCGATGTGAGCGAGTACCTTCAACGCGCCGAAGAAGCCCGACAACTTGCGCGTCTCCGTATCAAGAATCAACAGACGACCGACAGCCACCGTTACAACCTTCGATGACGCTTCGTAAAATACCAGCCCGGTGAACGTGTTTGGGTGTGGACGCCGATACGCCGACGTGGAATAAGTGAAAAGCTTCTGCGACGGTACTTCGGACCGTACAAGGTGGTTCGACGTCTCGGCCCACTTGATTACGAGGTTGTCCCCGACGGCATCACGAACTCTCAACGCCGATCGCGACCTGAAGTCGTCCATGTCGCGCGCCTCAAGCCGTTTCATGTACGTTAACAAACTGAAACAGTGTTTTTTGTATTATTGTTGTATTGTAATTTATTCATTGTACTTTCTTGCATTAATATTGTACCCTCATCTTTAGTTAAAGCATCGGGACGATGCCTTTTTCAGAGGGGGGCAATGCCACGTTCAATTTCACAAGTTTTTGTTATCGTTCCGAAACACCGCACGATTCTCGGCGCAAACCGTGCCTGCAGGTTTCGAGAAGGTTCCGGGCTGTAGTAGATCATTTCGATAAGATCACGCCCACTGTGCGAACGGTACAGATTGTTCTGGAACCTATGCCACCGCCAGCAATAACGCTATTCGACGGCAAGGGTATAAATGCCAACGCGCTTCGCCGCTTGTCTGTTGTTGATCGAAGGCCGACGCTGCGTTCGCCGCTATCTGTCCGAGACTGCTATTTGTGCAAGACTGCTGCTGTAATTAGACTTTCCCTTTACCGGGCACAGGTTCGCCCAAATAAACAGTTAAATCCCAACACGAAGTTTCCTGTCTTTGGCCACGTCGCGACCCCGTGACAACGTATATATATATATAAATATATATATATATATATATATATATATATATATATATATATATATGAATCCTTGGTAGCGTTGGCTGCGTCAGCGTTAATTTGAGGAAGGACCTCGCAAAACGAACCGGCAGAGCCCGTACGCTGACGATTATGATGACCCAGAGTGGCAATGAGGACAAAGAGACAAGCGGATGATTGTGATTGGGATCATGCAGGGATGAGGACGATATAACAAATGTCCACACAATTCCGCCCACTTGGAAGCGGACGCCCTGCCCACCGTAAGTCAAAGTGACAGGGAACGTCGCTTGAAATGTTTCATGCAACAAACGTGGACAATCTCCTGTGCTGTGGTAGCGGCGGTCTGTTGCGGCGTCGAGTGGTGTCACACGATATTTAACCGGCGAAGTCTGTTCTAAAACAATGTATGGCCCGATGAAACGTGGTTGGAATTTGTCACAGAGACCAGGAGTGCGAATAGGTGTCAAAAGCAGCACCTCGTCACCAGGTTGGAAAGACACGATGCGGTGGGATTCGTCATAGATGATCTTCCGCTCGTGCTGTCTCGCTTCAGTATTGATGCGAGCCTGATGGCGAGACTGGGCCAGGCGGGAAATGTATTCTTCGCTAGAAGACTGACATGCATTCCTATGGCTGTTGAAGAAGGAGACGTTGAGAAAGGTAGTCGGGGTGCGTCCGTACACGAGGTAAAACGGTGAGTAGCAAGTTGTTCGCTGAACGGCGGTGTTGTAAGCGAATGTCAGGAATGGTAAAAGAGTATCCTAGTTTTTGTGGTAGGGTTGGACGTAAACGGCTATTATGTCAGCAAGGATTCGGTGAAATCTTTCTGTGAGACCATTTGTCTCAAGGTGGTAGCTTGAAGCAGCCATGTGAGTAGTTCCAGAAGCGCGCAGTACTTCATTTACCATTTGTGACAGGAACACTTTGCCGCGGTCACTAAGCAGTACACGAGGAGCCCCATGACGCAGTATTATGGCGTGAAGAATAAAGTCTGCTACTTCCGCAGCTGAGCCTGTAATAACAGAGGAAGTCTCAGCGTAGCGTGTCAGGTGGTTCACGGCGGTCACTATTCATCGTTTGCCAGCAGATGTGACGGGGAGAGGCCCGTAAGGGTCAACACCTACAACGTCGAACGCCATTGAAGGGCACGGAAGTGGCTGTAGAAGTCTAGTAGGTGCAGACATAGGGAGTTTACGACGCTGGCATGGGTAGCATGAACCGACGTACCACGCTACACTAGAAGAAAGGCCAGGCCAGTAATAACGACATCGAATGTGGTCATGAGTTTTTTTTTAAAACCAAGATGACCAACATCGTGGAAGGCTTCGAGCACCTGAAGACGAAGAGAGCGTTGCAGTACAGGAACCCAGCGCTGACCGTCAGGGTGATAGACGTAGCGGTAGAGAACCCTATTGTCCAGCTTAAAGTGCAGGAGTTGACGATGGAGTCGCGCGTTGGGTGGATGAGAAACTCCCAAAAGGTGGTCCATCATGCGTCTGCAGTATGTATCGGACCGCTGGCGGTATATAAATGTTGGCTCGTCGTCCGAAAAGCGTTGCCGCATTGATGCGAGCGTATGAACTTTGGTAGATGTGGCGGTTGGGTTCTCACCAACGCTGATATGGGTAGTTGGAAGCAGGCAACGAGATAAAGCATCGGCGTATTGATGTTTTCTGCCTGACTTGTAAGTTGTGTCAAAGTCGTACTCCTGCAACCGTAGTATCCACAGACCCAAGCGTCTGGACAAGTTCTTCAGTGTAGAAAGCCAGCATAAGGCATGGTGGTCCGTAACGATTGTGAAGTGACGGCCGTGGAGATAGGGACGGAACTTCTGGACCGACCAAACCACAGCCAAACACTCTTGCTCAGTTATTGTGTAGTTCTTTCCGGCAGGGGCGAGTACGCGACTGGCATATGCAACAACTTTCTCTAGGGAAGACTTGTCGTGTTGTAGAAGAACAGCTCCTATACCAAGGCCACTAGCTTCGGTACGGAGGATAGTCGGTGCGGCTTCGTCAAAGTGGCAGAGCAGAGGTTCAGACGTGAGTGCCCACTTCAACAGGTCGAATGCCCTTTGACATTCTTGCGACCACCGAAGGGGACGTTGGAAGCAAGTAGTTGGTGTAATGGAGCAGCAATAAAAGCGAAGTTTTGAATAAACCCGCAAAAATAGGAGGCGAGGCCAAGGAAACTGCGAAGCTCCTTTTGTTTTTCGGGACGCGGAAAGTGAATGACTGCACGAATCTTGTCAGGGTCAGGCCGGATGCCATCTTTGCTAACGACGTGCCCTAGGACCTTGATAGATTTGCTAGCGAAAGAGCATTTCTGAGTGTTTATTTGAAGCCCGGTGCCGGTGAGGCACGTCAGAACAGTATCCAATTGTTCTAGGTGCTCAGGAAACGTCGACGAAAAGATGATAATGTCGTCCAGGTAGCCAAGGTAACTGTTATATTTCAGGCCACGCAGCACGGTATCTACCATGTGCTCAAAAGTCGCGGGTGCGTTGCAGAGCCCGGAAGGCATCACGTTGAATTCATATAGCCCGTCGGGGGTTGCGAACGCCGTTTTCTCCTTATCGTCTACATGCATGGGGATCTGCCAGTACCCAGACAGCAAGTCAATGCTTGAAAAGAATTGGCGCCTTGTAGGGAATCAAAGGTGCCGGCAATGCGTGGCATCGGGTACACGTCCTTGCGTGTGATCTTATTGAGCGCCTGGTAGTACACGCCAAAACGCACAGAGCCATTCTTTTTACAGACTGAAACAATAGGAGACGACCAAGAACTAGATGAGAGACGGATGATTTCGCATTTAAGCATGTCCGCAACGTTTTCATCTATAATTTTTCTTTCAGCTAAAGACACGCGGTAGGGTCGGCGGTGTACGATAGATGTCCCGACAGTTTGGATTCGATGTGCTGTTATTAGTGGATCCCAGCTTAGACGAGCAAATATCGAAAGAATTTGCAAGTTTCTGTAGCAATGCGAGCAGCTGCTGCCCCTCTGAATATGTTAATTCGCTGCTGATAGCGGTGGTAAAGGCGGAGGAAAAAACATGCTCACTGAGGGAAGGTTCTTTGGATGCGATGGCCTGAAGTGGCGTGAAAAATACAGGCTCGAAGTCGGCAACACGGGCCACAGTAGTGCCCAGTGGCAGTAAGATCTTCTCCGGTGTATCTTCTATGGACCTGATGGAGGAATTTCAGTTCTAATTCTGAATGCAGTTTTCCTCCACAAACTGCATCACTTAGTTTTCCGAATGAATATCAGAGGAGAATGAGGCGAGCCACAGTGGAGAAGTGGAAGGGCGGAAGGGCGTCTCGTGTTTCGGCTGTTTCGTGGTGAAGTCGATGCCGGAGGAGATTGAGACCAGTGTGGGGGAGACGAATAACGCTGACCTTGATAAGACGCCCGAATGTACAAATCGCGTTCGCGTACGTCGTTCCGACGCTCATCTTGCTGGTGCTTTCGGCAGAAACGAGATATGTGGCCGCGATAGCCACAGTAGTAGCATACAGGGCGAGACAAGCGCCACGGTGGGGAATAGAAGACATTTTGGGCACCTGGAGATAGCGCGGTCAGGTGGGCCGAAGGGTCAGAGGGCACGGAATGGTAGTTCACCAGGAGAGCGGCAGCAACTGACGCGTAGGATGGACGCAGCAATGTCACGTGTACATTGTTTGGAGGCGCGGCAGCGACTTGAGCATGGGTTGATATGGGGCGAGAAACAGGTGGCTGTACGAGATGAGGGCTGGTCAAGGATATAAGTTCAGCCCTAATGAGTTCACGCAAAGTAACTTCCGAAGACTGTGTTGAACGCAGTGAAGGAGGTGTGAAGCCCATTAACCACGATTCTTTGCGTATTATGTCCCGGATGAGGTCACGCTGATGGCCATGAGTGGTGGTCGCCAATGTCCGGTTAAAGGCGAACGGAGTCCAGCGCATCAAGGCGCTGGCATGTCATCACGACATCAGCGATGGTAGCTGGGTTTTGAACAGCGAGGGCATTAAAAGCAACAGGCCCAATGTCTTTCAATTTATGGCGCACTGTGTCCAATTCCGGCAAGGAATAATTGACACGTCGGTACAGTGCGAGGACATCCTCGATCTATGAAGTGTACGATTCACCGGAATGTTGTCGGCGAGTATCGAGTGTCCTCTTCGCAACGGCGGATCGAATGTCTGATGTCCCAAAGACGTGTCGCAGCTGCTGCTGGAAGGTAGCCCAGTCGGGTAAGTCAACGATGTGGTTACAATACCATGTCTTCGCGACTCCGGTCAGATAAAAAGGCACGTAACGCAGTTTGGCGGCTTTGTCCCACCTATTAGCGGCACTTAGGTGGTCGTAGTCATCGAGCCAGTCTTCTACGTCTTCTCCCCGAAGACCAGCGAAGTGCGGGGGTTTCCGATGATTTCCGCGTATGTAAATAGAAGGGTCAGCTTGCGGCGGTGCGTGGTTGATGACATCAGCGCCGGCAGGCTCGGCCTGGGACGTGCTGCCTGACTGGGGGCGCAAGCGGCAGCCTGAACGAAGCTCCAGGGGGTAGAGCGGGCTGCGGGAGGTCAGAGGACCGAAAATTCACCTCCACTACGTATGAGGTCTTGGTAGTGTTGGCTGCGTCAGCATTTATTTGAGGAAGGACCTCGCAAAACGAACGGGCAGAGCCAGTACAGAGACGTTGACGATGATGATGACCCAGAGTGGCAATGAGGACAAAGAGACAAGTGGATGAAGGTGATTATATCATGCATGGATAGGAACAATGTAAGTAACAAATGCCCACAATTTATATATATATATATATATATATATATATATATATATATATATATATATATACATATATATATATATATATTGACGACGAAGACCTAAACTGGCACTCTGGCACAGACGCGCATGCTAGGCGAGCGAGGAAGAAGAAGCAGAATAGAACAGCTGGCCCAGTATCGGATGTTATTTGTTGTTCACTGTCTAGTACATTAAAATGGCGCAGCCGATGAAGAAGAAGTCTTACGTCCCGTCTTCGTCACCCAGGACAGCCGCAATAAGCGCCGCTTGACGACGGCGTCAAGGCCTCCTCGGCAGCATTCACCTGCCGACACTGCCACCACCGCTCTGGGACGGCGTCAAGGCCTCCTCGGCGGCCGCAGTGCACGTTACCGGTACCATTTTACAAGGACGCCGTCCACGCGTCCTTGGCTATGGATTCTGCCGTCAGCGCAAGCCGACAAGTGAACCCTTTGCGGGAAGCCACCGGTACGTGTCTTCGTGGTTCGTCGGCAGTGCGGGCTTCTCCATCGAGGAACGCCGTTCACGCTTCCTTGGCAATGGGGTCCCACCCGCCGCTTTAGCTACCCTTGAAACCACCAGTGGACGGCGTCCAGGCCTCCCCTGTGGTTGTAGGGCATGACCTTATTGACACCCTGCCACCGTTTCGCGGCAGGGATCGGCACCGGCTCTGGTCCTTTGGGTATGCCACTCACGCTTCCCATGGCCTACATTCGGAATCCGTTGCCGCGCTCTTTCAACATACGAGCTGCCACGGAACGCCGTCCAGGCTTCTCTGCTCGTCAACCTCACCGGCGTGAGTGCTGCAACTGCTGCTCATTCGAAGACCGCGATCACCAACGCTTCGGACTTCACACACGACAGTGCCGCGAACCTGCGGCGTACCATCGCGCTACTCCGCGTCAAGACTAACGAACTGACAGCATCAATCTCTGAGCGAGCTCCTACAATGTTGCCAGAATTGCGTGCCACTAACGCCGTGTTGGATGTAGCTGCCTCGCGTGACCTTGAGACAAGCCCATTGGAGCAACGCCGGCAGCTTTGGGGCACCATTCTGCAGCTCTCAGACCAGCTCGACGGCGTTGCCTCAGTGATATCCTTATTCTCACGCGCCACCCCACCATCACCGTCTACCTACGAACTGCCGGAATTCGACGGGGTCCGGAATGACGCCGACAGCTGGGTGGCAACAGTCAACGCGCTAGCAATGCGCGTGGCTTGGTCAGAGAATCAGAAATGGTATGTGGCCATAGACCGTCTTCAGGAAGGTGCAGCGGCGTGGCACCGGCATGAAGGTTGGAAGCAGCAGTCGTGGTCGGAGTGGGGTGTCAGGCTCATAGCTGCTTTCGGTGCGATTCCCTGTGCCACCTGCCCATGTAATTCGACCTTCTCTCAGGACAGAACTCGGGAAAAGCCCGACCTAAAGAATGCGATTCGAGCCCCTACCATCCTGTCATCTCTCGGTGACCAAGATGTAGGGAACAATCACGATCATGTAACTCTGCCTTGCACAGACATTTCTGCTGTCGTATTTAGAGCTCCTGAGGAGCAACGGCCGGACGGTTCAGCTGTGTCCTGCGGCTCTCTGATGGCAAGCTTTGCGCAACGCTCCACAAGAGGCCCCAACGCAGGTCGTCCGGTCGACTTCGGGGCACCGGCCCCCATCCTACTGGACATTCTATCAACTAAGGAGACAGGTCTTTCTGCTGAGTCTAATAACATCCCATCTGACCAGACGGAAGAGGATACGCGTGTGACGCATGCACTGCCTGAATCGGTAGAGTTTCCGATTTTCGGAACGGCTTCCGTCGAGGATCTCCCGCCAGTACGCAGTGTGGCTTCAAGAATCGCTGACTTTACAGCGCCCGGGAGCCCAATTGCGACAACGCTGCGCAAGTCACGGACTACGCAAGTCACGGCGCAGGAGCCACGCTACAGGTCAGCACGAGGACTTCAACCCAAGTTCGTGCAGATGTCTAATCGCACCGAAAAACATCTCTCGATCCGCAAAAAATTGCGCATATGGCTGCATAAGATGCTACTCGTTTCGTTGCCGGACCCACCATTTCCTTCCATTTTCTAAAATGTGGTGGGACAAAGGAAAGCGTTCTGTGATCAACCTACGACCATGTCGATCCAGTCGGGCCACCCGCCAGAACCATCTCCAAGAAAACCACACCACCGCAGGAAACTTCTACCACGAGAATTCCTGCTCGGTCCACCAAAGGAAAACCGGAGTCGAACTACTTTCTCTGAAAAGTCGCAGCGTGTCCGAGGCTGTAGACTGCCACGCGACAGTCAATGTTATCCTGCGATGTCATCATCAAGAAAGGGACCAACCAGGACCCAGTCCCCACCACGACATGGCGAACGACCCGGGTGATATAGCCAGTGTCAGCCGCCGGAGCCAATTTTGACAAACATCCAGCGTGGTCGGGGCCGACCACGACGATGCAGCCAACCCCGCCCATCTAAAGCAGTGTCAACTGCTGGAGCTAGCCTCACCCACATGAACAATGCCGTGTGGCCCATCGACAATGCTTGCAGTCATGGCCGAGTGTGATGACAGAGACCGAAACTGGCACTCTGGCAAAGACGTTCATGCAAGGGGCGAGTGAGGGAGAAGCAGCAGAATAAGAACAGCTGGCCCAGGATCGGTTGTTGTTTCTTGTTCTCTGTCTAGTACATTAACTATATATATATATATATAGTCTGTGTTGATGTGGTATATAGACCACCCCCCCCCCCAAGCCGAAGCGTCATATCTTGGTCAGCTTCTAGATTATATGCAAGATCACATGGCGGGGAGCGGCATAATAATGGCAGGAGATTACAATCTTCCCAATAATAATTGAAACTCTCTATGCCCATCAAGTGTAAGAAACAATATATTGCTAAGTCTTCTGTTTACTTTCAACCTTACCCTAGTTGTCTCTCAGCCTACTCGTGTGCAGGGCACTTCAAGCTCCATCTTAGACCTTGTTTTTTTGAGTGATTTCTTTTTGAAAGGGAAATACAACGTCGAAGTCCTTGAAGGAATGTCTGACCATGATATGGTTTTGTGTACGCTAACACTTCCAGAAAAAGTTGCTCAGCGTGGTACTAGACAGTCCGTGTACACCTTTAACAGAGCAGATGACGATGCCATTAAGACCTACCTATCCTGTCAGTACTACAACTTCCATGAACTGGTCTCAGATGGTTCGGCTGGCTTAGACGAGATTTGGCTCTTGTTTAAAGCACATGTTATGCACTGCTTGAGGCAATATATCTCACAAATTCAAAAGAACACTAACAAGCACAACCCATGAATCACGCGCAATGTAATTCACATAAAAGGAAGAATGAAAAGACTGAGGAATCTGATAGGGTCCTCCCGGACCCGGACGTCCACCGAAAAATAAATTCACTAAACAGGCTGCTAAAAGAAGAAACAAAGTTAGCAAGGCAGCACTACTGCAGTACAACGCTTAGCAACTTTATCCGACATTCATCCCCAAAATTCTGGCGATATAGTAGATGTAAAGAAAACAGTGCAAAACCACTGTCACCCAAGGAAGAAAAGCAACAGGCAGAAACGTTTAACGTTTTTTCCATTCCGTGTATGCTCCTGACAATGCCATTGCGCATGCCTACAGGCCCGAAAATATAGAGAAAAACGAGACGCTAAGTGCACCAGTCATAACCGAAGCAGGCGTGCTTTCACTCTCATTGAAGTTAGACGATAAGGAGTCCACCGGCCTAGACGTAATCCCGAACTGCTTCCTGAAACGCTAAGCCGAACCCGTAAGCAAATACTTGTGTCTTCTTTACAACAAGTCAGTTTCAGAACAATGCCGAATGGAAAAGGGCAAAAATAGTGCCTGTCTACAAATCTGGTAATCCTTCTCCGTCTAATTATAGGCCTATTTCTCTCACATGTACTTGCTGCAAAATTTTAGAGCATATTATACTAAAATCTGTTTCCCAGTTTGTCGAGGAAAACAATGTTCTCCATCCCCATCAACATGGCTTCGGGGCTGGTCTCTCTACTGTTACCCAACTTGTAGAAATCCTGCATGATATCGCTAAAGGAATAAACGATCAGACACAAACAGACTTAATTCTACTAGACTTTTCAAAGACATTTGACCGTGTCTGCCATGCCAAGCTTCTCCAAAAACTCGAACATATTCTAGGGGATGGACCAATCTTCCACTGGGATAAGTGCTATTTAACTGACCACCGCCAATTTGTCCAGTTAGGCGCCAGCACTTCCGAAGTTATGCCGGTGCTTTCTGGAGTACCTCAGCGTTCAGTTTTGGCTTCTATCCTGTTTCTTTTCTTTATAAACGACATAATTTGTAGGTTTCAATCTAAAATTAGGTTATTTGCAGATGACTGCATCCTGTATAAAAAAATACAAAGCCAGCAAGATCAAATAAGTTTGAACAATGCTTTCGCCTTGTTAGCACAATGGTGCGAGAGTTGGCAAGTGGTCATCAACTTCGATAAAACAGTTGCAATGACAGTAACAAAAAAGAAATGCAAGCTTACTTTCCCGTATCGCTATGATACGGCAAAGTAAGCTTGCATTTCTTGCATCATCCCTGAAACAGTCACTCAGTACAAGTACTTGGGCGTCGTCATATCGTCAGATCTCGGATCGTCGGCACATGTAGATCACGTGACTGGCAAAGCAATGCGGAAGCTAACGTTTTTAAAGCCGGCCTTGCGATACTCGACAAGAGAGGACAAGCTCTCGGCCTATGCGATGATTATACGCCCTATCTTGGAATATGCGAGCGTGGCATGGTTCCCGTCTACCCAAAAACACATAGCCACTATTGAGGCCATCCAGCGCAACGCCGCGCGTTTTATCTGTAACGGATATAGGCGCGCCGACTCGCCTACACAAATGCTGACAGACATTGGCCTTCACACGCTGGCCAGTCGTGCGATGTGATCCCGACTCAAATTTATGTACCTAATCCTACAGAACAAACTCAAAGTAGATTCGAACACATTGAATAATTGATTGATTTGTGGGGTTTAACGTCCCAGAACCACCATATGATTATGAGAGACGCCGTAATGGAGGGCTCCGGAAATTTCGACCATCTGGGGTTCTTTAACGTGCACCCAAATCGGAGTACACGGGGCTACAACATTTCCGCCTCCATTGGAAATGCAGCCGCCACTGCCGGGATTTCATCCCGCGACCTGCGGGTCAGCAGCCGAGTACCTTAGCCACTAGAACACCGTGGCGGGGCTAGATTCGAACAGCTACATTTCTTTCAACACTTCTAGAGAAACCCGTCATAAGCATCACCTTACACTGCAAAAATATTTATGCACCAACAATACTTTTACTTCTTCGTTTTTCCCGCGGGCAGTGCGAGAGTGGAATGATTTAACCGAGACGGTAGTTGTGCAGCCCACTGTCGACAAATTTTACGAACTTGCTGGCCAAGACGGTATATCAGCTACATGATAGCGATGCTATCAGGGTTGTACTGATCTTTGTCCTCCCTGCCAGTATATTTGTGGTTTAAAAAGGTGGAAGTCGGTACCAACTTTGTATGTTGCGTGCTTACCTTTTTTTTCTTTTTCGTGTTTTTTTTCAGTGTGTACACATGTGACTGAGACATGTACCCCGTTAATATTGTAGGTCCATAATTGTTATCCTTTTATACCATGATTTTTTTGTACCCATACATTTGTATAAGTATGTGAATATAGATGTTTGTTGACACTTTCCAACCCACTCCTGTAAAAATCCCTGACGGGATTGACAGTATCGTTAAATAATGACCTCTTTACGACCATTCAACTCGATGGCGACTTTCTTTTGTCCGGCTAAGCACCTTGAATGGTATGTCTTAATTGGGCGTAAAGGATTGGGCGTAAAGAATGCTTTCAGGCTGGGCAAAAACGTGGCTCGCTGTGGCCAAGTGCTTGCTGATGAAAACGCCACTTTACTATGCATCGCGACTGGGGCAAGGACGCAGGCGGGAAAAGAGGGAACGGAGCTGTTCTACGTAACTCTCTAGAAGGGATGTGATGACACTGCCCAGTCGTAACGATTCCCCAGGCATATGCAGCGTCGTACGATAGACCGACTCCGCAGATGTGCAGCTGAGATCTTTCTCAAAAAACGAGCACACGCCAAGCAGTACGAGAAATGGTCTTGAGCCCAAGATAAACGAGCCTGGCGAGACATCAAGGCGCTTTTAAGTTAATGGTGAAGGCATACCCCCCTTCAATTTACCAATGGGTGTTACGGGGTACACAGTAAACTTTTTGCACCCTTAAGGGTGTAAACGGGCTTGTTGCCAGAAGGACACCCTACGGGTGTTTTTAGATACACCCTACTGAAAGGGTGTTAGCTGAACAGCCTACACAAAGGGTGTTCAGCAAAATGTTAGGGTGTTCTTATACTTTAACACCCTTCTAAGAGGGTGTTGAAATGGTGTGCGACCTTCGAGTAACGCGTTATTCAAAGGTTGCAGGTTCGGTTCCTGTCAATGGCAAGTTATTTTTTCACCCACATTTCTTTCTTCACATTTACATTACAATTCGGTGTAATAACTTCCCCTATACTTTCCTTGGCAATATTGTCTGTTTTATCTCATTATTTATATTGACGCGCGTATGTGCCTGTGGTGAGGACAATGAAGAAGCGCGAGTGTCTTTGGCAGAGGGCAAAAGACGAAGAAGTCGTGGAAGTCTGTTTCCTGCGATCGATAAATCGTATTTGTTTGAGGCGCTTTGTGTGCTCGTCAATCTCGCGTCGTCACACTGGTGGAGGTGCTGGGTACGTCTTCATGCTTGGCACCCCTTCGCGGACCCGACATTCAAGCCCGGAATCACTACCCCCCGTCGACACACCAGTTCACCTTTCCAGCCGCCGTCTGCAAGGCCTAGCTCCCGAGCTCAATCCCTTTCCAGAAACTGCCAGCAATCGCTTGCCTCCTTCAACCAACATGGCCACTGCAGCTACATCGTACATGACACTTCAGAATCCCATGATTCCTGACTGCTTTCATGGTGAGCTCTATGAAGATGCACAAGACTGGCTGGGCCAGTTCGAACGCTGCGCGAAGTACAACCAGTGGGCCACCCCAGAAGACAAGCTCGCGAATGTGTACTTCTACCTAAAAGACAACGCCCAGACGTGGTACATCAACAGGGAAAGAAGCATGGCTACGTGGGATGACTTCCCACGGTCTTCCTTTCGGTTTGTGTTCGGCGCCAGCAACATTCGAGCGTCTCATGGACACGGTTCTGTCGGGACTTAAGTGGAAAACCTGCTTGGTGTACCTCGATGACGTGATTGTCTTTTCGGCGACTTTCGAGGAAAACTTACGAAGGCTCGAAGCAGTTTTTGAAGCAATACGCTTGGCCGGTGTTACTCTAAAACCAGAGAAGTGCCACTTCGGCTTCCACGAACTTCAATTCCTCGGTCACGTCGTGAGCAGCCAAGGGATCCGACCTGACCCGGATAAAATTGTCGCCGTGGCCAACTTCCCGACGCCATCAGACAAAAAATCAGTGCGACGTTTTTTAGGCCTATGTGCCTATTACCGGTGGTTTATTGCTAATTTTTCGCGCATCGTATGGCCATTGACACAGCTTATTCAGGAAGATACCCCCTTCAGATGGGGCAAAGATCAACAGCAGGCATTTCACGAGCTTCGTTAGCGAATGCAAACACCCCCCGTGCTGGCCCACTTCGATGAAGACGCGCCGACAATGCTTCATACAGACGCTAGTAACGTGGGTCTTGGAGCAGTGCTTGTACAGTCGAAGGACAACAATGAAAACGTGATCGCCTATGCCAGCAGGACGCTGTCCCGAGCTGAAGCTAATTACACTACGACGGAAAAAGAATGCCTTGCAGTGGTATGGGCAGTCCTGAAGTTTCGTCCTTATTTGTACGGCCGCCCATTCACCTTTATCAGCGATCACCACTCTCTCTGTTGGTTAGTCAACTTGAAAGATCCGTCTGGCCACCTTGCACGATGGAGTCTTTGGCTCCAAGAATTTGACTTCACTCTTGCCTACAAGTCGGGAAAACGACACACCGATGCCGACTGTCTTTCTCGGTCTCCTGTTGAGACGGCATCCCCGGACAACGATGATGACGACACGGCCTTTCTCGGAATTGTGGACACTGCCACCTTTTCTCAACAGCAGCGTGGCGATGCTGAGCTGCTACCACTTATAGATTACCTACAAGGCTGAGCGATTAGCGTTCTGACCCCGCAGGGGCGCCTGCGCAAGTAGGCGTTTGGTGTGTAGCGACACCACGAACCCGAGCTAACGGGGGAGTTTCTACTCCCTCCCACGCCTAGCCGTGCGTGGCTTTGCCGTGCCCGGGGAAAAGGGGATCCTGGGGGTTGAGCTGACGCTGGGTGATTGGACCTTTAAGGCCCCCCAGCAGAGGCAACACACCTCTTTGGCCCCGGCTTCACGTAGATGGCACCCCTGGGCTGACCCACCCAGGGGAAATCGGCAGTCGCCTTTTCCTATCTCTCTCTCCCTACATCTTCGTCTTTCTTACTTTTTTAGCTTTCCTGTCTACTTCTCTCTTCTGCTTACTTCCAATTTTTCTGGCGGCAAGGGTTAACCCTGTGCAAATAGCCTACCTTGGTCTAGGCGCATTGGGTTATAGTGGCGTTGTACGGCTGGCGTCTGCAGTTTTCAGCATCTGTAAACTTGTAGCGTCCCCTCGTTGGGCTCCGTGGTGGGTGGCCGCCAACGCTGCCGAACAAAAATAAGACCGGCATGCATGGAGCATTTCCTCAACTGTCTGATCGTACCGGCCTAAAGCGGGTACGCACCGACGACATAAACTTCTTCAACCAACCAGTAGAAACTTTTCCCCGCTTCCACGTCATTCACTGCGAAAAAACCGGAAAGCAAGCCAGGACCGTATCTCCTTTCGTAGTTGCCAGGTGTCTTAATGAAACTCTCGGGGCTGGATACAAAGTAACCAAAATGGCTAGCGGAGACCTTCTTCTCGAAATTCGGGACAAAGCACAATTTGTAAAGCTAGACAGCCTCTCAACGTTTGGTGACGTACCGATCACCGTAACACCACACAGATCCAAGGACATCACTCGCGGAGTAGTATCTGATGCAGACTTACTTGAACTCACCAAAACTGAACTTTTGGAAGGGTGGAAGAGCCAAAATGTCAATAATGTACAGAGAATTATAATCAGAAGAGATAATAAGGAAATACCAACGAAACACTTGATACTCACGTTTGCATCCAGTAAACTACCAGATTCCATACAAACAGGGTACACAAAGACATCTATCAGACCGTATATACCAAACCCTCGTCGTTGCTTCCAATGCCAGAGGTATGGCCATGGCTCTAAAACCTGTCGTGGTCGCCAGACTTGTGCACAATGTGGAGTCCTAGGCCACGTGTCTGAGAACTGCAAACAACCGCCACACTGTGTAAACTGCGAAGGAAACCATGCCGCATATTCACGCTCCTGCACCTACTGGAAAAAAGAAAAAGAAATAATTACATTGAAGGTGAAGGAGAACATTACGTTTAAGGAAGCACGGCGAAGAGTCGCTCCATTCTATGGACCTACATACGCTGATGCGGCGCGTCAGGGGGCACCGCCGCACCAGCCCTCGCCACACCTTCGGCCCGCGCATACCGAGCCGGCGGTTGTGGCACCTGCCCCCAAGGCGGCTGTAGCCCAGGCTACACCGCCTGCTCCCAAACAGAGGCCGGAGACTCCAGAGTCTTCGGGTCTCAAGGCCTCCCCTCACCAGGTGAGGCCTAAAATTCGAACTAACAGCCCGCACGTGCGGGCATCCAGTGCCTCCGAGGAGGCAATAGATACGTCGGCACCCTTGGTGCCGAAAGAGCGGCGTGGCTCCTTGGAGCGCGCCAAGAAAACAAAAAAGCAAATAACAGGGCCTGGTGATGGCCCTGTTAAGTGAACTCAAACTCCCCGTCTAAACAGCCACTCGGTCTTCGTACACACAGCATTATTTTACATTCACCATGAACACTCAAATTATACAATGGAACGTCAGGGGCCTTCTCAGAAACCTTGACGACATCCAAGAACTCTTACACGAACACACACGAAAAGTGCTGTGTGTACAAGAAACACACCTGAATTCAAAACAAACAAATTTTCTTCGCAAACACGTTATTTTTAGAAAGGACCGTGATAATGCCATGACATCATCCGGAGGTGTTGCCATCATAGTAAAACAAGGAACTGCATGCACACACCTACAACTACAAACATCCCTTGAGGCAGTGGCTGTTCGAGCGGTTCTTTTTGATAAACTGATCACAATCTGCACTATCTACATCCCTCCTAGCTATCAGCTGCAAAAACGTGATTTACACTCTCTAATTAATCAACTTCCGGAACCTTATGTTTTCCTTGGAGACTTTAATGCGCATAGCAGGCTATGGGGTGACTCTCGGTATGACGCGCGAGGTCGGCTGATCGAACAGTTCCTTATCTCATCGAGTGCATGTCTCCTAAATCAAAAAGTACCAACCTATTATAACCTCGCTAATAACACCTACTCCTCTATAGACCTGACCATAGTATCTGCATCTCTTGTGCCTCTACTACAGTGGAAAGTCGTCAGTAATCTGTACGGAAGTGACCACTTCCCCGTAGTTTTGAGCACAACGACAGTAACTGAGTGTCCACCACGCGTTCCCAAGTGGCTCATAAACAGAGCCGACTGGGAACAGTTTTATACTATCGCTTGTCTAGGTTGGAATGACATCTGTACTTTGAACATTGATGTTGCTGTGAACTACTTCACAGCGTTTTTGATTGATGCTGCAACAAAATGCATCCCACAAACAAATGGACACCCTGGAAAACGATGTGTGCCATGGTGGAACGATGAATGCCGAAACGCGCGCAAACAGCAAAACAGAGCTTGGAGGCTGCTTCGTAACTCACCGACAGCCGAAAATCTTGAAACCTTCAAGAAAATAAAGTCTCAAGGCAGGAGAACGCGTCGGCAGGCCAGAAGAGAAAGCTGGCAGAAGTTTTTATCAGGGGTTAATTCATACACACAGGAGGCTAAAGTATGGAACATGGTCAGTAGGATAGCAGGAAAACAAGTACACGCACTTCCACTCGTAAACACTCAGGGTGATACCTTGGAAGATCAGGCAAACTTCCTCGGTGCAAACTTCGAACAGGTATCCAGCTCGTCCCACTATACTGACACTTTCCAAAAATACAGAACAAGAATAGAAAAGCAGAAACTCGAACACAAATCCACTAGATACGAGGCATATAACCAAGCTTTCAGTCTAGCTGAGCTCCGAACATCTCTAAACTCCTGCAGTACTTCTGCCCCAGGCTCTGACCGTGTGATGTCTGAAATGTTAAAAAACCTACCAAACGAAACCCGAAAAACCCTACTTTGTTTGTACAATGCTATTTGGTCTTCTGGCACTATTCCTACCGCCTGGAAAGAGGCTATTGTTATTCCCATTTTGAAAGAGGGCAAGGACCCTTCTTTACCCGCGAGTTATAGGCCTATAGCACTTACAAGCTGCTTGTGCAAAGTCTTCGAAAAAATGATAAACTGCCGACTTGTACATTTTCTTGAAACAAATAATTTGCTCGACCCATTTCAGTGCGGGTTTCGAGAAAGTAGATCCACCACAGACCACCTTGTTCCTATCGAGGCACAGATCAGAGACGCCTTCGTTCATAAACAATATTTTCTCTCTGTGTTCCTCGATATTGAAAAGGCTTATGATACAACATGGCGTTTCGGAATTCTAAGAGACCTGTCACACCTTGGCGTGCGCGAAAGAATGTTTCATATAATCGAAAGTTACCTGTCAAACCGGACATTCCGTGTCCGTCTGGGCAGTGTGCTCTCTCAAACATTTATCCAGGAAACAGGAGTGCCACAAGGTGGTGTGCTTAGTTGCACACTTTTTATTAATTAAATGAATTCTTTGCACTTGTCCATTCCCCGCAATATGTTATATTGTACATATGTCGACGACGCTCAGCTTGGCTTCAAGTCATGCAACTTGGCCATGTGTGAGCGGGAGGTTCAGCTGGGTTTAAATAAGGTCTCCAAATGGGCAGATGAAAACGGATTTCGGCTTAACCCACAAAAAAGCACGTGTGTCTTGTTCTCTCGAAAGAGAGGCATGCACTCGGAACCTGACATTCGACTGAACGGGCAACGTCTGTCCGTCAAAGCCGAGCATAAATTCTTAGGCTTAATCGTGGACAACAAGTTGACCTTCGTACCCCACATAAAGTATTTAAAAACAAAATGTTTAAAAGCCATGAATGTTATAAAAGTGTTGTCGCATACTACGTGGGGTAGTGACAGGAAATGCCTCATGAACCTGTATAGAAGCCTAATTCGCACCCACTTAGATTATGGGGTCATTGTTTATCAGTCTGCGACTCAAAGTGCTTTGAAGATGCTGGATCCCGTGCACCATTCCGGCATCCGCCTTTCTACGGGTGCTTTTCGCACCAGCCCCGTAGAAAGCCTTTACGTTGAGTCAAATGAGTGGTCGCTTCATCTGCAAAGAACCTACATGTCCTTTGTATATTTCCTTAAGGTGAAGGCAGACAAGAGGCACCCCTCATACTCTACTATTAATGACTCGTCGAGCTCCATTCTTTTCCAAAACAGGCCTTCAATGAGGCAGCCCTTCTCAGTTCGCCTGAAGGGTCTAGCTGAGGACACTGGAGTGTCACTCGAACACAGTTTAATGGCTCCTGTAGCATACCCGCCACCGTGGCAGTGGCAAACTATAGATTGCGATGTGTCCTTCCTAGAAGTTACTAAACATGCGCCTATTGCCCATATTCGAACATACTTCTTGGAACTTCAACACAAATACACACGTCCTGAGTTTTTTACAGATGCCTCTAAGTCTAACTCTTCTGTGTCCTACGCTGCTGTTGGCCCTTCCTTTTCGGATGCTGGCCCGCTACATCCAGGCACAAGTATCTTCACAGCGGAAGCTTACGCGATACTCGTGGCAGCTAAACACATAAAACAATCACAAATACAAAAAGCAGTAATTTATACAGACTCCCTCAGTGTGGTAACGGCTCTGCAAAGTCTTAAAAAACAAAAAAATCCTGTCCTCGTCTCACTTTACTCCATTTTGTGCACACTCTACACACTCAAACAACATGTTGTAGTGTGCTGGGTGCCAGGGCACCGTGAGATTCAAGGCAACGTGAGGGCGGATCAGCTCGCTGCATCCGCCCACAAAACCACTGCCCCTACACCCATATCAATCCCGGCCATCGATTTTAAACCGTCTTTCAAACGAAACCTCAGGGACTACTGGCAGAGCAAGTGGAATACACACACACAAAACAAACTACACATTGTTAAGCCACACCTTGGTCATTGGCTGCCTGTATCGAAATCGCGTCATACAGAGGTAATACTTACAAGACTCAGGATAGGACACACATACACGACACACACACATCTTCAGTCGGGTGGGGATCCACCATTGTGTGACAGATGTGGTGAAGGATTAACAGTCCTTCACATTTTAATTCAGTGCAAACAATTGGACGCTCTAAGAAAACAACACTTTCCATTACCCTACCGACAACATATACCTTTACACCCTGCAATGTTCGTCGGTAGGGAACCGCTTTTTAGTCATAAGTCATTATTCGCGTTTTTAAGAGAAATTCATAGTTTTCATATCATATTCCCCGGCATTCCGTAGCACGACCTCTCCTGGGAGGTTTTCGCTGCGGTGGCTACACAAGAAAGCACTTGCCTCACGGCCCTTGGACGCAAGGGTATGAACGAGTGAGGCACTTGTGCTAATGCCATACATATCCATCATCGTCTTTTATTATCACCAACTTTCATCACCTATTCGCACCACACACCTTTCACGGCATGGTCATGATTTTACTACTTGTACGTTTTTACCCGCCTTACCGCGAGGAATTTTATGGCCCTTATACAGCCGCTAATCACAATCATCGTCCACATTCCTTGTCCTATGAACTGGCGCTCTTTGGCCATCAAATGGCCCTTGCGCCAAAAAACGCCATATATCATCATTAGCGTTCTGAAGTTATTTGCCAGAGGGCTGCCGTCGTACTGCTTGCGAAATGACGTTCTTTATAAGAGGAACTTTTCACCCACCGGCAGCAGCTACTTGCTCGCAGTTCCTTCTTCGCTTCGCCGTGAGGTACTGCAAGCCTGTCACGACGAACCTACCGCTGGTCACTTGGGTTACGCAAGAACATTGGCAAGGATAAGGCAGAACTATTACTGGCCAAGACTTGCCCAAGTTGTCAAAACTTACGTGCAGGCATGTCTAGATTGCCAGCGCCGCAAGCCACCATCCATCAAACCAGCTGGCCTGCTGCAGCCTGTTCGAGTGCCGGCCACACTGTTTGCACAAATTGGCATGGATGTTCTCGGCCCCTTTCCAAAGTCTGCCACTGGAAACAGGTGCATAATCGTCACCACGGATTACCTGACCCGATACGCGGAGACAGGTGCTCTGCCACGGGCAACGGCAGCTGAAGCGGCGCAATTTTTCATCGAAGCCATCGTCTTAAGACAAGGTGCCCCCGCAATAGTCATCACCGACAGAAGTACTGCGTTCATGGCCGAGCTTTTGGACACCATTTTCCAACTAAGTGTACAGCTCACAGGAAGACAACGGAGTATCATCCCCAGACCAACGGGCTCACAGAACGCCTCAACAAGACCCTGGCTGACATGATAAGCATGTACGTAGATGTAGAGCACAAGAACTGGGACATCATTTTGCCCTACGTCACGTTCGCGTACAACACGGCTCGTCAAGAGACCACTCGGAAGACACCCTTTAGTCTCCTTTACGGACGCGAGGTTACAACAACGTTAGACGCAATGCTCCCTCATGTAAATGATGGCAATGAGACAGACGCTGAAGAGTTTACCCCAGCTAGCAGAAGAAGCCAGACAACTTGACAGGTTGCGAAACACCAAACAGCAAGACGACGATGCCAAGTATTACAACCTCCGGCACAGACCCGTCATATACAACGTGGGCGACAAAGTATGGGTCTGGACACCTGTTCGTCAGCGTGGGCTTTCCGAAAAGCTGTTGCGAAGATACTTCGGACCCTAAAAGGTTCTGCGACGCATTAGTGACGTCAACTACGAGGTTGTTCCGGACGGCGTGCAGTGTCCAAAGCGGCGCAGACATTCCCCAGAAATTGTCAACGTGCTTCGTATGAAGCCTTACTTTCCTTGCTTCTAAACGTTTGGTCACTGTGACCGGCCCAGATGCTCCACCTGTAAAAATATATAGCCGGCTAACAACTTAAAAAGCACAGAATCTGACTACATTCACAAGGTCCCATCGATCTTCATCAGCAATTCAAACGACCTAATATACTGTCTTAAGTGTGCCACCTGCAGACAACGATATATAGGCAAAACTGGGCAGCCACAAACTTTACGTAAGACTGAATGGCCACTGTGCAGACACAAATCACAATTTACCAAAAGCAGTAGCCAGTCACTTCAACGAACAGGGCCACAATTTCGACCAAGCAAAGCTTTATGTTCTGAAAGTTTCTGCTCACCATCAGAGAGGAAACACATGGAATGATATTCATACACAAATGTAAGCTCCTACACCGATCACGAATCATTGTAGCACGTCGCAATTTGGAATCGCTGAAAGCCATAGCATAATTACGACAGCATTTTGAAACGAAAAAGGTTCAACCTTATAATAGACATAACCGGTATTACATGGAATCGCTCCTAGACTACAAGTTGTACTATTGATGTTCCCTCAAAAGTTTTTGAATTAAAAATATAGATATACATGTGTCTATATACACACAACTACGAAGATTTATTTTCCAGAACCTTTCAACCACAGCTCTCTTTCCTCTTTTGTCGGTTCAAAAAACACTCCTACCGTGCACCATTAAGTCATTGCCAACCCACAAATTTCTCTGTGTCTGTTTTTTTCCTTTCCTCGTCTATTATCGCTAGCATGTCACCTACCTCCAACCCGCCTTTTTTCATTTTTCCTTTCTTGTTGTGTTTCTCTCGTTGATGCTTATTTCCTTTGCATTCTGAACTTCTCTGCCAACATGCCGCCAAATTCTTGAGGCAATTCTGTTAAGCTGGCCACCTACGGGGATAGTAAAAGCATATTTTAACCATGGACTTACGCAATTAAACACATGCTCTTCCGAACACATCTGGTGTCGCTTCCCTTTGACATCTTGGCATTTAAAAGTAGCCGCCTGCTTTTCTCTCGAGCCTTTTTGTAACCGCTTTCTTATGAGTCCCATTCATAGTTGTTCGAGACAACATAGGCCTTTATCGTCGGAACCTTTTGTGATGGCCAAACGCGGGGACCGCCTGCTGGCATCGAACTTTCAAGCTCTTTGATTTTTTCGTTTCTGTAACGGCCACCCCTTGACAGCACACCGCTCCTACTTTGCGTGTTTCCTTTTTTTCTTCCCTTTTTTTTTTTCTCTACCCTCCGAGGAAATAGTGAATTGCTACCAACCAACTTGAAATAAAGTGAGGACTGCACTTGTTTACTTTCTAGTTTTTTTTTCCGACGGCACTTGCCAAGAAGGACACGCACCACCACCAGGAGATGACGTCTGTACTAAGCCCCTTAAAACTAACATGCCAAGGATGAGAAGGCAAGGCACTTTTGACGAACATAAGTCCTCCTATCGAAACGTCAGCCAGCCTATCTGAGGAACTTCCACTTTTCACCCAGACTATCCCACCCTTCACAACAGTTTTTTCTGATCCTAAGGCAGTTTTCAAGGCATTAGAAGCACTATGGGCTGTTTATATAGGCTCTGCACACACAAATTAGCCATATGATGTACAATATGCAATGTATATCAGAGTGACTCGTTGGGCTTTACACTCTTACAGAGTATAAAAGAAGGAAAATTCGTCACTTCATATCTAACTCAGAATACACGCAAAAATCATTACCTCTTGCAAAAAAATTAGGAATGTAGTAAACAACACCAGCACACACTACGCAGAGCTGCTCAGAAATGCATCTTTATAAAATACCTAAATATTGCAGTAATTTATGAACGCAAAAACACAACACCAGTGCACTAGTAGAGCTGCCTGGTTAGCACCAAAAGTATGTACTTACGATGCATCATGAAAGCAAGACCACAGCCCAAAACTAATATACACTTCAAGTAACCCTCGACTGCTGAACTGAAGGCCGCAAAATCAAACCATGGCTGTGGTGGCTGCAATTTCGATTAAGGAGGAAATGCTTGACACCTGCCTGCTTAGACGTGGATGTATTTTAAAGAACCCCAGGTGGTCAAAATATCTAAAACCCTGCACTCCAGTGTCCCTGATAATTATATCATGGTTTTAACACGTTAACCTCAGTAAATCTCATTCTCATTACACTTGACATGAAATAAAGCAAGCAGACATTACTATGTAGTGAAAAAAATTTATCATTTAACACCCCCTCAATCCAAGGACTCACGTTACAATATTCTGGTATGCCTTCTATCAGTTATCCTTAACAATGTGAAACATCAGTATGTATCACTGTAAAATAACCGACATGGTTTGGTATTGGCAAAGTTACGTATTATGAAGTACGACAGTAGGAAAACACTTGATTGAACTGATGAATTGAACTTCCCGAAGGCAATGAAATAACTAAGGTATCAAAAATATAATAAAATAGAATATTCGGTGAAGGTTACACTGAATATAAAATCATTAATGTGCTACTTTTTATCACAACACAGAAAGCGTTTTTAAACGGCCAATCGCATATAAGGCGTCAATTAACATGACATGCGAGTCTAGCGGGCAAATTACTCAGCATATCTTGGAAAAAACAAAATATCCAATAAAGAGCTCAGTAAGTAGCACTGACACATTCGTAAATGCGCTGCCTAGTTACATTTAATTTTAGGTTTAAGAAAGGAAAAAAACACTTTGGCCGATTGTGTCCAGGGGGACACAAAGCAAGAAAATAATGCTGTCATCTGTTCAATCAAGCAAAAATATTGAAATTTTAGTAACGCAAATTAGCAGGTATGTTTACATTTAAAAGTTGGAGGCAGTCGTATTTCTACAGAGTCCCACTTGGAAAACTTTTTCGATTATGTTTATTCTCCTAGATATCCCGTTTGAAAGTTTAATTTTGCTTTTCGTGATTACGCGTGCAAGGCAGTAAGGTTCAGCAAAATATCACTTCCTAGCAGAACGAGCAGCTGGTACTTGCTATCGCCAACGAATAGCAAGAGTAACCATTTTAATGTTTGCCCAAACCTTTCACGCACGGTCAGATTAAATGCATGAAATGAGAGAGTCTGTGAAAGCGCTCACTGTCCTGCACACATAATAATGCAAGCCGCAGCTAAATTTCCAGCAGGATATCTGAGCACAGGCATGCTAGAATTCTTACAATTGATTATATGTATAAATGTGACTGGCTCAAACATTTAACACATACATGATCTCCTGCTGCGGTCACTATCAAGTGGATTAATAAAACCGAATGGCACCGCTGACAGTGATAATTATTGCCCCACATTGCATCCTCCTGGATAGATAGCTATCAGCAGAGGTCGCTTTTACGTACATAACTTACAGTGCTGACTTTTCTTTTAAGGAAAAACAAAAGGGTTTACTTTGAACACACTGAACCTTTGTGCTCATTGAATACAGCTACCAGGTGGCTCAGTGCAGCTCGCTTTTCATAAAAAACAGAAGCTATGCGCCGTTGATGTGCACCAGCAGTCAAATTTTCCATGAGCCAGCCTTGATGATAGGCTGGTCCGGACGTGTCCCACGCTCTCTTCCTACGGCGAGCGTTTATAGGCTGCAAGAGAAACAAAAAAAACTATTTACTGATGTGTCTGTTAGTGAAGCAGAATTCGGAACTCTATTTAGAATGATCTAGAACGTTGTGTTTTAAAAGAGTAGGATGTGCGAAAACCAGACATGTTACAACAAAAACATCCTCAATGTTTTTGGCGAACATAGCTGAAACCTTACGAAAGAATATGCATTTTCCACATAACAGTTGTGTCACAAAATATACTTGAATAGCGCTCTGGCATAGTGCGTATACATTCCACTTCATTATTAGGGCAGTGCGTACATGATGGTATGCGCTTTGATCAAGTATCCATTGGAGCTAACTCATAAAATTAAATTACAAATTTTAGTTTGAACACTGCTAATGAAACCTTCTTCTAGCTGCCTACGTTAGGTTGATTGTGCCGATAACATAGAGAATTGGTTTCACTACATTACTATTGTCAACTTCTGAATTATGGCTATTAATTCAATGATTCCAGGTGGCTAAAAAGGCAGTTCTCCTCACTCATCCCTTACATACCCCTCATTACAGGCTGTCTAATAAATAATAGGAAAAAATGTGGAAATGCTAATACAACGCACCCATCTTGAGCTAAATACCATCTCAATAAAGCATGCAAGCTTCTGCAACAGTCTCCAGTAACAAGAATACTGGAAGGCATTGGTCACAATTTAGCAATACACAATAAACATTTGATCAGACCGATTTCTGAAGTTGTGTAATTGTGTCAATGCCAACAGCTTGGAAAGATGCAGTTAAATAATTTATTCGTTTCTCCAAACACCACAGATCTCTTCTATAACTGTAGCGCATGCCTATAGAATTCACTTAAGCTTCTCATCTGATGTGAACACAATTAAAACAACATGCTGACCCCTATTGAAGGCATGACGTTTTGGCACCCACACAGGAGCCCAATTCACAAGTGACAAAGACTGTGCTTTTATTCATGGCCAGTGTGTGGTTTTTCAATGTTTTCATGTGCGTTTCTGACCAGACGGGCATAACCTTGTAATCTGTCATTAATTGCCATTGGAGGTAGTGGTATAAACTCTTTTTACTGCTCGTTGCAAGTAAAAGTGCTTAGCAAAGTTTGAACACAAAGTTTCGGCGAGGCACCTACAATATTTAGTTAACCACCACAAAATAATGAAACCTAAGCATAGTGAAAACAAGCTGGATAAAGTAAAACGTGCTCTACTGCATAAACTACTGATCGAATTAGGGCTCGCACAGTTAAGCTAAAGTTATTCAGCCCCAATAAGCCATGAAAATTTTGCTCGGAAATACAGTTCAAGTTTAACGAATGGCTCAAAATTCATGGGTTCCGAACGCATCAGGTAACCTATGTTGCGGGTGTATATCGTAAGCTCAGCTTTGACTAAACGGGCTGCATAAACACCTAAGCGTACATACGTCCAAGCCTTGCGAGCCGTACCTAAGACGAGGCAGCATGCTGCACGCGAACTAGAGTAACAAGGTAGTTCATAGATGCGTGCCGGCGTCAAGGCATACACCGGCATGCGTTCGGTTACCCGCAGCAATTTCTGATAGCAGTTTCAAAAAAGGACGTACAGCATATGAAACTGTTTCAAACTATTTTGGACGTACAACATATGAAACGTACAACATATAAACCCATTGACTCCTGTAGCACACAATATGAACAGGCATGCAAAAAAAAATCTTCAAGCTAAGAGATCCAAACATACGCACCCTAGGCGTAATCAACGCTTACAGCTAACAAACGCCGTCTTCGCCCAACAATTATTTAACCAAAATGTTGGTCCATCGTGAGCAGGGCTCCTTGCCAACACCACTGCTGACAGAGGCGGGCGCCGTCACAACTGGCACAAATCCGCCTCCGAATTCCCAATGCGCACGCACGCGCCATGTGCTTCACACACCGAAGCATGCTTGAATCGAAAGAAAAAGCTCGCCCACGCTTGACGTCCCACAAAAACGTCTTCATCCTGATGAAATGACACACACAAGCAGGTTTGCTACGTTAAAAAACCTCACTTATCGCCCACACGTAACGAAAAATGTAGCACGGCGTCGTTATCACGCTGTCGGTGTTGACAAAGCGCCGACAGCAGGAATGTGGTACGTACACCGGTGAGTACCGTTAGTGTGAACACGCGAGCGCGTGGCCGCGCTCCGCGCAGCGCCAGTTTGCTGGTGCGGGCGCACATTCAAACGTAGTGACGCATGCGCACACGCACACACTGGAGCTGTTTTGCGTCGTCGGCTACAACGCTTGAACGCGTCATTCCTTGTTAGCAAAGCGCCGGTCTCGCGTGTTTGTGTAGTACAGCAAGAGTGGCACGCTCATGTGCGCCTGCGCCATATGGAGTCGATGCGTGGCCGCGCCAGCTGCACTGACGCTCCGCAGTGCGCTGCCACGCTGAGCCGTGTTCACCCTAACAGTGCTCACCACTGTACCTGGCGATTTTTCCAAAATGCGACGCCACACGTCCTCGCCTAAGTAGAGTTCATCTTCGTAATAGGCAGCACCAGCAGAAAACAAAACACGAACGCAGCGCGCAAGCACACCTCAAAAAACGAGAAAAGTCGATGCAGAACCGACCAGCTGCGAGGGGCCCGACCAGCGAGCAAGCACGCCCAAACAAGTATAGTGGTTACAGCTCCGCAGACGTACAATGGCGCACAAAAATGCTTTAGTGATGCATTTAGGTATAAAAAGTTAACGGAAATATATATAACATAAACATTGCATTTTTAACAAATGAACAAGAGCGGTTATTAATCACCTAAAACTCTCATGTTCTGGAATTCGAAATATACTATTGTTGACGCACACATTCACACACAAAGTTTTATTGCAACGATTGATGGTGCCTATGCATAGGCGTCCCCACCACGGGGAAGGAGAGGGGGCAGGGGCGGCCATAAGTCAATTAGGGGGCAATGTAACTCCTTATAGTTACATAGAGAAATAGAGAGGGGGCACTGTAACTCGAAGGGGGTTGCAGTGCCCCTGCTGATCACCTCATACACCCCCCGACCCCCCCCCCCAAGGGATGTCAAACTGAATAGTTAGCAAATACAAATTTTACGGCGTGGGTCGCAGCGTGTGTGTGTGTGTGTGTGTGTGTGTGTGTGTGTGTGTGTGTGTGTGTGTGTGTGTGTGTGTGTGTGTGTGTGTGTGTGCGTGTGCGGGGGAGAGAGGCGTGTCTATCTCCCTCCTCTCGTACCCTTCTCCCCTTCGCTTCGCAAAGGCGCTGCGTGCTCTGACCGTGCCATTCTCTGACCTTTATTTCTTGACCTAAAGAATCACTTCCCGTGCTCCCGGATTGTTGCAAAAGGCAGTGCATTGTTTTCTTTTTCGACCAAGCACGTCTCGTCTTCGATAATTTTGTGAAAACGGCTTGCACTCGAACGGCTTTTGACCAAGCAAGACTGTTTGTAATAAATTCAAGCTTTTTTTCTCAATTGGTTCTACACATGAATATGTGCTGTCCGTAGATCGTGACAGTAGCCCAATCATTTATTCACATATAATGTGGACAATATAAAGCGGCAAAGCATGTCGAATCATACAGTGCGAAAAGAAGTTAGTCTCTTTTACATTTTCTCAATTATTCTTAGGGTGTTCTGTAAAATTTGCCAATGCCTCAACCATTTCCTTCATTTTTTTCATCCCTACGACATTGTTATCTTAGGAAAAGCATTTTTTGCGCTATGCGTGGTATTTTATTTGCAAGCATAGATGCAGCTCGATTCTTGCACGTGCACACCCGCGCCGGCAGTCTGTTGCTTATGGTGCTGAACTGTTGACCCGCAAGTCGCAGGATGGAATCCCAGCAGTTCACGGCGGCCACATTTTTGGTGGACGAGAAATAGTGCGATACTTGTGTAGTTAGAATTAGGTGCACCTAAGACACCTCAGGTGTTTAAAATTTTCGGAGCCCTTCGGTATGGCGTCTCTAATGATTATATGAAAACTTTGGGACGTTAAACGGAACAATTTTTATTGGAACAATTATAGGTGTACACCCTTCTGTTCTTCAACACCCTCACGAACGGCTTGATAACACCCTTATGCCACTGACACTCTTCTCTGAGGGTGTACCAGCAAAGAAAAAGGTGTTACATTCATTCAAAAAGAGTGTATATCTGTAAAACACCATTTTTACACCCATAAGAGTGTAAAAAATTCACTGTGTAATTTGGATATGGTAGGCTACGAGTAAGCACGTCAGTTCGTGGAAGAGATCGCATTCAAACTGTTGGTGGCCACGATCACCAGTAACAACGCTGGGGCATGCAAAGAGAGCGAGATGCAGCCATTGATGAAAGTGGAAGTTACGGTAAATGCCGTTATGTTGGCGAGAGGAAACGTTTCAGGCCAGCAGGTCTGACGGCCCACAAAAATGAGGATGTAGTGAGCACCTCCAGATGGTTGTAGCGGGTCAACGATGTCAATTTCATCGTGATCAAACCGAGCACCGTGTGGGTGAAATGACTTAATTTGGGATTTTGTGCGTCAAGTCATCTTGCAGTGCTGACAGTGGAGACATTCACGCGCCCAGCGCCATACATCAGAGTTCACACTCGGCCACACAAATCAGGTCGTAATGAGACGCTGGTTTGCACGAACTCTTGAGTGACTGGTGCCATGGAGCTAATTCTATTTGTCAGGGTGAAGTTGGAGAGGGACAAATGGCAGAGTTTGATTCCGTGACAGGGCGCAAGTTATGGTGTCCGAAGAGAATGGGAGGGGAACGTCGGTCAGCGCCAGCGATAAGGTGTTTTAGTGCATGTCCGCTATTTCGACAAGCGCAAGTTGCGCACGGCAATTTCTTCAAGGGCAAGTGTGGGCGCTCATATGGAGTTGATACGGGAGAGGTTATCTGCAGCTGCGTCAATTGGGCCTTCACGGTATCGAACGTTCAAGGAGAAATCTGAGAGAAACTTGAGGTGCCATATTTCGTGTGTGGTTTAAATATCATGGTGACCGCGAAAAGCGAAAGTCAAAGGCTTGTGGTCCGTGAGCGCGTGAAAGCTTGAGCCTTACAGCAGGTGTTGGAAATGTCGAGTGCCTAAGTATACCGCCAGCAGCACACGACCGAACGTGTTGAAGCACGTTTCTGCTGGAACAATTTCATTTCATTTCGTTTATTGCATCCTCAAAGGCCCGAGGGCATTACATAAGGGTGGGGCAACAAATACACTGTGAGGGTGTACAATTCAATGTGAACAACCTATAATAAACAATACAGTTCTAAATACGCATATGGTAGTTCGGCCAAGAATTACCCAAAAACTATTCAAACAATAAACAAAAGAAACTTTTGAATGGTAATAAGAGTGCAAACAGCATGGCAAAACTTATACATACAGTACGCTGGTGGGATATATCTACAGCCATGGGTTATTGGGTAGAATCAAAGTGGAATTCTGACTTTGCGCGGGATGATGTGCGGTCAGGTGTGGACACTGTGGAGTCGGGGAGGCGATACCAAAGTGTTATTGCTTGGGGGGAAAAGGAGTCGTTCATTGCTGATGTATCGCCATTGATTAGTGCAATAAAAATAGAATTGTTAGTGCGAGAAAAAGTTCTGTTAGGCGGCTGTAAAAGTTCATGTATTCATTTCAGGCGGAAAAAGAAACTGTGCAGGAGGCATAGGCGTGAGATCAGGCGGCGGGACGTGAGAAAGGTAGTTGGATTGATTGTTTTAGGGCGGTGACGCTGATTTCTCTGGAGAATTGGGAGTTTATAAAGCGGGCAGCGCGGTTTTAAACTTATTCTAATTCGTTAGCGAGATATGCCTGGGATGGTTTCCAAACGGAAAATGCATATTCGAGCTTTGGGCGTACATATGTTTACTATGCTACTTTTTTTAACGGCACGAGATGCTGATTTTAGATTACGGCGCAGAAATCCAAGCGTGCGAAGAGCGTCTCAGTGGATGGACTGCACGTGGAGCACAAATGAAAGAGTCGGGCACAGGTGCACACTGTTATGCCTGCGAGTCCACAGCGAACATCCATGCCTCTGAAAAAAGGCAATCTGTGTCAAGGCCAGCCCGCGAGCCCACCTGACGCGAACTCAACGGCGTCATCACGCGGCGATGCCTTTCTGCCGCGCACGCACAGTGAGTCACCTCAGCCAGAGAGCCCGTCGAAGCAATCAGCACCTTCCGGTCGGGCGAGTCTGACGCAATGCGTGCCGACGTCACTCGTCCTTGGGTGCAGCCACGTGCAGCGCAGCAGCTCCAGATTTGATGACAATGACACGGCCCAGCGGCGACCCCAATCGAGGATTCTGACCTCACGACCAGCGGCGCTTCTGGTTGGACATTTGGTTACTCAAAGAATCCACCCGGTGCATATAAAAGAAGCCCTGCGGCGTGTCGCGAGCAGTAGACCTATGTGTTAGAGAGGAGAGCTCGGCTCTCGGGTCTCTAAGCTGTCGGCCCCAGTGCCAAATTTGTAACGCCTCTGTATATATGCTGTACATAAACCTTGTTTAACTCACCGTCGTCTCGTCCGCTCATCTATCAGCTCTGCGCAGAAGCAGTCGCGAGCTGATAAACCTACGCTACCAAACCGCTGGTGACCGTGTCGGCGGAGATCGGAGCAGCGGCGCCTTCGGCACCATGTTGGCGCCGCCGTCTTTCGTAAACAGTGGTTGCAGCGGTGAGATTCGTGGCGCCCTTCGTAACGTCGTCGGAGGCGCGCTTCGCAACACCGAGACACCTATGCGACAAAGCTGACTCGAGAGGAAACGAATTGATAAAGTAGGTATGATGAACAGCGGTGCCCTTATGGGAAAATGACATCGATTTGCATTTGGTTAGGTTTAATGGCATTCATGAGTTTTGGCACCATAGCGCAACTGTGTTGAGGTCTTGTTGTAATTTAGTGCTGGTTTCAATGTTGTGAACGGGGGAGTATATGACACAGTCGTCCACAAACAGTCGTAGGTTTGTTTGAATGTTTGTGGGTAGGTCGTATATGAATGTTAAAAGTAGAAGAGGTGATAAGCCCGCGCCCAGAGGTACGCCTGATGATACGCTAGGTGAAGAGGAGTTATGATTATTAGCACAGGTGAATTGTTTACGGTTAGAGAAAGTGTTCAACCTAGGAGACAATATTCGGTACAATGCCAAGTGAATGAATTTTGCTAAGTAATAGATTATGTGGTACATGATCAAAAGCTTTAGAAAAATCAAGGAATACGGCATCGATCTGAAGGTTGTCATCCATGCTTTTTAGTAGATCGTGGGTAAACTCCGCCAATTGGGTCTCGCATGAGAAGTGCTTTCGGAAACCATGCTGGTGGTTATAGAAGAAATTTATTGATTCAAGGTGAGTCCTGATGTGAGAAGTTTTAATGTGTTCCAGTAATTTAGAGGGAATGCTGGTGAGGCGAATGGGGCGGCAGTTTGCTGCATTAGTTCGTTCTTCGGTAATGAAGATCGCGACTATTCGGCCTATCTTTCAATCGTGTTGAACTTCGCTTGTTTCAATGGACTGCATGAAGATGAGGCAAAGAATCTGACTAACCACTGCGGTGGTGTAAACTAAATGTTGGGAGGGTTATTTGGTCACATCCTGGGGCTGAAGATATCTTAAGATCAGTTATTAGTTTAACGATTTCTTCAGGGTTAAATGCTATTTCGCGGAACACAGCGCCGGGGGAACGGATAGATAAACGTGTGGGCTGGCCAGTGTTAGGGGTAGAAAATACAGATGAGAAGTAGTCATTTAGGGTCGTGGCAACGTTTTTTGTGTCTATTGGTTCGCCGTCTGGGCCTAGAATAGCTATGTTAGCATTCAGATTTTTGTGAGAGCATGCGCAAAAATTTAATAAGATTTAAACAGAGCATAGATAGTAGATCACAAGAAAAATATTTATCTTTAGCTTGTTGTAGTTCCTCGATATATTTTTGGCACAGTGGTGGTGTTTTTCTCAAGCTAAAGGGTTAATGGACTGACTGGCGGTCCTGTAGAGATGTTCTTTTCTTCTATTTAGGAGGCTTTTCAGTTGCTTGTTGAACCAATGGCTATTGAATCCGATTTTACGCGGGTGGTTGGATTGTACTCTTTTTCTAAGTTTAGTTTCTGCGGGACAAACTCAAGTGGGTACCAGGAGTTGCGTTGCAACTGTTGTAACACCACGCCAATGGCAATACCAGATGCATCGGTGTTGAGACGTATTGGTGCAACATGCAGAGGATGCAACAATATTGTGGCATCTGCCAATGCGTTATTGGTAGCATGGAAGGACGATCCGGTGTTAGGCGTTCACGTCAGGGGGGGAGTGGAGCTTTGATAGTCTTGAGTAGACCGGTGAGTAGTATGAATGTGCGGGCGATGTTCCGAAGAAAATGGCAGTGGACGCATGAGCAGCCCAAGGAACTCGCGGGGCTTCCGGATAGATTTTGGGTGAGGTAAGTCGCGTATGGCTTTATATTTTTTGTGCAACGGCTTGATGCCCTCGGCATTCACGCGATGTCCGAGGAAATCGATGTCTTAGACACCAAAGACACATTTTGTGGGGTTGATGCGGGTTCGTGTTCTGGAGCTCAGAAAGTAGGAGGCCCAAATAATTTCAATGCTGTTCGGCAGAAGCCCTAGCCACCAGGTGCTCGTCAAGATATGCAAATGCGAAAGTAAAGCCGCAGTACACTTTGTGTTTAAACCGCTGGAACGTATGGGCAGCGTTTCTAAACCCGAACGGCATGCGAACGTACTCAAAAAGCCCGAATGGTGTCACAATTGCAGTCTTAGGAGCGTCCACTGGCTCAACCGGAATCTGGTGGTAGGCAATTAACAAGTCTATTTTTTTAAATATGTCCACTCCCGCGAGGTTGCCACAGAAGTCGTCAATATGAGGGAGGGAATAGCGTTCAGGGATGGTGCGCGCGTTGAAAGCACGGTAGTCACCGCATGAGCGCCAATTCTCTGGGTCACGCTTTGGTACCATGGGCAGAGCTGACGACGAACTGCTCGATGAAGGACGGATGGTGACAGTTGTCGTCGAATTCTTTTTTGACGATGGCAAGGCGCTTCCCCGCGATGAATCTCGGCCGGCAAAACATTGGAGGGCCAGTAGTAATGCGTGACGTTGTGGTGGAGTGGCAGCTTAAGGCTGGAAGGTTTAGTGATGGCTGGAAAGTCTGCCGGAATCGAGGCGAATATAGATGATGGTCTCTGTGGCATTTTTCCAGTGGTAGTAGCTGGAGGTGCGATAATGTCTTGTATGGGAATACTAGTCATCTCGACAAGTCGACGCGTGTGGAGGTCAACACTGAGGGCAAAATGGGTCTGAAAATCGGCACCCAATATGGCCATGGATATATCTGCAACAAGGAATACCAACCGAAAGGTGTGTAGGAGACCCAAACCAATCGTAAGAGAGCGCTGACCATATGTGTTGATGAGAGAGCTGTAGGTTGCTTGAAAGGGCGCGGTTTTCGGAAAGCGTTGCCAGAGTAGTCCTGCCACAGCAACGACACTGACCTCTGGGCCTATGTCCACAAAAACTCGATTCTCGGCAATCCTGTCAGTGACTTATAACAGGGGGCTTATCATTCAGCAAGAGTCACTGGCCGCCATCAGTGGTTCCGTGGTATGTTTCTCTGCCAGCTACAAGGAGGTGAGAATTCAGATGCGCTGGCACCGAAGGTGCTGTGATACCAGCAGTATACGGGTCAACGAGAACCTGAACGGAAGCGAGATCTCGGAGAAGATCTAGGACGGCAATTGCGGTCCCGTCGACAGTTAGTGGAACGGTGGTCATAGTGCATTAACCGTCAATGCGAGGAGATCGATTAATTGCTCGAGGCGAGACTTCCGGTCTTCGAGGTGTGACGGCGGAATGGTAGGAATAGTCAGAGACGCGATCAGTCAACTCCACCAGCTTGTTGAGGGGCAGGTCATCTGGTGCGGTAGCCAAGGCAACAACCACGTTTTCCAGCACGCCTGCTAAAAGGCACAGACTTATGTTGAAGCACCGTTGCCTTGAAATTCGTGGGGTGCGCCCACAAGGTGATGGAACTCTGCAACCGCGTCAGATGAGGGTGTGGAGACAGCGTGGTGATACTTCACTTGCTGCGAAATAATGTGCCAAAAGGCAAACATGGCCTTGATGTGTGTAAACCATGCTGCAGTATTTTGTGGCCAAAACGAAAGCAGCTGAATCTGCACTGTGGCGATGCCTTCCGTGCCTCTCTTCGGCCTGTCGTGCTTGGTCTCGTTCATGACGCAATGCTCGCCGTGCGGTACTAATGTCCGGGTAACAACGTTATAGGGACCGAGGTTAGGTTCTCTATAAGCATGCGTGTGGCAGCAAGCGAAAAAAGAAAGAACTCGTTAAGATCGAGAGCAGCAGCAGAACTCAGCTTTATTCTATTTCAACTGCGTAGCCTGGAGCATGCCAGACAAGGAACAAAGCGCGTGAACTTCTACTTGCACCTGAGCGCACCATAATAAAAAAGTGGCGAATGATGATGATAATGGCCGCTCTAAATATATATATATATATATATATATATATATATATATATATATATATATATATATATATATTGGGAAGAACATCTGTGTGTGTGCGAACTCGACAGCAGCAGCCAGAGTTTGGCCAACACCAGGAATTAGGGTATTGTCGATCGCTTTCACATTTATATTACTTCGTGAGAAATATCAGACAAGAAGAGAACGGCAAAAATATGAAAAAGAAAGAGAGACAGAAACTTGGAACATCTCTCCGGGAGGAACTCTGATGGGCTGCGAAGCAGCAGTGATGTGCAAGGCTGTCGTGGTTAGGTTCGTCACATAGGAAGGCGTGTGACGCGAGGAAGACGGACGCAGTGAGGAAAACAAAAGGGAGTTATATTGGACGAACAAAAAACTATTGCGCATACAGTACTATAGGTCTTACACGCACGCAGTTCACACACAATAGAAAAGAGTAAACGGTCTCACAGTCTGTGCCGTAGCTCGGTGCCTTGAAGTGGGACCCGTTGCGTGCTTGGATGATGTCGTCGCTTGGGTGCCAGGTCAGAATACCACTGTAGAAGGTATCACCAGGTCTAGGCGTAGCCGCACACTGTCAGCGACGTTGGCTCGCTGGACGTGGTCAGCAGCTCCGGTCTTTCGAGGGCGCTCGCCGTACCGGAGATGGACCACTCACCCAGAACTCGCGCCTGGCCACGCCGACAAGCTGTGCCCCGAGGACGTCAATGGCTCGAGGACAAGAATCCGGCCTTTCGAACCTCACGCGTAGTTGCGAGTTCACCCTAGGCTCCTTTTCGCCGTCTTGCCGGCGTCCGAACAGCGTCGTTCTCTGCGAGCGTCTTCTCTTCTTTTTCCGATGGGCGCTCTGCAATGCCCCTTCATTCTTCTTATCTTCAAGGTGATGTGGCGCTGTCGTCTGCTATGCTCGCATTTTATTGAGCTACTACATTACATCACCCCTCACTTAAGAAAGTTCTTCTGGTAGAAGAACTTGAGGGCACTGGCATCACATTGGTTCGCAGTCGGAAACACACACGTAAGCACCACTGCACAATATAGCAGTTCTGAGCCCCGCACACTCGGCACATTCGGTCACAAAAGTACACAGGAGGAAAAAAAGAAACAAGTCACAGAACTAAAGCATCATAATACTTGTATCGCACTGTAAGGTTCACATCACAAGCTAATAATACCACTGAGCATCGATTCTTCATACAGACGTTGCTCACGGAGTTGGCAAACAGCTCGTGTAATCTGCGTCTCTGTTGTCTGTGCGTTTGATATACTTGACTGAAATGTCGTACTCCATAGGAATGAGGCTTCACCGTAACACGCGGCTGTTCACATGCTTGGCCGACTTTATGTACACTAGTGGTTTGTGGTCACTCTGTAGAATGAATGTGCGTCCAAATAGGTAGATGTGAAATTTCCGGACCACCCACGTAATAGCCAGGGCCGCTCGCTCCACTGTAGAGAAAGCAGTTTTGCGTGGTTACAGTCCACGGCTTGCGTATGACACTGGGTGTAGTATTCGTTTCGTTGGAGTGGAACGCATGGTAGCTCATCGCTTGCAGTGTTATCCGCCTGGCAAACAGCTGCTGCTTCATGCGGTGGTGCACGCAACCATTCCTCACACTTTTTAGTAGGTATATATGGAATAGCGTGCTTCTGGTACCGAGGTCAATTAAATAGTCGACATCGTTTCTCTTCTCAAGGACATTAAATGGTCCTTTCCACGTCAGAATCAATTTGTTGGTATCCGATGGAAGCAGAAGTAGAAGCTTGTCTCCAGGGGATAATTGACGTGGTCTGGCCTTTTGGTCATAATGCTTTTTTTGTACTATCTTCGCTTTCTGAAGCTCCTCCTTGGCTAGACGGCAGGTGTCTTGAAGACGATTCCGCAGTTCGACTACGTACCCGTAGGATGTTTTCACATCATCATCAAGATGATCAGCGGCCCATAATTCTTTCAATATCGCAAGAGGACCTCTGACGTAACGGCCGTAGAGCAAGTCGAACGGGGAGAAGCCTAAGCTCGATTGGGGAACTTCGCCATAAGCGAAGAGTAAGGGCGCCAGGTATCGGTCCCATTTCTTCGGACACTCCTGACACATTCTTCTTATTATTTGTTTCAGGGTGCCGTTGAACCTCTCTACAAGGTCATTAGCCATGGGATGACACGGGGTTGTTGGCAATTTTTTGAAGGAGGGAAGTCAGCTTAGCTCCTTCATTAGGCGTGACGAGAATGACGTGCCTCTGTCACTGATTATCTCCCGTGGGACACCTACACGAGAAAACATCTCCAGAAGTGCCTCAGCGACTTTCTCCGTCTCGATGCTCGGCAGTGCTACAGCTTCGAGATAACGCGTTGCCATGTCCACCATTGTCAGTACGTACTTGTTTCCGCCCTTTGACATCGGTGATAATGGTCCCACAATATCAATGGCTACTCTCCTGAACGGGTTGTCAATTATAGGAGTGTTGCCGAGAGGTACACGACCCACCAAGTGCTTGGAAATAGATCTTTGACATATGTCACACGATTGAACAAATCGTGTGATGACTGACTGAACCCCTGGCCAGTAGAACTCTTCGAGTGCCTGGTCTGTAGTTCGTTTAATTCCCTGATGGCCAGAAAGGATGCCTTCGTGGGCCATTTTCATAATAAAATATTGGAGGCACCTTGGTACCACCAGCTGATTCACCTGCCTCTTAGAGTGAAGGGTGTACTTGCGATAAAGAATTCCGTCCTTCGTGAAGAACAATATTTTAGAATACCTTGTCTTGACCTCTTTGTTAACGGCTTCGAAGCATTTCCGCAGGCTGTTGTCTTTCTCCTGTTTGGTTCTAAAGTCCTGTGGCCTGATGTCCAAGGGGTTAATAACTGGAACCGGAAGTAGATGTGAATTTCCTGCCTGTCGGCTTACTGCAGACTTGTCTCTTGAAACGTGTTTTTCTTGCAGCCGGCATCGATGTCTTTGCATGCAAGGGTCCTTGTGCAGAACCGAATTTTTCTGCGCCAGAATACTCTTTTCAGTGATCTGGGTGTAAAGACGGCTCTTCCAATCGTTATCAGGATTGTGAGCATCTCAAACGCCTTCCACATTTCCCAAGACAACATCATATAAAGGAGTATCCATACAAAGGGCTCGAGTTTTGCCAGTAATGAAAGGTGAAAAAATTTCCACGTGTGCTTCAGGCAGCTTCATCAACCGTCCATCCAAGAGGTAAATCGAGGAAAGCTTTCCAGTCAGCTTGCTATCTGCCACAAGAGACCATTGGACAATTATTGAATCGCATCCGGTATCTTGCAGTACTGTTGCGGGATATCCTTCGAGTACACCTCCGCCCGTGGGCATCGATTTTTCCTTCAGCTTGGATGGGTGCGTTTCTCTGCACTCCGGACTATAAAGAACACAAAGGGAAGCCTACGACGCTGGATTAATTATCTTGACTCCATCTCTTTGTTGAAAAGAGCATTAGGCCTTCTCAACGCTGTTGGCCCTTGTGGAGCAGTCACCTGTTTTATGCCCAGTGTGGTGGCATTTTTCACAAAAGGGTGGCTTTGTAGCTGGACCCTTTGTGTTTGTCCAGCAATCAGCAGCTCTGTGACCCTTTTTGTTGCAAAGGAAACACTGCGGTCTCTCTTTGTCATCTTGCCGCTCAGACGTTCGAGTTTGACCTGGAGGCTTGCTCAGGATATCGCCTTTACATTTGCCAAGGTTAATCGTCCCCTGGGCCTCCAAGTAGTGGTCTGTAGCCTCCGCAAGTTTTTCAAGGTTTTCACAGTTGCTTTCTTTAAGAAACACAGCGAGTTTCTCATGGCATTGTGCGAGAAACTGCTCCAAGACAATTTTGTTTCGCAGAGCATTGTAGGTTCGGTCTGTCTTGGCCATTTCTTGCCAACGGTCAAAATAAGCTAATAGACGCCCGGCAAACTGCGTGCCCGTTTCAGATTTATCTGGTTTAGCTGATCGAAAGTTTGTCTGATAGCCTTCTTCTGTGAACCTAAAGCGTTGTAGTAGCGTTTTCTTCAACGTTACGTAGTTCGTGGCATGTTTAGGTGCCATGCTACGAACTACATTCAAGGCCTCTCCGGTCAAGCAAAGGCTTCGTGATAGGGCCAATTTGTCTTCCGGCCAGTCTTGACTAGTAGCGACGCGCTCAAATCGCTGTATATATGCGTCCAGGTCATCGCGTTCCTCGTTAAAGACTGGGATGAGTTTATGTGGACTTCGGTAGCTCTGCGTAGTGCCTATGGGCGCACCCTCGGTAAGCTGCCCCGTAGTTGTGCTACCTGCTGTTGCACCTAACTGATGCCACCTTAACTTGAGCTCAAGAACTTCCTTTTCTGCTTGTTATCTAGCGACTGCCTCTGCCTCGGCCTCTTTCGCGGCACTTCGTTCAGCCATATGAGCTTCACGTGCCTCTTTTTCGCGAGGGTGTTCTAGGTTCATCCATTCTTTTATTGCTGACCCACTTAACCCCTATTCCTTTCTGATCCCCGTCAGCTTATCTGCCTCCATTATCGACCGTCACACACACATATGCGATGTGATGCTCTTCTTAGATGTAACAAGAGTAGTCCTGTCTCGCGGACGCCAGATATGTCGTGGTTAGGTTCGTCATATAGCAAGGCGTGTGACGCGAGGAAGATGGAGACAGTGAGGAAAACAAAAGGAAGTTATATTGTACGAACAAAAAAAACTATTGCACATACAGTACTATAAGTCGTACATGCACGCAGTTCACACACAAAAGAAAAGAGTACACAGTCTCACAGTCTGTGCCTTAAAGTGGGACCCGTTGCGGGCTTGGATGCTGTCGTCGCTTGGGTGCCAGGTCAGCATACCACTGTAGAAGGTATCACCAGGTCTAGGCGTAGCCGCACACTGTCAGCGACGTTGGCTCGCTGGACGTGGTCAGCAGCTCCGGTGTATCGAGGGCGCTCGCCGTACCGGAGATGAACCACTCACCCAGAACTCGCGCCTGGCCATGCCGACATGCCGTGCCCCGAGGACGTCAATGGCTCGAGGACAGGAACCCGGCCTTTCTAACCTCGCGCGTAGTTGCGGGTTCGCCCTAGGCTCCCTTGCGTCGTCTTTCCAGCGTCCGAACAGCTTCGTTCTCCGTGAGCGTCTTCTCTTCTTTTTCCAATGGGCGCGATGCAATGCCCCTTCATTCTTCTCATCTTCCAGATGATGTGGCGCTGTCGTCTGCTATGCTCGCATTTTATTAGGCTACTACATCACAAAGGCGTTAACCTGGTTGAAGCGGGCGTCCACGCAGTTGCTGGAAGAACGGTTTGAAGCGAATAGCAGTGCAGCATTCACTCCAGCAAACGACGTTGTCATTCGCAAACGTGCTCGGCTTCCGTAACCCTCGCATAGCTGGCTAGGGCGGTGTTATGCGTAATCGCATCGGGAGAAGTTTCAGTGGCCATAGGAGCGTCATCTTTCGCCGTCCTCTCCATTGCAGATAAATGAGCCGAAAGAGTGTTACCACTCGATGTGCGCTCGAGCAATGCGAGCGGAGGAGCGGGTTAACTGAGGTAGATTGTACTAGAAGGGGCAGTGCAGTGAACGAAGTGGCCACGCCATGTCTCGGCTGATTTCCCGGTAGGTGACAATAGCCGCGGCGCTGTAGTCCCATTGTACTGAAGATCTCAGGAACGTCTGCATTAGGAGCACGCACGGCCGAGCCTGCGAAAGCGTTTAATTGCTCGTTTCCAGCGTGTTTAATGCGTTTCTGAGCCTTTATCAGTGGGCTCACCCGCTACGTGCCATGGTGCAGGAGTAATTATGCAGACACGCCAAAATTGCATCAATACATTCACTGTTTCAAAGGCCTGCCGACCCAGAAAAAAAAATTGTCAATCGATATTTGCATGGACCCGCCTAGATCCTTACTGAGTCAGCGCTTTGAGTTGCGTTACATCATAGATTTGCGGCCACACGCAGCATGTGCTAAGTTGTGCACTTTTCTATCATAGGTTGACTCGTGCTTGCCGCTGTACGCTGCCTGGCCGTCCGTCATCAACTTCTTCCGCGCATCTGCATGACGTAAAGAACCTGCTGACTGCGGAGATAACCTCACGGAGCCTGCGCCTGCGCCATCAGAAACAGTGCCACCTACGCCTATAAAAGCATCGCCTCAACAGGAATTCATCGGGATTTGCGGCCACACGCAGCATGTGCTAAGTTGTGCACTTTTCTATCATAGGTTGACTCGTGCTTGCCGCTGTACGCTGCCTGGCCGTCCGTCATCAACTTCTTCCGCGCATCTGCATGACGTAAAGAACCTGCTGACTGCGGAGATAACCTCACGGAGCCTGCGCCTGCGCCATCAGAAACAGTGCCACCTACGCCTATAAAAGCATCGCCTCAACAGGAATTCATCGGGATTTGCGGCCACACGCAGCATGTGCTAAGTTGTGCACTTTTCTATCATAGGTAGGAATTTTGTGCTTGTTATTGAGACTTAGCTAAGTGCAACTGTTTGTGGCTGCTTATCCCCCTTCCTGTACTTTGATTGTTGTTCAAATGGGTGTTGATCTGTGCACTCACCGGGCACGCATTGGTCTGTTTTCTGTGCGCCATAAGCCCCGGTACAGCAGTGTCGTTCCCTTCAGTGACAGTTCGCACTTCATCCTCGCTCTTTGCCCTAGACCTTCGCTAGGATTACTATCAGTATGCTTCGCCTTGCTTCTGCTCCAAGCGGGAGACGTTGAAACCAATCCAGGTCCCAAGATTGACGACGTCCTAGTCTTCCTTAGGGAGTTTCGTGAAGAAGTCGCGACAGACATAAACGATGTGAAAGAACAAGTTGCTAATCTAAACACCCGGATCACCGCTATTGAAAGCAAAATTAGTAGTGTACAAGAAATACAGGATCACTTTGACGCAGTCAGGACATCCGTTCATGAAGTTAAGGCTAACATAAGAAAAACTAATGATGAGCTCATTGATGTCGTAGACGATATCAGTAACAGAATGAGGCGTAACAACCTAATAATTAAAGGCATACCTGAAAATGGTCAGGAGGGATATGCCGAGTCCGAAACCATCGTGAAAGATTTCTGTTCTACCCACTTGAAGATTAACGTTGGCGACATCGAACGCGCTCATCGTATTGGTCAGCGCCGTCCTGGCTTTCATAGGCCTATCATCATTAAGTTCCTCAATTTCAAAACCAAAACAGAAGTTTTACGGAACGCCCCCAAACTGAAAAATCTCGATTTCCCGAAGGTATGGATAGAAGAAGATTTTTCTCCCAAAGTTCAGTTGGCTCGCAGAAAATTGCGTGAATATGCCAGGAGTAATCGTGAAGGAACAGAACCATTTTCTATACGTTATAACTCTCTGCACTTGAAAGGCTCCATCTACCGATATGACCCTGTCAAAGATAACATCGTAGAAGTTCCTACACGCAACCAGTCATCGCGTACTTGACAAAAACTTGCAGAAAAATCCAAAGCTGTATCTTCAAATACTGTCTCGTTACTTTTGGCCAACTTCCGCAGCCTGTATCACAAACTAGACAGTTTAAAGGCACTGATGCATACTTGCTCTGCTGATGTTATAATCGGTACTGAAACCTGGCTATCCAGCGACGTCGCAGACAATGAACTAGCTCTGCACCCGTCTTTTAAGATATTTCGCAAAGACAGGGAAAATTCTCGAGGAGGCGGAGTTATCATTGCTATCAGAGGAGATTATAATCCATCACTTTTGATTGTCGATACTCCCCTAGAACTAGTTGCGATTACCGCGCGTATTGGTCATGCGCAGTGTGTGATTGTTGCATGCTATCGCCCGCCTGACAATCGGTCAGACTTTGTACACTTATTTAACACCGCCATTGAACATATTTTTTCTCAATATCCGAAATGCATTTTGATAGCAGGGGGAGACTTTAACTACCCTTATATCGACTGGTCAAACTCTTCTCTGAAAGAAAACAGCAATAGATCTGAATGTGTTAATTTCTTGCATACTCTGCATTTTCATCATTTATCTCAAGTTGTACAAAAACCAACACGAGGCAATCATATCTTAGACTTAATCTTGACAAATCATCCAGAATTCAGTGAAGTCCGAGTGCTTGATCCAATAAGTGACCATAATGTCGTGCACTGCTCGTTTGCACTGAAATCCACCGTACAAAGGAAAATGAAGAAGTGTATTCTCAGTTACGCTCGCGCTAATACTGAAAAAATGATGGCCATTTTAGCACCATTTGCCGCAGACTTTTCAAATGAATTCCAAAATAGATCTGCAAATGACAATTGGTGTTTGTTTCGAGACAGACTGAAGGAAGTTGAAGCTAACTGTATACCTAAGATAACCTTCACCTCAAGGCCGAACGACCCCTGGTTTAACCACGATGTAAAAAAATGCATAAACAAGAAAAAAAGAGCTTTCAGAAAGTTTTCTCGGACAAAGACTCAAGCAGACTGGGAAAACTACAAGAACATATCACGTCTTACAGAAACAGCTATTGCTAACGCCAAAAACGAATTCTTCAACTCTATCCTTCCAAATATGCTGAAAACTGACCCAAAAAAGTTTTGGCAAGTTGTAAACCCCAAACATAATCATGCAGCTCCCTTACTTACTGAAAATGGCGTGACTTTGAGCATTATAGATAGCGCAAACAAGTTTCGTAAATGTTTTTCCGACGTTTTTACTAGGGAACACGCACTTCATGATGCTCATATATCTCATCAACCGCTCATCCAGTACCCTTTCTTGCCCATCGTAATATCACAAAATGGCATATCTCGTGCCATTGACAGGCTCCCTAATAAAACCAGCCCCGGTCCGGATGGTATAAGCGCCAAACTTCTAAAATTTACGTCCCATTACTCGTCTTTATTGCTATCTTTAATATTTCAACAATCGCTGGATACAGGATGCGTACCAGAAGATTGGAAATCTGCCTTAGTGATTCCAGTTTTTAAATCAGGTGACTCCACAGATCCCACCAACTACAGACCAATTTCTCTAACATGCATCTCCTGCAAACTGCTTGAGCATGTTTTGTATACCCACATTATAACTTACCTCAACCAAAACAACTTGCTTCTTGACAACCAACATGGATTCCGCCAACATCGCTCATGTCAAACTCAACTGTTCGAACTCGTCACAGATATTCACACTTCAATACACAATCAACTTTACATAGACGCCATCTTCATTGACTTTTCTAAAGCATTTGATCGCGTGCCTCACAATCGCCTCAAACTTAAAATCAGAAATCTACAACTTGATTACAACTGTACGCGATGGATTGAAGAATTCCTTAGTAATAGATTTCAGGTAATCAGTTTGCAAGATTGCTTTTCTACCCGTGCTGACGTCATCTCGGGAGTTCCCCAAGGCTCCGTCCTTGGCCCATTACTATTTTTGATATACATAAATGACATAGCCGTTAATCTCACATCTCAAATACGCCTTTTCGCAGACGATTGCGTCATTTACAAACCCATAACCAGCAACAGTGACGTCATTTCTTTACAATTAGACCTAAATAGGCTAACAGAATGGTGCAACACATGGCAAATGGAAATCAATATTTCAAAGACTAAACACGTGCAATTCGCTTCAACTATTCGCCAGAACGCTAATCAATATAAAATACGTGGTGCTAACATTGGCTCAGTATCCTCGATTAAATACCTTGGTGTACTTTTTACGTCAAACTTAAACTGGAATGCGCACATTGAACACGTCACCTCCAAAGCATGCAAAAAACTAGGATACCTTAAACGACGCCTACATGTCGCAAACACTGATACGAGGCTTCGTGCGTATATCTCACTCATAAGGCCTTCTTTGGAATATGCCTCTATAATTTGGCACCCTCATCACGCTTACTTGTCCAATCTACTCGAATCAGTTCAAAATAAAGCAGCCCGATTTATCATGTCTTCATATTCTCACTACGTAAGTGTATCTGCCTTGAAGAAAAGGCTAAATCTTGTCAGTCTTGGCTCACGCAGAAAATTTGCTCGTCTGGTGTTTTTTCATAATCTTCATCATGGAAACTCCACATTTGCTCGAGCTAACCTTCTGCCTGCTCCCAATGTATTTACTCGGCGAGACCATGTTCATAAAATAAAACCAATATTTGCACGAACGAACTTGTATCAAAATTCGCCGCTAGTGTTATCAATTACAGAATGGAATTCCTTGCCCTCATCTCTAGTGTCGCTTACAGATTCAACTCTATTTCAAGCTGCCCTAACAGTGTTTTTCGATGGTAACCCTCCTTAGCCTAATATATTCGCTTATCTTGTGAAACTTGTCACTACTGTTGTATTTGCCTTGTATTGTCGTTAAACTTGACACTACTGTTGTATTTGCCTTGTATTGCCACTACTGGTGTATTTTTGTCCCAAACTTTCTCGTTACTGCTTCGCATTGTGCTCTATTTTTATAATGTCACCTAAAGTATTTCATGGTTTTTGTGTGCATTTTTTACCATTATATGTACACACCTCGTTTTTGTAAACTCACTTGCATCCCCCCCCTATGTAATGCCCTCTTTGGGCCCTTAGGGTATTTGTATAAATATAAATAAATAAATAGGTGGCTACTGGCAAACTACAAAGAGAGGAGAAGTATCAAAACGATGATTAAATCATGCGCTCCTTTTGTCAGCAGTCTCTACGATATCCAGAGCACAGTGTTCTCCATTTGAGCCTACTTGCACTCGATTGTTTTACGAGAAACCCGAGCATAAGAAACGTTTTCACAACAATATTCGGTGACAACACTGTTTTATAATGCAAGTTTTGCGGAAGATAATAATTATTGCTTTCTGAAAGGCCTATTACATTACTCATTAAAACAACACACAAACATATTAGGATGTGTCATTTGTATATATAGTCCGCCTGTTATTCTGCGTAAATTTATTGTAACTAATTCTCATTTTGTATTGACAGCTTAAATTTTGCATATTTCAAAAAATTTATTGGTGTAACACCATTGAAAGCGAGCAAATTTACGACGATATTTTTTTATAATAACCGTAGTTCTATAGTTTAGTGTCAAAAGTGAAGTAGTGGTGCATCTTGTTTTGAGAAACTTACCTTGCTTGTATATGTACACACACACACACACACACACACACACACATATATATATATATATATATATATATATATATATATATATATATATATATATATATATATATATATATATATATATATATATATATATATATATATATATTCCTTGAATGCCCATTAGTACAGCTACTGTATTTAGGCGGTGCATTTCTCGTCCGACTGCGTTAGACTTGAGCGAATTATGAGACCTAATACTGTGGAAAAGGTGACATCAACATTGCGCATTTGTAGAGACACGCTATATTCAGCTTCGCAATTTGTAAACTATTGGCGCAGGGCTACCCATGGCAGATTTTTTTGAGGGGCTGCGGTGTGCAGCAGAATGCCTAACTTTGGCACTTGGTGGTCGATGTGAATGCCTGTAAATATTTATTTTACCCTGAAAAGTTAGGTTACGAAAACATTTCGTGTTGTAGGGGGTTCAGATTTCTTTCCTCTTCCTTCTTTACGTATGTCTTTCTGCTTCTGCATGGGTGTGACACAATATTTGTTTTTTTATTCTCAGCTTTCTGAGCACAGCTAGCTTCCAATAAATCGGCTCAGTTATTCTAAATATTGTAGACGCCTGACCAACGAAGAAAGAGTTAAGAGAAAAAATATCTGATAATACACACCCTTTCTGAATTATTTTTGATGTTTCACAAGGGCTTTTATGGAGCTCAAATTCAGTAGATTGGCGTGTCATACTTCAAGGACTATGGCATCATGTGCTAGACATGAATGATGTGTAGGTGCGAAGAAATCTACATCAAGAAAGTGCGACGGAGGAGCCGAAGCGCACAGCAGTTCTTGCACGTGGTGCACGGCTCTTTCAGTACTATTCGACTGCAGCGCCACCGCTGCAGGCAGCGTGAAAGGGATCAAGCGGTGAGGCGTGGTCACGCGACTCAACACTTCTAGTACACTCTGAGGGAGAGGTTACACGTACTGACACGTTTCAGCGTGAACGTTAGGCGCGTGTCAGGTTTATCGTGCGTGAACCAACGATTCAGCGGGGTAGCGAATGGCCATCCTGGTAGTTGAGCGAGCGCGTAGCAAGCGAAGGAGAGAGACACGCCACTGCGCAGCAAGAAGAGGGTGACGTTACTCGTACGGAGGGACGGCGTTACAGAGGCTAGTCAAAGAGCTGCTCCACATCTAAAAAAAACTTGGACAACCTCCCCGAATAGAACCCAGGTGGGATGCGAATTAGCAGCATTGCGTAAAGGTGACATAACCGGTTGAACGACGCCAACGTGGGTGTAGTGGTGAGAGATGAAAGATTCATTTGAAGCAATGGCTGGCGTAGACCTTGTAGGTGAAACGCACAGACATGTTTCAACGCGTACGATAGGTGCGCATCGGGTTTACTGCGCGTGAATCGACGATTCAGCGGTGTAGCGAGTGGCGATCGTGGCATATGGACACGGTAGTGGAGCGAGCGCGTCGCCGCCGACATAGAGAGTGACGTTAGCGCGCGGCAGCTGGGTGACCTAAGCGTGACATACTTGCCACCACGCCACGTGTGCGACACGCGGTGCGTTGTACGGAGAAGCACTATGACACAGCTAGTCAAAGAGCTGCTTTGCAGTCAAAAGGGGGAGGGGCGAGGGGAGCGGGAACAGAGCGGAGAAATTTCTGGGTCACTGCACTATGCGATTGGCGGTATGAGAGCTTATTTTCCTAAAAGCATTGAGTTCAGAGTGTTCGAGTGGTGGTGCATCTAGTGTAGATGGTGGCCGGCTAACGTAAGGAGGGCTCACCTGTCGCATAAACCCTCTTTTCATGCGACGTTCTGGTATGTTCTAGTGAGGTTGTTTTTTTCTGACCGCGCTGCCTCACTGGAGTCACGGGACGTCTTCTAACGCTTAAGGAAGAATAAAAAAAAGACGCGACCGACACTTGATTAGTGACGTTTTGTTAAAGAAAATTATAAGAGGGCTTCTGCCACACGCAAGTCCTTACCCCAGCCTACCACCCTATACATGAAGGGACCGCCTCCCAAACACTCTGAGCGCAATGCTTCTAAGAAATTAAGCACTCACCAAGTCACTCTCATAGCGCAGTGACCTAAAGAAAATAGTGCGCTCTATCCTCTCTCTCCCCTCGCCATTCCCCTTTTTTGATGGGCGAAAATCCGTGCGCCATGGGTCATTCCCTTCTCTGCTGTGGTAGCTGATGTAGTCACCACTATATAATGAGTTGCTCAATAGGTGGCATTGCGTGTGTATGCCGTTAGGAATAATATAACAAGATGGCGCTAGTGGTTTTCACTGCGTATCGACGCAGTGAATGATGATCAGAGTTGGGCGAAGCGCCCATTTTTCTGTTTATGCTTCCGTCCGTTCACCTGTGCATCCATGCTTCTCCCCGTCGGTCCATAAGTTCGTCTGTCCGTGAGTCCGTTCATGCGTGTATCTGCCTGTACGTGCTTCCATATGTCCGTCCATCGATGCGTGAGTTCTTGTATGTGTTCATTCGTCTGCTTTTCTGTTCGTCGGTGCATCCATCCATGCGTGTGCCTCCGTCCATCCAGTTGGATATGCACACGGACGCATGGACAGACGCAACGCGCCCAATCATCATCAACTACTCCGTTGATATGCCCAGATTCATTTTTTGCCATTATTCCTCTCTACTTTTTTGGCACAGAATATTATAAATGCAAAAGCGAAGAACCTGCACTGTTATTCCTGATGAGGGCCAGACTCTGGTCAAAACTGTAGAAAGAAAAGGTTCCATTGCTACTGTTTTCAAGAAGGATCTACTTCATTGTTTGCAACGATTAAGCCAGTTTCACCACCATGCCTGCGCATATATATTGCCATGGGGTCGTGGCGTCAACGATGGAGACCAGAGAGTACCTTTGAAGAATAATATATTTATTCGGCCGAACCTGTGGCCACGTAAAAGGAAAATAAGATTACAGCCAGGCATGGGCACTGATAGTGCCGTTAAGAAACTGACAAGAGGCGAATAGCGTCGGCGTTTATACACCTGCCATCGCCCCGCCGTGGTGGCCTAGTGGCTAAGGTACTCGGCTCCTGAGCCGCAGGGCGCGGGTTCGAATCCCGGCTGTGGCGACTCTATTCCCGATGGAGACGGAAATGTTGTAGGCCCGTGTGCTCAGATTTGGATGCACGTTAAAGTACCCCAGGTGGTCGAACTTTCCGAAGCCCTCCACTACTGCGTCTCTCATAATCAAATGGTGGTTTGGGACGTTAAACTCCACATATCAATCAATACACCTGCCATCGAATTTTTGAGCATTATCACTAACGGTGACGTAGGTTCTAGAACAATCTAAAAAGTTCGCGAAGTGGGCGTAACCTTTACAAAACGATCCACTACAGCCTCGAAGCTTCTCGAACAACTTAGGTGGGGTTTGAGCTGAACATGTGTAACGGGGCGATAACAAAAATTGAGGGAAGGAACGTGGCATTGCCCCCTCTGAAAAAGGCATCGTTCTGATCGTTGAACAAATGTTAAATGTACAAAAAATAATGCACGAAAGAACAAGCAATAAAATGCGATAGAGCAATAATAACAAGAAAAACAACAGACACTGTTTCTGTTCGTTAAAGCGCATGAAACGGCTTCAGGCGCTTGACATGGACGACTTCAGGTCGTGATTGTTGTCGTTGAGAGTTAGCATATTTATTTCATTTATTTACTGGTACCTCAAGGGTCCCGAGCGACATTACATAAGGGGTGGGCATCATAAGTAAAGATAAAACAATAAACAATATAACAATAAACACCAATAAGACTAAAATACAAAATGTAGATACAAATGGTGGCAATAAAAATAAGACAACCGATTTCACAAAAGCAAGTCCAAATGCATCAATTCATGTATGTTCAATAGTATATCGGAAGCGTGCTGCATCACGGACACATTTTTTGGAAGGCCATTCGAGCCTCGGGCAGTTCTGACGAAGAACGACTGATGGAATGTAGTGGTGCGGGTACGGGGTGAAATAACTGCGTTCAGGTGGCTTGTTCGAGATTTACGATGAGTCAGTTGAATCAACCGACTCTCATGAGGCATTTTGTGAAAGAATCTGTGGTAGAGGCAAAGGCGTGAGATGTGGCGACGAGAGGCAGAGGGCACCAGCTCCAGCTTAGACGCTAGAGACGAAACGCTTGCGGGATACGAGTACTCAGAAAGGATAAATCTGGCGGAGTGGTTCTGGATTGATTGGAGAGCTTTGTGAGGTTATATTGGTGGTGCTCAAAAATAGCAGAGGCATATTCAAGTTTAGGTCACACGAGTGTTATGTATGCAAGCAATCTTTCATGTGACTGAGCCATGGAAAGGTTTCGGCGAAGGTAACCAAGCATTTTGTTCGCTGAATTGATGATGTGGGTTATATGATCCGTCCAAGATAAGTCTTGAAACAGGTGAAGTCCTAGGTACTTGAAAGAATGCACATTAGCTATAATGCTGTTATTAATCTTATACACGGAGGGTGTATGATTGGGTCTACGATGGAATGAAATGTTCACGGTCTTACTGGTGTTCAGTGACATGATCGAGCCATGTGGTAGACCAGTCTTGAATGCGAAGGAGGTCATCCTGAAAAGTACAAACGTCGGATGCGTTATTGATAGCGCGGTACACGACGCAATCATCTGCAAAAAGACGTATTTCAGAGGTTACAGTAGATGGCAGGTCGTTGATGTAGATTAGAAAGAGGAGCGACTCTAGAACAGTGCCTTGGGGCACGCCAGACAGAACGGGTGAAGTGGATTATGTGTAGTTGTTAGCGCATACGAACTGTTTCTGGTTCGTTAAGAAACACTAAATCCAATTGCGAACAAGCGGATGAATGTTTAGGCGCGACAACTTCAACAAAAGACGAGAATGAGGAACCTTATCAAATGCCTGTTCAAAATCTAGGAATATAGCATTGGTTGGAATGTTACTGTCTAACTTTAAATGAACTTCATGAGTGAATAGAGTAAGTTGAGATTCGCATGAGTGACCCTTCTTGAAACCGTGTTGATTTGGATGAAAGAAGTTCACCAAGCTTAGGAAATGAGCAACTTGATAGTAGATGACGTTTTCCATGGTCTTAGAGCAAATGCTGGTGAGGTAAATAGGACGGTAGTTTGCAGAGGAAGACCGGTCACCTTTTTCGAAGACTGGAATGACCTTCCTTGTCCTCCAGTCATCTGGCACTGTACCTGTGTCAAGCGTGTGCTGAAAAATGATACAAATAATTGATCTGCACGCATATTTTGTACTTTTTAGTACTTTCCCGTTGATTCCATCAATACCGCAGGATAAAAAGCACTTCAGGGAGTCAATGACCTTGACAATGCCCTCTGCCCTGAATTCAATACCCTTCAATGGAGAAAAATTGAAATATGGAAAGTGTGGTAACGCTTTTGTATTTTCTTTTGTGAACACTGAACAAAACGACAGATTCAGTGCGTCGGGAACTTCGGAATCAGCAATGGGTGTCCTCGTGTTATTATATAGTGAATGGCACTTTTATTATCAGGCTTAATCGCTTTCCGAAAACTCCGCGGGTTAGACTGCAGCATATTTTGTATACTAATGGAATACTAGTCATGCTTGGCGTGTGCTTTTAATGTGTTGTACTCTTTAACGACCTCATTATGCTTTTGCCATGCCGAGGATGAACCAGTTTGTTTAGCAACTCGAAATGTTCGCTTTTTCTGTATAAGGCCATTTAAAGACTTGTTAAAGCAGGGGAAGGGGCTTTTTCATTTAAACTAATAGTTGGGATGTAAATATTAATTAAACGCAGCATTTTGGCTTTGAATAGAATCCAAAAAATCTCTGTTCAATGCTGCCGATATGTAAGGGCAAGTTTCTCGTGAAAAAGAGAAAGTTCACGGTTGATGCTGGAATAATTGCCTTTGTCGTATAGCGTGAGTACTTTTTTAGATTTCTTGCTTTGTAAGATGTTGCAAGGAAATGTTGCATGAATGACGTTATGGTCGCTAAAACCACGGATATACGTAAGGGGGGCACATTACCGGGGTGTGACATGAAAAGGAGGTCCAAGACTGTTGACGAGTGTTGATTTACTCGGGTAGGTTTATTGACCAGCTGTGAGAGGCCAAAAAGCAAATATATGTTTACATATTCTGTAGCCATGCTATTTTGTGCAAGACATGACGCAACATTACTCCAAGCTATTGAAGGAAAATCGAAATCTCCGAATAATAATACGGGAGTGTGGGGATTCATCGTTGTTAGTTCTAACGACGCTTCGTGAAAAGACGAAGGAAAAGAGCTATCGGCGCTTGGTAAACGGTAGCAACAGCCGATGAACATGCGCGGTGAAGTGGCGTGGTAGCACGTCCAAACCATTTCCAGAGAAGTTTTTACATTTACGGCAGAGCACTTAAGCAAACAATGTGTGGCAATCACCACACCACCCCCACGGTTATCATCAAAGCGGTCCTTGCGAAAGATGCCAAAATTTGGTAGATCTGGGAGAATCTCAGAATCAAGTACGTTAGAGGTTAGCCACGTTTCCGTCCACAGAACCACGTTGCTAGAAGAAGAAAAAATCAAGGTGCATAACGGAACACGTTTTGGCATCAAGCTGCAAATATTAGTGTAAAGCAGCGAGAGATCATCCTTAACACTCTGATTCAGCCTTCGTAGCTTTCGCGCTCGTTGTTAGGCCTGATGTTCGACAACCAACTGCTTAGCCTGATCAAAAACGTATGTTTTACTGCCACAGATGAGCTTGTCATAACGGAGCTTATACGGGGGGTGCTGCGCTTTTCCAAATTCAATAAGGCGTCTTCTGGCTAAACGAATTTCCGGGGCGAAGTCTTCACTGATGCCGTGATCTGTGCCATTCAGTTTACTGCTATACGAAAGGTGTGCTTCTTCATCCTTGAAGTGGGCAAATTTCACTATTATCGGTCGCCGTTTCCCCTCGCGATAAGCTCCGAGTCTATGGGCACGTTCTATGTCACGACTTTGAATAGTCATGCCCAGGCTTTTGTGACAGAGATCAATAACCAGTTCTTCACTAACACGCCACGCCTCATTTCGCACATCACTAAACCCGTAAAAGATCAGGTTGCACCTTCTGGATCTGCTTTCCATGTGGCTAATCCGGTCAGAAAGCCTAGTTAACTCAGCAGCGCTGTTAGTGGCAACACTTTTAATGAAGCCAATTTGAGAGTGAACGTTTGAAAGTGGTAGTCAGTCCCATTCTATTTTGGTCAACCGCCAGCTCAGGTCATTGAGCGTTTTTTTCATATTCAGCAAGGGTTGATCTGATTGAACCTAACTGCTCAAGCAAGGCCGACTGCCTAGCCTGCAATGTCTTCAGTACATCAGGCATGTCAGTAGGCACCGCACAGTGTTCATTCCTAGGCCCAGGATTATTCTCAATATCACCTGCTAATAACAACAATTTCAATATATTTTGGCACAATCAAAAACTACAGAGATGGAGCGCCGTGGGCTCGGCAGAACAAGTAATGATCGGCATCAAGTTGGCTTAGCGTAAAGGCAGTGGTAATTCGTTGCCTGCATGGCGAAGAAGTCAAGCGGGTTAGGATGACCCATCGCTGGCGTGCCACCGAGCCCACTAGGCGCGGTGAGCGTCAGCCCTGGGTTTATATTGGTGCTCCATGGAACGCTGGCGCTGTCAGAAGATAGCGTGCCATAAATCCAAGATGCCAGCTGATGACCACGAGGCCACCGTAGTGATAGCGTTGGCGGTGATGCGCATTCCAGAGCCCAGTAGAGGCCGGGCTGGCGCACCCCGTCATGGCGAGGTGACGCGTTCACAGGCAGGTGGCCAGCGCCGCATGATAGTGGAGACCCGGTAAACTGGTCGACGTTCTGCAATAGCATCAGTTTTCAGGGCAGCACGAAGAACCGCGTAGCAAAGAAGTCAAGCGCGTTAGGATGACCCATCGCCGGCGTGCCACCGAGCCCACTAGCTAGTGATGCCGTCGCGGACAACCTCGTATTCGAGTGAGCCGAGACGTCGAAATATTCTGTAGTGTCCAAAATACCTTCGCAGAAATTTTTCACTGAGTTTACGTCGGCGTATCGATATCCAAAGACATTCACCGGGCTGGTATTCCGCGAAGCGCCTCAGAATATTTTAACGGCGGCAGTCCTTCGTCAGTTGGTTCTTGACACGGAGGCGGGCTAGTTGTCAGGCTTCTTCAGCGCGCTGAAAAAACTCGCTCACATCGAGGTTTTCTTCGTCGGTGACGTTGGGTAATATGGCGTCAAGCGTCGTTGCCGGGGTCCTTCCGTAGACCAACTTGTACGGCGTCATCTGCGTCGTTTCTTACACGGCGATGTTGTATGCCAACGCCACGTACCGAAGGATGGAATCCCATGTTTTGTGTTCGACGTCAACGTACATGATCAGCATCTCCGTGATGGTGTTGTTTAGACGCTCGGTGAGGTTATTGGTCTGTGAATAGTACGCTGTCGTACGATGGTGGCTTGTCTGGCTGTATGCCAAAATTGCTTGGGTTAGCTGAGCAGTAAATGCCGTACGTCTGGCGGTGATGAAGACCTCTGGAGCACCGGGACGCAGGACTATGTTTTCGACGAAGAATTTGGCTACCATAAATGCACTACCTTTGGGCAGGGCTTTTGTTTCGGCGTAGTGGGTAAGGCATGACGATCTTTTTGTTTTCCGTATGCGACGACGCAAACGTACCAATAGGTCAATCCCGATTTGTGGGAACGGTCGGTCAGGTGATTCGATCGGCTGTAGAAAGCCTGCTGGCCTTGTCGGTAGTGCCTTGCGTCGCTGACAGCCTCGGCGTGTCCTCAAGTAACGAGCGACGTCAGTGGTAAGGCGTGGCCAGTAGTACCTGTCTTGTATCTTCGTGAGTGTACGAGAAACACCTAGGTGTGCTGCCGTGGTGTCGCCGTGTATGGCCTCAGGTACTTCCTGTCTCGCTGCTGAAGGACCTAAGAGGAGGTGGTCGGCTCGAAGAACGGAGGAGTTCTTCGTTAAAAGGGTCGTGAAACGATTGCTTTGGAACAACAATGCGACACCATTGGCATCCACATGTGCTAACTATATCATCAGCCCGAGTGGACCTGCAAAGACGTTTTTCCTATGGAGGAACGCGGAGCTATATATGACATATTGAGCGTGCGAAAGAGGCACTCATCGGCGTCTGCCATACGCGATCCGCGTCCCACAAGAACGCTGCTTCAAAGGACGTCAGAGTTCAAGGTAGTGCTGATTTTGTACGGCAAAGACGCTGATGGGCGTCCCGGTTTCACGCACTCGCAAGTACCGAAGACTTCTGCGTTCCTCATTAGGCAAAGCATTACTTATGATTACGTCACCAAGTTAACGCGTGTGGACGCCGGTGGCTTCGCATTGTCACTTTAGAGCGACCGTTTCACAACCTCTCTAAGAGAACTCTGTTTCGGAAGAAGAAAGACTCCAGTCCTCTCTGTAAAATATTCGCAACAGTCGTGCGGTTACCGTGGCAGAAGAGGCGGTTCATTTCTTCCGTGAAAATGGTGATATTTAAACAGCTGCACCCGTGTCTCCAGCAACGCAAAGGCCTTCTCTTTGCGAGCGACACTCGTGAATGTTTGGAATAATATGCCGAATAAAAGATCCCACGTTTGAAGCGCAGACTCCCAATTCTCGAACAGCGTCCTTGCCGCGTCTTTCAGATAAAAGTAGTTACGATGGAGCTTCTTTTAAGCGTCTCCGTAGTTGAGGGCAGCCACTCGGTTGTAGGTCTCTCGCCAAGTCTCCGGGACTTCAAACGATGACCCATGAAAAATTGGTGGTTCTCTTGGCTGCTGCATCCTGATTGCGGGCTGTGGCGCAGCAGTCGTCATCATTGCTGCGGTCGAGTACATAACCTTGGTCGTCCAGGCCTAGTCTTTTAGAGGCCAGTACGCCGGAGGCAAACCCTGCTGCCTGCACCAGATGTCACATGATTGCGACGTCGACAAAGGGGAGCAGGCGGTACTTTAAAGAATAATCTATTTATTTGGCCGACCCTGTGGCAACGTAAAAAGAAAGTAAGATTACAACGAGACACTGGCACTGATAGCGTGCGAACAGAGCGTTGGCCGTCGATCAACTGACAAGCTGCGAAGACTTGCCATCGAACATTCTAGCGTTATCTCTATACATACTATCATTTCAATGCAATGTCAAAAGCGGTACCAACGTCGGTATTGTTACGCCTGCGAGTCCACACCGAACGTCAATGCCTTTGCAGAAGCCAATCTATGTCAAGGCCAGTAATCAAGCCCGCCTGACGCGATCAACTCAATGACGCCATCAAGCGGCGGCGCCGGTCCGTCACGCAACGAACCGCGAGCTCCATCAGCCCGCAAGCCCGTAGAATCAATCGGCACCTTCCAGTCTGGCGAGTCTTACGAAATGCGTGGCAATATCCCTCGTCCTTGGTGCAACCACGCGCCGCAGTGGGCCCCAATGGAGGATTCTGACATCACGGCCAGCGGCGCTTCTGGTTGGACATTTGGTTACTCAAAGGATCCACCAGGTGCCTATTAAAAAAAACGCTGTGGCGCGTTGCCAGCAGTAGATCTATGTGTTATAGAAGCCTCTCGTTGCGTCGAGCCTCTTTCGCTGTAGGCGCGCCCGGTGTCCTTGGCAGCGACGAGTTTTGTGGCGCCCTTCGTAACCTCGCCGGTGGTGGGCTTCGTCACAAAGAGAGAAGCCGACGGATGCGAGCGAGAGAAAACATCTTGGCTCTTCTGGTCCGTAAGCTGTCGGCCCTAATGCCCAATTTGTAACGCATCTATTTCTATTCTGTACATAAACCTTGCGTTAACTAACCGTCGTCTCGTCTGCTCGTCTATCTGCTCTGCGCAGAACCAGTAGGGAGCAGAGTTACAGACGCTAAAACTGCTGGTGACCATGCCGGCTGAATTTGGTGCAGTGTTGCCTTCGGGGCCATGTTGGCACCTCCCCTTCGTAACAGTACAGAAGCACCAAGAGCTGGCCGGGTATGCGGGCAGCGTCGCAGCAGCAACTAGGCAGCTCGCACCTCGCGCCAACGTGTCAATGCCGCTGGAGTAGTGGGCATTTCTCTTCACTACATTTCGTCCCCCGTCGGGAAAAAACCCATCCTGGTGACTCACGGAGAACAGAGTATGAGCGGATCGCAATAAGGTTTAAACCGCTGTATGTGAACGGTTTCACGACCTTGACAGCACTGGTCTGTGGATGGCGTAACAGGTTCGGCGATGTAGTTAACAGGTGAAGTCTGCGAGACAACGTGGTAGGGTTTCTGGTAGTTTGAAACAAGTTTCAAGGAAAGGCCTGTAGGGACAGCTGGAACCCAAAGCCACACAAGAGCATCCGGAAAAAGTTAGGCTATGGCTGGTTATCTTCACGTCAAAATTTTTGTCTACATTGGTTGATGGTTGTAAACGACTAGGCGACCTTACGGCATTCCTCGGCATGGCGGGCAGCTTCGGATATGGGCGTACCATGACCAATCGGGGTGGTAGGGTAGAATGGTATCAAGTGTGGTGGAAGGGTCTCGGCCACATAACAGAAAAAATAGCGAAAAGCCCGTAGTCGCTTGTAAAGTAGTGTTATATGCCTACGTCACAAAAGGCAAAATGAGGTCTCAATCGGGGTTTTCTGAGGCAACATACTTTTGATATCCTTTTCCCTAGGGTACGGTTGAGTCTTTCCTTCAATCTATTCGTCTGCGAATGGTAGGCGGTGGTAGTTCGGTGAATGATACGGCATTCGGCAAGAAGTGCGTTGATGACTTCAGAGACGAATACACGTCCCCTGTCGCTGAGAAGTTCATGTGACGTGCCGTGATGGAGAATAAACGTCCGCCGAAGAAAAAAGATGATACGTCGCGTGCTGTGGGATCAGGCAAAGTGGGTGTTTTTGCGTATCGCGTCAAGTGGTCGACAGCGACAAGGATCCAATGGTGTCCGGAAGCCATGAATAGAAGAGGCCCATACAGATCGATTCCAACGTGGTCGAAAGGCCTGGCTGGGCAAGAGATTGGCGGAATTGGACCAGAGGAGTGATGAGGGAGAGCTTTGGGTCGTTGGCACTGCGGCCATGACTGAATGTATTTGCGCACAAAGGTGTACATGCTTCGCCAATTAACCCGGGAAAAAAGCCGAGCGTATGTTTTAAAGAAGCCCTCATGTGCACCCTGAGGGTCAGCGTGGAAAGCTGAACATATTGCAGCATGAAGGTGGTGAGGCATGACGAGTAACCACTTTCGGCCGTAGGAATTGTAATTCCTGTGAAAAAGAAGGCCATCGCAGGCCTCAAAGTGAGCCGTTGGACGGCGCAACGTTCGAGGAGTTGGAGAAGTCTATGGGCTTGAAAGGAATCGCAGAAGAGCGCTGATTCAGTCGTTCATATTTTAACTTTCACTTTCACTTTATTTTCTTAAAGGCCCCGAGTGGGGGCAGTAAATAAGGGGTGGGTGTCCAGTAAGGATACTTAATATATGACCATTCAGGATGGCAGGTGCACTTTAACAGCATCAATGAAAGCATCTGGGTTGGTGGTGGCGACGATGGCGTAGGGAAGGCCGTTCCAGTCTACCATGGTGCGTGGGAAAAAAGAAGACGAGAATATGAGAGTACGGGTTTGAGGACGAGCAACACTTAAGCAATGACCTGTACGAAGGGATATGCGAGCAGGCGGTGAGAGGTAAGGTGGCTGATTGAGTGAAAAGTAATACATTTTGTGAAACAGGGATAGACTTGCAGTGCGACGGCGACAAGAAAGGGCGGGCAGGCCAGTTGACGTCTTTAATGAGGATACATTAACATTATACGAATATGATGAGTGAGTGAACCTGATGGCGCGGTTCTGCACCTTTTCTAATGCGTCTATGAGATACGATTGATGAGGATTCAAGATTGCGGACGCGTACTCAAGTTTTGGTCGAATTAAAGCTTTGTATGCGATGAGTTCAACGTGAGGAGGAGAGCTGCGTAAATGATGTGTGAGAAAGCCTAGGGTTTTGTTACTGGATGAGACGACGTTGCACACATGCGCAAACCAATTGAGATCTTTGGAGATAGTTACACCGAGATATTTGAAGATACTAACAGATTCAATTGGAGTGCTAGCTGTTTTAAACGGATAGAGGAGAGGGCTTCGCGAGTGGGTAACGGACATTATTTACATTCACTGGGATTCAGGACCATAAGCCTGAAACCCAGTAACTTACGTTGTTCAGACGCCATGTCGCAGTTTTCTGGGAACGCAACTATTTCGTCCACGGCACAGAGACATGCAGAGCTTTCGAAGGACACAGATGAACATGATAGGGCATCGGCATCAGTGTGGCGTCGGCCAGGCCTGTAGACAACACGCATGTCAAACTCTTGCAGCCGCAAAACACAGCGAGCTAAACGGCCGGAGGGGTCTTTCAATCTGGATGACCAACAAAGCGCACGGTGATCGGTGACTACGTCGAAGGGATGACCAGAAAAGGTATATGGTCTAAATTTGCCTAGAGCCCATATAACTGCCAGACACTCCTTCTCCGTCACAGAATAGTTCTTCTCCGCTTTGGTAAGGGTACGGCTTGCGTATGCGACTACGTACCCCTGGAATTCCGATTTGTGCTGCACGAGCATGGCGCCGAGTTCAACACCGATGGCAGCATATTTGTGTAGCTCCGTCAGAGCAGTCGGGTTGAAGTGACGCAAGATTGGCGACGAGGGTAACGGGCGGCGTAACGTTTTGAAAGCATCGTCACAGGCGGGTGACCAAGCGTATTTTAAAGACGATAGTCTTTCTGGGGACCTTCGATGGAAAAATTTCGGTCCCTCTGTGTGTCTGTCTGTTTGTATGTCTGTACGTTTGTCTGTCTGCTCTAACGATACCTCGAACGATACCAAATGGCCAACCCCATCCGCAGCACCCAACAATATTGCTCACGGTTTAGCATTCATAGTTGCGCGATTGTCAATTAAAAAACAATTATTTCGCATACCTGAGGCAGCACAACAACGTTTTAATGTTTTGTTTGTCTGCCTTTATACTATAAGAGGCGCGCACAAGTAACTCTAAGGAATGTAGCGTTTATTAGCGTTGCGCTGACAGTGCAACGCGATGCTCAAAAGGTGTTCTCAACGCTTTGCTACGAGGTCACGGTGGTGGCACCTGCCCGTCGCTTTGCGTTCTACACCTTATCACCTCCGAGACTGCGCGCATATTTCTCCGCGGGCGCGTACGCCTTCGTATTTGATGATAACTGCCAGATGGCGCTCCTGTCTAACGTGCCTCGATGCGCTCGTTCGCCTCCGCTACACGCTCGAGGCGCTCTAACGCAGCGCCTTCAGAATACCATTCACCAATTTTCTTCCGCATATCATCAAATAAACGTTTTGTTCACTCTCTCCAGACGCAAGACTATCGTCAATCGACGACATTTGCAGTGTATCATGCAGATTCGGGCCAATTTTAATTATTAGGTGCTTTCAATTTGCCCTGCACTTCCAGAACTATTTCACGGTTGTGCCGTCTGGGTGCTGTCTTCGAGCAGGTGACGTTTCAGCGAGTGCAGCAGCAACCAAACGCCGAAACGAGTAGGAGAGTGCAGATTTCGTGCAAGCCCTAAGCTAATCGTCAGCAGTGTCGAGAGTTGTGAAGGCTGTGCTTCGTAAAAGATGGCGCCGCTTACGTTGTTTGGCATTGGTCTGCCGGAAAATGTTCGCTGTCGTACTTGTTGCACGTCGCCAAAACAGACGTGAATGCGATAGGCTGTGTCGTCTGCTGGAGCTCCAGAAATCTTGTGCTGCACGGACTGGACACCACCTCACAAGTAGGTGCAGGGATTCTGTGAAGTAGGCTTGCACGATAACTGCACTTTCTTGAAACGAATGCTGCAGTGCCACTGCCGCCATGTTGAACGCCTGAAACGAATGCCAAAGTGCAGCGCCTCCGTGAACCGGTTCACGAAGTGCAGGTGAAACGCATGAACCTATTATTCTTGTTGTATTTTACACAATGAGAACAGTAACATACTGCTTCACCTTCTTCACCTAATGTGCGAAGTGCCAAATAACTGCTTCGGAAAAGTTTAATGTTCGTCATAACGTCTGACTGCCGGCATCGTCTGCTATAGCCACCTAAATGTGGAAACCATGGTGGCCGAGTGCGCTGCTTTTTTGATTGGTAACGACTCATTTCGTGTCGAAATAAAGCATAAAATCAGTAATAACGCCTGCTTGCGGCAAAGACACTCCTTTTCGCTGCAAGAAATGTACCACGCGGTATAATTCGTTCTGTGTTTGCACCTAAAGACGGGCTGAGGTTGACACGACAAGCATGCGTAAGTTGTACGACTTGATGCACGAGGCTATGCAAAATGTAAAATTACAGAATTTTGTTTTCAGCACAGCAGAAGAGCACGAATTTTTTGCGTCCTTTTTTAGGGATTCAATTATAACCTAAACAACATGCAGGTCAAATATAAACTAACAAAGCAATGGTCATATCTTTTCTGTTGCAGGAGGCCCTTCGACTTTATCCTCCAATTCCTTTGATTGCGAGAGAGATCGGAGAAGATCTATCGTTCGGTGAGCTCATTGAATTGTTCTCCTTGCATGTTATTACACACCTTCCTTACGACATTTCAAGCATAAATTTTTCATACTCAAATGTACGCGGCACTGACAGCAGTTCTAAAATATTTTGTGAGCCCTCATGAGCTTATGCGGATCATATCATAGCAGCTGTATAATAAATATTTCATCACGTTCTGGCTTAGCTAGCACCATCGATTCTGCCCCTTGCGAGGCAGTGACACATAAATATGCGTATTTTTCACTGAACAGAGTGCTTCCCGTTCTCCCATGAAGTACTTGTAATCGTTTAACGTAATTTTATAGGCATTATCGAGTGTGACCGTTGTAACAAAACAATCTTTATTCTCAGGTGCGGCCTAATTCATAAAGGGTACTCAAGCGCTCAGCGTGAGCACATTCATTGAAGGACTCTGGTATGAGCTACACTGCGGGAGCACGTGGCCAAGGACACTTTAAGTGGCACCGATTTGGACATCATGTTTTCAGGGTAGCCTGTTCCTGTAATCGCACATTGCTTCCACGAACTTGAACGCTCGTCCTCGTTTTGCCCTGCCAAGTTGTGCTTGTATTGCAAAAGTTGCAACCTCCTTTTTCGCTTCATGTAACTCTACAATTAACATATTGGACTCAGTTGGGCTTTAGGAGTAGGGAATTCATGTGTCCGGGATCCATAGTGTCTTGAAAGTATAAAACCCACGCGTAATGACGGGCTTGCGGGGGAGCTGAATGGCGTCACAGAAGTCCGGGCACAGAGTGAGCAGCATTTCAAAGCGTAGGGTTCGTCTCTCAAGTATGCCATATCTCCGTAGCTCTGCGTGACGTCTCGACTACGCATAGCGACGCGCTTACCGGGAAAACTCTGTCGCGGAAAGCGTGGCGCTTCTTTGAACAAAACGCCCCCGATTGGGCGGCCCGGTTATTCCGACACACCACTGACGCTGTCAAAATGCTGAAAACGGTGAAGCGCCACGTAAGTTACTGGAGCCATGGGCACACAAACAGTTTGAGCCGATAGGAAACACGCTGGACGTAACTTTAAACTGCTGCCGGTCTGAAAACAGTAAACTGGTGGCATTCTCACCTGAATGCGTGTAGTGATTGCTTGCTGTTGCGTTTGGCAGGCCGCCCTTTCGCCGCGGCCGCCAAATGGGAATTAAGGCAGCCGCCTCATTTTGTGGATATAAGGAGCAGCGCCAAGACGTCCTGCTGTACCGGGTGCTGCGTGGCTTAAATTAATCTACGGATCACCGCTGTCCTTCGGGTCCGCGCAGAGATGCGACCAATGGCGTCTTCGCGCCTCGGTATAAGCCATCATGCCTAGCTTCCGCCGATTACGGACGTCGAACGACCACGCTGTGCGTCTCTGACTGATGAGCCGCTGCCGCTCAAATCAGTAGCACATGTCCAGGTAAGGCCCCTCGGTGGGCTTACCACAGAGGGGCCTGCATTTAAATGAGACTGCATTTATTCAGCCCTCGTGGGCTGCTTAGTGTGGTTCACGGAGCTTGTTCAGTATACAGCCTTTTTCTATGTGAAACTTCGGGTCAGAGAGCCCGTGCCATGTAAATATTGTAAATGAACCCTCTCTACGAAGTTTAACCTCCTTCTGCCTTGACATCTATCCTACATCTCCGGTGCCGCAAACCCCGGTCACAACACTCCACAATACCAAAACGGCCGTTGTGAACACTCTGCACAGGCACTCGCAAGATGCACAATGGATTACACAGAAACCTTACGGAAAATCAGGAACTGTAGAGGCAAATTATGCAGCCAGATTTGGTGACTGTTTTGCCACACTGGTCCCCAAGTCGGGCAACAGAGTCATGCGACACTATATTCTGGGGAGCATAGCTACCCTATAGATAACCGTGCCGTCGTCATATAATCTTCGAAATTGATAACTGCCTCCGTTATAGGCGCCGAAATTTTGGATTTTTTTCGAATGAGGCTAAATAGATCCCAACCTGGTTCCTTCAAACAAAGAAGCGCGAGGCTGAAAGCAAGCAGTTGGGAGAAATGCGCACTCATAGGAACAGCAAAACTTTCTCCCGATAACTTGAAGGTACGTCATGATTGGCGTCACTGTAAAATCTTGAGGTGCACAAGGCCGTGCGTTCATATAGCTCATCCTTAGCGTGGTACTACACAAAAAATGTGGCGTGAGCAGTCGGTGCCGACTGAAGGCTTGTGCGCATGACGAAACACGTCGCTACACAGACTTGGGTTAATTATCGCAGTCGGAAAAGCTTAGCTAGGGCTGCTTCTTACGGCAGATGAGTGTGTGCCATGTATGTGGTACAGGCAATCAGTCAATCAATCAACAAACTTTATTTTCATGAATATAAGTACATGCCATTACATGGATTATTTAGATCGATAGCCTAAGTGGCTGGTGGACTGTCCAATACAATGTGCAATGTAAAAATGTGTACAGATACGCTTTGAGGTAACCAACAAAAGCTATCAAATAAATGCAGATAACACAGTAATACAGTTTTCCCTGCAGAGATGCATACTTATTAGCTTGCAGTTAGCTTTCTATACATAGGGACTTATTAAAATATACAATGAAAATCGAATTAAACACACACATGCTTACATGTCTTGACTCCACAGAAAAAAATTATTTACATGCCATGCTGAAATTACGTGCCGTCATAATCGCTAGGGGGATCGTGTTTGATATTTTTGTTTCAATAAACTGTATCCGTCTTTCTCCGTAAACATTAAAACATTTCGGGAGATTGAAATTACCATTCGAAGCATGTCGCATATAGCGTTTAGGAATTGAAAAACGATTAGCAGGTAAAGGTGAATTTCTATCAGGTATGTTATATACTGAAACGTCAATTTTGTAGTCGCGCAACATCAGAACCGAGAGAATGCGTTCTGATTGGTAAATATTACATACTGATTCACCTTGGCTTATGGTTTTCAGTGTACGCTTTTGAATGCGTTCAAGAGCTTTTAGCTAACTGTGTTTACGTCACACCCACCATTCCAGGCAGTAACCTATGGGACAATGACACAGTGAAAAGTAGAGTGTGCGAAGTATAGCTTGTGGAAAATATTCCCGAGCTTTTATTGGAGAATAACAGCCATAGGCTACCTTTGCGCGCACACTCTGTACTAGATCATGCCAGTGTGAATGCTTATCAAAAGTGACGCCTAAATATTTAAAACAAGAAACTTGTTGAGCAGGAGCATTGTTTATTGTTAGGTTAAAAGATTCAGCGTCAATATATATTCCCTACGAGAGTGAAACACCATGTACTTTGTAATATTTATACAGTTCAGAGTCAGCTGATTCCTGGCAAACCATTCCGAAATGTTTGATAAGTCGGCCATCTCGTCATTTTGTAGATCTGCTGAGGAGTGTCCTGTGATAACTAAAACAGTGTCGTCCGCGTACATCAGTGCCCTTGACCTCTCTAGAATTATCGGGACATCATTGATATAAAGAGACAACCATATAGGGCACAAAATTGAACCCTATGGCACCCCGCATTTAATATAACCGTAAGATGACTTGATGTCACTAATGACTACCTTTTTGTTTGCGTGCCGATAAATAACTAGAAAAATAATCAGGCGAGTTACCTTTTTTCTCTTAGGAGTCCATTTTTTCCAGTAAAATAGAAGGACTAATAGCATCAAATGCCTTTCGTGTGTCTAAAAGTACTACTATTTCTATGTTGTTTTCATATAGCGCGATAAAATATATAGCGTAAGCATCGAAACAGCAGTTGAAGTGGACTTGTTAGCAACAGAGCCGTGTTGCAGGGGACAAAGTACATTCTGTTCACCCAGGTGTCACACCTGTCCCGTTAATTAGGGAGGCGATCGCCGGGCTAATTCCAAGAGCCGAAGTATCGGCCCCCCGAACCGCACCACGAAAGCGTGGACAATTTAGAAGTGGTCCTTATTGGTGCGCCAGCGGACGCCGGCTGTGGCCCAAAGAACAAGTCAGAGCCGAGAGTTGATAAACAAACAATTTATATTCTCGATAATGGCAGATCGAAAATAATACACAAAAATGCACACTCCACACTAGTTACATACAATATGTCACCAATCAAACCAATCAATCAACGTACTACACAATACAATCAGCCACACTTGAAACAACGGACACGGACAACAATACGCACTACAATGCAGTCACATGCATTGAACAACCAAGACACTTAAGGACTAAAGCGATAGAAAACCTATTCAGTCCAAAGTCCTTGGAACAAAAGTCTGAATGATACTCGTCCGAGAATCACTCACTCAAAGTCCAGCGTTGTTGTCGTTCCGCAGCTCTCTGAAGTTTCTCTTCCAGGAAACCTCGCCGGAGTTTCTCTTCCAGGAAAACTCCCGTCTTCAATAGGCCACTCTCCAAGCTTCAAACTTCTTCGCCGGAAATCCGTCGGCTTCACACACGCAGCTGTTGCCCGCGTCTTCGCTCGATAGCGGTAAACCCACGCTCTTGCCTGTAGCTCGAGCCGTCCCTACGGACCAAAAACTTCGCCGACTACACGGCGGACTCTCTACGCACTCTGGCGCTCACTTCCGTCTCCTCCTGTTCTGTCACTACGGGCAGAACCTTCGCCGACTACACGGCGGAATTCCTACGCGCTCTGGCGTTAACTTCCGTCACCTCCTGCTTTCTCGTCTCGGCCGCTCGATTAAATACCTTCCGCGCCACTTTCCAGAATTTTCTCGTCCTTTCGTCGGCGCGATACGCAGCGAAGGCTGGAGAGAGGCGAGACGGTTTGTCAGCCCTCCGCGTCGGGTGACTCAGCTCGGCGTAGCCACGCCTCCTTCGTTCTGGAAATTTCTAGCGCTTGCCCGGCCGCCGCTGTGGGGTGAGGAGGTTCGTCTGCGAAGCCGTGCTTCTGCGGGGAGAGCGCGCGCCCGGGAGCCTTGGATGTTTGCTTTCTTTTTTTTTTTCTTTTTACCTCGCGGCGTTTCTACCGCCCGTTGTCGCAAGGATTTGGCGGCGCGCTCTCTTTTTAGCGCTCGTTCTGTGACACTGCCCCCCACTTTAAGAATATTATCTCATAATATTCAAAACCACACAAACGAGCGCGGAAAGTCACCACACACTCTCACAGACTGTAACACCATCAGTCGCTCATAACACTTCACATTCACAATAGATCACGCAATACAATCTTACATTGTAGTTCAATTCCACAACACATGAAATATAGCCACAGGTACATGCCTACAACACTTCATCACACATTACAAACAATACAAACGTACAAAGTTCTGTCGATACAACAATTATACAACACTTTACATCACATCATCGCACAGAACACTGACTCGCTCGACATACACTTGAGACACAGGATAACAAGAACAATAACACAACATATGGCACTCAACCCTGCCAAACACAATCTGATTCCACCTCAGCACCTATCTTGAGTACTTCGAACAGCGCTTGCGCCCTTTCTTGCGGTGCTCGCTCGACTTCTTGTTTTTCCACGTTCCCTTTCGGCGAGCCCTTTCCAACGACGATATCTGAGGCGTCGTCTCAGCCATCGTTGTCTCTTCCGACACCGTTAACGCGTCATTCCATTCGACGGGTCCTGTCTGTTTATTTACCCGCTTGATCATACTTCTACATTTTTCCCGACTGGCCAACTCCGTCTCCTTTACACTGTCGGTCGGTTGAGGGCGTGCCGACGTAAGTCCGGTTGCTCGGCCCGTGAACTGATTCGACACGATCGTCTTCTCCTTCGCTGTCTCTTGCGCCGCAGCTTCACCTTGGGCTCTAGTGAGACCCGTCACGGGATGTTCCTCCACTGTATCTCGCGGCCGCTGTGTTGGCGAGGGCTCTATTTTCGGGTCTTCTCCCAAACATTCTGGATCACTTGGCCCTCGCGCCCCGTCGATGTTTCCGATGACAAGGTCATACAGGGGGGTCGTCATGCATAACGCAGTAACCTTCCCGCTGAAGTACGGGGTTTCAACCTCAATTTCTGCTTCGGGAAGCATCCGGACCGTACGGTCAATTAGGCAAACCGGTCTCGTTCTGCCTGTCAACTCTCTTTCCCGTACCAAATTTCTCCTCACGATAACCGTGGAGCTACCGGTGTCTCTTAGGACCGTAATCTTCTTGCCTGAAATCTTTCCAGGAAGCGTTGGCATTCCCTTCGTAACACCGGTCGACTGTGTTGACATTACAGCACCAACAATAGGAATTTTCTCCCCATTTTTCAACTCTACGAATCCATCAGTGACGGCATTATTATCAGATCTCGGTGCCGCTTGAACACAGGATACCTGGTGAGTTTGACTCACTCCGTTCCGACAAGCATCTGCTTTGTGCCCAGTCTGACCACACTTAAAACATTTCACTACCGTAGGGCTCGTAAAGATTGTTCGACAGTTTTTCGCGCGATGACCCACTCGGTTACACAGAAAACATCGCTGCATGCTCTCTGGTGCTCGCTTCTTTTCTTCAGGAGCCAATTTCTTCGAATCATCGGGACAATCTTTCTTGACCTTGGCCAAATTAGTGCCACCTTGCGCTTCCAAGAATTGATCAGCTAATTCAAGCATGTCTTCAAGTGACTTAGCTCTCCTCTCTTTCAAGTACAGCGACAGGCTTGGGTGGCAACTAGTAAGAAATTGTTCTCTAATTAGTAGCTCTCTAAGCTCATCGTACTCCTGCGCTGTCCCTGAAAGTTCAATCCATCTGTCGAAATAATGACAAAGTCGGGCGGCATACTGCGTAGCCGTCTCCCCATCAGCTGGCTTTCCTGTCCGAAATCTGTCCCGGAATCCTTCCACAGTAAATCTAAATCGCTTCAGCAAAGCAGCTTTCACCTTTGCATAGTTGGCTGCATCGGTCGGCGTCAGCCTACCGTACACACTGAGCGCTTCACCACTCAAGCAGGTACTTAAAGCAGTTGCCCATTGATGTTCCGGCCAATTCTGGCTCTTCGCAATCGTCTCAAATCGGTGGAGGTACGCGTCTAGGTCGTCCTTCCTTTCATCAAACGCTACGAGCAGCTTACTTGGGTTCAAGCGGAAGCCGTGATCCTCTCGTTCGCTGCTTCCAACTCTAGCTTGGACCGGAGTTTCACTTCGCTGTTGCAAACGGAGCCGCTCGAGTTCTATCTCGTGCTGTCGCTGCCGTTCCCTTTCCTCTCTTTCTTCTTTCGCCCTCTCAGCTGCTAGTCTTTCTTTCTCCAGCTCCGCTTCTTTTTCCGCTTTGGCTCTTTCGACCGCCAACCTCTCTTTTTCCAGCTCGGCTGCTTTTTCTTCTTTTTCCCTCTGGGTGACCCACTTCCGTAGTTCGGCGCCAGAAAGACCCATCTTTTCACCAAGAGCAACTAACTTTTCGAGATCCATGGTGTCTCGCAAATAAAACCTTGCCGCGTGCAAAAAGTATCTGCCTAGATCAGTCTATCGGAGCACTCCCCTGCACTCGTTAACGAGAACACTGAACAACACACAAAATCGTTCCGATAGCACTATCAACAACTCGAGGCTCTTTCTCACTACTTTGGACACACTGTGCACCAAAAGGTCCTGTCGCAGACGCCAGATTAATTGTCACACCTGTCCCGTTAATTAGGGAGGCGATCGCCGGGCTAATTCCAAGAGCCGAAGTATCGGCCCCCCGAACCGCACCACGAAAGCGTGGACAATTTAGAAGTGGTCCTTATTGGTGCGCCAGCGGACGCCGGCTGTGGCCCAAAGAACAAGTCAGAGCCGAGAGTTGATAAACAAACAATTTATATTCTCGATAATGGCAGATCGAAAATAATACACAAAAATGCACACTCCACACTAGTTACATACAATATGTCACCAATCAAACCAATCAATCAACGTACTACACAATACAATCAGCCACACTTGAAACAACGGACACGGACAACAATACGCACTACAATGCAGTCACATGCATTGAACAACCAAGACACTTAAGGACTAAAGCGATAGAAAACCTATTCAGTCCAAAGTCCTTGGAACAAAAGTCTGAATGATACTCGTCCGAGAATCACTCACTCAAAGTCCAGCGTTGTTGTCGTTCCGCAGCTCTCTGAAGTTTCTCTTCCAGGAAACCTCGCCGGAGTTTCTCTTCCAGGAAAACTCCCGTCTTCAATAGGCCACTCTCCAAGCTTCAAACTTCTTCGCCGGAAATCCGTCGGCTTCACACACGCAGCTGTTGCCCGCGTCTTCGCTCGATAGCGGTAAACCCACGCTCTTGCCTGTAGCTCGAGCCGTCCCTACGGACCAAAAACTTCGCCGACTACACGGCGGACTCTCTACGCACTCTGGCGCTCACTTCCGTCTCCTCCTGTTCTGTCACTACGGGCAGAACCTTCGCCGACTACACGGCGGAATTCCTACGCGCTCTGGCGTCAACTTCCGTCACCTCCTGCTTTCTCGTCTCGGCCGCTCGATTAAATACCTTCCGCGCCACTTTCCAGAATTTTCTCGTCCTTTCGTCGGCGCGATACGCAGCGAAGGCTGGAGAGAGGCGAGACGGTTTGTCAGCCCTCCGCGTCGGGTGACTCAGCTCGGCGTAGCCACGCCTCCTTCGTTCTGGAAATTTCTAGCGCTTGCCCGGCCGCCGCTGTGGGGTGAGGAGGTTCGTCTGCGAAGCCGTGCTTCTGCGGGGAGAGCGCGCGCCCGGGAGCCTTGGATGTTTGCTTTCTTTTTTTTTTCTTTTTACCTCGCGGCGTTTCTACCGCCCGTTGTCGCAAGGATTTGGCGGCGCGCTCTCTTTTTTGCGCTCGTTCTGTGACACCAGGAAGCACCTCAAATGCGTCAAAATTAGTTTTTCAAGCGTAGTGTTATTACTACTCAGGACAGATATTGGTCTGTAGCTGTCCGGAAGATTCCAATCCCCAGACTTGTACGCTGGTATTACATTGGCGGTCTTAAGTATACTAGAATAAGTTTTAGAGGAAAATGCATGATTAAATATATGGCACAAGGGATCACACAAAACATCAATATTCTCCTTTAAAATCTGTGATAATATGGCGTCATGGCCAGTTGCCTTGTTCAATGGTAACTTGTTAACTTATTAATAACTTGTCCGATGTCATCCTGAGTCCCATCACATAGATCGAAATTACTGGTAACAGTACAGTGTGCATTTATATTCGGCATATGAGCTGGGAGCTTTCTCGCAAGGCTGAGACCAAGTTAGTGAAGTAGTCTTTAAAGTTGTCGGCCTATTCGCGAGTCGGATTATCAGGTATAATGCGTTCTTCGCTACCCATGCCAGTGAAGTCTTTAACAATCTGCCATATCACCTTCATGTTACCATCAGTTTGTTTCACTAGGTTGGTATCGTAGAACTTCTTGAATTTTCTTATCAATGCTACTGACTTATTTCTTTAAAGCTTAAAATTTTGATGGTAGTATTCATCGTCCCTGTTATTTTTTCATTGTCGTAGTAAAAATCTTTCAGCCTAAAACCTCAAGTATATTTCTATTCATCTATGGACATATGGCACGGTCGTAATTTCGGCGCGAGCAGCTACGCGTTGATCGTTCAATGGCATTCACAATGAATTGTACAATGTTATCACATCCGACGTCCCCGTCTTCATCATAGAGGATATCAAAATTCGTACCTTGTAGTAGTTTTTGCACGGAATTATAGTCGATACGTGTTGTTCGTTTAACGGTAGGTATTTCGGGAGCACAAATGTGTTTATGGGGTAAAAATAGAAAGGTAGGATTGCGATCAGCAATGGCAACAGCGTATACGCCTACCAATACATCTAGGTCAGCGTTACACAACACGTGATCAATAATCAACTCAGAGTGATTTGTTATGCGAGTAGGTTATGAAATAACATTTCTCAGATAACTGATTCTAGCAAAAAGACGTAATCATCACATTTATCTCCATACAAGTCAGTGTTAATATCACCGCGGACAATAAGAGGTGCTTTAGAGGCGACTATGGGAATCACGGTACTTTCCATCCCATTAATGAAATCAGCCACACTGGAATTCGCTGGACGATATATTACACCGATAATAACACCATTTTGAAGAGGAATAGAAAGAGTCTCTACCGATGACTTGCAGCATGAGTTATTGCTAAGGTGAACGAAACTAGAACAGTCTTTGATAAATAGCGCCACGCCGTCTCCTCGTGTATTACTGTTTCTAGGTTGCGAAAGCATGACGCAGCCGAGTAGATGAACTGATTTGCTTTCTCGAAACCAAGTTTTAGCTATAGCATTGACATCAGATTTAAACGAGTGCTGTGATAAGTAAGAAAGCAGATGATCGAAGTTCTTTATGCTGCCAATATTACAATGTAATACTGCGAAATGCTCCTGTTGGAGCCATATGTTTTCAACATCAGAAAAAGAAAACGCCATTTAAAATATATGAGAGTCCAGGTTTACAGAAACAAGCAGGATATCCTCAAACTACTTTGCAAAGATCCTCAGCACATGTGACCTGAAGCACACATCAATTATCCACCTTCCGCATCAAAATCTTTCCTTCACTTACCCAGGTGTACTTCCAGTTTTTTTCCCGCTTTGTCTTCAGAGTGGCTGTAGGCAATTCTTTGTTTGCCGGGCACAAGTGCTCATTTATGTACACTAAAAATGCGATGTCCTGAGAACCTAAAAAAGTCCTATTAAGTTGTTGCTTCTTAGCAATACTCAGAACGTTATCTTTCACAGCTCTCGAAAGAAACCTAACTATGATGTTAGGTGCTGACACGTTTCTTGCTGGCACTTGGTGCACAACGTCTATATCTGTCCTTTGACTTAAACTTTCGGGCAGCTGGCAAGCTGTTGCATTGTCCGAACCAAGTTTTTTCCCTCCATCACAGGAACTCCCTTTATTTCTAGGTTATTCTCTCTACAGTATTGTTGCTGAGCAGCGAGTTTCTGTTTTATTTCCTTAATATCCTAAGTGAGGTGTTATCGCTGTTTTTGCTTTTAATCGCGTGGTTTTCCGCTCACACCACAGCTAGCTTTTTCTTTGTTTCGCCAATTTCCACCTTGAATTGCTCAAAATGCTCATTCATGAAGTCGATTGACTGTCCAAAAGTTTGTAGTTCGCCTTCAATAACCTTTGTGATGTCTTTCTTTAGCTAAGCATGTTTGGCATCAATACTAGCAGAAAAACCTGACAAGGCCTTAACTAGTTCCTTTACAATAGTGGGCGGCTTATTACTTATAACAGCCGTCATTTACTTAGCAGTCCAGAAACTAATAAGGTAAAGTAGGAATCGTTTACGTACCTGCATAAAGCAAGGTAAATTATTGGCTGTCGTTCAACCTCTTTGCTGCCTGGACTGCTAGTGAATTGACGGCTGATCCTCGCTGAAGCGGTGGTTTTATAGCAAAGCTGTGACGTCACAATATTTCAGGAAGCATTGTTTTCATTTCCGCCCACTTGATTCCTAGTAGCACTGATTGCTTGCGGAGCCACGTGCTGAAACCCAACGAGCGAAGGCAGGCCAGAGACATGGCAACGAAGTGTCGCGGCTTAAGACGAGATCCCACAGACCGTGTCTGCTTCCACCACTAGCGTTCTGCATAAAGAAAGGTCTTTGTTTTGATGCTTGTGTTCTTGACCGGGTATTGATATTCAAATTTTTAGGAGCCTTATTCGAACAACGTTCAAACTGGACTCATTATGTAAAGAAATTACATATTAGCATTTTAGATGTAACTGAATGTTTTCTGAAATTTCGCATCTCGTTCCGACTTGTCTAAAACATCAGCTGTGGTATTCAATGATACATTCTCAGCTATATTACTGCTTGCTGATTTGGGGCACCACAAGGAAAACCAACTCAGGTAGGCTGAGAGTCCTTTAAAAGCAAGCTGTCCAGCACACAGAAAACCTTAGATGGCTTGACCACACAGCATCATTATTCTTTAAAATGATATCCTAAAAATTGATCAGCTATATCACCTAAGACTTGCTACATACATATACAGAGAAATAAGAAAAGATCAATGAACATTTTCACACATGTATTGGACCACAAGTGACCAACAACGTTTAGGATACATCCACTTCACACTTCTAATTTGTAGAACAAAAGACCAAACTAATCATCTTAAATACCTGATACCTTCTTTTCTAAATTAACGTCCGCAAGTTCTAAATTATGTAAATGAAGCTATGTCAAAATCTGTGTTCAAGCGTGTCAGTAAATCTTATTTCTTGTCCTGTGTGCCTTCATGAGCACGGCCTCAAGCATTAAGATGCATACGACATTTGATGTGAAGTTTATTTTCCTTTCATACAAAGAAGGAAGCCGGGGCTAAAGGCGGGGGTGCCTAACAAAGGCCTCTGCTCTATTGTTCAATCCGGCGGCAGTTAACAAAACAATTTTACTACACACGAGACATAATAAATTGATACATCAGCTACGCTTGCAAGTACGAAAAATTAAACTGTTCTTAAGCATATAGCAGTGAAAGTTTTATAGCTGACAGAGACCAGAGTCGAGTAAATATTTATTCGTTTCCTTTTCAAACATATTCATTCAAACATCAAAATTAACATTTTTAGATAATTTATTCATAGCCACGGTCACCTGATAAGTTACTTTTTGTTTACCATAGTTGGTATGCGTCTTAGGGACTCGCAGGCTTCGTTTTCGAAAATCGTATGCATCATTTGTCAAAGTATTGTTTTGCGTATGTAAATGATTAACTTTAATATTGCTCCATGCATGTATATTGATATTCTAGGGGGTGACGCGCGTGTGCGCCTGACGAGGAAGACGAAGGGTTGTCTCCGCTCGATTTCTGGTGAACCAGTCACGCCATTACTGCTCGTTTCGAATGCATCTAGCATCCAGCCTCATCAATACAGCGTCTCTTCTTTTCCGTAACATATTTGATGGAGGTGGAACTTTCCCCGTCTTCACCATGAAGCTTCACAGTGGCTGCACCGTTCAGTTTCCGGCCATGGCTATCGATTACAACAACGCGTCAGCGTCTTCATCTGCAGCTCCAGCCACTACATACCTTATGATGCCAACCCCCCGTGATCCCGGTACATTCTCCGCACAATCTGGGCTTCACGTTGACTACTGGCTCCGTATGCCCGAGCGTGTTAGCCAGACTCACCGATGGGACCCTACAATGATGCTAGCCAACGTAATATTTTACTTGGAAGGCGCCCCACGTGTCTGGTTAGACGCCCATGAGACCGAGCTCACCAGCTGCGATACCTTCAAGGAGAGACTACGCGAAATATTTGAAGACCCGTCGGGTCGCTGAATGGAAGCGCGAAAAGAACTCGCCACTCGCGTGCAGTCCTCAACTGAGTCGTATATCTCGTACATACAGGACGTGCTCGCGTTGTGCCGAAAAGTGAATGCGCAAATGACAGAGACTGACAAGATGGGCCACATACTCAAGGGCATCGCGGATGACGCCTTCAACTTTCCCGTGTACACCAACGTCACTAACGCATACACGATTATCAAGGAATGCCACCACTTCTAAATGGCGAAAAGCCGCCGTGTTTTGCTACAATTTACGTGGCTACCAAACACGCCTTTACATCAATCAGCACCAATCTTGGTGCCGCACCACCCATGCAGGACAGCGTGACACGAATAGCTCAACGGGAGCTTGAGGTGTCAAGCCCGGCACCAATTCGTTCACATCCCTTTGACCATGGCACCGCACAAACGCCTCCAGTGGTCTCCGTTATTCAAGCCGTTGTGAGGCAGGAAATTGCGAAGCCCTGTTTTCCTATGACCTGCGCTGTCTCCCGACCCACCTACAAACCAATGACAATAAATGCACCAGGCCATGGCTCACATTTTCTTCCATGATCCCGCAATCTAACAGAATGGAGAACTGCAGACGACAAGCCGATCTGCTTCCGCTGCCACCGAGTTGGCCATATCTCCCGCTACTGCCGCAGCACTTGGACGCCCTCAAATTGGAGCCCATTTTTCTCTTCTCGTTGACACGAGGACTCCCGTCAGTATTAGCCCTGTCGTGTGTTCACTTCTTCCGACGTCTATAACAGCCGCTCCACTGCTCGTTCACCGTCACCTTAACGCCGCCGTTCCCCCTCGCTTCAACCACGCCGGTATCCGTTGCCGGTCAACTACGGACCCTCTCAGACGGAAAACTAGGCCTTGCAGCTCCGGGAGGTAGTGCAGCATCAATTACGGCTGATTCAAATCCTCCGTTGACGCTCCCCACTAATACTATCTTGAATGAGGTGTATGTGAACGGTATTTCTTTGACGGTGGTAGTTGATACCGGAGCTCAAGTGTTTTTAATGAGTGCTCACCTGTGCCGCCTACTCAAAAAGTCCTCACGCCTGCAGCGACTAAAGCCCTCCGTGTAGCTGATGATGAAACTTTGGCCATCACTTGAATGTGTACCGCTCGTGTTAGCGTTGCTGGCCGCCATGTTCCCGTTTTATTTACGATGCTTGAAAATATCCCTAACGACCTAATCTTCAGCATGGACTTCCATTCGACGCATTCTGCCCTGTTCGATTGTGCCGCTGGTACTCTCTGCATAGAACTTCCTCTTCAACAGGATTCTCACCCTGAAGTCCTGAACAGCCTGTGTACCACTGAATTCTTCTGAATACCGCCTAAAGCTCTCAGATTCGTTGAATTGGCAACACCCTCTACCGTACCCGACGGTGATTATATCGTGAGACCGATTACTGATGTTCTCCTGGCGCGAGACAATACTGTGCCAAACTCCGTCGTAACCATGGCCTCTAATCAAACATATTTACCTGCCATCAATTTCGGTTTCATAAAACTAATGTTAACCCAAAAATATCGGTCGCTACGCTAAGACCCTAATTGACGACCACGTCACCTGTTTTACGGTAGACGTATGTCCTGATCACCCATATCACTCGCAAGATGCCACGTGCCTCGATGCGACCTTACGCTCCATGATCGCCCCAGACCTCAAATCTAAGAAGTCAGCCGTGCTATTTCGCCTTCTGGCTTTATACCACATCTTCCACATCAACAGCCACTCGGCCAGACTTCACTCGTCAAGCACCGCATTAACACAGGTGATTCTCATCCTATTCATCGGCGACCATACCAGGTGTCTGCCACCGAGCGTAAAGTAATTCAACAAGAAGCCACCAAGATGCTGGCCAAAGGAATTACTGAACACTCTTCGAGCCCTTGGGCGTCCGCCGTAGTGTTCGTTAAAAAGAAAAATGGCACGTGGCGCTTCTGCGCGCATTACCGCCATCTGATTAGAATCACAACAACGGACGTTTACCCTTTGCCACGCATCGATGACGTTCTCGATTGTCTCCATGGCGCCCGATACTTTACCTCAATAGACCTACGTTCCGGCTACTGGCAGATTGCTGTCGACAAAAAAGACCAAGAGTACACTGTGTTTGTAACTCCAGACGGCCTATATCAGTTCAAGGTTATGCCGTTTGACTTATGCAACGCCTCATCTACGTTGGAGCGCATGATGAACTTTCTGCTACAAGGGTTCAAATGGCCAACATGTCTTTGTTATTTTGACATTATTGTATATTTCCCAACATTTGAGACTCATCTTCAGCGTTTGTCAACTATTTTCGACATATTCCGCACTACAGGCCTTTCAATTAAACTCGTCGAAGTGCCACTTCGGACGCCGGCAAGTTACAGTGCTGGGCCACATTGTCGACGCCTCTGGTGTGCAACCGCACGCCGAGAAAAGTCGTGCAGTCCTAAGTTTTCCTGTACCGCTGTCAGTCAAAGACGTCCGGAGTTTTGTAGGACTTTGTTTCTATTTTAGAAGGTTTGTGAAAGATTTCGCAACTATCGCTCAACCCCTCACAGAGCTTCTGAAGAAAGACGTCACATTTACGTAGGCTACCAACTAAGCTGCCGCTTTTTTTTTATCTAATCACGCTACTGTTGATTCCAACTATGTTGGCTCACTTTAACTTATCCGCTCCGTAAGAAGTCCGAACCGATGCTAGTGGTCACGGAATTGGAGCCATCTTAGCCCAATGCCAGCGGGGACACGACCGAGTGATCGCCTATGCTAGTAGCCTCCTCACAGCTGCTGAGCGCAATTCTATTGTAGAGCGTGAATGTCTTGCTCTTGTTTGGGTAGTCTCAAAGTTCCACGTATATTTAGATGAGACAAGTTTCTCGGTGATAACTGACCATCATGCGCTATGTTGGCTTAGGTCACTGAAAGATCCTGCTGGCCGGCTTGGGCGCTGGGCTCTGCAGCTGAAAGAGTATACGTACACGGTGACGTACAAGTCCGGACGCCTACATCAGGATGCAGACTGCCTGTCCCGCTACCCGGTTGCTGAGTCGAGCACTATGCCAGACGCCAACACCGAGCCTTGCGTCTTTTCCCTTTCGCAAGTGACATGCATTGGAGACGAGCAGCGCCATGATGCGTCCTTGCGTGCTATCATTGAGCGCCCAGAATCCGTATCTTCCAATTAGTCCCATCGCTCATTCGTGCTCCACGATGGTGTATTTTACCGCCAAAGTTTTCAGCGGATGGATCGGCCCTGCTGCTTGTCATTCCGAAACACCCTCGCTTGGAAGTTCTACATGAACTTCATGACCTTCCGACTGCTGGCCACATTGGTGTGTCACGCACTTACGACCGAATACGCCGACGCTTCTTTTGACCAGGGCTTGCACGCTCAGTCAGAAAATACGTTGCGGCTTGTGAGATATGTCAGCGCCGCAAAACACCATCGACACTTCCCATCGGACGCCTTCAACCACTTGACATTGCATCAGAGCCGTTCTTCCGCGTTAGCATTGACCTACTTGGCCCTTTCCACTTGTCTTCCTCGGGTAACAAGTGGATAGCCGTGGCCACCGACTACGCCACACCTTATGCGCATACACGAGCTCTTCCAACAAGCTGCGCCACAGATGTCGCCAACTTCCTCCTCAAGGACGTAATTTTGCACAGCTCAGCCCCACGGCAACTGCTTACAGACCATGGCCGCACCTTTTTGTCAAAGCTCATAGCCGACGTCTTGCAGTCCTGTAAAGCGAGACACAAGCCGACCGCGTCATACCATCCGCAAACCAATGGACTCATGGAGCGTATAAACCGAACTCTTAGAGACATGCTCGCTAAGTATGTTTCTATCAACCACACCGACTGGGATCTCGCGTTGCCGTACGTCATATTTGCCTACAATTCTTTGCGCCATGATACTGCCTGCCGGTCGCTCTCCAATATTTGTTGGCCGAGAACCAACATTACCTTCAGACACCGTCATATCGTCCCCTGCAGTACCTACCAATGAATATGCCACGGACGCTATCACTCGGGCCACTCACGCACGCCAAATCACCCGTACACGCCTTCTGACCTCTCAAGAAAAGCAACGGCGTTTGTATGACCAACGGCACCACGACGTACACTTTTCGCCCGGTTCTTTGGTCCTGCTCGGGTCTCCGACCCGTCAAGTTGGCTTGTCAGAAAAACTGCTTACTCGCTACACAGGTCCATACCGAGTCCTTCTTGTGATTACTCCTGTAACATGAAATTGGTCCTGCCACCCCGTCGCCTTCATGTGCCCAACAGGGTACCAATATTGTACATGCGCGCTTGAAGCCCTACAGCTCTCCCAGTGATAATGACATTTAGATGCGTCGAGACGATGCTTGTTCCACTGGGGGCTATGCTACATGCATGCATATTCATATTCTAGGGGGCAACGCGCGTGTGTGCCTGATGAGGAAGACAAGGGATTGTCTCCGCTCGATCGCTGGTGAACCGGTCACGCCATTACCACTGGTTTTGAATACATCTAATCTGCAGCCTCGTTGAAACGGCGTCTCTTCTTTTCCGTAACAATATGCTGCCACAGACGAAAAAACTAGACTTGGTTCACAATAAGCAAAGCATAGGGACGAAACAATGGTAAAGTTGGAAGATCCTGGGGACTGTCACAGTAACCATGAATGCACGCAAAGCTCTCTTTTGAAGTACTTTAGTTTCTGATTGTTAGGAGTCGTAGTTCTTCCTCAGACCAGAATACAATGGGTTAGTTTTTGATACACAAGCGCATAATGCATCTGCAGTTTCAACCATACAGGTACAAGTTTATTCACTTTGTAGAGACAGCCAACACTTTTGCCTATTCAAGACGCTAATTTTGAGACATATGTGTTGCAGGAAAGGGTCTTGCGGAACCAGACACCGAGAAATTTCACTGAATCAGTCTAATGTATTTTTACGTGTTCAAACGGGATGCTGACCTTATGAAAATTTGCCGTATTATTCGATTTAAATATAATATATATAGTTTTCGATAAATTTAAAGAAAATGTGTTGGATTTTAGCCATGATTGCAGGTTACCTATGTACTCGTTTACCATAGCCTCAGTTTGTACTAGAAATTTCGCTGTAAAAATATATATCAACATATTTGATCAAGTCACAAGAGCCAGGTTGTTTGGTTAATTTATAAAAAGTGCACTTGTTTCAATTATTTTATGTGGATCACGAGCTGTTCTTGATATCATTGTGTCATGTTTTTCCTTTCCCCTAATGTTCCTGATTACTTGAATTGTATAATTTATCTATCGTCGAAACTTTGTTGAACAGTGTTCGGGTGGTAGGGCCATTGTCAGGCAGTTATTCTGTTCTTAGCCATATTATACCTTGACATGTAACATTTTGTGATGCAACACGTTGCAAATAAACAACATTATTATTAATAATGCGCTCAAGCGTCTCCTAGAAAGCGCAAATGTTGAATGCCGAACTTCTCGCCGTGTCAAAGAGACAATAATACGCATTCGTTAAGGCCACGCCCAACCTCATGCGACACAGCCAAGTTTCAGGGCATCGTTGGAGTTCGAATGGCAAACGAAGTTGAACGCTCGGGTCATTCGAGTACAGGTGTGCGTTGAAGAAACCCTGCGCATTCCATTGTAGGAGAATTATACGGCTAGCAAGGGACTGTAGTCGCCTTGCAGTGTCCGTTCTCAAGAGTGGTAAGGCTGCCCGTAGGTCTTATTCATGAGCCGATCGAGCAGTTCCATTCGTGTGGTCATTGCCGAAAATTCCGCAGTGACGCAGCAACTATTGAAAAACGATAGCGTGGCCTTCCTCGAGCGCTTCATGGTAGTTGTGCCTTATCTGATACACTTATTGTTCATGTAATTCGTGAAGCAGAGTGAACTGTAGTGCCTGTAAGGATGACCTCAAGTTGCAAAACATGGCTCATTGATTAGGTTGCTGCTGAAGAATATACTTTACCACATCCTGAAGCGCTGCGAGCTCTGCTCTTGTTGACGTCGTGGCCTGAGAGAACTTTACTGGTAGCAATACATCACCACACGAAACAACCACTGCTTCTGTAAAGCTAATGGGATGCGGAGTTGGTGAAAGACGCATTCCAACATGAAACGTAAGGATGTTTATCAACGTGGTAGCAACAGCAGGACAAGCGTGCCAATGCTGCGCTCGAACGGTCAGAGAAACAATCATAAAACCGAGGTGGGGAGCTTGTGTTATACTGCCAGCAGTGGTGACGCAAGCCTCCGGAGAAACTACGTGGCGCTGTCTTTTATCGTAAGCGTGTTGCAGCCTGTGGCTGTGTCGCACCGGGCTAAGCAGTGACGAGACGGAGGCTACGTAGATGTGTGTGCAGTGCTCGCCACATCACGCCTCCCCTCCCCCCCACGACACGCTCAGGACCAGCTTTCCTGAGCGTGTCGCGAAAGGAGCGGGCTGCGACGTCGGTGACTGTGGAAGGACGCCAGTTGAACGAGTGGCGCTGCCAGGTTAGTTCGCCGCGTTGTGTGCGGGCTTGAGTGGGCCAATCGAGACGCGCACGTCGTTGCCGTTCAAGCGCAAGGGGAAGTTCTTGTCATCGTGATGGACAAATAGATAGGGGCCGCTGTAGGGTGGCTGGAAAGGCCGGCAGACAGTGTCGTCATGGAGGAAAGCATGCATGCACGATGCTAGCTCTTTGAACACAAAAGATGTGGGCTTGCTATGATGGGCTGCACGAGCAAGCGTTAGGCAGCGATGATGCGTCGGAGCCGAACAACAAAATCTGTGGGATCTGACGTCGCAGTGGTGGATGGCAGAGCTGCAAGAATTTCACCTGGCAGACGGAGTGGTTCCCCGTAGACGAGCTCTGCAGGTGTAGCATGGATGTCCGGCTTGAAGGTGGCGCGATGACCGAGAATGGCCACGATGACTGGGATGGCCTCGAGCCAGGTTGAGTCTGTGTGGCACATTATGGCGGCTCTGAACTGTCGGCGAAAACACTCGATCATTTCGTTGGCACAGGGATGGTAGCTTGTGGTCCTCAAGCGTTCAAACCCGATGGTCAATTCCAGGAGCATGAATAAGTGAGACTAAAACTGTCGCCCCTGGTCGGTGGCCAAGCGGTGGGGAGCGCTGAAACGGGCAATCCAGCCGCAGAACAAGGCCGAGGCGACGTCTTCGGCAGTGATTCCCTCGAGAGACCATGCTTCGGGCCATCGAGTGTAGTGGTCGATGGCGGTGAGGCACTAGCGGTAGGATCCTTCCGCGGGAAATGGTCCTATGATGTCGAGGTGGACGTGCTTCCACCGACCTGAGGGCTGAGCGAATATCCCGAGTGGGGACCTGACGTGCCTGGTAATTTTTGCATGTTGGCAATAAATGGAGGAGCGCACCCATGTGCGACAATCTCACTACATGGAAAGCCAGACATAGCGGTCAACCATGAGGCATGTAGAGGCACGTATGCCGGGATGGCTGAGGTGGTGGAGCTGGTTGAAAAGACCACGGCGATGGCGCCGGGGCACATAGGGCCTGCTTCGTCCTGTCGACATGTCGCAGCAGATAGTTCTTGCCAACCCTGCAATGGAGACTGCTTTTAGCTGAGTGGAAGAAGCGCCCTTGAGAAGTTTCTGCATCTTGGCTACAAGAGAGGCGATGTGGGCTTGTTGGTGAAACATTAAAAAGAAATTTATGTAGCGCGAGGCGAAAAACGAACACAGGAAAGAATAGACTGAGCAGACAGGGCACTACTTCCAACACATTTTAGCATTTGTGGATGGGGGAGGGAATAGTACAGGTCTGTCACGTCAATTGAGAAGGCTCTTAGCCCTTCATTTTCATGAGCTTCCATGAACCTTACCATACTATCAGATCTCTTGACTAAAAACGGACCTCGGACTTCGAGAAGATTTAGTTTGTCTAACAAAAAAAAGCAGCCAGTTCTTTCTGGCAAGTACCTATTGCCGAGACTATTACTCGAAAAGCAGTGTTACTTTTGTGAGTTTTGCCCAAAAAATACATCGAGGCTATTCTTCTTACTTTTTAATTACTTTTTAGAGTTCCAACTACGTTCATGTTTTTGCACAATAGGATAGCCTTTGCTTTTACTTTGTTCAACGATACGCCATATTTTACTTGCAACACCCTAGAAATAGCATCATTGGATTTTTCCAAGAAGCATGAACGCGAAAAAACTGCGAAGCCACCTTACTTATCTCTTTGCAAAACACACAGCAAATTATTGTCCAGGTACGACAAAACACGCTTAACAGGAATGTGAGAACACACAAGTTTACAACGCGAAATGGCGTCTACTCCTTCAGAGGTAATCCTTTCCTCCTCACCTTCAGTCGCACGACGTGCCACCTGGCGAACGACAGTCAGGAGTTCAGAATTTGTCCTCTCACTTTGAAGCACGAACTTCGGCCCTAATTCTAGGACTTGAATGGCGTCATCAGGAAGCTGGAGGTCTTCATAAACATGAACCTTTCCCTTGGCCATCCGTCGAAAACTGGTGACCCGCTCACGAAGCTAGTGCAGCTGAGGCATCCAAAGAGCTTCGGTAGCTTGCCAAGCCAATTGCAGGTACCTTTTCAGCAGAGATGCAGTGACAGATGAATCAAAGGATGTATGAAGATGTGCGCGAAGACGAATTCTATGCAAGCGAACGCGGCGATACAATTCAGCGCGTGAAATCTTGAGAATCCTCTTTGTATGGCCAAAGGAAGGCGAAAAGCCCCCGCAAAGTGAGAGGACTTCATCCGGAATAATACCTTTGTGGATGCAGAGACTGAGCGTACGCGCCCGGCACGTCGCGTTGACGATGAAGCCTACAATACAGCTTGGGTCTTGAGGAACAAATAGAAAGTGGCCCGTTGTACGAGAAATGTAGTCGACAAGATTGTCGATGTGGGCTTGTTGGTGAAACATTTGAAAGAAATTTATGTAGCGGGAAGCGAAAACCAACACAGGAAAGAATAGACTGAGAAGACAGAGTGCTACTTCCAACACATTTTAGCATTTGTGGGTGGGGGAGGGAATAGTACAGGTCTGTTCAGCTCGAAAGATGACGGTGGGTGAGGGCCTTGAACGTGAGATCGTGAGTAGCAGCAAATGTGGGAACCGCTTTCGTACAGGTAACGCTGCTTGGTGATCTGGCTGGTGACGAAAATGTGACGGCTTCTGGGTTGGCAGCTGGCGGCCGTCTCTACGAGGTGCTGCTGTCGTTTTCCGCATGTCCTATTGAACAAGGTGATCGACATTGCCGGGGTTTGTCACCAAAGCGTCGGTCATAGTAGCACGGATAGTTGATGTGAGGTTGCGGCATGAGGTGGGGTTTCGGTCGCGGCTTGGTGAATGGCAGCGCTGTCGTATTGAAAGACGTTCACCCAGGCGTTGTTTGTTAGGGGTGAGCCGTCGAATGATGTCGTCGATACTACACGCGTGCTCCGTGGCGTTCGACAGTGCGGCGACAGCCTGGGTGGTGGGTGAAAACTGTGGTAAGGAGGCCTCAACGACGTGATCAGCAATTTCCGCAAGTTCGTCGAGCGGTAGCCTCTGTTTATAAACGTATAAACGTAGTAGCAACAGCAGGGCAAGCATGCCGATTCTGCTCTTCGGATGGTTAGAGAAAACAATCATGATACCAAGCTTGGTAGCTTCGGTTATATAGCAAGCAAATGTGACGTAAACCTCCGGTGAAACTGCGTGGCGTTCTATTTTATCAGAAGCGTGTTGCAGCAAGTAGCTGCGTCACGCCGGGCTAATCAGTGACGAGACGAAGGCTGCACAGGTCTGTGCGCAGTGGTCACCACACAAGCTGTTGGAATAAGTGGAACCATCGGTGTAAACATGTGTGCGGTAAAGCACGTTTCATCCAACAGTGACAAAGTGAACTTCTTCAAAGCTAACGGTGACATAGGTGCCCTCTTGACAAGTTCAGGAACCGATAAGCGAACGTCATGTTGACGGAGACTTCATAACGCAGATGCCGGACGCATCGCAGGTTTGAGCTGCGGTGGCTGCATTTCCGATGGAGGCGGAAATGTCGTAGGCCCGTGTGCTCAGATTTGGGTGCACGTTAAAGAACCCCAGGTGGTCGAAATTTCCGGAGCCCTCCACTACGGCGTCTCTCATAATCATATGGTGGTTTTGGGACGTTAAACCCCACAAATCAATCAAATCGCAGGTTTGAAGCCAGGTGGTAATCCAGATTGCCAATCGTCAAGACACTGAAAAGTTCCTCCTATCATCACAAGAAGGTGCGACGACAACAACAACGACGACCAATACTAATGCTGATGAAGTTGTACGTGCCGATCTTAGCGTTTTCATTGACGGACATCACGTTACAGCACTGGTCGACACCGGCGCCGACTTCTCTATCATGCGACAAGAGCTTGCCGAGCGCCTTATAAAGGTCAAGACACCGTGGACAGGGCCGCACGTAAGGAGTGCTGGTGGTCAGCTGATGACTCCCACGGGTACGTGCACCACTCCGCTTTGCATCGGGGATTCTAGCTTCGTGGCCACCTTCGTCTTGGGGCCAGACTGCTGTAAAGAGTTGATTTCGGGCATGGATTTTCTTCAAGATCGTGGCGCTGTTATCAACATCCGTCAACGTATGGTGACGTTTTGCGCACATCCGTATGCCGACAACAGCAGCGACGAACCACGCAGCCGTTCGCGAATAGCCGACAATGTGACACTCCCACCGAGATCCTGCAGCCTTGTGTCGGTGCCCAGTGCGTGGCCTTGCTATAAAGATGTGATAGCGAAGCACATAGTCGCTCTTTTGTTCACGCAAGGCATTTCCATCGCGAGGGGCGTCCTGGTGCTTACTGGTGGACCGGCAGAATCTATAAGGGTACCGCATTTGCCTACTAGGACGATGTAGACCGAACCGGGGATTGTTTTGCTTTGCAACCAGATGACGCGACTGTCCCCACCTCGACAACTTTGTCGGTGGACATCTGCTCCACACTACCACCCTCTGATTGGAAGCGCCTTCTTGAACCTATCCACAAATTCGAAGACTGGTTTTCGCGTGCGTCAAAGGTCCAGCAAACACCATTGACCAAGCGCCGCATCATTACTGAAGACAACACGTGACCGATTCGGCAGAACCCCTACCGTGTGGCTCCGAGACAGCGCGAGCAGATTCAGAAGCAAGCACACAATGTGCTCGCGGATGACGTCATACAACCTTTGAAAAGTCCTTGGGCGTGAAAAAAGACGACAGCTTGCACTTCTGTATGGATTATCGCAAGTTGAACCAAGTCACGAAGAAAGACGTCTATCTACTGCCCCGCATAGAAAATTCACTCGATCGGCTGCGTCATGCGCGCTATTTCTCTTCAATGGACCTCCGAAGCAGCTACTGGCAGATGGAAGTCGACGAAGGAGATCTTGAAAAAACTGCCTTTGTGACGCCCGATGGCCTATACGAATTTAAGGTGCATCTTTTTGGGTCGTACTCTGCGCCAGCCACTTTTCAGCGGCTCATGGACACCGTACTATCAGGCCTGAAGTGGAAAACATGCTTAGTCTATCTGGACGATGTTATTGTATTCTCAGCAGCATTCGAGGGAGCATCTCAGCCGTTTATTCACCGTCCTCCAAGCCATACGTTCAGCCGGCCTTACTTTAAAACCGGAAAAATGTGATTATGGTTTCAATAAACTCAGCTTCCTAGGCCACGTCGCCAGTCACGAGGGCGTTCGAACTGATCCGGCCAAAACAGACGCCGTAGCGCTATTCTCTGGACAACGTGACAATAAGGCTGTGAAACGCTTCTTAGGGTTGTGCGCCTATTACCGGAAATTTATCGAGGACTTTTTGTCTATTGCGGCGCCATGGACACGACTCACACGTGGGGACGTCCCCTTCTTTTGGGGTGAACAAGAGCAAATGGCATTCAATGAACTACGACAACGCCTGCAAACACCTCGAGTCTTTGTGCACTTCGACCAGGAAGCCCCTACAGCACTTCACACTGACGCCAGCAATGTAGGTCCGGATGCTGTTCTGGGGCAGTGGCAAGACGGCTGTGAAAGAATAATAGCCTACGCGAGCAGAATTCTCTCTCGCATGGAGAAAAACTACTCAACTACCGAGAAGGAGTGTCTCGCCGTGGTGTGGGTGGTCTTAAAATTTCGTCCATATTTATACGGCCGCTCCTTCAAGGTTGTTAGCGACCATCCCTCTTTGTGCTGGCTTACCAACCTTAAAGATCCATCTGGCCGTTTGGTGGGCTGGAGTCTAAGGCTTAAAGAGTTCGACATGACCATCGTCTATAAATCTGAGAAGCGGCACACCGACGCCAGCTGTCTATCACGGTCGCCAGTGGAGACTGTCGCTGGTGATGACGAAATTATCGACGCGGCATTCTTGAGAGTCATCAACACGGCCACTATTGCACGAGAGCAGTGCAGTGACCCCGAGCTGTTACCACTCACTGAATATTTAGAAGGAGGACGTAAAGACAGGCCGTGGTTAGTTGCCAGAAGACTGCCATCTTTTTGCTTGCGTAACGATTTTCTTTATAAAAAAAACTTCTCACCGGCAACCCATACTTGCTCGTCGTGCCTGCGTCTCTTCAAAAAGAAATTATGGAAGCGTACCATGATGAAGAAACTTCTGGTCATCTAGGCAATACTCGAACATTGTGCCGACTACGATTCAAGCAGTGCTGGCCAAAGTTACCTGTTCCTGTTGATCATCACGTGCGAACTTGCACCGACTGCCGAAGACGCAAAGCACCTCTCATCAAGCCAGCTGGTCTTTTACATCCGGTCGGAGCACCAGCGAAGCCGTTCGCCCAGATTGGAATAGATTTCCTGGGTCCTTAACAACTTCCTAAACAGGGAACAGATGGATTATTGTGGCCACCGATTAGCTGTCCCGGTATGCGGAGACTAGAGCCATGTAGCGCTGCACAGCAGCAGAAGTTGCTCAGTCCTTCATCGGAAACATCGTCCTTAGGCATGGCGCTCCGACATCAGTGATCACAGACAGAGGACCTGCCTTCACCGCAGAGCTTTTAAAGTCGGTTCTCAGACTCAGCGGTACAGCTCACCGGAGAAAAACTGTATATCATCCGCAGACAAACGGACTGACGGAGCGCCTCAATAGGACCCTCACAGATACGATCAACATATACGTTGGCACGGAACATAAAAACTGGGATCATATATTGCCATACCTGACCTTCCCCTTTAATAGCGCTTGACATGAAATCGCTGGAATGACACTGTTGAGTCTGATCTATGGTTGCGAGGTCAAGACAACGTTGGCCGCCATGTTGCCGCATGAGTGTGGCAACATCCATGTAGACACCGAAGAATTCACGCAGCGCGCCGAAGAAGCCAGACAGCTCGCGCCTGTGTGCATCTGTCATCAACAGCATCAAGATGCACAACAGTACGACCCCCGACACAAGTTCATTAGCCACCAGGCGACAAGGTCTGGGTGTGGATTCCGATACGTCAATGTGGACTGTCGGAAAAACTGCTAAGACGGTACTTTGGCTTATACAGAGTCACGCGACGCTTGAACGACGTGAACAACGAAGTTGTTCCCGACACTGACTTTAGTTTTAAGCGCCAAAAGCATTTACCCGAAGTCGTGCACGTCGTGCGTACGAAACCTTATTTATCGAGTTAATTAGCTCCCGGTTACTATGTTGACGCGACCAAGTCATACGCCTTGTAGAGCGCTTATGTTACGCATCGGAACGATGCTTCTTTCGAAAGGAGGCAAATGTCACGTGCTTGTCAAAAAGAAAGACAATTGCAGTTATGCATGTCTCATGAAGTACAATGAAATGGATGAAAAAGAACAACTCTCTTGCCCGTTCTATTAAAAGGACCGACTTGCTTCTGGTGTCTCAATCTCTGCGGCAAGACCTCTGTTTTGACGTCGTGACAATATGCCCTGGTATTTCGTCACAAATCCTCACAGCCCTGCCGTGTCGGTCTAGTGGCTAAAGTACTCGGCTACTGACCAGCAGGTCGCGCGATCAAATCCCGGCTGCGGCGGTTGCATTTCTGATGGAGGCGGAAATGTTGTAGGCCCGTGTGCTCGGATTTGAGTGCACGTTAAAGAACACCAAGTGGTCAAAATTTCCGGAGCCCTCCACTACGGCGTCTCTCATATTATTATGGTAGTTTTGGGACGTTAAACCCCACAAATCAATCAATCAATCAAGAACTCCTCAGAATGAAGCATGGGCCTCCACGCTGTCAATCACGCTAAGTAATTTGACAGAAGCCGTGATAGATGACGCATGTGCGCTCTCAGCGTTTTGACAATGATATTGTCACGGGGTCGTGACGTGGCCGACAACAGGAGACTTTGTGTTGGAATTTATCTGTTTATTTGGGCGAACCTGTGCCCGGTAAACGGAAATTCCGATTACAGTAGCAGTCTTGAACTGATAGAGGCGAACGGAGCGTCGGCCGTCGATCAACTATACTGACAAGGGGCGAAGCGCGTCGGAATTTATACTCTTGCCGTCGAATGTTCTAGCGTTATCGCTGGAGGTGGCGTAGGTTCCGGAATAATCTGTACCGTTCGCAGGGGTTTCGTGATGTTATCAAAATGATCTACTATAGACCGGAAGCTTCTCGAAAACTGCAGGCGCGGTTTGCGCTTAAAATCGTGTAGTGTTTTGCGACGATAACAAAACTTGGAAAATAGATCGTGGCATTGCCCCCCTCTGAAAAAAGCATCGTCTCGGTGCTTTAACTAAAGATGAAGGTGCAACTCTAATGCAAGAAAGTACAATGAATAAATTACGATACAATAATATTACAAAAAACACTTGCAGTTTGTTAACGCGGATGCAACAGCTTGAGGCGCGCGACATGGACGACTTCAGGTCGTGATCGACCTCGTTGAGCGTTCGTGATGCCGTCGGGGACAACCGCGTAATCAAGCGGGTCGAGATGTCGAACCACCCTGTATGGTGCGAAGTACCGTCGCAGAAGCATTTCACTTAGTCCACGTCGGCGTATCGGCGTTTACACCCAAACACGTTCACCGGGCCGGTATTCTACGAAGCATCTTCGAAGATTGTAACGGCGGCTGTCGGTCGTCTGTTGAATCTTGATACGGAGACGCGCGAGTTGTCGGGCGTCTTCGGCGCGTTGAAGGTACTCACTCACATCGAGGTTTTCTTCGTCGGTGGCGTTGGGTAACATGGCATCGAACGTCTTTGCCGGGCTCCTTCCGTAGACCGATTTGTATGGAGATATCTGCGTCGTCTCCTGCACCGCGTGTTGTATGCGAAGGTCACGTACGGAAGAATTGCGTCCCACGTCTTGTGTTCGACATCGACGCACATTGACAGCATGTCGGCGATCGTCTTCTTAAGCCGCTTGGTGTGGCCTTCGGTTTGTGGGTGGTACGCTGTCGTGCGGCGGTGGTTTGTTTGGCTGTATTTCAAGATTGCTTGAGTTAAGTCGGCAGTAAATGCCGTTCCTCTGTCGGTGATAAGGACCTCCGATGCGCCGTGACGTAGGACGATATTTTCGACGAAGAACTTAGCTACCTTGGACGCACTGCCTTTTAGCAGTGCTTTTGTCTCGGCGTAGCGAGTGAGGTAGTCGGTAGCTACCACGATCCACTTGTTTCTGAAAGCCGACGTCGGGAACGGCCCCAGTAGGTCCATACCAATCTGCTGGGAAGGTCGGCAAGGTGGTTCAATTGGCTGCAGAAGTCCCGCTGGCCTGGTCGCTGGCCTTGTCGGCGTCGCTGACTGTCCCAGCATGTCCTCACATAACGAGTGACGTTGGTGGTAAGACGTGGCCAGTAGTACCTTTCTTGTATCCTCGCGAGCGTGCGAGAAACAGCGAGGTGCCCTGTCGTTGGATCGTCGTGCAGGGCCGGCATGAGATCTGGTCACAGAGCTTAAGGCACCACAAGGAGGTGCTTAGCTCGAAGCGGTGAAAAGGTTTTCTTTTGTAGAAGACCGTTTCGCAGGAAGAACGACGCAAGCGCGCGCTTGAATACCTTCGGGGCTTCGGCGGTCCTGCCTTTGAGGTATTCTATTAGGGCCTTAAGTTCTGGGTCAGCCCACTGTTGTTTAGCGAAGTCATCGGTAGTTATCGTTCCCAAGAAGTAGTCGTCATCCGGGTCGTCTGGTATTGGTTGGTGGACAGGCGTACGAGAGAGACAGTGGGCGTCGGAGTGTTCCTTGCCGGACTTGTAAATGACAGTAATGTCGTATTCTTGAAGTCTCAGGCTTCATCGTGTGAGGCGACCTGAAGGGTCCTTCAAGGTGGCTAGCCAACACAAGGCGTGGTGGTCGCTCACAACTTTGAAGGGCCTGCCGTGGAGATAGAGGCGAAATTTCTACGTATCCCAGATGATGGCGAGGCACTTCTTTTCTGTTGTGAAATAATTGGCTTCTGCTTTGGATAGCGACGGGCTGGCGTAACTAATAACCCTTTCAAGTCCGTCAGCCCTCTGCACAAGAACGGCGCCAAGACCTACGCTGCTTGCGTCAGTGTGTATTTCTGTCTCGGCGAATTCGTCGAAATAGGCAAGTAACGGAGGCGTCTGGAGGCGATGTTTAAGCTCCTGGAAAGCGTGTTTCTGTGGCGTATCCCACTTGAACTCCACGTCGGCCTTGGTAAGGTTAGTGAGAGGATCGGCAATGCGGGCGAAGTTTTTCACGAACCACCTATAATAGGCGCACAGGCCCAGAAATCGGCGCACCGCCTTCTTGTCAGTGGGCGGCGGGAAGGCGGCAATGGCGGCTTTTTCCGTGGATCGGGACGAATCCCAGACTTGCTAATAACGTGCCCCAGAAACAAGAGCTCCACATACGCAAATCTGCACTTTTCTGGCTTGAGTGTGAGTTCGGACTTCCTAATGGCTTGAAGTACAGCTTCAAGGCGCCGATGATGCTCGTCGAAACTCGAGGAAAGCACGACGACGTCGTCCAAGTACACAAGGCAAGTCTGCCACTTTCATCCTGCCAGTACTGTATGCATAATGCGTTGAAAAGTTGCAAGCGCTGAGCAAAGGCCAAAGGGCATCACCTTAAACTCGAAGAGGCCGTCCGGTATTATAGACACCATCTTCTCTCGGTCTCTTTTGTCGACTTCGATTTGCCAATAGCCAGTCTTGAGGTCAATTGACGAAAAGTACTTCGCGTTATAGAGCCGATCAAGTGCGTCGTCTATTCGTGGGAGAGGATACACGTCCTTTCTTGTGATTTTGTTCAAGCGGCGATAATCGACGCAGAAACCTTGGGTCCCATCCTTTTTTAACACCACGGGGGATGCCCATGGAATCTTGGACGGCTGGATAATATCGTCCCGCAGCATTTCATCAACTTGTCTCTTCATGGCCTCACGTTCTCGCGTCGAAACCCTGTACGGACTCTGACGGAGTGGTCTGGCATTTTCTTCGGTTATGATGCGATGTTTCGTGATTGGGGTCTGCCGAATTTTGGATGACGACAAAAAGCAATCTTCGTATTGCAGGAGCAGGGCCTTGAGCTGTTCTTGCTTATGGTTCAGAAGTCTGGGATTGGCATCGAAAGCTATGGGAGGGGCTTGGTTCCTTTGAGCAGGTTCCTCAGAATGGGCGAGGTCGAAGGCATTGGTGGCTTCGTCAAATTCTTCGATGTATTCGATGTTCCTTTGTTCACATGTTTGTACTCATTGCTGAAATTCGTGAGCATAACCGTTGCTCTGCCTCCCCGCAGCTCTGCAATTCCTCTTGCGACGCAAATATTTCGGGTGACCTACAGATGCTGACTGCCTTCAATGACGCCTTCCAAATCAGGTGATTTAGGAGCGCCGACTGAAATAATGACGCTTGATCGAGGCGGAATGGCGACTTGTTCTTCCAGCACATTCAAGGCTTGGTTTCATGACGGCGTGCGCGGCGGTAGTGCTTCTTCTGTGGATAACGCTATCGACTTTGTTTTTAGGTTGACGACAGCACCATGGAGGCATAAGAAGTCCATGCCAAGGATGACATCTCTCGAGCAATGCTGTAGGACTGCAAAGTCTGTAGGATAAATACGGCCGTTAATGGTGACTCTCGCTGTGCACATTCCTGCAGGCGTAACGAGATGACCTCCGGCTGTGCGGATTTCAGGGCCTTCTCAAGCTGTTCTAACTTTCTTAAACTTCGCGGCGAACGGCCCACTGATGACGGAGTAGTCGGCTCCAGTACCGACGAGAGCAGTCACACTGTGGCCGTCGATAAGAACGTCGAGGTCGCTAGTTCCCCGTCTCGCATTGCAGTTAGGGCGTGGTGTCGGGTCACAGCTGCGTCGGCTTGTTCCGCTGCTTCCATGTTGCGTCGTCAGGCCACCTTCGGTAAGTGAGCTTTCGACGTCAGGACTTTGCCTGGTTGGCGTTGTGTTCGGAAAGCTTCGTCGCGGCGTCGTCGTTGGAGGAGGATCTTCGGTAGTTCGTCACACAGCAACCGCACCTCCATCGGTTGCTGCCCTTCGTTTCCCGGATACGGGCTAGGAGACCGGCCCCGCGTACGAGAGGTACTGGGATTGATACCCCGCACAGGAGTCTTTGCGTTGGAATTTATCTGTTTATTTGGGCGAACCTGTGCCCGGTAAACGGAAAGTCCGATTACAGTAGCAATCTTGAACTGATAGCGGCGAACGGAGCGTCGGCCGTGGATCAACTATACTGACAAGCGGCGAAGCGCGTCGGCATTTATACTCTGGCCGTCGATTGTTCTAGCGTTATCGCTGGCGGATGCGTAGGTTCCAGAATGATTTGTACCGTTCGCAGGCTGGGCGTGATCTTATCGAAATGATCTACTACAGTCCGGAAGCTTCTCGAAAACTGCAGGCGTGGTTTGCGCTGAGAATCGTGTAGTGTTTTGGTACGATAACAAAACTTGGAAAATGGAACGTGGAAATATTCGTTGTGACCGGCTGCTATATTGCGATAACAATGGTTGCCATTGTCGATGAGCATCTTGGAAAGCTGACACACGTCTGAAGTGCTTGGGCTTGTACGCTCTGTAGTGCACTGGTTTAGGCTTGCACTTGTTAGACAAGGCAGGAAAGCTGTACCAGAGAAGTCTGAGAAAGAGTGTTGTATAAAGCTGCAACATTGAGTGCATGGAGGCGCCCCATGATTTTCCGGCCACGAACTTGAATACAATCTCAATCCCGATGAGCTTTTTCTTCAGGTATGCGACATGTAGACTGCAGGCTAAGTCACGATCTACAATGACACTTAGGAAAATATGACTACTTCTATATGCAACTGATTGGCCATCAATGCACAATGAGTAGAGAGACACCGGTTTACGGTTAAACACCACCACTGTGCATTTTTCTTGGGGGATAGGCCAACTTTGCTCGCGAAGATGTGCCGATGTCCTTGTTGCCACCTTCTGTATTCGTGCACCCACTAGAGGCTTTGTCACGCATGCCCAGATGTAGATATCACCAGCGTCGACAGATATACAAGCCGTCTGTGGCAGCATTTCAGTGAACCCCACCAGAACCATGTTGAAAACAGTCGGACTCAAAACGCCACCTCGTGGCAGCCCACGACTCGTGCAAGGGTTATTCACAGGCCCTCAGCTAGGACAAACATCAATGCCTTCGTAAAGCAGCTTCCTACCTATCGAAAGATACGACCTCCAAGGTGAGCTGATTCGTGAGCATTGGGAACGGCTTCATTGGTCGCGTTATCATATGCATTTTTTACATCTAAGAAAAGAACTACCGGCTGCCGCTTCTTAGCTTTTTGCTGCTGAGCCAGGGTCACTAAGTCATTGACTCTATCGACTAAATACCGACCACATCGAAAGCCGGCCATATTAACAGGAAAGATGTTACATAGTTATAGGTAACATTCTATGCGTGTATGCAGCATTCTCTTCATGACCTTGCCGACGCAGCTTGCTAGTGCTATGGGCTAGTATGATGCCAGATCCTAAAGAGGCTTCCTGCGCTTCAACAAAGGCGCCATGCGACTGCATTTTCACTTACCCGGCCCTACACTATCATGCCGTGAATCGTTGAAAAATATCCCATAGAAAGCGTTGTGCCTTCGGACCCAGGTGACGTAAGGCAGCATAGGTTACTCCATTCAGCCCTGTGGACGATGAGCGCCTGGACATGTTCAGTTATGCATCAAGTTATTCCATAATAATGTAACCTACATTTGCTGATCCCGTATGACCGGAAAGTCCTGTGGCAATAGGTCAACTGGTATACATATGTAGCCGGTGATCGTTGCACAAAATTCACCAGGAACATCAAGCGGTTTGTTGATGTAGCGCCATAGCAGCGAAGCGATATCGCTGTTGCGGATGCAAGCGAATGCCACGAAGAGTCCTCCATACGGGAGAAAAACGCTTGTGAGGGTCTAGCAAGTCACAAAAACTCTTTCATCGTGTTTTGTGGAGTGTGCGCATTCAACGCTGGTTTTTTATTTTTGTTGAAAGCGTCTAGACTCTCCGCGGTCATTGATTGATTTCGTACGTCTGTATCGTCTTTCCGCACGCCCACAGGCACCTAGAAGTTGCTTCAACTTTTGATCGAGTGCTGTACGTCTCGATTCTTTCGAGCATATCTTCGTAGAAGTATCTATTGCACACCGAATCACTCCTTCAATCGTTTCCGGTGGTTCATGCATGCACTAGTCCTCCACTGATATCTGATACTCTTCTCCGTCAATACGTCTCTAGTGTCTTGGAAAGCAAAACAGTCTAGAACTCTTATTGTGATGTACATGGGAATATGGTCACTGTCATGAGTTTCAATATCTCTGGACCACTCGACTTTCATGATAATACTATGGGACACTAATGTCAAGCCCAGACAAGTACTATATGTTACTCTTCGGAGATAAGTCAGGCTGCCGTCGTTCCGCACCTGAAGCCCGTGATCTGATGCGAGATCAACAAGGTTCGTGCCTCTTCAGTTTATCCTGATGCTTTCCCACAATGAATCATGGGCGTTGAAGTCACCCATAAATATCCAAGGGGCTGGAGCCATTGCAAGTATATAATTTATAATCTGTTGATCAAGTCAACGTGACGCTGGTATATATGCACCCATCAAGGTAAGTGACAACTTCTTCTGACATAAGGACACACGCAGTGATTTCCATCGTGAGGCTCTACAGTTTGGTGCACATATGTCAGTTCTTTACAGATGAACGCAGCAGCTTGACTTCGCTCAATGCACGATGAAGAAATGATTGATTCATAGACCAACAGTCGCGGTAATTTTGAAAATTGCGGTTCGCAAATGACGATGATGGGAAACTTGTTCTCAAAAATGAACTGTTTAAATTCAGGCATTCTTAACTGTAAATCTCGGTGTTCCACTGTCCTATCGAAGCCCGCTTGACTTTTTCTTGGAAAGGCTAATGTGGTGTATGGTGCGCCATCTTGTTACTGAAGGCCGGCAAGAACTGGTTCTAGTGTTTCCGAGACTTGCAGCGGGCGTTTAGCTGCATGATTGTGCAGACTAGCTAAAATAGTACAGATAACACTCATCAACACCTCAAAAGAGAAAAAAAACTTGTGCCTCTTGAGCGGATAAACTGCCTGCTGTAGATGTAGCCATTGTCGACTGTCCAAGCTGTGGTTCCGTAGGCACGTGTACCCGCAGTAAAGCAGGTCAGTCAGAGTCAGATGCTCTCTTTCGTGCCACAGTGTCTTTCTACACCACTGGACGTATCACACCTAGTTGCGGGGGAGGTCGCTGTGGTCGTGGCAGCGGCGTAAGTGAAGGCACGTTCGGCACAGGACTGCTTTTTTTTCGAGCACTGCTGTCGACGGGAACGCCGTCGTTGACCAACCGTTACCGCTTCCTTTCGTGAGGTCTGTCTTCCACCATTTACCTCAGCATTCTCCTCTCATTCCTAAGTACTGCTGACGGGCATTTTTGGAATGAGGCCTTGTGGTTTCCGCCGCAGTTTCTGCATTTTAGGAGAGTAGCTTTGCAAGCCTCTGCTTTGTGGGGATCGGCGCAACGTGGGCATGTTTGTTTGTTGTTACGCACACCTCTAACATGACCTAGTTTTAGAGAGTTGTGGCGCTCTAGGGCGCTTGGGATGTATGGTCGGACAACGTGATGAGAGTGATCAACCTTTAAATGCGTTGGGATGCAATCGCCTCTGAGGGTCAACTTGATGCAACGCGATCTGTCAAGCCAGCATACTTGTAATATGTCAGTAGCCTCAGAATAGTTGGCTTTATCAGCATAGGATCGTCTGCATTCGGTATGGAAACATCAACGCCATAAATGACACCCGTCTTCGCGTACGTCACTATCCTGTGGGATGTAAGCCCTGAGACTGATGCCTCCATGCTTCGTGACAGTTCGCAAGGTATGTAGCGAAGCCAGGTTCTCAACAGCTATAGCCCAGATTTTCTTTCTTGGGTTGAGTCTAATATGTTGTACCTCATTAGGCACAATAGCTTCAAGACGCACCAATATCACTGGCCTGTTTATGCTCTTCAAGTTGATCGTAGAGTCAACATGAACAAAACGTATGGTATATATCATTTAGAACTGCATGCAGCCTTCACGGTAGACATGCTAGCTGGAGAAGACGTGCCGATCATTCTCCGTCTAGCTTTACGCTTCACTGCAGGGGGGGAATTGTCGTCGTCTTTACTTCTCGCCATGTACAGTACAGTGTTGTCATTGGCGCTCTCGTTGTCTCGGCTGTTGCGCTTCTTTGAGGTTGACATCGAAGGCGGCGCCAAGTCCAAACTACGTACTGTGTGGTCTGAATCCATCGCTGCGCCCTGGAGAGCGATGATCCGCAGAAGATGTGTATATTCACAAATAAAACACTTAACTAAATGAGCAGCGTTTGGCAGAGAGGCAGTTTGTCGTTGTCTCCTCATCCTAGAAAATCTTCATTCAGAAATAACCCTTACGGACAGGTCTTTCGTGCGCGCAGAGCAAAGTTAAGATTGCACATATAGCGCTTTCTCGCCCTATTTCAAAGCTTGTTTTAATAACTGTTTTCTCACAATGATACGCGCAAATCAGAAAAAGAGAATTTGCGAACCCTTGATCGAAAAGAACCTTCACCAAAGAATCAAAACAAAGTTTGTTCAAACACGTACCTTGATGTACTGAAGAAAATTTAGAAAGAATCGCAATGAGCTAAATTCCGACGTACGCAAAGCTAAAAAGAGTTATTATGAATGCCCTTTTGCAAAGATTTACGGAGATCCTCCTAAACTTTGGAATGAAGTGAATCATCTGGGACAATTTACCGAAACTAAATGTGTGCTAATGCAAAAGCTTTCCCCCAACACATAAGCGAAGAAGCAGCTATTACGGCTATGAACGGACATTTTGATCATTCGAATTTTTATGTCCCCTTCAGGGCGTCGTACACAAGAAAATATTACCCGTAGAATAAAACTACACAGCTCAATAATTAATCTACGTAACAATGTCACAAAAGGTGCCGATGAATTAAGGGCTGGGCCCTTGAAGCCCGCTGCGAGCCTTACATGAGAATCATTAGCTCATAATAAAAATTTTATGTTTCTCTTTGGTATTTTTTCCTCTCAGTTTAAGCTTGGACGCATATGTCCTTTGCACAAGGGCGGTGCATTAAATGACATTTCTAATTGTAGATCTATTTCTGTTTTGAAATTGCTATCGAAGGTATTTGAGAGTGCCATAAATTGTAGACTAAAAACCTTTCTTTCAAAGAATCAAATCATGATCGAACTCTGCTCCGTATGGTGTCCAGAAAGGCAAGTCCACTGAATTAGCCCTATAAAACGTGAAAGAAGAGACACTAAACAATTTCGAAAAAAATGGCAGCATATCCACGGAGTGAATGATAGATAGTGGGGCGAATCATCCGCCCGTTCATTCGTTCATGCTTACGTCCATCCATGCGTGCGTCTGTGTGGCCGCCCATGCGTCCATCCGCCCTTCCGTGCGTGCGTCTGTTCGTGCATTCGCACGTTCATCTGTCCGTCCGTCCCTGCTTTCGTCCATGCATCCGCTCCTGCGTCCGTCCATGCGTTCATCCGTCCATGCAGCCATTCGTGCGTCCGTCCATGCATCTGTCTGTGTGTCAGTTCGTCCACCTATTCAACACTCCAAGTACCAACATCTCACATCTTTTCATCATATATTCCTCATATAGAAGCACCGCCATGCAGTGGACATTTCAAGTACAGAATGAGAGGAGGCACACGCACACTTTCTTACGGCTTGCGCTTCGTGTCTATTTCCCACCTTTAACCAGCTCGAGTTTATGGTATATACTAGTTCACTGTATTCATGGCACTGTGGCCCAACGCTCGCTAAACCTTTCTAAAACCTAGGAGGTTACATCCAGCGAGCATAACGTAGCAACCCTTTCTTGTCTTATGTGCGTTGTTGAATAAAAAATACGCAGCGTTCGCGTTAACTAAAAGCTGAATTCTCCTGTCTCTCATTCCTCATGAGCAGCCATTGGCATGTACAATGAGCTATCTTTTATTGTTCAACAACGCACAGAAGAAATCTCTTTCCAGCACCACCTTGGAGGTCAAAATGTTATACTTGTTATAGACTACTACAATGGCTACGAAGGACGAACGGGTGCCGCTATAAGTAGCTTCGCCCCTAAAAATATTATATACAGTTGGACTGTTTGTTGACCCTGAGAAGGCTTTCGACAGCGTAAAACATCAAATTCTTGAAGGAAAATTGCTCTCCAGCACCACCTTGGAGGTCAAAATGTTATACTTGTCACAAACTACTACAACGGCTACGAGGGACGAACGGGGGCCGCTATAAGTAGCTTCGCCCCTAAATATACTACATACAGTTGGACTGTTTCTTGACCTGGGGAAGGCTTTCGGTAGCATAAAACATCAAATTCTTGAAGGAAAATTGCATGATTACACATTGCGTGGCGCTGCTCTTAAACTTATTATCACTTACTTATCTCAAGAAAACAATATGCTAAAATTTTAGGCTTAACATCGGCAGAAACAGAACATAACCAAGGCAATCCTCAAGGATATATTTTAATACCCTTATTATAAAATGGTGTACAAAGTTTAGTCGGGTACGCAAATGACACGAATGCATTTTTCTGTGCTGAAATAATGACCGATCTCCAAGTTACTGTAAATGATTATTCAAGACATTTGAAGCAATGGCTCCATGAAAACAAGCTAGCCTTGAACGCAATAAAACAAAAGATATACTTAGGCCGACTAATAAGCCATGCATAACCCTGCGATTCCCCTTCCAGGTCACCATGCTTGGGTGTGTTGAAACAGAGACAGTTTTGAAATATCGTTCGAGGAAAACAGGCCATGGAATGCACATACATGAAAACTTGTCCTTGAATTAGTCAAAACTGTAAGCTGCATATATAGGCTTTCGTGCCTTGTACCATTATGGCTCAAGAAGGCTATATAATACGCCTATTTTAATTCCCGGTTATCCTATTGCACACTAGTATGGGAAGAAACGTCTGTGCAGAGCCGGAACAAATTAAAGGCGTTACAGAAACAAAAGTTATTATAATATAATTTGATAGTTTTGTAGGCTTCCTAGCAAGCTAGGTTCTCACCAGATCTTCATAATTCATAACCCTACTAAACCAAGCTATCTTTACACATACAAACTAATACTTTATACTCGGAAAAACAAATTTTATCAGCATTAATTTGACAGCCAGTGCCGATACACTCACCGAATTTAATCGAGACCAGCTCCCTTTTCCCGCACACGTTACTAAGATTGTCTTCTAAAATTCAACATGCCAACAGTATTGAACAAATTTTGAACTAGTTGTCACTGGTCGCGTAAATTAGGGAGGGAATCACCGGTCTAGTTCCAATCGCTGCTGTGTAAATTCCTTGAATCACACCACGAAAGCATGCAGAAATTCGTGTTGGTCCTTGGTGCGCCAGCGAATGACGGCTGTGGTCCAAACAACGACGCACAGCCAGGAGATGATAACAAACCAAAATATATTCTCGAATATGGCAGAACAAACAACAAAGAAACAAACATAAACACTTGGCAATAATTCAGTACAATACTTCACTAACCACAAGATACTTAAAACAACGGGCTACACAACACAACCAGAATGACTGAAATCAACGGACACAAACAATGCATGAGATTGCACTACAATGGAATCTCATGCATTAACTAGCCTTCTATACTAAACACTTATATACTAAAATGTTCGTCAAATGAATTCAGTCCGAAGTTCTTGGAACAAAGCTTGCATGCTTCAATTCAAGGAAACACTCACTCAAAGTCCAACACCGGTTGTCGACCTATTGCACCTGAGGTTTCTCTTCCAAGAGCTCTAGCATCGTCAAATATCGACACTTCAATAACCAAACTTCTTCGCCAGGTATCACGTCATCCACTCACGCGCTCCGACTGCAGACCACGTCTTTGCCCACGGGCGGTAAGCACACACTTTCTCGTGCTGGTAACACAAGCCTTCACCCGCAGGTGGGAAACCTCTTTATCTCCTGATTTGTCACTGAGGACACAAGTTTTCTCCTGACGGGTGAAAAACTCTGCTCTCCTGCTGCGGCTCCCTCCGCTGCTGGCTCTAATGCACTCGGCCTGGGTTCTCGAAGTTTCTATAGTCGGGTACAACTTAGGAAGGCAGCGGCATTTTGCCCTCAAGGCGGAAGTACACGAGCTTTCACCAATACACGCGCACTTCGGGTGACGTCATGCGCTGGACTTCACAATAACCGCTGACCCAGCCTATGGAGGACATGCCTAACAAGGCCGCCCTCACTTCAAACTGGGCCGTGTACGGTTGGCTGTGTGCGTCTCCCTTCGTGCGAGTGAATTCAAATTGTGTGCGGGGGTCTGTCATGCCGTAAATATTACTGTGAGCTTACGATAGATCATTTGTGCCATGTGTGCTTGTTCTGAGCCGTGATCCAGCGAAGAGAGATTGCAGAGAACATCGGTGACGCTGCGCTGCTCTTTGTCTGGAAAAGGGATCCCGCGGCGAAAAACCGATGCAAACAAACATCGTGCGCGTTTGTTTCTTGCTGTTTTATTTGCACCTAAGTGAAGTTACGACGAGGAGAGTTTGTCAAAGCCTGGTATCTACTGTGAGCCGCGGGTCTGTTTGTGTACTGTGCCCCTGCGTTTCTCGTTGGACGTGGTGAAGTGATGGAGCAAAACCATTATCAGGTTGAATTAGAAAAACGTGCGCAAGTGAAACCAACCTTCCGAGTTCCCTACAGAAAAGATTTGCGACAGCAAGCAAGGGGATCAGGCACCGACGTGGCTACCGGAAACTTACGTGGAGTATTTCTTCAGTTGATGCAGATGACAGCGATTGCCCGGGACGCCACAGCATCAGTGGTGTGTCAGGCTCTGTTGGACATTTCTGTGACGCAAGACTTCTTCATTGAACTTATTTGCTTTCCTGTGGTCCGAATGCCACTCGACAATGACGGCGCTGCCAGCGGTATCAACGTTCGGTTGCGAGCGGATATGTAGCTGGCAACGATGAAAGCGCCGTGACAGCGAAGCACTACAAAAGCACACAAACCATTCAACTACTTTGGAATCTGGCGCCGACATGGCTGCCGGAAACCTACGTGAAGTATTTCTTCGGGTTAGTTACGTTTACCTCTCTGTATACGGTAGGCAATTTAAGAAATCGGCGCCAGATCCCACCGCTGTTCTTTGTTCGGTGCTTTGCTACCTGTCGGCCTTGACCACGAATGCTGTCGCGAGTGATCATATTGCCCCGCCGCGGTGGTCTAGTGGCTAAGGTACTCGGCTGCTGACCCGCAGGGTGCGGGTTCGAATCCCGGCTGCGGCGGCTGCATTTCCAATGGAGGCGGAAATGTTGTAGGCCCGTGTGCTCAGATTTGGGTGCACGTTACAGAACCCCAGGTGGTCTAAATTTCCGGAGCCCTCCACTACGGCGTCTCTCATAATCATATAGTGGTTTTGGGACGTTAAACCCCCCATATCAATCTTTCGAGTTGTCATATTGCTACATGCATGCATACTGATATTCTAGGGGGCGACGCGCGTGTGTGCCTGACGACGAAGACGTAAGGTGGTCTCCGCTCGGTGTCTGGTCTACCGGTCACGCCGCTGCTGCTGCTGGTTTAAAATATATTTCACCCACAGCCTCGTCGATACGGCGTCTCTCTTCCGTAACATATTTGGTGGAGGTGGGACGTTCCCCGTCCTCACCATGAAGCTTTGCAGTGGTCCACCCAGCCTCCAGCCATGGCTTCTAATGATACCCCCCTCACCGTCATCACCTGGAGCATCAGCTACTACGTACCTTGTGATGTCCCATCCCCGTGATCCCGGTACGTTCTCCGCCCAGCCTGGCCTTGACGTCGACTACTGGCTCCGCATGTGCGAGGGCGTTAGCCTGTCTCACCGATGGGACCCAACCATCATGCTCGCCAACGTAATCTTTACTTGGACGGCACCCCGCGTGTATGGTTCGACGCTCATGAGGCCGAGCTCACCAGATGGGACACCTTCAAGGACCGACTACGCGACATCTTTGGGAACCCGTCTGGTCGACAAACGGCCACACGACAAGAACTCGCCACCCGAGTACAGCTATCAACCGAGTCGTATGTCTCGTACATACAGGACGTGCTCGCATTGAGCCCCAAAGTGGATGAGCAAATGACCGAGAGCGACAAGGTGGGCCACATACTGAAGGGCATCGCGGATGACGCTTTGAACTTGCTCGTGTACAACAACGCCACGACCGTCGATATCATAATTAAGGAACGCCACCGCTTCGAAGTAGCCAAAAACTGCTGAATTAGGCCTCAATTTTCACGGCTTCCTAACACGACTGTCACGTCAACCTGCACTGACTTCGGTGCCGTACCACCCTTGCACAAAAATTTCACACGCATCCTTCGTCGCGAGCTTGAGGCGGCCCGTCCAGCGCCGTTTTATGCACTTCCACTCGACCAGGGCACCATGCAAACACCTCCGGTGGTGTCAGTTATTCAGGCAGTCGTGCCGGAAGAAATCGCTAACCTTGGTTTTCCTGTCGCCTGGTCCGTCTCCCCACCGCACTACAGACCGATGCCAGTAAATGCACGACGCCACGACCCGTACACTCTGCCCAGATCCCGCAGTTCGACGGAGTGAAGAACAGCAGATCCCAAGCCAATCTTCTGCTTCCGCTGTCACCGAGTTGGGCATGTCTCATGCTGCTGCCGCTGCACTTGGACGCCCCCCCCCCCCCGTTGGAGCCAATTTTCTTCTTCTCCTCGGCCATACGCGTATCCCCGTCGGTATTCGCCCAGCCGTGGGTATCCTGCTTCCGACGCACCTAACAGCCGCTCCACCGCGCGTTCACCGTCACCGCAACGCCGCTGTTCTTCGTCGCCCCAACCCCACCGCTATCCATCGCCGACTAACTATGGATCTTCCCGGATGGAAAACTAGATAATGCAGCTCCTGGATGTAGTGCTGCATTATGTGCGACTGACCCAAATCCTCTATTGACGCTACCTACCAATAAGAACTTGCTGGAAGTGCATGTGAATGGTCTTTCTTTGACGGCTTTAGTTGACACTGGAGCTCAGGTGTCTATAATGAGTGCTCGTCTGTGTCGCCGCCTCAAAAAAATACTCACACCTGCCGCAACCGAAGCCGTCCGTATCACCAATGGTTGAAATGTAGCCGTCATTTGAATGTGTACCGCTCGCATTAGCCTTGCCGGCGGCCATGTTCTTGTTTTATTTACCGCGCTCGACAGTTGCCCTCATGACGTCATCTTCGGGATGGACTTCTTATCGACACATTCTGCCCTGATTGACTGTTCCGCCGGCACTCTCTGTTCAGAACTTCCTCTTCTCCGGAATTCGCACCCTGAACTTTCGAACAGCATGTGCACCACTGACTTCTTCCGGATACAACCTAAAGCTCTCACATTCGTTGAATTGGCAACAGCCTCTCCCGCGCCCGACAGTGATTATATCGTGAGGCCTATTCCTGATGTTCTCCTGGCACGTGACCTTACTGTCCCACACTCCGTCGTAACCATGGCCTCTAACCGAACATATTTACCTGTTATCAACTTCGGTTTTATAGAAGAAGTGCTACCTGAAGGAATATCCGTCGCCACGCTAAGAACTATAATTGATGACCACGTCACCTGTTTTGTGGCAGACGTATGTCTCGATCACCCACGTCACTCGCAGGACGCCATGTGCCTGGATGCAACATTACGCTCCATAGTCGCCCCTGACCTCGAACTGAGAAGTCAGCCGCGCTCTGCCGCCTTCTGGCTTCATACCGCGACATATTCGAAATAGAAAGCCGTCCACTCAGCGAGACTTCACTCGTCAAGCACCGCAATATAACAGGTGATTCTCATCCCATTCATCGGCGACCATACCGGGTGTCTGCCACCGAGCGTAAAGTAATTCGACAAGAAGTTGCCAAGATGTTAGCCAAGGGAATCATTGAACCCTCTTTCAGCCCTTGGGCGTCCCCCGTTGTGCTCGTTAAAAAAAAAGGATGGCATGTGGCGCTTCTGCGTGGATTACCATCATCTGAATAGAATCACAAAAAAGGATGTTTAGCCTTTACCCCGCATCGATGACGCTCTCAATTGTCTGCATGGCGCCCGATACTTTTCTTCAATAGACCTACGTTCCGGCTACTAGCAGATTTCTGTCGACGAAGAAGACCAAGAGAAGACTGCATTGGTAACTACAGACGGCCTATATCAGTTCAAGGTTATGCCGTTTGGGCTATGCAACGCCCCAGCCACGTTCGAGCGCATGATGGACTCTCTGCTACAAGGGTTCAAATAGTCAACATGTCTCTGTTATTTGACGATGTTGTTGTATATTTCCCAACATTTTAGACCCACCTTGAGCGTTTGTCAGCTAATCTCGACATATTCTGCAGTGCAGCCTTCAATTGAACTCGTCGAAGTGCCACTTCGAACGCCGGCCAATTACAGTGTTGGGTCAACTTGTCGACGCATCTGGTGTGCAGCCGGACCCAGAGAAAATTCGTGCAGTCACCAGTTTTTCTGTACCCTGGTCAGTTAAAGACGTCCGGAGTTTTGTAGGACTTTGTTCCTACTTTAGAAGGTGTTCTAAAGGGACTGACTTGTGGAATGAGCTAAAAACAAAACTGTTCTTTCTAACTCAAACTTTTGTTCAATCCCGATTCATATCAGCCAAACAGCGAAATGATAAACCATGGCTAAATAAGGAACTTCGAGTGCTCATTAACAGAATAGATGGTCTCTATCGCAAATATTGTCACACGTCAGATCTTGAAACATACAAACAGATGAAACTACTTGATAAGAAGATAACTAAAGCTCTGAGGAAAGCAGAGAGAGAATATTTGAGTGATCTAAGTACTAAGGTGAAAACCAACCCGGAACTTGCTGGAAATACATTAAAAGAAAGACAAAGGTTCCTGGTAGTATTTTTGATATAAATGATGGTACTAAATACTTGTCGGACAGTACAAGTAAAGCTGAATGCTTTAACCGGTACTTTCAGTCTGTGTTTTCGGTTTCGTCAGTGGTTCAAACTGCAATGTGCAACACAGTAACGTTATCGGAAATGACGGAGTTTGATATTTCAGAACAAGGTGTTGCATCTCTTTTAAAAAACCATAGTGCGAACTCGGCATCAGCGCGAGATGAAATCTCAAACTTCATTTTAAAGAACTGTGCCCTTTCAATAAACCCATTTGTTTCATTTGTGTTCAGAAATTCTTTATTGCAGGGTGCATTAAGTACCGACTGGAAACGAGCAAATGTAATTGCTATATTCAAGAGTGGTGATAAGTCAAGTACTTGCGACTATCGGCCCATTTTGTTAACGTGTTTGTCCTGTAAGACACTGGAGCATATTATATACACGAACTTGGCAAAGCATCTTAAGATGTCACGGGTCCCGTTAATTAAGGGGGCGATCGGGGGCTCATTCCAAGTGGCGAAGTATCGGCCCCGCCGAACCGCACCACGAAAGCGTGGACAATTTAGAAGTGGTCCTATTTGGCGCGCCAGCAGACGCCGGCTGCGGCCCAAAGAACAAGTCAGAGTCGAGAGTTGATAAACAAAACCAAATTATAATCTCAATAATGGCAGATTAAAACGATACACAAGTATGCACACTCGGCAATAGTTGAATACAATATGTCACCAATTAAACAACGTACTACACAGTACAATCAGCCACACTCGAAACAACGGACACAAACAACAATACGCGCTACAATGCAGTCGCATGCACCGAACAACCAAGACACTTAAAGACTAAAGAGTTCGAAAACTTATTCAGTCAAAAGTCCTTGCAACAAAAGTCTGAATGATACTCTTTCGAGAATCAATCACTCAAAGTCCGGCGCTGTTGTCGTTCCGCTGCCCCCGAAGTTTAGCTTCCAGGAAACTTCGCGTCTTCAATCGGCCGCTCTACAAGCACCAAACTTCTTCGCCTGTAACAGGTCGGCTTCGCACACGCATCTGTTGCCACGCGTCTTCTCTCGCTGGCGGTAGACACACACTCTTGTCTGTAGCACGAGTCTTCACCCCTCAGGTGGAAATCCTCTTGTTCTCCTCCTTTGTTACGGAAGACAAAAAGCTTCGCCCACAAGGCGGAACACCCTACGCACTCTGGCGTGAAATTCTTTTTCCTGCTTTGTCACTGAGGACAAAACCTTCGCCGACGACATGGCGGAACAGCCTACGCACTCTGGCGCATAGTTTCTTCTTCTCCTGATCTGCCATCTCTGCTGCTCGGTTAAATACCTTCCGCACGAGATTCCAGAAAATTCTCATCTTTTCGTCAGCGCGATACGCAGCGAGGGCTGGGGAAAGCGCGAGACGGTTCGAGGGCCATCCGCGGCAGATGACGCAATCCTGCATCACCACGCCCCTTTCCATCAAGAACTTTCCAGGGCTTGCTCGGCCGCCGAAGTGAGGAGGTTCGTCAGCGAACCTACGCTTCCGAGAAGGGAGGGATGGTGCACCCGGGGATCCTTGGGATGTATATTTTCATTTTTTATCGTTGACCTCGAGGCGTCTCTCCCGCGCTTCGTCAAGAGAATTTGGCGGCGCGCCGTTTTTGAGCGCTCGTTTTGTGACATAAGACTAACATTTTTTTTTGTCCAACACAGCACGGTTTCCGGAAAGGGTTTTCCTGCGATACGCAATTCATAGAATTTACACGTGACATTGCCACGACGTAAATTTCGGCAGCCAAATTGATTGCATTTTTTTAGACTTTAGCAAGGCTTTTGACACTGTTACACACTTTCTTCTTTTACTGAAATTATCGTGTCTCAATATATATGCTAACACACTGGCATGGCTACAAGCTTATCTCTCATGCAGATAACAATGCACCATCATCGATAGCGTGTCGTCTCATGTAGACGTCATTTCAGGAGTGCCACAAGGCTCTGTCCTGGGGCCGCTTCTCTTTTTGATTTATATCAATGATCTTGATGACTGCGTGGAAAGCCAAGGGAAGTTGTACGCAGATTACTGCTGCATGTATCGTGAAATGAGTGCACTCAAGATTCCGAACAACTGCTGAAAGACCTTGACTCAGTAATAGCATGGGGCAGTACATGGAAAATGCAGCTTAACGTGTTAAAGTGCTGTGTCGTTATGTTTACTAAGAATAAGCACACTTTTATCACAAATTACTTCATGGAAAGGATACCATTATTCATGGTAACTGAATACAAGTATCTTGGCGTCGTCATCAACAGCACACTATCGTGGAATGATCATGTTCGTATGGTATCAGTTCAAGCCAGTCGCGTGTTGAACTTCCTACGCCGCAATTTCAGAACAGCCCCCTCTGTTCTTAAACAAGTTTTTTACGCTTCAAATGTACGCCCGATTTTAGAATATGCTTGCACTGCCTGGGACCCTGTCACAACGTTAAATATTGATGCATTGGAGCGCATTGAGAAACGTGCCGCCCGGTTTGTGACAGGTGGTTACGACTTCACCAGAAGGTCTAGCGAAATTGTTACTTCACTTGGTTGGCCATTACTCTCAAGGCGTAAATATATCAGGCTATGTCTTTTATACAACCTAATAAACAACGAAACTGGGGTCGATAAAAACAGATACATCCGACCACCAACATACATCTCATCACGACGGGACCATCCTTTGAAACTGTGTGAATATATGTGCCGAACATCAACGTATGCAAATACTTTTTTTTCCTAAAACGATACACGAATGGAACAGTCTTTCAAAAAACATTGTGACCGCCCCTTCCCCAGCGTTTTCTTCTCTATTAAAGGAGTATGTTGTCACACAATGATATTGTATGCTGTGATTTAGGTATTTTTATTTGCTTTTTATTTATTGTGTGCCGTGCAATTCAACTTGTCCCCACTGATTTAAATGTACTTTGAATTTGTAAACCGCCCTACAACAATGTCCCCAGAGGGCGCTGTAGGTATAAGTATAAATAAATAAATAAACACAAAGCTTTGTTGCTGCCAGGTGAGCGCGCAAATGACTGATTGGCGGCAATAGTCTGATAAAACAGCGTCGTTTAAGTGTTGTGTAGCACTGTCGGTCAATTGCTTTCCACCAATGCTAACATTTAGTGACTAACACGCGCTGCTTCAGAGAATGTCATTGGATTATTAACGGTCAGGCGTTGGGGAGCAGTGCTCGTTTCTTTAATAATTGCCTCAGTGCTAATATAAAGTTTTCACTGATGGACTGGGGCCATTGCAAGGTAGCTTGGCGTGAATTTGCGCCACCACGTGGCTCAGAACTCTTTGCTCACACACACGCCAGCTGTAGAATGCCAGGTGTGGCACCATCCCGCATAAGTTGTGCTGCCAGCACACGACTTTCTTTCCCACAACAGAACTTATCGCTGCTTTTTGTTATCGGGATATGGCACTACTAAATACTAAAAAATTCCTATGACAGAAGGTAACAGAGCTATTATGTGCATTAACAAGTGCGATAAAGTAGGCACAGGTGCTTGTGAACTGACTCCTAATAGTTCTACTCGCGTCTGCGTTAAATTTGTGCGCGTTTTTGTGTCCAGTTGTTATTTTACACTTTTTAATTTTAGATCTGTTTTTGCTCTGGTGTATAAGTGAATATGTGAAGGATTTCATGCCTGTAATTGTTGATACCCATTTTCGTCCTTATTTTTGCGTTTGTTTTTTCGAAGTGGGCTGCAGCCACATTCTTTTTCACAATTTGATTAACACGTTCAACTTGACTGAGCATTTTTCCGGTATGTAAATACGACAAGACAATGCCTGCAAAGTTAATCACATTAATATTTGTCCTTGCATTTGCGTTACTTGCCCAAGTCAGATTAATAAATTTTAAAAAATGGCTATGACAACACATTATTGCTCGGTGCAGACTGGCAACAGAATCATCAAGTGTGCTCTGACTGCTGCCATTTTCACTATGCGACGCGTCACATTTCACGGTGGCTGCCTGAACGAGCATTTTGGGCCTCACTAAGCTAATTATGTTTTAGATTTGTTCTCTTATTTGCAATGCTTGTGTGAGCTAGATAACTAAAATAAGAAAGGCGGCCACAAGAATATGCTTTGCCATGCAAGCTGCTAACAGTGGCTGTCAGTTTTGTGTTGACTGCTGCTATTTCACCAGCACTGGCTATTATAACAATAATTTTCAGCGCAGACTGTTAACGGATAATTAAAGCGTGTAAAACTCTATGCTGTCTGCCTGATTGAGCATTTTGAGGTCGCCAACAATGATCAGGGTTAAAAACACTGTTTCGATTTGCATATGGCTTCATTGAAATGTGTTTTAAACCACTTCTCAAATCGAGCGTGATGTGTGAGGGACGTTGCTTATCGGAGTTGAGTTTCTGTGAAAGTTATATGCCATAAATAGAACTTCTTATTTATTTGAGAAGTCATGGAATGGATGGTTGGCTCATGCGAAGCAGCCGGAAAAGAAATTGGATAGCCACAATAAGGGCTGGTTTTTCTTATTACGACGCCGCTATGCATCGTCAAGTGGCTCAATGCCACAGAGCTCGCCGCCGTCGTCGCTTTCATCAGTGTCATCTTCCTCCAGCTGGATGATGATGGGTTGAATGCGCTCACTCGCAGACGTGTCAAGTCTGAGCTTTGCCTCCACGTCCATCCTGCGCTGAATACTCTTCCTCCAGTCTTCCGCCGTTACCTGCTTGATTTTATCTCTAAAGGTGGCATCAACCGTGGTCAGCTTGAAGTTTATGTTGTCTGCCGCGACACCATTTTTGACCTCGGCCCACACAAGCTTAGTGGGATTAAATTCGCAGTGGTACGGCGGGAATCTGAATAGAATTGAACCGGCCTTTATAGCTGTGTTGTCTATAATGTAGCTCATAAAGCGTGACTTTACAGATGCCACCTCAAGCTGCTGCTTCTTTATCATCCTTTTACTGAAGGTGGTGTTCTTGCTTGTGAGCCAATCCTGTATCTCTTTCTTCTTCCAGGCTGTCGTCAGCGATTTCTCTTCTTGGCGGTTATGGTAAGGTGCATTGGCGAAAAAACGACGCTACCAGGTGGCAACTTCTGCACACCGTCATTTAACCAGCCCTAAAGTGATTGCCGTCCATTTCTTCGTGGTAGTCACCTGTCATTTGGCCTCGGAATACATCCAAGCAGCCGTCAATGAAGCCATTTTCGCTGCCTATGTGCGTCATGATCAGACGCTGACCTTTCCTAGAAGTAAAGTGTAAAATTGGGATAGCTTGTCATCCATTATTAAACGTCTGAGCGCGAAAAACTTCCGGCAACAAACACAAGAGACGAGGACGAGTGCTACCACGCCACGGTGATCTAGTGGTAAAGGTACTCGGCTGCTGACACGCAGGTCACGGGATCGAATTCCGGCTGTGGCGGCTGCATTTCCTATGGAGGCGGAAGTGTTGTAGGCCCGTGTGCTCAGATTTGGGTACACGTTAAAGAACCCCAAGTGGTCGAAATTTCCGGAGCCTTCCACTACGGCGTCTCTCATAATCATATGGTGGTTTTGGGAAGTTAAACCCCACTAATCAATCAATCGAGAACCAGTGTTATTTGCTAGAGCAAATAGGCGTCCGCGCTTCAGCACCACGATGTCTGTCCACACGATCGACCGAGTGTGTCCCGCCCTTGCCCATGTCTCGTCCAGGTAGAAGATCTTTTGGCCTTCCGCCCGGTAACGCTCCACGCCATGGAGGTAGCGATTCCGCCAATCGGGGATGTCATCCCGGTCTATAAGCAGCGAGTTGCGGCTTCTTCCCTTTCCATGCTTGAAGCCGATATCGACAAGCAGGTGACGCAGAGTACACCGCCTTAGTGATGGGAGTTGCCTACGTTCCGAGGACATGGAAGTTATCTCCTTGACCGCCAGATCTCGTTGCTGTGAAAGAAATCGTGCACACATGAGCTCAGCGCGCACAACGTGAAGCTGTCAAACTTCGTGCTTTGTCTTCTCTCCACCGCATTGCGTGGGCGCTTTCGCGAGGGCGTCGTCAGTTTGCCACCCGAAAATGGCGAAGCTTTAACTTTCTCCCGCACCCTGACCACAGTCCTTTCACCGACACTGGGCATGTCGGCGACAAACTTGCTCGTGTCCTCCACGCTGTGTTGATGCTCCCTGTTGCGCCGGTACATGTGGCATGTGGAAGGTCATGTTGCATGAATCGCTGTTCAGGATGTGGCCGCTCTTGTTCTTGCTGAAGCTTCTTGGTGGTGTGGCCAACAAGGCGACACAAGGCTCTCATGGCAACACAGAGTCACGTTCCAATGTCACCTCACTGGGCTCCATGGCAGAAAACTTGCACGGAACAGAGTTATTCAATCATATGAGTTGCAAAACTCCCCATAGGCTCCATGCATCAAAATCTGGATACGTCATTGGCTTCTTTGTCCGGAGTGAGCAGATTGTCATGCCACCTCTTGATTTTCACGTCCCCTATTAAACGCATTACTTGTGTTTTGTGTTGCCGCTCCCGTGCGCCAACGTAAGTCACCGTTGCCGTGCGCCAACGTGTGCGAACTCACGAGATTGCAAGTTCGCAACCGAAAAAAAGCCTGATAACTAATGAAAAAAGCTTGCAGACGAAAGGCAAAAGGACAAAAGACAACAGACAAAAAATACATACGAATTTTATGCTATGAAACCAGCGACTTCTTTACAGTTACACGCCCGGTGCTGTCGATCTTGCTCCGTAGCAGACGACGCACAGCGTTGTAAAGTCACGGAGTTATTTTTCTCTCGTGATTTCACATATGCTGTAACATTTCCGTCATTACAGTTTTACCAAAGCACTCGCCATTATACACAAAGCCCATTGACACCGACAAATAAGCGTTTTAAAAGCAGTCAAATTTTTAGAGCGGGACTGTTTCTTTAGTTGCGGAGCGAATTGGCTGCTGCACTTCGTTCATGCGGCGGGACCTCATTTGCCTTCTTAAAGGGGCTCTGCAACACTTTTTCAGCATGGCCAGAAAACACTGCCGATCGGTAGTAGAGGCTCCGGACAATACGCGAGCCCAATATTACTGCGCAGCATGCGGCCTGGAATTCACAATAAATTATCCAATTCAGCTAAAACTAGCTTTCTCTTCTCTCGACAAATCATAGAATTAAGCCCGGTAAGCCCATCTGTCAGCCACTGATTTGAAAATGGCGCGCTCAGTTGTTACAGAGGTAGCCGCGAGAGGCCGTATCTCTTACACGCGTGCTAGAGTTACTGTACACCTAAAGGTAGCATATGCAATAACTCTAACGCGTGCACGCGTGATCGCGCTGAATAGGCGGAAATTTGAAGGAAAAAAGAAAAGAAATGCTCAAGATCACGAAACGCGAGTGACGTTTCTTTTTTTTTTTTTGCCTCTCTCATTCTATCTGCTCAGCTTCCAGCGTTTTATTTGGGACGAGAGAAAAAAGAAAGTGATCGCAGCGTGTGAGAAATCTTTGTAACTCCTCTCGTACTGGACGGATTCTTAAAATTTTTGAGGCATTTCACTTTTTGAGTAATACGCTTTTCCAGTGAATTAATTTATTGATTACTCGAAACAGTGGCCCCGCCACGGTGGTGTAGTGGCTAAGGTACTCGGCTGCTGACCCGCCGGTCGCGGGAACAAATCTTGGCAGCGGCGGCTGCATTTCCGATGGAGGCGGAAATGTTGTAGGCGCGTGTGCTCAGATTTGGGTGCACGTTAAAGAACCCCAGGTGGTCGACATTTCCGGAGCCCTCCACTACGGTGTCTCTCATAATCATATAGTGGTTTTGGTACGTTAAACCCCACAAATCAATCAATCAATCAACTCAAAACAGTGTTTCAGGACCCCTTAAGGTGTGTCCTGAGAAGTGTGGTGCCACCTGCCAGATGACGTCACGGCCCGGACTCTTTGTTGCGAGCCACGGCACGCCTACATGATGCGCTCGCATCGTGCACTGTTCCAATGTTCGCGTTCGCTTTTTGCTTGTCTCAAGCGGCAGATGAATGAATAAAACTGATTTCGTAATGTTTTAGGTAAAAGAAAAAAATCTTACTTTTCCCTCTGCACAATCGCGCGCTTGGTCGTATAGCATTGAGTGAAAAAGTCTGTGTCGCGTTGCTAACTCCGATGATGAATTCAAATTCTGGCCACGACAGCCGCATTCCAATGGGTTTGAAAATCAAAAACACGCTTCTGTTTGGATACAACAAACTCATTTACGCATAATCATGTGATTTTGAGGAGGAATTAAAACACCATATTTACTTTATCAGGTTTAGATTTGCATGTATGAATCCTTTCAGGGATATCAGGGCTCATCTTCCCCTATAATAATTTGTAGCGGAGTAATTCACTTACCTACGTATCGCGCTTTCACAGGTGTATCGGGCCCCGCGCTCGCGGGCTGCATCGAATATCGCAACACCTATCGGAAGGAACTCACACTAGAATACCGCCGCCACTGTTGTGCGTTTTTTTTTTTCATGTACTCTCTCACTCAACACGTTCTTTAGTTTCTTGTTTTACTCACAATATATAAAGGTTTGAAACCTTATTGACCGAAAGTATTCAAGTGTGGTTGAGATTAGGTGCGGAAGTTTCTATATTGCGGTCAGATTCTGTCTTCGTGCAGAATTTTAGCAACGCTGCAGTAGCGCTCCGAGCTACCGGTTTAGATAGTCACCTCATTTGTTACATTTTCTTGCAGTTGATCACCTGTTGGTGGATATGACGTGCGAGACCAGTCGTCGCCTCATTGAGGCGAAGGTTTTTTAGTTATTACATAGGCTTTAGAGTCTATAGGTTTAAATTGGGGGGGGGGGGGGGGGGGACGGGGAGGGAACCTCCTTGAATGGTCATTTTTCTATCTGCATGGGAAAACATTTTGAAGGTAGGGCAAAGTCCGCTGAGCCATCCCCTGGTTACGCCAATGCTTGGGCCACGCCCATGAGTGTGCTATATAAAAAGTTCATTTTCATTTTTTGACGTTTGTGTTTAAATTGTTGCTATCAGCAGTGCTCCTTCGGGAAGCCCTTATTAGTGTTTGTGAAGAGGCGGTAGAACACTCCAGCATTTCACACAAATCAGGGTATAGGACTGCATAATGCCTAGTGACTTTGGGAAGAAACCTGTACATATGATCTTAGGGAACGAAAATATCTCATTATTTTCGAAATCGTTGTGAGTGGTCCTATGCTTTTTTTCTTCGACGAATATGTTACGTGAGCGCTTATGACTGTCATATTCATGTAATATCTGCTGCTGGAGAAAGCGTAGTTCTGTCAAATCATATAAATTATTCACAGATGCAGGTGTAACTTGCACGGTAACATGCAATGTATTTAGTGAATAGAACACGTCCCAATTTTCTTTTGATTCTTCGGCACAAACATGTTCTAATCCGGGAGTCTATGCCTAGTTGTAATTACGTTAGTACCACTTAGCATATTTTCTTCTGTGGTGTGCGCGATAAAAACAAGGAGCGTCTTCTCATGCATCACGATGTTCACAATAAATCTTCCTATAGAACAAGAGTCTGCCTATTCCAAGCTAAATCAATGAAACTTCTTACAGCTTCAAAAACTTTCACTTGCTCTGAAACCTTGCATCTTGTACGTTGAGAAATTTGCGTCATGAAATTGAGGAGTAATTACCAAGTTATCTCTAAAGAGCGTGTACATGGCAGGCGTAAAAAAAGGCAACAGGTGCTGGCGGAGCAGGCGAGTTTGCACCGTGACGTCACATTGCCGTGACCGCAGCGACGCCAGTGTTCGTTCGCAGGGCTCATAGTCCTTTCGTCGGCGTGGCACACAGTCAAGGCTGTGGAAAGAGCGGGACCTCTCTCGTAACGCCACGCTACTCGGAATCACCACGATCTTTTCTTCGGGGTTTTTCCAGAGATCGCTCGACGACAGATACGAGGATGATGGTCGGCATCATGGTTTAAGATTGAGTTATACCCATGGAAGAAAGAAAACTGAGGATAGCCCCTCGCTATCCAAGCGGCGGAGAAAAAAGTGTGGCGGAAGTCACGTGCTCTTTCGCAAAGATTGTTATGGCAATGTGGGCACGCCGTCGATGTCCCGTCATGGCCCCGTTGTCTCGCGTCGTCGGCAAATGACAGCTTTGATCGGCTTGTTGTCTGTGAATCTCCATTTTGATGACATCGTTGTGTTCGCAGATGTCGTAAGGTTTTAGAAGTTCATCCTACAGTGAGTGCATGTCGTCCCGATTGCGTGCGCAGCATTCAGCGCCCCATCGCGAGGGGTTTTCGGAGCCCGCGACAGCTTCTCCGAGAAGGCCTCGTACCGCAACTTCGCTGTTTGCCTTCAACACCGTGCTGCTGCACTCTTCCGCGATGAAAGGATACATTTCCGAGAACAGAACGACACCTCCGGCGGCTCCTAATATTGGAGACAGTGGTGGCCCGTTTCCGTGCGCGACGGTGACGATTGGAATGCATTGGCCTAGCGCTCTCACAGAAGGCTGCATCGTCAAGAGTAGAAAAGACCTGCCTAACCCAATCGTGTTTGACACAAGAAGGCGATTTGCGAAGCTGCTTGACGTGTTCAGATTCCATTGCGTTTTGTGCGAGGTAGTTTTATATGGGCCAAAGTTCTCTTCGAAGCGGTCATACCCGAACGACCAGCTCGCCCCTCTGTAGCTTGACTGAAGTGCCGCCACGTCGGTGCGGTTGTATGAAACTCTAGGGTGCGGATGTTATGACGCACAGATGCAAGGGATGATCTGAAGGTGCAACAAGGTTCTATGGAGGAAGGCCAATGCAGACGGCCCTGTTAAAATATTTCGCGTACCCTTAACTTACCGGTTCACCTAAAAAAAAAACGTCCACGGTATTACCCTGCCGAGTTGCACAGTTTCTTCCTTGCATTCAGCTGGCTTGAAGCACGTAACTGGAAGTTTATTTGAAATGCTCAAGAGCAACGCTTGCACTCAATAAAACTTTGTTCCATTACCTGTACACTCGCCTGGGCAATATACCGACGTATAAGCATGCAGTCAATTTACATGTCTCCAATAAAAGTTGGAAATTTATATCTGCAGCGCGCGCGTCGTAGTGCTTTCTAACGGTAGTATGAACGGCATCCTCGTGAAAGCGAACTGTCACTGGCACTGCCCGATTGAAATGCTCTGGTGGGAAGTGTTTTGAGCACACAAAATACCATTTCGTTGGTTCCCAGTCACGTTGGCTGGGTTTAATGGCCTTGATTCATAGCCTCCTTCGACGCGGGTCTTTAAGAAACCTGCACGAAAGCAATTATAAATATACGCAAATTCGCTGACCTTTACACATGGACAAATAGTCATGAATAACTTGAAACACAGTGATATGACGACGCGGACAAAGCGAACGAAAAAACAAACTCCGGCGTTAGCTGCGCCGTGTTGTCAGCGTCGTGGTACATTGCGCTGCGTTTTATTACTTTCAAAAACTGTCACCCACAGCCATAAATAAACCCCAGGAACACTACGTTGACGCATGCAGTATCGCGCATTATTTTCTGCGAGGATACTCTCGATCATACCGTATGTCGAACATAAAGAAAATTCAATGCACTTACCTCTGGAAGCTGACGCCTGGTTCCCATTTTATCGAGGGCATCTCAGCTCCTTAGCCGATGCGATCAGATGTATCGCTTTCCGGCTTGGTCAGCTGGCGATGTCCCTGCGCTCTCACCAGCGCGACGTGATATCGTCTCCTAGCAACCAGATGAGCGTGCCCACAAGTGCGAGAAAAAGCGCTCCTGCTCTTCCCTTCTTCCGGCTTAACAAAATGTGACGTCATGGCATCTCCTCAGTTTTTTCCTTCCTCCATGGTTACACCTAAAGAGGTTATACTAAGTCTCCTGGAGTGGCGGAGGGACTCTGTGGCTGAAGCCGACGCGCCGCCATATTACTCAGGGCAGAAAGCGAATGGGCGCATTGTAGCATACGTGGATTTCGCGTTGTTGATGATATCTGGGGTTTAACGTCCCAAAACCACCATATGATTATGAGAGACACCATAGTGAAGGGCTCCGGAAATATAGACCACCTGGGGTTCTTTAACGTGCACCCAAATCTGAACACACGGGCCTAGATTTCGCGTTGTTCTTGTTCTAGTAATGTTGCGTGTGGTGCATCTAACTGAACAAGACGGTTTTGAACAGGTCTGTGATCAGCTTTCGCGACGAGGATTGTGGGCTCCTGGGTAGCATTTGGCTGCACGAATCATGTGAAGGGGACACTAGGAACGACTTTCGATGTTTAAGTAGGCGTACCGCTCGCTTTTCCTCATATATTTTCGTGACTACGACTGCATTCGGGAGTACATAGATTTTTTTTTGTGTCGTAGAGTCTGAGAACGTCATACGCATTTGGAAGTATCTATTTTGTAGTGATTGTTTATCAGCTGGAACAGAAATTTTATGCGAGCTTGTTTCGATCTTGCGGACAGTATTTGTAAGCCGGACTGAATAAAAAAAAATCGGTTGGCAAATATAGGCGTCGGTATTTGTTGGGGATGAACCTAACAGTCTTCCTTCGTATTGCCTCTAATTTTCCTATGTTAGTCGACGTATGCGGAAACTACTCTGTGTTAACGTATTCTAAAACCAAAAGCTTCGTAGATGTTTTTGAGAGAGCTCATCATTTTAGAAAAAAATATAGTTTTCATGGTGCTTTCGAAGTAATATTATGTGTTTGTCCTATTTAGATCAGCAGTGAGCGTAACTACTAGCTATTGATTGATATGTGGAGGCTTAACATCCTAAAACCACCATGTGATTATGATAGATGCCGTAGCGGAAGACTCCGGAAATTTCAACCTCCTGGGGCTCTTTAACGTGCTAGCTATTTATGTCTCTCAACTACATGAGGCGGGATACCATAATTGCGCACGTTTAGGTGGATGGTTTTGTTTTCCTGCTTACAGTCCATACGCCTTATTTTGATTGGGAAAGCTGTTATGAGATCACAACTCGAGGCACGTGCCACAAAAGTTGTCTGCCGCGACCGCTGGTGTCCGTAACCACATTGCACGAAATTAGAAAAAGAAAACCTAATACCAATGGCACAGCGGGGCTCGAACCCGGGTCCTCTGGATACCAGCCCAGTATTCTACCACTGAACCACGCCGGTGCTTGCGACTGCTGGGAAACTTTCCTTAGGCAGGCTTGATGTCGGGAAAGCAATCACGTTAATACGATTTAAAAAGCATTTAAAAAGCGAAAGAACAACCGGCCAGTCGTCGCACAAAGCGAATAGCGTAACGAGTGGGCCGTCGAATGCTCCAACCCATTGCAAAAGCTTGTTATTATTTTCGCATTAACTGTGGTGCATTCCCACTTCAGCCATAATTCCTCATCGTCGTCAGCCACTGCATGAACAAGGTTATTAGTTAAGCCATTTCTGAAATTAGGTGTTAGATTGACGGCGGAAACGGCGCTAAGCTTTGGTGCCTCAGTTTTGGGACATTGCCACAGGCATGCTTTCAATGCCGTTCGCGACTATATTCAGGCAACAAAGCGTATACCTTTGTGATCTTCAATGTAAAATTTATTATTTGTTACTCCCCAGGGCAGAATGAAGTAAACGCAGCTGAGTGGTAATCATAACACCTCAAATCTCAAAATTGCTCAACTTGACTTTTTTTGTACATTTGCTCTTTTTGTGTTGTTTTTTAAATTAGTCCTATTATAATACCAATTCATTACACGTAGTTAAAATGATCACAGAAAAACGGCACTACACCTTCTTGGTCAATCCCCCTGAGTGGGTATGAGCCATCATCCCATGGAAACAAACAAACAAACAAATTGGCGTGAAATTCTTTGCAAGTGTTTAGCGGATACCACGCTTCTCAGAAGAAGGAAGCCCCACCGCGGTAGTCTAGTGGCTAAGGTACTCGGCTGCTGACCCGCAGGGCGCGGGTTCGAATCCCGGCTGCGGCGGCTGCATTTCCGATGGAGGCGGAAATGTCGTAGGCCCGTGTGCTCAGATTTGGGTGCACGTTAAAGAACCCCAGGTGGTCTAAATTTCCGGAGCCCTCCACTACGGCGTCTCTCATAATCATATGGTGGTTTTGGGACGTTAAACCCCACTTATCAATCATTAAATCAATCAGAAGAAGGAAGGAGGAATAAACGTTGATTTTTCGAAACGGTGTAGTGGTGTAGCTTCCGCGTTCCCCTTAAGTGGGAGGCTTCTTCATTCCAGGAGCCCTCTCGCCTTCGCTGCCTCCTTGGCCCTGGCGACGAGACGTCATTGTTGGTCCAGGTCCTCCAAGGCGATCTTGGCCTCCCAGGTTTCGAGAAGGTGTTCGTTTTCTTTACCAGCGTCGCATGTGTTTGATGGAGGCGATAGATCTGTATTTGTATTGCATGGACACTCGAGGATCAGGTGGGCCAACGTGTCAAGTACAGCGCAAATCGGGCAAACATATTCATGTAATGTAGGGTACAATCGGTCCATTAGTATGCCATGTGTGTACGTGTTGCTCTGCAATCTTCTCAGTATGGTGCTGTCCTCTTTGTCGAGCTTTGAGTGTGGTGGTAGATACTCTCTGCGCGCCAGCCTATGATGTTGCAGTGTTACAGAGTAAGTGTTAGGTACAAACTCTGCCTCCACGGACGCAGTCCAGGTGTCTAGTAAGCGGCAAGAGGTAGCCCGGTAGGCGTGATCGTGGGCCACGGTATCAGCCGCCTTGTTTCTTTCGTGTACAGGAACGCATGTAACACAGGCGAACGGCATCGGATTGCTTCGGCGCTGATGAAATATAGCATAGAGAATGCCAGCCTACTATGCAATAATTTTTATTATAATGCCGTATAGTGGGTATAAAGCGAATGTGCTTGCAGCAGTTACCCAATGTGTGTTTAGAAAAAGGCTCTGAAAGGCCGCTCTTTTAGCGTTCGCTGTGACTGTGCTGCTCCTTCCACGTAGGCCCAATGTTTTTGTATGTTTATTTTCATCCGTCATTTAGAGCACCAATTAGCTTAAATGGCTATGGAATCGTTAGGCTTGATATGATCGTTGTAAAACTTATTTTCTTTATAAATAGACACGACTAGACACAGACACAGCTTTTCTCTCCCGCCTATATTCGCCAAACCAAACTCACATGAACAGTTTTTTTTTTCGTGCACCATAAAAGAATGGAACTCTTTACCTGTTCACATCATACAATCGGAAACCTTTGCAAAAGAATCGGAAAGTATCTTCTCCTAATATTTAGTGTTTAAACATTTCTTGCAATTGTGTCGTGAGTCCGTTGCGTCTTGCACTGTACGTTTTTCTTCTTGCATTGTAAGTCTTTTTGTGAATGCCTTGTCATTGTATTATTGTATTTGCCCCTCCTGCATGGGCCAGCATATCAGCCTGCATTATCAATAAATAAATAAATAAATGACACTGTCATCCGCGAATAATTTTATATCGGAAGCAACGTTATCAGTAATATTATTATCGTAAATTAGGAAGCACAGAGCCCTAAGGAACTCTGGATGTCACTGCAACTGTGATAGAAAAGGTTTGTTCGCAAAGTACAAATTCTGATCAGTTGAATAAGAAACCTTTTACCCGGGCAGAAATTTCTTGTATTCCAGAAACCCTTTTGATTTTAGCTATTAGTTTACTGTGACATACAGTCAAATGGCTTACACAGGTCACGTAAAATTAAGCCAGTGTGACGACAATTTTTAATTGTAGTAGCAAGGTTGTGAACTGTTTCTCTAAGCTGGGTAACTGTTGACAAGCCACTTCTAAATCCATGTTGGTTTGGGGAGGAGAAGTAATGTGCTCTAATATTGTTATTGTTGTATTGTTATGTGTTCAGAGTTTACATGATGTGCTGCTCAATGAGATAGGTCTGAAATTTAAAGGTAAGGATGCGTCTCCTCCTTTGTGTATTATTGTCACTTTTGTGGCTTTGCGATCGTTAGACAGTTGTGAAGTCTTCAGTTATTTTCGGAAAATGTTACCTAGATATTGACTACACCACTCTGTATATCTCTTCAGAAAGCTTTTAGGTACACCGTCGAGGCCGCTACCATAATCGGGGTTTAGTTTTAGCAGCAGCTCGAAAGTACCAGCATCAGCGATGTCTATTTAGTCGATTTGTGTACCATGTTGCTGCATAATTAGCGGAATAACCTTATCATCTACATTAAACACTCATCGAAAGATTTTGTTTTATGTGTTGTCCTTAACAGTTATTAGGGGCGAAGCTCTTTACGCCGTAGGTCATGTGTCCCTTGTTATAGTCGTAGTAGCCACCACTCGTTGAGTCCTTAGAATGTCCACTGGATGGCGGTACTTGTATATGATGAATATATGATGAAAAGATGCCAGGTGGCACTACTTGTAGTGCTCACTAGATGGACGGACGGACGGATGGATGGATGGACGGGACATACATACATACATACATACATACATACATACATACATACATACATACATACATACATACATACATACATACATACATACATACATACATACACACACACATACATACATACATACATACATACATACATACATACATACATACATACATACATACATACATACATACATACATACATACATACATTCATACATACATACATACATTCATGCATTCATACATACATACACACACACACACATACATACATACATACATACATACATACATACATACATACATACATACATACATACATACATACATACATACATACATACATACATACATACATACATACATACATACATACATACATACATACATACATACATACATACATGCGACTCAATTTTTGAGGGGCCGTAAAGAACAGCTTCATATTGACTCGCTGTGCCACTTTCTTAAGATTGTGTGCTAGCTTGTGCATATACGGAACCACGGCGAAAGCCTGTCTAGCTGTGACATCGCCATCAGCATAAGCTCGTGCTTGCTGCGCTTGGCCGGACGCTGCTGACTGCTTCGCCTTGTGCGTTCTGTTCTTCAAATAAACCTTAATACAAGTGGTGGAGTCCGCCGGGTTTCGATCACCCTGGAGCTCCAGAATCGCAATTCACGGTCCATTATGCCTACCGATGCAAGCGCCGCTCCAACTCCTCAACCAGCACCGCCTACTGACCTTTGCGCCAGTTCTCTGCGTCTGCGAGATCCCCCTGTTTTATCAGGCACAGAAGACAAGAGCGTTGATGACTGGATTTCTATGTACGAGCGAGTGAGTACTCACAACAAATGGGATGACGCCGCCAAGTTGGCCTACATCTCCTTCTACCTGTTGTACGTGACCAAGCTGTGGTACATAAACCACGAAGCGGAACTCCCCACGTGGTCTGTCTTCAAAACGAGCATCACACAAGTTTTCGGACATCTTCACGTACGCAAACGACGTGCCGAGCAACGCTTGCATACTCGGTCCCAGCAGCTTGGTGAGAATTTCACAAGCTATATTGAGGATCTTCTAGACCTTTGCAAGCGAGTCAACGAGTCGATGTCCGAAGAGCTTAAGATCAAGCACATCATGAAGGGCATTGAGGACGACGCTTTCCAAATGTCGCTTTCTAAGAGTCCTCGCACTGTCGTAAAACTGACCGAGCTATGCCAGAGTTTTGACGAGTTGCGCAGGAAACGTCTTTCCACCCGACGTCCCTCGGTGCTCGACGACTCTTTGTCCAGCCTGTCCACCCTTGGCATAGGAGAAGATCGTGCCCCTCTTCTCTCCAAGATCCAATAGTTCATCCACGCTGAGGTCGCTGCTCAACTTTCTTTGATGTCCTGTGTACCCGATCAACCACGCATATTGACGTCTACACTACGCGACTTCATTCAAGACCCGGTGACACAAGTTCTTCTCCCGTCCGTGAACCGCCACCAGTCGCCGCACCTCTCACGTACGCCGAAGCCGTTGCTCGACCTCGACATCCTTCGTTCCAGCCAGCGCCTATGTATTCGCCGCCGCGCTTTTTGCCGCCGACCTATTCACCACCACCTATGCCGATACCACCTCGGCCGCAGTTTTCTGCCCCCCCCCAGCCGCAACTCGGCGTCTTCTCCGACCAATGGCGGATCTACGGTAACCGTCCGATATGTTTTGCTTGTGGCGGTGTTGGCCACGTGGCGCGTTGTTGTCGTCATCGCCAGGCTGCTTAGAACATTCGACGAATGCCCTCTTTCGACCCTCAGTTTTCTTCTACGCCTTCAAGCCCTCCTTCATCTTTCTTTCCCTCTGATCGTCCACTCAGCCCCACCCACCACTCCTCATCTCCACGTCAACGTTCGCCTTCCCCTATGCGTCGCCGTTCTGGACCCACGAACCAGGAAAACTAAGGGCCGCAGTTCCCGAGGCATGAACTGCGTCCCCGTCGCCATGCACAAGTCCTCGGTCCAGCTAATGTTTTTGAAGGTTCAGTCGATGGTACTGCCGTCATGGTGCTTGTCGACCCCGGAGCGGCTCTATCCGTCCTTTCCGTCCACCTGTGCCGCAAACTCCGCAAAGTTCTTACGCCATTATCCGGCCTCTCTCTTATCCGCATTATCTCGCCGCACAAATTGTAACACCTCTCGCAGCCTGTACCACACGAGTCGTCATCGAAGGGGTTTTGTATATCGTCGAATTCGAAGTGGTGCCCTCGTATTCCCATGACATGATACTCGGCTGGCCTTGCGAATGATAATGCCGTCCAGTGTGAAGTGATAAAAAAGCACCCGTCACAATTAACTCAAAAAATTATAGAAGCGCATTGTATAGCAAGAGCTGGCAGCACGTGTATTAGCGCCCCTTCTTTGGGTTTATCTGAACATGAAGTGGCCTTCCTTAATCAGGGTAACCGCCTATGAATATGTGATATGTGACGGTGTGGTGTTGTGTGTTATCTTGTCGTTGCGTTAGGGTGGTTTTGTATGCTTGCGCCGGTCTACTTATTTGATGCAATTTGACAATAAAGCTCAGTTGGAAGTTAGCGCTCTGTCCTCTTGTGTCGGTCTGCTCGGCCGTTTCTTCTTCCCCGTAATGCGCTATACCAGTTCAAGTCCGTCATTGACTGCTGTCGCGCTGAACTTGAGCTGTCTGCACTTCCTGATGTTTACGCTGTCGAAGCCTCCCTGCCGTAATAAACTGTCTGTTTCCGACGACACCGTGCTCTTCTTCTGCTGGTGACTGTGTCGTGTGACGCTATTTTCGACGGTGATGATCCATTTACGCCCTCTGCCCTGTTCATTGAATGCAAATGTTCTCCACTGCCCTTTGCTCTCCTTATTCTCCACCATGGCGTCACGAAGACGCTTGTGTACAATACCCTAAAAGGGCCTTTACCTTTATTTCTTGGTGAGTGTCTCGGTCACGTGCTTCCTATAAACGCTCGTCACATTTTTGACGCTCCGTCTAGTTTACTTTCTACGGAGCTCAGCACACTCATTTCTGAATCTGTTGTGTACCACTCACTCCTTGACGCTTTTTACCACTCCATCGATGTCGCACCGTCTTCTTCAGAACGACGCCAGTTGGCCAACCTGCTGCAAAAGTTTCACACTACTTTTAACAGCCACGCATCTGGCCTCAGTAGCACATCGAACATAACTCAGAAGACCGAGACAGGAAGCCATACGCCTCTACGGCAGCGTCCCTACCGTGTCTCAGCGTCGGAGCACCGTGTTATTGACGACAAGGTTGCTGACATGCTCCAGCGGGGTATTGTACAGCCTTCTAACAGTCCCTGGGCGTCACCGGTAGTTCTTGTTAAGAAGAAGGACGGCTCCATTCGGTTTTGTATCGACTACCGACGCTTAAACAAGATCCTCGTAAGGACGTTTACCCTTTACCGCGAATAGACGACGCCCTTGACTGTTTGCAGGGAGCAGAATACTTCGCTAGATTTACGGTCTGGATACTGGCAAGTACCAACGGAAGCATCTCACCGACCGAAAACAGCATTTGTCTCAACTGATGAATTGCACAAATTTACCATTAAGCCTTTCGGCTTTTGTAATGTCCCAGTCACTTTTGAAAGAATGATGGACATTATTTTACGAGGCCTCAAGCGGAACACATGTCTATGCTACTTCTATGAGGTAGTTGTCTTTTCCACCGATTTTGACACCCTTTTAAATCGTCTCGAGTACGTCCTTACACGCCTCACCGACGCCGGCCTTCAACTCAACCTCAAGAAGTGTCGTTTTAGTGTCCGGCAGCTCGTCATTCTTGGCCACGTCGTATCGCGGGATGGCATACTTCTAGACCACGTCAAGCTTCCAGCAGTAGCCGATTTTTCGAAGCCAAAGAACCTAAAGTAACTTAGAAGGTTTCTCGGCTTGTCTTCATACTTCCAACGCTTTATTCGAAATTTCGCTTCCATATGTGCGCCCCTTACGGACCTTCTTAGCGGCGACAAGGACCTTTCCACCTGATCACCAGTATGCGACGATGCGTTCACCAAATTACGCCACCTGCTAACTTCACCAGCCCCGCCGTGGTGGTCTAGTGGCTAAGGTACTCGGCTGCTGACCCGCAGGTTGTGGGTTGAAATCCCGGCTGCGGCGGCTGCATTTCTGATGGAGGCGGAATTGTCGTAGGCCCGTGTGCTCAGATTTGGGTGCACGTTAAAGAACCCCAGGTGGTCGAAATTTTCGGAGCCCTCCACTACGGCGTCTCTTATAATCTAATAGTGGTTTTTGGGACGTTAAACCCCACATATCACTCAATCAATCAATGCTAACTTCACCACCCAGCCTCCGCCACTACGATCCTGCCGCTCCCACGGATGTTCATACTGATGCCAGCGGTGTTGGACTTGGCGCTTTGCTCGCGCAACAAAAGGCAGGGTTTGATGAATATGTCGCCGTCTACGCAAGCCGAACTCTGATGAAAGCTGAGATTAACTACTCCGTGACCGAGAAAGAGTGTTTAGCTATTTTTGGGCCCTTGAAAAATTTCGACCTTACCTGTATGATCACGCATTCGACGTCGTCACTGACCACAACGCCCTTTGTTGGCTATCCACACTTAGAGACCCTTCCGGACGACTTGCTCGCTGGGTGCTCAAACTTCTGGAGTATGACATCCGCGTTATTTACAGATCCGGTCGTAAGCACACGGACGCCGACGCCCTTTCTCGCTCACCCATATCAGATGAAGGTGTTTGCCTCTCTTCCCTAGAGCCTGCACTTGCTTCATCTGCCTTGCGCAATATGACGGTGGGACAACAAAAGGATTCTTGCATCAAAGGCCTCATAACCATTCTTTCTGATCCTCTCACTCCTTCGCCATATCGCGCTCTCTACCGCCAGGCTAGCAACTTTTGCCTATGGGATGATAATCTTTATCAACGCAAATACCTTTCCGACGGTCGCAAGTATCTCCTTGTGATACCCCACCATCTTCGAGCTGTTATCTGCGAAGCTTTTCACGCTGACCCACAGTGCACCCATGCAGGCCTCTTCAAGACGTACGCTAGGCTTCAACTCAGATTTTATTGGCGGGGCATGTATAACTACGTGCGGCAATTCATTCGCTCGTGTGCTTTGTGCCAACGACGAAAGTTACCTCCCGGGCTAGTCTACCCGTCACAACCTCTTCCATGTCCTTGTCGACCTTTTGATCGCGTCGGCATTGACATTCTAGGACCACTACCATCAACTCTAGCTGGTAATCGCTGGAATATTGTTGCGATAGACCATCCGACACGCTATGCCGAAACAGCCACGCTGCCGAGTGCCATAGCCCGTGATGCCGGAACGTTTCTGTTGCAACGTTTCGTTCTGCGTCATGGTGCCCCTCGCGAGCTCTTAAGTGACAGAGGCCGTGCCTTCGTTTCGGACGCCTTGAAGGCATTACTCAAAGAATGCCGAATCGTGCACCGCACAAGTATAGCATACCACGCTCAAACGAATGGCATGACGGAGTGCTCCAACCGTACTCTTGGCAATATGCTGTCGATGTATGTCGCCTCTGATAATTCAAATTGGGACCAAGTTCTCCCGTTCGTCACCTACGCGTATAATACTGCCGTACAAGCTACTACTCGGTTTTCGCCATACCTATATATGGATGAGAACCTTCCTATACAATAGACACTATTCTTCCATATAAACCTGATGAGTCCGAAAGTACAACTGTCCGGCCCTGCCGGACATGCTGAAAGATGGCGCCAGCTTGCCCGCTTTTTTTTCTCTACCAAGGACTAGTAGCAGTAGCAATCCCACCAGCCTGGGGACCGTCCGGCTCCAAACTTTCCACCTGGTTCATTGGTATGACTTCGGGCACCTCCTACCACGCCTGGCCGCTCCGCAAAACTTCTTCCCAAATACTCGGGCCATACCGCGTTGTAGAGCAAACTTCATTCGTCAACTATATCGTGGAGCCCATCATCCCATCCACAGACCTACGCTACCGCGGCCACGACACTGTCCACGTCTCTCGCCTCAAGCCATACTACGACCCATTAGTTGTTTCTTCTCCGTAATCCACCAGGATGGCGCCTCTTCTGCGGAGGGCGATTGTAGTGAACAAAAGGGGCCTCAGCGGCATTTCTCGGCACCTCATGGGCATCGCCATCAGCATAGGCTCGTGCTTGCTACGCTTGACCGGACGCTGCTGACTGCTTCGCCTTCTGCGTTCTGCTCTGCAAATAAACCCCGTTACAATACATACATACATGCATACATACATACACACATACATACACACACACATACATACACACACATACACGCATACATACATACATACATACATACATACATACATGCATACATACATATGTATGTATGTATGGCTATGTATGTATGTATGTATGTATGTATGTACATACATACATACATACATACATACATACATACATACATACATACATACATACATACATACATACATACATACATACATACATACATACATACATACATACATACATACATACATACATACATACATACATACATACATACATACATACATACATACATACATACATACATACATACATACATACATACGGACGGACGGATAGATGGGTGGAGGGGCATGCACGCACACACACAGGGACACACGGCCGGACAGACAGACAGATGCAAGGACGGACAGACGCACTGACGGACGTTTCGCCCCCTCACACGGCACAGGCGTAGCTCAGTTTTAGAATACTGGGCTGAAACCTGATGGACCCGGGCTCAAGCCCCACTGTGTCATTGGTGCTAGGTTTTTTTTTTTCAAATTTCGCGTGACGTCGTTAAGAACACCAGCGGCGGCAGCGGCGGCGGACAACTGTGCGTTACCCGAGTTGTGATCTCATAACAGCTTTCGCTGTAAAATACATAACTGCGCTAAAGACGAGGCAGCCGAATCGAAGTGGGCCCCTGCGATCTTCATAAGAAGTCATAAGAGTCATAAGAAATTAGTTATGGAGAAATCCGCTTTGCCTTTTAGATTGATCGAGGGCAACCTAACACTTGATGTCGTATTGCCGGCCCCCAAAAGAGTGAGCTCCCTTTGCAAGCAGCTGCAGAATGTATAGCGACATCCCTGCAAGTGTAGTGTTCATCCCGAGCCGAGCTCTGGGAGCGCCTATATCGCCTCAACGACCGTCTATGCGAACGCGGCAACCGCCTCAAGGCAAGAAGTGGCAGCAATTTATCCATTTACTGTGCGACTGCCTACCACACTTCAGCAGACCCGTGTTCTGTGGACACACAAAAGAGCAGACTGCACGTGAAGTTGACGAGGCTCTCACGAGGAAGTGTAAAGATGCAGCATGTGTCAGCGCGCCCTTCATTAGTCCAGCAGACAAAGCATGTATATGTAAATAATCTCCATGATTAAACACTAATGTACCGATGGACGCAGGCACCAATGAAAGATTTCATATGCTTCTTCCGTTGCAATGTATAGGAGGTAGGAAGGTAGGTAGGTAATCAACTTTATTGATTCACGAAGGAATCATTTGAGGGAGGGTGTGGTTGCGGAAGTGGAATCAGGATGACGACGAGCCCTCAGGCCGCTCTAGGTGGCCGGACACTGCTGTTCTTCGGTGACCCTTCTGGCCCAGCTCACTGTCCGGAGCTGTAAACCCGGTTGCGAGCTGCGCACAGCAGCCTCCCATCGCTCTTGGTATTCTAACCCTTGCCACGGAGGCTTCGGTTTGTTTGGACAATTCATAAATATGTGCTGGAAGTCGGCTCTGGTGCTAGGACATAAGTTGCAATGAGCTGAGGTTTCACCATGTGTAAAAAGAGAGAGAAGAAAAGGAGTCGTTACTGTGGCCGTTTGAAGTCTGCGCTACAAAGCCTGGTCACTTCTGGAGAGAGATTTATGTGGCGGGGAATACGTTAGGCGGGAATTTCGGTAAAATAGCGTGATATCGTGATAGCTGAGGAGTCGATCCCTGGCACTTCGAAGCGAAGGCAGGTCGCTGTGAGCCCGGTTGGCGAGTGCTCGGGCTTGGGTGTGAGCAGCCGTGTTGCCTGGGTGTCCACAGTGCGCAAAGACCCAGAGGAGAGTGATGAGGCGATCAGGCAGAAGAGATGATTCAAGAATTTTAGCAGCCGGAGAATGAATTCGGAAAGTGGCGAAATTACGAATTGCAGTTTTTGAATCAGAAAAAATATACTCAGCGGAGGAGTGAACAATGGCTAAAGCAGATGCCGCCTCCTCTGCTTCCAGGGATTCTGTCGAATTTTGAAGGGACGCACTAGCGACCAGTTTTTGAAATCCATCTACGACGGCTACCGCGAAAGCTCGATGATCTACATATTCGGCCGCGTCTACATAGACTGCGGGAGAATTAGGAGGGAAGCGCTTTTGAAGGGACTTCACTCCAGCTTCCCGTCGTGCCCGATTATGTTCTGGGTGAATATTTTTGGGGAGTGGCGGAATTAATAGGTTGCTGCTATCAGTGACGGGAACTGCGTGCGTGGCCGTGGTGTGACCAGGAACGTTGATTCCAAGTCGGTGCAGGAGTACCTGTCCTGTTTCTGAGAGTGATAGTCTTTGATATTGGCTGAAAAGATGCGCCTCTACAAGCTCTCCCAGAGTGTTGTGCACCCCAAGTTGAAGTAGTTTATCCGTGGCTGTTGATTTAGGGAGATGGAGCGCAGTTTTATAGGCATTACGAATGAGTCTGTTAAGTTGCTCGGTCTCCGTAAGTGAGAGATGGAGGTAGGGGATAGAATAGGTAATTCTGCATAGGCAAAAGACCTGTATGAGGCGGCGTGTGTCTGCTTCCCTCATGCCGCGATGACGATTGGATATGCGCTTAATGAGGGAAGCTGTATTTTGAACTGAGGAGCGGATTAACTTTATTGTGTCAGCGTTCGAGCCATTTTCGGAAATATTAAGGCCTAAAATATTCATTTTATTGACCCTGTGAATAGGGGTGTCATCAAGCATGACTTGAATGTGACATGTATCTTGCTTTTTAAAGTCAATTACTAGGAGTTCCGGTTTAGCCGCCGAGCAGGTGAGCCCAATATTGTTGGCGTGTTTAACAACAATGTCAGCGGCCAACTGAAGCTTCGATTCGATTTTGCCATGGTTGCCAGTATTGACCCAGATGGTGATGTCATCCGCGTACAAGGAGTGATTGATAGAAGAAAGTTTGGCAAGTTCCCGCGCTAGCGGTATGAGAGTAACGTTAAAAAGAAACGGGGACAAAACCGATCTCTGGGGCGTTTCCTTGCTACCTAGCATGAAGGGATCGGTTTTGAAAGTGCCCAACTGTAGGCAGACGGACCTATTGCTGAGAAAGGCAGAGACATACCTGTGCGTGCGAGAGCCTCCGTTTAGTTCACTAAGAGATTGTAAAATCGAGGAATGAGAAACGTTATCAAAAGCCTTAGTCAGGTCCAATGCAAGGATGGCTCTGGTGATGTGTGGAAAAGTAGGATTTGGCACGTCCTCCTTAAGCTGCAGCATGACATCCTGAGTGGAGAGTGCCGCTCGGAAGCCGTACATGGTGGAGGGAAACAGTTTTTCTTGTTCCATGTAGCGATTAAGACGATTGAGAATTACACGCTCCATCAGTTTTCCAGTACATGAGGTAAGAGAGATCGGTCTCAAATTATTAAGGTCTAACGGCCTATTATGTTTGGGTATGAAAGTCACCTTAGCTGACTTCCATTCCTGGGGCAGCGTGCCCTGCTCCCATTGTTGATTCATGTAATCGGTAAGAGCTGCCACTGACTTGGAGTCTAAATTTCGGAGTGTTTTATTAGTAATTCCATCTAGTCCTGGAGCAGATGTGGTGCGAAGTTTGCTTAGGGCAGCCCAAACTTCCGCATCTGCAATTGGTGTATCCAAGTCTGCATTGGGAGCTCCATTGTAGGTAGGTAACTATTCTCGCCTTGGGTCAGGGAAATACGTTGTTTTAAGAGCAGTTTCAACGTCTTGCCCTTGTTTTTCTGCTTCAAACAAGAGTTTCGTAATTCGCTTATTACTTTCACATCGCGAGGAGCATGAATCTAACATATGGCGAAGCAGGGACCAAGAGTTCTTCATATGTAGAGTACCGTCGAGCCGGTTACATATCTGGTTCCATTGCTGCGATGAAAGTTCGGCCGCGTGTTCAGTTACAAGCTGGAGTGTTTGTGACATTTTGCGTTTTAGTTTACGATTATATTTTTGCTTGAGCCATCGTTTCTCCAAGCTCTGATAGGCCTCCCATAGGTGGAGTAGCCTGCTGTCTACTGGATCACGGATATGTGCTGCGGGGGCTACTTTTTCGCTAAGAGCTACATCCTGTTTAAGCTGAGACGCCCAGTCTTTGTAGTCTTGAATTTCTTTTTTCGGGTTTCGGTCTCGGATTTCGCGAAATTTATCCCAGTCAACAATATGTTTTAAATGAAACTGTGGACGAAAATTGGCATGGGGCAGTGTAATTGTTAGGATGTAATGATCACTGCCGAGGTTGACCCCACTGTGTGTCCAGTTAGCTTGTCGCACATTTTTAGTGAAAGTAAGGTCAGGGGTGGTATCTCTTCTCACACTGTTGCCAATTCGTGTTGGTAGCATGCAGTCAGTGACTAGAGTGCACCTGTTTCGATGAATGTATTGAAGAAGGCTGGTGCCCTTCCGAGTGTTTCTCCTGTAACCCCAATCTACGTGCGGGGCATTAAAGTCACCCGTTACAACTATGGGAGCAGAGTTTGCTATTTGAATGGCCCTATCATTTGCCTCAAAAACAGCAGTGAGGCCATCTCTAGGATGAGAATAAATATTCAAAATAAAATATGTGCCTTGTCCTGTACGACGTGGGAGAAGTTCAAGAAGGCAGTCACTGTATAAATTGGAAAGATCATGCGCTATAAACAAGATATTTCTCTGTATATATGTGGTAGCCCATGGGGAGCTAGGATGCGAATGTACAGCCTGATAGCCGAGGAGTTTGCAAGCTTTTAAAGGCTCCTGTACGGAGATGACATCAGGGGCCCGTGTAGACCGCTGTATATAAAGTGAGAGGTTGTCTCTCTTGTTTCTTAATCCACGACAATTCCATTGCCATATTCAGAGTGAAGAGGGTGAAGATGAGGCAAGAGTGCAGGAGGGGGTTATGGCTGCGAAGGCGCTGGAGAGGGTTGAGATTGTGGGGGATATTCGAGCCGAGCAACTAACACGTCTAGAATGCTCTCTATCTTATTGAAGCGTTCAGCAATTTGCGTAAAGCCTAAATCAACCTTTTGTTTGAGTTCGCGGTGTTCTTTCCGAATTTTTTGACTGGTGCTTTTAAAATCGTCCTCCGATGACTCGGGTTGCTCTGTCCTTTTCTTTTTGCTGGCTGTGGAGAGGAATCTATAATATCTGTCCCTGATTTTGCTGCCATATCAGGCGTTGTGACAGAGGGGGAGATAGATAGGGGTGGAGAAGACGCGGGTGGGGCAGCTGTAAGTGTACTTAAACGTTCCAGCACCAGAGCCAACTGTTGCTTTAACTCTTGATTCTCTCGCATTAGACGTTCGATAGTCTCCGGAGTTTTAGAATTTTCTTTAGCGTCAGAGAGCATACAACAGGAGCAGGAGGCTTGCTTTGCCCAGCTCACCTTTTTGGGTTTGGTGCTGAAGTCACGGCTTTGTGATGCACTTCGTCCAGGGCTTTTGCCTTTGCTGCCACGGTTTCGTCCAGGACTCCTGCTTCTGCTGCTACGGCTTCGTCCAGGACTCTTGCTTCTGCTGCTACGATTTCTATCGTCGATGCTTGGAAAAGACTCCTTCTCGAGCTGGAACTCGGGCTGCTCCTGCTGGTGCTCTTGTTGCGGCCTTTGTCGTCGCCGAGAGAGACGGCTGAAGCCATGCTGAAAGCGTTGCTTGCATGCCCTGTCACCCGTCTTGTGAGCGTCCCCACAGATGACGCACTGCGGGGTGCAGGGATAGTCCTCCGGGTGTTTCTGTCCGCAGCTTGAGCACGTGAGGCGATTTGGCAAAGGACATACATCTCGTCGGTGGCCGACTTGTCTGCAGTTTAGGCATGCTTCCACCTTCGGTCGAAAGTTGAAAACGGCGTAGAGGATGCCAAACATTTTTACTGACGGAGGAAGCTCCTCAGCCATGAAGTGAATGAGCACTGAGCGTGAGGTACGCCGTCTCTTGCTTGCACTATTGGTAGAAGGGGATTCGCACGACGTAATTCTTGAAGCAAGTCCTGAGGTGATTCACCATTCCAAGCGCGGTAGATGATCCCTGCCCGTGCCCCGTCCGGGGGAGCTATGTACGCGTGAAATCCCAGTTTTTTACCACGTAGCGTGAGTTCTCGTATTTTTGCATAGTTGGCAACTCGATCGGCGCAAGATGTGGACACGGTGAAAATATTTTTGGCCAGATTGGTGCACACAAGATCTTCGTCGGCAACCACAGAGTGCAGTCCGCTTTTGGCGACTACAGCCGCTCGTAACTCTACGTCGTTGTATTGGGCCAGATCTACGCCCGCACTCGGACGAAAGACAATCTTGAAGTCATCGACTGGCAACCGTCGCAGTCATTTTAAGCGAGGACGCGCCACAGCTGTGTCGTCGAGCTTTGAGGAAACTCTGGGCGGTGATTCCGTTTTGCGTGCTGGCGTTTCGGCAGCTGACGCCGCTTTACTTGACTGCGTTTCTTCAGTTTCTTTTGACTGTTGTCGAGGTGAGCGTTGTCGGGCATTCAGGACTACACTCCATTCTTCTGGGTTGAATTCTGTGGCAGGTAAATCCGTGCCACTCACCATGTATGCCATTGCGTTGCCGAAAAACTTGTGCACGCGCGTCGAAGCGCGAGCCCGACGCCGGTGCCGGTGGCATTAGGGCTAACGAGGCGGCGTTCCCCCGCTCAGCAAGAGTTGATAATTGCAAAGCTCCTCAAGAAGAAAGAGGTTTGAGGCACTCACCAGCAGCGTCGGCCACTTGCTGAAGTTCAAGAGAGACCACTCTTGTCACCAAAAAAGCAGTCTTGTTTCGACAAAAACTTCGTAGAATACGGAGCCCATGCGAGGCACGTCAGCCTTGCCTGGCCCCCTAGCGGACTCCATATAGGAGGTATCAGCCGCGAGTGATGCTAGCGTCGCCGTACCTGTGGCAGCAACACGTCATATATTTTTCCAATAAAACGGCTGGATGGAGCGCCACCAAACGCCAAGCTGTCGTATGCCTGGTTGCTAGCTGGAAGCGCACACTAGTTCAATGGGAGCGCCCCTTTCAATAAACCAAGCAGTCGGCAGCTGCAGCGCTGTTCGTGTGTGCGTTCCTGACCGTGTCTTATCACGCTTTTTTTCAACCATCAATACGTGTAAACTTTCTCGATTCACCCTAATTCAGGTTCTTCTCGCACCTGACGAGTTCCAAGTATTAGTGGCAGTTTCGTGAGGCAATGAACTAGTATTTTAACGACCGAATTCAGCGAACTTTACGCGCATACGCTTAAAAACAGCGCTGGATGCCTCGCCCAACTGGCGCAAACGATGTCAGACTGCCGGAGAGACTGGATTAAGGGAGCCTTCAATTAAACACATTTCGTATACGCTCACTGTGTGGGTCTCTGTTTCAGGAGACGTGACCATCCCGAAGGGTGCCGTATCCATCGTCTTCATCTACTTCATGCACAGGCATCCTCGCTTTTTCGCCCAACCAGACGCATTCGTGCCGGAGAGGTTCCTGGAGGAGGGACAACACCCGTTTCTCTACATCCCATTTGCCAGCGGCGCTCGCAACTGCATAGGTATGTGCACATCGTCCACATGTTTTTCAGAACGCTTTCATGTTATCTATTGAGAACAGTTCACATTTAGAACTATCTTCCTGGTCTAATATGGGGTTTGTATTTTAAGTACGGGGCACTTTACGGGGCCGTGCTGTGATTTTGGGATAGAGACACTAAATGTTTGTGGTTCTACAGCTTTGGGTCAAACCAGAGGTTTCGAATAGAGGTGCTTTGCACCCAATCACTGGCCGAGTGTGGCCTGTTACATTTGTCTGACGCAAAACTTTTCGAGTTGGCTTTGGGGCTGTCGCTAAATTCAAGAAATAGCGTCCAAACGCAAACACCAAGCGCGGTTTGAGTTTCGCGCATGAGCAGGGGCTCCTGCGCTATTTCATTAGGGCTCAAAATTTTTGGGGCCGTGATCAAAAACCTACTATCTTCTTCGCTTGGCGTAATGCTCTATGCCTTGACAGTGATAAGGGGACACGTGCTCGCGCAACAGGAACTCGTAATTCCCTTATTCTTCCAGCGCCTTCATGATGATCATTTATCATCGTCTGAAAAAAGAAGCAACCAGTGCGCTTGCCGTGGATGTTGCAACATGCAAAACCACGCATAAAAAAAAAATCGCAAGAGGAGGCGAGCGCTCAATAAAAAAAAACAGGAAGAGAAAACTAGGGAAAATTAGAAAGATCAATACATGAGAAAAAATGGATAGGCATAGAAGAAAATGATTAAAAATAAACATTATTGTGAGAAGCTACTTAAAAATTGCGTCTTTCTTTCTAAAAATATATATTTTTACCTTCTTTCACATGTTATCTTCTCTACTTTTAGGACAGCGTGAAGGTCGTCATTAAACTGCAAATGGGTTGAGATCGGTATTAAAGAACACAAGGTGGCTACGAAAAACCAGAGATAGCTCATATTGCTTACGGTCACCTGAAAATTGTCACATGGCTGATTGCCATTGCATTTCGCATGAGCAGTTCAAAAACGCCACTTATGAACCGTGATTCTGAGATTTTTTACGTTCAAAATTCGTTTTCAATATTAGTGTTCTTATTTTTACTGTGTCCAATAATAAAATACCAGCATTTTAATATACACTGCTTTTCTTTTTCTGCAGATGTGAATTTTGGCCAAGTTCTTCATTTCAGATAATATGTTTCCGTAATTCTGAATGCAGAGTGTGATTAAATTTCGCCTCAGATTTTTTAGTATGTGAAGAGTGCAACTATCATTTCTAAAAACCTCAAAAGATTTCTGTAATAATCATGAGCTTAAAGTAGGCAAATAGTATGAGTTCAGCATTTAAAGCATCTCACATACTGTTCATTTGTTCAATAAATTGTCCTATACAATCTTTTTGTTAGTTATTGGTAAACCTATAACTAACCAGAAAAGTTAAAACGAAAAAGTGTCCAAAAAAGAACGGTATTTGCACATTTTCATGGTACAAAACGAGAAATATGAAGCTACTGATTACACAATAAAATCAGCATTACACAAAGCATATAAATAGCGCGAATTTCATTGCCCATAGCTACAGAGTAAAAAATTATGATTTCAAGTGGCACCCTTTTAAGACGACAAACAATAAAAACGAGAAAAAACACAAAGAAAGTATGAAAAAAGAAAACTGAGCAAAAACAAAGAACGCTTCTTAGTGTAAACTGCTTTAATATTTTCCGGCGATACTTATCAGCAGAAACACGCTAGTGGCGATTGGAAGAAAGCTCGCTTATTTCCATGTTTAGGTCTGGTGAGCCATCTAAGCTATGAAGTTAGAGATCAATTTCCTTAACCAGCAAGGGTTAGAAACTCCTAGAACATAAAATTTCACTCGCTGTCATGAAGTTTCTAACAAAACAAAATAATTCTTTATCATTCAACAAGGTTTTCTCTTTGGTCTCTTTTGTGAAACCCAGCTGATAGAATAAATTATAATTTGCATCACTCAGTTGTCCGCTTGCATCAAAGTGGCGCTACAAATTTCTACTTCGCCAAGGCCTTTGACAAGGTCCCTCATTTGGGGCTTTTCATGAGCGCACAGGCCTTGACATAAATACAAAATTCTTAAGTGGATCACAAGCTTTTTAACTAACCGGCGCCAATTCGTTTTTGTTAATGACCATTCGTCTCCGTTAATGCACGTCCAATCTCGTGTACCGCATGCTTCCGTGTTCGGGCTTATTTTGTGTTTAGTTTTTAATACCAATATTAGTAATGATATGCATTCCACAGTAAAATAATTTGCAGATGACTGCGTGATTTCCAAAATAACGTAAATGAGACAAGAGCTATTAGGTTCGGAACAGTAGTAAACCCGGTATTATACGGCTACACGTTGAACAATATACCCATAGAGTCTGTATCCACAATGAAGTATGCCTTGGTGTTCATTTATCAACAGACCTGTCATAAAACAATCATATAGACAGAATGGTTAGTAAAGCCTCCACATCTCCTAGCTTCATTAGGCGAAGTTTGCATCCGGTGATCTCCGAGACTAAACTTATCACTTATGAAACCATATAGTACGCTGACAAATAGAATACGCCTCCTTAATCTGGAATCCGCATGAGGCCTACCTCATACAGAAGCTGGAGTTTGTCCAAAATAAGGTTGCTCGTTTCATCAAAAAAAAAACTTTCTTACGCACATCAAGCATAACTGACATAAATTTCTCTCAAGTTAGCTCCATTACAAAAGCGCAGAATGCTGACACTGTTGTCCGTCTTTCATGAGATACACTACAATCAGTCGTCCAACGATACTTTCAATATCACACAAGTTAGACATATAGCTTCATTACTAGATTAACAGTATAAGATAACTCATTTTCACTCGACCTAATCTGTTCTATCACTCGCCACTTCTCATCAAAATTCGTGAATGGAACGTTCTGCCTTGTTACGTCGCACACAATGTCAATCATAAATTCGTTGTTAATCACGTAAAGACATTCCTAAGTTTCTAGGTTGATCGTTATCAAGACTTATGTTCCCCCTCTGATGAAAGTATTAATTATTGTTAAGTGTTTGAATTGTGGTTGTTTTCTTGTTATGATTGCTTTTCTTTCGACATTGTTTAACCTTGAAATGTTTGTTTTTACACATTCTCGTTCAAGTACTTCCATTTAGTGATCTGTATAATATTTGCCCCAACCAATGTTACCCCGCCCCCTATGTAATGCCTTCTGGGCTTTCAGTATATCTGAATAATATAGCATCTGTGTTTTATGAGTTTGATTTTCTTCTGCAGCAACAAATTCCGACGTGATTTCATGTGTTAATGTAGTATGAAGGCGATGCTATACCTACCACTCCCGTGAGTAGATCGCAAATAGCACATTTATGTTTCAGTATACTGTTGCTCGTCTCCCTGTCTCCTTCGCTTGTGTGTGTGTGTGTGTGTGTGTGTGTGTGTGTGTGTGTGTGTGTGTGTGTTTTGTGCTTTTTTCAGAGATGAATTTTCACCAACTCGCAGCAGTTCCTGTTAGCACAGCTACACAAGTTTTTTAAGCAATATCTCGTAGGTTTTACTGAATGAGACTCTGCCGCTATAAAAAACACACAAAAGAGACACGAATACGGCAACATGGGTGGTCCCATAAAATTATCCATATTTTTGTGTGTTTTTGATAGCGGCCAGATGCTATTGACTAAGCAATACCAACTATTCCGAGAAAAAATTTTTCCCCTAGATTCCCCCTAAGCGCCCCACAGAGGAAACAAGTATCAGCGCTTATGGTTTCCCGCACACTTTTCAGTCTCATAACGATTAAAGCAGCATTTCCTTTAGAAAAACAAGTAGGAAAATAATCATTTAACCTAAATACTATTTCTCGACATGATATAGCAGGCGTTCGTTTCGCTTGTGTATACCTTCAAGAGAACTATCAACAAAATTTGTCGCTGAGTACAGCTGTTGATTGTCGCCGTCAGCAACAGTGTCGTGGCCACCGTGATGTTCCGTGTAAGCTCCAAACTGATTACATTGTCTGCACATACTATTTTCTTGGGAGTGAGAGCGTGCGAGGGCAGCCAACGATCGTGGATTTGGCTCAGAGGCCCTCTTTCGTCGTACCGAAAACAAACCGCACAAAGTGGCTATGGAGGGGGGGGGGGCACAGCTGCGTGGCGAGAACTTCACGCTTTCATCAACGGAGTGTTTACGCTCGATTGATGAAAAGGCGGCTCACACACTTGAACTTGCTGTACTCTGACCACTAAGTTTGCGTTGAATTGACTGAAATTGCGAAGTTCGGTTTGGTCGCTGTAGCGGCAGCGCGTGCTTACGCCTTCAAGGGGAATAGAGAACGCAGACCCACCTGTGCAACTACTACTGCCCATCACTCTGTTAATTTCAGACAAAATTTACAAACTTTTGCAAGTTGCTTGCATAGGTATTTCCCTATATGTTTATTCAATTTGGCCAAGAAATACAAAGCCGTTCTAAAACAATAAAAAAAACTATTTGACTAATTCTTTTTTGAAAGAATATTTATGACAGAAGTTTTTATATGTAAAATAGTGAAATATATTCTAGTTATTACATGTGCGCAAGATATCCTCCTGTAACAAAAGCATGACTGTCGGCATGATCATTCTTTAGTCAAAAATATGAATGTTTTATGACTAGAGTATTGGAGCGTTTTGCTTCAAAGAAAAAATTTTGTAAAAAATACAATTCCGGTGTTGACAACAATCTTTTTCTTCAAAATGGGCACATGCTATTCTGAAAGAAGTCAAAAACGTTTGAATTTGATAGTTTGAGCGATTACCGAGAAAATGTTCCTTTTCTGACGAAAGGTAGTGTTCGGAAAAAACGCCGGTAAAGGTCAAGTTGCCGCCGAGCGCTCGCAGGATCAGGGGCGTTTGGAGCCGTTTTCAAATGCTTTTCGCTGCATGCAAAAACTCGCCACTTTGTGGAAGTATTTGTCAGTAATGCTTACACAATTTGCCATAAAATGAAAAATTGCATTTTTTGTCTTTTTTGCCCTCTATCACCACTTGAAGAAGCTTTGGAGACTTTCAAGTGAAGACCAGCCTTTGGATTGGCATGCAACTGTGCGAGGACAGTCTGACACAAACATTGCCGTACGACCAACAGCAGCTCAGGCTCATCAGGATGCATGCTGACACCATTTTTGAGCAGGAACATACGGAGAGACGGAGGAGTTTTGGGACCAGTCAGCCGAAAGATGATATCTCTCAAGTGAGGATCACGGCATTGCTCATCTCTGAGGTTGTTGAAAGTGAAAAGTGCCAACAGGCAAGCAGACGCGCCGCTCTCAGGAACGTCAAGTGGGTCGACTGGACGACGCGACAAACAGTGGAAACCTTCATGGTGGCGACTGGATTTGTAAACAACTACGTACGAATATTCTCGTTGCCGTAGAGCCCACCGACCGAGACGTCCACTAGTATCGTTTAAGGATGGCAGCCATCATAAGGCGTGATGGTCAGTGACAACTGTGCATTGCCGTCCACACAAATATGGCCGAAATTTACCCACTGCTCAGATGAGCGCGAGGCTTTCGCGTTCAGTGAGTGAGTAATTTTGCTTTTCTGGAGATAAAAGACGACGCACTCGCAGCCATGTTGTCTTTGTGCCAAAACTGCACTGATTTTGTGGCCACTTGCGTCGGTGTGCACTTCGGTTGGAGTGAACATATCAAAGTGGCCGATAATTGGTGGTGTCGTAAGTCTGGTGGTTATTTCAACAAATGATGTAGCTTGTTCAGGTCCCCACCCAAAAGTCATATCTTTATTCAGTAGTTCTGTGAGTGGGCGCACGACGTCAGTGAAATTCCGACAAATCTGCGAAAGTAGGAGCAGACGCCCAGAAAGCTTCTAACGTCGTTCGCAGAGGTCGGCAAAGGAAAATCACTGACTGCGTGGTTTTTCTAATGGTCGGGACGAACACAAGACTATTCTACAAGGCGACCGAGGACAGTAAGTCGGCAGCAGCCGAAGTGATACTTAGACGAGTTTAGCGCTGAAGCACTGCCTTGAGAAAAGCAGAGAAAATGGTCGAGAGGCACTCGAGGTGGGTTTCGAAAGTGGGTCAGAAAACAATGACGCCATCGAGGTAGCCCAAGCAGATTTACAATTTAAAACGTGAAGGAAAGCGTAAATCATCCGAATGAATGTAGCTGATGCATTGCATAACCCGAACAGCAATACTTTAAGCTGACAGAGGTCGATGAAAGGAAAATGATTTTCCCCACTAAGACAGTCAAGGTCGTCATCTATTCGTGAAAGGGGATACACATCTTTTTTGCGTTACCTTGTTAAAGTTCTGCTAGTCCACACAAAAACCCCACCTGTTACCTTTTTTTGACGGGGTTTACAGGCGATTAACCCAATGCTTTACGACGGTCATTTGGCCTAATGGTTTGTCGTGGAGGTCAAAGATGTCTTGATACTACGCAAGAAGACCCCAAAGCACGTTCACATGCTCGGTCGGGAGATCAGAAGTGATCATTTTCTTTAAGCCGTCCGGTAGAGTGCCCGACTCTAGACTGACAGGTGATGGCGTATCATCTGTTAACGGAGAAATGTGGTAATTACCGGCAAGGGCAAGGGTTGCAAGGCAAATTCCTCGGGGCAGTACTGTGAGCAAAGTCCAAAGTTCACAATAGGGAGACGTGCAACATTTTTTTTTCATAGTGATAACAGTGTGCGGGAACGTTACAATGAGCGAACAGAGGATGGTATCGTTCGGTGACACGACATAATCTCTGTCGGCGACAGGCCAATTCAAAGCTCGACAGAATAGGCGAATGATGTCGGCGGAGCATAGCCTGTGGGCGCAAGAGCAGGAAGGCCAACGGCATGTTGTAGAGCCAGCTGAACAACACCAGAAGAACAGTCAATTAGAGCGGAAGGCTCCGACAGAAAAGCGAGTCACAAAATTATGTCATATTGGCAGTATTCCAGTACGTAAAACAGAACAGAGGTATTACGTCCAGCAACGAAACCTACCCACGAGACACAGATGATTGCGAATAAGCGTCTCAGTTGTTACTTCGCCGTGTCTGAAAAAACGCCCCCTTTTCGCAAACAAAGGCTGTACGACGATTGTAGTGACCTTCGTTCACCCCCGCAGGGGCGTCTGTGAAAGCAGGCGCTTGGTGTGTAGCGACACCATGGAGTCGAGCTAACGGGGGGGCGGGTTCAATTTCCTCCCACAACTAGCCGTGCGTGGCTGAGCCATGTCCGGGCAAAAGGCGATCCTGGGGGTTGAGCCGACGCCGGGTGATTGGACCTTTAAGCCCCCAAGGCAGAGGCAACACACCCCTTTGGCTTCAGCTTCACGTAGATGGCACCCCTGGGCTGACCCACCCAGGAGGAATCGGCAGTCGCCTTTTATTATCTCTCTCTCCCTACATCTTCCTCTTTATCTCTCATCCTTTATCTGTCCTGTCTTCTAGTCCCTTCTGTTTACTTCCAAACTTCCGGGCGGCTAAAGTTAACCCTGTGCAAATAGCCTACCTTGGTCTAGGCACATTTATAGTTGCGTTGTGTGGCTGGTGTCTGCAGGTTTCAGCATCCGCAAACTTGTAGCGTCTCCTCGTTGGGCTCCGTGGTGGGTGGCCACCAATGCTTCTGAAGAATTTGAAAACGGCATGCATGGAAATTTTCCTCTGTTAAGTGATCGTCCCGCCTTAAAGCGCATACGCAACGAAGATTTTGAATTTTCCAACGTTCAAATGAAAATTTCTGCCCTTTTCATATCATACGTAGTAAGAAAAGTGGCAAGCAAGCCATAACTACATCCCCCCTTTGTAGAAGCCAGGTGTCTTACAGAAACTCTTGGGGCCGGGTACAAAGTTACCAAAATGGCCAGCGGAGACCTCCTGGAAGTTCCAGAAAAAGAACAGTTTAAGAAACTACACAATCTTTCAAGTTTTGGTGACACTCCGATCACTGTACCACAACAAAAATCAATGACCACAGCTTGGGGTGTGGTATCTGATGCCGATTTGCTTGGCCTGGCCGAAGCAGAACTTCTGGAGGGGTGGAGGAGTCAGATTGTGACCAATGTACAAAGGATCATCATCAAAAGAGACAACAATAAACACCAACAAAACGCCTAATACTCACGTTTGCTTCCAGTGGAATCCATTAAAACAGGGTACACGAAGACCTCTCTCAGGCCATACATACCAAACCCTCGTCGCTGCTTCCAATGCCAGAGGTATGGACATGGCTCTAAACGCTGTCGTGTTCGCCAGTCCTGCGCACAATGTGGAATCCTAAGCCACGTGTCTGAAAACTGCAAAAAACCGCCCCACTATATATGTGAAGGAAACCATGCCACGTGTTCACGCTCCTGTGCATACTTGAAGAAAGAAAAGTAGATAATTACAGCAAGGAAAAGGGTCTCGCCAGTCTATGGCCCAACATATGCTGATGCTGCGCGTCAGGGTGCACCGCCGCACCAGCCCTCACCACTCCGTCGGCCCGCACATATTAAGCCGGTGGTTTTGGCACCTGCCCCCAATGCGGCTGTAGTCCAGACTGCACCGCCTACTCCCGAACAGAGACCCGAGTCTCTAGAGTCCTCAGGTCTAAGGGCCTCACCTCACCAGGCGAGGCTCAGATTGCGAACTACCAGCTCACACGTGTGGGCATCAAGTGCTTCTGAGGAGGCAACGGATACATCAGTATCCTTCGTGCTGAAAGAGTGGCGTGGCTTCTTGAAGGGCGCCAAGAAAACGAAAAAGCAGATAACAGGGCCAGGGCGGCCCTGTTACGTGATCTCAAACTCCCCACCTAAACAGCCACTTGCATTCTTGTACACACAGCACTACAATACTTTCACCATGAATACTCAAATTATACAATGCAACTTCAGGGGCCTTCTCAGGGACCTTGACGACGTCCAATAACGTTTACACGAACACACACTAAAAGTGCTGGGTGCCCAAAAAACACACCTAAATTCAAAACACACCAACTGCCTCCGTAAATACGTTAGTTTCCGAAAGGAACGTGATGATGCCATAACATCATCCGGAAGTGTTGCCATTATCATGAATCAAGAGATTGCATGCACACACAACTCCAAATGTCCTTTGAGGCAGTGGCTGTTTGAGCTGTTCTTTTTGATAAACTGATCACACTTTGCATTATTTAAATTCCTCCAAGCTATAAGCTACAAAAACATGATTTACAATCTTTAATTGAACTTCCGGAGCCTAATATTCTCCTTGGAGACTTTGATACGCATAGCAGGCTATGGGGGGACTCTCGTTGCGACGCGCGAGGTCGACAAATTGAACAGTTCCTTCTCTCATCAAGCGCGTGTCTTCTGAATCGAATAGAACCAACCTTTTATAATCTCGCTAATAATGCTTACTCCTCCTTAGACCTAAGCATAGTACCTCCGTCTCTTGTGCCTCTACTCCAGTGGAAATTCATGAGTAATCCGTACGGAATTGACCACTTTCCCGTAGTTTTGAGCACAACTAAAGTAACTGAGTGTCCACCATGGGTTCCCAAATGGCTCATAAACAGAGCCGGCTGGGAACAGTTTTATACCAATGCTTGTTTAGGCAGGAGTTACATATGTACTTTGAGCATTGATGCTGTTGTTAAGTACTTCACAGCATTTTTGATTAATGCTGCAACAAAGTGCATCTCAAAAACAAATAGACACCCTGGAAAACGGCGTGTACCGTGGGGGAACTCTAAGTGCCAAAATGCATGCAAGCAGCAAGACACACCTAGGAGGTTGCTTCAGAACTCAACGACAGGCGAAAATCTTGACATCTTTAAGAAAATGAAGTCTCCGGCCAGGAGAACGCGACGGCAGGCTAGACGAGAAAGTTAGCACAAGTTTTTATTAGGGATCAATTCATATACACAGGCTGTTAGAGTAGCTGGAAGACAAGCACACACACTCCCACGTGTAAACACACAGGGGGACACCTTTTAAGATCAGGTGAACTTCCTCGGTGCACACTTCGAGCGGGTGTCAAGCTCGTCACACTATACTGACGCTCTCCGAAAATACAGAACGAAAATAGAAAAGCAAAAACTCGAACACAAATGTACAAGATACGAGGCGTACAACCAAGCTTTCAGATTAGCTGAGCTCCAAACATCACTAAACTATTGCTGTAATTCCGCCCCTGGTTCCGACCGTGTGCTGTATGAAATGCTGAGAAGCCTCCCAAATGAAACACAAAGAACTTTACTTTGTTTTTCCAGTGCTATCTGGTTTTCTGGCACTATCCCTGCTTCCTGGAAAGGGGCTATTGTTATTCCCATTTTGAAAGAGGGCAAAGACCCTGCTTCAGTTTCGAGTTATAGGCCTATAGCACTTACAAGCTGCTTGAGCAAACTTTCGAAAAAAATTATAAACTTCCAACTTGTATATTTCCTTCAAACAAACGAATTGCCCGACCCATTTCATTGTGAATTTCGAGAGTATATAACCACCACCGACCACCTTGTTCCTATTGAGGCACAGATCAGAGATGTTTTCGTCCACAAACAATACTTTCTTTCTGTGTTCCTTGATATCAAAAAGGCTTATGATACAACATGGCGCTTTGGAATATAAAGAGACCTATCTCACCTTGGCGTGCGTGGCAAAATGCTTACTATGATCGAAAGTTATTTGTCAAACGAGATATTCCGTGACCGAGTGGGCAGCGCTTTTCGAAAACATTTGTTCAAGAAGAAGGAGTGCCACAAGGTGGTGTACATAGTTGTACACTTTTTATTATCCAAATGAATTCCTTGCACCCGTCCATCCTCCGAAATATGTTTTATTGTACATATGTTGAAGACGTTCAGCTTGGCTTCAAGTAATGCAACCTGGCAATGTGTGTGCGGTAGGTTAAGCTTGGTTTGAACAGTCTCCAATTGTGCAGCGGAAAATGGGTTCCAACTGAATACAGAGAAAAGCAAGTGTGTTTTGTTCTCCAGAAAGAGAGGCATCCATTCCAATCCCGATGTTCAACTCCATGGCAACGTCTTTCTGTCAGTACTGAACACAAATTCCTAGGCCTAATATTGGACGCCAAGCTAACCTTCATACCAAACATGAAGTATTTAAAAAACAAGTGCACAAAAGCAATGAACGTTATAAAAGTGTTGTCACGCACTACGTGGGGAAGTGACAAGAAGTGTTTAATGAATTTGTATAAAAGCCTCATGCGTACCTACCTATAGACTACACTCTAAGACAAAAGGGTGGTAAAAGGGTGCGTGGTTCGTCCTTTTGGGGACTAATGGGCCTGTCACAACCATGAATTTCTTGTAGAACTAACGGCACTGGGTCTAACCGATAATCCCCACAGACGAGCTCAAGGTACCAACATTTAGTTATCACATTTACACCTTAGTGAGTAACCGTTAGTCCCACAATTCACCTCAAAGAACTAACGTTTAGTCGTCACTTTTGCACCTTATGGAGAAACTGTTAATCCCCCCATTTACACCTTACCGGGCAACCGTTAGTCCTCACAGTTTGCACCTTGCCGGACGAACCGTTGATCCACTCAAATACTCCCATCGGATGAACTTTTTGTTCCCAGTTCAAACAGTGTTTTTTTTGTTTATTTTCCGCCAGGCCCAATACTTTTTTCGCCTGTTTTTCTGCGCAGTGAGCAACAAATTGCGCCGAAAAGAACACGCGAAAAAGTAGTTAGCCACCTATGTGGAACTGCTTTCGCAGTCACGGCAACAACGAAAGACAAAAAGTGAGATATCGAAATCTTTTATTTTTCTACATACACATGAAGTTTCTTCATTATGCTAAGTGAATTCATGGTGAATTGTACAAGTCCACTCTCATTGTCACATCTTATTCGCTCCTTGTGGAGCTCCTCCGACGGAAGCGATAGATGATAGGCATTGCAGACGCCAGCGCACGCAGCCTTTTGCCTGTTGTGTTCCCACGGCTGCACGTGCAATAATATAGTAAAATTGATTAGGCACACGTGACAGAAGATGAAGATGCACGCATATGACAAGTACGTACACGTTAATATGAAAGCAAGCGTTAAAGTATGATACACAAACAACTATACCTTCACATTTTGCACAGTCTTTCTGAAGCTGCTCTGACGAAAGAGATGGATGACAGGCATCACAGACGCCAGCGCATACAGTCTTCAGCATGGTGTGTGACCACGGCTGCACAATAAGTATGTCGATTAGTGAGTCACACGTGAAAGAAGATGAATACAAATGCATATGAGAAATACGGGCAAGGTGAAATGGATACATCCGTGAGATATGACATGCTAATAATTTCACCGTGATGTCACGTATCGTCAAAAACTCAATTCGATCCCCGTAGCGCAACAGCTTAGGAGCGGTGGCTGCAGCCATGACTCCGCGAACCACCGTGCCGCTATCAAGTCGGCCAGTCCTAAGCGAGCGACGTCGATCAGCTCGAGCAAGCGAACGCGAGACCAAACACGGCGCTGCAGGCAGAGTGTCTGCCGCCAGCGAACTTCGAACAGGAGAGTAAGCGTACGCTTGGCGCCACCGCGAACAGCGCCAAGCTGGTTTGGAGCTAGCGCCAAAGAAATCTACGGTAATGCGGCCCTTTTTTTCGCAAACTCGAGCAAGTACAGCGCGCATACGCGAGTCCGCCGCCGGGACCAACGGACGGCGCCGAGCTGCTTGCGGCCGACTGACGGGAAAGCCAACTGTAATGTCGACAAATTTTCAGCGTGTTCCGACGCTAGTGAAAGCCCCGCCAGCCCGAGCTGGTGCACTTACAGCGTGCTACACACTACAACCAAGCTTTTTACGAGAACCCGCGACGTGTTTTCGACGACTCCCAACACAGCGACGTGGTCTCAGCGCAGTATCATCAGCCCGGAACTCATCGTGGCGGCGAAGACAGGTGAGCATTCGATGAGCGAGCGTACGACAGGCCGAAGGCAATGGCGGCCAATTTCCAAGCGGTCGCAAAGCACAGGCGTACTGCAGACGCCGAAGCTGACCTTCACGATGCATTTTGGGCGTGCGATATACAACACGAATGAGGCCGTTGCCGGTAAGCGTGATCCGTATTGCACACGCGACGAGTCGAAGAAAGAATGATAACCTACTTGTCTCAAACTCCAGCGCTGTTTTCTTCCCTGAGACCGACTGAAGTATATAGCGTTAGGCCTGTTGTCTTCTCGCCCGCCATATTGGCCTTCCCAACTGTTACTTTCGTGCTTTGGTCGTGACTATCTTGAAGACAGAGATATAATGCGTGGCGTGGGGACGTGTTGAGACTTGCTCCAGACTTCATGGGTGCAGCGAAACACAAAAGCAGCAGCCCACACTCATCCAAACGTACACACAAGCACCTCGTCGTAGTTTTTAGATCCTCGAATCCAGGCGGCCGTGGTCGAGCACTCCGAGCGTGACGCAACACGAACCCTTGCCGGCAAAATACGAGGAAAGACTTAGCCAGCAGAGGAGGAGAACGAGGGCTGGTCGCCTTGGCAACATTTTTCGCGCTGCCTGCAATACCCGGGCGGTTCATCCATTTGGAGCGTGTTCGGAGATTAAGTGGTTTCGCGCGGCACGCTTCCCTCTGTGGTTGCTCCTCAACGGTCTATCCGTTCATCGCGCGTGCCTATTGGGCTCCGTTACAGCTTTTTCGGGTAGAGAGAGAAAGAGAGAATTTATTAGAAGGTAGAGAGGTCGGCCTGAGCTAGTTCGCTCTAGCCTGCTACTCTACACAGGGGATAAGGGAAAGGGGAAGGAAAGAGGGATGAAGGGTGATGATGGGGACAAGAAGAGGTGGTGCGTATGTACAGTAGCCACTTAGCATAGAGTCCTACAGTCTAGTATCTAGTTCAGTGCTTTTTATAAAGTCTAGGAAGCCTTTGTAGCAGTTTTTGATACTGTTCGGTTGTTCATTGCTGACAATATGTGCCTTTCACTTAATGGCGTTCGTCCGATGCTTGTCAACGTTGCAGTTAGAATTTTTCTTTGCGCCACGTATCATGCACAGTCACAAAATATGTGAGCTATCGTTTCGCGCACTTGTCAGCGTTCACTATTCGGGCTGCACACACAGCCGATTAGGTGGGTGTAGTGGCGAGTGAAGGCGACGCCCAGGTGAATTCGGTGCAGTATAGTAGCATGTCTTCGGCTGATTTTATCTAGAAGACGAAAAGTCATACCGGGGTCTGTTTCCCGCAGGTGCTTGTTCCGGTGATCTGGTAGCGACCAGTAAGTGGCAGCGCATTCGCGCATGCGCGATCTCAACAATGTGATGACGTCACTTCGCGAATACGGTACTTTGACGTACATATGAGCGTTGTATACTGCCGCTCTTGCTTCGCTATTGGGTGTTTCGTTGCCAACCAGGCTGCAGTGTCCAGGAATCCATTGGAGTGTAATCAAGTGACCGCTCCTGTGTGTTAGGTCACTGAGCACCTGAGAAAAACTAAGGATGCGTACTATGAAGCTCTCTTCAAGAGGGTTAGGACTCGTGGCGACGTGCTTTGGCGAGAACTAAATAAGCTTTTAAATAGAAGTGGCTCTAGAGACAACGCACTTGAGTTAAACATAGATAACAAGATAGTAAAAGGTGAAGAACTTGCTAATAAATTTAACGTGTACTTCACAACGCTGGTGTCCTCCGATTTATCAAACCCTTCTCGTTCCTGTAGTAGTAATTCTAGGGACTTTCTAGGTGTGCTAAAAGATGAGCACTGCATATTTTTTAAACACAACTCCTGAAGAAGTATTGTCTGTATTTATGTCACTAAAAACACTACTGCTCGGGACATACATGACCTACAAACTGAGCCTATTAAAGCAGCACTTGATCTTTTGTTACCTGTTCTTACCCATCTTTTTAATATCTGCTTATCTATGGGAGTTTTTCCAGAAAGAATGAAGCATGCGAGAGTTAGTGTCTTATACAAATCTAGTGACCGAAATATCTTTTCTAATTATCGTCCGATCTCCAATACTTCCTGTTATACCTAAAGGGCTAGAAAAAATCACATATCAACGTGTCATGTCTTATTGTGAAAAGTACTCTATATTATCACCGCATCACTTTGGCTTCCGACGGGGCATGTCTACGGAACTGGCTCTCCTCACACAAAAAGAACTCATACTTAACTCATTTGAGCAGAAACTGTTAACACCGGGTGTTTTTATTGACTATTCCAAAGCATACGATAGAATCAACCACGAAGTACTCTATGCAAATTTTCGCCATTGTGGTTTTCGCGGAACCCCACTTGACTTTCTGAAATCTTATTTATTACAAAGAAAGCAATCTGTAGCTATAAATGACAGCCAATCCTCCCTACTAACCATAACGTTAGGTGTACCTCAGGGCAGCATATTAGGGCCCCTACTGTATAATATTTATATAAACGACATAACAAGTGTCAGCAAATATGTGGACTTAATAATTTATGCAGATGACCCTAGTATATTTTTTCCTGGTATTGATTTAGGTAAGCTTGCAGCCTCAGCCAACAACATTCTTAACACCTTCGTATAGAGTACTGCAAATTATTTAATGATCAACACCAAAAAAATTCAAAGCTGTGGTATTCGCACTGGTTCAGAAGGCTGTCTGTCGTAATTTGGATATACACCTAGGGCCTGGAAAATTGAGGTTGTCAAAGAAGTTTCATCATTAGGAGTAATTTTTAATGAAAATCTCTATTGAGACGAACACGTTAATAAAGTAACTAGAAATATAGCTACGACGTGTGGTGCTCTCTCTAAACTTCGACAGATACTTCCAGCAAACATGAAACTTTTACTCTATAATACGTTGTTTTCATCTCACTATTGTAGTCTAGTGTGGGCAGATACATATAAAGCAAGTCGGAACAAAATATTTTTACTGCAGAAAAAAGCGATTGATCATATTGCAAACGTACTATACGACGCACATACAAGTCATTTATTCAGAGAATATAACATTTTACCGATCGATTACATACATAGCTTCAACCTTATTATGAAATAAAAACGAAGCTTGCTATCAAACAATGCTTGTTTTCTTAAACTGTGTAACCTCAGAAAAAATACACAATCCCAATATGACATTCGGAAAAGGCCTTCCTGGTTCGTTCTTTATTCGCGAACTAAGCATGGTTTGAGAAGACTTGAACACTATTCCTGCTTGTTTTAACATGTTTGAAAATAAAAACATCCACATCTTTAATATACATAAAAACAACTGAAGAACCTTCTCATCCTGAGTGGCTTGGTGTAGTTTAGCTTCTTCTAATTGTCCGGCTAAAATACTATATGTAAAAGAAACACCTTATAATAGTGCTCGTGTGTAACATGGCATCCTACGATGTTTGCTTTCTTTTACATTTTTTGTTGCTTTTTTTACGAGTAAAACATGCAACAATTCACTCGTCAGTGTTTCTCTTGTGCATCAAAACTTGTGCTTTTCGCATACCCAGTGTTGTAAACGTCGTATAATAATTTTGTAATACTTTGGTAGCCGTTTAGCAACGTGTGCATTGTTTTATGATTGACCGTACGCTGTTTTCTTGTTTTATTTGTTGTTTTTCTCTCTTGGTGTCTTGCTTATTTTATGTAAACCTTAAACTGATGTAATTTTGATGCACTTTGTTTTCATTTCCTAATTTCTTGAAGCTTTGAAAATCGACGTCAAATTGTTTTTTCATATTTGTGCTCTGCAGATTTTGTAATACCAAGTGAAAATGGGTAGCAGCCTCGACAAGCTGCTAACATAGCAGCTTTTTGCTCTTATCCTTGCGTTTTCTTTTTCACAACTCTGTAAAGAAAATGCTCATTAAAACTGAAACTGAAATGCTTGGACGATTCCTAACGCTAACTCGTGAAATTGGCCTGTTCTTGAGCAAGAATGGATAGCTTGAAGCGCTGATTTTGCATCAGACAGGATCGTCCATTTACGCGGTGCTTGGTCGTACACAAATTTTATGGCTTCTTGTATAGCAACAAGTTCTGCAGCTCTCGAAGATGACCTGTGATCTAATTTGTACTGTCGGCAAATACCGAGTGGCGGGACCACGAAGGCTGCAGCTGAGGCGGACGAAGTTACAGATGCATCGGTGTAAATGTGCATAGAGTCACTGTATCGGTCATCCAAATGTGCCAAGGTGAGTTGCTTGAGGGCAATATAAGAAACACGCGACTTATACGAAATTCCACGCATGTGAAGGCACACCAGCGGTTTAGTCAATGTCCATGGAAGCATTGCAGAGATTACGGCAGGTGCAAAGCCTGAAGGGATCATGTGCCTATGCGTATCAAGGCATCGCGAATAGGTACAGCCTGGTCGGTCAACTTGTAGCGAAGACAACGGGTGCTGTGCATGTAGGGTCAGCAGACGAAGGTGCACTCGAAAAGGCTCACAGGACGTGTAAACCTGTATAGGATATGTGCGGTACTCCTCTATAGTACCAGAGGTTGACGGGCACCGTGGCAGGCCAAGCCATATTCTCAGTACTCGTGCCTGACGGCTCTATAAAGTACGAAGTCACGTTGCCCGCATGCTGGAAAGTACAGGTGAGCTGTACCGTATATAGCCCACAAACAATGCCTTGTATAACTGGAGAAGACTTTTCTCTGAAGGGCCCCATGTCAGCCCTGCTATAACACGAAGAACATACACAACACTGATTAATTTGTTTCGCAGCACAGTCACATGCTTTGACCAGGACAGGTTGCAATCAAAGACGACCCCTGAATAGCGGTGGTGCTTGACTGCAGGAATCACTGCTCCGTGTGCAAAGATTGAGTACCGCGACATTGATTTCTTGGTAAATGCCAATGCAGCACATTTTGCTATTGAAAGTTCCAGGCCCTGACAACGTAAGTACTTAGATGTTATTGAAGTGCCTTGTTGTAGCCTTGCTCGCAGTTGGAGTCGCGTTGCTCCAGATGACCATATGCATATGTAGTCCGCATACGCACGGATTCTGACAACGTCGGGAAGCTCAGCTTCAAAGCCAATGAGTTCTATGTTAAAAAGCATGGTGCTCAGGACAGCGCCTTGCGGAACTTCACGGCTTACGAGGTGCCTGGCTGTGTCACCGTCAGATGTCGACATTAAAATAGTACGTCCTATGAGATAGCTCACTATCCATGCCTGTAGTCGGCCACCTACGCCCATGTCTTCAAGTGCGTCCGGAATGGCCTCATGGTAGACGCTATCGTACGCGCCCTTTATATCTAAGAAAATGGTCTATATCGATCTCCGACGTTCTCTTTCCTTTTCAACAGAAGAAACTAGATCCACAACACCGTCTATAGATGGTCGACCTATATACGAAAGCCATCTACAAAATCTGGCAACCCGACATTATTCTCCAGCAGCCATTCCAATCTCGTCAGCACCATGCGTTCCATCACCTTACCGATGCAACTGGCTAGGGCAATGGGTCTATAAGAAGACAACTCATGTGAACACTTGCCTGGTTTCAGTAAGGCCACTATGCGGTTGCAGTTCCAACTCTCTGGTGTCGCTGTTTCCCACGTAGAATTGTAGAACGACAAGAGAGTCTGCCTTGCGTACTGGCTGAGGTGATATAGAGCCGAATAAGTAATTCCTTCAAGCCCTGGTGCGGACGACCATCGGGACGCAGAAATCGCAGCGTCGAGTTCGTGCATTGTGAATGGTAAGTCGAGGTGATCGTCGCTGAATGGCGGTGAGGCTAAACACGAAGGTGACATTGGTGAGGAGGACATACCTACGAGTAAGTGGCAGAAATCTTCTGCAACCTCTACTTCAGGTCGACCTTGCTTTAGAGCCAAGGCTCGGAAAGGGAACAGCTTTGAGTGGGTGTCTGAAGGCTTCAGACAGTTTGCCATATTCGAGACAGGGGTTTTCTGGGATCAAGAGAGCCACAAAACACCCTCTACCGTTGCCTATCGAGCTTATCGAGGTGTCGCAATACATTTCGTTGTGCTTGGCGTGCTGTAGATAGGTCACATGATGATTTCGTCCTCCTGTATTTTCTCTCTGCCCGGCGACGGATTGCACGGAAGTATTCATATTGTGCGTCAAGTTGTGATCTTGGTAGCGACACATTCACAAGTTTCGTATGCGTTGTTAAGGCTGATGCAATGAGGCTCTCTATTTCAGATTTAGATTGACGGGTACTTTTGCCTTAGAGTGTATAAAACATAAGTATATCAGTCTGCAACACCTACTGCCCTTAAAATGCTTGACCCCGTTCATCATCTAGGCATCAGTCTCTCTACGGGTGCTTTTCGCGCTAGCCCCGTGAAAAGCATGTACGTGGAATCAAACGAATCGTCGCTCCACCTGCAGTGATGTTACATGTTATCTCCCAAATGCAGACAAGGATCAACCATCACAATCCAAAATTAATGACATGTCAAGCCTTGCTGTGTTTGAGAAACAGCCTTCTATGAGACAGCCCTACTCACTCCATCTGAGGGGCCTAGCGGAAGAAACCAGTGTGCCACTCGAACAGCGCTTGATGGCTCCCGCAGTACGCTTGTCACCGTGGCAGTGGCAGCCGATGAATTGCGACGTGTCTTTCTTGGAGGTTGCGAAGAATGAACCAATTGCACATATCTAGACATACTTCCTTGAACTACAATATAAATACACATGTACTGAGTTCTTTACGAATGCTTCAAGGTATACCACTTCTGTCTCGTATGCAGCCGTCGGCCCATCCTTTTCGGAAGCCGGCGTTCTGCACTCTGTTTCCAGCATTTTCACCTGCGAAGCTTATGCGATACTTGGGGCCGCCAAACACCTTAAACAAATAAAACCACAGTAGGCAATAATATATACAAATTCCCTCAGCATCGTAAAAGCTCTGAAAACTCTTAAAAAGCACACGAATCCGCAACTTGTCTGGCTTTATTCGCTCTTGTGCACAGTCTACTCATTCAAGCAGCATGTTGTAGTCTGCTGGATGCCAGGACACCACGAAATACAAGGCAACGTTCTGGTGGATTAGCTAGCTGGATCCGCCGACAAAACGGCTAGCAATACATCGATACCGATTCCTGCGCTCGACTTGAAAGCTTTTCTAATACGAAAGCTTAGGGGTTATCGGCAGAGTACATAGACACACACACCGGTAATAAATTGCATGTCATCAAGCCGCAACTTGGTCATTGGCCACCATTATCAAAATCACGCCACACAGAATTAGCACTTACAAGGTTAAGAACAGGACATACATACACTACACATTCATTTCTTTTGTCTGAGAGCGACCCGCCTTTGTGTGATAGATGTGGTGAAGCACTCACCGTACTTCACATTCCCATCCAGTGTAAAGAGGTAGACACGCTAAGAAGACAACACTTTTCTTTACCCTACCAACAGCAGATACCACTTCATCCTGCAATGTTCCTCGTTAGGGAACCATTTTTTACACATAAATCATTGTTAGCTTTTTGGGATAGGTTCGTACTTTTCATATCATATACCGAAGCATTCCGTAGCACAACCTCTCTAGAGAGGTCTCCGCTGTGGTGGCTACACTCAACGAAGCACTTGCCTCACGGCTCTTGAACTCAAGGGTGTGAATGATTGCGGCACTTGTGCTAATGTAATACATGTCCACCATCGTTTTTAATTGTCACAAGCTTTTGTCATCTATTAACACCACACACCTTTCACGGCATGGTCATAGTTTTATTACGTCAACGTTTTTATCCGCCCTTGCGCGAAGAATTTTATGGCCCTTATACAGCTGCTTATCAAAATCATTGTTCATATCTCTAGTAAGATGAACTGGCGCTCTTTGGCGTTAAAATGGTCCTTGCGCCCCAAAACATCAAACATCATCAACCTTTGTGCACCCCGAAACAACAGCAGAACCGTTCCAGTCAGGCCCAACGCCAGCGAAGACGTATAATCCTCTCCAGCACTGGAGGTAAGGGCGCTTGAAAGATTGTCCACTCCCTTCCTCTCCGCGCTCCAAAGTACGCGTGAGAGATGAGAACCACCGCGCGATCATTGCGCCATCTTGCTGGTAATGCTTAGAACACAATAGTTCTCTCTTCCCCTACCGAGATGCCTCCCAACAGCGGTAAGTGGGAGTTCTGAAGAGCTTGCCGTCTTGGTGGCTCAGTGGTTAACGCCTCGAATTCACAACGCGAAGGTGCTGCGTTCGATTCCGTGCGCCTGAGTCTTTTTTTTTAATTTTTTGTTATCTTGCGTTTATACATATACATATATATATATATATATATATATACATATATATATATATATATATATATATATATATATATATATATATATATATATATATATATATATATATATATATATATATATATATCCAGTGCATGACATCGACGCCGACGTAGGCGGCAAAATTCAGCCGAGAGTGTCCATGTAATTGCTGTCGTAACGAAATTTAAAAATTGGGGAACCCTTAGGCTTCGCTTTTAAGAGTTGAGCGCGATAGCGAAATCCGCCCTCTAGTGCGCCTTTCAACTACTACGTGCATACTTATTATGTTTTGTTATTCAGCGAACTGCGGGAAGAACGGGAGTGCGGAAGAACAAAGTAACTACGGGCGTCAGGACCTTGAGTATCAAGTACCCCGGCTATTGAACATTGTTGAACATCATACAGATTTTCCTGCACCCCGCCTTAAAAAATTTATAAAAAACTTTCTGTTACATTCCACGATAACTTATCAATAAAATATATCTGTCTAATTTTATACGTGTACCGCATATACAGTTTGTGCTACAATTTGAAAGTTCACAATTTAATGCATATAGGTATATATTCTTGGAGTGTCTGTATGATATGTTTGTTTTCATGAAGAATTTCCATGTATGATGTTTACCTGTAATGCTTTATTTGCAGTGACAGTTATGTACATGTGTGTTTTGATTTTTCTGGTTGCTCTATTGTTTGTATACTCGCATAGCATGCAAACATGTACTCGCATGCTGAAGGCGCATGGTAGTAGGAGCCTCTGTCAGGAAATACGGCCTTTAGCTCTTACTCCTCTTTCTGTATCAGAAAGAAATAAAATAAACTTCAAACTTCAAACACGAAGCAGAGAGGAGGCACACAGCACCAGTTCGCTAAACAATTATGAATTACCAACTAGCCCACCTTTCCATCCTATTGCATTGTTTTGTTACACACATACACAAACGCGCGCAGGCACAAGCGCGACGTATCTATAGTAATGGTACATGTTTTCAATTCATTAAAGACGATTGTTTTTCTTGGGGACCTCTGACGCAACAATTTTGGTCTGTCTGGACATTTGTCTGTTTTTTCACTCTAAATAGTATGGGGTATTCGAAACGGCCGACCCCATCCGCAGCGCCCACCAATGTTGCTCAAGATTGAGCGTTCATGCTTGTGCAAATGTCAATTAAAAAGCAATTCTTGTGCACGTCTAGGGGACCATAACAACACGTATATATTCTGCATGGGCGCTTTATACTAGTAAAGACATACAGAAATAATTTTAAGGACATTAGCGCCTATCACGCTGCGCTGACCGTGCAACGCTTGCATAAAAAGGAGAGTGTTTCTAACGCTTTGCTGAAACGAGATGGTGGTGGCACCTACTCGTCGCCTTGCGTTCTACACCTTATCACCTCTGAGACGGGCGCGCTCACCAGTCTCAGAGCCTCGCGCTTTGTTTTCGAAAGAAAACTCCCATATGGTGCTCATGTCTCACATGTGACGTGACTTGATGCGCTTGTTCGCCTCCGCTGCACGCTCGAGGCACTCTAACGCAGGGCCTTCAGAATACCTTACACCAATTTTCTTGCGCAGATAATCAAGTAAATGTTTTGTTCACTCTCTCCACACGCAAGACTATCGTCTTTCGACGACATTTGCAGATTGGAGGTAGATACGGGGCCAATTTTTAACAACACTTCTATAACACCCTAATGAAAATATTGTACAGTGTTATAGTCACATGGTCCTGTAATCAAAACCACGCGTAGGCATACTCATTGCTCATTGATCAGCAAGGCTGTGCAGTGTGGACACTTCTCTCGGCTAGAACGGCGCTCTGCTGTATTCGAAACACGTTTTTCACCATATCTCACAGATGGCATACAGACACACACACATGGGCACGTGCGCGAATGGTACATACTTGTTTTTGATCTAAAGCAAGAGTCGCATGGCTTGCAAGATACACGCCGCGCGCTTGTCATCTAGGAGTTCACAGATTCTCACAATGCCTCACAGATGGCAGCCCATTATCTAGCATTTGCTGTTTGGTTGATTAACGCCTCTGGAAAAGCATGATATGTTTTTCGCTACATGGACATCGTTGTCCATTTTTAGAGCTGTTTGAGTTTCTGTGTGTTTTAGCGGCGATGGCCGCACTATCCCGGCCTCTTACGACGTAGTTTGATGGCCTTCCAAATGCACAACAAATCGCCGAATAGGCTTCTTTTCGTCCTGGCACCTGTCGAACAAAGAGCGTTAAGCAGATTACTTCCCCTACATGTCATTTATATGGTGTTCTTTTTCGGAAGCAGCTGCAAGTAACAACGTGGCTCTGTGGTTGGAGACATGCTTGCCACGCGAACAGCTCGGGTTGGATCCTCAATGGGACCGAATGTTCTATTCTTTATTTTATTTGCTTCTTTCTCGACTTTTCGCTCGCAGCCAATGGTGCCGGCGCCGATGGTGGAATTGCTGTGACATGCACTCTCTAACGTTGTCGCGTTTCAAATGGAGAGGACCAGTACAGAGATTGGTTCCGCAGTTTCAGAGAAGGTCGGTGGTGTTATAAATTCGGGTTTGGACGGCATCCCACCACTGCCACCACTGTTACGAATTCGCTGTGTTGCGATTGTAGCGGTAGCCGAGAGTGGCGAGCAGTCGAATGGACTTCGCTGATGCCTTCGCCCAGAGGTGGATAGGGAGGCAATAGGTGTGAAAACAGCCACAGGTAGGAGCGCTTATTACAGCAGGTTATAGTTTGTACAAAGCCAGCGAGCATGGCGCAGTCGGCTGGGGCAAAAACTCTAAAAACATCGGGCCTGCAATGAGCCTAGTTTCCTGTGCTTCGCAGAGGAGGCGAAGCTTTCCTCGGAACTGCGCGGTGGCTCACCGCCAACTGCGTGAAAGGTAGCGCTGGGAGCGGAGGGGGGGATAGTTCGCAGAACTGTGCTCGTTCTCGTGTAAAGAAGCACTGTTGAACGAGGACCGGGCCTTTAGCATAACAGCACCCTTGCCGCCAGACAATGCACCCGGAATTTTCAGCCCTCTAGCGCGTCTCGGAAGGTGCGATGACTGTTGAGAACTGTAGCCGTTCCGCTCTCTCCGCCCGTGGTGACTTTCACCGCCCTGCAGAGGATCATGGGAACAACAAAGTCAAGCACAAAGCCAAATCACTCTGGCCAAAGCAAGCACCCTCCAAATGCTGATCAAATCGCCAGACAAGCAGAAACGTAAATATTTCGTCGAAATTGAGCTGAGCTACTAAATAGCATCCTGAGCAGAGTATTTCAGCAGGAATACACAATGTGGACACAGCTGTAACTAAGTGTCAGTTCTTGGCACTTATAAACGAAACAAAATTTTCGTAGTGATTCTCAACTGTGACTTTGGCAGATTGTCGATGATCGAAGCTGCTGAGGTTACTCAATTTGGTCCCGAAACTACAATTTACAATACCAAGCACTACTCAATTACGCACATTGGCGCCGCTTGCAAGCGTCATATACTGTTAAACATAACAAAGTTAGTCCCCCTACAAGCTCCCACTTCAATGCGTGCAGCCAATGATCATCACGACAAGAAAAAATGCTCGAAAAAACAAAAAATAAGACTGAAAATCTAACTTGCGGGCGTTGCACAAAACAAAGTTAAAAGTTAACCTACACTGACGCGCTTACCAACACGAAGTGCCAAACACAGAAGGCATTTCAAACAGGGGCTTTTGTTGAGGCTTCTCTGTAAAAAACACTAACTGTTACCTTTTGAAATATTATGAAAACGAATATAATCAAACAAGCATATCAATATGAGATTCTGCGATGACAAAAAAAGTAAAACAAAAATTTGGCGCATTCCTTGCTCATCGGCGGGCGACACAATTAGAAAAAAGTTATTCTCAAAACTAAACACAACATACACTCACGGCAATGGCGAGGCAACACTCTCTCAGGCGAACTCTGGAGATTAGTGCACTCCACAGCTTTCGAGGGTTGTGGTCTGTACAAAGGGACGATGAACCAACCTGTTCGCCGAAGACATTAGCAGCAACTTTTGACCCTCTGCCGCTGAACTCGAAAAAAGGGGCATCGGCACTGCATCGTTTACCCCTCCCGGTAAACTATTCACTGTTTGGCCACGGTGAGTAACAACAGCCTTTGTTAAGGGCCAACCACTGGCACGCGTATGCTCGCGACTACGCGTCAAAAGCGTCAAATGCGCCTCTCGACGTCGGCGTTGGAGAAACATACGCGACGAAGCGTGAGGGATCAAGCTGGGCTGCCTGTTTCCGTATCATATCCCGAAAGATGTATGCGGTAAATTCGGCGCCAATGTTGGCTGAAAAAGGTAACGTTGGTAACGTAATATAAAGGCACTTCTGGTCTATTGCGTTTATTTTTGTTTCTTTTCATGCAAGACGGTGGTGGCCAGAGAGTGGTTTTTCCTGTTGAAGCTGGTTGAAGCGTAGGTTGTAGAAATTCAGGTTTTTCACTGACATGTGATACGCGCGTTTGTGTAGATCGTTTTACGATGGATACATCGGTGTTTAACACTAATGCGGTAGTGTGTAGTGCATGCCCCTTTGGCGTGCGATCACGTGCTTGACACGACGCAAGAAGCTTTCGTTTGCGCTGCCGCGCTCAAGTCCCGTTCCGTACAGATTGAGTCGCCTGTGTGCCGCAGACATGACGGATGCCGAAATGTTCAGGTTTTCTGCTGCCAAATGTTTTCGCAGCTGCTAGCAATGTATGCGCGCACCGTTTTACGATGGACGCAGCGGTGTTTAACACTAATGCGGTATTGTGTAGTGCATGCCCCTTTGGCGTGCGATGACGTGTTTGACACGACGCAAGAAGCTTTCGTTTGCGCTGCCACGCTGAAGTCCCGCTCCTTACAGATTGAGTCGCCTGTGTGCCGCAGGCATGACGGATGCCGAAATGTTCAGGTTTTCTGCTGCGAAATGTTTTTGCAGCTGCTATCAATGTATACGCGGACCGTTTTACGATGGACGACGTGATGTACGCGCGGATTGTGTTGCGATGGGCGAAGCGGTGCACAACGTAAATCCGGGACCGTGTGCATACCCCATTGGCGTGATATTTATCATGAGATCATGTGTTTGCCAAGACGCAAGAAACCCTAGGACTTGATTTTGCTCGCGTTTGGGTGCAATGTCATTCAACTACAGTGGAAAAAAAGATGGTAGGTGGTTCCTAAATATTTGTTCATTCGTTACAAGTCGGCTCGAGGCTATTGCAATTAAATTTGATGCTATAGAAATGTAAAAAAAAGAAATGTTATAAACATCTATGCTGCTTCTACGAAGTGCACCTCATTAAGCAAAATGCGGGGAGCGCTAATCTCCCAGCCTTTTAAGTGAACTAATTTAATGTTAAGCTGTGCTATGACTTGATCATGGTATAGATCACATCATGGGTCCGCGTGCAATGCATCTGTTAGCGTGAATGAGACATGCATAACCAAGTAAACATATATAGATTGTCCATCAGGACCCATTGTCGAAACCAATAAAGGAAAAGTGCACATAAGGGCTTGTTTTCTTTCTTAAGCACAATAATAATGAAGTTAAACAGACAATCATGCCAAACAAGAGAGGTACACTTAAGGGCTCCTTTTCTTTGTCACTCACAATAATAATGAGATCTAATGAATAATCATGCCAAATTACATGATGGTCTGTTAGATCTCAATATTATTTCGTCTAACAAAGAACAAGCTGTTAGGGGCCCCTTTTTCCTTTATTCATACCGAGGGTCTCATTCTGACATACTGGAGGTCTTCAGGTAGTATACGATAAAATATTGTTCAGCTGCTAACTCATAATAGGCTCACAGACTACGCGATACCAAACAGACACAAAAAGGCATTCCACACTCAACGTCATGGCTACTGGCCATGCTCCCACCCTTGATTTACATATGCCTCATTAAGTGGACGGGGGAGATGGTTGCAGTGGTATTTCAGTTGGTAGAGTATCGGACGTGTCATTCGAATGTTGCAAATTTGGTCTCTGCCCATGAATAGTTATCTTTTGTCCAATTTTCTTTTGTCGCACTTACATTACGAAACCAAAACAGGGCATATTGTGAAACGAAGGACCTTTGACTAGCTTAGCAATGTGGACAGGAAAATATATGAAAAAGGAACCTGGGTGCCTGGGAACAATTGGCAGACATTGATTCATGAAATGTGCTTGGGGAATGTTCCTGTATTTTGTAATGTCCTGTAATGTCGATTGTAATACACGGTGGCGGGAACCTGCTGCTGTTACAACTTTCTGAATATGCACTTTTCCTACATCATCATCATCCTCATCAGCCTTACTAAATCCACTGCAGGACAAAGGCCCTCCTGTGTTCCGCCAATCAACTCGGCCCTGTGCGTGCTGCTGCCAAATTATACCAGCAAACTTTTTAATATCATCTGCACATCTAACCTTATATGTCCCTTTAACCTGCTTGCCTTCTCTAGAATTCGAGTTAGATACCCTTAACGACCAGCGGTTATCCTGTCTACATGCTACGTGCCCGGGCCAAGTCCATTTCCTCTTCTTGATTTCAACTATCATATCTTTACCCCGGTTTGTTTCCTAATCCACTCTGCCCTTTTCTTGTCTCTTAACGCTACACCTACCATTTACTTTTTCGTTGCTCGCTGCGTCGTCCTCAATTTAAGCTGAACCCTCTTTGTAAGTCTCCAGGTTTCAGCTTCATAGCTAAGTACCGGAGAGGTGCAGCTGTTATATAACTTCCTCTAGGGATAGTGCCACTCTACCCATCATGATTTGAGAGTGCTTGCCAAATGTGCTCCACCCCATTCTTATTCTTCTAGTTACTTCGGTCTCGTGGTTTGGCGCCGCGGTTATTGCCTTTCCTAAGTAGACATAGGATTTTACAACTTTAATTGCACTGTTACCTATCTTGAAGCACTGTTCTTTTTCGAGGTTGTTGTTCATTACTTTTGTTTTTGCAGTATAATTTAAAGATCTACTTTTCGGCTCTCCTTGTCTAACTTTGTAATCACGAGTTGCAATAGTTGCAATTCATCCCCAGAGTTACTCAGCAATGCAATGTCATTGGCGAAGCGCAGGTTACTAAGGTACTCTGAATTAACACTTTTGCCTAAATGCTTTCATTCTAGGTCTCTGAAAAACTCCTGTAAGCACGCGGTAAAAATCCTTGGGGAGATTGTATCCCGCTGCCTTACACTCTTCTTGAATGGTATTCTGTTGCTTGCTTTGTGAAGCACAATGATAGCATCTGATCCCCTGTATAATTATTCCAGGATGTTTATATATGCTTCGTCGACGCCCTGATTCCGCAGTGTCTCCATAACTGCTGATAGTTCTACTGAATCAAACGCCTTCTTGTAACCTATGAGAGCTATGTATGTTTGTTGGCTATATTTTGAGCATTTCTCTTTTGTCTGTTTGATAGTATGAATGTGGTCGATGGTTGAGTAGCCTGCTCAAAATTCTGCTTGTTTCTTTGGTAGGTTAAATTCAGATGTTGTCTTAATTCTGTTAGCAATTATCTTTTTCAGTAGCTTGCATACGACACAGAGCAAGCTGATTGACCTGTAATTCTTGAAGTCCTTGTCATCTCCTTTGTTATGTGTTGGGTTGATATTAGCATTTTGTCAAGATTTTGGCACTCTTCCCGTCAGGAGACACCTTGATAACAGGATCACTAGTTTTTTAATACAATCTGTCCTCTATCTTTCAGCAGATCTGATGTTACACGATCCCAACCAGCAGCGTTTCCTCTTTGCATGTTCTCAAAGGCTTTTCTGACTTCTTCTATCATTACTGGTGGGGTGTCATCGGGGTTACTGCTAGTTCTTGTATTAGGGTGGTTGTGCTGGCTACTGTAGAGATCTCTGTAAAACTACTCCGCTTATTTTACTATCTTATCTATATTCGTAGTTACTTTGCTTTCCTTGCCCCTTAGTGCATACATCTGGTTTTTGCCTATCCCAAGTTTTCTCTTCACTGCTTTTACGCTCGCTCCGTTCATCAGAGCGTGTTCAATGCTCTCCATGTTATACCTTCTTACACGGGATACCTTACGCTTATTAATAAACTTCGAAAGCTCTGCCAACTCTTTTTTATCTGTTGTACTCGAGTATTTCACGCTTTGACGCTTCCTAACGAGGTTCTTCGTTTCCTGGAACAGCTTGCGAGTGTCCTGTCTAACTACCGTAACTGCAACTTCCACTGCAAACTCCGTAATGGCACTCGTCAGATTGTCATTCAATGCGTCAACACTAAGCCTGGTTTTCTCAATAAGAGCTGAGTACCTGTTCTGAAGCGAGACTCTGAATTGCTGTACTTTCGCTCTATGTGCTAGCTCATTGATTGGCTTCTTGCGTATCAGTTTTTGTAGTTCATTCTTCAAGTCTAGGCGAATTAGAGATGCATTTGTAGCGAGAGAGGAAGATGGGATGGCGGCCAACGTGGTCGTGTCATTATCTAACCACTTTATTATACTTTATTATCGAAGGCGATTTGCCGAAGCGGAGCGGCGGCAGCTACAGCGTCCAAACCGCCAGGCCAGAAGCTCGTTCTAATCCTCGCGCAGCTCGAGCTAGCATCCACTGCGCGAGAGGCGTGGCGCAGTGATCATGAAATGGTGATGGTGATGATGGCACTACAGGACTCCCCTCCTAGCACTTTGCGCGATTTGAAGGCGTATTGAAAAAAGAAAGAGAGCGACAAATGCTATATATATGAGCGACAATCCGTAAAGTGTTCATTTCGGAAGTCCAGGTTGTCAACGTTGATGGACCATCGGTAAGCAGCGGGTCTCCGGTGGGCAACTCTGGGAGAAGCGCAAAGGACGAAGAAGAAAGCGCCGGGACACTGTGGGCATACACACATGCGTCCCACGATGACTGGGTAGGATCACTCAAGAGCGCACCCGGTGCTTTGAGCATGTGCGGCTGACAAAGCTACCTACAGGTGGAGCCATGGGAAGGCGCCGAAAAGGCCAAGCCGGTGATGGTGGCGAGATGGTGCTATGCATTTAGGCGGAACCAGGATGACCGAGTACTGAAATGTAAAGGACGCAGCGGCGTCTCCAACACCGCACATGGCACCGACATGGCTGTTGACACGAAACAGTGGGCTGGCAGGTCTGGCGCCGACGTAGCCGTCGATGGAACACCGACCTGAGCGTTGCAGTGTGGCTGACAGGCCGCCGCAGGTGACCGAGTCGACGGGCGTGGAAACACCATGGTTGAAATGGCGCACGGAAGTCACGGCAGGCGGGTAGGTCCACTGTGACCGGTCTGCCGATGTACCGCGCAAAAGCGGTAGACGCTTGGGTCGTGATGAGGGTCATGTCTGAATTCAAGGTACGTTGTTGCGTTGTGGTGTCACCCTTCCAAGGCTCCGGAGGTTGGTCATGAAATCCGGAAGGCGTGGGCTCTACCGGAGAGTTGGCTGGCGCACCCATGCTCGTCGGGGAAGCCTGGTGGATGTCCGCCTTCATGGTTGATACGGAATGTGCTGGCCGTGCTGCGAACATGCATGAGATGTATTTATTAGTGTTCACTTCGAAATGAAATTTTCAGTTGCTAGTAAGCTCTTGTCTGTGTCCTCTCTCAGTGTGTGTGTTTTAGCGCTTGTTTCATCATGTTCTGCCTTTGGCGATTCTGTCATATGGTCCTTGGTCATTGTAGCAGCATCTCGGAAGTTCCGCCCTTGCATGTCGCGGGCAGGAGCTTCAGTTGCGGGAGACGTCAAGTTAGATGGTAGTGGCTGCTTGCAGGATGTGCAGATCGCCAAGGTTGATGTAAGATCATGTTCATTGGATAATGTGAACTGTGGAAGCTCCGGGATTGGTGTCGAATAATAGGCAAAAATATCTCGAGCCCAGACTCCGAGGCGTACGGCAAGGTAACCGTCGCGGAGTCTGGTGGCGCTGAGGTGTCGTGTGCTGTTGATGTCACGGAAATCGTGCATGTGGCAGGCATCTGCGATGAACCTTTGTACGTGGGCACCAATAGAACGCAGCTCTCGATGGTGGAGTCAGGGGAAGTGCGAGCGTCTTCTACCTCGTCGTCCTGGTCGGGTGCGGGATCAACGTTCCTGTGACCGGATCTGAGGTAGGAGTCGTTAGCGGAAGTAGTAAGGCCTTTTTTCAAGTTAGGTCTGCTGGTCGTCTGGTACCACTCGCTGGGGCGGAGGGGAACCTGGAACTCGTCGCTCCCCGTAAGCGGGTGGTAGGTTTCACCGTAGCAGGTGAGCACCACAGCGCAGACGTCGTTGAAGGGTCGCGGGCTCGAAGACGACTCGGCGGCTAGATGACGCAGCTCAACCGGGAGGGCGTCCAGCAGGACAGCGTGCGTCACGGGCTGTGAATTGATGCCATTGACCGCGAGAATGGCATCGAGCCGCACAAACCACGCTCGGGGGTAGACCATGTGAAACGGCGGAACTGGAGAGCACATTTGCGGAAGCATAGCCACGGGCCGCCCGGCGAAGGGCGTGTCCTCCGGGTCACCAATGAAGCGAGAGAGGATGACGGGACGGCGGCCAACGTGGTCGTGTCATTCTCTCGCCACTTTATTATCCAAGGCGATTTGCCGAAGAGGAGCGGCGGCAGCTGCAGTGTTCAAACCGCCAGGCCAGAAGCCCATTCTAATCCTTGCGCGCAGCTCGAGCTAGCATCAGCTGCGCCAGAAACGCGGCGCAGTGATCAAGAAATGATGATGGTTATGATGGTACTACACATTCTAAACTCACTGCATCGTAACTTGCCAAAAACTTTAACATCCTGCACGATGCTCGGGTGTGCACTCAGTGTAATGTCTATTTTATGCTTACTTTTGCCATCAGGGCTCGTCCATGTCCTTTCAAGTTTACCTCGTTTTCGGTAAAAGGTATTCAAGATTCGTAAATTATTGCATTCGGCGAATTCTAATAATAGCTCCCCTGTGGCATTTAGAGTGCCGATGTCGTACTTTTACACTGCCTGGTCTCCAGCCTGCTTCTCGCCTACCTTGGCATTAAAGTCTCCCATCAGTATAGTTAACTGTGTTTTTACCTTACTCATTGCCAATTCCACGTCTTCAAAGAAGCTTTCAACTGACGCGTCATCATAGCTGGACGCAGGCGCATAAGCCTGTACCACCTTAATCTTGTATCTCTTATTGAGTTTAAATATGATACCTACCACACTATGCTCACTGCATCAACTTGCCAAACACTTTAACATCCTGCACGATGTTTGGGTGTGCACACAGTGTAATGTCTATTTCACGCTTACTTTTGCCATTAGGGCTCCTCCATGTCCTCTTAAGGTTCCCTCATTTTCGGTAAAAGGTATTCAAGATTCGTAAATTATGCTATAGTATTCCTCTATGTTGCCAGCTAGGTTTCTGTGGATAAAGAACCCCACTCCAAGTTCTCTTCTGTCAGCCAAGCACCGTTAGCAAAGGACGTGCCCATTTTGTAGCACTGTATAGGCCTCATCTGTCCTCCTAACCCCACTGAGTTGTATTACATCCCATCAAATGACCTCTAGTTCCTCGAAAAGTACAGCTAGACTTGTCTCACTAGGTAAGGTTTTAGCGTTAAACGTTGCCAAGTTCAGGTTCAAATGGCGGCCTGTCCGCATCTACAGGTTCTTAGAACCCTCTGCTGCGTTGCAGATCTGACCGCTGCCATGGTCAGTTGCTTCGCAGCCACTGGGGGATGAGGGCCGTGAGTTAATTTACGTATGCATGTGAGAGCTAGTGGCCAGATGCTGCACCAGGGTGGCCAATTCTTCTCTGGTGATGGCGTGCGTTACCGGCGTTGGTCACTGGTGAGACCACACCCCTGGCCTCTTAATGCAGTTCCATCCCCATGCAGACTTTTCTTAAAATCCTATTGGAAACTGCGTGGCACCGGTATTCAAGCCATGGACCTCTTCCATGCGAAGCTGATGTTCTAACCACTACGACATCGCTTCTATTTCTACAACTGCCCCCTAAACCTCTAAGAACTACACAGATTAATGATGCACATACCACGTGGACTCGCAGTGCTGAAAGATTGGCGTATGTCATGGTAATTGAGCACAGACTCTTCCTAATTAATGCGATGTGCAAGGTTCACTGATGACAATATTATAACAATGCAAAATTCCAAGCCCTCCTCAAAAAGCGTTTGTTTTTTCTTTACACTCGCCTGACAGGGAAATAGGTGTTTATTCAGACGTAATTATTACTTGCGCTACAGGACATATTTCATAACTAGAAACCAATGACAGCACATGCATTTTTGATGAGAAACCAACACCACCTAAAGCCTCTTTGGCATATAAACTTTCTGCTATTTTCCTCCATATTAGATTTCTTAATAAATTGCATATTGTTCCTTGTTTTTCATCAGGCTATCTTGTTACACCGCTAAATAGATAACTAGTACAATATTGTTTACTAAAGGCTCAATACTTCATCAAAAATGTGCTGTTCAACGTATAACATCTTCTTGATACAGGTCAAAAGATCATTGAAGTTGCTTCAGTAAGATACTAACATCAGTTATTACAAGCTAAGCATCTGTTTTCAAAATAGGTAATAAGATGTATAGATGCTACAGTAATTTTTCTCGGAAAAATGTTGACAAATTTCGAACAAAATGAACCAGGGTGATTAAAAGGTAAGGTAAAGTCGCCACTGAATACACTATAATACATTTGGCATTACTTGACTCTAACCAGTGTACTTAAGAGACTTATGCATATGAAGAAGGGGGGTCAACATATGTATAACTCATGTCATGCCTTTTAAAATGCATTTTCATCTTACACAGATCAAATACCTATAATTGCTCCATAATTGTCATAACGTCATGAACAATCAGTATGCATTAGGAATCCAATCCATAATTCTTGTATTTATGTGAGGCATGGCATGTAAACATGGACACCAGAGAGACATAAAGGTACCAACAAATGCCGACTAACAACTGAAAAGATGTACAGCAGCTTAAAAGAAACCGGGCATGTGAACTTGCCTGCGCATACCTCATGTGTCCGTGTTTGCATGTCGCATATTTTAAATTTGCGCTTGTGATAACTATAAACCAGTGATAAAGATCCTAACCTAAACGTTTTCAGTCAAGTTCAAGCACTTAGTCATATCTCTATTGCTTCAGGGCTGAAACGCTGTTTATGTCTATTTTCCTAAGAACTGTGGATTATGAAAGCATTTTTATAAAACATTTTTAGATAAATGCAAGTAAGTCAAGACATTCTACCTTTCTTGGGAGCCCTTACAAGAAAAATGTTAGGAATTTAGCTGAGCGTATTTTAATAAAGAAATAAAGGCTTCATAGGTTTCATTTATACTGCTAAATGCACATAGGTGCATAAATCTGCTGAAGAAATGTTGTTTTGAAATGTCCTATGTCTCAATAGTTCTCCTTGGTATCAAAAGACGAAAATTAGTTTTCAGTGACTCTAAGGTCAGCTAGCGTATCTACACGTGCAAAGTCGTGTACTTTCTCTTTTAGTAAAGCCGATGTTCTAATTACAAAAGTGAATCTGGTGTGGTTGCTAGTAACTGAGGCAATTTTATGGGTATGATAAGTTCATCTGGTAGTATCCTTGTTGTGAATAATGGTGGGTGTTGGGCAAAACAATGTATATGAGTCCCAGAACGAACTATATTTTGAACAAGCTTATTTGCTGTAAGAAGATGAAAATACATTTAATCTATTACAATAAACACTGTTTAGTATGACGTCATCGTTTATTGCAATAGAAGAAAAAGCGTCAAAATACACTTGGGGGGAAGGAGCTTGGTAGTACATCACGGTATGTTCTGCAATCTAATAATAAATAGAATTTCCAGTGGAGTCTCCTGGCTCTCTTCTGAAAGTGAAAACAGGATTAAGCCAAAGGTAATCAAAGAAAACAGGTGCAAGAGCCTTTCTAAGCTTTCACAGCACCAAAAACTTTGTAAGGTATTCCTCTTTGAGCAACGTTACACAAAAGCAATTTTTTTTTCATGTTATTTCTGGGAGTAACTATCACACCTTCCAAGCCAAAAGAAATATGTTTACTTAGCTATTTTCATTACCAAGTAAACCCCTCCGCTGAAAGTGGCACACATCGTAACTTGTACTTTCGAAAATTTCATGAGGTAAGAACTACAGTAGGCATTATACTAGTGCTAATAATAAATACCAGACTAACCATCACTTTATCAAACTGTAAATGCAGGCTGTAAAGCTACACTTTAATTTTATAAATATGTGTTCACTTTGACTGGGCAAAATTTTTATAGTAACTAGTACACTACAGCCACACAGCATAGGACCCTTCAAGTTGGTTCAACCGAAGTAGCAGGTTTGAACCAACTACGTAATGAGCTTAGAGATAACAGCAGGCAGTGAGCTACGCTAACATCCACAACTTATACACCCTTGAGAGGTCTCATTCTATCGGTACTTTTTGTTGAACTGACAAAGTCCAAAATTGTGGTTGAAAAAAGTCAGCAAGAAAATCACTCGCACAAGAACAAGTGGGCTGAAGATGTCGGCCTTGTTGACGACGTAGCAAAATCACTGCATAAGCTGTAAGATTAGCCTTCCATAGAGCCCCCAGTACACTCTCATGGGGTGCCTACTGCTGGTACACTAGCTAGGTATCGGCTACACTAATCACGATCATTTTTTTATATTAACAATGTATCCAGTATGCAACTGTAAGGTGTTTACGTAGCTTGCACACTGAGATGATGCTGTGGCCGATGATGATGAGGATGGCGAATAATGCTTTTGGCCTTCATAACCAGTGGGAAGCTTTCGACCATTCACTCATTAAGCAGATCACATGAAGTGTAGTCTTGGGCAAATCTACTCTTCTTTCAAGCAATTATTGTGATTCATCATCTAACAAGATACCTGCAAAGGGTCTTTCGCGAAGAATAATCAAGCCCTTCCACGAGTTTATTGCACGACTTTATGGCACGATAAATGATCACCATCAGGATTCTGGCTTGGATTGCTCACACACTGAGATTTATTTCTTAGTAAGTATGACAGCTGCAGACAATATTGCCACAAAAACTGGCCATTGTGAGCTCATAACTTAGACTACAAAAAGCTTACCTTTCGTGTACAGAAATCACAAGGCCCCAACAATGAAGAACAGCTGTGTGATACGATTGTGAACTTATCATGAAAGAAATGGCATGCTTGTACCGTGATTAAAGCGCAGTTTCTAGCAAAAGCACATAATCTTAGAATAAAGTAGTCATTTGCTGGAACCGAATTGTGCCTTTGGGCTATTCTTAAATTCTGTAATGTTGAGGAACGATGAGCCTCACACTGAGTTTCAAGCACGAGTTAAAATTGACATTTTCCTCACGACCAAGGCAGAACAGTAGGTTTCAGGAGGCTTGCTGGATGGCGAGTAGAATCTGATAAGACTTGCCAGAATTAGAGCTGGCTGCTGTCTCTGCAATCATGCACAATACACGAATTCAACGCTTTTAAATGCGAAGCATTTCTAAGCGAACTTCGATGACTTTGAGCGTATCTATCTATCTATCTATCTATCTATCTATCTATCTATCTATCTATCTATCTATCTATCTATCTATCTATCTATCTATCTATCTAACTATCTATCTATCTATCTATCTATCTATCTATCTATCTGTCTGTCTGTCTGTCTGTCTGTCTGTCTGTCCGACAACATTTCTGCCTCCAACGAAAATGCAGCGGCCTCAGCTGGGATTCAATCCCACGACCTGCAGGTCAGCAGGCAACTACCTTAGCCACTAGATCACCGCGTCGGGACACAGCTGACATCCGGAGTAGTTGAAGGGGCGCGTCTCCTTTGCCGAGCGGCAACTCGAACGAACGCGTAATAAATAAAATTATCGGAGCACACCAGCTGTGTAAGAACACAACTTGTTTCAGCGACACTGTCAGCGAAAAGCACACACGTTTCAGCGTAATTTCTACGGCATACGGCTTCAACAAGCTTCATCAGCGTATTGCAAAACTAGCGTTATGCTACCGTCTATGTGCGCCGCCATCTTGCAAGAAAAAAACAAAAACAAACAAAAAAGACTGAAAGTGCGTTTAGGTCATAGCATTGCCTTCAACCATTGTGGCGCCGCATTTTTTTCACACATATTCTGGGATATGGTACAGAAACACGCAGCCGGGCTTGATATTTTCGCCACGTGTACACCACGACGATAGATATAGCGCGAGACAGCTGGACTGAGAGGCAAGAAGGACAAGAAGCGTACAATACGTCGCCGCGCGTACCGAGGCGCCAACCAACGAGAGGCCGCGATGTCTCCGAAGGTTGTGCCTAATGGCCGCCATTTGGAAGGCTCCGCCGAGTGCTGGAAGCAAGCACGGAAACTACTCTAAACGTTCCTGAATGACCGCTTCGTAATCTAGACAAAGACACGAGGAACGACTGCGACTGCTACCAGCGTGACGTTGTTTTGCGTCGAGTTCTAGCGACGCTGACAAATACAACAAATTCCGGTTGGAGGAGTTTGCACCAGTTCTGAGTGCGATCGTCGGCCGAGCGAAAACAACGTACAGACTACTGAAGCATGTTGGTGGTCCTGTGCTTTGATCTGTGATTTTCTGTGCTGAAAACGAGTGTAAACAGACTTCAGAAGTTCTAAGCTTTGAGCATTAGCCCTCGCCTACCGCGGAGACAATTCAGAGCGATGTCATCTGCATCCAACATAGGCCTCTACCGTTGAGTTCGTAAAACCAGCTCAGGCGAGGCACATCGGTTGAAAAAAATCGACAGTAGTTTCCGTCACAACATAGACACTATATACGATGCCCGAAACATCGTGCAATGCGCGCGGAGGAGTTTTTATCTGCACTTTGTTTTCAACTTCGGTAGTCATCATCACTCAAAGCGAACCTCGCACTAGCCAACACATTTCGGTGATGGGAAAATAGACATGCTTATATAAGTATATTCGCAAGTTGTACGACACTGAAACATTTGTTGGCTTTGGTGTAGATTGTTTTCGTGTGTTGCCAAGCTAATAATAAGTGTGCGCTGGTAGGTAGCAGTGTGATGTGATTTCGTGTCGGGTACCAGTGATGCTGACGCAATCAGGTGTCAGCGGTCTCATTTTCATGCATGTACAAGACAGAAACTCAAACGTGCCTTGCTATGGGAATCAAAAAAGCAAGTTGCATGATTAAGTGCTGCTAGTGTTGCCTGCTATTTCACTTCTCGATTCAAGTTCTGTTTTTGTGCCTCGCTCAAGCACACACGTTGTTTGGCAGCATTCCAACGCACACATTCTTTCTAGTTCATTCTGATACTGATAGATGTAGGCAAACAATGGCGCTTCTCCAACGTTTTACAAGTTACTATAAAATGACACGCGTTTCGTTTACTGAAAACCTTGTAAGTGAGAAGTACCCGATTTGAAATCAGGTGCACGATGACACGATAGTAGGTAGAGAAGATCCCCACATGTATGCACAGAATGAATGAAGGTGCACTTATACTGTAATGTAATTTGTTTAGAGGAAATGCAAACAGTGCCTCGTGTGACTTATGAGACCTGCCAGAGCTGTGCATGTACTTCTCCAGACTGTAATGAGTAGAAAAAATTATTATATGGTTTCGAACATTTGTTCAAATCTTTGCAAGTGTTTCCAAAGACTGCTTCAATTCTGTTCATTAGTATATGCATTACCCTGGACTATGGATGCATGAACTCAAGCATATTAAATATATTAAGGTATTTAGCTTAGCTTTGTCAGAAAACTTCCCAAAACTGCTGCAGCGTGATCTCGTGCAATCCTATGACTGGTATCTGTTGCATCGAAAAGTTTGGGCACGCATTATTGTAGTATAGGGTATTTTGGCTATTGATCACATGTAAAAGCCCTCTACGCAGTGCTTGGCTGCAATTTCAAAAGAGCTCTGTCTCATCAAGAAATGTCAGATGCATTTTGTAGATGCTAAAGGATACTTGGGCTACCAGCCAAGTGCGAAAGCCTTCAACACAGCACTGATCTGCAATCACAATCCAGCATAGAAGCCACTTGTAGCGCTCTCTAACACGCTCAAATAAAGTTATCAAACACTGGAATGATCTATTTGGTTTGGTTCCCGATACCAGTGTGTATGACTTTTTGTTGTACTTGTTCTATTTCTCTCATGTTTCTATTTTTCTTAATTTTTACCGGGCTCCACTTACGAGGTAGTAATATTTATTTACCTTGGCACATTCATTGTGATAATATTGTTGAAATTTTTTCATTTGGTGCTTATGTACATCACTCCTGCAGTAGCTGTAGAATTCGAAAACAAATAAATATACCATCCGAAAGCATTCCACGCATTGCTCGGTTCCAATTTTATGACTGTTATCTGTTGCATCATTAAGTGTCGGGTGTTGTTTATTGCACTAGATAACATTTTCGCTGCAGACAACGTTTAAAAGCCTCCCACACAGAGTTCAGTCAAAATATTATGGCTGATATCTGCGACTTCATGAAGTGTCGTGTGCGATTTGTGTTTTAGAGAATATTTTGACTACAGACCACGTCCAGAAATCTTCCATTCAAGATTCAGTTGCAGCCTTTTGAGCAATATCTGCCACATCATTAGGTGTCAGGGTTAGTTAGTTGCCTTAGAACATATTTTGGCTACAGACAATGCCCAAAGACATTCTACGCAGTGCTTGGTTCCTATCTTATGTCAATATCTGAGCATCATTGGGAGCGAGGTGTGCTTTCTTGCATTAGAGAGAATTTCTAATACAGACATCGTCAAAAGCCTTCCATGCAGGGTTCAGTTGCAATCTTATGATTGATATCAGTGACATCACAAAGTCTTGGGTATGGTTTGTCCCTCCGGAGAATATTTTGACTACAGACATTGTCCGAAAGTCTTTCATGCATGATTTAGTTGCAGTCTTATAAGCAATATGTGTCACATCATGGAGTGTCAGTCACAAATATTTCCGTTAGAGCGTATTAGGACTATAGGTCATGTTCAAAAGCATTCTACACATTGCTTCGTTCCCATTTTATGCCAATATCTGTTGCATCATTAGGAGCCAGGTGTGCTTTCTTGCATTAGAGGATATTTTTAAAACGCACACCATCAAAAATCTTCTAAGTTGGGCTCAATCCGCGCCTTATGACCTAAATCAGTGACATAATGAAGTGTCGAGTGTGGTTTATTGGATTGGAGAACATTTTGGCCACAGACAGCGTTCAAAAGCCTTTCGCACGGGGTTCAGTTGCAACCTTAGGATTGATATCTGGGACTTGAAGAACAGTCGGGTGGGATTTGTGGCTTTAGAGAATATTTTTATTACTGACAATTTTGGAAAGCCTTTCATACGAGGGTTCAGTTGAAATCTTTTGATCGATATCTGTGACTTCATAAGGTGTTGGGTGCAATTTGCGTGTTTATAGAATACTAGAGAATATTTTAACTTCAGAGAACGTACAGAAGTCTTTCATACAGGAATCAATCACAGTCTTTTGAGAAATATCTGTCACGTGACGAAATTTAAGGAACAGTTGGTTGCGTTAGAGCATGTTTCGACTACAGACTATGCCCAAAAGCGTTCTACGCATTACTTAGTTCCAATGTTATGACCAATATCTCTTTCATCATTAGGATCAAGGTGTGATTTCTTGCATAAGAGGATATTTCTAATACGCACAGCATCACAAGTCTTCCTTACAAAGTTTAGTTGCAATATTATGAACGATATCTGGGACATCACTAAAAGTGCGGTTTGACGCTTTAGAGAATATTTTGACTACAGACAACATCCAGAAGTGTTCTATACAGGATATAGTTACAGTATTATGCCCATTATTTGTCACATCATGATGTGTCTAGCAAAATTAGTTGTGTCACAGCGTATTTCACCTAAATAAGTTGCCCAGAAGCATTCTCTGCAGTTCCACTCTTATTACCGATATCTGTTGCATAATTGTTGCCAGGTTTGGTTTGTTGTAAGAGAGGATATTTCTAACGCAGACAACATCTGAAAACGCTTCACATAGCGTTCTATTGTAGTCTTATGACCTAAATCTGACTGACACATCATAAAGTTTTGGGTGGGATCATCTAGGTAATAAGTGCTGTAAGTTATGAAGTGTAAATTTACTGAATGTACCAAGATATTCACAAAATTATAATAATTAATTTTGTAATGTAGGTATAGCAACCAGGTGATTTAAAAACCTTCGTTTTTTTACACCTGATTTATAAACATAATTCGGGGTTGGCCGCCGAATAGTCACCAAAGAGAGGGGGGTGCAATGTCACATCCATAGATTGTTATAATAGGGAGAAGGGTGCTAAGGCAGCCCCTACAACGACATAAAAAGAAGGAGGGAACTGTGGCGATCATCCGCCTAAGGAGAACCCTGCGCACGGCTGTGATTGACGTACAGTATCCTAGACGTGAATTTTCGTTCGCGGGAGCGGCGCACGCACCGATGCTGATTCCCGGTGCATACCGCTCAAGTTACTTTGCTCACTGCGATGTCAATTACTTCTAAAGTAGTCAAAACTGTGGTGGGTAAGTGGGTAAAGCTTATGAACAGTTTAACGCGCTATCGTGTCTTCGGCATCATACGAACCCACTTCAGTTCAGAACGCGCCGTTTTGTGCTGAACTAGGACAGTTTTAAGCCTAAACATCAAGCAACACTGTGCAACGGCCTTGGACGCGTGAGCGTCAACGCTGTCGATGCGTGCCAGTGGTTGCGCGCCTTTTTTTTCCACAGGCGCAACTAGACGCGTTTGGCACGTGCCATCAGTTGGCCCTTTACGGTTCAAGCGCTCGCGACATTTCCCCATTTGCTTGCATCTACGCGGCAGTGAAAAAAATGCAACCAGGCGATTAATCTGGCGTGCAAGTTTTCGCGAAATTCGGGTTTTCTCGACGCACTTCCTGTCTAATCTTGAGCTCATTGACAGTCTGAGCTTTAAACATTTCTTAGAGGGCTTTTTCACGATCCTACGCCTAGCCCTTAACTTAGCGTCTTGAATGAAGACGTCACAGCACTTAACAGCAGCTTTAGCCATGGCCGGGCTATACTGCACCTTCGCGCTCGCTTCTTACGGCCTTCGCATCGGGTGGAGTACATGGTTCTCACCGCAGCTTTGAGGGGGGCGTTGCGACCCTGACCTTCCTCCGCCGCTCCGTGCAGAGCGCGCAACACTGGCACATGAGTTCAGGCACGCTTCTCTACTCTCTGCGCGTTGAAAAACAAGTTGCTTAATCGTTGAAGACGCACAAATAACTTATGGCGCTGCTCATACTTGTTTATGCTCGGCTTGGACCTATATACCTCCAAAAAGTGCACTTTACTGGCACTGGCACAAGCACCAAAGGGCGCGCATGATTGTAGCCTCTTCGTGACAGAAAGCGCCATATCACACACCCTTTACAAGTTCGTCTGGGTACGCTGAATGCTTTCTTCAACCACATTTCATTTGGTGCAAAAATTACGGCCTTTTTCTCTCCATTCTGTGCATCTGTTGTGATTTTCTTAACACATGCGTGGGGCTTGCTTTCTTGATTGTATTTGGACGGCCTTTCTCTAATTTCAGAAATTGCTGCATCTTCTCGCATTTAAATGATGGTGCGACACATGTGCACGCAACCGTCTTATCATTGTCTGGTATCAACCCATGCGATGAGCGTCGCTGCTCATTGATAGCGTGCAAACACTTCTTCTTGTTCATTGAAAGCGCCTTGAAAATTTGCAGTATTTAGATATGTTTCGCTGGCCTCCGCTTTTCGCTTCCTTGATGTTCGGCGTAGAGGCGAAGCTCGTGAAGCAGGATCATTGCGAGGCTTCTATGCACTTATTTTAGCTGAACCTATTTTTGAACCGTGATACAACACGGGCAAGTGTGGAGAATCTGACTGAATGCGCGCAGCGTATCAGGAGCTGAACTTGCAAATATATTCAATGATTCAATGACCACTTAGTCAATAATAGACACAATGAAATGTCCAATAATATTGTTTCATTTCTACCACATCCAAAATCATCTTCCATTTTTTTTTAGCCCTTAGTGAACGAATATGTTTATTTCGTTTTCTCGAAACTTGGAAATACTTCATCTCTTGATGTTGATGGTATGCAGATAAGACCCATTCAATATGTGCTAGACAATCTTGTTACTTATATCACTCACATATTCCGTCTTTTTTTTTTTTCAAGTGCAACGTTTCCCAAATGATTGGAGATAGCAAAAGTCAGTGATTTGTTTGAAAAAGTTTAGAAAAATGATATTCAAATCTACAGACGCATTTCTATTCTTCGGGTGTTTTCGAAAAGGTTAGAAAAGCCTATGCACCGTCAACTGTGCCAATTCCTTAAAAACACAACGTGATTTCCCCAACTCAGTTTAATTTCAGGAAACATCGATCTACCGAAATGGCAATATTAGAACAAAAAGAGTTCATATTATCTGAATTTAAAAACAAACGTGCTGTTCCTAGTATGTCTGTGGATTTTAGTGAAGCATTCGACAACATTCAGCATTCCACGTTGTTTGAAAAGTTCCAGTGCTATGGAATTCGTGGTCATGCACTAGACCTAATAACAAGTTACCCTTATTATCGCAAACAGGCGGTTGAAATACATAGAAAATTTTCAGAGCTGAAGCATATTACTAAGGGTGCACCTCAGGGAAGCATCCTTGGACCCCTCCTTTTTTATGGCCTATATAAATGATTTACCTCGTATTTATCCAGATGCTAAATACGTCTTATATGCCGATGATGTCAGCATGTTTGTTTCAGCTGAAAATAGTATCGCGCTTGGGAAAAAAATGAACCAGTTTCTTGTGAAACTAAAGCTCTAATCATGCTGTAATACTTTAAACACCAGTGAAACAAAGGCGGTACTATTCCGACCTACAAATAAACCCGTTAATGAAAACATACATCTCAAGATGGCGATACTTATATTGAGCTAGCTTGGAGTTACATTTCCGAGCAATGTGCTTTGGAGCGAACACATTAACAGTGTTCTGGGTCAGTTATCTCGCGTAGTAGGTATAGTGTACTGTAGCAAAACTGCTCTACCATGCAAGGTAAAGCTCGTACTTTGTAAATAACTTTTCTATTCGCATCTTACCTATTGTTTCTTGGTGTGAGGAACTACAGCTTACACGAACTTGCAAAAACTGTACCTGATGCAAAAAAGCATATTAGAATAAATTTTAACTTGCCGTAGGATGCTCACACAAGCGAATCGTTTCAACAGGCTGAAATACTACCCGTACATCGTCTCTACAATTTCAAGCTAGCATTGGCAATCTGGCGTGAATTGAAAGAAAGACGACATTTTTTATGACCTCTCAAAATTTCAGCCAAATATTACATTGTTTGAAACACAAAATAAAGAAACACGAAAAATAAAAACTTCGAGAACAAACTACTCCCCAGATAAGTTGTCCTACATTGTTCCTACGTTACTTAAAAAATATGTGAAAGCTGGCAAAGATTTTTACTCTGTGCACGATTCAATTGAGCGATATACACATGTTTAGTTTTGAAGATTTCTTTGCACTAGCTGTATTATCATGGTTCCTATTTTTATTTTTAGAATTTAGACTTGATTTTTATATCTTTATTTATTTCTATTTATTTCTCTGTTTGGTGTTGTATTATTGTTGTTGACAACACATTGCTGATTGTTTGCCACTGCTGTCGTGCTAAAAGGTGTCTGTGCGCCTTTGTCAAGCTGCCTCTTTTGGAGAGCAGCTTTTACCTGCAGCTGTCCTTCACCAAATTGTTGATGAAAAATAAGCATTATTATTATTATTATTATTATTATTATTATTATTATTATTATTATTATTATTATTATTATTGTTATTATTATTATTATTATTATTATTATTATTATTATTATTATTATTATTATTATTATTATTATTATTATTATTATTATTATTATTATTATTAAAATCAAGTAGGAAGGATAGTCCTCGAAAAGAGTAAGCATGGAGTCAGGAATAAGTTTTCTGATGCGGAACGCATGCACACAGTCTTCATGGCGCAAGTGTCTGCTGCATACGACTGTCGATGCGGACTTGTCGTTGATGATGAGGCTGTCTCTCACAATATTCTTTCATCACTTGGCGCACAGCACAGTATAGTTTGGGAATTGGTTAGAAGAAACATCAAGTATTTTCCCCAAACGAGGCTTGCAATACGGAACCACGGTGATCCAGCGGCCACGACGGAACACAACAATACAACTTCATGCAGCTAATAGATATCCATGTGCGTAATGCACGTATTGAAGGTTGTGTGACTGCATTCTCGACTCGATAAATCACTGTAGACTGAACACTGACAAAGCACCAAATGAAATGCAGCCGTGGTATGGTAGGTAAATCTCACGATAAAGTAAGCCACACTATAGATAAAAAGAAGTTGATAACGACCTGTCTGTAGCACTAAGCGAAAAAACTTGTGTACAGACTTTTTAGAAAAAAAGCCGAATTACTTGCCGAGAAGAGTTAATGTCGTCAGTTTCTATTTCTAAACAAGTTTTTCTATGAAGTCGAAGGATAGCGCCGAACTGATTTGCGCTAAAGTTTATATTCCAGGACAAGCGCTTGCCGGCGTTAGCAGCTGCGTACTCCGTTCGCATTCTTCATAGACGTAGCTTGCATTACAAAGAAGTATAAGGGCCTGGGGATCGATGATTTGTGGGGTTTAACGTCCCAAAACCACCATATGATTATGAGAGACGCCGTAGTGGAGGGCTCCGGAAATTTTGACCACCTGGGGTTCTTTAGCGTGCACCCAAATCTGAGCACACGGGCCTCCACATTTCCGCCTCCATCGGAAATGCAGCCGCCGCAGCCGGGGTTTGAACCCGCGACCTGCGGGTCAGCAGCCGAGTACCTTAGCCACTAGACCACCGCGGCGGGGCAAGGGCCTGGGGATCTCCGGAATCAATATTTTCGGGTGGTGTTAACACATAGACGGTAAGTTGGGCCAAGTGGTTTGAACCCATCGTCAACTTGTAAGTGCTGCAGTGCCGTTTTTCGTTAGGTCAACTATTTTGTGATTTTCTTTTCTCTAATTACATTCATCAGAGGGACATCGATGAAATTCTCAAGTTGTTCAGTCAGCATGGTATACGTCCCGCTTTTAGTCACGAAGTCAGTAAGAATTGCGAGCTCCGGTTTCTGGACCAAAAGCTAACCTTCAGTAAAAATTGTGTGTGTTGGATATATGACCCAATATTAGTGAAGCCCTTCTAAACTACAAGTCTGGCCACTCTAAGATTGCGGAGAAAGTGATTGCAAAGACAATCTCGAATGCTTCGCTCAGGAAATCCTGTGTGCACGTTTCGAATCTTGTTTTCATAACCAAGTCAAACTCTTAGTAGATTGTAGGTATCCTGACAAGGTATTTTCTTCTCTGTTTGAGTCGATGATTGGAGCTTTAAGCCCGTGAAATACAGAGGAGTTCAAAGAAATTAAATGTGATGAAAAAAGAAAAAAGAGCGTTTTATTTTACGTACTCAAATTGGCGAATCGGCTAAAAACGTTCGGTTCAAGGTATGGCGTTGACGTTCTGTGTTTCGTCAAAATAAGGTAGGTCGCATTTTCCCGACGGTTGATAATGCGCTGAAGAAGGGACAAGCCAAAGGTAAATGCGCTGTGAATCGTAAGAACAAATACATCGCATGGGAGAAAAAAGCTGTGTGACTCCATTATCATGTGGTAGGGAGCACGTGAGGCAAACAAAACGATGTGTGAATGTTCATCTAAGGGAGCATGAGCTGTCTCTTCAAGGGGTCGCGCGACTTCATCTACTGCAACATTGCAGGTAATGTGGTGGTTGTCCCATTTTTGAGATATCCACCATCATCTTCAAGCATCCCAACCAACTGACAAGAGAAATTGTATTTCTTGCTGAGAACTATCATTAAAGATTAGGGGTAGCGTGTGCATAATTGAACCATCCCTCACAATGCAAATAAATATTTAGTTATTTAGGCCACTCTTGATTATCGCCATACGTGGGACAACGCCACCTTGGAGCACCTCTTGTTCTGCACATATTGTGATGTAAGCTGCCAGTACCTATGTTGCAAGACAGTAGCAGCGTTAGGGTCGCAACCGTGTTTATTAGGCTGAATCGCCTGATCAACGCTTCGAACGAAGAAGACGTTCCTCGTGATGATGATTATATGACGATGAAGAAGATGAAGGTCAAATGCTCTGAATGTGCTTACAGTAGTTGCCCCCTCGCGCGAAAGCGGTCAACGTGGTCGCTGTTTATGATGGTGGTGTACGTCGCACATATGGTTTTAGGCGCAACACGCGAACAACCTCCGTACCACGAAAACGGCCATCGGAAAGCATGACAACAGTAGTTACTCGGTAGGTAACAGAAGACGTCTGCTTGACTATAGCGTATGAGCCGATGAAACGTGAGTGAAAAATCACAAAGGCCAGAAACCCGCGTTTGGGTCCACAACAGTACTTCGTCTCCAGTATTGAAGTGAACGACACGGTGGAGGTCATCGTAGTGAGTCTTCTGATCTCTTGTCTTGCCTCTGTAGTGAGGTGGGCACGTCGCGACAATCGGCCAGGCGATAGATAAGTGCTCACTCGATGAAGACGACCAGTTCACAGGGACGTCGAAAAAGCGACGTCGAGCGGAGATTTTCATTGACGGCCATAGACGAGAAAGAATGGAGAATAGCCCATGGTGCGCCGCATAGCAGTATTGTACACAAAAGTCACAAATGGCAGGATGGTATCTCAGTTGGTGTGGTCGGCGTTGATATGCATAGATATCATTTCGGTCAAAGTTCTATGGAAGCGCTCTGTGAGGCCGTTAGTCTGGGGATGCTAGCTGGAAGTCGTCTTATGAATTGTATTACATGCGTGTAGATTGTATTCGAGTACTTTCGAAAGGCCTTGCCGCTATCGCTCAATAGTATGCGGGGCGCACCGTGTCTGAGAAAAACGGCCTCCAGAAAAAATGCGCCAATGTACTCTGCCGATGTTCAAAGAAGTGCAGCTGTTTCGGCATACCTTGTCAAACTGCTGTGACAATCCAGGGCTTGCCGCTAGCTGATATTGGTAGTGGTCCGTAGAGGTCAATCCTGATGACATCAAAGGGAGTGTAGGGACATGGGAACGGTTGTAAGAGACTCGCCGGGGAGAAATGCGGGTCGCTTGCGGCGTTCGCCGAGCGAGCATGACGCAACATATTGTCACGGTTATCAGCCGTCAGCACAAAAGCAGGAAGAAGCAAGCATGACGTGTGGTGGTCTCTGGCGTTTTCGAGGAAGACGACGCCACGCGTCTGCTCTTGCGCTTTGTTTTTGTGTGCAAATAGAGCCTTGCTGTTAACGTCGAAAGGAATCCTTGTGTCCTGTTGTTTGCACGTTGCGACACTGGTGGAGGTACTGGGTAAGTTGCAAGAGAATCGCCTCAGGACTAATGCCTCAATATCGGTGACTGTAGCGGTGTACAGGGGTATCCACTGAAGAAACGGGTTGCGGTGTCGGACTTGAAGTGCCGGGCCGCGGAGGAGTCCCAAGCATCAGTCGTAGAAGTGTCGCAACGTGCAAAGAACAGGACACAAGGCTTCCTTTCGACGTTAACAGCAAGGCTCTATTTGCACACAAAAGCAAAGCGTAAGAGCAGACGCGCAACGTCGTCTTCCTCGAAAACGCCAGATACCGCCACACGTGATGCTGGCTTCTTCCTTCTTTTGTGCTCACGGCTAATACCATAACAATAACGCGTTACGCAGGTGGAGAGCCCAGGCCAGGCAAAACGACTGCGGATGCATTCATAGGTTTTCTGAAAACCGAGATGACCAGCCTTGGGTGTCATTATGAAACGTCTTCAAAATCTGCGCACTCAGGGAACGAGGAGCGACGGGAACCCAGCGCTGTCCTTCGGGGTGGAAGACAAAGCGGTAGAGGATTGTTTTCAGTCTTGAAGTTCTGCAGCTGTCGATAGGCGTGGGCATTGGGACGACGAGACAAACCTTGAAGGTGCTGCATTATGGAGTGGCAGTAAGTGTCGCCGCGTTGGTGGAGTTCAAACGCCTTGTTGCCCAAAGCAGAAAGAAAATTGACAGCGGTGAGTGAATGAACTGACGGAGACGCTTTGATGGGTTCAATCACAGTTGCCGACCGTTGAAGAGTTGAGGAGTGTCTGATGAGGATGGTAAAGGACAACGGCTAAGGGCATGGGCATCGTTGTGTTTCTTGCTGCATGTGTAGGTAACGTTAAAGCCGTATTCTTGGAGACGAAGTATCCAGCGACCAAGACGTCCAGACAAATCCTTCAACGTCGGCAACCAGCACAAATCATGGTGGTCAGTGAGGACGGTAAACTGGCAGCCGTGAAGATAAGGTCGAAACTTTTGTATGGCCCAGACAACAGCGAGACACTCCTGCTCGGTTATGGTGTAGTTTTTCTCTGCTGCTGTGAAGGTGTGACTAGCGTATGCAATGACGCATTCGCCATAACGCTCTGTTCGTTGCAAAAGTACAGTGCCGTGTCCATGCCTGCTGGCATCAGCATGGAAGAGAGTGGGTGCAGCGCTATCAAAATGACAAAGCACTGGCTAAACGAGACGGCATGTTTCAAGGTGTCAAAAGACATTTGGCATTCATCCGAATATACTTATTTCATTCCCGAAGAAAGGAGCTGGTGAAGTGTTGCAGCAATGGTGGCGAAGTCTCGTATAAAGCGCCGAAAGTACGATGCAAGGCGAAGAAATCTTTAGAGCTCTTTGGCGCGTTGAGGCAACAAAAAGCAAAGAACGGTGGTAATATTGTCGGGATCAAGACGGATGTCATCTTTGTTGACGAGACGCCCGAGTTCTTTATTACTTTTGCTTGCAAAGTGGCACGTTTTGGTGTTGAGCTGAAGACCAGCAGCTGCGAGACAAGTCAGAGCTTCATCTGGGTGCTGCAAGTGTTGTTTGAAAGTTGAAGAATATATGATGATGTCGTCAAGGTAACATGAGCACGTTTTTCCCTTAAGACCCCGCAATACAGTGTCCATTATTCGTTCAAACGTTGCTGGCACATTGCAGAGGCCGAAAGGAATGACGTTAAGTTCGTAAAATCTGTCGGATGAGGCAAAGACAGTTTTTTCCGTGTCAGAGTCGTGCATTGAAATTCGCCAATACCTGGAGCGCAGGTTATTGGCAAATATTCTACTCATTTTAAGGATTCTCTGGCATCAACAATGCGCGGCAAGGGATATACGTCTTTTCTGGTTACCTTGTACAATGCACGGTAGTCAACGCAGAATCATACCAAGCCATCTTTTTTGTTGCACGAGAACGACAGGTGACGCCCATTGACTTGCAGAGGGTCAGATGATATCTCGCCTGAGCATATCAGCAACGTGCTTGTCGATGATCTCAAGTTCGCTTGAAGAAACATGGTACGGTTGATGACAGACAATAGAAGTTCCCTCGGTGTGTATGCGGTGAGCCACCACAGAAGCCTGGCTTAGAGCAGTGGAATGTATGTCGAAAGAAGATCTTGGACAACAATGCTTGGACAACAACGCAAGTAGTTCATCTGCAGGAGGCGGAGTGAGATCCGTGCTACTGGCATTTACGAAAACAATAGTAGGTGCAGCATCTGTTGTCATTGAGCGTGATTCCGCCAGACTGGTATCCGAAGCCACTACAGAGATAGACTGTGTTTCCACGCTGGAAACTACAACAGTGCCCTAGGTAAGCAGAATCGGCTCATTGGTGATATTCAGTACTGCGAGAAAGGCGTTGCCATTGGTGAAGTGGATAAGACTCGATGACAGTGAAATCCATTGGATAGACAACGGGCTCATGGAGTGACTGGGACGTCACCGTGGTGAACAAAGTTGGACATAACGGGGATAACGTGGTCGTGGCCAGGTGGCACAAGGAAGTCATAGACTGTTAGTAACCAGTTACGCTCTGAATTCGCGGAGATATCATCCATCTCTCGCATGTGTATGAGTCGTTCTCGACAAGAGATAGAAGTAGCAGCATCAGAAAGAAAGTCCCATCCTAAAATTAGCATCAAAGCACAAGAAGCCATCAATGAAAACTCTAACGGTTTACTGTACTGATGGCCATATCTGCGAGTCATCTGTGCTACTAAGAGAGTGCCAGACGAGAACACAAATACGCATGAAAAACAGAAATAGCAGCCCCCATGTCCACCAATGCTTGAACTGGCACCCTTTTAGCATACAATACTAACAAATTGCCTGGGCCCTCTGGAGGTCTTGGTGTTTGTTTGAACGATGCAGCTTTTCTTCCGAAAATTCACAGCATATGCACCGAGCGGTTGATGATGAGCCGGGTGAAGCGTCCGTTAGCCTGTTCTTGCTTCCAATCATCCGCGCGCCATCTGTGCGTCAATGCATGCGTCCGTCCGTCTGTCCTTGCCTCCGTCCATGAATCTGTCCATCTGTCTGTCTGTTCGTGCGTCCATCCGTTCAAAGTCAGTGCATCCACCCATCCGTCCGTCCATCTGCCAGCGTGTCTGTCCATCCTTTTATGCACCCATCCGTGCATTCATCTAGCGAACACTCAAAGTACTGCCATCTCCCATCTCGCAACCGCTGGTGGCACATACCCGCTCTAGAGCGGGTATGTGCCACCAGCGGTTACATACATACATACATACATACATACATACATCATCATCATCATCATCATCATCATCATCAGCCTGACTACGTCCACTGCAGGACAAAAGCCTCTCCCATGTTCGGCCAGTTAACCCGGTCCTGTGCTTGCTGCTGCCAATTTATACCCGCAAACTTCTTAATCTCATCTCCCCACCTAACCTTCTGTCTCCCCCTAACCCTCTTTCCTTCTCTGGGAATCCAGTTAGTTCCCCTAATGACCAGCGGTTATCCTTTCTACGCGCTACATGCCCGGCCCATGTCCATTTTCTCTTCTTTATTTCAACTATGATATCCTTAACCCCCGTTTGTCCCCTAATCCACTCTGCTCTCTTCTTGTCTCTTAAGGTTACACCTACCATTTTTCTTTCCATTGCTCGCTGCGTCGTCCTCAATTTAAGCTGAACCCTCTTTGTAAGTCTCCAGGTTTCTGCTCCGTAGCTAAGTACTGGCAAGATACAGCTGTTATATACCTTCCTCTAGAGGGATACTGGCAATCTACCTGTCATAATTTGAAAGTGCTTGCCGAATGTGCTCCACCCCATTCTTATTCTTCTAGTTAGTGCAATCTCTTGGTTAGGCTTTGCGGTTATTACCTGCCATAAGTAGACATAGTCTTTTACAACTTCAAGTGCACTATTACCTATCTCGAAGCCCTTCTCCTTTCGGAGGTTGTTGTAAATTACTTTCGTTTTCTGCAGAATAATTTTAAAACCCATCTTTCTGCTCTCGTTGTCTAACTCCGTAATCATGAGTGGCAATTCGTCCCCTGAGTTACTCAGCAATGCAATGACATACATACATACATACATACATACATACATACATACATACATACATACATACATACATACATACATACATACATACATACATACATACATACATACATACATACATACATACATACATACATACATACATACATACATACATACATACATACATACATACATACATACATACAAGCAATGAACAGACCCACGAGCTTCGCCACTAAGAACTGCACCAGCTAGTTTTTTCGAGTGGTAGAAGTAGGGGCCGCCTGTCTCAGAGGAGATGTTGAACGTCGCAGAGGTGAAGGCGACTGGCGGCGTCCGGGATAGTGTGAGGTAGGTGCGGCGAGTGGAGAAGTCGGAGAGAAGGAACTTGCCGTGGAGCGGTGCTGGTACTAGTTCTGAGAGGGCGCCGAAGCCCTTTCAAAAACGTCGTAGCCCTGGCGTTCGTCCTGCTGAAGATTCTGGCTAAATTGTGAAATATGGTCCCGGATGCCACAATAGTAACATATTGGGCGAGCCGAGCGCCAGGGGGCGCAGAATGCTGGAGCGGCGACAGGCGCTGGACAGGCGCTGGGACAGCTGAGTGCGGTGAAATGTTGCTACGTTGGACTGTGCAGGAACAGGATGCGCGTGCTGAACCAAGAATGTAGACATGGCAGCGACTTGCTTTTATACGTCATGGGCGGCGATGGTGGCATTGGAGTGTTGGATGAGATAGTGGAAGCCATGGATGAGAGCTCCTTTTTGATGATGTAGCGAAGACCAACGGATGGAGACCGAGGGGTGGGTGCACATGACAACTTCGCGCTTGAAGTTCCTCGCGAATCAGCGTGCACAAATCCGCATCTGAAGGAGGCTGGCTGTCACTGGCGTCTGGATAGTATGAGTGCAATCAAGTGCTTTGGAGTTCATCAGGATGTTGACATGCGATGACGTTGTCAACGGTTTTGGGTTTTCGACAACCAGAGCGTTAAATGCGACACGACCTATTCCTTTGAGAATATGGCGGACAAGATCGGCTTCTGTCATTGACAAGTTCACGCGGTGGCAAAGGGCAAGGGCGTCTTTAAAGGGCGAAGTGTTCGTCTCCCCCAGATATTGGGCACTGCTGTCGACCTTTCGTTTCGACACTTCTGAATTATGTTCGGTTTTGCGAAAGTCCTAAGGACGTGCTGAGAACAGTAGGCCAATCCAGGAAGCTGCTTTCGTGGTTAAGAAACAATGTTTTCGCGACATCGCACAGACACAAGGCGACGTTACGAAGTTTTTGAGGCTAATTACATTCGTTATAAACACTATTCCTGATGTATTCTTTCAGCCATAACTCAACGTCATCGCGTGAAATACCGGAGAAGATGGGTAGTTTGCGCTGCCAGGTGTTGACAAGCCAAGCAGGAATAATATTGAAAATTGAGCCCCAGCCTCTAGCGACTTTTCGCAATACTGGCCGTCTCGACACACTCCCAAGCGCTGTTACGCCTGAGAGTCCGGACCGAACGTCATTGCCTCTGCAAATGCAATCTGTGTCAAGGCAAGCGAGCAAGTCCGCCTGACGCCATCGTCTTAACGACGTCACCTAACCCGGCGGCGCCGGTGTGTCTTACGCAGTGCACAGTGAGCTCCCTCAACCCACGGGCCCGATAGCCGCCCTATGATGCAATCGGTGCCATGCAGTCTGGCGAGCATTGCGCACTGCGTGGCAACATCACTCGTTTATTGGTGCAACCCAGTGGTGGTTCCTGACTGTAGGATTCTGAAATCATGGCCAGTGGCGCTTCTGATTGGACGTTGGTGACGTAAGGCATCGTCCTGGGCCTATAAAGAAAGTCAAGCGGCGCGTCGACAAGCAGCCGACGCAGTCGTCAGGGAGAAGACATCTCGGCTCAACGAGTCTCTAAGCTGTCAGCCCCAGTGCCGAATATGTAACTCCTGTATTTAAATGCTGTACATAAACATTGTCTTAACTCGCCATCGTCTTGTCCGCTGGTCTATCAGCTCTGCTCACAAGGGAACAACATTGGTGGCCCGTGACCTCGGCGCACCACGCAACAGTGTCGGCGGCGGTGCGAGTCGTAACAGTGGTGGCAGAGGTGGGATCGGCTGGCATCAGTGACATCAATGCGGTGAGTGCCTGATGTTTTCCCCTCAGTTCACAAGACTGCTTTAGCACAGGTTATAATAGTTTAGAGAAGGGCTGTGTGAAGCATTGGAGTGATCTTTGATCGGTTCGAGCCAAGTCGGAGCGCTTTGAAATTAAAGTTGATGTGGAGGGTGTAAACGCGGTAGTACTCAGAATTGCTTGCGCGTCTTGCTAGTCGACTAATAGAGGGTACAGCAAGAATATTCTTAGCAAGAGCAAACAGCAAGAGGCTAGTGTGAATGATGGAGAACATTAAAGTGAAGGGACTCAGAGAAATTTGTGACGAAGATTGCCTTACTTTGGGCAGTGCGAAACGAAAGCAAGAGATCCTTGAGATCATGAAGGATGAAGAAGTGACGGCTAAGGAAGTCGATGAGGCCTGGGTGCATATCAAAGCACACCGTGGGAAGGCCTAGAGACAGGAGCGCCTTGAGTTTAAACGAATAGAATCGGCAATCCAACAGTGTTCGCAGGCACCTAGCGAAGCTTCTGGGACGGTTCAGGTCAGTGGTCAGGGAACTCGTGCCAACTGCCACCGTTCGTTGTAGGGGAGGACATGGCGAAGTATCTCATCAAGTTCGCACACGTCTTTCAGAAAAAGAGACAGAAAGAGAGAGAAAACTTTATTGAAAAGTCAGCCAATTACTTCGGGCATGGCCTTTCGCACCTAGCTGCCGGCGGGAATCCCTTGGGACACGGCAGCAGGAGAAGCTTGACTGATACTATCGCAATGGGCGTTGAGGTCTGGGCTCCGGAGAAGGGCTTTCCAGGAATCTACAGTTTGGGAACCGTCGTTTTGACTTCTACATGTTCACACCATGTGGACCAAATTCGCTGCCTCATCACAAGTTTACACTGGGGCCGGAAAACAGCGCGGCGCCACTTGCTGTAATGTGCGAGGTTTGTAAAAACCCCAGCCTGTAACTTTCGCCACAAAACCTTGTTTTTACGCAGTAGATTGTCTGCTTTCGCGTATATTTGCCGATACAACCTGTTGTGTGCAACAATTTTGTGGTATGTGCGCATATCCTCACTTTTTTGTTCGGTAACATGGGAGGTTCGAGGGGTCGACCGGTAGGTGAGACCTCGGGTGACCGAATCAGCCTCGTCGTTACTTTTAAGTCGCGGGTGAGCTGGAGCCCAGAAGAGCAGAACCAGCTCTTTGGGTACTGCAAGGATGTGTAATATACGGACGGTAGTCTCCCTCACCCTTCCCGATTCATAATATCTCACGGTGTTTTTGGAGTCGCTGATGACAACCCTGGCCCTCTTTTGGCTGATGACCAAAGCTATGGTGACTTCCTCGGCTTCTACAGTCTCGAGACCACAGAATGTACAGCCTGCCATTAGGCCACCGTCTTGCCTGACCGCCACTGCCATGTGTGCCGCTTGGCTTTCATATTCCGCAGCGTCTGTATAAGCGACGTCCTGTCGACCAATGTACCTGGATTGCAATGCCTTCGCCCTGTCTTTAAGCCTGCCTTCATGAAAGGTAGGCTTCAAGTTTCTGCGTAGCGGTGGTATCTTTACTCTGTCCCTGATCTGTACCGGTATGTCTTTTGAACGCGCTTCTTCACGCGTGGGCTCATAGCCTAATCTCTTTATTATTGCTCTCTCCGTTTTAGTTCCAAGTAGCCTATGATGTTGTGCAGTCAAGGTAGCCTCAATCAGCTCACCGAGTGTATTAGATATCCTTAACTTCATAAGTCTGTCAATGACATGTTCGGAGAAATCCCGAGCGCAACTTTCACACCTTTTTTGATAGTGGTTTAATTGGTTAAATTTTTGATAAGGTACCACGTACAATATCCTACTTATTATGAAGGACTTCACTAATCTAAGAAATTTCGCCTACTTCATCCCAGCATGCCTGTTCACTATTCGGCTGATGAGACGACATATATGATTAGAACTGGCTTCTAACCTGGCAAGCGTTTCAGAATTCTTACGGTTCGCCTGAATCTTCAGGCCAAGGACACGGATACTGTCGTCTGCGGGGATCTCTGCGCCGTTGGCATACATGTAGATGTCCCCTTCAGGCTTTTATTGGAGCCACTGTTTTCCAGCGGGCATAAGGAAGAGTGCTTCGGACGTTTTTGCCGAGCATTCAAGCCCTTTGGGTTCCACGTACTCCACAATGTTATCATTGTGATCAGCAGAGGGCCTTTAATTTGGCCGTCACTACCTTTGTTCAGCCATATTGTTAAGTGATCCACGTAACTGGTGTGATTAAATTTCTCGATATCTTTCAGCGGTCCAGACAGTTTTGACATCACAATGTTAAAAAGAGAGGGTGATAACACCAAGCCCTGAGGCAACCCCGCTTGCCTACTTTGATGTCCTCGATCGATTCTTCCTCGATTTTTAAAGTTGCAGTCCTTTTCGGAAGCAAGTTCCTGACGTAGTCGTAAACTCTCTTCCCGACACTCAGGGAGCTAAAATTCTCCAAGATTGACACGTGCCTCACGTTGGCGAATGCTTTTGCCACATCTAATCCCACGACAACTTATGCGTCTCACGTTGGGTTGTCTATAATTTAGTTCTTGAGCTTGAGCATCACCTCGCACACCGATCGTTGGGGTCGAAAATCGATCATGGTGCCCGGATACATACAATTGTCTTCCATGCGCCTATTGACCCGCGTCTGAACGACATGCTCAATGAGCCTACCTGCGCAAGACGTAAACAATATCGGCCCTACATTCTCGAAAGCGAGTTTTTTTCCTTGCTTGGGAATGAAAATACATTTGTGAGTTTCCACTCCTGTGGTATCCTCCCTTTTTCCCAACACTCCTGCGTGTACTTTGCGAGGTTAGCGATGGACCTATCATGTAAATTACGGAGCATTTTGTTGGCCAGTCTGTTCGGTCCTGCCACTGGTCTAGTCCTTCGTCAATTATTCTCCTCTCGCACCTCAGCCAGAGAGATACGTGCGTCTAAGGCTGCGTTTTCCAGTCTTCCATAATCTGGAAAATATTCGGATCCAGCGGGAATAATGTATCTGCTTCGAACTTCATCTAAGAGTTGTTTCCTAGTGCCCTCAAATTGGTGCGCCACCTATTGCGATTGCTGTTTAGACGCTGCTTTCATGCTCTCCGGATCTAAGAGGTGACGAAGAAGTCGCCACGTGTAGGCCGTACTTATAAGCCCATCCATATCCTGAGAGACGTTCCCCCACCTTCGGTTCGTGAGCATGATGGCGTGCTCTTCACTTTGCTTGTTTAAAGCCGCTGTCTGTTTTCTGATACTCCGATTCCATCCCTTTTGTTGGAGTCGTTTTTCGAATGCCTTATTTTTCTTCCAAAGATTTACTAATCTCCCGTATACCACTTCGTTGCCCTCCTCGGTTTCTACCATGTGAGTGGCTTCGTTAACAGTACGTGACACCCCATCGCAGCACTCTAAAATGTCAGAACTCGCCCCGCCGCGGTGGTCTAGTGGCTAAGGTACTCGGCTGCTGACCCGAAGGTCGCGGGTTCGATTCCCGGCTGCGGCGGCTGCATTTCCGATGGAGGCGGAAATGTTGTAGGCCCGTGTGCTCAGATTTGGGTGCACGTTAAAGAACCCCAGGTGGTCGAAATTTCCGGAGCCCTCCACTACGGTGTCTCTCATAATCATATGGTGGTTTTGGGACGTTAAACCCCACAAATCAATCAATCAATGTCAGAACTGAAAGTGGGGCTGCCCCTGAGGTCCCTGAAAAAGTCCCAATCTACTGCATCTACCCTCCATTTCAGAGGTGTTGTCAGATCTCCGTCTATCTCCCATTATATGATCATGTGATTACTGCCTAGGTCCTCGTTTGTGTTGCACCATGTGGCACAAGCACCGCTCCCCGTCACAGTAAGGTAGGGTGCGGCGTCAACCGCGACACCATTTTGCTCCTTCATTGGCTTCAACGGGTCGGTTATTAGATCAAGAATATAAGTTTGCATGTCGTCCCACAATTTCTTGCCCTTAATTGAAGCCTGTTTATATTCCCTTGCCGTGAGGTGAGCGTTAAAGTCCTCGACGATCAGCAATGAGTTGTTCCTACTCTTACATCGCGTACAGGCGAAGAGATCTCCAAAGTGGCATCGCCTTTGTCTGGGAGAGCCGTATATGTTTAATACGAACAAGCTAGCGTCTTTCATTTTTCGGGGTATTAGTTTTATAAGAACATGCATGATGTGTGCATTACCAATGTCATGCTGCAACGCCGTAATGTTTAACCTGACCAGGGTGGCCACCTGCGTACTTGCGCCTTCGCTTACCTAGGATTTACGACCCGGCAATGTCGCCTTTCTCTCACATTCCTGCAAAGCTATATCCTCCAGTCTATCACCTTTTCTCAAGAATCACTGCAGAACAACACGATTGCGTCTGAAGCATCTACAGTTCCATTGCCAAAAGGTGTTTTTACTGGATCTGTGAGTCATGATTGCCACTAATGTTATTCATCGGCCTGCCTAATACTTCTTGAGCGAGCTGTTGATACGCGCGATCCCTCTTTGCGAATTCTGTTTCAAGTTCCTCGATAAGATTATTATCCCACTGGTGCAACTGCTGTGTCATTTTCTGAAGCATCTCGAATATTCACTTCTCGAAGGCCTTACGCCACTCACCGTCCTGGGTAGATTTGGCTTCAATATTTGCCTCCACTGGCGCTCTTTTCATGTCTATTACTGTCTCCACGTTCTCAATCACGGGCTTTTTCGCCTCTTTTGCCCTCTTTTTAGCTTGAGGTGGAGCAGTGCTCTGCTCCTCCGGCCCTTCTACATTTGGATTCTGTGACATTCGTAGTTGGGAAACAGGTATCGTGTTAGACGACTTATTAGCTTTTTGAAGCTCCTCTTCTTACGGTGTGTGCGGTGGGTGGACTGTCTCCCGAGTGGCAGCTGAACATCGGTGAGTCGGAGTTTTACTACACATCGAGTTCGAAATTGCCCCTTAGCGGGACCGTGCCACATACCTGGCAAAGCCCGGGTATCGGGGACAACGAGATGCCGCTAGTGACACGTGTAGCACCCCTTATCCATCCCACTCGACTTCAAGTTGCTGCAGGCTCAGCAACGATAGCGCCGTCTCATACAGAGATCAAAGCGGCGTCGCAGTGTAAGAAGAGGTGTACAGAGGAGGGAGAAGAGATTGACAACGATGATGCCACATCGGCATACTCTCCTAATGACATGACATAGATGGATACAGAAGCACCCAAGGAAGACGAGGCAGCTTACACGGTGGTCACCCATCACACGAACCGAGCAACGTGAATACCGGTGGTGTTCAGACCAACCACTGCCGAAGACGCTTTCTGGAAGGTGAATTGAAATCGCAAGGCATCTGAAATATTCTCTGCTATCAAAGGAAAGTGACAACATCAAGAATCAACAGAGATGGATGCTTTTGTGTTGAAGTACTGTCTTTGTACACGGCAAGCAAGTTGCTCCTCATCAAGTGTCTGGTTGAATTGCCTGTACATGTGATAGTACCCCAACTTTACATGAAGAGCCTAGCAAAGATAAGAGATGTTCCAATTGAATACAGTGAATATGGCCTACTGGAGTATTTTAAGATGTCGGAGTAATCTCAGTCACACGACAAAAGAGATGGGCAAGAAATGAAGATGGCAGTGCCACAATGTAGCCCATACGTAATGTAATACTCCATTTTAGGCATGACATGCCATTGCCAAAAAAAGAGTTGCTCTCAGCTTTACAGTTCACACTGTCAAGGAACACATTGAGCCGGCTGTAAGGTGCTACAACTGCCAGAGATATGGACATATAGCTAAGATTTGCAGAGGAACCAAGAGATTCAAGGTATGTGTGGGCGCACACGATTGCGAAAAATGCGCCTCGATGCGCCAACCGAAGTGTGCCAACTGTGCTGGACCACATCCGGGGTCATTTTCAGGTTGCTCTCGAAACAGTTTGGCATCAGCTGCACAGAGTGAGAATTGTAAAAGGGTACCATAAGATACTAAGAGGTCCAGCGCCCAATGCGGATATAGTCGAAGATGTTCCTGCGGCAATAAAAATGCAAAACAGCGGCGCCACGACTCTTACTCGGAAGTATTGAAGCGTTCAGCCCCGAAACATTGTGCTGGCAAAGAGGTCCGGGCCCAAGAATATGCTGAACTGGCCCCTTCTCCCGGGCCAGACACAGCCAAGGAGCCACTGGCTACCAAATGAAAGGGTGACAGCAACCTGCTGAGTGAAAATTATTCAAAAAATGTGATTTCGGCGGAGACAGTCGGAAACGAGCAAGTCATTTTGCCAATAATCTTTGCAGCTCTTAAAGCAATTCAACGATCCCTGCCACAAGCAGGCTCTTTACCAGAAGTGAAACTGCTGTTAAATCTTGAGAAGATTATCTTGTAGTAATCTTGGCTACCGGACTATCTAACTGGTACAAAAGAAGTGCAATATTCCAGTGGAACTGCAATGGTTTGCAGAATAAGAGTGGAGATTTGCCGAAATTCGTCACTCTGTACGAGTTTTCGATTTTCTGTATTTCTAAAACAAGAGTATCCACAAACTTTCGCTTGTCTAATTATGTAGTGCACCAAGCAGAACGCCCTGCTGCAAAAAGCAGAGTGATGTCGTGTGTGAGGTATTCCATCGACACTTGCAGCTACATCAAAAACAGATGCGCCGGAATTTTTTAGATGTAAGGTGAAGTTTGGTAACGTTACTGTAACTGTAGTTAGTGTATACGCGCACCCTCAAGCAAAAGTTTCATACGCAGAGTTGGCTGCAGTGTGTATATCTGATTATGATCACATAATTATATGAGGTGATTTTAACGAGCATCATGAATTAAGGAGTAGTGAGCGTTGTGATGTAAGGAAATCTGCTATAGTAAATACATTCAAAGACCATGGTTGCGCTATACTAAATGATGGTTCTCCAACGTTCCTGCGGGGGCTTAACTACTGCAGCGTACTAGGCATCGCTGTGTGCTTCTCTGAATTTGCGGCTGGACCAGGCTGGACTAGAGGCGCTGATACGAGAGGAAGTCTTGCCTGTATTCATATATCACCCAAAGTAGAAGAAAACGAGACATAACCACATAACAAGAATCACAAATTGAGCAGTCTTCCGAGAACTACAGAGACAAAATTCAGAGCCTTGTTATTACGTAGAAACGTATGCATCAAAGATAAAACATTTTCTAACAAAAGCTACTCGCACAGTGCTTATTCCAGATGGGTATGCATGTGTTGGTGCTAAATATGAGCGGCTTTGGGCCTTACGACGCCGATCTGAAAGAAGATATCGCAGGTAGGGAAATTTAGAAGATTATAAGGTTGCACAAAAAGTGCATTCTGCAATGGAGAACCAACAGCTGAAGCTTTCAACCAAACGGTGGCATTATTTATGCGTCTCACTTTCGCCATCTACCTCGGCGCCTCCACTGTGGAACGCGGTACGCGCCCTCTGACAGCCGCCCTCTACTCGAGACCACTATAGGTTCTAGCGCTGTCTCGAGGAGTTAGCCAACGTGTGACTGCCGAAGAATATTTGTCGTCTTATACTGAGAAATGGAGAGGCCGTCCAAACTAGTGATTATAAATTCTCAGCATAATCAGCTTTGGAGGTTGTAACGAAGTTCTTTGTGGTCAGTTCATCAGATCTGGATGACAGCTGCACACCAGAGAAGATCCAATATGCGTTAAACGAACAAGTTCACCAGGACCAGATAGAGTTACATACGCTCCACTTGCTAATTTGTGCGAGAAAGGAAAATTACACCTGCTGGACCTGTACAATGAAAGTTGGCAAAAAAGTTGCGGAAAGTTGGAAGATATCAAAAATAGTACCGTTTCTAAAGCAAGGGATGAGCCTTATGCAGTTGGAGTCGTTTAGGCCAGTTAGTTTGACAAGTTGTATTTCAAAAGTGATGGAGAAAATTATCAAAAAACAAATTTTATGGTGGCAAGACATGAAAAAACTACAACCGGAAAGCACAGGCAGTTTCAGAAGAGGTAGATGCACAACGGACTGCATTCACGATTTCGTCACAGATGTGTAAAGCCAACGTACTCAAGGAAACATCACTGTTGCTGTATTCCTTGATGTCCAACTAGCATACGACACAGTGAGTCACGTACACGTTTTGGAAGGCCTGGTGTTACAGGGATTCAAGGGCAAGATACTGCGTCGGATCGCAAACTTCCTGAAGCACCGGCAAATTTTTGTAGTTACGCAGGAGGGCCTAACAGCAGAACATGTAGTCAACCAAGGAGTGCCACAGGGCAGCGTGCTAAGACCTACTCTCTTTAATGCAGTCATGGCGCAGCTCCCGAATAATCTCCCACCCAACATCAGAGGTTCAGTGTATGATGAAGATATAAGTATATGGGCCTCTGGTCCATCGTTTTCGGATTAACAACAAGCTTTACAAGACAGATGGGATTATGTAGACCATTTTTTAAGAAAAAGGGGTATGACACTGAGTCTGCCCTAAACAGCCGCACTACCGTTTACATTTAAAAAACCTAGATATTTCCTTATTATTCTGTAAAACCAGCCTATTTGAGTGGTAAAAACTCATAGATTTTTAGGAGTGATTTTAGACCGGAGACAAACATGGTCACCTCAAGTCCAGTCTCTTGAAAAAAAAGTGAATCAGGCCAGTCAAATCATCCGCCATCTCTTTGGGGCTAAATGGGGTGGTTCTACAGAGTCATTATTAGTCCTACATGTTGCGTAAATACGCCCCATTGTAAGTTACTCACTGCCTCTGCTGCACTGACTTCCGGCCTACACCAAAAGGAGACCACTTGCCATTGGCAAGGAGCTTCAGGGTATGTCTGGGGTAGCCACGGTCGACTTCCAGTGCTTTAGTGTATGCAGAGGCTCGACAACCACCCTTAGCAGTACTCCGAGCTAAAGGAACATCTCGAAATTTATTTAGAATTTTCATGCAACATGAAAGTCATGGTGCACTAACACAAAGGACCACAAAGAGACTTTAAGATAGTGTATCATCATTTCAAGCAGCAGCATCAAAAGGTAAACGATGGAAACCTTCAAAACCACCTTGGATGCTGCCGCTTCTCAACGTTTTCCGTGAAGTAGATGGCATTCAGAAGAAAGCAGACATGGCGCCTCTAGTAGCGGCAAAGATGGTACTTCATCATTTTCATATAATGCATAATGAAAAAACGAAGATATATACAGAGCGTTCATGCACTGAAGAAGCGTCAGCCTGCGCGGTATTTATACCCAAACTTAGAAAAAGAGAATATACAAATTATCGCACAAATCTTTATCGACGATAGCAGAATTGGTGACCATCTTTGAAGCAGTTAAGCTTATCTGCGAGAATTCTGAGCCACGAAAATGGGTGATATGCATGAATAGCAAACCTGCTCTTCAGCTAATCAGAAATGCCAGATCATTTTACAAAATGGTGAAATAGAATAATAAATTGCAGAAACTGTAGAATATGCCTCAGCGCAGCGTCAGAACATCGTATTCACATACGATGTTCTGACGATTACGATTACGATACGATTACATCGTATTCACATACGATGTAATAAAGGGAAATGAGGAGGCAGGCAGCCTCGCCAAGAAGGCATTGAATGAAGGACGGGATTGCACAATCCCTATGTCTGGGGTTGATATTGACATTTATTACCGCAAGGAGCTAACCATTTTTCGATGTATAAGTGGTTTGATAGCCCTAAATCAAAGGAAACAGTGTTTTTTAAAGTTGATCCACACAGAAAATTTTTCATAGCGACAGATCTCTCGCGAAACTTATAGACACTAATCCTCAGACTTCAATTGTAAGTAGCATACACCAACAGCTTCCTGCTCAAGATACATCGATTCAACTAACCGGAATGCCATTGTGGTCATGCAGAAGAAAATGTTCGCCATATTTATTTGGATTGTGTTAAGTACGCGCATGAACGTGAAAAAAAGAACAAAATAGCAAGTTTGCACAGACGGCCCCTCTCATTAAAAAAACTATTTGGACCATGGCCAGAGATGCATCTCCGGAAAAAGGCAAACATCTTCCTGACAGACTTTTTAGCGGAGGCTGTACTGGACAAGCGCCTGTAATAGACAGCCAGGAATGGATATATATGAAATGTGTTTGTGCATATACTGACCGTAGAAAAGTTGTGCGTGTAAACAGTTTATGAGTGTGAACTGCGGTAAGAAAACTGTATATTGGCATGATATTTGAACTGGTTTCAGTGTGCTATTTGTGTTTTTATTTCGGATGTTTATTTTGTTTATTATTATTTTTTTCGCTGCAGAACTTTGTGATACGGAGTAGCTCAGGCAATATAAACCTCAACCTCTCCACAGCAAAACAGTTAGAACAGAACAAAACAAAAGCTCCTCTGTTTGTCGACTCATCGCCGGTAGCTGCTCTTAGAGCATGCGATTCCCTTCCATAATTGTTAAAGTTTATTCATCGCGTTTATCCTGGAAAGCCTTCTCTCCCCAACCCACCTCACGCTTCGCCGACTGCGGTCTCCCACTTTTGAGGACAGCACTGCCGGAAGTCCCCTCAGTCATTACACCAGTCACTGATGGCAGCTCTCCTTCTTGTCTTTTTGGTAGTCTTGGGAAGGAACCTGCTCTTCCTCTTGACCCACTCCGATGCTTTGACCGGCTCCTGGACCGTTCTTTGATCTCTTACATTCTGTACGTTTGTGAATTGGTGTATTTAGCCTTCTACTCTTCTCCTTCCATGTGCCGCCAAGCCTCGCACTGCCTCTTCTTTGTAGTATAAGGGGTCCTGAAAGCTTGCTAGCATTTCCGATCTGCTTTCAAATGAACTTTGCCACACAACTTGCACCAGGGCTTACATGCATGGTCCTCGGCTAAAGCTGTCATTCCGCACCCCTGGCAGCGGACATGGTTGCCCATACACACGTCCGATCTGTGTCCTAGCTCACCACTTTTGTAACTCACCTTGTATCGTTTCTTATAAAGCCCGCACTTCAGAGGTACACCGGAACAGTACATCCACCTAGGCGCTGCCTCATTTTCAAAGATGACCGCTGAACTTGAAATCCCTAGCTTCCTAACGCCAAGTATCGGTAGGTTCTTTGAGTTACCGAAAGCTTTTGTCGGTTCCTCTGCTGACAACCTTGGGTCGATGCTACGCACCATACCTCACCCGCTATACTCATATGGCATGAGGTACGCCGTGACGTTGTAGTTGTTGCCTTCAATATGAAGAGCCTTAATCCTGGTCACCTTCCAGACAGTGTCTATGTCTGGAGTGCTGAAAATCAGCGTGCCTTGCTTGTCAGTATAAACACGAAGCACTGCCTTTCCCATTCCCTTAACCCACGAAATTTGCGCTGTCATGCGCACCCCCGCACTGAGCCTGGTCTTCCGATCTTTTTGTAAGTGCCAGCCCGCTCTTCGGACGAATAATTATCTTGTCGACGTTTGCCGCCAACCGCGGTAGGTACGACGCAATGGAGATCTCCACGATCTTGCCCCAGTTTTTTGTATGTTGCGTTCGAAGCCGTCGTCTTCTGCCTGTCTTTGCAGGGATCGGTTCAACTTTCTGCCTCGGTGTTGTCATCTTGGCGTCCCTGTCTGCCACATCTAGTGGAGTCCCGCAGCTTTTTGACATGCTTTACCACTCTCGTGATCCAGTTCGTGGTTCTAAATTATTCAGGGATAATTTCAGTACTCGCCACGGTCACCTCCATTGCCGTCACGTCTTCACAACTAGCTAGTGAACGCCAGGGGTGTCAGCCACCGCCGAGCTGCCACGTTTGTTCACAACTAGTGTTAGGCTTTGCTTGGCGGAGACGCAGTGGACACAAAAATAGCCACAAAATGCCAGAAAACGTACTCACAGTCCACGAATTGTGGTCTAGATTATCTCTAGAACTTCAGGCGTGCGCTTATAGGGGTTGTTGGCTGTAACTACGCAAGTTCCAACAGACACAACTTTCCGCGGAGCAGATGTGAGAGACATCCGAACTCTCTGGCTCCCAGGTGCCCTCCACGTCTGTCAGCGAAATGCCTTGGAGCGGTCTCTTTGAGCGCAGAACCTGTTAGCTCTACTTCCCGGTGAAGTGTCCGACGTGATAACGTGCTTGTCGAGGGAAGTGTTTGAAAGCTATGACGAGGTTAAAAAAATACTTGTGAGGCGTTATAAGTTGTTATCCGAGGCATTCCGGCAAAGGTTCTGGTATGCAAAAAAGGAGAATCAGTCATGCCTTGACTTCGCGTTTTGTCCTAAAGCCGATTCATTTGAATGGCTCAAGGGCAAAGAAGTTTATGACGATTGCCATAAGGAGGTAGAAAGCACTGCACTAGAAAGAATCTACCACTGCATTGTGGATAACGTCAAGCTTTGGCAGGAAGACAAGCTTGGCAAAGTAAAGCTAAACAAGGCAGCAGAGTTAGCTGAGAAATATTACACTCACCGAAAGTTGCACAGCAGGGCACAGCGCGTTGAAAAGAGTGAAAGAAACGAAAGCTTTTCAAAGAAACCTGATGAACGGAACCCCACTCAGCACAGCAATTTTAGAAAGCACCCGTCTCTCATGAAGGACATTGTAAGGAAAGGGCAAACGGAAGAGCAGAATTCTAGTGAGGTTCACAAACAGCGCACTGATATTACACGGCCGTTAGAAATCCACTAATCTGCTATAACTCCAAAAAGGAAGGGCGCCTCGCGGTAAACTGTAAACAAAAGTTTCCTTTCGCAGCAATCCAAAAGTCGGAAAAGAACATGCTGTTGTTAGAGCCATATTTCCAGGAAATTAGTGTGAATGGGAAAACGTGCCGAGCACTGCGAGACTCAGCGGCAACCAAGGACGTTATCCATCCTTTGTTTGTGTCTCCGTACGGCATTACAAGAGAATGCGCATGAATCTAGCTAGTCGTCGAGGAGCAGAGTGCTTGCTTACCAATCGCTACAGTTGACATTTAAGGCCCGTTCGGTAAGCTTCGCACCAAAGTGGCTCGGTCTGCCTCGCTTCCCGATCGTTTCCCTTTACTTTTTTTACTAACTCTGAGCAGCTCCTCAAAGAGCAGGGTAAACTGTTCTTCAACTTAGCGTACATGGCCCTCACGCGATCGCAATCGCGGAAGCTTTCTCACGAACTTGATCTCGTTTGGTGTGGTGAAACACCACCTGCAAAAGCTGCTGATCTGTGTGACCTTGGCAGCGAGTTGACGAAAGCTCGGACAGTAAATTCTCAAGGGTGAGTCACTCGAGCCGTCAATCAAGCAGCCCGTCGACGCAGCGACTGGCCCCGTTTATGTCAGCGGAGGAGACGACATGGCGTTATTGAGTGAGAGCGACACGAGTGCAACGCTCTCGCCAGTAGCGGAAAGTTGAAGTGAGCTGTCAAGGGTTGATCGAGAAATGCTCATTCGAGAGCAGTGTGAGAACCTTTCGATTGAGGTGCTAACGGAAAGCATAAAATTGGGAACAAAGAAAAAGAATGCTTATTTATTGAGAAGGCAGGGCTCATGTGTCGGAGCTACACAAACGTGCAAGGTCGCAAGTATGAGCAGCTCTTGGTGCCACAAAAGTATCGTTGCCAACTATTGATACTGGCGCATGAAAACGCATGGGCAGGACATCTCGGCATAAAGAAGACCAAGGCTATAATTTCCTTTGAGTTTTATTGGCCGCAATTTTTGAAAAATATTGAAGAATTTGTACGCTCATACGACACTTCTCAGAGAGCAGGGAAACACACGAACAAGTGGAAGGCACCCTGAAGCTTGTGCCAGTTATGACAGAACCTTTCTGGCGACTAGTATTTGATATTTTCAGACCATTGTCAGAGTCAAGGCAAAGTTGTCGGTACATCCTGATGGCCCTTAGTGTAGCCACAATATTTCCACAAGCAATGCTACCTAAAGAGCCCAATTCCTCTCATGTCGTGGGTGTTCTCCTCTTTATATTCGAACACGTCGAATTGCTTACAAATATCCAGTGCGACAACGGTAGTGCCTTAACCAGCTGTCTTATCTCTGCCTTTTTGGATAAATGCAGAATATAAGTAGTACACAGCTCGATCCCTCCCCCGCAATCAAACCCTGTATATCGAATGCGTTCCGTTTTCAAACGGATACTGAGAGCTCTTTCCTACGAGCACAAATGCGGCTGGACAGCCTGTATTCCTCCCGCTATGTTCTCTTGAGATCAGCTCCTCGTGAGAGCACTGATTTTATCCCTCCAGAGCTTTTGTGTGACAGGGGCTTGAGAACGCCATTTCGAATGCTACGCGAGCTCTGGGAGAGATTTGATGAGGAACCTAATGTAGTTGCGTATGATCTCGGCCTAGTTCAGAGGTTTCGAAAAACAAAATATCTCGTTGCAAGCCACATGAAGGCTGCACAAGTGTTGTCGAAGGAGTGCTGCGATAAATCGGCGAGGAGATGCACCTTTGAAATGGGTAGTCAGGTAATGCTGCTGTGGCCGTCAAAAAAGAACAAGCTTGAGGTTCATTGGGAAAGGCCCGCAAGAAGTATTATCGAAGCTTTCTGATACCAATTAAGAAGGGAAATTAGGAAGGTGGCCGAACAAAATTTAACAAACTAACTTGATGAAACCATACGCTCAACGTCAAGCACTCATAAACCTGATTTTTAATTCTTCAAAGTACGAGGGAGCAGAAATTTCGACCTCTGGTGATGTATTCAAAAGGGGATCAGAGGTAATCTTGGAACAGTTGAACCTAGAGCCTAGGATAAGTGATGTCCAGAAGAAAGACATGAGAAGGATTGTTTTCGAGTTCAACATACGCGTTTTCGGACCGTCCCAGAAACACGACGGTGATTGAACAATATATTCAGCTAACTTGTGAGGAGCCAGTTCGTAGCAAGCCATATCAATGTTCCGCTGTGCAAAAGCAGACCATGAAAGAGGAAATCAATAAAATGCTGGATTTGGGAGTCATCGTACAGGCCATGAGTGACAATACATGACCTCTCATAATGGTTCAAGTGCTGTGAAAATATCCTAGGCCATGCATCGATTATCGGCAAAACGAAGCTTTCCCGATACCAAATCTAGAGAATAGGGTAGAGATGGTGTCAGAGTGTAGTTATATTTCTACGTTAGACCTCATGCGAGAATATTGGCAAGTCCTCTTTACGGAGCGTGCTAGCTGCTATATGCCGCATTCGATTCTCCATTTGAACGCATGGAGAATCGAACGATTGTCCATTTTGAACGATTCTCCATTTTTAAAATGCGCCCTCTTGTTTTTTGGGCTTAATGGACCGCGTTCTTAACAGCCTCTCTGAGTTCACTCTGTCGTATCTTGACGATGTTTCCACCTTCTGGAACAGCTGAGAACAACACGTCCGGCATTTACGAGTCGTGCTGATCAGGCTGAAAGAAGCTGGTCTTAGCGCGAAACTAGCTAAATGACACCTAGGGTGCAGCGACGTGATTTACCTGGGACGCGTTGTGGTGCGTGGCTGGCGAAGACCTTCAGAAATTAAGGTAGCCGCCATTGTGATCTAACTACGACCAACCACAAAATCTGAGATAAGGGCATTCTTGGGCCTAGTTGGATACTATCAGCATTGCTTGCAAAACTACTCTAGCTGAATCAGCCCTCTAGCTGACGCACTTCAAAAGTCCGAGCTGGTTAAAATGGTATGGGACTCATAAAAACAAAATGCGTTTTGCAACCTGAACAAGCCCTAAGCGAAAAGCCAGTTCTCATTTCACGTGACTTTTCTAAAAGATTTGTCATTCCATGCGACGCGAACGATCGCTGCATGGGAGGTAATTGTGCCAGAGAGACCACGCTGGTAAAGAAAGGCCAGTTTTGTATTTAAGTCGAAAACTCAGCAGCAGAGAGGAGGCATACAGTACCCCTGAAAAAAAATGCGCTTGCCTCGTGTTAGCCGTTCAAAAGCTAGGTTTTTATGTCTCCGGTTCGAGGTTTGTGGTCGAAATGGACCACTGTCCTGTAACCTCGTTAAAACACATGTCGCCTAAAAGTGGCCGGTTACTGAGGTGGAGCATGATACTCCGACAGCACAACGTAGGCGTGCACTAACAAAAAGGAAAACTAAACACTAATTCAGACTTATTGCGCCATGCCTTTTAGTTAGTACCTTCACCTTTCGGTCTTTCGCTGGCGAGTCAGACCAAGATTTTGTCCTCATCACTGCATTAGCTAGGGTGCTCTCGTCCGAATTGATCTCAAGGGGCCAGTTTTATGTTGTATTTTATTTCATTACGTTGTTGTAAGTGTAAAAATTTGAGTTCTCATTTCAAGAGTCTTGTGACCCCCATGTGCCTCTTGACGTAGAGGGAACGAATTTCCGATAGACACGTAGCTCGGTATATGTTGTAATGTATTTTGTCTGGTGTTCTGTAGGGTGACCGAGGACACTTTCTTGTGTTGTCTGTTGTCGAACCATCCTTGACAAGTTTCAGAATATCGACTTGTGCTCACACCAAAAATCTTCAGAAGAGACTAGCGAACTTAGTCGATAAGTTTTGGCGACAAGCCACTGGATCTAGGGTCCTTCCTCAAGATTGGGATGTGTTCACAAAACTGAGCCTGGAGCTACAACCTCCTCATGGCCCTGGAGGCGATCCTGGAGGAACCTCGCGAACGAGTGCGCCCGACATTCGAGCTACGTAGAAGTAGGTCGTCTTTTCTGCGCATCGTGTGGTGGCTGGGGTGCTGTTACACTTGAGAGTCTAGACCGAACGACATTGCCTCTGCAAAGGCAATTTGTGTCAATTTCAGCAAGCGGGCCTGCTTGACGCCATCATCTCAACGACGTCATGTAACGCGGCAGCGCCGGTGTTTCTTACGCAACGCACGGCAAACTCCCTCAACCCACGGGCCCGATAGCATCACGATGATGTAATTAGTGCTATCCAGTCTGGCGAGTCTCACGCAATGCGTGGCAACATAACTCGTGCATAAGTGGAACCCAGCGGGGGTTCCTGGCTGGAGGATTTTGACATCACATCCAGTGGCGCTTGCGATTGGACGTTGGTGATGTAAGGCATCACCCGGGGCCTATAAATGAGTCAAGCGTCATGTAGACAAGCAGCTGACATATGCGTCAGAGAGAAGACATCTCGGCTCTTCGAGTCTCTAAGCTGTCAGCCCCAATGCCGAATATGTAACGCCTCTATTTCGATGCTGTATATAAACATTGCCTTAGCTCACCATCGTCTTGTCCGCTCCTCTATCAGCTTTGCACAGAAGCAACCGCGAGCTGAGAAACGCGCCACAGAACAACCTCGGCGGCCCGTGAGCTCGGCGCACTATGCAACAGTGTCAGCGGCTGTGCGAGTCATAACAGTGGGCTTCCTCTGACAAGTACGGCCGAAACTCTAGACTAGTTAGCCAGATTTTCTTCGGGCCCGTTGCTAGCTGTATCCACCTGTGAGAGAACAGCAATGCCGATGCCTTTAAATCCAACGCACCCTCCTAGAGTACTCTCGATCAGTAGGGTTCTATCACGGTCGTAGAGAGCTCTTGTTCTATAGCCTTCAAAGTCGGCCTCATGATCTATTTTACAAGCTTTATTTCCTACCGCTTCATGTCGCGCATCCTGCTCAAGCGCCTCGTCCTCAAACTTTTGTGGGCAGGCGTCAACTTCTAGTGGCCTGCGACGCGACTCGTCGTCAAGCTCTTTTTTTTACGCGATTCATCCTGATCAAGTGCGCTGCGAAGCGGCTCCATCTCTAGCGCTTTATGATGCACCTCGGTGTCCTTACAAATGCGATAGGCCTCGACCCCTAACTCCTAGCGATGCACCTCAGCGTCTGGCTCTGTCCGACGCTTCTGGCGTCTTGTACCTTGTGACGGGCCTCAATATCGGGCCCGTGTCGGGCCTCAATATCAGGCTCGAGGGTCTAAATATCAGGCCGTTGGTGTTCCGCTCTCTCGGATGCACTTCAGTGGCTTGTGCTTCACGATTGGCCCCATCTTTCATATATTTTCGGCATGCCTTATCTTTACGTACTTCTCGATGTGCGTTTACTTCTAGCGCACTTCGGTGAACCTCGTTTTGACGCGCTTCCACATCCATCGGCTTACACCACGCCTCATCTCGATATCTATGACGTACGTCGACGTACTGCCCATTGCGATCAGCCTCAATGTTTAGCGCTTAGCTGCGTGCTTCAGTGTTGTACTTGTATTCTTGACTTTCGCAGTCACCAGGACTCGAGGCAGCAAAGTGGCCGAACATGGTGGGTTTAACCCTGTCGTTAAAGTCATGCGCTTCCTCGACGGATAAGCGCTCCAAAATGCTTGCGACTTTTCATGGAAGCAATGTGGCAAGCTTCTTCTACCATACATTTCGCTCAACATTAACATCGTCGCATACCTGATCAAAATTAACGAGAAAAGACACTATGTTCTGGTCCAGTCGAAAGAGTTCGAGTCGGTATTGTGCTCACTGCCACTTAATCGCTTCAATTTTATGATCAAGCTCTTTCATTCAGTAAGCATGCTCTCTCTCATTGCGACTCTCTTCGACCTTCCATTGTTCGTGTTTTTGAGCTTCGAGACTCTTCAAGGCGTTTCCCAGCGTCTCCCTCTTTGCGACCTTTCCCGGCCTCTCGTGCTTCGGCCTTCTGCTTTTGCTCACAAATGAGCTAAAAAGACTCGTCAGCCTCATCGGCCGTCACATTCTCGGCCCGTAAACCTCGAGAATCACTTCTCTTGTTCTAGCGGACCCGGCGGAAATCCCCAGGGCTCAACTGATTTCTAGGATGTCCTGTACAAGGTACTGCTTCATCGCGATCTCGTCCCTCGTGATGCTGTACTGATTTTCACCGTATTCAATAACCTCATAGTTTAAAGCACGTGAATATTAAATTACAACCTAGAAAAAACACGAAACACTCCTAACACCTGTTTGTGCTAGAGAAGTTTGGCGAAATTAACAGCAAATGTTGGACACTCCCCCAACCAAAGTAGCCAACGATGGTTCAACTCGTGGCTGCCGTAGAACAGTGTCGTAGCAGTCCTCCGACCTTCAGGAATCCGGTCGAACTTGCCAATGTTGAGACCCGGGGTGGCTTGTCCCAGCTTGCCGAACGATGAGAACAGGGTAGTGTATGCAAGTGTATCTAAACGCTTTCATGGCGGCAGTCCTCATGCTCAAAGATCCGATCAGTTTGCCAAACGTAGGGTAGCGGGCCCTGAAGCTGCGAACCACTGTTATAAATTCGGGTTTTGATGGCATCCCACCACTACCATCACTGTTAGGAATTCGCTGTGTTGCGATGGCAGTGGTAGCCGAGAGTGGCGAGCAGTCGAATGGACTTCGCTGAAGCCTTCGCCCAGAGGCGGAGTTGGAAGGCAATCGTTGTGAAAACAGCAACAGGTAGGAGCGTTTAATACAGCAGGTTATAGTTTGAAAAAAGCCGACCTGCACGACGAAGTCGGCGGGGGCAAAAATCCCTCCAAATATGGGGCCAGCACACCGTTAAATAACTGAGACTAGTTCCCAGTGCTTGGCGGAGGAGGCGAAGCCTTCCCCGGATCTGCGCGGTGGCTCGCCGCTGACTGCGTGGAAGGCGGCACTGGGAGGGGAGGAGAGTTCACCGTAACTGCGCTCGTTCTCGTGGAAAGGAGCACTCCGGAACGAGTACCATGCCTGTGGCATAACAGCGGGGATTCCGTGAGAAACCACAGCTTCCACCACGCACTGCATGAGCCAGCGTTTGTTTTATTGCTCGGGGGCACGCAAGAGGGACTCCCACTACTCTGGGGTGGAAAACACGTGCTTACCGAGTGCCGGCCAAGGTTTTCACAAACTTACCTCGAGGAAAATCTGGTGCTAGTGATCGAGCTTTTGGATGCAAGGGAGTGACGGAATACGTGGTCTTCGAGCTAGACTCAAAACTGTATACCTCGAAGATGTGTCTGGTTTCACTCTGAAATAATGAATTTCTTACAAAAAAAACACGTAATAAGCTACTTACTTTTGTCGTTGCACCGAAGTGGGTTTTATTTAACACGCAAACCTTCTGCGTCGATGTAAAATTTTACGAAGCGTGAGAAGTAACCATCGGCCATTAAACTTGGCAGAGAGATGACAAGGCAAGCGTTCCCTCCTCCACTTTTATTTTTTCATTTATTTATTTGGCATTTTTCACGCAAATGCCCATAAAGGGGGCAAAAGTAGAGAGCGTCTCCTGACTTGGCTCACTCTTCGTGAGGCACCTCAAGCAGGTACAGCAAAGCAGTACCTAGATAAATTGAGGAATATACATACAAATTATAAAAGGCGATGGATACGACAACTAACGAAAAAAATATTGGTTAAATATTTAAACAAACATGTTCCTTAGCGACAGATGCAAGACTTTATCAGCACTATTACATATAATGAAATACATTATTTGTGTTTCATATGAAAACAAGGATAACGAAAACGATTACAACATATATATTCCATACATTACCAAACTTCAGCACACGGACCCTATAAGTGTGTTTGGATTATTGCATTCGTGATTCGCTTCTTAAATTTTGTAATATTTTTCATCTCCCTAGCGTATTCTATTACTTCAGGAATCTTGTTGCACAGCAAAACAATATGGTTATCAATTGACTGTGTGCCATAGTTAGTCCGACACATTGGCCTCACAACTGCAGCAGTACGTAGATTGTATGTAAGATGTCTGCTTAGTTATGTATCGGAAAAACTCTGAAAGTTATTAGTTTTTCTATAGATTAACATGGCTAGTTGTACCTCATAGCACTCAGGAAATGATATAACGTCAGCTTTTTTTTTCTTTTCCCGTTTGGTTGTGCCGTCAAGGGAAGTGGACTTTCTTTTTAGAATTCAATATGCGTGAATGAGAGCCACTTATTTTAGTTTTCTTTATTTTTTATTTACAAATACTGCAATTTACATAGAGGATTTTAGCAGGTTGGAAATACATCGTTATGATAAAAAAAAACATCAGGCAGCAAAACAACCAAGGGTAGCGAATATTGCTTCCAAACACTACAATACAAGTATATTGCTTATGTAAAGAAAAATACATTCTTTGTGTTATTGTGCATACATGTACGAAACACTTACGAAACATCAAGTAGCAAAACTAGCAACAAATACGTATGGGAACAGGATCTTGTTGCACAACGGAAAGCTATTAACAGATATTTGTAGCAAATGAAGTCAGTGAAGGTTGAGTAACTTGAGTGTTAATTAGGTTATTCGATTCAGCCACAGTTCTTGGAAATAAATAATATATTAAACAATGATTTTTTACGCGGAATGAAGTTGTTAATTGATGGCTTTGTCTTGTCCTATACCAAGCATAAAAAGTAATTACGTCTTAAGTATTAATAATATAGTGTTTATTTATAAGCTGAAATAAGACTTTTATTCGGGAAACATCATTGCGTTTCGTAAGCGCAGGTAAATTTGCGTATTTTAGGAGTTCTGTTGCAAAAGTACGGGAAAAGTTATTATAGATAAAGTGTACTGCCTTCCATTGACCCATTCATGTCTTTTTATGTTAGTTTGAATAAAGGGGTCTCAAATAATTGTGGCAAAATTATGTACTGGAAGTATAACTGTTTGCACTCTAACGAGCGATTGTTTGATTGATTGATTGATCGGTGTGGTTTAGCGTCTTAAAACAACCGCACGGCTATGAGAGACGCCGTAGTGGAGGCCTCCGGAAATTATGACCACCTGGGGTTCTTTAACCTGCACCCAAATCTGCACCCTTTAACTGCCACAGCCGGGATTCGATCCCACGACCTGTGGGTCCGCAGCTTAGTATTTTAGGCACTGCACCACCATGGCGGAGCTAGGCACACAAGCGAGCGGAACCTGTTGGCCGTTTCAGTACCCTCTTAAGAAAAAGAATTTATGGCAGGCATTGGCGGTCACCTGTTTAGTGTGTCGATTTCATTTTAGGGTGTTTGTCATGTACAGGCCAAGGTAGTTATATTCTGTTACCTCAGAAAGAAAAATATTGTTAGCCGTATAATTGAACGTTTTGTTTTAGCGAATATTCGTTTATATAGTCGTATTCGCTTCTGCACTGAATTCTCGAAAATCAGCCAATACGAGCCTTGCAGACACATAGGATATGCTCCAATACTTACCGTAGACGACTAAATAGGAAGCTAAACGGACACCGACGATCATAAGTCTCATTCTAACTCTCACGTTGCCGGAGAAATAGACATCTTCGAGAAGACCACATTGTAGACAAATATGATGCAGGCTACTTTGCCGTACAAACAAAATGGCGGCTCAGCGAATCGCTCAGATCAGCACCTCTTCTAGAAAGATGCCTGCGACTTCAGCCGAAGAGCTAGTTCCTGGCCCTACCCTGCTCGCTCGTTCTCCACTCCCTCAAACGATCGATCCATCAACGAACGAACGAACGAATGAACGGACGGACGGATGGATGGATGGATGGATGGATGGATGGATGGATGGATGGATGGATGGATGGATGGATGGATGGATGGAGGGATGGATGGATGGATGGATGGATGGATGGATGGATGGATGGATGGATGGATGGATGGATGGATGGATGGATGGATGGGTAGGTGGACGGACGGACGGACGGATGGACGGACGGATGGACGGATGGATGGATGGATGGATGGATGGATGGATGGATGGATGGATGGATGGATGGATGGATGGATGGATGGATGGATGGATGGATGAATGGATAGATGGATGGATGGATGGATGTGGCTGTACCCCTTAGATGGGCTGGTGGCTAACGCCACCTAACCATAATACTTAGGGAACAAAAACTAAATTTATCTTTTTTTAAATAGCAAAGTTAAGCACTAGCTTTTTCCAATGAACAGTTTAATTTTCACTCATGCCTTAATTATAGCCACCAATCAGATAACCCCCTTCTAGTTAATTTTGGCAGTTTAAGGTCCATTTTGCCCTCCCTGTCCCTAAACCA